>NC_091671.1:7520000-8770000 GCF_042453785.1 Malus domestica | reverse complement strand
CGCTCAACGTCAGGATACTTTACATTTGTTGCCGGCAACCTTGTGACTTGGAGGAGCAAGAAACAAAATGTGGTGGCTAGATCCACGGCAGAGGCTGAATACCGTGGGATGGCGCATGAGATTTATGAGTTATTATGGTTGAGGATTCTTCTTACAGAGATTGGGTTCAAACCACGTGGAGCGATGCTTTTATATTGTGATAATCAGGCTGCGAGAGAAATAGCTAATAATCCAGTTCAGCATGATCGTACAAAACATGTTGAGGTAGATAGACATTTTATCAAAGAAAAGTTGGATGTTAAGTTAGTTGATATTCCATACGTAAGATCCGAAGATCAGTTAGCTGACGTGTTGACGCATGCAATGGCGACAAAGGTGTTTCAAAACTCACTGGACAAGTTGGGCCTAGGTGATATCTACGCACCAACTTGAGGGGGAGTGTTGCGTGAGGTAATTTTAGGGAATAAGGAATGTAGAGTTATTTTGAGTATAAAGTTATGTAATCGGTATCCTTGTAGATTTGGGATATTTGTTTCCTAGTTTGTAGGAGATTGTATAAGCCTATATATTCCTCTATGTGAGAAGAATAAAATCAGAACAAATATTCATCCAAAACCTAGAATTTTATCTTGGTTAAATCATTCTTTCAATCGGGACGGATGTTGAAAGAGGTGAATCATACTAATATTGTGCTGATTCCGAAGGTGGATAATCCTAGAAAAATGTCCCACTTTAGACCGATTTCACTCTGTAATGTGGTGTATAAGATTATCTCGAAGGTGCTAACAAATCGGCTAAAGCGAATTCTTCCCAAGTTGATTAGCCCGAATCAATCGGCATTTGTGATGGGAAGGCAAATTTCTGATAATATTTTGGTGGTTCATGAGCTTTTACACTCCATGCAACAAGGCAACGACGAAGGTATGAATTTTATGGCCTTTAAATTGGATATGGCTAAGGCCTATGATAGAGTCGAATGGCCGTTTCTGAACGCGACGTTTTATAAGTTGGGCTTTGAGGATGTTTTTTGTAAATGGGTGATGGAGTGTGTGCAAACAGTGTCCTATAGTATTGTACTTAATGGGGAGGCTACGGGTTATGGTACACCGACTAGAGGATTGCGACAAGGTGACCCCTTGTCTCCATTTTTGTTCCTTATTTGTGCTAAGGGCTTTTCGTCTTTAATTCATTAGGAGGAACGGGTTGATCGTATAAGGGCTATCACCGTCAATCACCTTGCTGAGCCTATCTCTCATGTATTTTTTGCGGATGATTCGGTGTTATTTTGTCGGGCTACAGAGACTGAGGCTCAAAATGTTAGGGGGTTGTTGCACCTATATGTTGAAGGTTTAGGTTAATTTGTTAACCTGGAGAAGAGCTCTGTGTACTTCAGTGCGGGTTGCTCTCAAACCTTGAAGGATCGACTATCATTGGAGTTGGATATTCGACAACAAGAAGGATTTGGGAGGTATTTAGGTATCCAAGCGGACTTTGGGACTTCGAAAAAGAAAGTGTTCGAGGAGGTGCGGAATTGATTGGATAAGAGGATTAATGGGTGGGCGGAGCAGTTTCTGTCGGTGGCTAGGAATGAGATATTAATTAAAAGTGTAGCTTCTGCTTTACCTATTTATACAATGTCATGCTTTCAACTCCCGATCCAGTTGGCATAGGAAGTTGAGCAGGTTATTGCTAGGTTTTGGTGGCGGGATCAGAAGAAAAAAAAGGGGGTTCATTGGATGGCCTGGAGAAAGGTTGCGAAGAAAAAGTCAGATGGAGGTCTCGGCTTTAAAGAAACAATTGCTTTTAATTTAGCCATGCTTGCTAAAGTTGGGTGGCGAGTGATATGTAATCCAGAGTCTATGTTGGCTAAGGTCTTGCAAGCTATATATTTTTCCATCTTCATCATTTCTTGAAGCTCCGGTGGGTCAAGGAACATCGTGGGGATGGAAGGGATTATTACAGGGAAGGAAAGTATTGAAGGCGGGTAGTCGATAGAGGGTGGGTGATGGTACACATGTTCGTATTCTAGCTGACCCTTGGTTGCCTACACCACGAACTTTCAAGCCATTATCCAGGCATACTGACATGCCTAGCAGGGTGTCTGATCTCATAACTGTTGATGCGAGATGGGATAGGCCTCTAGTTGAACGGTGCTTTCGTCCAGAGGAAGCTAGTATTATTCTTTGTATGCCTCTTAGTCAACATGGGTGTCCTGATCGCCTTATATGGCATTACACTCGTAATGGGCTATACTCGGTTAAATCTGGGTACTTAGTTGCTCAACAAATGGAGACAAATGGAGAACTTGGGCGCAAAGGTGGAGGGCAGTCTAGTGCGGAAGACGAAAAAGATTCAACATGGGCGGATTTGTGGCGGTTGGGGGTTCCCCCCAAGCTTTGTCATTTTATTTGGAGGGGATGTAGAAATATCCTTGCCGTACGTAATAATTTGAGAAGACGGGGGATTCGGATAGACATCGGATGTCCATTATGTAATGAAGAGGTGGAAACACAGGTACATTTATTTTTTCGATGTCCGTTTGCGAGGGTATTTTGGTTTGGTTCCCCGCTTCAGTTAGATGTTGCGACAGTGGAGGGTGGAGATTTTTTGGAGTGTTGGAAAAGCTTGTGTAACAAATTTGGAGACCTCCAGGATGCGGGACATTTTATTAGGTGGGTTAGTTGTGGTTTGTGGAGGATCTGGAAGTGTAGAAATAGTGTTGTGTTTGAGGGGATCTTAATAACCCTGTGTGCTGCTTTGGAGCTTCTTAGTCAGTAGGTGCGGGAGATTGCTGATAGTGGTGGGAAGACGGTACAGTAGCCTAGTGCTAAGCAGCGACCTGCCAGGGAGTTCCAGGTTTTTTGGTTGAAACCACCTTTTCGTACTATGAGATGGGGCTTGGTGTAACCAAACAAGTGTGGGAGGTTGTGGGTGGGTTGTTAGGGACTTCGCGGGGATATTCCAAGCTGGTGGTGGTATGGGAAATTTATTATGTGGATCTAGTTTAATGGCGGAAGCGGAAGCAGTGAGAATGGCTATGGTGGCTTGTGTGGAGTTGGGTGTTGAGATTGTTCAGTTAGAGACGGACTCGAAGGTTTTGGTGGATATGATTAAGGGGGATTTACTTACGGACGCGGCTTTGGAAGGTATTCTTTGGGATATTAAAGCTTTATGCCAACAAATGCGATTAGTAGAGTTTCTATTTACTCCTCGTGCCTATAATAGGGCCGCGCATCAAGTGGCTTCTTATGTTATGCGTGTGGGGGGTTCACATATGTGGGTTGAGTTTGAACCGGAGTGGTTGTTTAACACTCTGGCATCTGATGTAAACATTTCAATTCAACTTTAATATTATTTATTTTTCGAGGAAAAAAAAACTGCAAAAATGATAATTATATCGAATATATATAAATATTGCAGCTAAATTCTAAAAAGTAAACAAATTAAAGAAGTTTGACCTATACTAGTGGAACGTTTCGATTTGGCTTATAAGATCAAGCATATCAACCGAGCAGTTGCTTTTGTTCTTTACTTGAGGGCAGTCATACTTGATTAATTTATTCACTTGCTTGCTTCACCTGCCATCGTTTATATTTTGAATTTGGGTCCTACAAATCATAAATAAAATGGTTTGTTAAAAAAAATCTCAGAAGTTCTCTTGTTAGGTAGTTCAGTTAGTATATATAATATTGTTACGAAATGAAGCTAAGAGTCAGTTTGGAAGAGTTTTTAAAATGACTAAAAGTGTTTTAGGAGATATGTTTTTGGGTTTTAAAAGCACTTCAAGTACTTTTATAGGATATGTTTGCATTTTTACTAAGGATTGGTTTCAAAATCATTTTCACCAAAAACTTTAGGGCTCTTTTGGATGTGCTTTTAAAATAACTGAAAACGCTTTTAGAGAAAATGTTTTTAGGTTCCAAAGTGCTTTCTGCAAGAAGCACCAGTTATGTGTTTCTTCCATGAATCACTTTCAGTGTTTTTCTAGAATTTACTTGCATTTTTACTAAGGATTATTTTTAAAAACATTTTCACCAAAAGCACTTTCGGTTATTTTAAAAGCACATCCAAACGAGCTCTTAGCTATTTTAAAAGCATTTCCAAAACGAAGCCTAAAACACATGTACTATTTTTCAAAACAAAACATTAAATTGTTATGAAATCATTTCTAAATTATTTTTAAAGTTTCACTTATGGAAAAAAATTCCATCATCATTTTTTATAAAACGAAACATATATTTCATTGTCACCCCATAAAAATAGTAACCTTTGATAAAAAAAAAATAAAAATAGTAACCTTTAAATTCAAAAACGAGAAAAGGAAAAGGATAAGGCCAAATTAAATTGTAGTCCTTGTAGTTTCACATTTCTTTAACTTAAGGACTTGTAGTTTTAACTTTGGCACTTGAGGCCTTGTAGACGTATAGTAAGTTTACGATTTCAACTAGGAATAGTCTGTTATGCCCTTCCAAAGTAGTATTTATGTACTAACTACCACGCTCCAAATTAATTAATGATCAATTTGCCATTTCAAGTGTTATTTTATATTGTGACCAGAACATCAAATCTCGTTTTATGATATAATAGATTGTCCTTAATTGAAAGCTTCCGCAAATTACACGACTTAAATTGCCAATACTGAAACTAGTTATCACTTTTAAGTGAAACATCTGAAGAACTACAAGGGTATAAATATAATTTGGCCAAAGAAAGATAGTATTCTATCATGTCCTCCTTGTTGCAACTCAATATTCCAATCCGTTTGCACATATTACAAATCTAATTCATTGGTACATATTTTTTTAATCTTCAATTACACTGTTACGATTGCTTCCCGTGCTAATGAAATAAAAACATGTGTAAATTTGTGTCTACATGTCCTTATTTTTTTAACATGAGATGTCATGTGACCACATATCCATGCCATGTAATTGAAGGATGATTTTGTGAAAACATGTTCATTTGAATAACATCTATAGCATGCATTTAACAATTAAAAGGCGGAATCATGCTTGCATGCATTCAAAAACAAAACATTACCCATGAAATTCAAAGCCTAGTAGATTGGTGAACCAAAACACAACTCAAAACAAAGTGAGTTGAAATTATACCTTTGTAGATTCCTCTTTGCATAAACAAAGGCTAATCACCCAAAGAGAGGACCTTCATTCCTTGCATCTAAAACCTATGGATTTGGATGGAAGAATAGGTTTCTCCAAGTTCCCAAAATTGAGAACCTCTAAGTCTCTTCACCAAGGTTAGATTGGAGAAGAAATGAGTGACCTTGGAGTAGTAGGATTGCTAGCTACACCCTCCAAGGAGGCCTTCCTCCTAGAGAGAAAAGGAAAGAACATGTTCTCTCCAATTTTCTCCAAAAGAACCCTTTTATTGAATTTTAGGCTATAAAGTTCTTTATATAGTCACTTCTTTAAGTGACCTAAAGAACCAAAACCCTAATATTCTCATATGGCCGGCCATATAATGGATTTGGGCTTTTGGGCCTTTGTGAATCTTTATTCATTAAGTTGTCATACAACTTAAGTCAATGGGCTTGACGTTCAAAGCCCATTGGGCCTTAAGGTCCAAAACTATCCCGAGATCTTTAACGAACTTATTCGTTTGATTAATTAACATATTAATTAATCCTTGCCATTAATAATTAAACCATTTAATTATTCTTACTCATCTCCATTGTTTCTTCAATCTCCACCTTACACGGTGTACGATCCATTAGGTTCCTTTTAGCGAGGCAGTGGGCGATTAAAACCATTTTACATCGATTGTGAATTGAAACTTACTTTCAATTCTCCCTTTAGTGATTACACACGTTTAGGGCTTCCACAAACCATGAGTGACACCTAGCAGCATATCATGGTTACCCAAGCTAATCAGAAGAGGTTAGAGAACCTATTCAGTTTGGGATTACAAATGCAATACGGTCTTTCTCTAATCTAATACTCTTGACCACATTGTTTGGTTTGATAGTTTATATATTCACGTCTACTATCCAATGTGATTCGTGTGCTTATATGATTTCCTTGAATGTGATTTGGAACGCATTCCTAAATCTCATTCATACTCTGGCCAGAGGTTCTAAATCATATCATAGATTATTCTCCCTCAAACGGTTTGAAGGTTAGAGATCCCTTGTTGCACATTCACTTGTCTCCATGGCTAAGTGGCTTAACCTCAACGATGCCGTGGACACCCCGATAGGGTGACTTTGACATAATCAAAGATCAAGTACTTAACAACAAGACAACTGTGATGCCTCAGGTCAAAGGACTACTTTGCATTATCCCAACCATGAGTTCTCATGTGATATGAATATGAGAACTCTTCGTTGATCGTGTTCAGTGGACTCATTCTCTATTGAGCACCTACGTACTTGTCTTGATGTCACACACACCAATGACTCGAGACTAGTCACTCTCCCTGAGAGAAAACACAGCACGTACCGATCTTAACGGACTGTCAATGCCCAATTGGCAATCCTATGATCAGGAACATTTAGGATGTGTCTACGAAAGAATGGTCTCATGAATCTAACTTCATTAGATCGCATTCTTCCAATCACATATTCCTTGGACTTTATTGTTTAAGCATATAACATTTATATGAGACGGCTCAAACAATAATTTTTGCCCTTTATAGTTAAACTAGATTAGTTTAACATGTGAAATGTCCGTAAAGTATCATCATATGATTGGCTTTAAGGCACATTTCCAACAGTAATAAGTTATTCTCCTCGTTCCAACACAATTTTAAGCTAATGGTGTTATCCCACATGGTTTGTATAGACAATTATGGTGGAACTAGCTTGGTGATATGGACAATTCCGTCTCCAGTTTAGCTTTGATTGTGTGGTTAATTGGAAGTGAAGACATCCAGTCATACTGTGAATATTTACCTAAAACCATATAACCAATCATTCATGTTATTCCAGTTGAACTTTGTCTAATTTGTTGAAGCTTTTATACTGGTCAGTTGTGAGAGAAACCTTGCTAATCAAAGTCAGAAACATGTCCAGTCGACATGTTGTCCAAAAGAACAGTACTTGGTTTCAGAACACAATGACCTATCGGTGTTTCGGAGTGATTATGAAGATAATCGACTAATCGAGAGCACAAGCAACATCTATGGAAATGCTGAGCCTTTGCAAAAGATTTAAACTCTTGGGTGCCTCTCTTGCTTCTTCAATATCAGTCGGTGGATGCAGCCACTTCTCTAAGCTTCCTTTTTCCATGTACTCATAAACCAAAGCCTTGAAATCATTACCAAGAGAATCAACACTTGAACATGCAGTTATAATCTTGACGAGATTTCGATGCTTGATATTTCTCAAAGCCTCACATTCATATAAAGAAC
The DNA here is from genome assembly GCF_042453785.1 of Malus domestica. NCBI lineage: Eukaryota > Viridiplantae > Streptophyta > Magnoliopsida > Rosales > Rosaceae > Malus > Malus domestica. The sequence continues at coordinate 8,762,632 of NC_091671.1, read as the reverse complement.
AATATGTCAGTACAAAACCAATTTATAGTACTAGCAAAGTACATTGTAGAAGCAATTTCCTGATTCAGAATTTCGTGAGTCATTTTTGAAGGCATTAGATTAAACGACATGTCAAATTAGAACGACTGAATGAAACCATGATCGTATTAATAAGCAAGCACTTCTATCTATCAAATATTAAGGCGGAAGTTAATTTACCAAACAATAAGTATTTTGTGATTTGCAATTCCATTTTGATGTAGAGACACTGCTCAAATAATGACACCAGGAACAATGATTGTTTAGATTGACCTCTTGAAAAAGAGTAACTAGGCCAAGAGTATACCTGTCAAAAACATGATGACTGTTCGAAAATGCCTGCATATTCTGATACCACGTAGATATGAGGAAAATGAACTTTTATTTCCAATAACAAAACAACAATCTGCCAACACATACAACCTAAAACAACAAAGTAGAAGCTATCAACGAAGTGACCAATTAGTACTACAAAGAGAACAGCGATAACAATAACCCAATGCCTTCTCCAAACCATTCTGATCAGAAACAAGCAGATACAGAGACTATTTGCAATGACAATAATGAAGAAATATTACAGGACACATGATATCTACATATCTACACAAAATCCAGTTCTCTGATTTGATAAAAAAAGGTCGTACCCAGTGCACAAGGCTCCCGCTTTACGCAGGGTCTGGGAGAGGTGAATGTCGGCTAGCCTTACCCCCATTTATGGAGAGGCTACTCCCAAGTCTCGAACCCGAGACCTACCGCTCATGGGCGAAGGCACTTGCCATCGCACCAAGTGCGACCTCTAGTTCTCTGATTTGATAAAAAAAAAAAATGTGCACGCGCCAACTGTGGCTACCAGATTCTCATGCAGGGAATCGATTAGGTTCCTGAAGTCAAAAAATTAAATCAGAGATCGAGGAGGAGCTTACCTAACAATCAATAGTATCAAAAAGGGGACCCACAATACATATCGATACGCATTGTGTTTAGATTTAACTGGAGTACTAACACGTCTAGGGGGAGCATTCCGTTGTGTAAGCCATTTAAACTGGAGGCGGATCAAAAACAAAAATCCACGAAGAAATCCGGAGACAAATCCTCCAATATGAGCAAAGTTGTCCACATGTGGTAGAATTCCACTGCTAAGTTTATTATGATGATGAAAAGGAGAGTAAGCAATGCTGCTAACAGCGGATAGAAATCTGAAACTGTAAGATCAAAGGGTCGTGCACATACTATAAAGAGGTGCATCATTGAGTATACAAAAACTTTATTTACCTTATTTACATACATTGTCCAATTTGATATGAGCTCTGAAAGCATGCTTCCTAGTAAACCAAAAAGTGCACCAGAAGCACCAACATAAATACCATATTGAATAAAAAGAGCTGAAAGCAAACTCCCACCAAAACCAGACGTGAGATATAGGAAACCAATTCAAACTGCAGAAGAACAAATCAGAAAACATTAGAATTTCAAACCAATTAGTTAAAACAGTTCATCAAAACAACTGTACATGATGTAGATCAGCATCAAACTATTATTTTTTCAATCTTTTCAAATAGACGGCATCTCAAAACATTTCAAAATGAGGCGCCATGTCTACATGTACAAGTAGACCTGGCATTTCAGACCTGACCCGTTAACCTGATCCGATCCGATCCGTTAAAATGAGTATTCGGATGAGTGTTTAATGGGTCGGATGGTTAACGGGTCAACCCGTTAAGCATCCGTTAAATAACGGGTCATTTTGGATGAACCTGCAAAACTCATTAATCATCCGTTAACACCCATTATTAAGGGCTTTTGTGTAATTTCAATATTCAATAATTAAACCCTCACTCTGTCTTGCATGTTCTGGCTCTCGTTCTCTCTCGTCTCCCTCATCTTCTTCCTCAGAAATTACCACTCTCTCCAGTCTCCTGCTGCAGTATCTTCAGCTACCTGTAATCTCAACCACACCAAAAACTTCATCTCCTCCAAAGTCCAAACCCCACTTCAATTCCATCTCTGGCTCTCCCCGCACCTTCCCCGCCAAATCTCGATCATCAACAATCGTTTCCATGGCACTCCAAAAGAAGGTAATTACCTTCACTCTTACTCTGTAACTTCTGTTTGGCTGCCAAGAAATTATCTTTATATAAAATTACGAATACCGTTTTGTTTTTTGGTTAATTTACAAATACCCTTTTGTTTGTTTGCTGAGAAAATGTGAATTTCGTAAATTTCCAGGTGAACAAGCTCGACAACAGCTGGGAGAAAAAGTGGTACGGAGCGGGAATCTTCTACGAAGTGGCGGAGGAAGTGGAAATCGATGTCTTCAAGAAGCTAGAGAAGCGGAAGGTGCTCAGCAATGTCGAGAAGGCTGGGCTTTTGTCCAAGCAGAGGAGCTCGGGGTCACCCTATCGTCGATTGAAAATAAAAAATAAAAATGTTAACGGATGAAACGGTTGAAACAGGTGACTGTTAACTTAATGGGTTGGGTTCAGATGACCTGTTAGTTTAACGAGTTAGGTTCGAGTGACTCAGTAAACCCGACCCGTTTACAGGTCTATGTACAAGATATCCAAAACAATCGTTGTTCCCACATATGTGATGGAAAACTGAAATAATCTCTCAGCTTCTGTTTCAAGCAATTTTATTCTGTAAAATTACCAAACACAAAAAATACTGTTCATTAACAGTGTGATGCCGATTTATCCTTACTTGATTTGTTTAAATTCGTTTGGACCCTTTTTACACGTGTTGTCATCCGTGCTTCGTTTTTCTTTTCCTCTATTCTGGACTCTTCAGCTCCATCTTTTCCACGTGTTTATCAACGATGGTGCTTCTAGTCTATTGATTACCCTCTTGGGTGTTTTTTCTCCTCTTTCACACTGCCGTTGTTCATGCTGCCAGGGCCGGTCTAGAGATTTTTGAGGCCCGGGGCGACGTAAAAAAAAGTGCCCTAACTTTATGTAAGAAAATTATTTATTTTCACACATAAGATATCGAAAAAAATTATACTTAGAAAAACACTTCAAACTCAATAATTTAGAAATACAGAAAGACTAATTTATTTTGTATTGAAAGAGGGAAACAAAAAAACTTCGGGCTTACAAGTAGATAGATGATGAGTTTTGTTTTCCATTTGAACTTTGAATGTGTTTTTGAATAAATCGTGAGGTGTTTTTTTCTTATTTACTAACCTGGTCAATATGGGACTAAAAAATAATGATGTTTTCGAGTCTTTAATTGATATGTATTATTAATGAATGGGCACTAAATTAAACATTTTGATGACACGTCATATAATTTGCAAATTTGGTCTACGTATTATTCTTTGTTGAAGATTAGACTTGAATTAAAACGAATATTTAAAAATAACAACCCACATAGCTACTAGATAGTAACTAAAAATAAATTACCAACCAAACAAAAATTTGTAAAAATTGAAAAGAATAAACATGCACATAGCATTTCGAACTAAGGACCTCTTGTTAATTTTAAACAATAAAAATCATTGTTTCTAATTAAACTTCTTGATCCTTTAACCAAATTTTCTAAATTTATACTCTTATAAAAAGAAATTTGTAAAAAAAAGGAAAGTAAATAAGCACACATGGTGTTTTGAACCCAAGACCTCCTTATTATTTTTAAATGACAAACCACCACTTCTAGTTAAATTTCTATGTTTTTGAATCAAATTTTATAAATCTATACTCTTATAAAAATATATATAAATATACCGTCCTAATAATTTTGGTGCCCCTAATTTTTTTGGGCCCTGGACGGTCGCCCCTCCTGCACTGGGCCTGGGCCGGCCCTGCATGCTGCCCGTCGTTGTCTGGTTTTTCTCGCCGATTAACTACGGCGGTTTTCTTGCTTCACATCGCTCTTACCCATGGTCGTTTTCTTCCTGAAAAATTTTCCATCTTCTGGTTTTCCTTCTATTTATGGACTCTGTGATTTTTGTTGTGGTTGTCGATCTGGGTTAAATTCGAATCGCTTTTTTTGCCTATGCGATCTAAAGTTCTTTGGTGAGTTATTTGGTTTTCTTGCCACATGGGATTTTAATATTTTTTTTGTTTTTTCCGTGGTTTACGTGTGGTTCTCTGATGTGTTTTGATTTTTGACTTCAGGAAGAGAGGATACGATCAAACGTTTACTGGTGAGTTTTCTATTTTTCTGATTGTGTGCGATTTAATTTTTTTTTTTCAAGCTTTGGGTGTACTTTTCTAATCTGCTTTGATTATTAGTTGCAGCAGAAGTTGTTACTCGAATTTTCCAGTTTTTCTCTGCGGCTTTCCAAACTCTTTATCATCAAGGTATATAATTTTTTTTCTTTTTCATGAATCTTTGACTGAAGGTAAGCGAATTTGGTATTTTGGATTATATTAGAGTTGAAATAGGTTTGATTTCAATAACTTTTGGGATTATTGAATTTGTATTCTCTGTTTGGTTTTCTGGTTATTGAGTTTGGATAGGAATTTGAATTTGATTCACAAATTTCTGATAAACCCCAACAAGAAATTTAGGACTGTGTATTAGGGTTTTTTTTCTTCTGTGTTTTGGGATTGTCATACTCTGTGTTTTGGAATGGCCATGAACATTATCCGGGAAAAGTCATGCAATCAGCATTTCACATTTAAAATTTACATTTTCTTTGCCCTCTCTAATGCAAATATATTTATGCTAATTCATTGGTTTTTTATTTTTTCAAATTTGCAGTATTATTTTGAGGGACGAATATGATTTGGTCAAGTTCATCAAGCTGGTGCAACAAGCAAGCCTATTTGTTAATCTCCAGATTGGCCCTTATGTTTGCGCTGAATGGAACTTCGGGTAATTATTTTTGTTAAGAATATTTTTTGAATATTTTTTTTTATCTTACGTAAATATGGTTATATTCATTACTCTGTTTTTTGTTCTGTTTCTGAAACAGGGGATTCCCAGTTTGGCTGAAATATGTCTCCGGAATTGTTTTTCGAAGGACAATGAGCCTTTCAAGGTAGGATATTATAAATCTTCCGTTTACTCCAATGCAATTTAATTTTTTTAATAAATAATTTTGAAGCTAAATTTAATTTCTAATTATTTGTTATGATGAAGGCAGAGAAGCTGTTTCAAACTCAAGGAGGTCCTATAATTCTTTCTCAGGTTAGAAAACTGGTCAAGTTTTTAAGTTTTTCTATGAAATATTGTTAGAATCGCTTTTCGTTGATAGAAAAAGCTTTTAGCTATTTGTTACTAACTTTTTCCTTCTTCGTTCAATCATGTAGAAAGATGATTATAATTTAGTTGCTCCAAAGATAAAACATGGATTTGTTTATGAGATTTCACATTTCTATACGGGCAAAGTAAAACATCACACAAAATTGTCCTACTAGCCGCTCATTTATTCTTCAATAGCAAAGCAGAACAATTTCCAAGGAGTTGTCAGATTTTCATCAACAGATTCTATGATCTCAGTTTTATTTTCTCGATTCCCAACTATTGTCTCTCATAGATAAGAACAACATTCTCACAGGTAATAATTTACATATCCCTGACAAAGACCCATTTATTGACAACATGGGCTTATCAACATTTTTTAAACATTTTAAAGAAATCTTACAAAGCTAATTGTCAAATTGCAAGATATTTTGAAATATGCTACTGTAGTACAACCTTTGGGGAAAAAAAATGGTTGCCAATGAAAGATTTGAGACCAAAAGTTAAATTTGTATTGAAAATATGAGGTACAAAGTATAATAAAGCATTTATAAAAGGATGATTACCCTTTTTTACATTTTTTAAGGTTTATAATTCTTTTCCTACATCTATGCATTTGTCTCTCTCAGTTCACAATTTAGCAGAATGAGAGTATATTTCTGTTTACAATAAGATGTGAATTCTAACCTTTATTCATGCGTGCATGCTAAGAATTATGGTAGAAGAGTTTATTGTGGTTAGCTTAGAGGAAAATGTGAGGTTAGCAATTTGAAGAGTCTACTTTCTCCTCATATGTTTGCTTTAACATGTGTCAGTTGTAATTATTATTTTTCTCTTCATGGCATACTTAAAATTTGTAGATCAGCATATATTTGTTTTTGACATTTCTTATTAAATGTATTTGAAGACTGACTGAAGAAAGTATCCAATTTTTTAACAATTAAAAAAAATCACCTCAATAATTACAGTTTTATTCCAATTTGTAAGCCGGGGGAAAAAAACTCGAAGTTTCAATGAAGAGAGTCGGAAGTTCTGAATAGTATGTTTGTGTAAATAGGATTGTAAATATGGATGTACATATATATATAAATCGAGATGTACACATTGTTGTTAATATGTCTAAACAGAATTGTAAACCCGCATAACAAATTGGAATAAAACACACAAATGAAAGCAACTTATATGAAATAAGACTGCCACTGCATCAGTTCCCTACAATCCACAACCAAAATTTTGGATAAATTACACAAAATTACCTAAAATAGAGGACGAACCACAATTTCATATCTCATGTTTTAAGCATTGCAATATCATACCTCAACTTATAAATTCTTTGCAATGTCATACTTCCATTAAATTTTTTGTCAATTTAGATGTTAAATAATGACGTGGCAAGAATATGACCGAGTACTTCTCCAACAGAAATAAAAATTTTATTAATTATTAATTTTTTATGTGACAATTAAAGTTAATTATTAAAAAAACTCTTCTCCTCACTCACTCCTCTCTTTCTCACTCGTCTCCCTCATCACTCTCTTTGCTCTCACCCCCTCCTCCATCCCCCTTCTTCCTCCCCTCACTCCCTCCTCCATCCCTCTTCTTGCTCGTCCTCCTTAAACACTCAAATTTCCTGCGCCGATCCCCAGCCACATCTCCCTCGACCTCAACGCTCCCTTGACCGCCCACTGGCCGTCCCACTCCAGCCGCCTCGTCGAGTCACCTTCTGCGGGCGCAGATCTGCAAACTCCAGGTGGTGTTGCAGATTTGCATAGGCTCAGACTTGAAATTGAACCAGAAAAACGGTTCGCCTGGAGCCGGAGAGTGAGGAGATGGGTCAAATGGTTCACCTTTGCGGGAATCTCGCCGGATAAGTTGTTGTAGGACCAGATTGAGGCGGTAGAGACGGAAGAGAGAAGCTATGGAGGTAGGAAAGTGCCTGGAGAGTTCGTTGTAGGAGAGGAATAGGAGTTTGAGGGCGGTGAAGTTGGAGAGGTCCGGAATGGGGCTGGAGATGCGGTTACGCTTGATGCTCAGATGGAGGAGGGTTTGGATCTGGAGATAATTTCAGATGTTGCGTGTGTAAGGTTTGCGAAGATTTCAACTGAAAATTCACATGCAAAAGTCAATTTCGTTGATTTTTATTTTTTAATTGGAATCCAAATCCTGTTTCAAACTTCTTGCTTGAACTGGTTTTGTGAAGAAGCCGTTGATTTTTTCCAAGCTCTTGTTGCAGACAAAGTTTCTCAGAGCCGTGTTTTATGTTCAATGGTCAAAAGGACGGAAAAAATGCACGGAAGGAATAAATGTAGGGAATTGTTGAATATGGAGAGAGAAGATAGAAGACCCTGAACAGGGAAGGAAAAAAATGCAGGAAGGGAAAAACTGAGGAAGAGATGCCTCGGTTGGTGCGAAAAAATAACAAAAATTTGATGGAGATTCCTGGCCGCACGATTCGGTGTGAACGGCAGGGATTTATTGATCCCAACAGATCCTTGACGGAGGGATTTTTTTTTTATTTCTGTTGGAGAAGGAGTGGGCCCCCCACTCCTGCCACATCATCATTTAACATCTATATTGACAGAAAATTCAACGGAGATATAACATTACAACGAATTCATAAGTTGATGTATAACATTGCAATATTTAAAACATAAAGTATGAAATTGTGGGTCGACCTATAGTTTAGGTAGTTTTGTGTAATTTACCAAAAATTTCAGTTATGGATTGTTTTGGAATAATAAGGAGATTAACATTAGCTATGTGGAATGGCTTATCAGAAATTGTATAATAAGGATAATAGCCTCAAGCAATCTCAATAAAACTAGGACTTTATTATCTGATATGTTTATTAGAGTTTTCACGGTGATAAAGATAGTTTGATAAGGATTATATAATGAGAAGTGTCTTTATTGAACTCCATCGTTTATAGTATAAAGCTTGGGTCCATGCGCTCTCACAAATACACAAGCTTTCAGATACTCAAGCCCCATTGATTGAGCCTTGTTTCCAGTAGTGTAGAGTTGCAGAAGAACCCTTCTACAAAAGCAGTAATGTCTTAATCTGGTGAGTGGTTAATTTGGTACCGTGATTTAGTTTTCATAAGTTATATACTTACAAATAGAACATTCATATTACCCCCTAAAAGAAATAGAACTTTGAAGGGTGTCCCTTTTTTTTGGGGCTACCTACATGCATAGTAGAAAAACTACACTTTTTTTTTTGTCAAGTGATATATTTTGTTAGATTAGTCACTGATGGGATTTGAACCTGCATTGTCATGCAAAGGCTCAACTCATTTCTACTACTGTGGTAAATGACCACTTGCTAAAAAAAAAAACTACCCTATTTGGAGTCGAGATCCTCTCCAAATTTTTGTTTTCGAAGTTCAAGAACCTGGATATCCAGGTTGTTAAAGAGAGAGATCTGAACCCGTGGTTCGTGTGAGGGAGGTCAGTAGAATGGGCTAATGAGAACCGCATGATTTAAAATGAGTGATCTGGATCTTTGTGTTCGTCAGCTATGGACATAGAGATCCGGAGAAGGTCTCGCTTATTTGGTGCAGTTCATTTAACATGGAGCTTCATTGAATCACAATATTATGCAGGGGTAAAAAATGATTGAAAGGAGCCCTCCTAAATTGGCTTTTTGCCACAGCCTAACAAGAAGCAGCAAAGCAAGAAACCCAAATAACCCCTCGCGCAGAAGAATCTCTCTGTGAGTGAGAGCCATTCTCTCTGAAAGTGAGAGCTTTTCTCTCTGTGAGTGAGAGCATCAACAAACCCTAGAATGTTCCTTTGCCGCCTATCCTAATTTCGATTAGGGTCGGTGGCAACCTTTTCTTCTTTCCCTCTGCATCTTTTTTCTTTCCTTTTTGTTTTTCCCCTGCTTTTGTTCCTGCGTATTCCATAACCTTTTCACCACTGATTATCACTAATCTCTCTATCCCCTCAGATCCATTCATCTAACTCTCAGATCCTTTCATCCATACACCCATCTACATGTCTTTCTTCCGATTTCCACCGTTTCCATCTCTATTCAGACCTATAATCAATTATTACTGCGAACTGTTGCGGTCACCAACTGAGAAGGTGTGTAGATTCGTAATGATAAGGCCTAATACTTGGGGGTTTTAACCCCGGAATGAGTGGTATTTTGTGATCTTATGGTCGATATGGGGGTAGTTGAGAGGGAACTTGGAACAATGTGTCAAATGGTTGCAAAACTGCCTGCAGCTCATCTACTTGTTGAGAACTAAAAGTATCATTCCCCTTTTCATTAGACTCCAGAGAATACAATAGAACTCCAATATTAGACTGAGAGAGCTCCTTATCACCTTGCTGCAGGGCCATTTCGTGAACTGTCAGCTGTGGTGGTGAACTGTGAGTCAATTTAAACTTCATTTTGCCCACTTGGAACTCCATTGTAAGTAACTGGAAATCCCAAAGCCCAGGACTCACAATAGACAACCATTGCACCCCTAAGACCAATTCACAACCCCCCAATGGAAGCGAAAATAAGTCAGTGTGACAATTATATCCGCCCACCTACAATGGTATGTGCCTACAACACCCTTGGCTCGTAATTTTCCCACCATCGGCAATCATTACCTCAAAAGGCTTGGTTGCTTGCAAAGACCACCCCAATGTCTTAAGAAGCCTAGAGTCAATGAAATTGTGCGTACTACCAGAATCCAAAAGTATGAGCACTGAGTGGTTATTCGCAGTGCCGCCCAAAACCTTCATAGTTTGTAAAGACTGTGTTCCTTGCACCCAATAAAATGCACATTCACTCAGTGCCAAGCCCTGGATTTCAGCCGGTACCTCCTCATCCAAATCTTCACATAAATCACCCTCATCACTCACATCCAACAAAAGTAGTTGTTTGTGGCCACATTTGTGCCCCTTCCCCCACTTTTCAGGACAAAACCAACATTCCCATTTATCCTTCTTGTGCTAAACCTCCTCGGGGGTAAGTTTTCGATATGGGAGCATAGGGGTTTTAGGCTTGGGAGGCAGTATGGGGAGTGGAGTAATTTTTGCGGACGGAAGGGTTCGAGGATTGAGCTCACGTAATTCAGATAGCGTAGAATCGACCTGAACAACAATGGATATGGCATCGTGGACAGTAGCAGGTCGTAACAACTTGACATCATAGATCAATTCACGTTTTAATCCACCAAGGAAACAACTCTTAAGGAGCACAGGGCCAACATCTCTAGCACGATTAGCAAGTCTACGAAATTCAGTGATATAGTCCTTGAGAGTACCTGTTTGGCGCAATTTGAAAAGAGCCTCTGTAAAGTTCACCAGTAAATTCGGAAGGCCCAAACTCCTTGCAAAGTTCACCAGTAAATTCCTCCCACGTAGGAGTAGTATGAAGGCAATCGCGCCATTTGAACCACTGCATTGCTTCATTGTCAAGGTAAAAAGAGGTTGTAAGGACTTTAGGAGGATCTGGAGTATTGTAACAAACAAAATACTGTTCCGCCTTATAGATCCAATTGAGAGAGTCGTCACCCTCTGAGAAACGTGGAAAATCGTTGATGCCATGGTAGTCGCTGTTGTCCCCCGCCAATGTCGAATTGATCACGCCGAGCCGGACGCGAAGTCTCCAAATCAGAATCTGCCACGATTGGAGCGGGATTGGAAGATCCAGCCCCTCCCTGAAAGGACTGCTCACAACGAAATTGCTCGAAGGAGAAGACTGATGAAAAAAATGTAGCCATAAAATATTGATTTTGACAATTTTGATTCTGAGATTGCCTCTTTATATAATGTACAATTTTTGCAGTTGTCTTCAATGTTATTGTCATTGGCTCGGGTGCTCAAAAGATCTATAAAATGTCGTTTTGCCAATAATGTGGGTATTGAGTTGAATATCATAAAAGTGAACATCTGTAACTATAGATCTGCAAATGTTTGGTAGATAGTGTAATTTGGGAATTTGTTACCAAAACATTGATGGATAACATGTATATCATTTTTTTAAGTGAATGTTGAATGTTGACTACCTTTTTAACATGCCATTGTTTATCTATATCCAAAATGAGTCTGAATTTCTTCAAATAAATGTTACTTTCTGATTTGAGAAACCGTAATTCACTTTTTATTTATCTTTTCCTATATATTTGATTTACAGAGCTCTTGGGTTGTCAATTGTGACTGAAAATTCTACTTCTCACATGGATCATAGGTAAAAAAACACTATTTTCTAGTATGAAACCTATTTTGCACAACCACTAACAAATTGTTTGCACATTTACGCAATCTCCATTAGAAAAGCCACAAGTTTCTCAACCAAGCAAATTGGCATCATAATTTCCAAAGGGTACAAATTAGCCTTTTCTCATTTTTTTAATTTTCTTTTAAAATGTAATTGACCAAATAGTTGAGGCAGTTTTATGTAATTTACCATTTTTTTTTAAAAACACCAAGAAGCAGGTGCAGCTAGCACCATCACTATGTCTGTCCAAACATCAAATGCCCCTTTCTTTTTCTTCTGCAAAACGGCCAAAGTTACCCAGATTCTTCTTTTTCTATAAGAAGCTTGCTAAAGACCAACTACCACACCAACTAACTCAACTGCTTATATTATTGGGGTGGTTTTTAGTCATCATCCTCAAGTAGTGGTAATGCTTTCCACCTTATTTATTACCGTTGTATGAGTTTAAATTTTGAGATTTGTGTATATCCAAGGTATTAAACTCATATAACGGTGATAAATAAGGTAGTGAGTATCGCCATCATTTGAGTGTGGGGAACAAAAATATTCTTATAACATTGTATGCAAAAGGGGAAAATTTCCTAATTGCAAAAGCAAAATAGAGAGGTAATAATTAAAGAGTTTTTAAGCTCTTAATTAATGGTATTTAATTTGCTTGGTAACGAGAATTATTTGGGAGTCGGTCCCCTACAACATGCATGCAAATTGGACGAGGCAATTCATGGACCAAATTAAACCACCGTATCCTTTGGAACTTCACTTATAGCCCCATGTTCACTTGGAAGATGTGAAAATTATGAACAAAATTGATTTTTCTCCTAACCATGCCAACTGGGTCACAATAAATTTATAACTCAATCAAGTTTATTTGCTTTGATAATTAATATTTTTGGTAACAATTTATGATGAGATTTATTAAATACTAACAATTAGAGGACGATATTAATTGGAGTGCGTTAAAGATAGGGCAATAAGTTAAAAGGCCAGTGACACAAATTTGTTAGTATCCTATTGATTGCCGAAAAAAAAAATCTCTATCAATTGTAATAAATCTAAATTCAAATCCATTAATGAACGGCTGAGAATTTTCATTTTTTGCGGGGTTTAATAGAAACTCTTTCATGCTACTTAGTAATACGGTCTAGTGGTATTCTCTTCACTTGTAAGTGAGAGGTCTTGGGTTCGATTCTCACCAAAGACGAATTTGAATCACATTATTGTTAGCCCATTATGAGGCTAAGCCTATCTCATTCCCCTTAGTGTAGATAATATCATTTGTTCGAGAAAAAAAAAAATTTCTTCCATTGTCAAGATTGGTAGAACGATTGCCAAAACTATTGGATTAGAATTCATAATGCACATGGGAGAATATTGATAGCAAAATTGCTAGAAAACCTTGATTTGTCATAGCCCATGGGCTTTAAAGTTGGGTTAAAATTCTACAAAAAATGGTCATTTGCAAACCCTATTAACCATACCAACCAACTTGAACCCAATTCCCTTCACTTATATGGAGGAGTTCATATAAGTAACAGTATGAGATTAGTCCACTTTCAATAAACATGTCCAATCCCCTTGGTGTTTAAAAGAACATTGCTTGGCTTTAGATCATAATGAACTATCTATGTTTCGCTATGATTATGAAAATAATCCAGTGCGCAATAGCAACACCAACAACAAGATCTAGCCTTTGAACAAGATATTAATTCTTGGGTGTATTGATCTCTTACCTATTCAATTACAGGAGGTGGATGCAAATCATGCAACCACTCCTCTAAACTCCTTTGGTGCATCAACTCATAAACTAGAACCTTGAAATCATCATCGAGAAAACATGCAGATATGACATTGACGAGATTTTGATGCTTGATATTCCTCAAAGCCTCATATTCGGCTATGAAACTCTTTGATGCTCCGTGACGTAACAAGTTAAACACCTTCATAGCTACAAGTACAAGCCAAGCTCTATTGTCAGAATAAAGAACCCTTTTGTATACAAACTAGAAACTGCCAACACCAGTCCAATTAGTTGAAGAAAACCGATCAGTGGCTTTTGAGAAAGTAGCATATGACACTTGCAAGTAGAGCAAGTTCGAATACTAAAGGGATTATTAATTTCAAGCTATGAGGTAATCTTCTTTTCTTGGAACTCTTTAGACTTGCAATTGGGCAACTTGAGATTAGGAAATAGCACTTTGATTTTCGAAAACACCTTACACTGATAGTGGTCGAGTCTGATAGGAAACTCAAATCACCATCTTTACCGCTTCCAAGATGATTTTGTTGGGGGTGTGATATCCACACATCCCATTTTACTTCTCACACACCTTTTTAATTTTCGGCCGTCCGATCGGATGAATTGAAGAAAATCAACGGACATAGATTATCAAGGGTGTGTGAGAAGTAAATTGGGGTGTGTGGATAGCACACCCCTTTTGTTGAATGTACGTTGAGGGTCTTGAGGATATGAATCTTTCGAAAATTTGGAATCTGTCAATGTGTATATTCAACAATTTCGTGGCACGAACTAGACTTTAATAGATCTGAATATTACACAAAAATACCAAGTACAAGAAGTAGTAAAACACTCTTCACACAATTCACCTCATTGGTGATTATTTACATGGCAAACTTCCACATCTACTGTGGTAACATAAAAGCTAGACTTCACAGGTAGTACACGAAATTTCTCTATCACAAAAGCACATAAAAAGAATTTCTATCCAAGAAAAGTATTCCTAATGGAATGAAGTTCAGATGCAGCATCATTGATATTCTTTAGTCGATCTATTGCGGATTTAGCAGAACAAGCAATTCCAATTCTAAATATTGAACTCAAGCACATCTCAACTTTATGAATTCTCGCACTGCATTGATTATGATTCTCGTTCGTGCATCCTTGAAGAAGTGACGCATCTGCAATCTCAGTAACTCGCTCAGGGATAACCATCTTGATAAAATTATGAAGGTTTAAGCTATCACTAAACATGTTGTCAGTGGGTCTCTTCCCTGTAAACATCTCCAACAAGAGAATGCCAAAGCTGTAGACATCACCATTCGTTGACACCTCACTTCCCATGCCATACTCTACAATTCAAACATCACATTTGTGTATAAATAGTTTAGTTTGAATTTTGTAAATTAAATACTCCAAAATAAAAAAGGAAATGTAATGAAGTGTATATCTAACATATATATACCTGGAGCTGCATAACCAATCGTTCCTCTTATTTCAACGGAACTTGTCTGACTAGCTGAAACATTACTCGTTACTTGTGAGAGAAACCTTGCTAATCCAAAGTCAGAAACATGGCCAGTCAATTCGTTGTCTAAGAGAACGTTGCTTGGCTTGAGATCACAATGAACTATTGGTGTTTCACAATGATTATGAAGATAATCCAGTGCACAAGCAACACCAATGGCAATTTCTAGCCTCTGAAGAAGACTTAACTTCTTAGGTACATGATCTCTGAACTCTTCAGTTCTAGTAGGTGGATGCATCCACTCCTCTAAGCTCCCGTTGTCCATGTACTCATAAACTAGAGCCTTGAAATCATTACCATGAAAATCAACACTTGAACACACGGTTATAATCTTGACAAGATTTCGGTGCCTAATATTTCTCAAAGCTTCACATTCGGCTATGAAACTTTTTGAAGCTCCACGGCGTAACAAGTTAAACACCTTCACGGCAACAAGTTAAGCTTTATCATCCTCATCAAGAACTCCTTTGTACACAGACCCAAAACTACCAGCACCAATTAAATTAGCCTTTGAGAACCCATCAGTAGCTTTGAGTAGAGTAGCATATGACACTTGCATAATAGTGTTCCCCAAAGTGCTCAATGAAATTTCTTTCCTTTTCTTCCTTGACGAACAAAGAAAGAAATAGGAGAACACCATGGCTATTCCTAGAAGAGTAAGTCCAAATACTAAAGGGAGAATTAGTTTCAAGCGATGAGACAATCTTCGTTTCTTGGTCTCTTTAGATTTGCACTTGGGAAGCTTTAAATTAGCAACAGGGCTGCACAGATTAGTGTTGCCAACAACTGAAATAGCACTCGCATTTTTGAAAACACCTCCAGTTGGTACGACTCCCCAAAATTGATTGAAGGATAAGTTCAGATTATTCAGGAGTCTAAAGCCTTCTAAAAAATACGGAATTTCACCTGAAAAATTATTGCGAGACAGGTCTAGATCTTGAATCGCTCTCACTGAACTCATAGACAAAGGAATGGACCCGTTGAAGAAGTTTCCTTGCAAATGCAGGATTTCTAAACTCTCACAACCACCAAGGCTACTGGGGAGTTCTCCGGACAACAGGTTATTAGAAAGATGAAGTTCACTTAGACTGGTGAAATACCCAACCTCCGGGGGAAGGGAGCCTGTGAAGAGGTTATTAGACAAGTCCAAAGCAATCGATAAGGAGGAGAGTCTAAAAACTTGTTTGGGTATTGTGCCAGTAAGAAGGTTATAAGAAAGATTCAACGCTTGCAACCCATGGCATTCCCCAAGACCTGAAGGAATGCTGCCCTCAAGATGATTTGTATCCAACGCAAGATGGAATAACTTGGTTAAATTTCTTAAGGAAGACGGAATATTTCCTGATAATTTGTTCATGAAAATTTCTAATCCTCCAAGGTTAGAGAGCTTACCCATGTCAGAGGGGATGTTACCTGTGAAGCTATTATTCCCCAAAAGCAACCATTCCAAGCTCACCAGGTTCCCTATCCCAGATGGGATGCTTCCATATATTCGGTTACCGTCAACCCAAAACATTTCAAGTTTGGTTGAGAGATTGGATATTGACATGGGCAATGTCCCTCCAAAATTGTTGTAGCTAATAATCAGCGTTTGTAACTGACTGGAAACATTTGGCAACCATACTTAATAGCATTATCATCCATAATTCATTTTGGCAATCATCCAAAATGGAAAAACAAATACATGGAACCCAATATTTTCTCACATCAGACGTCACGTTGTTTTCACCTAGTATGAAAGCTAACCTAGGATCAGAGGAGGAATACTGCCACTAAACGACAAGGGAATTTATAGAAGGATAGGATCATAGGAGGAACTTACACCACCGTTTCTGGTTCTTGAAAATTCAAAGATGAGAAGGAATACGCCCAAGTAAATGATAACCACTTTGGCTTGTTTTTTTAGACGACTTCACTAGCTTACTTCAACTACTGGGAACTGTCACTAGGTTACTTCAACTACTGGGAACTGTCGTTTGGCACTTTCGGTGAACGCCAAGGACAAAGACCATTAAAGCACCTTGAGTCCAGAAGCTGACTGGAAACATTTTGGCAACCATACATAATAGCATTATCATCCATAATTCATTTTGGCAATCATCCAAAATGGAAAAACAAATACATGAAACCCAATATTTTCTCACATCAGACGTCACGCTGGTGTCATATGAAAGTTACCCCAACAGGGCAACCCTAGCTATGAAAGGAAATTTTGGAGTCTGTACATCTGAGGGGCCGGACTGAGATTGCTGATTTTCTCATAGTTCCCCTAAAGTATCATTGCAAGAAAGCTTGTTGTGGATGCAACCTTTTTAAAAATGGTAACAATTACTAAGTCTCTAGCAAGAGAATTCCACCACTGTAGACATATCCAGTTATTAACGCCTCACTTTAAAGTCCAACTTCGCCAAAAACCAAAGTAATTCACACTTATTTTGTCATTTAATTGTTATCCAATAAATAAATGAACTATGTTTTTCAGTTAAATATTGAAATTTTTACAATGTTAATTAAATGGTTAAACGATTTTTTATTTAGTTGATTTTTTTTCAAAGTTGGTCTCTAGAGGATGAACTAGAAAGTACACATATGTCCGATCATCTTGCAACATTGCAGAATGAGAGAGAGAGAGAGCCAAGAAGGTAGAACGCAAAGGTCCGATTGAGAGGATCCATAACATCCCACATTCAACAAACTTAGGTATCGTGAGTAAATTGCGTGTTTGAGTAGTTTTACATGGCGAGTAAATTTCATAGTTGTCGGTATGGGTTTCAACTGTTATGAATAGTAGAAAAGAGGTAGAAAGGCAGTAAAAGAATGAAAAGAATAATGACAATGAGAACCATTGCTTGGTGAATACACAAGACTATTTTACCCAACAAAAAACAAAAGAACGAGAAAGAATACTTACTACAGGAATGAAGCATATCAATCAACATTCTATCAACTCTGAAATCTTTACATGTATGGTCAATTGCAAAGCTCAGCATATAGCTGCCGAGTCCGGGAGGGGCTGGGATCCGACAATGAATATGTCCCATTTCTAACATCGCTTATGCACGTTAAGTTCAGCTGATTCCTTATCTGGCTCGACTGCAAGATTGGTGCATATATGCATATAAAGAACAATATGTCAGTACAAAACCAATTTATAGTAATAACAAAGTACGTTGCAGAAGTAATTTTCTGACACAGATTTCGCCAGTCATTTCTTAAATTACGTTTCTTTAAGGCATTAGACTAAATGGCATGCCAAACTAGAACGACTGAATGCAACCATGATCATATTAATAAGCAAGCACTTCTGTCAATCAAATATTAAGGCGGAAGTTAATATGCGCAGAAAAGTACAACATATTATCAAACAATAAATATTTTGTGACTTGCAATTCCATTTTGATGTAGGTACACAACTCAAGTAATAACACCAGGAACAGTGGTTGTTTAGATTACAACAACAAACAACAACAACAACAAAGCCTTTTCCCACTAAGTGGGGTCGGCTATATGAATCCTAGAACGCCATTGCGCTCGGTTTTGTGTCATGTCCTCCGTTAGATCCAAGTACTCAAGTCTTTTCTTAGGGTCTCTTCCAAAGTTTTCCTAGGTCTTCCTCTACCCCTTCGGCCCTGAACCTCTGTCCCGTAGTCACATTTTCGAACCGAAGCGTTAGTAGGCCTTCTTTGCACATGTCCAAACCACCGGAACCGATTTTCTCTCATATTTCCTTCAATTTTGGCTACTCCTACTTTACCTCGGATATCCTCATTCCCAATCTTATCATTTCTCGTGTGCCCATACATTCCACGAAGCATCCTCATCTCCGCTACACCCATTTTGTGTACGTGTTGATGCTTCACCGCCCAACCTTCTGTGCCATACAACATCGCTGGCCTTATTGCCGTCCTATAAAATTTTCCCTTGAGCTTCAGTAGCCTACGACGGTCACACAACACGCCGGATGCACTTCATCCATCCAGCTTGTATTCTATGGTTGAGATCTCCATCTAATTCTCCGTTCTCTTGCAAGATAGATCCTAGGTAGCGAAAACGGTCACTTTTTGTGATCTTCGCTAGATTGCTTCGGTCATTAGTGTGGATAAGTATATAAATGGATAGAGATAGGAAAGCAAACACAAGATGTACGTGGTTCACCCAGATTGGCTACGTCCACGGAATAGAGGAGTTCTCATTAATTGTGAAGGGTTTACACAAGTACATAGGTTCAAGCTCTCCTTTAGTAAGTACAAGTGAATAATTTAGTACAAATAACATTAGGAAATATTGTGGGAGAATGATCTCGTAACCACGAAACTTCTAAGTACTGGAATGTGGTATCGTCTTAACTTTCCTTATCTGTCTCATAGGTAGATGTGGCATCTTCTCTGGAAGTACTCTTCCTCCATCCAGGGGTGGTATCTGTAACTGGTGGAGATGCACAATGTAATGTATCAATGTCACTTGAAGCTTACTTGTAGTTTCAGGCTTGGTCAAGCGCGATACAAACCATGTAGTAGGAGTCCCCCAAGTCACCGAGCTAGGGGATCTGCTGACAGAGGTGACAGACAAGGTAAGCAATTAGAGCTCCGGCTGATTGTTCACATTCTCCCTATCTTGCAGGCAGCATGAAGGATACAGAGAAGAAAAATGAGAAGATAAGATATGAGATACTTTTGCTTTTGAAGAAGTAACTTTCCACAGGCTTATTCTTGAACTGGGCTGGAGGGTTTTCTGGTTTCCTCCAGAGATAAGGCCGACTGAAGAATTTGAGGGTCAAAACAAGTCCATCAAATCTAGAGTACGTTCGACCCTGCTGATATGGGATACTTTTTCTTTTGACAGAGTAATGGATGTATCGGCACGTGTGCTGTTACGCTTGTCTCCACATGCTTCCTTGTATCCTTCTCACTTGCCCTATCTGTTCCTCAGGCAGATGCGGGATCTTCCCTGGAAGCATAAGATGTTGAAGATGAGTACTCGAGAGCAATGCCAGGTAAGTAATCAGGTAAGGGGTTCCAGGCAGTCAGTTCCTGGTTGGAAGCTTGATTCCAAGTGCTGACTGATTGCTCTCTTTCTCCTTGTCTTGCAGGTAAGAACAAGGCCAAAGGAAAAGACAGGGAAAAAACATGAAATGAGATACTCTTGCTTTTAACCCTGATGATATGAGATATTCTTGCTCTAGTATAGCTTGTTTACAGAGGTATTATTGGGGGGGGGGAAGAAAGCTGAATATTTCGAAAGGCTTCGTTGGGAGTGCCCTCTCAGATAAGAGGAAGGGTTGAGCATTTTTGCAGGTCTGCCTGTCCGTTAGGGATGGAGGTCGACATATATAGGAGTCTCCCTAACATCAAGTAATAATGCTATTCCTTTACCCTGCTTGGTCATAGCACGGTAGTGGGAGCTACCAGCTTCACAAGTTTTAACTCTGTCAGAGCACTTTGAAAAAGTGGTATGTGATATCTGGAAAGCTGATGTTGCATGTGAAGATTACAGACAAGCTTTATCCAAGGAGATCCAGCTCTTGAAGTTGGGAAAGTGGTGCCTCTTCGGTTTTCGAACAAGCAATCCTG
Organism: Malus domestica; assembly: GCF_042453785.1. NCBI lineage: Eukaryota > Viridiplantae > Streptophyta > Magnoliopsida > Rosales > Rosaceae > Malus > Malus domestica. Next base: position 8,742,372 of record NC_091671.1, on the reverse strand, counting down.
TCGGGGATCTGGCTCTCGAGATTCGAAGAACGATGCCTCTTCGATTTTTGAGAAAGCAATCCTACTAGGGGTCTGGCTCTCGAGATTCGGAGAGCGGTGTCTTCGATTTTTGAGAAAGTAATTATGTTGGGAGTCTGGCTCTCGAGATTCGGAGGGCGGTGCCTCTTTGATTTTGGAGCAAGCAATCTTGTTGGGAATGTTTTCTCGAATGTGAGTAAAGGTTGGGCATGTTTGCTAGTCTACCTTGCCACGAAGCACAGAGGTTGACACACAAGGACTTTCCAATTATCCAGCAGTGGTACTGTTCCTTTACCCTCTCTTCGATTTTTGAGAAAGTAATCATGTTAGGAGTCTGGCTCTCGAGATTCGGAGGGCGGTGCCTCTTCGATTTTGGAGCAAGCAATCTTGTTGGGAGTGTTTTCTCGAATGTGAGTAAAGGTTGGGCATGTTTGCTAGTCTACCTTGCCACGAAACACAGAGGTTGACACACAGGGACTTTCCAATTATCCAGCCATGGTACTGTTCCTTTACCCTCTCTTCGATTTTTGAGAAAGTAATCATGTTGGGAGTCTGGCTCTCGAGATTCGGAGGGCGGTGCCTTTTCGATTTTGGAGCAAGCAATCTTGTTGGGAGTGTTTTCTCGAATGTGAGTAAAGGTTGGGCATGTTTGCTAGTCTATCTTGCCACGAAGCACAGAGGTTGACACACCGGGACTTTCCAATTATCCAGCAGTGGTACTGTTCCTTTACCCTTGTGGGTAATAATATGGTAGCTAGACCTTCAAAATTTATGTGTCTAAACTCTGTTAGTGTTGTTTCTTTGCTAATCTTTTACCCTTCTTGGTCAGAGCGATGTAGTGGGAGCTCCAAGCTTCACGTGTCTCAACTTTGTCAGAGAACTTTGGCAAAGTTATATGTGGTACCCATGAGCTACTGTTGCGTGTGGGAAGTGGGTGATTGAACAGTACGATTCATGTGCTTTCTACTTCGCCAGAAATCTTCGACAGAATGCCCATAATTTCCGCAAAGCTGAGTGCGTGTGACATGTGCTGACAGGGCTGGAAAAGTAGGTGCCTCTTCGATTTCTGAGATCGGCCATCGTGGTCTCTGAGCAGCCCAGCTTTTGAGAAAGCAAGCCTCTTCGATTTCTGAGATCGACCTTCGTGGTATTTGAGCAGTCCAACTTTTGAGAAAGCACACGCCTCTTCGATTTCTGATATCGACCCTCGTGGTCTCTGAGCAGCCCAGCTTTTGAGAAAGCAAACGCCTCTTCGATTTCTAAGCAGGCGCTTCTTCGATTTCTGAAGCTTCATCGAGTGCAGATTTTTATAGGGGCTGACATTAAGTTCCAAAGCACACTTGAATATCCACCAGTAGAAGCTTCATTCTTGCACTTCTAAGATCTTTGTTTGTCCGACCTCTTCTCTCTTCAACACCTTTGAAAATGTCTGGCCCCTCCGACCGTCGTTTTGACTTGAACCTTGTTGAAGAGGCAGCCCCGCCTTCTCCAGACAACATATGGCGCCCATCCTTCGTCTCTCCTACTGGTCCTCTTACCGTTGGGGATTCCGTGATGAAGAATGATATGACCGCTGCGGTAGTGGCCAGGAACCTTCTCACTCCCAAAGATAACAGACTACTTTCCAAACGGTCTGATGAGTTGGCCGTTAAGGATTCTCTGGCTCTTAGTGTTCAGTGTGCAGGTTCTGTGTCTAATATGGCCCAACGCCTATTTGCTCGAACCCGCCAAGTTGAATCATTGGCGGCTGAAGTGATGAGTCTCAAACAGGAGATTAGAGGGCTCAAGCATGAGAATAAACAGTTGCACCGGCTCGCACATGACTATGCTACAAACATGAAGAGGAAGCTTGACCAGATGAAGGAATCTGATGGTCAGGTTTTACTTGATCATCAGAGATTTGTGGGTTTGTTCCAAAGACATTTATTGCCTTCGTCTTCTGGGGCTGTACCGCTTAATGAAGCTCCAAATGATCAACCTCTGATGCCTTCTCCTTCTAGGGTTCTGTCCAGTACTGAGGCTCCGAATGATCCCCCTCTGGTGCCTTCTCTTTCTGGGGCTCTACCGACTGCTGAGACTTCTCCTAAGCAACCTTTGTGAAGGCTCCCTCTTGTTTGTTTATTTTGACTCAAGTATATGTACATATTTGTAACTTATCGGGGATATCAATAAATAAGCTTTCCTTCATTTCAACGTATTGTGTTAAATACACCAAAGCCTTATTCGCTAAGTTTTTTGAATTTTCTTTTGTTGAAGCTTGTATGTTGAAGCTTTGTGAGTGGAGCATGTAGGTTGAGGTAGTGTTCCCTTAATTTCCCGAGTGAGGAAAACTTCTCGGTTGGAGACTTGGAAAATCCAAGTCACTGAGTGGGATCAGCTATATGAATCTTAGAACGCCATTGTGTTCTGTCATGTGTCATGTCATCCGTTAGATCCAAGTACTCTAAGTCTTTTCTTAGGGTCTCTTCCAAAGTTTTCTTAGGTCTTCCTCTACCCCTTCGGCCCTGAACCTCTGTCCTATAGTCGCATCTTCTAATCAGAGCGTCAGTAGGCCTTCTTTGCACATGTCCAAACCACCGTAACCGATTTTCTCTCATCTTTCCTTCAATTTCGGCTACTCCTACTTTACCTCGGATATCCTCATTCCTAATCTTATCCTTTCTCGTGTGCCCACACATCCAACGAAGCATCCTCATCTCCGCTACACTCATTTTGTGTACGTGTTGATGCTTCACCGCCCAACACTCTGTGCCATACAGCATCGCCGGCCTTATTGACGTCCTATAAAATTTTCCCTTGAGCTTCAGTGGCATACGGCGGTCACACAACACGCCCGATGCACTCTTCCACTTCATCCATCCAGCTTGTATTCTATGGTTGAGATCTCCATCTAATTCTCCGTTCTTTTGCAAGATAGATCCTAGGTAACGAAAACGGTCGCTCTTTGGTATTTCTTGATCTCCGATCCTCACCCCTAACTCGTTTTGGCCTCCATTTGCACTGAACTTGCACTTCATATATTCTGTCTTTGATCGGCTTAGGCGAAGACCTTTAGATTCCAACACTTCTCTCCAAAGGTTAAGCTTTGCATTTACCCCTTCCTGAGTTTCATCTATCAACACTATATCGTCTGCGAAAAGCATACACCAAGGAATATCATCTTGAATATGTCCTGTTAACTCATCCATTACCAATGCAAAAAGGTAAGGACTTAAGGATGAGCCTTGATGTAATCCTACAGTTATGGGTAAGCTTTCGGTTTGTCCTTCATGAGTTCTTACGACAGTCTTTGCTCCTTCATACATATCCTGTATAGCTTGGATATATGCTACTCGTACTCCTTTCTTCTCTAAAATCCTCCAAAGAATGTCTCTTGGGACCCTATCATACGCTTTTTCCAAATCTATAAATACCATGTGTAAATCCTTTTTCCCATCTCTATATCTTTCCATCAATCTTCGTAAGAGATAGATTGCCTCCATGGTTGAGCGCCCTGACATGAACCCGAATTGGTTGTCCGAAACCCGTGTCTCTTGCCTCAATCTATGCTCAATGACTCTCTTCCAGAGCTTCATTGTATGACTCATTAGCTTAATACCCCTATAGTTCATGCAATTTTGTACATCGCCCTTATTCTTGTAGATAGGCACCAAAGTGCTCATTCGCCACTCATTTGGCATCTTCTTCGTTTTCAAAATCCTATTGAAAAGGTCAGTGAGCCATGTTATACCTGTCTCTCCCAAAACTTTCCACACTTCGATTGGTATATCGTATGGGCATACTGCTTTTCTATGCTTCATCTTCTTCAAAGCTACAACCACTTCTTCCTTCCGGATTCTATGATAAAAAAAGTAGTTTCGACACTCTTCTGAGTTACTCAAATCCCCTAAAGAAGCACTCCTTTCATGTCCTTCATTGAAAAGATTATGAAAATAACCTTTCCATCTGTCTTTAACCGCGTTCTCTGTAGCAAGAACCTTTCCATCCTCATCCTTGATGCACCTCACTTGGTTTAGGTCCCTTGTCTTCTTTTCCCTTTCTCTAGCTAGTTTATAGATATCAAACTCTCCTTCTTTGGTATCTAGTCGCTTATACATATCGTCATAAGCCGCTAACTTAGCTTCTCTCACAGCTTTCTTCGCCTCTTGCTTCGCTTTTCTATACCTTTCACCATTTTCATCGGTCCTATCCTTGTATAAGGCTTTACAACATTCCTTCTTAGCCTTCACCTTTGTTTGTACCTCCTCATTCCACCACCAAGATTCCTTTTGGTGTGGGGCAAAGCCCTTGGACTCTCCTAATACCTCTTTTGCTACTTTTCGGATACAACTAGCCATGGAATCCCACATTTGGTTAGCTTCCCCCTCTCTATCCCACACACACTGGGTGATTACTTTCTCTTTGAAAATGACTTGTTTTTCTTCTTTTAGATTCCACCATCTAGTCCTTGGGCACTTCCAAGTCTTGTTCTTTTTTCTCACTCGTTTGATATGTACATCCATCACCAACAAGCGATGTTGATTAGCCACGCTCTCTCCTGGTATAACTTTGCAATCCTTACAAGTTATACGATCCCCTTTCCTCATTAGAAGAAAATCTATTTGTGTTTTTGACGACCCACTCTTGTAGGTGATCATATGTTCTTCTCTCTTCTTAAAGAAGGTGTTGGCTAAGAAGAGATCATATGTCATTGCAAAATCCAAGATAGCTTCCCCATCCTCGTTTCTCTCCCTAAAACCATGGCCACCATGAAAACCTCCATAGTTGCCTGTCTCCCTGCCCACGTGTCCATTTAAATCTCCTCCTATAAATAACTTCTCCGTCTGAGCAATTCCTTGCTCCAAGTCTCCAAGATCTTCCCAAAATTTCTCCTTCGAACTCGTATCCAACCCTACTTGAGGTGCGTACGCACTAATCACATTGATAAGTTCTTGTCCTATTACAATCTTGATTGCCATGATTCTATCTCCTACCCTCTTGACATCTACAACATCTTGTGTCAAGGTCTTGTCCACGATGATGCTAACACCGTTTCTCGTTCTATTTGTGCCCGAATACCATAGTTTAAACCCTGAGTTTTCTAGATCCTTTGCCTTACGCCCAACCCACTTAGTTTCTTGTAGGCACATAATATTTATCCTTCTTCTCACCATAACTTCTACTACTTCCATAGATTTTCTCGTCAATGTTCCTATATTCCACGATCCTAAACGCATTTTGCTCTCTTGAACTCTACCCTTCTGTCCTAGCTTCTTCACCCTTCCCCGTCTAATAGGATCAAAGTACTTCTTTTGTGTGTCCCGTGTAAAGTTGATAGGAGCATATGCTCCCAAACAACTTTGAGTGGAGTCGTTCGAAAAGAAGTTTCTATAGCCCCCTTGCTCATTTACCACTGCATCCGGGTGCCGATGGAGATACAGCGACCCTTGCTCACTTATCATTGTGCTCGGGCCACACAGCGCGCCACTTACGGGTGACGCCCTAGCTTTAGCGCAATTTCGTTCTGGATTCATTTTCATAAGGATTCGACATGATCATGGAGTGCTGGTTGTCGACTACCTGACGCCCTCCCCCTCCTCCCTCGAAAAAGAGTAACCAAGCCAAGAGTATACCTGTCAAAAACACGACTTCTGTCAGAAAATGCTTGCATATACTGATACTACACAAATACGAGGAAAAGGAACCTTTATTTCCAATAACAAAACATCAAAGTACTGCCAACATATGCAATCTAAAACAACAAAGTAGAAGCCGCTACCAACAAAGTGATCAATTAGTACTACACAAAGAATAGTGATAACACAATGCCTTCTCCAAACCATTCTGATGAGAAACAAGCAGATAGCCTATTCGCAATGAAAATATTACAGGACACATGATATCTACATATCTACACAAAATCCAGTTCTCTGATTTGATAAAGGTCGTACCCAGTGCACAAGGCTCCCGCTTTACGCAGGGTCTGGGAGAGGTGAATGTCGGCTAGCCTTACCCCCATTTATGGAGAGGCTGCTCCCAAGTTCTCTGATTTGATAAAAAAAAAATTGTGCACACTTCAACTGTGGCCACCAGATTTTCATGCATGGAGTCGATTAGGTTCATGAAGTCAAACAGTTAAATCAGAGATTGAGGAGGAGCTTACCCAACAATCAATAGTATCAAAGAGAGGACCCAGAAATACATATTGATACGTCTTGTGTTTAGATTTAACTGGAGTAGTAACACGTCAAGGGGGAGCATTCCATTGGGTAAGCCATTTAAACTGTGGGTGGATCAAAAACAAAAATCCAAGAAGAAATCCGGAGACAAATCCTCCAATATGAGCAAAGTTGTCCATGTGTGGTAGAATTTCCAATGCTAAGTTTATTATGATGATGAAAAGGAGAGTAAGCAATGCTGCTAACTGCAGGTCGAAATCTGAAACTGTAAGATCAAAGGGCCGTGCACATACTATAAAGAGGTGCATCATTGAGTATACGGAATTTTTTTTACCTTATTTACATACATTGTCCAATTTCATGTGAGCTCTGAAAGCATGCTTCCTATTAAACCAAAAAGTGCACCAAAAGCACCAACAGAAATACCATATTGAATAAAAAGAGCTGAAAGCAAACTCCCACCAAAACCAGACATGAGATATAGGAAACCAATTCGAACTGCCAAAGAACAAATCAGAAAAACATTAGAATTTCAAACCAATTAGTTAAAACAGTTCATCAAAACAACTGTACATGATGTAGATCAGCCTCAAACTATTATTTTTTCAATCTTTTCAAATAGACAGCATCTTGAAACATTTCAAAATGAGGCGCCATGTCTACATGTACAGGATATCCAAAACAATCTTTGTTCACACAAATGTGATGGAAAACTGAAATAATCTCTCAGCTTCTGTTTCAAGCAATTTTATTCTGTAAAATGGAATACTATGTCTAAAACTAAAGTTTGAACCCCATATTCGGTGTATAAACTCTTTTCTTTGCTCACCGCTGAATAAAACATCCTCTTGTTTACATCAAACCAAACAACATATCGGTGTAAGTTATAACGCAACCAGTACTATATGACCACTACTCTAGGATTGCAATTCAATAAACAAATGCATAGGAAATCCTCTATAGATTAATCCCAAGGTAGCTAACGCCATCCGGAAAGTGTTTCTCTTCTAGATTTATGAAAGAAGTTTTGCACTTGGTAAGTAATTTATTATTCTACAACTTATGTCGTGTGCTTTATCTTTTACTACAAACACTTATGGATGTGGCCATACATGCATGATAACATACATGAAGCTAAAAATCCAGATGTATACCAAATCCAAATTCTTGCTCAAGCCAAATTCCAATGAATACAAGACTCAGCATATTGGCAAGCACGTGGAAAACTCCAGCATGTAACCACATACATGAGATCAGCCGCCACCTTGGTGTTGATGAACCACTCTCTGCGCATCTAGAGCACCCATCTTTTCTAACCTTCAGGAATGAAAACAAATGAGAAACAAGTTAGATATGCAACTGAGACCTATTGACCCTTATGGGGCATGTCTATAGCTCTTACTTCCAAACAGATGATAGTTCCATCACCCTTGTAGTGCTACTTTTAGCAGTTATAGACTTTGGATGATGCATACTGAAATGAGCACATTAAACAGCTTAAAAGAATGACAACTAAGTCCTTTAAGAATGCACGCCTGCTCTTACCAGAGATATTAAGACAAAACAATTTCCATGATCATTCTACCATTGGCCTCACAGACCAAGGAAAGTCAAACGAAAACGAAAATTTTGAAACCAAGTCGCTAAAGAACACTTATGTAAAACATTAACCCTATAACATACTACAGGGGACATTTTGATTAACATAGCAATCTAATCAAACCAAGTAGTTAACCACTGCAGCTCTTCGAGCACCTTTCTTCTTTGTTCAAGCATTTTCGATACGCTGACATCAAATAGACATCAAGCATGGCCTGAATGTTACTAAATACCTAAAACCCTCATTACCCCTCAAGCTCCTTTAAGTTTCTCAACTAATAGTAGATTCACTAGGTTTCCCAAGTCCAACATTGATTAAAACCAGAATTACATCAAGCTTCATGCAGTTCAACTATTTTCTTTACACATATATCTAATATAACCAAAATTCCAAATCCACCAAGTCACAAAATTCGCCAAAAAATTTGTAGAAACATAACTTTCACAATTACACTTACCTAAAAAAGTCTCAACCTTGATCGATCCCACTCTAATTTCACAATAAAAAATAAAACCAGTCCAACTATCCAACCCTCCTCATCATTATTTCACCAAAAACAGAAAAACAAAAGCAACTTACATGAAATGGGACCGCCACTGCGTCAGTTCCCCACAATCCACAACTAAAACTTTCCAAATTTCCACATGTGAGCACCCAACAAATCCCAAAACACAAATTTCAATCCAAAACTGCAAACCCCAACAATTTTAAACACAAAAATTAATAAAAGAGTGAAGCTTTACGTGGTTGAAGACGGCCCAAGAAGTGAGTTTTCCTTGAAGGGCTGAAAGGAGAGGAGATGAGATTTTCAACGGAAAGGACTCCGAATCCCTTCCACCAAATCCACAAGTCTGGGATCTGGCCCTTAAAAAAGGTCTACACTTTGGCTGACGTCTCCACTCACAATGATCGCAAGGACTGCTGCCTCATCGTCGATGGCAAGGTAATCTTTTACCTTCTTCTGAGCCGCGGGTTTCAGTTAAATTTGGGGATTTTGCATCTGGGTTGTGTTAATTTGAGGGTTTGTGTGTGTGATTGAATCTGGGTTTTTGCTCTGATTGGATCTGTGTGAAGTGTTTTGTTAGTGGGTTTTGATTGTTTTGGTTGAATTTTGGTTTATATTTGGACTGCATTGCTTAGTGTGGTAATTAGATCAGGATGAAATGTGTTTGAGATTTCTAAAAAAAATTAAAATTAAAATTAAAGTTTAGGTGGCGTTGATGGTTTTTTTTTTTTTTGAGTGCCGATTTGCCTTCTGAACTATCACCCAACTTTTGATTTTTTCCCCTGAAATTTTTAATTGAAAAATTAAAGACTTAAACCAATTTTTTTGGCCGATTTGCCCCTGATGTTAATTTTTCATTCATTCCATCCAAAATTCTGTTAAATAGAAGTATGTACACAACATGTGTTGGTAATTCGGTCGTTTCATTTTTTAAAATAATTGAAAACCTTAGATTTATAAAATATAAACATATGCAAATATGTGTGATTCTATAGTTTTTGTGTCTGAATGTCTAGTGAAGTGAAGTTTTTGTCCACAAATGAGAGTTACGTGGTTTGTTCATGATAAAAGTTAACGTTAATTTGGATGAAATCTATGAAAAACTAACGGTAGGGGACAAATCGGCCAAAAAAATTAGATTAAGTCCTTAATTTTCCAATTAAAAAGTTTAGGGGGAAAATCGAAAGTTGGATGATAGTTCAGGGGGCAAATTGACGGTTTACTCTTCTTCTTTTTTTTCTTGGCAACTGGATATAACATGCTTAGACTTTTTTTTGTTAAACTGACAGTGCTCAGAATAAATTGATTATCACCATAATGCATATCTTCTAAACTTAAGTGTTTTTGTGTTAAACTTTGACCGATTTAGATTTATTATCATTGCAATTTGCAGCCCACTTGACATGGATGATGAAATTTCAGCTTAGAGCCTTACGGAGGTGACATTAAAATACTGTTCTCGAGTGTTGCATGTTGTTTATTCTTTACCGGTAACCACTAGAGCACTTCCACTGGGGTGCAAATGTGCCGGCACCTAGTCAAAAAACCAAGCTGGGGATCAGTCCATTCACTCTAGCCCACAAACTTGCTTGGCACCCAACCCAAGCCAGGTAACAGACTAGCCCATTTTTTGACAGACCCAGAGATTGGACTATTTGGCTGGCGTGTGCAGTTCACTCGCGAGTGGGCGCGAGTAAGGGACATGGGTGCAGGCAGCGAGGCCTGCTGCCAACCCATTTGTTCTTCACTCGGAAGTAGGCGATGTGGCCCTTTCAGTGCCGTTGGATTTCTAACGGCTAATTTTTCTAGACCGTTGGATTTCCAACGGTAAAAAAATTTAAATTTTACTTTTAATATGGACCGTCGATCATATATCAACGGTCCACATTTTTTCCCCAAAAATAAAAATAAAAAGGCCCAACGGTCAAAATTATGACCATTGGCCACGTGGCAGCTCCTTGGCTCTTGGATTTGAATATTTTTCAAATCTAACGGTCTAGATTAATTAACTATGTTGATGCACAAAATCAGCGAGGGCTTTGGTAACACAGAAAGTGTCAAGTTTGTGACCTTCGCTAGATTGTTCTGATCACTAGTGTGGATAAATATGTAATTGGATAGAGACAGGGAAGCAAACACAAGATGTACGTGGTTCACCCAGATTGGCTACGTCCACGGAGTAGAGGAGTTCTCATTAATTGTAAAGGGTTTACACAAGTACATAGGTTCAAACTCTCATTTAGTGAGTACTAGTAAATGGTTTAGTATAAATGACATTAGGAAATATTGTGAGAAAATGATCTCCTTTTATAAAAGAGAGTTTCTAACTTTGTTCTGACTTTGACATGTGTCGTGCTGTGATCGGCCTCTGATGTTGACATGTGTCGCGCTATGATTGGCCTCTGATGTCGACATGTGTCATGCTGTGATTGGCCTCCTGGTTGGAGGAAAACTCTTGTGGATCCTTGACGATATAACGTTGATCGGTGCTCAGTAGTTTCAGGATTGGTCAAGTATGGTACAAACAGTGCTTGCTTAAGTTCCCGAGTGAGGGAAGCTCCTCGGTTAGGGACTTGCAAGATCCAAGCCACTGAGTAATCACGAAACTTCTAAGTACCGAAGTATGGTATCGTTTTCACTTGCCTTATATGTCTCATAGGTAGATGTGGCATCTTCTCTGGAAGTACTTTTCCTCCATCCAAGGGTGGTATCTTTAACCAATAGAGATGCACAAGGTAATGTACCAATTTCACTTGAAGCTTACTTGTAGTTTCGAACTTGGTCAAGCGTGATATAAACCCTATAGTAAGAGTCCCCCAAGTGTCTGAGCGAGGGGATTTGCCGAAAGAGGTGACAGACAAGGTAAGCAATTAGAGTTCCAAGCAATCAATCCCAAATCAGAAGTTTGATTTCGAGTTCCAGCTGATTATTCTCATTCTCCCTATCTTGCAGGCAGCAAAAAGGATAAAGAGAAGAAAAAGGAGAAGAGATGATATGAGATACTTTTGCTTTTGAAGAAGTAACTTTCCACAGGCTTATTCTTGAATTGAGCTTGAGGGTTTTCTAGTTTCCTCCAGAGTATAAGGCTAACTCAAGAATTTGAGGATCAAAATCAGTCCATCAAATCAAGAGTTCGTTCGACCTTGATGATATGGGATACTTTTGTTGTTGACAAAGTAGTGGATGTGGCATGAAGAGGCTTTGCTCTTTGGCAACAATGTCAGCGAAAGGTTGTTGAAGCTTCTCGAGCTATTCGGATAGGGCAACGATGTCGAGCTTAGATTTGACTTAGACTCATTCGTTTGGATTATGCGGTTCTGCAAGGAGCGCGTCGTGCTATAGTGATCTGTTTCAGCTCATCGTTAACCCTTCTGCTTCAATCTTTTGCATCGCATAAGTGGTGCGCAACCTTTGCATTTGAATGGTCATTCAAAGCACTACTTCTCAGCGACTCATCCATGCTTGGCAACTTCAGTGTGAAGAGCCAATATTGTATCAACTGTTCTGAGGTATTTGCCGAAAGAATTCGCGACCTTGACAACAATTAAGGATGAGTACTCGAGAGCAATGTTAGGCAAGCAACCATGCAAACATTTCGGGCAATCAATTCCAGATCGGAAGTTTGATTTCAGGTTCCGACTGATTGTGTTCTTTCTCCTTGTCCTGCAAGTAAGAGCAAGGGCAAAGGAAAAGACAGGGAAAAAGCATGATATGTGATACTCTTGCTTTTAACCCTGATGATATGAGATACTCTTGCTCTGGTGTGGCTTGTTTGCAGAGGTATTATCAGGGGGGAAAGTTGAGTATTTTGAGAGACTCTGCTGAGAGTGCCCTCTCGGATGTGAAGAAAAGTTGAGCTTTTTTTTTTATTTGCAGGTCTGTCTGGCTGTGGAGGATGGAGGTCGACATATATAGGAATTGTTCCAACAGCGAGATGTAACGTTGTTCCTTTACCCTTCTCGGTCATAGCAATGTAGTGGGAGCTGCAAGATTCATGTGTTTTAACTTTGTCAGAGCACTTTGAAAAAGTGGTATGTGGTATTTGGAAAGCTGATGTTTCATGTGAAGATTGCAGACAAATTTTATCCAAAGAAATATGGCTCTCGAAGTTCGAAGAGCTGTGCCTCTTCGATTTTTGAACAATCAATCATATTGGGGATCTGGCTCTCGAGATTCGGAGAGCATTGCCTCTTCAATTTTTAAACAAGCAATCCTATTGAGGATCTGACTCTTGAGATTTAGAGAGCGGTGCCTTTTCGATTTTTTAGAAAACAATCCTGTTGTGAGTCTGGCTTTCGAGATTCGGATAGTGGTGCATCTTCGATTTTTGAGAAAGCAATCCTAGTGGGAGTTTGGTTCTCGAGATTTAGATAGCGGTGCATCTTCGATTTTTGAGAAAGCAATCCTGGTTGGAGTCTGGCTCTCAAGATTCGGAGAGCGGTGCCTCTTCGATTTTTGAGAAAGCAATCCTAATTGGAGTGTTTTCTCGATGTGAGTAAAGGTTGGGTATTTTTGCAAGTCTACCTTGCCACGGAGCACGGAGGTTGACACACATAGGGACTTTCCAGTTATCAAGCAATGATGTTGTTCCTTTACCCTTATGGGTAATGGTAAGGTAGCTGAACCTTCAAAATTTATGTGTCTGAACTTTGTCAGAGATCTTTGGCAAAGTTATCTGTGGTACCCGAGGAGCTGATGTTGCGTGTGGGGATTGTCAACATATTTTACTCAGGAAAATCTGCTTCTCGAAATCCGGAGAGTGGTGCCTCTTCGATTTTTGAACAAACGGGTCTGATGCCCTTTCTTTTATAAGGGCACCAATTGTGTGCAAGAAGTATGTTCAGAGAGTTATTACTTGCAGGAATTTTCCCTTTATTTTCGTACTTCATAGATTTATTGGACCTCATTTCTCCTTCATCATTTCTGAAAATGTCTGGCCCATTCGACCGTCGTTTTAACTTGAACTTTGGTGAAGAGGCAGCCATGCCTCCTCAAGACAACATATGGCGCCCATCCTTCTTATCCCCTATTGGTCCTCTTACCGTTAGGGACTCTGTGATAAAGAATGATATGATCGCTGCGGTGGTGGCCATGAACCTTTTCACTCCCAAAGATAACAGATTACTTTCCAAACGGTCTGATGAGTTGGCTGTTAAGGATTCTCTGGCTCTTAGTGTTCAGTGTGCAGGTTCTGTGTCTAATATGGCCCAACGCCTATTTGCTCGAACCCGCCAAGCTGAATCATTGGCGGCTAAAGTGATAAGTCTCAAACAGGAGATCAGATGGCTCAAGCATGAGAATAAATAATTGCATAGGCTCGCATATGACTATGCTACAAACATGAAGAGGAAGCTTAACTAGTTGCAGGAATCTGATGGTCAAATTTTACTTGATCATCAGAGGTTTATGGATTTGTTCTAAAGGCATTTATTACCTTCGTCTTTTGGGGCTGTACCGCGTAATGAAGCTCCAAATGATCACCCTTTGGTGCCTCATTTTTCTGGGGCTCTGTCGACTGTTGAGATTTCTCCTGAGCAACCTTTGTGAAGGCTCCCTTTTGTTCGTTTGTTTTGATGCATGTGTATGCATATATTTGTAATTTATGAGAGATATCAATAAATAAATTTTACTTCATTCAGCGTATTATGTTAAATACACTAAGGCATCCTTCACTAAGTTCTTTGAATTTTTTATTTTGTTGAAGTTTGCATGTTGAAACTTCGTGGGTGGATCCTGTAGGTTGAAATAGTGCTCCCTTAATTTCCCGAGTAAGGAAAATTTCTCGGTTGGAAACTTGAAAAATCCAAGTCACTAAATGGTCGTGAGACTTCTGAGTATCAAGGTGCAGTAGCATATGGTAGGAGTCCCCCAAGTCCTCAGTTGAGGGAGTTGACGAATGAGGTGTCTTGCTAGTAGCCAAGTTTCCAAAGTAACAAAACTTCACCATTTTCCTTTCTAAGTGGTAGCCCAAAACTCCTCATTCATATATATTTGTTATGAAAGTTGTTAGGTCCAAAGAAGGGGAGGCCTAGGCCTTAATTTTATTTTATTTTTTTTGAATTTTTGAATTTTCGAATTTTTTTTTCTTCGAATTTTTGAACAAAAATATATATTTTTAAAGCTTTATAGGTGAAGCTTTGATGTTGAAGTTTTGTAGTTGAAGCTTTGGTGTTGAAGCTTTGTAGGTGAAGCTTTGTTGTTGAAGCTTTGTGGTGAAGCTTTGAGGTGAAACTTTGAAGGTTGAAGTTTTGTGGTGAAGCTTTGAGGTGAAGCTTTGTAGTGAAGCTCTTAAGGTTGAAGCTTTGTAGGTGAAGCTTTGTGGTGAAGCTTTGAGGTGAAGCTTTGTAGTGAAGCTTTGAAGGTTGAAGCTTTGTTGGGTATCATGAATTGATTTTGTTTCACACTATCTTGATCAAGAGTGTATGAAGCTTTTGACATTTGTAGTTCTCATCCATTTGTTGAAGCTTTTGTTGGTGAAGCTTTTGTGGTGAAGCTTTTGTGGTGAAGCTTTGTAGTGAAGCTTTGTTGGGTACCATGAATTGATTTTGCTTCACACTATCTTGATCAAGAGTGTGTGAAGCTTTTGGAATTTGTAGTTGCCCTCCATTTGTTGAAGTTGTTGAATTTCCCATTTTTTTTTTCTGGGAAAACTAGAAATTTGAAAATGTAGGAGAGACAACATATACAAATTTTGCTTCCACACTGTTAAGCAAGAGATTGTGGTGCAAGCCACACCTTGTAGTAGTCGAAGGTTTGGATCAACCATATAAATTGAATTTGCTTCGAACAGTCTTGATTAAGAGTGTGTGAAGCTTTCTACGAGTTGTAGTGTTTGCATTGTTACAGAGGAGAAATGTCTGAAGCAGATGCAAGAGGGCTGAAGAGCTTGATCTTCGTATACCATGCACTTAAGCCGTTGTTAGCTTGTAATAAGACTTTGTTGGTGACTATAAATCTTGTTAGGCATAAGTGCTCTCTTAGTTGAGTTGTAAAGCTTGAGGGTTTTTGATTATTTGTGAATGCTAGGAGTTCACATGTACAAGTTGTACCATTTATCTTCTGGTTGGTGGAATGAATGGTGAGTTGCTTTCATCACTTGGTTGATGGTACGAAGGTGAGTTCCTTCATCACATTTCATCACCTGGTTGGTGGCATGAAGATGAGTTCATTCTTCACCCGGTTGGTGATAAGGGTGGCAAGTTGCCAAATAATATTAGAGTACGGGTTGTACATTTCATCACCTGGTTGGTGGCACGAAGGTGAGTTCCTTCTTCACCTAGTTGGTGATAATAGTGGCAAGTTGCCAAATAATATCAGAGTGCGAGTTGTACATTTCATCTCCTGGTTGGTGGCACGAAGGTGAGTTCTTTCTTCACCTGGTTGGTGATAAGAGTGGCAAGTTACCAAATAATATTAGAGTACGGGTTGTACATTTTATCACCTGGTTTGTGGCATGAAGGTGAGTTCCTTCATCACTTAGTTGGTGAGAATAAGGGCAAGGTGTCAAGGCACATTGTAGCAAGTGTCAAATGACACAAAGTGTGTTAAACCCTTTCAAAGCACAATTGGCTTATGTATGGATGTGTTGGAATGTATGATGTTTATGGATGAATGTGTTGGCATGTATGATGTTTATGGATGAATGTGTTGGAATGTATGATGTTTATGTTGATTGACATGAGTGATGCTTATGAATGCTTTGTTATGCATGAAAGGATCCATGTTTTCGATATGTGAACCATGTTGGTTGTAACACTTAGTATCACATACTTTTTGTCAAAGTACACATGTTGAAGCTCTGAGTTAGAGTATAGAGGTAGGTATGCGTAGACCAAGTGTTCCAGTGCTAGGAATGCAAAAGACTCAGAAGAAGTTGTCTGAATTCCCTTTTCTTTAAATATTTGCTGAATGGCTTGTGTGACAAAAGATCTTAAATGGTTGAGGGTCAAAACATTTGTAATGAGTATGCCTTCTTATAATAGCATTTCCTTTAATACCTAGTTCTCGACTTTGAAAGAATGAGGCTTGGCCCTATAGTCATAATAGTCGATAGTACGTTCACCACTGGTTGTCTTGATACGAACTTTTATCCCTCTTGTTGTAATGGGCTTGCTGAGAATAAAAATCATTCTTCTTACCAAGAGACAAATACGCTTGGTGACTTAGCGAGTAGCTAAATGAGGCAGGAGATGATGCAATGGGTATCTGAATGGCCAAGATCTTCTCACTTGGTAGAACTTGACTTTCACTTCCCACTTGTTGATAGAGGTTAACCATATGGGGGTTCCCTTGGTATGTCATTGCTTCGGCGGAGGCGTGGTTGTAAGCCTGTGCCATCAGCTCAGAGTAAGTCTTCCAAGTGTTGGCATTGATCATGTACTTGAAAAAACAATCACATAGGCCTGCATTGAAGGCTTTGAAGGCGGTCTTGTCATCTGCCTCAGCGCAGCGAGAATACTCACGGCTGAAGCGACCAATATACTCTCGTAGTGACTCGTCCGGCTTTTAGTGAATAGTGTACAAGTCATCTGCAAAATGTAAGCGATCGGTCTGGAAGATGTGTTGAGAGACAAACAGTTTCCTTAGTTCCTCAAATGAGTTTACTATCTCGGGTGAAAGACGGCAATACCAATTTAGAGCTTCGCCAGATAGGGTGGAAGGGAAGAAAAGACAATGCTCTTCGTCGGTGTGCATCTGATATGCCAAGGTGGACTCAAAGGGGTTAAGGTGTTCAATCGTGTCCTCCCTTCTAGTATAGAGTTGTAAACCAAGCTTTTGTTTTGTCTTCGCTTGAAGGGGGTGTCGAGGATCCTCTTTGTGAGAGGGCTAGGCCTGAGTTGGTTCCAGTCAGGTATCTCGACCTGACGTTCGGCCTTCAACTTGTTTACTTCCTCAAGGAGTTATAGGACAATGGGGTCTTGAGTGGAGTCATGTACCACTGGAATTTTCTTCTATAAGTCTCCATCGCCTCTTGGAAGTAGGAAAGTTTGAGCAAGAGCGTGTGGTTTTTCCTTGGAATTATTGTACTGACTTCTAGGGCGAGTCTGTCGGAATACCTCCAAGTCCCCTGTACCTTCCTGTTCCTCTGGGATCTGTCGTTCTTTCCCTAGATTGGCAGTTGGCCTGGGTCGTGGGAGGGGACTGAGTTTTTTCATAAACCCTTGGGTCATTGATCTTCGAGCTTATGTGGATGAGATTATCTCAACGTTGCTTTAGGAAGTCTCGGCAGTCACGATAAATGACTTTCGATTCTTCTAACCCTTCTGCAAAGAGGTGTCTTCCTCCACTCCTCATGCTTGGGGTCGAAATAGCTGGGTTGAGAGAAGTCTCATGTTGATCAATGTTTTGATGATTAGCTCGCTCCTCATCAGGGATACCTATGTCGAATGAAGGTGACCTTTCGTGTTGTGGGGCACCCAGATGATGGTTGATGTCCACAGGGGCAACAAGCTCGCGTGTTTGAGTACACCTAGTTTCATGGAGCGTCTCAAAGAGCTTCTCATATTGTTCTTGAAGGATCTTATTCTTTATTGCTATCTTGTTGTTCTGAGCTTCTAGCTCCTCAACTTTAGCTTGAAGAACGAGTTTCTTTCATTGCTTCACACTAGGTGAGGGGGTGTCGTTCTGCGTGTTGTGGCTTCCTTCGCTCCCCATGTTGAAGAGGAATGTCTAGTTAAAAGAGAGTGTACCAATGGTGGAAACCATCTTGACAAAGCTGAAGAGAGTAGGAATAAGTGCGATTTCACACAGACGACGCCAAATATTGATGCACAAAATTAGCGAGGACTTTGGTATAACAGAAAGTGTCAAGTTTGTGACCTTCGCTAGATTGCTCCGATCACTAGTGTGGATAAGTATGTAAATGGATAGAGACAGGGAAGCAAACACAAGATGTATGTGGTTCACCCAGATTAGCTACGTCTACGGAGTAGAGGAGTTCTCATTAATTGTGAAGGGTTTACATAAGTACATAGGTTCAAGGTCTCCTTTAGTGAGTACTAGTGAATGGTTTAGTACAAATGACATTAGGAAATATTGTGAGATAATGATCTCCTTTTATAGAAGAGAGTTTCTAACTTTGATCTGACTTTGACACATGTTGTGCTGTGATTGGCCTCTGATGTTGACACGTGTCGCGCTATGATTGGCCTTTGATATCGACACGTGTCACGCTGTGATTGGCCTCTTGGTTGGAAGGAAACTCTTATGGATCATTGACGATATAACGTTGACTTGTGCTTAGTAGTTTCGGGATTGATCAAGTATGATACAAAACAAACTACATTAAAATTTATTAAAAATTACGAAAAAATACAAATAAATTATTAAAAAATACAGAAAATTAAAAAAAAAAATTCTATAAATACCTAACCCTCATCTTCCACCTTACACCACATTTCAATATTTTCTATACTTTCTACATTTCAATATTTTCTACACTTTGAAAGAAAAAAATGTCTACGTGGAAGGTCATTGAAGATGTTACATTGTGCGAATGTTGGGTTCACACAACTCATGACCCGATTACGAGTAATGAGATGGATAAGCGAGAAATGTGGAGTAAAATTAGGAAAGCGTTTTGTGATGTACATGGAATAAAAAAATGTAGGTCTTCATGGTCGTTGGAAAAAACTCAACGCATCCTTTACTTGTTGGAAAAACGCCATCTCTCATGCTTCCGGTAGTCTACGTAGTGGGACGAGTTTAGCGGATTAGGTGACCATATTTTTATTTATTTATATGTATTCCACCCGCATCAATATTTTAATTTATTTATAGGTGTTACACCCACATTTTTTATAATACTGTCTTATCCCACATTTATAGACACTACAAGCACAAGCTTTCTACAATGCGAAGAACCAACAAATCATTCAATAGATGGGAATGTTGGGAAATTGTCAAAGATTGCCCCAGATACAAAATTGTGGCAACCGGTCCAGAAGTTGTCACGCACGGCATGTGTCTACACAGTTCGCCAGAAGCAGACACGGTTGAACAAGAAGGCGAGACATTTGAAGACATGGAAGGGACGCCTGAAGAAGTACCGGAGACCCAACCGACTCGTCAGTCCCTCAGGGCTCAAGGTAAAAAGGCATCAAAGAAAAAAGGTAGTTCTTCCAAAAATGACTACACTAAATATATGGAGGAACTTGCTTGCCAAGGTGAACTGAACATGGCACGGAAGCGGCTAGAGATGAGGAAAAAGTTAATGTTATGGCAGCAATATTAGCAACTACTGAGAGACGTGATGCGGCGGTTGAGAGACAAAGAGAAATAGTTAATCGAGAGAACGAGATGATTAGAGAAGCACTTAATCGAGAAAATGAGATGCTTAGAGAAGAAATGATAGCTCAAGCAGATCGTGACATTATGAACAAGTCTCTAGTAGGATTGTCTCCGAATTCAAAATATTTTTGGACATCGGAAAAAAGAGACATCGTGCGAATGAGGCGTGAAAGAGATGCGGAAACAAGTCGAGGGGGTTATAGCTACACAAATCCTAGCAACGAAGATCCTAGCACCACATATCCTAGTTCCAGAGACTTTGTATAATTTCATATTTATTTGTAGTACTTTATTTAAATTCTTGTGTAATTTCTTATTTATTATTAGTACTTTATGTAATTGCTTATTTATTTTTATTTATAGATGTAATTTCTTATTTTGTGTAATTTCTTATTTATTATTAGTACTTTATGTAATTTCTTATTTATTTTTAAAACTTTATGCAATTTCAATTTTTTTTTGTACTTTATTTATACACATCAAATAAGATTACATAACCTCACCAAATAAACTTAAAAAAAAAATTGTACTTTTATAAAAAAAATATAAAATATTTTAAATGGGCTGGATGCCAGCGCATTTTATAGGGTGGAGATCGTTTGTGCCAGCACATTTTTAGACTGGGTGCTAGGGCATTTTTTTAGAGGTGGAGATGTTTTGACCTATTACTTTTCACTGGGATCTATTACTGTTCATTTGAGTGGATAAATGCGCTAGGTGCTGGCGCAAAGTGTTTAGGGGTGGAATTGCTCTTATAACCATTATGTCTTGTTATAGTTTGCATAAAAAGGGCATTGTTATGCTTTGGGAAAGATTCACGCAGGGTCACTTAAGGTACCAAAATCGGAAGCCGCACTCGAGGAGCTTGAATCCCTTCACAAGGTAATACAGTTTGTTTAGATTGCCTGTTTTGTGAGGGAATATGAGAGTTTAATTTCCAAATTTCACCAATGGAATATTCACTCCCAATCGATGGAAATACTAATTTCTAGCCCGTAAGATTTAGTTGTAGTGATCACTAGCAAAAATGCCCGCGCGTTGCCGCGGGATTTGAATGCACCAGTCTTATCCACACGTATAAGACATTTAACTTCAAAAAAAAAAATTCAACATAATCATGAACAAACAAAAGGGATAGATGAGTGAAAGGTGTCGGTAAAATAAGCAGTTCGGCTTTTATATACATTCAACCGATCTGATTACAAAAGATACAGTGGCAAAAAATCCTATCTAAGATCCTATTTGTTTTTTATTGACTGATGCTTCAACATCATCCACCTAATTCATATCACACATCCATAGATACATGAGAATGCTTATTCTCACCACTATTGCGTTGTTACTTTAGTATGTTTTTTCACTGAGAAGAAAAGGAAAGAGCATCACAAAAAACACAAACAATTTCAACTCTAAAACGTCACCTTATTCCTATAACCCACCTCAATCAACCACAAAAGAAGAAAAATAATTGATCCCTTCAAAGATGCTTTCATAAACTAAAAGATGTCCAACCCATCCAAACGAAAGTGGGATGTTTGGACCTACAATTTGATCCGCAGTATTCTTATTGCATGTAAAACTAATTTTAGGGAACCAAATCTTAGCAAACCAAACAAAACAAATCCCCAAATCAATTAAAAAAAAATTAGGCCAAAAGAACCCCACACCTAACAAAACCCCAAATTTGCTCAAAAAAAAATTTATCTTATTTTAGCAAAATGAATTCCAACTGGCCACAAACCAAAGCCTTGACCAAAATGAATAGCACTTAAGTGTCAACCAAATTCGCAAACATTTAAAAGTTCTTCGATTGTCACACACCAAAACAACATATCAAATTAAAAAACCAATGCAATGTTAGTGAAATAAACTTGCACGGTATTTTAAGTTGTAAAACAATCACCTTGCGAATGAATAGGCATACCTGATTCTTCCAAATCCTTTCACCTCCATCCTAGAATTCGTCCCCTGTATCACCACAAAAACATGTAAAAAAATCCGAGAAAATCAAATGTTATAAACACCAAATTCCAAATTTGCAATCAAAACCAAATTCCAAACGATGATTGTATGCATATCCAAGCCATAAGGGAACCAAATTTAAAGAATTATTTGGAGATCAAAAGCCTAATGTAAACCCTAATAAAGTTAATAAATTTTATAATAATCCTCCAATGTGGGACAACATGAAGACCTTTTGTCGAGTTGTGTTTGTATTTCGTTCCAAGGACTGCGTAACTAACAAATCAGGGCTCAAAAATTCAGATTCATCTTTCAAAGGAAGAGAGAGAGACAGTGTTACAGTGACAATGGCAGTGAGAGCTAAGAAATAGGAATCCATGACTCTTCCCATGGAAATTGTTTTGGATTGTTGCTCTTGAATAAAAAAACTCTCCGCTTTGCTTGCAGCTGCCGAGTTATCAAAAGTGGAAAGGAAGCCCTTCGAAAATTCAATACAATAGGAAAAATTTATTTGCTGCAGTTTAACACCGTCAGATTCCAAGTAAATCATATTATTTTAACAATTCTCAATTTTAACACCGTCATGTGAATTTGGAAAATTAATTCTGCGCAAAAATAATATTAACAGTTTGCATCATTGAATCGAACTAAAAACATGGTAATGCCATTAAATCTCTCCTCTTAGAATTACATATCATTGTTTATATGGTTTGCTGTAAATAGTAAAATTCAACTAAATACTTTCAATAAGAACAACTGAAGGCATCTAAATGGTAATATTGTTAATTACCAGCCATTGCAAAACCTTCCAGTAGGCAGGTTCACAAAGTCCCTTCCATAAGGAGGGTAATCAACCTTTCAGTGTCTGCCAACCATCGCCTTACATCCAAAGCCCCCATCTGCAGCAACCTAAACCAACCAAAATCCAAAATCCTGAAATTCCTAAACACAATAAATATTAGTAATTCTGAGACTTTCAAATATAAGGAGATGGACCAACACAGAGAGAAAAGATTTAAATTTACAGCAAGATGAAAGTTTTTTTCAAATTTGAGGGCCAAATCTAATGAAATTTAGCAAAATGACCAAACATATGTGGAATCTTTTGCATCCCTGGGAATTCTGGATTAGGGTCTTACGGAGATGAAGATATAAGCAATGTCTATAGGGATTTAATTTGGTAATTGTTCTTTTATTCTTGAAGAGATGCTAGAGTAAAAATTTCAAAGACTAATTCTAAAGTTTTCTCAAATAAATAAATGTAGGCTGCATGGTTCATTGCTATTGAGAAAAGAAAACACCTTAACAAAGTGGAAGCTATCTTATCGTGTGTGTTAAGCTTTTTTTATTATTGGAAACCCATGATATACAATCATGAGCTCTACGTAAAGAAACATTGGAATTGTCATGAGAAAAAATCAATAACCAACCATATGACCCACAATTTAAGCCTCGCCTTGCTTGCTAATAGTGGGGTTTTAAAGCTAGAAGCCCATTAAACATTGATAGACACCAGACTCCCCAATGATGCAAATTTCTATTGCATATCTGACCAAAACAACCTTCACACAGAATATCCACTTAGAAGCCTACTTCCTACAACCAATTTTAAAACATGCATAGAAATTTTGCATGTTTGATTTCTGAAAAACAATCAGTATCTAAGATGGTAGAACTTTGGAGATGCTTGACAAAAGAATACGTATAGGGTGGACTAATACATATATATATGTGTGTGTGTGTGTGTGTGTTTGTCCAACTGTCCATAAATTCCTTACCACATCAACCTTGACCCATTCAACAACAACAACAACAACAAAGCCTTTTCCCACTAAGTGGGGTCGGCTATATGAATCCTAGAACGCCATTGCGCTCGGTTTTGTGTCATGCCCTCCGTTAGATCCAAGTACTCTAAGTCTTTTCTTAGAGTCTCTTCCAAAGTTTTCCTAGGTCTTCCTCTACCCCTTCGGCCCTGAACCTCTGTCCCGTAGTCACATCTTCGAACCGGAGCGTCAGTCGGCCTTCTTTGCACATGTCCAAATCACCAGAGCCGATTTTCTCTCATCTTTCCTACAATTTCGGCTACTCCTACTTTACCTCGGATATCCTCATTCCCAATCTTATCCTTTCTCGTGTGCCCACACATCCCACGAAGCATCCTCATCTCCGCTACACCCATTTTGTGTATGTGTTGATGCTTCACCACCCAACATTCTCTGCCATACAACATCGCTGGCCTTATTGCCGTCCTATAAAATTTTTCCTTGAGCTTCAGTGGCCTACGACGGTCACACAACACGCCGGATGCACTCTTTCCATCCAGCTCGTATTCTATGGTTGAGATCTCCATCTAATTCTCCGTTCTCTTGCAAGATAGATCCTAGGTAACGAAAACGGTCGCTTTTTGTGATCTTCGCTAGATTGCTCCGGTCATTAGTGTGGATAAGTATATAAATGGATAGAGATAGGAAAGCAAACACAAGATGTACGTGGTTCACCCAGATTGGCTACGTCCACGGAATAGAAGAGTTCTCATTAATTGTGAAGGGTTTACACAAGTACATAGGTTCAAGCTCTCCTTTAGTGAGTACGAGTGAATGATTTAGTACAAATGACATTAGGAAATATTGTGGGAGAATGATCTCGTAATCACGAAACTTCTAAGTATCGGAGTGTGGTGTCGTCTTGACTTGCCTTATCTGTCTCATAGGTAGATGTGGCATCTTCTCTGGAAGTACTCTTCCTCCATCCAGGGGTGGTATCTTTAACTGGTGGAGATGCACAAGGTAATGTATCAATTTCACTTGAAGCTTACTTGTAGTTTCAGGCTTGGTCAAGTGCGATACAAACCATGTAGTAGGAGTCCCCCAAGTCGCCGAGCTAGGGGGTCTGCTGAAAGAGGTGACAGACAAGGTAAGCAATCAGAGCTCCGACTGATTGTTCACCTTCTCCCCATCTTGCAGCAGCATGAAGGATAAAGAGAAGAAAAATGAGAAGAGATGATATGAGATACTTTTGCTTTTGAAGAAGTAACTTTCCACAGGCTTATTCTTGAACTCAGCTGGAGGGTTTTCTGGTTTCCTCCAGAGTATAAGGCCGACTGAAGAATTTGAGGGTCAAAACAAGTCCATCAAATCTAGAGTACGTTCCACCCTGCTGATATGGGATACTTTTGCTTTTGACAGAGTAATGGATGTATCGGCACGTGTGCTGTTACGCTTGTCTCCACATGCTTCCTTGTATCCTTCGCACTTGCCCTATCTGTTCCTCAAGCAGATGCGGAATCTTCCCTGGAAACATAAGATGATGAAGATGAGTACTCGAGAGCAATGCCAGGTAAGTAATCAGGTAAGGGGTTCCAGGCAGTCAGTTCCTGGCTGGAAGCTTGATTCCAAGTGCTGACATATTGCTCTCTTTCTCCTTGTCTTGCAGGTAAAAACAAGGCCAAAAGAAAAAACAGGGAAAAAGCATGATATGGGATACTCTTGCTTTTAACCCTGATGATATGAGATATTCTTGCTCTAGTATAGCTTGTTTGCAGAGGTATTATCGGGGGGAAAGAAAGCTGAATATTTCGAAAGGCTTTGTTGGGAGTGCCATCTCAGATATGATGAAGGGTTGAGCATTTTTGCAGGTCTGCCTGTCCGTTGGGATGGAGGTCGACATATATAGGAGTCTCCCTAACAACAAGTAGTAATGTTATTCCTTTACCCTGCTTGGTCATAGCACGGTAGTGGGAGCTGCCAGTTTCACATGTTTTAACTCTGTCAGAGCACTTTGAAAAAGTGGTCTGTGGTATCTGGCTCTCGAGATTCGGAGAACGATGCCTCTTCGATTTTTGAGAAAGCAATCATGCTGGGGGTCTGACTCTCGAGATTCGGAGAGCAGTGTCTCTTCGATTTTTGAGGAAGTAATCATGTTGGGAGTCTGGCTCTCGAGATTCGGAAGGCGGTGCCTCTTCGATTTTGGAGCAAGCAATCTTGTTGGGAGTGTTGTCTCGAATGTGAGTAAAGGTTGGACATGTTTGCTAGTCTACCTTGCCACGAAGCACAAAGGTTGACACACAGGGACTTTCCAATTATCCAGCAATGGTACTGTTCCTTTACCCTCTCTTCGATTTTGAGAAAGTAGTCATGTTGGGAGTCTGGCTCTCGAGATTCGGAGGACGGTGCCTCTTCGATTTTGGAGCAAGCAATCTTGTTGGGACTGTTTTCTCGAATGTGAGTAAAGGTTGGGCATGTTTGCTAGTCTACCTTGCCACGAAGCACAGAGGTTGACACACAGGGACTTTCCAATTATCCAGCAGTGGTACTGTTCCTTTACCCTTGTGGGTAATAATATGGTAGCTAGACCTTCAAAATTTATGTGTCTAAACTTTGTTAGTGCTGTTTCTTTGCTATTCTTTTACCTTTCTTGGTCAGAGCGATGTAGTGGGAGCTGCAAGCTTCACGTGCTCAACTTTGGCAGAGAACTTTGGCAAAGTGATCTGTGGTACCCATGAGTTATTGTTGCGTGTGGGAAGTGGGTGATTGAACAGTAAGATTCATGTGCTTTCTATTTCACCAGAAGTCTTCGACAGAATGCCCATAATTTCTGCAAAGCTGAGTGTGCGTGTGACAGGTGCTGACAAGGCTAGAAAAGTAGATGCCTCTTCGATTTCTGAGATCGGCCCTCGTGGTATCTGAGCAGCCCAGCTTTTGAGAAAGCGAGCGCCTCTTCGATTGATTCGGAGAACGGTGCCTCACCGATTTTTGAGAAAGCAATCATGCTGGGGGTCTGGCTCTCGAGATTCGGGGAGCAGTGTCTCTTCAATTTTTGAGAAAGTAATCATGTTGGGAGAGTGGCTCTCGAGATTCGGAGGGCGGTGCCTCTTCGATTTTGGAGCAAGCAATCTTGTTGGGAGTGTTTTCTCGAATGTGAGTAAAGGTTGGGCATGTTTGCTAGTCTACCTTGCCACGAAGCACAGAGGTTGACACACAGGGACTTTCCAATTATCCAGCAATGGTACTGTTCCTTTACCCTCTCTTCGATTTTTAAGAAAGTAGTCATGTTGGGAGTCTGGCTCTTTAGATTCGGAGGACGGTGCCTCTTCGATTTTGGAGCAAGCAATCTTATTGGGAGTGTTTTCTCGAATGTGAGTAAAGGTTGGGCATGTTTGCTAGTCTACCTTGCCACGAAGCACAGAGGTTGACATACATGGACTTTCCAATTATCCAGCAGTGGTACTGTTCCTTTACCCTTGTGGGTAATAATATGGTAGCTAGACCTTCAAAATTTATGGGTCTAAACTTTGTTAGTGCTGTTTCTTTGCTATTCTTTTACCCTTCTTGGTCAGAGCGATGTAGTGGGAGCTGCAAGCTTCACGTGCTCAACTTTGGCAGAGAACTTTGGCAAAGTTATCTGTGGTACCCATGAGCTATTGTTGCGTGTGGGAAGTGGGTGATTGAACAGTAAGATTCATGTGTTTTCTACTTCCCCAGAAGTCTTTGACAGAATGCCCATAATTTCCGCAAAGCTGAGTGTGCGTGTGACAGGTGCTGACAAGGCTGGAAAAGTAGGTGCCTCTTCGATTTCTGAGATCGGCCCTCGTGGTCTCTAGGGAGCCCAGCTTTTGAGAAAGCGAGCGCCTCTTCGATTTCTGAGATCGGCCTTCGTGGTCTTTGAGCAGCCCAACTTTTGAGAAAGCAAACGGCTCTTCGATTTCTGAGATCAACCCTCGTGATCTCTAAGCAGCCCAACTTTTGAGAAAGCAAACGCCTCTTCGATTTCTGAGCAGGCGCCTCTTTGATTTCTGAAGCTCCGTCGAGTGCAGATTTTTATAGAGGCTGGCATTAAGTTCCAAAGCACACTTGAATCTCCACCAGTAGAAGCTTCATTCTTGCACTTCTAAGATCTTGATTTGTCCGACCTCTTCTCTCTTCAACACCTTTGAAAATGTCTGGC
The DNA here is from genome assembly GCF_042453785.1 of Malus domestica. Taxonomy (NCBI): domain Eukaryota; kingdom Viridiplantae; phylum Streptophyta; class Magnoliopsida; order Rosales; family Rosaceae; genus Malus; species Malus domestica. The sequence continues at coordinate 8,714,897 of NC_091671.1, read as the reverse complement.
CCCTCCGACCGTCGTTTTGACTTGAACCTTGTTGAAGAGGCAGCCCCGCCTTCTCCAGACAACATATGGCGCCCATCCTTCGTCTCCTCAACTGGTCCTCTTACCGTTGGGGATTCCGTGATGAAGAATGATATGACCGCTGCGGTGGTGGCCAGGAACCTTCTCACTCCCAAAGATAACAGACTACTTTCCAAACGGTCTGATGAGTTAGCTGTTAAGGATTCGCTGGCTCTCAGTGTTCAGTGTGCAGGTTCTGTGTCTAATATGGCCCAACGCCTATTTGCTCGAACCCGCCAAGTTGAATCATTGGCGGCTGAAGTGATGAGTCTCAAACAGGAGATTAGAGGGCTCAAGCATGAGAATAAACAGTTGCACCGGCTCGCACATGACTATGCTACAAACATGAAGAGGAAGCTTGACCAGATGAAGGAAACTGATGGTCAGGTTTTACTTGATCATCATAGATTTGTGGGTTTGTTCCAAAGGCATTTATTGCCTTCGTCTTCTGGGGCTGTACCGCGTAATGAAGCTCCAAATGATCCCCCTCCGGTGCCTTCTCTTTCTGGGGCTCTACCGACTGCTGAGACTTCTCCTAAGCAACCTTTGTGAAGGCTCCCTCTTGTGTGTTTATTTTGACTCATGTATATGTACATATTTGTAGCTTATCGGGAATATCAATAAATAAGCTTTCCTTCATTTCAACGTATTGTGTTAAATACACCAAAGCCTTCTTCGCTAAGTTCTTTGAATTTTCTTTTGTTGAAGCTTGTATGTTGAAGCTTTCTGAGTGGAGCATGTAGGTTGGGGTAGTGTTCCCTTAAGTTCCCGAGTGAGGAAAACTTCTTGGTTGGAGACTTGGAAAATCCAAGTCACTGAGTGGGATCGGCTATATGAATCTTAGAACGCCATTGTGCTCGATCCTGTGTCATGTCCTTCGTTAGATCCAAGTACTCTAAGTCTTTTCTTAGAGTCTCTTCCAAAGTTTTCCTAGGTCTTCCTCTACCCCTTCGGCCCTGAACCTCTGTCCCATAGTCGCATCTTCTAATCGGAGCGTCAGTAGGCCTTCTTTGCACATGTCCAAACCACCGTAACCGATTTTCTCTCATCTTTCCTTCAATTTCGGCTACTCCTACTTTACCCCGGATATCCTCATTCCTAATCTTATCCTTTCTTGTGTGCCCACACATCCAACGAAGCATCCTCATCTCCGCTACACCCATTTTGTGTACGTGTTGATGTTTCACCGCCCAACATTCTGTGCCATACAGCATCGCCGGCCTTATTGCCGTCCTATAAAATTTTCCCTTGAGCTTCAGTGGCATACGGCGGTCACACAACACGCCGGATGCACTCTTCCACTTCATCCATCCAGCTTGTATTCTATGGTTGAGATCTTCATCTAATTCTCCGTTCTTTTGCAAGATAGATCCTAGGTAACGAAAACGGTCGCTCTTTGGTATTTCTTGATCTCCGATCCTCACCCCTAACTCGTTTTGGCCTCCATTTGCACTGAACTTGCACTCCATATATTCTGTCTTTGATCGGCTTAGGCGAAGACCTTTAGATTCCAACACTTCTCTCCAAAGGTTAAGCTTTGCATTTACCCCTTCCTGAGTTTCATCTATCAACACTATATCGTCTGCGAAAAGCATACACCAAGGAATATCATCTTGAATATGTCCTGTTAACTCATCCATTACCAACGCAAAAAGGTAAGGACTTAAGGATGAGCCTTGATGTAATCCTACAGTTATGGGAAAGCTTTCGGTTTGTCCTTCATGAGTTCTTACGGCAGTCTTTGCTCCTTCATACATATCCTTTATAGCTTGGATATATGCTACTCGTACTCCTTTCTTCTCTAAAATCCTCCAAAGAATGTCTCTTGGGACCCTATCATACGCTTTTTCCAAATCTATAAAGACCATGTGTAAATCCTTTTTCCCATCTCTATATCTTTCCATCAATCTTCGTAAGAGATAGATTGCCTCCATGGTTGAGCGCCCTGGCATGAACCCGAATTGGTTGTCCGAAACCCGTGTCTCTTGCCTCAATCTATGCTCAATGACTCTCTCCCAGAGCTTCATTGTATGACTCATTAGCTTAATACCCCTATAGTTCATGCAATTTTGTACGTCGCCCTTATTCTTGTAGATAGGCACCAAAGTGCTCGTTCGCCACTCATTTGGCATCTTCTTCGTTTTCAAAATCCTATTGAAAAGGTCAGTGAGCCATGTTATACCTGTCTCTCCCAAAACTTTCCACACTTCGATTGGTATATCGTCTGGGCCTATTGCTTTTCTATGCTTCATCTTCTTCAAAGCTACAACCACTTCTTCCTTCCGGATTCGACGATAAAAGGAGTAGTTTCTACACTCTTCTGAGTTACTCAACTCCCCTAAAGAAGCACTCCTTTCATGTCCTTCATTGAAAAGATTATGAAAATAACCTCTCCATCTGTCTTTAACCGCGTTCTCTGTAGCAAGAACCTTTCCATCCTCATCCTTGATGCACCTCACTTGGTTTAAGTCCCTTGTCTTCTTTTCCCTTGCTCTAGCTAGTTTATAGATATCCAACTCTCCTTCTTTGGTATCTAGTCGTTTATACATATCGTCGTAAGCCGCTAACTTAGCTTCTCTGACAGCTTTCTTCGCCTCTTGCTTCGCTTTTCTATACCTTTCACCATTTTCATCGGTCCTCTCCTTGTATAAGGCTTTACAACATTCCTTCTTAGCCTTCACCTTTGTTTGTACCTCCTCATTCCACCACCAAGATTCCTTTTGGTGTGGGGCAAAGCCCTTGGACTCTCCTAATACCTCTTTTGCTACTTTTCGGATACAACTAGCCATGGAATCCCACATTTGGCTAGCTTCCCCCTCTCTATCCCACACACATTGGGTGATTACCTTCTCTTTGAAAATGGCTTGTTTTTCTTCTTTTAGATTCCACCATCTAGTTCTTGGGCACTTCCAAGTCTTGTTCTTTTGTCTTACTCTTTTGATATGTACATCCATCACCAACAAGCGATGTTGATTAGCCACGCTCTCTCCTGGTATAACTTTGCAATCCTTACAAGTTATACGATCCCCTTTCCTCATTAGAAGAAAATCTATTTGTGTTTTTGACGACCCACTCTTGTAGGTGATCACATGTTCTTCTCTCTTCTTAAAGAAGGTGTTGGCTAAAAAGAGATCATATGCCATTGCAAAATCCAAGATAGCTTCCCCATCCTCGTTTCTCTCCCCAAAACCATGGCCACCATGAAAACCTCCATAGTTGCCTGTCTCCCTGCCCACGTGTCCATTTAAATCTCCTCCTATAAATAACTTCTCCGTCTGAGCAATTCCTTGCACCAAGTCTCCAAGATCTTCCCAAAATTTCTCCTTCGAACTCGTATCCAACCCTACTTGAGGTGCGTACGCACTAATCACATTGATAAGTTCTTGTCCTATTACAATCTTGATTGCCATGATTCTATCTCCTACCCTCTTGACATCTACAACATCTTGTACCAAGGTCTTGTCCACGATGATGCCAACACCGTTTCTCGTTCTATTTGTGCCCGAATACCAAAGTTTAAACCCTGAGTTTTCTAGATCCTTTGCCTTACTACCAACCCACTTAGTTTCTTGTAGGCACATAATATTTATCCTTCTCCTCACCATAACTTCCACTACTTCCATAGATTTTCCCGTTAAGGTTCCTATATTCCACGTTCCTAAACGCATTTTGCTCTCTTGAACTCTACCCTTCTGTCCTAGCTTCTTCACCCTCCCCCGTCTAATAGGATCAAAGTACTTCTTTTGTGTGTCCCGGGTAAAGTTGATAGGAGCATATGCTCCCAAACAACCTTGACCCATTCGAATCTATAAATTTGAACTTGTTTGGATTCCCATGGCTACACTTCTTTACAAACACTTATCAGCTGCTAATAATTAAACTGACCAACTATGATTACTGTGATGAGCTATAGGATACAAAATGTGTGATATAATTATGTTTGTTTAGTAAAACTATTACACAGCTAATGTTTCTCTCGCCTCTCTTTTCCTTCCAATAATGATTGATACAAAACAGCTATTCTTCATTGGGAATCAAGGATTGCAACATTAATATTATCAATGATCGACAATGTAAATTGACCCAAATAAAGGGATAGTCCACATTAAAATATGTAGACTTAAAACATTCTTCTACATCCACCAAAAATCTTCACTTTTTAAATCCTCTAAAACCATATCGTGGTCAAATACATTTGAATTTTCATAAGCTTTATGCTGTTAAAAGTTTAAAATCAGATAATAAAAAATAAGTAAGTACAGGATAGGAAGTCAATGAAACCTGCAATGTTAAATCCTGAGCCGACAGCACGTTTCCTGCAATGGTTCACGTGGCTACCTCAAAACAGGTTGACAATTAAGCTTTATTATGAATGGAAAGATTAATAGATGATAATTAAGAAGGATCAAGAGGAACAAAAAAGCCAATGAACTGATGAAAGAGCAAAAAAGAGAAACAAAAAACCTCAATTAAGCAATTAAATGGAGTACTACTTGATGGTGTAGAAAAATGAATGATTGAGAAATTCAAGCTCTGAGCTCAAAGTTGGGGCTTCCACTTTCCAACTGGGGAAGAAATAACAGACAAAACACAGAGAGCCAATCCACCTAAAATATTAATCAAATTGGTTTTCTTCTAATTCAAAATTTGGACCACCCAAATTCCGATGAAGCAATAACCATTCAAAATTCCAACAAATAGAAGCCCTCACAGACTACAAATCATCAATACCAGCAGTAAAAATTTTGAAAACAGTAATAATGAAGGAAAAAGAAATTAAAGATGCGACCCATTCTCTAAATCTCAGACACCAATCCAAATTACCAATAATTTACATACCAATATCAGACACCTGAATGTTGGCTGCAGCTAAATAAACAACACATTAGGACCAAGTAACTTTCTGTTTTGAGCCGCACACACACACACACAAAATATGATACAAAACAGTAAAAAAGCAGCAAAAGGCATTCTCAAAATACACAAAAATATAAGATCAGATGAATCCCTACGTATTAGGGTTTCAGAGCACAAAAAAATTTACATTCTTCAATAAAAAAAATAAAAAAACCCAAAGAAAAAAGCTGAAATTATATACCTCAAGCACAAACAGCTTGGAAGCCTACACACAATACAAACAATAACAACAACAACAACAACAACAACAACAACAAAGCCTTTTCCCACCAAGTGATGTCGGCTATATGAATCCTAGAACGCTATTGCACTCCCCAAAAAATGAAAACCACCGTTTCTTGAAAATAGAAAGAGAACCAAATCATACACCCACACTCAGAATTCCAACATAAAAACAAAACCCCAATTTTTTTTTTTTTTACGCAACGACTCATTTATATATAAATTCAAGAAGCAGCAAAAATCCAAACAACTCTTTCGTTTATGAACAACCCAACTTCTGTAGAACAGCTGTGAGTACCTGCATAAACATTCAACGCGTAACCCATTGCTCAATCCTTCAAGTAAAAGTTAAACAAATGCCACTATAGTAGTTTGAGGGAGGCGCATTGCTACCGACGAAGTTGAAGGAAAATAGAAGCTCTGCAGATAGCAGGCTTGAATCCACAACTATTCAAAAATTAAAGATCCCAGTAGCAGGGCAGTGAAGAAATCCCCGGGAGAGTACAGAAACACAAAATTGAAGCTCTAGCCGGCTGGGACCGACAACCATTCAAAATTGAAGATCCCGGAGCAGGGCAGTAGTGAAGCACAAAAATCCCAGAGGCCAAGGGAGTGCAGAAGAACAAAACCAATGAAGCAGAAGAAGCAGACGACACCTCAACACAAAAAGCAAAGAAAAAAGTACAGAGTTTTAGTGGCAAGGGTAGAAATTTCATTTGATATTGGCATGAACATGATAATCCAAGCAAAACAACCGAGGAAGTCTTTTTACCTAGCCACAGCATGAGCAATGTCAAATCCACCCATATGTCAAAACCCTATACTTAAGTTTCATATAAAAAAATCAAATAGAAAATCAAGACAAAAAATTGGATTAATTGACACTAATTCAAGTCAATTGAATAGCCAAGGTCAAAAATCCATACCCAAATATATTTGTTAAAACTAATATGAAATAGAAATTAATCATGCAAAGGGCTGTTAACAATAATAATAAGAATGTGGTTTTGGTGGTGCCATTGGTAGATGGTACTCCATACTTGAGCCTCAAAAGGTGTTTATTCTTACCAAATAAGTATACATAAGAAGATTTATGAGATAGCTGCACGGCAATGGCATAAATACAGATTTCGGGAAACAATTGTCTAGTTAAGGAACAATCCCATTAACAACTCAGTATGAAATATGGACAAAGAGTGAGACATTACTCACATAAAGTTATTTGGGATCACCATTTGTGCCAGCAACAAAGGCTGGGGTCAATGAGATAATCAACAACCTTCCCACATTGCAAAAGAATACGTTAAAAAGAAGCATGCTTAGGAAATCATTTCTTAATAAATTAACATAGAAAGAGAAGACTACTACCTTTCTTTGGTGTCAGTTGGAAAATCCTTTATGCAGAAACGTGAAAAAGAACAAATCAGAGATGCACTTACACCACAATTCATGATCATTATCCAAAATTTGCAAAGCAAACATACAATCAAACAGATACCTCTCTATTTTTCATCTCTCTCTCCCTGTTATTTGTATTGTGATAAGGTTTATGATATACAATGATTTTACCAAACTTTAATAATAAAAAACATCACAGTAGAAGTTTAACATGAGAGAAAGAGTCAATCTCTACCTTTGATGTGTTGATCCTACCATTCCCTTGCATGCTTGATCTCTACATAAAAATAGAGTTTGGTTGGTGAGAAGATGCAGAGAAAACGAACAAAATTTAATCTAATTCTAAATTTACCAATATTAACAGAACCAATAACTTAATAACATTTTTACATCATTAATTAGTAGAAAACAATACATAAATACAACCCAACAAAATAAACATACTGCATTCATTGCTGAAACAGGGAGCCAACCTCCATGCTGCTGTTGTGGAAAATCCAGCAGAGGAATCACTGCAGACTGTTTGTAGTTGGATGGATAATGGGATAGTATCTCTTTCACCTAAAACTGAAAAAAATGACACCTTTTAGAACTCAATAAACATAAAAATAATCTTGCAAGTGCCAAATAATGGATATAATCAATGCTCGTGGTCTGACAGCTCAATTCAAGAACTTATATAACATCATCATCATATGAATCAGTAAGATAACTTTCTAAAATGCGATAAATAACTTGGGGAAATTTAAACCTTATAGGACAATTCAATTCTAGTAACTCAACTTAGCAACGTGGTTGGAACGTTCAGCACCCCCTACTCTCTAGTTATGTATAAATTCAAAACTGAGCATGTTTGAATTAAGGGTGCTAAGAAAATCCTAAACCTTTTATACACATCTTTGCTTAAATATCAGGGCTTGTAATGTTTGACATAAATAGCTCAGCCTAAAGCACACGTTGACAACCAAATTACACAATCTTTCTCCTTTTTTCATCTTTTCACAACTACACGTCTTTCGCCAAAGTTACTGCATTGCATCACCATTGAATAATATGCTACAAACTAATTAGGCAAATGGGTCACTGAAAGTCACTGCAAAAATGCTCTGCAGAATTATTAATTCCAACAAAATTGATAGAACCGAGTGGAAGTTTGTAAGACCCATTTGCACGAAGGAAATGGGTACTCTGTAGAAACTGAAATGATAGAAAATTGATAGTTCATGATTTTGGTAGTCCAGATTAGATTAGCTTTAGACTCTGCCAGTTTATTGCATGCCTTTTATCCATAATTCATGTCCTAATTTATCTGTTTAGGTTTTAGTTCTTGCCTTCGGGAAAACCCAAAAGGAAAACCCAAAATGTCTACCTCAAACACTCATCTGCAACCATACTCGTTACACCCCGTCTCTTTCCCCAACCCCTGCTTCACCAAATGACACACCCATACCTCTCTCCCCAGAGCTAAGGAGCAACCAAATTCAACAACAATATAACAAAACTTAAACAAAATACCTGCTTTTACTCCCTCAATCCTCTAAGAACCCATAATTTTTTCAATCAGAAAAAGTAAAAATTAAGCATCGACTTAAATCCTAATAAAATGATTAAGTAATCAGCAACACCTAGTTCAAATTTTTACAAATTCACCAACAACACACTCCAACACATCCCCAAATAGCTCAGAAATAGTGAAATTTGATTCGATTCAATTCAATTAATTTCAATTCAATTAGTTCAATTCAACAATTATAATCATTATTATTATATTGGAACTAAATTGGTTGATAGGACACCTTTAAAATCACAAATCTGATAAGCAATCTCACAATTAACGCAGATTATGTTCATATCAAAATCCATACAAAAATACAAATTCGGAAATAGAGTGTAAATTCCATCAAACACGAAGAGAGAGAGAGAGAGAGAGAGAGAGAGAGAGAGAGAGAGTACCTGTTGTTGCTTGGCGACCTGATCTCTTAGCTTCCTGATTGCCTCCATTGCAGCTCAATTGTAGGTAATCTCGATTTTTAAAAGTTGTGCTTCAAGCCTTAATCTAGACTCTGGAGGCTGAGTGGGTTTATCAAAAATAATAATTTAATAAGAAATTAACATTGAAAATAAATCAAGAATCTAGAAAAAAATGAAAATTTCATACTGAATGAAAGAAGCATCCTTCAAGTAATAATAGGTATGGTGATTTCCTTTCACCTTTTTCTTTTAACACCCTTATCACACAATACAGAAGCAACAAAACATGGAGAAACAACCTAGCAACAGAAAGATACTCAAAGGATGTAAAGCAGAAAAGGAACCTCAATTCGATTTGTTGAGAAATATTGGGAAAACTAAATAAACAAATAAAATTAAAAGGTAAGTGCATGAAAAATCAAATCTTTCACTCCTATAAAATGAAAGCAATTTTTTTTGTCGTTGATGAGTCTAAAATCACATCCTCATAATACTCAAAAGTAAAAGAAATATAGCATAAGATTTAATTACGGCCCTTGATGGTGCGCTCCTAAAGAAAGAAAGACAGCGCTCATAAAGAGAGAAAGACAGACACAGAGAGAGAAGAGAAAGATGATATGTCTCCATATGGTATTCTGGAGCCAAAAGAAAAGCTGCAGACGGAAATAAGCTGGAAGGAATCAATTTAAGATAAACGTTCAACAACAGAAATCAAGAAATCAATTTAAGATTACTGACCCACGTAGGTAAGCTGCTGTGAAGGTAAAGAGGCCCAAGAAGCTCATATGAATGAAAGGATTTTGCTTGCTGCACATATAGACCTGTAAACTCGAGCAAACCCAACGTCAATCAGACCATAGGCCGAAAATCTCAACAAACAAAAAACTGAGCACAAATTCAAAGATCACAGAGAGAAATTGTGACCCTAATTTGTGAAACTGCAGAAATCTGAAATGTAGAGAGAGGGGGAACATATCCCAAACGATCCCATATTTTGGAACTACTTTAAACCAACCTACCATGAAATTATAGCTGCTTGAGAAATCTTCAAATCAGAACGGAACAGCAGCTAGGGGAAGAATTTGCAAATCCCTGAAATCCCTCCCTCTCTCGCTCTGTCTCCGTCTCTCTCTCTCTCTCTCTCGGTCTCTCTATCTCTATCTTAGAGGCGGCATGGCCTCCTGTCTGCCCTACAATCCCCTCACCATCAATCCCAATTTTTGGCAGACCTCCCTCTCCCTGACATTCCACACCCTCATCCCCTTCTCTGTCTGTAACTAATCCAGCCCCATTCCACAAACCCAGCCCAAGCCTTACCCCCACTCCGGCCCCCTCACTTTCTCGAAACCAACTCTCAAACCCTAGAACGCAGCACTCTCACTCTCTCACAACCCTCTGAATGACACGGATGCAAATTTAGCAGTTTACAGAGAAATATAAATATTGTTTTCAAGGAATTAATATGATTCAAATGTAATAGCTCCATACATAGTGAGGTAGGATAAATGATGGAAAACGCACTGAAATTTGAGGTCCATAGGTTGAGAAGAGTCCATAGCATTGACCCATATATGGATATCTTGCACAGATCTACAATTCAAGCTCCGAACAAAGTATCAATTTATTAGCAATTGTGACATTCATTATTCCTAAGTAACAGAAGCTAATCTAAACAAAATTACCATAGAGAAGGAAAGAATTTTATTTGCTATAGAAAAATTATAGTTTTGATACCTTACAAAGGTAACTTGTTCAAAAAGATTGAAAGCCAGCAGTTTTCAATCTTGAAATTCGACAGCATCCTTTGAAAAATAGTGACCATCATCGGATAGAACTATTGTACCACCTACAGGAAAGAAAAAACAATGAGTTACTAAGATATTCTTATACACAAAAAGAAAACACTTGAAGCTGAATGAACAAAATATTCAAACATGGAAAGCACGTCATGAGGGACAATCTATCGTTTTTGGCCAAGTGAGGAATGATATCTTGAGTACTGAGAGAGAAAAGTAGTTCCACATTATTTTATGATACCTGTTGGGTTAGTCTTGTATTTCACTTTATTTATAAAATCGACTACTGATATGGTTACAACTCTGCCAACATCACCCATAGTATTGGGTGTCCATCTAATTTAACTTAAATTTCTCCTTCAATCTTGGATATACATAATGCTTCAGTTTAAGTTTTACCACACAAAAAAATTGGGAGTGTAAATGGGTTTTAACTGCAACTCAGTAAAATAAAAAACAACGAAAATTGAATATTATTTACCATAAACTGACTTGCAAATTTAAATGCAAGAATGTAAATGAAGAGAATTCGCTTCATCATGTTCGGCAAGGAAATAAATAGCAACGAAAATAGTATGATTTGGTGACCCTTACCTTAACTTATTCCAACGATAAGGCATTAAAGGTTGACCAAACCAAATTCTGCAAGTAATGAGGTTGCATAAAAACTTTTGCCTGAAAAATTTAAGCCACCATCATACGAAGGTTAATAAGAAAAATCCAATCCAATAATTACATATGTCTGAGAAGTGTATTTTAGCTTAGAAAACATGTATGTATTTTAGCCTAGAAGTAAACTCATTATGATGAAAGTAAATGATTTCACATAAAACAATTGTAGCCTCTAACAGTTCAGCGCGCACAAAAAATTATCATGATTCCTACCTCTGCGCCAATATGGAATTTTATAAACTGGACAAATGGAACCCGATTTCATCAACTCAGGGTGCAAGTGCTGTAAAAAATAAGCAAGCACTGGCAATATGATCAAGCACATTCCAAGTATTAATACATCCAAATAAAACCTAACATTCATATGTGAATAACACTGAAGGTAGAGATTACTTGCAGAAGAGATGATTGCAATTGAGTGAATCCGCAGAACTCAGTAGACTCAAACTGCAAAATAGATGGGAAAAAATCAAACCCATTAGCAGAGTGAAGAGAAATTTTAAATCTTTAAACGAATTCTAGACAAAATCATGTAAGGGTCTGTTTTGGCTACTGAGAAACTTAGTATACATTTGAATATTATTACATTTTAATGCAAAAATTTAGCTTTATTCAGATGGGAGAGATCAAAGGTTGCATCATTCAGCTTCACACATGCCCACAACACAATTTCAAAAACTCTTCTCATCTCAAAGTCACATTCTTTATCGAACTCCCACTCCGGAATCAAAGAACTGCACCAAATCTCTCTCTCTCTCTCTCTCTCTGTCTTTGCAAGCGACATGGCTGTCATCCAATACGTTTCCGCCATGTTTGAGGTTTAACCCTAAACCCTAAATATCGAAAACTAAGTAAATCTATATCAAGCCTTCGCAAATTAAGGTGATTTAGTGAAAGGATCATAACAAATTAAATAATGCAGACACAAAAACACAGTTAGTTAAAAGTTGAATTTTAGGATCATTATACAGTTAAATAATTTAGAGACAAAATGCAGAGCTTGTAAGAATAGCAAGCTTACTGCACAAAGTTTGTTGGTACTCTTCATTGCAACCTTCAGGTTTCCCAATGTCTCTTGGTGAAACTGGGCATCACCCCATGAAAAATCAGACCGTGCCACTATATATACATGGAGGGTGTGAAGGGAATTATATACTTCAATTAGTAAAATCAACGGCATATAAAATCCAAAAAAGGGAATTCAAATTGGAACAGACGGAATATAGATAAAAGATTTACCAGAAGCAAAACAATCACACAGTATTATCTTTGCGATGAAGAAATTGTACCGCCAAAACGGAGATACATAAGCCTCAGACGGTGTTTATTATCCTTTTACTAAGGTATTATAGATGAAGGGAGATAGCAAAAATAAAAAGCATAATCAGACAGATGAACAATGAAAATTAAACATAGCAGGTGAGCAATACCAGACATTCCTGCCTTCAAGCAGCCGGAGATTGTCTCAACCGATCGTTATTTTGGACCAAGCGTTCCCACGATCCTTGTCATTGTCGGAAAGAATGTCTGCAAGTTTAGAATTCATCAAAGTTAGTCACGCATTCATGTTCTTTCAAATCACTACGGCCACATATTCACCTAATAACCCACGGAAATTCAGAGAATATTTCGGAAACAATAATATCCTGTTTGATTGCTAAGTAAAGATTTCTATAATAAGAAATATCACACCCTCCTGATTATCACGTTTTCTCAGAAACCAAACACATGATAAGAATTAAGATGCAAGAAGGAAATACAGATTCCATCCAATCCCACAAACACAGAGAGTTTATTTATACTTGCTACAATTTAATTTTAAGAAATAGCCAAACAGGTAGTACAAAGAGGAAATTCAGGCATTGTTTGTTTTCCATCCAATCCCTCACTTTACCCTCCTGATTATCACATTTTCTCAGAAACCAAACACATGATAAGAATTAAGATGCAAGAAGGAAATACAGATTCCATCCAAACCCACACACACACAGAGTTGATTTATACTTGCTACAATTTAATTTTAAGAAACAGCCAAACAGGTAGTACAAAGAGGAAATCCAGGCATTGTTTGTTTTCCATCCAATCTCTCACTTTCTCGGGAAATCCAGGCTTAATCACAAACAGAAAACTCGTCAACAACCCTAGACTATCCAAATTCGAACATGTAGGACAACACCAATCACAACTACAAATACTAACAAATGTGCAAAAGAATTATAAAAACAGTCATGGACCATATAAGAACAAACCTCACAATTGGTCTTAAGAACTGTTTTTCCAAAGAGTCCCATTACAATGCAATCTGAAAGAAAACAAAACATGAATAATATCAAGGAAACTACATTTTCTCTGCCAAGTAAAATCTACGGCAGGTGATGAACAAAATACAAAGTTCTCAGCTTTAATTGAATTATTATCAAATATTGAAGGAAATTAACAATTACCCAGAAATGTTTGCTCAAAATTAATTGATAATATGAATAATTTAATTACACAACATTTACAAAACCCAAAGTTCTTAAGCTTAATTTGATCGTACCATTTAATTGGAAGAAATAAAAAAAGTACACATATATGTTTGCACACAATTAATTGATGAAACAACCAATTGGGCAATCAAAAATTTCAGATGAGAAATCATACCAATGGGTTTCCATTAATTTCGATATCGAAGTATAACTTTGTGAGTCACTTGCTCCAAATCGTTCTCCTGCCAAAAACGGAAACAAACCCCCAAAATAAGGAGCTCTGTTGGTTCCCAAATATTAACAACCATTTCACTTGTACCTTTCATCAAATAGGTGGTGATCGCTGCTACTAAGCAGGATTGAAGATTGAGTATCTCATTAATATAGGAATCAGAAGTCATCTTCCAGACGAAAGAAAAAGTATAAAACACGACTCAAATACTCAAGGATAGGCAATCAAACTAATGGTGCAGCGAAGACGATAAAACACGACCTACTACTCCCTCCCTCTCTCTCTGTGCAAAGGCGGCATGGCTCTCATTCACCAAACCCTCATCAAATGACAGCCACCTAGACCCATCCCAATCCGTCCCAAACCCATAGGACAAAATTAACCTTCCTAACTTAGCATCCTAACCGCTTCGGATCCAAAAACTTCATCTATACCGTAAACTTGATCAATCAATCAAAGATTTATAAAACTTTCGAATTTTAACCCCAATTACAACATGCAGACCCAAAATTGATCCAAATCAAAATTGAAAAATCCTAAAAGAACAAAGGCTAAACTATAGAACTTGGGTATTTCTTAAAACCCCTAACCCATGATATTTTAAATACATCCATAACTGCATCCTATATAAAACGCACTAAAATGTCAGAGATAAAGTTTGGAACTAAGCATTGTATAACATTTACAGATGACAACCAATGTAAATTTGTGAAAAGCGAAACCACCCCATTGTTTTGAATGTTGTTATTTTGGGATACCTTGCAAATCACATTTTTAGGCGAGGGAAAACTACCAGAAACGAAAAGGATTTATACCTTTTATCAAAGATCTACAGCCTTGGTTCCGCCGCCATTGCTTGTCTTCTCCGGTCTGGGTTTTACTTTCCTGGCAGTCTCTTCCTTCCCCGGTAGTTTTTTGTCCAGCAGAGAGAAAAAAAAATTACTTTCCTGGCAGTCTCTTCCTTTCAAAGATCTAAAAGCAAGGTTCCTTGATTCTTCCGCTTCAGAAATTTGTTGTCGCATAGCCAAAAAATAAAGAAAATAAGCTTTGGTTCAGAACTTACTCTCTGCAGACACGGGTTCCTCCTCAATTTTCGGCATCCTCCTCTTTCTGCGATCTCTCTCTCGTCTCTCTCATTGTCTCTGTGCAATCGTTCTCTCCCTTTCTCTCCCTCTCTCTCTCTCTGCGTTCTTCCCTCTGTGCAAGCCCATACTCACCAACTCCCTCAATCAACTCTCTGTCTCTCCCTTCTCTGTCCGTGAATCCCTGTGCATCGATAATCTGAAAACCCAGTTCGATTTTTCATTGCTCGGATGGAGAAAATTGAGGAATGAAAGCATACCCAAACCAAAAGGTCAGACCTCCATACTTTTCTCATCATCAATAATCTCTCACTCACCCAAAAGGTCAGAGATTTCCAAAACCAAAAGGA
This sequence comes from Malus domestica, assembly GCF_042453785.1. Taxonomy (NCBI): domain Eukaryota; kingdom Viridiplantae; phylum Streptophyta; class Magnoliopsida; order Rosales; family Rosaceae; genus Malus; species Malus domestica. The sequence continues at coordinate 8,699,732 of NC_091671.1, read as the reverse complement.
AATTAAGAGAGAGAAACGGAGGAGAGAGAGAGAGAGATCGGAGTACCCCCATACTTTTCTCTGACTGTCCCCCCTCTCCCACTCATGAAATTGAGGATCTGCAACAATGGCACTGAGATCCCCACTCTTCCCTCTCCCTCTCTCTCGCTCTGTCTCTCTCTCTCTATCGGAGGCATGGCCTCCCATCCCCGAAACCCTCACTGAATGACAGCATACCCAAACCCACCCCAATCCGTCTCAAGCGTACAGGACAAAATTACCCTCCTAACTTTTAATAACTACGTTCCAACCCAGCCCCATATCCCACGGTTTTGTTGTAAATAAAGCAAAATCGAGGGGGGAGGAATTGACCTCAAAAGACAAAATCACCCTCTAAATTTTTGAGAATTACCCCCCAACCCAGCCACATTCGGCTGGCATTGTTGTAAATAAAGAAAAATCAAAACAAAGGTGAATAGCGTCTGCCCTCCCCCCTACTTTAGTATAGATAATTTTAGTTTTCACCTTACTTGAAAATATTTTGGTCTGTACTATTTGTTCATTAGTAAGACTCGAAACCGAAAGATACAAGTTTTCTAAGAGGTGAGCTTCTGATAATTCTCTGTTTGTGCTAAAATTAAAGGTTGTGGATCTCTATGGTTGAGTTTCTGACTGGAGGAATCATTCCCAGATCGCGAGCTTGCATCTACACAGAAGTCCATCTGCCGCACAGTTGGTAGTGGGAAATGAAAATTGTACTGTTATTTTATTGCAGCTATGGCCTCCGAAAGACAACATTCATGTATGAGCAAGAGGGGGGTTACTGACGAATTATAGTCATAATCTAGTTGAATTTGTAAGAGTTGTGATTTAAATTCCAATGCTTTCGAATCGTTATAGTGTTAAGTCATTTCCTCAATTTCAAATCTAGCTGAATTTGTAAGAGTTGTGATTTAAATTCCAATAATTTTGTGATTTTCGCAGCGAAACCATTTAGCTGAAAGGGTATTCGAAGATGGGTTTTTCTCCGTCTTCCTCTTGGGTCATGTCATCAAAGGACATTTTTTTTTTGCAGACCCACTTCAAATCGAATAGATGGAAACTACCGACTCATCTCTTGGAAGGTAACTTCTGGAGTTGTTAATTTTTATGAAATATTTGACCTGGTTTTTTTTTTTTGGGGGTGAAATTAGATACTTAGTTTTTGAAATAATGCAATACAATATGATTAAAGAAAGAAGATTCTTATATGATCCACGTTTGTTCCTTATTTTTTTCTTAATATTTTGTTGTTTTCTAATTTCTCTTTGCATCCTTTTTATGTCCATCAGTTGGCACTCCATGGTATAAATTAACTCTAAATCTTTGTTGCCAACTGTTTTCTGTGTTTTTTGAATTACAGAAAATTTGCTTGGTTTAATTGTTTTTAATTTACGGTTTAATTGTTTTCCCCTATTATGATCGAGTGGTAAATTAGTTGAATTCCATAGAGAACGAATAGCTAAATGCATTTTCTTAAATATCTTGCAATGACACACTCTGGGGATTTGTTGTTTTCATGCTGTTTAATGTGAAACGTATGCATAGAACTCGAGAGGATTTATCTGTAGTCACCTTCAGTAATATTAGTAGCTTGCGTATTTCATTACTTTGATACTCTTCTAGCTGCTAGTTGGAAGATCATAAATTCAAAATACTATTATCGGTTTTGAAAACTCTAAAATGTGACTGTTTTCTGTGAACTATGATAGGATCTAATCTTTATTTCTGGATTGCAATCATTCCAATTGTGGTTAGTACATATAATACTCATCTCTTTTTCAGTTTCAGTTGTCACATGTTCATAAAAACTAACTAAACTAATTGCAGCTGCAACAGAATTATGCTTAACGAATCCACCATAATTAAAAATCTAAGCAAAGGATTATTCAACTATTTTGCTTAAGAATTTTCGGTTCACTGTCCCAATAAATGAATATTAAATTGGCTTTAATTTGAAAAAAAAAAAAATCCATTGCAAGAGTAGAGCAAAACCACAATCTTTTTACTTACTTTTTTTGCTTTGAGTCCCTTTCCTTCTCTAAATCCCAATTTTTAACTTCATTTCAAAGGCCATTACATTGCAAATGCCTCTTATTTTTTCATTGAAGTATACATCTTAAGTTGGAACAGGGGAAATCCATTCTGGTCAATCATCCAGCCAACAAAGATTTACTCCAACTCCTTTCAAAGTCTTAATCACATTTCGCAAAAGTTCATTACTTTCTTCTTGAACGATTGGATTGCCGATCACTAAATCTTATCTCATTTTCGAGAATGTACCTTTTTCTAGAAAGCACTTGATTTCAATTCTTCTTGACAAAAATTAATTGTTTCGATTAACACTGTCTAATTGGATTAGTATTGTTCCAACATTAGATTTCAAAAATTTCTGTGGAAAAGAAACTTATCTTCTGGGGATATTCTTTTGGGTATGCAAGGTTTGAAATAATTTGGGTTTTATTTGTTGGAAGGTGAATAAGGCTGAAGCTAATTTGATTAGAAAAAATTGAGAATTAAGAAAGTTTTGAAAGAACAAGAAGAAGAAGACTGACACGTGATAGAATTTGAATCAAGAGGAGGAAGAAAGTCGGTAGCTCAATGTAAAAACTAAAATCAATCCCTCTTCAACAATGGCAGCGGAGACAACGACGACCACCAGGTTCACTTTTTTAATTTAATTTTAATTTTTGCTTCTTTGGATTTAAGAAAATGAAACAAATTCTCATTTTAAAGGTGAACATTTGTTGATTGGATTCTGTAAAAGGGTTTTACTTTGATTTTTTTTTTTTTTTTGTAGCGTAAGCCTTTAAACTTTAGAGCAAACACTTCAATTCGAAACCTTTTAGATAAAACCCAATTTAATTGGAAATGGGAGAGTATGAATTAATTAGACAAGTAGATAGATGTGGGCTTTTTTTCATTTTTTTTTTCAATTGAACTCTTGAAGAGTTTTTGTAAAGAACTTTAGTTGTCAAGATGTGTGGAGGATATATTGCAATGCAAGGCATGTGTTAATCGTGCCGCACCACCAGTAGGTAAGCAATTTATCTTACTCTAGATTAAAAAAAAAAAAAAAAGGGTGTGTATTACGGGCTTTTTTGGGGCCGTCTTTTTTGATTTAGGGTTTTAAATTTGGTATTATGGGTTCTGTTTGGATGCTCATAAAGTATGAGAGCAGCAAGTATACTGAATTTAGTGTTCTGGGTTTGTTGTGTTTGTTAGTGAAATCAGAGTTTCCATAACTTTTGAGGTGTTTAAAGCTTTTGGTTGCGGAACGTTTAATATTTGAACTATGAGTAATTATTCTTAGGACATAAATTGAATAATGAAAACAAGTGAATTGAAGTGTTTCTAATTTGCATTAGTTGAAGCTTTGAAAATTAGTGTTTGTATTCCACCATTTCACTTAGAAATCCGCCCTTTTAGGTCGTAGAAGTCTCTCATTTTTTGTTTGGTGGAGTATTTTCTTTTCTTTTCTTTTCTATTTTTGTTGTTGTTGATTTTATTATAAATATAGTGAAAATATGTGGAATGAGATCTTCCAAGTAATGAATCATCAATGTCATCTAGACTCTGGAGGTTGGATAAAGCAAAATCAATAACCCAAAGTATAATCAGACAAAGAAACGCAATACAAAACCCAAATAGAAAAAACCCATTTGAAATTCAAGTGTCCACTGTCCAAACTTCAAAGAGAAAAAAGCTAATAAACAATAGTATCATCTTTAACGGTTTCAAGACCCATGGCAAAGTGCAGACATTTTTGCTAGATATTACTTTAGTCCAAAGAAAGCATAGCATTGCAATTGGCACTGTTCCAATGAACAGTGTTTTGATTGAATTTCACTTTATTTACAGATCTGTCATTGGGTTATTTACGGGCTTGCCATTCTTAAGTAAGCACACACGTCTCTATCGTCCGATATCGGGTCTTTTAAGCTCTCACAATTCACACCCAATTCACTTCGTCTTCTTCCCCAAATCAAAACCCTAAATTGATTGTGCGATTTAATTGTGCAGATCGGAGTACTATACGCTCGGTACTTCCGTCAAGGCAGCTCTGGTTTATCTCGGAACAGCGTTGGTGAAGGTTCGTTATTATTAATTCGTAGTTAAATCCACTGACAGGATTAGAAAAATCGCATTTTTATGTTAATCATATTAATTTGATGTAATTTCAACAGAAATGGCGCTGATGGGTTTTGTTTATTAAATCTGTGTTCTGCAGCTGGTTTGTTTGGAAAATATTCTGAAGGTATCTGACAATGAGAGCTTCGATCCGTATAAGGTATTTTCTATATTTGTTTCAGTTGAAATGTATCATTGTTTGGATTAAAACTTGATTTTTGGCCCAAGGATGGAGTCGGCCCAAAAGGAGGCCTGGAGGAATAGAAGATCAAGGCCCGGCCGAAACTGAGGAAAGCAGGAAAGGGCCTTTTTCTGACTTGATACAATTCATAAGGGCCACTTGCCCACCTACCCAAGGATCAAGTGGTGTAGACTGGTCAGACTGCACAGCCCATAAAGTACTTTATGGTGGCATTACATGTAATAAAGCTGATAAGTCATCACCTTCAGACCGCATTCGGGCAAAGCTGTCGCTACAGGAGCCAAACCGAGTCGTCTATAAAAGGAGGAAGAGAAGACAGGAATAAACACACTCAAACAAACAAACAAAAGTACAAACTCTGCTAAAAAAGCCAGATTTGCCTTTCAAAACGAAGCTGTAGTCAGCCCAAGCCTTCATCCTCCACGGGATAATTTTCTCTCCCAACCTCTGTAATAGCTCTGCTACCTTGTTCGAACTTGTTGTAGTATCGATTCACCTTTTGTATTCTCTTTTCCCCTCTCCCCCTCTAAACTTTCAGACCTTTGATAGAACTACAAAGATAGGGACCTGCAAGACGATCAGCCTTACTTGATAAGGTTTAATCTTGCCCGACCTGCTTTGCTCTGTCTTTGTCTTCTCTTTCTTTAAAGTCTAGCAGTATGTTGTATATTTCCAGTTATATGCAAGTTGTTTCTAGCAAAATTACAATGACAAAGCTCTCTCAGTACTTGGATCCGATTTGAATATATCTTCAATGTTTAAATCAGATCCAAGTTCTAAGTCCACGGGCATGTAAATTTGATTAGTTTAAAAGTCCTTGGCCTCAAGTTATAAAAAAGAACTTTATGTGGACTTAACCCATCCACGACAATCCTTGATAAACGAGAAGTCCGAAGTTACTTGGGGCGCAAGTAATCGACCTACCTTCTAGTTTTCTTTCTATTATATCATGATTATCATAGAACGCTTAAGTATGGAATGGATTCTGATAGGAAGCCTCAAGGCCTACACCTAAGGCCCCACAAAGGCACTTATTTGAATTCATTCTATTTTGCGATCTAGATGGTTTGAGTATAAGAACGGACTCTAATGGGAAACCTCAAGGCCTACACCTAAGGCCCCACAAAGGCACCTATTTGGGTTCGCTCTACCTCTCAGATTCAGGTAATCAGAAGTATAATAGTTATAAGACTCCAACAACCATAAAGACCAAATATGATATGTTCAAGTACTGGTTTAGTTTGACAGAAAGCCTCAAGGCCTACACCTAAGGCCCCACAAAGGCACTTGTTATATCTAACACGGTTTCTCGGGCATATGCATATTCATAACTAAAACTTGATATCAATTCGACATCTACCATGCTAAGATGGCAGTGGCACGCCTGAGCACCTAAATGTTAACCTTGATTGTGAGCCTCAAGGCCTACACCTAAGGCCTCACAAAGGCACCTTTCAAAGTTAACGATGTCCTTCTCTTTCATCCTTGCTCGCAGAGTCTTGCCCGAAGAGTCTTGCCCGAAGAGTCTTGCCCGACGAGACTTGCCCGACAAAGCCCGACAACAAAGCAGAAGCCCGACAGCAGCCCTCAACCGGCGCCAACCTCCAGGGGAGCTGTGTGCTCGTCGGCCAGGAAGTCATCCCCGACGGAAATTCCTGCCACGAACATAGTTTTGGCACGCCCGGTGGGATCTCTAATCAGAAGATAGAGAAACAGATATGCCAGAAGACTTACAGACCACGTTGTTTCAAATGCTGCAAAGATTGAAGAAAGCCTCCACAGGCTCTAGAAGTGATATAGATGTGGTTCCTCCCAAAGGAAAAAGACGTAGAAACAGCCAGCCATATAAGATGGACGTAATCAACCCTGCATTTCCCTTCTCAGGGGCCCATATAAATATGCTTAATATGACATGGGCGGAGAAAGGAAAAGGGAAGATTACGAGGGAAGAAGAAGAAAGATTGGCCGAAAAACCTGCAGAGAGAATAACCAAACGACCCGAGTATCCAAAGGCTGCCATAATCAAGGGGATGGTTATGTGTAGTAGATGCCAGTGTGAATGTGAGCTCGAGATTCCCTCGGCTGGAGTCCTCATTGATCACGAGTTAATCAGGAGGAAGGAAGAAGATATAAGAAGAGAAGCCTGCGAAAAGATTAAGCAGGCAACAAAGAAGGATACCTCTCAAAGTGTTTTTCAACGCTTAGGAGGTGATTCCCAGCCCAAGGCTTTATCAGAAGTGTTTCGAAACCATGAAGCTTCTGACGAGGCAGAAATGGAGGCCAAAATCCAGAGAGGTGCAGATCATCTTCAGAATGGCCAGATAATGGGGGAAGTCAAGAGAACTGATGGGATAACTAATCCCGGCAGAAAAGGGAATCCTGCCCACCTCGGGCGAAAATGGTATGTGGTCGGGAAGAACGGACAGCCTATCAAAGGCAGCACAAGGCCTACATGAATTCCTTGAAGACCCCCACTACCTCTGAAGCCTCAAAAAATCAAAAGTTGGAAAGAGCAACATCTGGAGGTAGTAGCCAGCTCCGGTGGCGAAATAAGAAGGAGGTAGAGACAGCCAATAGAAAAGCAGAGGGGGTGGGGGATCATGTGCCGCAGAGCCAACATCCTGGGAAGTATAGGATCTTAAGAAGGGCTCAAGAAGATCTGATCATGGTACCAACTCCTGGGTGGAAGCCGGAGCCTATTCGCATGGGAACTGTTGCATCTGAAAGAAGACCACTTTCTCTACCATTAGTGGATCCCTTTGGTGAAGTTCCAAAACAAACGTTGTACGAGGGCATGGATCAACCACAACGAGAAGGGATACCAGAACCACTGCTTCCAGCCGACGCGATGGCCTAGTTAGATGAATTCATAGAACCAAATCGGGAGCAAGAAGGAGGATGTACTCGAGCCCAGTAATTTCCACATCAACATGGCGTATATATTATCCGCCACGTTTGGTGCCAGACCTGATCAGCCTGCTACTATGGAGGGTGATTACTTAACAACGGAGCCAATGATGGCACAAGTTAATGTGGAGATAGCGGAAGAAGAAGACTCGGGCAAGGCTGAGCCCTCAGAAGCATCCAAAGGTGGTCCTCTAAGGATTTACACAGACGAGATGGTGTTCAGCCGCCCGAGTATTTCGTTGGCCAACCATCTGAAGCCTATATATGTTTCAGCTCACTTAGAAGGTGTGCCCTTCAAAAGAATTTTAATTGATGGAGGAGCAGCTGTTAACGTGTTACCGGCCAAGCAGATGAGGAAGATGGGGAGAGGTACGGAAGATCTTATTCCCACGGACCTTACGGTCTCTAGCTTCTCAGGTGCTATCACTAAAACTCATGGGATATTACCTTTGGAGGTGGACTTAGGATCCAAAAAGATAATGCTGGCATTCTTTGTGGTGGACTGCACCTCCACCTACGGAGCCTTACTCGGAAGAGATTGGATCCACCAAAGTTTAGCTATACCTTCCACTCTTCATCAATAAGTGGCTGTATATCATGAGGCAGGTACTGAAGGACCAGGTTTTTGGGAGATAGTAGAGGCCGAAACACGGCCATTCCTCCCCTCAACCAATGTGGCAGAAGCAAGTTTCTATCAAGGTGACGGCCCAAAAGCTTGAAGTGTTCAGGAGCTGACGAGAACGGCCGCCCTACCAAGGTGACGGCCCAAAATCTTCTGGAACAAGGAATGCTCCTTACTAAGGAGGAGTGGGATAGACCCTGTCTCATACCAAATTCCCTACACCATCAATGACTGAACAAAAGAAGAAAGATCAGGTCATGGCAGTCAGATCCCTGATTAAAAGACTGTTGGTATATGGGAAGGGAAGAAGACAAGAAAGGGAGCGGGAAGAGCAAGAATGGCAGGAAGAAGCTTCAACCAGCCAGCATGGAAATGGGGAGGAATCTTGCAGTGAAGAACTGGATAGGGCCATTCAAATGGCCAAGTGCATATATGATCTAGATGGGCCAGACGACTTGCCCGAGAGCCCAGAGTTGGTCGAATTTTTATGCGCAGAACCTGATAAGCCATCACCCGAAGTTCAGGATCCTTTGGAAGTTATTGATCTAGGCACGGAGGAGGATCCAAGACCAATACAGATCAGTGGTTTGTTAGGGGTTGATGATCGGGCAAAATTTATTTGTCTTTTGCAAGAATTCAATGACTGTTTTGCTTGGCATTATACCGAGATGCCAGGGTTAGATCTAACCTTGGTGGAACATAGAATGCCCATCAAGGAAGGATATAAACCGGTCAAGCAAGCACCACGGAGGATGTCAAAGGAGATAGAAGAAAAGGTCAAAGAAGAGATTGAGAAGCTAGTGAAAGCTGGCTTTATCAGACCAGCCAAATATGTGGAGTGGTTGGCCAACATCGTACCTGTTTTAAAAGCTGTAACAAAAGCAGTACGATGTTGTGTCGATTACAGAAATATTAATGGTGCTACACCAAAGGATGAGTACCCCATGCCCACGGCTGATTTATCCATAGATGCAGTAGCAAAGCATAAAGTTTTATCTTTTATGGATGGAAATGCCGAATATAATCAGATAAAGATGGCTCCAGATGATATTCATAAAACAGCTTTTAGGTGTCCTGGTCATGTGGGGGCATATGAGTATCTGGTCATGCCATTCGGGCTTAAGAATGCTGACGCAACATATCAAAAGGCAATGAATGCCATTTTTCATGATCTAATTGGCCAGAACATGGAGGTATATATCGACGACATCGTGGTGAAATCTAAAACAAAAGAGCACCATCTAGTAGATCTCAGGCAAGCGTTGATAAGGATGCGGATCCACAAATTGAAGATGAATCCAAAGAAGTGTGCATTTGGAGTAAAAGCGGGCAACTTCTTGGGATTCTTGGTGCATCAGAGAGGTGTGGAAGTGGACAAAAACAAGTCTCGGGCAATATTGGAGTCACCTCCACCCACCAACAAAGTGCAGCTTCAAAGGCTACCAGGCAAGATCAACTTCTTGAGGAGATTCATTGCCAATTTAGCGGGCAAAATCCAGCCGCTAACTCCTCTATTAAGATTGAAAGATAAAGAGAATTTCGAGTGGGGGCCGACCCACCAGCATGCATTTAACAGCATCAAGGCCTACCTAACTTCTCCACCAGTGCTGGTACCACCTCAAAGGGGAAAGCCCTTGAAGCTGTATATTTCTTCTTCGGAAAAATCAATTGGGAGTTTGCTAGCCCAAAATAATGAAGGTGGAAAGGAGCAGGCCGTATACTACCTCAGCAGAATTTTGATCGAGGTAGAAACAAGATATTCTCCGGTGGAGAGATTGTGTTTGGCTCTATATTTTACTGCCAGCAAGCTAAGGCATTATATGTTACCTTGTCACGTGCACATCATTGCCAAAACAGATGTGATAAAGTACATGTTGTCAAAACCTATGCTAGCAGGAAGGATTGGGAAGTGGATTCTAGCACTATCCGAATTCAGCTTTCAATATGTACCCCAAAGGGCAGTCAAAGGCCAGGCAATTGCTGACTTCTTGACCGAGCATCAAGAACCTCAAAGTGAGGTAATCAATATCCCAAGAAGTTTGGAGGTTACTAGCGTTTGGATCCCACCAAGAAGTGATGTTTCGGGCACAGAAGATTGGATCCAGCAAGAGATAAGAAGAGTAACGGGCATCTGGATTACTCCTTGGAAGTTGTATTTCGATGGATCCCACACTCAGAAGGCTGCAGGGGCTGGGATTGTGATTATAAATCCTCAAGGGGTGTATCATTATTATTCATTCCTGCTCGACTACCAAGAAAATACTAATAATCGGGCAGAGTATGAGGCCTTGATTATTGGTCTAGAAATCCTGTTGGATTTGGGGGCAGCAGAAGTAGAGGTCTTTGGTGATTCAAAGTTGGTGATAAACCAGCTAAATGGCGAGTTCAAGTGCAGACATATCACTATGGCAGGGTACTATATGGCAGCAACACAATTGTTGAGTTTCTGGGAGTCTGAGATATCAGTCAATCATATTCCTAGAGGGTCTAACTTAGCAGCCAATGAAATGGCGCAACTAGCCTCAGGAGTGCCAATACAGGAAAGAAAGCATGGAATAGAAGTCGAGATCCAAACAAGAAACCTTCCTTCCATCTTAGACAGCGGATTTAGTTTGGATGTAATGGTTCTGGAAACCAAGATGGAAGATTGGAGGGCACCCATCATCCATCATTTGAAGGATCCCTTTTTCACCTACAAGTAAGAAGAATAGGCAGCAAGCAACCAAATATGTCTTATGGGCGAATAACCTGCTAAGAAAAACCCCAGATGGATTACTGTTAAAATGCTTAGGCCAGGAGGAATCCATGAGAGTGATGGCCGAAGTACATGAGGGGATATGTGGAGCACATTAAGCAGGGACGAAGATGAGATGGCTACTCAGAAGGTACGGTTATTTTTGGCCCGACATGGAAAAAGACTGCAAGTCTTATGCCCGCGGTTGTGAAGAATGTCAGAGGCATGGACCTCTCCAACACGTGCCTTCATTGCCTTTGAATCCAGTGGTCAAGCCTTGGCCGTTCCGGGGATGGGTGATGGACTTCATCGGGAAAATTTATCCAGCTTCTAGCAAAGGGCATACCTTCATAATTGTGGCAACGGATTACTTTACCAAGTGGGTGGAAGCATCAGCAGTCAAATCCATAACTTCCGCCGTAGTCAAGAATTTTATTGAGACCAAGATCCTGCACAGATATGGGGTGCCTGAGACTATAGTAACGGACCGAGGGCCATCTTTTATTTCAAAAGAAGTCGAGGAGTTTGCAAGCAAGTACAAGATAAAGATAATCCAATCCAGTCCGTACTACCCTCAGTCAAATAGGCAGGCCGAAGCTAGCAACAAGATCCTGGTCAACATTATTAAAAGGATGGTGATAGATAGTCCAGAAAAGTGGCACGAGATGCTAGGAAATACGTTGTGGGCATACAGGACTTCCAAAAGAGCGGGAACAGGCACAACTCCTTATGCCTTGACGTTCAGGCAAGATGCAGTGCTCCCCATGGAGATCAACGTTAGTTCCGTAAGAATTCAGAACCAATTTGGGTTACATAGTGCAGAATATATCGAAGCCATGTGTCAAGGTATTGAAGACCTGGATGCAGCCCGAATTGAAGCCTTGAACCAGATTCAAGAAGGAAAGATAGCTGTTGCCCGAGCTTATAACAAGAAGGTGAAGGTAAAGTCTTTCAAAGAGGGAGATTTAGTATGGAAAACAGTCCTCCCGTTGGGAGCTCAGCTTCGGGGTTTTGGAAAGTGGAGCCCGACATGGGAAGGTCATTTCATTATTAGTCGAGTCTTGAATAAAGGAGGATACTACCTAGCGGACCTCAAAGGAAATGGGCAGAAACATCCCATTAATGTTAGATTCTTAAAAAAATATTGTCCTACATTATGGGATGTTAGGGATTGTTACATTGAAGAGGGGGCAGAGTGAAACAGGCTTCGGGAGTCTCATATGCAGTGTTTTTGTTCATCAAACATTCAAAGAAGGCAGAAAGACAGAAATTGCTAAAATAGTATTTATTTCATGTCGACAAATTGGTGAAATTTACAGAGTTCCAATCCTATGTATTACATTTGATTTTCTCTGAGTATGGTGGTGTCTTCAGTTGGTTTCCCGATGTCTTCATGGATGGAACCCAATCGGGTGATCGAGTTATGCGGCCAACATGGGCCTGGTAGAGGATCATCCGACGGGGCTGTCACCATATGTGATGGTGAAGCCCGATTTATCACCGCAGTTTGCGGGAAGACAAACCATCAAGAGGAAGCCGCCTGACCAAGGGTGTTGGAGATAGAGGGGCGGTTGACCAAGGGTGTTGGAGATAGCAACCATCAGGTGAAACCTCATTTTCTCGCGAAAGGGGAGTTTTAGGAAACTCTACTCAAAACCTGAGGAACCCATTTCTCAGTTTCTAAGACAAGAACGCTCAAGATGGATGGAAGTTGAAGGCTAGAGCCAAAGGGGATTTGGTAGTTTGATAGGAGAAATCCCGAGCTACATTTTATAGGGCCCAAGGGACAGTTCAAGGGTCGTGAGAAGAGCAAGGGGCACCAGAAGCACAAATTCCCAAGGACGGGTATGCATGCATGCGGGTATTCAATCAATGTCGATGCCTGGGATTCCAACCTTCACATTAATTGAAGGGGGCACTGTTTGGATTAAAACTTGATTTTTGGCCCAAGGATGGAGTCGGCCCAAAAGGAGGTCTGGAGGAATAGAAGATCAAAGCCCGGCCGAAACTGAGGAAAGCAGGAAAGGGCCTTTTTCTAACTTGATACAATTCATAAGGGCCACTTGCCCACCTACCCAAGGATCAAGTGGTGTAGACTGGTCAGACTACACAGCCCATAAAGTACTTTATGGTGGCATTACATGTAATAAAGCTGATGAGTCATCACTTTCAGACCGCATTCGGGCAAAGCTGTCGCTACAGGAGCCAAACCGAGTCGTCTATAAAAGGAGGAAGAGAAGACAGGAATAAACACACTCAAACAAACAAACAAAAGCACAAACTCTGCTCAAAAAGCCAGATTTGCCTTTCAAAACGAAGTTGTAGTCAGCCCAAGCCTTCATCCCCCACGGGATAATTTTCTCTCCCAACCTCTGTAATAGCTCTGCTACCTTGTTCGAACTTGTTGTAGTATCGATTCACCTTTTGTATTCTCATTTCCCCTCTCCCCCTCTAAACTTTCAGACCTTTGACAGAACTACAAAGATAGGGACCTGCAAGACGATCAGCCTTACTTGATAAGGTTTAATCTTGCCCGACCTGCTTTGCTCTGTCTTTGTCTTCTCTTTCTTTAAAGTCTAGCAATATGTTGTATATTTCCAGTTATATGCAAGTTGTTTTTAGCAAAATTACAATGACAAAGCTCTCTCAGTACTTGGATCCGATTTGAATATATCTTCAATGTTTAAATCAGATCAAAGTTCTAAGTCTGCGGGCATGTAAATCTGATTAGTTTAAAAGTCCTTGGCCTCAAGGCATAAAAAAGAACTTTATGTGGACTTAACCCATCCACGACAATCCTTGATAAACGAGAAGTCCGAAGTTACTTGGGGCGCAAGTAATCGACCTACCTTCTAGTTTTCTTTCTATTATATCATGATTATCATAGAACGCTTAAGTATGGAATGGATTCTGATAGGAAGCCTCAAGGCCTACACCTAAGGCCCCACAAAGGCACTTATTTGGATTCATTCTATTTTGCGATCTAGATGGTTTGAGTATAAGAACGGACTCTAATGGGAAGCCTCAAGGCCTACACCTAAGGCCCCACAAAGGCACCTATTTGGGTTCGTTCTACCTCTCAGATTCGGGTAATCAGAAGTATAATAGTTATAAGACTTCAACAACCATAAAGACCAAATATGATATGTTCAAGTACTGGTTTAGTTTGACAGGAAGCCTCAAGGCCTACACCTAAGGCCCCACAAAGGCACCTGTTATATCTAACACGGTTTCTCGGGCATATGCATATTCACAACTAAAACTTGATATCCATTCGACATCTGCCATGCTAAGATGGCAGTGGCACGCCTGAGCACCTAAATGTTAACCTTGATTGTGAGCCTCAATGCCTACACCTAAGGCCCCACAAAGACACCTTTCAAAGTTAACGTTGTCCTTCTCTTTCAGCCTTGCCCGCAGAGTCTTGCCCGAAGAGTCTTGCCCGACAACGCCCGACAACGAAGCAGAAGCCCGACAGCAGCCCTCAACCGGCGCCAACCTCCACGGAAGCTGTGTGCTTGTCGGCCAGGAAGTCATCCCCGACGAAAATTCCTACCACGAACAATCATTCCGAATAGAAATGTCGATTTTCGAAATGTTTATGCTGGTTCCCATGTTTGTAGATGAACTCCGGTGAGCCTCAACTCCATCAAACAACTACTAGCTCCCTGGAGCTTCCTCTTTCTCTTCTCTGTAAACACCGAGCGCACCAACGCCCCCATTTTCCGGCGAAGCATCACCACAAAACCACCACCACTCACTCCATTCTGCTCAGGACACACAGGGAAGGCCTTTCATTGTGCAGTCAGTTCTAAAATGTCTAGTCTTGCTGGGACGGGTTATCGGGTTCTTGCATCGGGTCATTCAAAAGATTCTTTAAGCTTTCCAAGTCCTTTTCTAGCCGTTGCACGTCGTGAGTATGCTTTTATATAACGATCATCCAAATTCAAGGCCTTTGTGCAGTCATCCTCAGCTTCCTGAAATCTGAAGAACAAGATGAAAATACACATATGCTTTAGGTCATTCGTGAGAAAGTACCCTGTAAGAGCTTTTACACAAGCACATGGCTTGCGTACATATGAAAACTGTGAATATTTACCGAAATCAAAAGTTTAAAACTTGCATTTTGTATTAATTTGAATGTTCTTTTCGTAAACTCATGTTACAATTAGTCGTTTATGTGTACGGTTGGTCAACAGTTATAAAGAATGGATAACCGCGATTATTTCGGGAATGTGTCCGGTGAATGGGATGGCTATGGAGCAGACTTAACAAGGGAAGGGTGCCCAATAGAACTTCCCGAGAATGTTGTACCTGCAGCTTACAGGGAGTGGGAGGTTAAGGTTTTCAATTGGCAGACTCAATGCCCTACTCTTGCTAACCCAGATGAGCACACTCTTTTATACAAGAATATAGAGCTACTTCCTGCTGTTGGATGTGAAGCTGATGCTGCCACTCGATGACTCCAGAGATTGTTGATGATCCACTCCAAATTATGTGAGTTTTCAAGGTAAATAATCACTCACCATAACCTTTTCCACTTACTAGGATTTTCTTAATTTGAACTTTTTTCTTCAGTTACCAATCGAAGTGTGGAAAGTTTTGGAAGAGACAGGTATAACATGGCTCACTGACCTTTTCAATAGGATTTTGAAAACGAAGAAGATGCCAAATGAGTGGCGAACGAGCATTTTGGTGCCTATCTACAAGAATAAGGGCGACGTACAAAATTGCATGAACTATAGGGGTATTAAGCTAATGAGTCATACAATGAAGCTTTGGGAGAGAGTCATTGAGCATAGATTGAGGTAAGAGACACGGGTTTCGAACAACCAATTCGGGTTCATGCCAGGGCGCTCAACCATGGAGGTAATCTATCTCTTACGAAGATTGATGGAAAGATATAGAGATGGGAAAAAGGATTTACACATGGTCTTTATAGATTTGGAAAAAGCGTATGATAGGGTCCCAAGAGACATTCTTTGGAGGATCTTAGAGAAGAAAGGAGTACGAGTAGCATATATCCAAGCTATAAAGGATATGTATGAAGGAGCAAAGACTGCCGTAAGAACTCATGAAGGACAAACCGAAAGCTTTCCCATAACTGTAGGATTACATCAAGGCTCATCATTAAGTTCTTACCTTTTTGCGTTGATAATGGATGAGTTAACATGACATATTCAAGATGATATTCCTTGGTGTATGCTTTTCGCAGACGATATAGTGTTGATAGATGAAACTCAGGAAGGGGTAAATGCAAAGCTTAACCTTTGGAGAGAAGTGTTGGAATCTAAAGGTCTTCGCCTAAGCCGATCAAAGACAGAATATATAGAGTGCAAATTCAGTGCAAATGGAGGCCAAAACGAGTTAGGGGTGAGGATCGGAGATCAAGAAATACCAAAGAGCGACCGTTTTCGTTACCTAGGATCTATCTTGCAAAAGAACGGAGAATTAGATGGAGATCTCAACCATATAATACAAGCTGGATGGATGAAGTAGAAGAGTGCATCCGGCGTGTTGTGTGACCGCCGTATGCCACTGAAGCTCAAGGGAAAATTTTATAAGACGGCAATAAGGCCGGTGATGCTGTATGTCACAAAATGTTGGGCGGTGAAGCATCAACACGTACACAAAATGGGTGTAGCGGAGATGAGGATGCTTCGTTGGATGTGTGGGCACACGAGAAAGGATAAGATTAGGAATGAGGATATCCGGGGTAAAGTAGGAGTAGCCGAAATTGAAGGAAAGATGAGAGAAAATCGGTTACTGTGGTTTGGACATGTGCAAAGAAGGCCTACTGACGCTCCGATTAGAAGATGCGACTATGGGACAAAGGTTCAGGGCCGAAGGGGTAGAGAAAGACCTAGGAAAACTTTGGAAGAGACTCTAAGAAAAGACTTAAAGTACTTGGATCTAACGGAGGACATGACACAGGACCGAGCACAATGGCGTTCTAAGATTCATATAGCCGATCCCACTCATTGACTTGGATTTTCCAAGTCTCCAACCGAGAAATTTTCCTCACTCGGGAAATTAAGGGAACACTACCTCAACCTACATGCTCTACTCACAAAGCTTCAACTTACAAGCTTCAATAAAAGAAAATTCAAAGAACTTAGCGAAGAAGGCTTTGGTGTATTTAACACAATACGTTGAAATGAAGGAAAGCTTATTTATTGATATTCCCGATAAGTTACAAATATGTACATATACATGAGTCAAAATAAACAAACAAGAGAGAGCCTTCACAAAGGTTGCTTAGGAGAAGTTTCAGCAGTCGGTAGAGCCCTAGAAAGAGAAGGCACCAGAGGGGGATCATTCGGAGCCTCAGTACTGGACAGAACCCTAGAAGGAGGAGGCATCAGAGGTTGATCATTTGGAGCTTCATTACGCGGTACAGCCTCAGAAGACGAAGACAATAAATGTCTTTGGAACAAACCCACAAATCTCTGATGATCAAGTACAACCTGACCATCAGATTCCTTCATCTGGTCAAGCTTCCTCTTCATGTTTGTAGCATAGTTATGTGCGAGTCGGTGCAACTGTTTATTCTCATGTCTGAGCCCTTTAATCTCCTGTTTGAGACTCATCACTTCAACCGCCAATGATTCAACTTGGCAGGTTCGAGCAAATAGGCGTTGGGCCATATTAGACACAGAACCTGCACACTGAACACTGAGAGCCAGAGAATCCTTAACAGCCAACTCATCAGACCGTTTGGAAAGTAGTATGTTATCTTTGGGAGTGAGAAGGCTCCTGGCCACCACCGCAGCGGTCATATCATTCTTCATCACAGAATCCCCAACGGTAAGAGGACCAGTAGGGGAGACGAAGGATGGGCGCCATATGTTGTCTGGAGAAGGCGGGGCTGCCTCTTCAACAAGGTTCAAGTTAAAACGACGGTCGGAGGGGCCAGACATTTTCAAAGGTGTTGAAGAGAGAAGAGGTCGGACAAATCAAGATCTTAGAAGTGCAAGAATGGAGCTTCTACTGGTGGAGATTCAAGTGTGCTTTGGAACTTAATGCCAGCCCCTATAAAAATCTACACTCGACGGAGCTTCAGAAATCGAAGAGGCGCCTGCTCAGAAATCGAAGAGGCGTTTGCTTTCTCAAAAGCTGGGTTGCTCAGAGACCACGAGGGTCGATCTCAGAAATCGAAGAGGCGTTTGCTTTCTCAAAAGTTGGGCTGCTCAAAGACCACGAAGGCTGATCTCAGAAATCGAAGATGCGCTTGCTTTCTCAAAAGCTGGGCTGCTCAGAGACCACGAGGGCCGATCTCAGAAATCGAAGAGGCACCTACTTTTCCAGCCTTGTCAGCACCTGTCACACGCATACTCAGCTTTGCGGAAATTATGGGCATTCTGTCGAAGATTTCTGGTGAAGTAGAAAGCACATGAATCTTATTGTTCAATCACTCACTTCCCACACGCAACAGTAGCTCATGGGTACCACAGATAACTTTGCCAAAGTTCTCTGACAAAGTTGAGACACGTGAAACTTGCAGCTCTCACTACATCGCTCTGAACAAGAAGGGTAAAAGAATAGCAAAGAAACAGCACTAACAAAGTTTAGACACATAAATTTTGAAGGTCTAGTTACTATATTATTACCCATAAGGGTAAAGGAACAGTACCACTGCTGGATAATTGGAAAGTCTCTGTGTGTCAACCTCTGTGCTTCGTGGCAAGGTAGACCAGCAAACATGCCCAACCTTTACTCACATTCGAGAAAACACTCCCAACAAGATTGCTTGCTCCAAAATCGAAGAGGCATCGCCCTTCGAATCTCGAGAGCCAGACTCCCAACATGATTACTTTCTTAAAAATCGAAGAGACACCGCTCTCCGAATCTCGAGAGCCAGACCCCTAGCAGGATTGCTTTCTCAAAAATTGAAGAGGCATCGTTCTCCGAATCTCGAGAGCCAGATCCCCGACAAGATTGCTTGTTCGAAAACCGAAGAGGCACCACTTTCCCAACTTCAAGAGCCGGATCTCCTTGAATAAAGCTTGTCTGTAATCTTCACACGCAACATTAGCTTTTCAGATACCACAGACCACTTTTTCAAAGTGCTCTGATAGAGTTAAAACATGTGAAGCTGGCAGCTCCCACTACCGTGCTATGACCAAGCAGGGTAAAAGAATAACATTACTACTTGTTGTTAGGGAGACTCCTATATATGTCGACCTCCATCCCTAACGGACAGGCAGACCTGCAAAAATGCTCAACCCTTCCTCATATCTAAGAGGGCACTCCCAACAAAGCCTTTCAAAATATTCAGCTTTCTTTCCCCCCGATAATACCTCTGCAAACAAGCTATACTAGAGCAAGAATATCTCATATCATCAGGGTTAAAAGCAAGAGTATCCCATATCATGCTTTTTCCCTGTCTTTTCCTTTGGCCTTGTTCTTACCTGCAAGACAAGGAGAAAGAGAGCAATCAGTCAGCACTTGGAATCAAGCTTCCAGCCAGGAACTGACTGCCTGGAACCCCTTACCTGATTACTTACCTGGCATTACTCTCGAGTACTCATCTTCAACATCTTATGCTTCTTGGGAAGATATTGCATTTGCCTGAGGAACAGATAGGGCAAGTGAGAAGGATACAAGGAAGCATGTGGAGACAAGCGTAACAGCACACGTGCCGATACATCCACTACTCTGTCAAAAGCAAAAGTATCCCATATCAACAGGGTCGAACGTACTCTAGATTTGATGGACTTGTTTTGACCCTCAAATTCTTCAGTCGGCCTTATACTCTGGAGGAAACCAGAAAACCCTCAAGCCAGTTCAAGAATAAGCTTGTGGAAAGTTACTTCTTCAAAAGCAAAAGTATCTCATATCATCTCTTCTCATTTTTCTTCTCTTTATCCTTCATGCTGCCTGCAAGATAGGGAGAATGTGAACAATCAGCCAGAGCTCTGATTGCTTACCTTGTATCGCGCTTGACCAAGCCTGAAACTACAAGTAAGCTTCAAGTGAAATTGATACATTACCTTGTGCATCTCCACCAGTTAAAGATACCACCCCTGGATGGAGGAAGAGTACTTCCAGAGAAGATGCCACATCTACCTATGAGACAGATAAAGCAAGTCAAGAAGATACCACACTCCGGTACTTAGAAGTTTCGTGATTACGAGATCATTCTCCCACAACATTTCCTAATGTCATTTGTACTAAATCATTCACTTGTACTCACTAAAGGAGAGCTTGAACCTATGTACTTGTGTAAACCCTTCACAATTAATGAGAACTCCTCTATTCCGTAGATGTAGCCAATCTGGGTGAACCACGTACATCTTGTGTTTGCTTTCCTATCTCTATCCATTTATATACTTATCCACACTAATGACCGGAGCAATCTAGCGAAGATCACAAAAAGCGACAGTTTTCGCTACCTAGGATCTATCTTGCAAGAGAACGGAGAATTAGATGGAGATCTCAACCATAGAATACAAGCCGGATGGATGAAGTGTAAGAATGCATTCAGAGTGTTGTGTGACCGTCGTAGGCCACTGAAGCTCAAGGGAAAATTTTATAGGACGGCAATAAGGCTAGCGATGTTGTATGGCACAGAATGTTGGGCGGTGAAGCATCAACACGTACACAAACTGGGTGTAGCGGAGATGAGGATGCTTCGTGGGATGTGTGGGCACACGAGAAAGGATAAGATTGGGAATGAGGATATCCGAGGTAAAGTAGGAGTAGCCGAAATTGAAGGAAAGATGAGAGAAAATCGGTTACGATGGTTTGGACATGTGCAAATATGGCCTACTGACGCTCCGGTTCGAAGATGTGATTACGGGACAGATGTTCAGGGCCGAAGGGGTAGAGGAAGACCTAGGAAAACTTTGGAAGAGACCCTAAGAAAAGACTTAGAGTACTTGGATGTAACGGAGGACATGACACAAAACCGAGCGCAATGGCGTTTTAGGATTCATATAGCCGACCCCACTTAGTGGGAAAAGGTTTTGTTGTTGTTGTTATTGTTGAACTTTTTTCTTCATTTTGATTCAAATTTTTTTTTTTTATGTTCCTTTAAATAATTTGGAATTAGGCCTTTTATTTTGTGCGTTTTCTCTGTTATTTTATCCTCAGTTGAAAAGTGGAAGTCCGAACTTTTAGCTTAGAGAGAAAAAAAAACTGGTATGGTTCCTCACATGAGAAAAAAAACTTCAATTTTTTTTTCCTTAAAATTTTTGTTTTTATTAATTTTTTTCTTTCCACAAATTGTAGTTTTCCTTTGTTGCATTTGTCTGCTGCCCTCCACAATGAACGATCTGCTAAAGCTAATGTATTTGGTTTGAAAAGAACAAGACTAATTTTGTCAATTAGTATCTGCATTTTCACATCAATGTAAACTGACTGATGCTGAAGAGCGGATCTGAGGGAATCTGATTTCAATGGCGCACACGTGGTTGAAGGGTTGACGGGTTAGAGGGAGAGGTTCGCCGGGATTTATGGGAGAGGATTTTAGGCAAAGACGTGCAGGTGGGTGTGCCATCGGTCATAGGGTTGCTGGGTTGTTTTTTGTTGGGGGGGCGCGAGGAGAGGAGGTGATGAGGGGGACAGAGGGACTGACAGATTGACAATGCCTTCTCAAACCCTACTTTCCTCCTCCGTCTCGCAAACCACCTCGTGAGAACGACATAGACAATCTCGCCTCAATCGTATCCCTCATCGTCTTGCAAACCCCCATGGGCTTTAAAGTTGAAATGGCCATTTGCAAACCCTATTAACCATACCAACTAACTTGAACCCAATTCACTTCACTTATATGGAGGGGTTCATATGAGTAACGGTGAGATTAGTCCATTTTCAATAAACATGTTCAATCAACTTGAGGTTTAGGAGAACATTGCTTGGCTTTAGATCACAATGAACTATCGGTGTTTCGCTATGGTTATGAAAATAATCCAGTGCATAATAGCAACACCAATAACAATATCTTGGATGTATTGACTCTTACCTCTTCAATTACAGGAGGGGGATGCAACCACTCCTCTAAGCTCCTTTGGTGCATCATCTTATAAACTAGAGCCTTGAAATCATCATCGAGAAAACATGCAGATATGACCTTGAAGAGATTTTGATGCTTGATATTTCTCAAAGCCTCATATTTGGCTATGAGACTCTTTGATGCTCCGTGACGTAACAAGTTAAAACACCTTCATAGCTACAAGTACAAGCCGAGCTCTATTGTCAGTATAAAGAACCCTTTGTATACAAACTCGAAATTGCCAACACCAGTCAAATTACCTAAAGAAAACTCATCAGTGGCCTTTGAGAAAGTAGCATATGACACTTGCAAAGCAGAGCAAGTCTGAATACTAAAGGGATTATTAATTTCAAGCTATGAGCTAATCTTCTTTTCTTGGAACTCTTTAGACTTGCAATTGGGCAGCTTGAGATTAGGAATTCCCTTGCAGAATCCAAGATGATTTTATTGAATGTACGTAGAGGGTCTTGAGGTTATGTATCTTTCGAAAATTTAGAATCTGTCAATGTGAATATTCAACAATATTTTGGCACGAACTAGACTTTAATCGATGTGAATATTACACAAAAATACCAAGTACAAGTAGTAATACACTCTTCACACAATGAACCTCATTGGTGATTATTTACATTGCATACTTCCACATCAACCGTGGTAACAAAAAAGCTAGATTTCACAGGCAGGCAGTACACGAAATTTCGCTATCACAAAAGCACATAAAAATAAAGTTTCTATACAAGAAAAGTATTCCTAATGGAATGAAGTTCAGATGCCGCATCATTGATATTCTTTAGTCTATCTGTTGCGGATTCAGCAGAACAAACAATTCCAATTCTAAATATTGAACTCAAGCACACCTCAACTTTATGAATTCTCGCATTGCATTGATTTGGATTCTCGTTCGTGCCTCCTTGAAGAAGTGGTGCATCTGCAATCTCAGTAACTCGCTCGGGGAGAGCTATCTTGACAAAATTATGAAGGTTCAAGCTGTCACCAAACATGTTGTCTGTGGGTCTCTTCCCTGTAAACATCTCCAACAAGAGAATGCCAAAGCTATAGACATCACCATTCGTTGACACCTCACTCCCCATGCCATACTCTACAATTCATACATCACATTTGTGTATAAATAGTTCAGTTTGAATTTTGTAAATTAAATACCCCAAAATAAAAAAAGGAAATATAATGAAGTATATATCTAACATATACCTGGAGCCGCATAACCAACCGTTCCTCTTATTCCAACGGAACTTGTCTGACTCTGAATTGCTGAAACATTACTTGTTACTTGTGATAGAAACCTTGCTAATCCAAAGTCAGAAACATGGCCAGTCAATTCGTTGTCCAAGAGAACGTTGCTTGGTTTGAGATCACAATGAACTATTGGCGTTTCACAATGATTATGAAGATAATCCAGTGCACAAGCAACACCAATGGCAATTTCTAGCCTCTGAAGTAGACTTAACTTCTTGGGTACATGATCTCTTAACTCCTCAGTTCCAGTAGGTGGATGCAGCCACTCCTCTAAGCTCCCGTTGTCCATGAACTCATAAACTAGAGCCTTGAAATCATTACCATGAAAATCAACACTTGAACACACGGTTATAATCTGGACGAGATTTCGGTGCCTAATATTTCTCAAAGCTTCACATTCGGCTATGAAACTCCTCGAAGCTCCATGGCGTAACAAGTTAAACACCTTCACGGCAACAAGTTGAGCTTTATCATCCTCATCAAGAACTCCTTTGTACACAGACCCAAAGCTACCAACACCAATTAAATTAGCCTCTGAGAACCCGTCAGTAGCTTTGAGTAGAGTAGCATATGACACTTGCAGAATAGTGTTCCCCAAAGTGCTCAATGAAATTTCTTTCCTTTTCTTCCTTGACGAACAAAGAAAGAAATAGGAGAACACCATGGCTATTCCTAGAAGAGTAAGTCCAAATACTAAAAGGACTATTAGTTTCAAGCTACGAGACAATCTTCGTTTCTTGGTCTCTTTAGACTTGCACTTGGGAAGCTTTAAATTAGCAACAGGGCTGCATAGATTAGTGTTGCCAACAACTGAAATAGCAGTTGCATTTTTGAAAACACCTCCAGTTGGTACCACTCCCCAAAATTGATTGAATGATAAGTTCAGATTATTCAGGATTCTAAAGCCTTCTAAAAATTGTGGAATTTCACCTGAAAAATTATTGCGAGAAAGGTCTAGATCTCGAATCCCTCTCATTGAACTCATAGACAAAGGAATGGACCCGTTGAAGAAGTTTCCTTGCAAATGCAGGACTTCTAAACTCTCACAACCACCAAGGCTACTGGGGAGTTCTCCAGATAACATGTTATCAGAAAGATACAGTTCATTTAGACCATGGCAATTCCCAACCTCCGGGGGAAGGGAACCTGTGAAGAGGTTATTAGACAAGTCCAAAGCAATCGATAAGGAGGAGAGTCCTAAAACTTGTTTGGGTATTGTGCCATTAAGAAGGTTGTAAGAAAGAAACAACGCTTGCAACCCATGGCATTTCCCTAGACCTGAAGGAATGCTGCCCTCAAGATAATTTCCATCCAAATCAAGATCGTATAACTTGGTTAAATTGCTTAAGGAAGACGGAATATTTCCTGATAATGTGTTCGTGTAAATTTCTAATTCTCCAAGGTTTGAAAGCTTACCCATGTCAGAGGGGATGTTACCTGTGAAGCTATTATCCCCCCAATGCAACGATTCCAAGCTCACCAGGTGCCCTATCCCAGATGGGATGCTTCCATATATTTGGTTCTGTCGAGCCCAAAACAATTCAAGGTTGGTTGAGAGATTGGATATTGACATGGGCAATGTCCCTCCAAAATTGTTGTCGCTAATAAACAGCCTTCGTAACTGGGTGGCATTGGTCAAGTCCGAGAGAAAACTTAAGTCACCATCTTTACCGCTTCCAATATTATTATGTTGAATGTTGAAATGCTGGAGGTTGTGAAGCTTTTGGAGATTCGGTACCCGTCCGATTAGGTTGTTTCTCCCAACATCAAAGAACCAAACACTAGTGACATTGGATATTGAGGGAGGTATAGACCCAGTGAGTTGGTTTGAGTGGAAGTTGAAGATTCCGAGATTAGGAAGACTTTTGCCAATATCTGATGGAATACTCCCTTGAATTTGGTTAATTGGCATGTCAAATGTAACAAGAGAAGAGAAATTATAAATGGAGGAAGGAATGCTACCAGACAACTGATTTATGCCCAATCCCAAGAAGGTTAACTTTTTCAATTGGCCAAGAGAACTGGGGATGTTTCCCATCAAGTTATTACTGAGAAGACTCAGTCCCTGGAGAGACGAAAGGTTCCCTAAGGAAGGAGGGACCTTTCCCGTTACATTATTATAATTTAATGAAAAAAGTGTCAGCTTCGATAGCAATCCAATTTCTGGAGGAATTTTACCCACCAACTTGTTGCGAGTGAAATTCACAACGATAAGGTTGAAGCAATGTGATATATTGTGTGGAATACTACCATTAAACGAGTTACCGTCTAAACGCAATACCTGCAATCTACGCAAATTCCCAATTTGTGGAGGAATTTCATGACTGAAGCTGTTGTTTTGCAGCCACAGCTCCCTTAGAAAACTTAGATTTCCAATGTTTGGGGATAGTTTCCCTACCAGATTTTGAGATTGCAGATCCAGGTTAGTGACCCTTTGGCGATGTCGTCGACTGCACGTCACACCATGCCACATGCAAAAGTGCATGGATTCGTTCCAGGAGCTCATCACGTTGTAATTATGGAGATCTTGCTTTATTTGAGCTTTAATGGCAAGCAGCGCCAGCCTATCTGTCGCATTCCCTCCGAGTCCCGATTGCACGGAGCTCCAACAGCAAACGAACACTTCACTGAAAAGCAAGTATATTAAGATCAATTTCAAAACCAAAACCCCCATTCCTGATCTGGTTAAGAAAGAAATAGAGAGATGGGTGTTGAGTTGTGAATTTGGTGAGTTCCATTTGTTGCATGACAAGGAAATTTATAGAAGGATAGGATCATAGGAGGAACTTACACCACAGTTTCTGGTTCTTGAAATTCAAATATGAGAAGGAATACTAGGACCTATTGTCTGGCACTTTCGGTACGCCAAGGACCAAGACCATTAAAGCACCTTGATTCCAGTAGCTGACTGGAAACATTTGGCAACCATCCAAAATGAAAAAAAAAACAAATACATAGAACCCTATATTTTGGTCACATCAGACGTCACGCTGGTGTCACTTAATATGAAAGTTACCTTGCAGGACGACCCTAGCTATGAATGGAAATTTCGAAGTCTCTACGTTTTTTGAGTGGCTGGACTGTGAGACTGCTGATTTTCTCATAGTTCCCCTGAAGTATATCATTGCAAGAAAGCTTGTTGTGGATCCCACCTTTTTAAAAATTGTAACAGTTACTAGTGAGATCAAGCTTTCTTAATTTTTAAATTTCATGGGGGCTCAACACTCCTAAGCATTGATTGAAAATTGTAACATGAAGGTTTAAGTTCTCATTAAACACGTTGTCAGTGGGTCTCTCTCTAGTAAACATCTCTAGAAAGAGAATTCCAAAACTGTAGACATATCCAGTTATTAACGCCTCACTTTAGATACCATAGTTAATGGCAGGGCCGGTCCTAAGTTTTTTTGGTGCCCAGTGCGAAAGCTCAAAATGTGCCCTTTTTTAATACAGAAACATATCTTTAAAAAAAAATATTTCACGAGGATAATCACATGTATGTGTAAAAAAATTCATCACTAATCACATGCAAAATGACTTCCAATTTCTGTCATGTATGTGTAAAATTTTATTCACATCAACCAAATTATGGTTCAAAACAAATGGATAATCACATATACAAACCTGCAAATGGCTTTTGACTTCATCGTTAGTAAACCCATCAACCTTCATTAACTCTCTAATTTGTTTTGGTGTAGCAGCTGCAAGAAAAAAAAAACAATCACATAATGCATTAAACACACATCCAATACATCCCAATCCAATAAGATATTCATCCAATCATATAAAATAGAGGTATTCATCAATTTACCCCTGAACTTGTAAGGATTGGCCAACACAAAGCAAAGAGTGGCCAACACAAATCTCCCTGTGCAACATTTCCAGAAAAACGTTTTTGAAATCTTCATTGGTATCCATTTGCAAATCCACAAAGACAAGTATATAATGTTTCATATCAATCACATTGACAAACAAACTAAACAACCTCCTCAAAATTTTAACCCAAAAAATGTACCAAATTTGATATTTATTAAAATAATCAAAGCAACTAAACAAAAACCAAAATTGAAAGTAATAAAAATAAATTGACCCATAAAAAATCTCTAAGATTAACAGCAGTCACCTCTACAAGAATTGAGCAGAAAAATTTAGCATCTCAACCGCATCCAATTCAAAGAAAATATATCCTATACACATTTAACTATGGAACCAATGTTTTCTCTATTTAAGAAAGTACATAATTTGTTTTGAGAAAGCATCTCAATAACCACTCAAAGTTCATTTATTCAAGAAGAACTTAACATTTACCTTCCCGTCCGAGTCAATGTCAAACGAGGATAAAATGATTCCTTTAACAAACTTCACTCCTTTGAATCCGTAAAATTCTTCATAAAAACTTGTGATCTTGGGTGTGAATAATTGGGCCACTGACATAGTATAACAAATAATTCAATTAATCAAGAATTCAATTCATCAACAACAACAATAATTCTATACATCAAATTATGAATTAATAATTCAAATTTTAAAAATTAATTTACCTTAAAACTCAAAAGGGTTGGTGAATGCACTGAATGAGAAGAACAAGAACCTGTGGAAGCTGCATCGCAGCAGCTTGCAGTGAGAGAAAGCCAGAGCTCAAAGGGACAATCGGACAGAAATGGCAGGGAGGGTCAGAAACAAAGTGGGGAGGGTGGGGGGATTAGGAACTTAGGGTTAAGTTTAAAGAAAACTAATGAAAAGGCTTGAAAACTTTGAGTTTTAATGATAAGGACAAAATAAAGGGTAAAGTGAATAGTACCAGGATTGACTTTTTAGTGTAAAAATGTGGTTTTTCGTTAAAGTGAACAGTACCGGGTGCTTTTCGTTAAAGTTCCCTAGGTTTAATTAATTGGGGGATGGATGGGCTGTTAGGGGATGGGCTTTGACAAAAAAAAAATTGGGGGATGGGCCGTACTCTTTTGTCAAACTTGGGCTGGACATATTTTTATTTTTATTTTTTATATATATCTAATTATATGGATTTTTATTTTTTGGTGCCCCCTTCAATATTGGGCCTGGACACCCGCTCCGTTTGCACTGGGCCTGGGCCAGACCTGGTTAATGGTTCTTGAAAATTCAAATATGTGAAGGAATAAGTCCAAGTAAATGATAATAACTTCGGCTTTTGTTTTAGACGACTTCACTAGCTTACTTCCACTATAGTCTGGCACTTTCGGTGCGCCAAGGACCAAGACCATTAAAGCACCTTGATTCTAGAAGCGGACTGGAAACATTTTGGCAAACATACATAATATAATAGCATTATCATCCATAATTCATTTTGGCAATCATCCAAAATGGAAAACCAAATACATGGAACCCAATATTTTCTCACATCAAACGTCACGTTAGTGTCACCGAATATAAAAGTTACCCTAGGATCATAGGAGGAATACTGCCACTAAACGACAAGGAAATTTATAGAAGGATAGGATCATAGGAGGAACTTACACCACAGTTTCTGGTTCTTGCAAATTCAAAGATGAGAAGGTATAAGTCCAAGTAAATGATAACGACTTCGGCTTGTTTTTTTAGAAGACTTCACTAGGTTACTTCCACAACTGGGACCAAGACCATTAAAGCACCTTGAGTCCAGAAGCTGACTGGAAACATTTTGGCAACCATACATAATAGCATTATCATCCATAATTCATTTTGGCAATCATCCAAAATGGAAAAACAAATACATGGAACCCAATATTTTCTCACATCAGACGTCACGTTAGTGTCATCTAATGTGAAAGTTACCCTAGCAAGGTGACCCTAGCTATGAATGGAAATTTTGAAGTCTGTACGTTTTATGAGGCGCCAGACTGTGAGATTGCTGATTTTCTCCTAGTTCCCCTAAAGTATCATTGCAACAAAGCTTGTTGTGGATGCAACCTTTTTAAAAATGGTAACAATTACTAGTGAGATCAAGTTTTCTTAATTTTTAAACTTCATGGGGGCTCAAGTCTCTAGCAAGAGAATTCCACCACTGTAGACATATCAAGTTATTAACGCTTCACTTCCCAAATATTGTTAGCAAATTGAGAACAAAATAGTTGAATTATGCAAAAACTTTAAAAGAAAAAAAAAAGAGATTGTGGAGAGGATGTGAATATTTACCTAAAACCACATAATCAATCGTTCTTGTTATTTCGGCAGAACTTGTCTGTTTTGTTGAAGCTTTTATACTGTTCAGTTGTGAGAGAAACCTTGCTAATCAAGGTCAGAAACATGCAAGCCCGACCCAAGCCCAGTGCCACAGGGGCAACTGTCCAAGACCCAAAACTGAAAGGGGCACCAAAAAAATATAACCTAAATAACTAGGTATAAAAAAATAATAAAAAAGTCTAGAGCCCAACTAGGCAAGAGCCTAGGAAAGAAGAAAAAAGGCCCAGGTTTTGGGCGTTACCCCAAAAAAAAAAATTGACATTAGAGGACCACTCGATGATCCAGGTTTTGGGCATTATAAGGATGATACTTGGGTACTCTCCAGGGATTACCCAATATACACACTATCTTATGTGACACAATAATATAAAAACACCTAGCCAAACTTAATCTTCAAATACTTAACCAATTCTTTAGCCAAATACTCACTATTGTGTTAGCCAAACACCCATCTTCATTCACAACACAGAGATCTAAACCACCAGCACCAGCGACGGTCCTCTCCCACCGCCAGTGGCCACGGTCCTCGCCGCACAATCACCTGCAACGGTCCCACTACCACCAACCACGGTCCTCTCCCACCAGGCCACCACCTCCAGCCACGGTCGTCTCCCACCACAGACCAGTGTCCTCGCCCACCACCATCAGCCACCGTCCCTTGCCGGAACTCATGGCACCTTCATCGTTGTAAAATCTGGATCTCACGTGAGAGTAGAAAACCGTGAAAAGAAGAGCACCCAACCCCACGAGCCATCGTCCTCTCCGTATGAAAATCAAGGAACCCATATTTTTGGATTACCAGATTGGGCTTCTGGAAATGGAATCTTCCACCATAGTTAGATTGCCATGATTTGAAAATGAAAGTGTTTCTCTGATTGTGTGCTTTGGCGAGGAAGAAGGTGAGTGTTTGGCTACAGGAATAAAGGATGTTTGGTTACGTGTTTGAGAGATTTAAATAAGGACAGATGTCGTTTTTTTATTGTACCACATAAGTGAGTGTGTATATTGGGTACTCCCGGAGAGTACCAAGTATTATCCACATTATAATCAACAAAAAAACAAAAAAAACAAAACAACATTAAAGGGACCACTCGGTCCCCACTAACCCTAACTCCCATAAATCCCCATTTCCCCAACTTCTTCCTGCGGTCCTGACCCCCTGACTCCCTTTCACCAGCAAGCTGTTGCAGCACAGGAGGTCCCTGTCCGGCTGTCCTCAGCTCAGCGCCAAGCCCATTGGCTGCTGTGCAAGAGCACTCACTCACCACCAACCCTTCTTTTTGAGTTTTGAGGTAAACTAATTTTTAAATTTTGAATTATCAATTCATAATTTCATATAAAATTTTGCAAGTGACATATAATTATATGATAATTAATGTATAGAATTGTTGTTGTTGATGAATTGAATTCTTGACTAATTGAATGATTTCATTTCATTTCAAACCCAATTTTTAGGTTCAATTTTTATAATATGTTAAACTATGTGTTAGTGTTTTTATAATATATAATATGTGTTGGAATGATAATTTTGATAGGAAATTTTTGTTATATCATGTGTAGGTAATTTTTGCAAACAAATTATCGAAGTCATGTCTTTTAGGAAACAATTTTCTAGTAATATGAAAAGGAAAAAAAAGGCAAAGGATAATGAAATTTCAAGGAGCTTCGTTAGGAATGGTTGTATATGATTGTATTTTTTATTGTCGGGGTTTAGGTACTATGTTCCTCCCCGTTGTATATTTTCTCAAGTAATATAATTTGGGCGTGAGGGCCTAGCCCCCCAGCTTCGACTGGGTTCCAGCTCTCGTTAAATTTTTTTTTTTTAAACATATGTTTTCGTATTAAAAAATGACACATTTTGAGTTTTCGCACTGGGCAACCAAAAACTCAAGACCGGCCCTGGAAACATGTCCAATACTCGACTTGTTGTACAAAAGAACAGTACTTGGCTTCAGATCACAATGAACTATTGGTGTTTCACAATGATAAGATAATCGACTAATCAAGAGCACAAGCAACATCAATGGCAATGCTGAGCCTTTGCAAAAGATTTAAACTCTTGGGTGCCTCTCTTGCTTCTTCAATATCAGTCGGTGGATGCATTCACTTCTCTAAGCTTGCTTTTTCCATGTAGTCATAAACCAAAGCCTTGAAATCATTACCCGGAGAATCAACACTTGAACATGCAGTTATAATCTTGACGATAACCCATCAGTAGCCCTTAGAGAACTCCCTTTACGGCAGTTAAACACCTTTACGGCGGCAACCAATTGAGCTCTATCATCAACATTGAGAACTCCCTTGTACACAACCCCAAAACTTCCAGCACCAATCAAATTAGCCTCCGATAACCCATCAGTAGCCCTTAGCAGAGTAGCATGTGAAACTTGCAAATAAGTGTTTGTTATTGTACTTGACGAAATTTCTTTCCTTTCCTTTCTTGACGAACAAAGAAACAAATACGACAAAACACTAAAGGGGATCATTTAATGTCAAGTTTCGAAATGATCCTCCCTTATTGGACTTGCACTTGCATTTAGAGATTGCCACCAACTCCGTAAAATTGTCTATTTCTGATTCACCCTTTAAAGTCCAACTTCGCCAAAAACCAAAGTAATTCATACTTGTTTTTTCATCTAATTGTTATCCAATAAATAAATGAACTATGTTTTTCAGTTAAATACTGAAATTTTGACAATGTTAATTAAATGGTTAAACGATTTTTTATTTAGTTGATTTTTTTTGTCAAAGTTGGTCTCTAAAGGATGAACTAGAAAGTATACATGTGTCCGATCATCTTGCAACATTCCAAAATGAGAGAGAGAGCCAAGAAGGTAGAGTGCAAAGGTCCGATTGAGAGGATCTGTAACATCCCACATTCAACAAACTTAGGTATGGTGAGTAAATTGCATGTTTGAGTAGTTCTATATGGCAAGTAAATTTCATAGTTATCGGTATGGGTTTCAACTGTTATGAATAGTAGAAAAGAGGTACAAAGGCAGTAAAAGAATGAAAAGAATAATGACAATGAGAACCATTGCTTGGTGAATACACAAGACTATTTTACCCAACAAAAAACAAAAGAAAAATAAAGAATACTTACTACAAGAATGAAGCATATCAATCAACATTCTATCAACTCTGAAATCTGTACATGTATGGTCAACTGCAAAGCTCAGCATATAGCTGCTGAGTCCGGGAGGGGCTGGAATCCGACAATGAATATGTTCCATTTCTACTGTTGCTTACCACGTTAAGTTCAGCTGATTCCCTATCCGGCTCGATTGCAAGATTGGTGCATATATGCATATAAAGAACAAATATGTCAGTACAAAATCAAATTATAGTACTAACAAAGTACGTTGCAGAAGCAATTTCCATGATCATATTAATAAGCAAGCACTTATGTCTATCAAATATTAAGGCGGAAGTTACTATGCGCAGAAAAGTACGGCATATTATCAGAAAATAAATATTTTGTGACTTGCAATTCCATTTTGATGTAGGGACATAGCTCAAATAATGACACCAGGAAAAGTCGTTTAGATTAAACCCTCGAAAAAGAGTAACCAAGCCAAGAGTATACCTGTAAAAAACATGACTTCTGTCAGAAAATGCCTGCATATACGAGGAAAATGAACCTTTATTTCCAATAACAAAACAACAAAGTACTGCCAACATATGCAATCCAAAACAGCGAAGTAGAAGCTGCTATCAACAAAGTGATCAATTAGTATTACACAGAGAATAGCGATAACACAATGCCTTCTCCAAACCATTCTGATGAGAAACAAGCAGATACAGAGCCTATTCGCAATGAAAAGACACATGATATCTATATATCTACGCAAAATCCTGTTCCCTGATATGATAAAAAAAAATGTGCACACGTCAACTGTGGCTACCAGATTCTCATGCAGGGAGTCGATTAGGTTCATGAAGTCAAACAGTTAAATCACAGATCGAGGAGGAGCTTACCCAACAACCAATAGTATCAAAGAGAGGATCAACAATACATATTGATACGTCTTGTGTTTAGATTTAACTGGAGTAGTAACACGTCCAGGGGGAGCATTCCGTTGGGTAAGCCATTTAAATTGGGGGCGGATCAAAAACAAAAATCCAAGAAGAAATCCGGAGACAAATTCTCCAATATGAGCAAAGTTGTCCACGTGTGGTAGAATTCCCACTGCTAAGTTTATTATGATGATGAAAAGGAGAGTAAGCAATGCTGCTAACTGCGGATCAAAATCTGAAACTGTAAGATCAAAGGGTCGTGCACATACTATAAAGAGGTACATCATTGAGTATACAGAAACTTTATTTTCCTTATTTACATACATTGTCCAATTTGATATGAGCTCTGAAAGCATGCTTCCTAATAAACCAAAAAGTGCACTAGAAGCACCAACAGAAATACCATATTGAATAAAAAGAGCTGAAAGCAAACTCCCACCAAAACCAGACATGAGATATAGGAAACCAATTCGAACTGCAGAAGAATAAATCAGAAAAACATCAGAATTTCAAACCAATTAGTTAAAACAGTTCATCAAAACAACTGTACATGATGTAGATCAGCATCAAACTATTATTTTTTTCAATTTTTCAAATACACGGCATCTTGAAACATTTCAAAATGAGGCGCCATGTCTACAAGTACAGGATATCCAAAACAATCTTTGTTCCCACAGATGTGATGGAACTGAAATAATCTCTCAGCTTCTGTTTCAAGCAATTTTATTCTGTAAAATGGAATACTATGTCTAAAACTAAAGTTTGAACCCCATCTTCGGTGTATAAATTCTTTTCTTTGCTCACCGCTGAATAAAATGTCCTCTTGTTTCCATCAAACCAAACAACATACCGGTGTAAGTTATAATGCAACCAGCACTACATGACCACTACTCTAGGATTACAATTCAATAAACAAATGCATAGAAATCCTCTGTAGAAAAATCGCAAGGTAGCTAAAGCCATCCGGAAAGTTTTTCTCTTCTAGATTTATGAAAGAAGTTTTCCACTTGGTAACTAATTTATTATTCTACAGTTTATGTCGTGTGCTTTATCTTTTACTACAAACACTTATGGATGTGGCCATACATGCATGATAACATACATGAAGCTAAAAATCCAGATGCACACCAAATCCAAATTCTTGCTCAAGCAAATTTCCAATGAATACAAGACTCAGCATATTGGCAAGCATATGGAAAACTCCAGCATGTAACCACATACATGAGATCAGCCTCCATCTCTGGTGTTGATGAACCACTCTTTGCACACCGCCGCGTCTAGAGCACCCATCTTTTCTAACCTTCAAGATGAAAACACATGAGAAACAAGTATGCAATTGAGACCTATTGACCCTTATGGGGCATGTCTATAGCTCTTATTTCCAAACAGATGATAGCTCCCTCGCCCTTGTAGTGCTAGTTTTAGCAGTTATAGACTTTGGATGATGCATACTGAAATGAGCACATTAAACAGCTTAAAAGAAAACAAGTCCTATAAGAATGCATACCCGCTCTTACCAGAGATATTAAGACAAAACAATTTCCATGATCATTCTACCATTGGCCTCACAGACCCAGGAAAGTCGAACGAAAATGAAAATTTTGAAACCAAGTCGCTAAAGAACACTTATGTAAAACTTTAACCCTATAACATACTACAGGGGACATTTTGATTAACATAGCAATCTAATCAAACCACGTAGTTAACTACTGCAGCTCTTCAAGCACCTTTCTTCTTTGTTCAAGCATTTCCGATACGCCGACATCAATCAAGCATGGCCTGAATGTCACTAAATACCTAAAACCCTCATTACCCCTCAAGCTCCTTTAAGGTTCTCAACTAATCGTAGATTCGCTTGTATATTCACTAGGTTTCCCAAGTCCAACATTGATTAAAACCAGAATTACATCAAGCTTCATGCAGTTCAACTATTTTCTTTACACATATATCTAATATAACCAAAATTCCAAATCCACCAAGTCACTAAATTTGCCAAAAAGACATAACTTTCACATTACTCTTACCTAAAAAAGTATCGACCTTGATTGATCCCACTCTAATTTCACAAAAAAAATAAAACCAGTCCAACTATCCAACCCTCCTCATCATTATTTCATCAAAAACACACAAACAAAAGCAACTTACATGAAATAGGACCGCCATTGCGTCAGTTCCCCACTATCCACAACTAAAATATTCCAAATTTCCACATGCGAGCACCCAACAAATCCCAAAACACAAATTTCAATCCAAAACTGCAAACCCCAACAATTTTAAACACAGAAACTAATAAAAGAGTGAAGCTTTACGTGGTTGAAGACGCCCAAGAAGTGGGTTTTCCTTGAAAGGCTGAAAGGAGAGGCGATGAGATTTTCAACGGAAAGGACTCTGGATCCCTTCCACGAAATCCATAAGACAGGGATCGGACCCTTAAAATTTGATCTAACCTATTATATAACTGCTCCTTTTTGTAACTTCAACCAAATTTAAATGGTCTGGATCTTGAACTTGATGGATTTGGTGAAAGAGAGCCGGAGATGATCCCTTTCCATTTTCAACTACTTTCATCGCATCACATGTCATTAGTAATATCAGCTCAGATTTTTGTTTAAGGGGGTGTATTCAATTAGGAATTTGAAAGATTTTAATGGATTTATAAATCCATGAATTTTAAGAAAACTAATGAAAAAGGCTTAGAAACTTTGAGTTTTAATGAAAAACCACCCTATAACTTTATTTAATGGTTAATACAAATCCTAATATTAAACAAGTGGCCTAACCAAAATAACAAATTGATTTCTCTATTTTGCCCCTGACGTTTTTGGGTTATGTTAGTTTTGTTTTCCGTTAGTTTAGTCATGTCGAAGAACTGAGTTATAAAGGCCAACCACTTCACTTTTGCAGATTTTTTAATTTAGGGTTTTGCTTTGATTGCTTTCTGTTATCTAGATGGGGATTTTTGGCCTTTAGGAACTCGATCAAATTAGGTTTTTTTTCTTCTTGTTCCTGTTCAAAGAATCAAGCATAGAAGAAGAGGAGATGGCGACAGAATCATTGGAGGGAGAAGAGGATGCAAAGCTGACGAGAGGGAACCAACTGCTGATAGTCGACGACAATCTCAGAGAAATGGGCAAGAAGGCCCGGCGAAGAAACAGAGAAACCGGAAATCACTTACAATTCTTCAATTCTTGTTAATTACTATTACTAATAACTGCTATCTTTTTGGGCCCCCTAGCTAAGATATGGGATGTTCGTTCAAATCTCTTACCTATCCTCATATGAAGAGTGCAATTTTGGTTTTTGGGATGACATTAAGAAGTCGGAAGAAGTTAAAATAGAGTTTTGATTTGATATGAAGCAGCCTTGCAATATTCTGTTGTTCTTCTGTCTTTGTCAATCAGAAAAACAGGAAGATGTAATCCAAAAAAAACCAAATGGGTGTTTGGGATTTAAGATTTGATACCTGGGTTCTGGGATTGGATCGAAGAAAACGATTGATCCCCATATTTTTTAAATTTCTTTTATCTTCTGCAACAAACCATGCAAAGAAAGAGAGTTCAACGGGGAGTCTCTGAGGCCCTTTGGTGACTAGTCAGTCTTTCTACACTAAAGTGAAATGAAAGATGCTACCAAATGTGTCTCAGACTCTCAATACGTTTCAATACCACATTGCCCACTACATTTGCCTTTATTATCCAAATCACCCTTGCTTAATAATGATGGTGATTACATATATCATCATTGACTCTGCTGCACAAGTGGAAATGTGGGATTTGCTTGTAACAATATTTCCCATTCAAGCGATATTTTAATATAATATTGTTACATAAAAAAGAATTTGAATATGAATGTTTACACCATCTAGTTAACTTGTCTACGTCTAGGACTACATTATTTTGTAATTAGCAAAATATAAACTTAAAACTATTGTGAGTTGAGGAATGTGATCCAGCGAAGAAACAAAGAGACTGGAAATGTCGGACCTTGAACTGAAACCGGATGGAATCCCTAGACGACATTCGAAGCGCCATGAGGAAGTTTCTCTTTGTAATCTATGTATCGTCAGTTGCTCATACATTTGGTCGCAAAATTTGATATTGTTAATAAAAATGGCAGAGTTCTACATCCATGGATTTTGCTTATCGATACATAAGCTTATATAATGTTTTAGGTGGTGGCGCTCATTTGGTGTAGGTGGTGTTGAATACCAGAATTTTTCCATCATTGAGATCCCACCGAAGCGCCTTCGATTTGGGAGATGATGTCAAATCCAAGACAACTAGAAGACGTAAAGATGAAGCATGAGAAGATGGTGGGATCCAAGTTTTGGGTGCTGGTTTGATTTTGGTTTGTCACGGTGATTTTAATGGTGATGCGGTGCGGCTGTGATGTGGTCTACAACTAGAGACGTGAAAAGAGAGAGAAAAGATGGTTGGGAAGGTGAAGAAATAACTACACTATTTCTGCAACTGAATCAAGATAACTCACACTATTTTTGGAACAATAGCAAAATAGGTCACACTATTTCAGAAACTGAATCAAAATAACCCACATTGTTTCTGGAACTACAACAAAATAACTCACACTGTTTCTCAGATTGATCCAAAATAACCCACCCTATTTTTTTTTTTTGCAAATAACCCACACTATTTCTGGAACTATAGCAAAATAATCAACATTATTTCTGAAACTATAGCAAAATAGCCCACACTATTTCTTAAACTATAGCAACATAACCTACACTATTTTTGAAACTGAACCAAAATAACTCACACTATTTCTAAAACTATAGGAAAATAACTTACATTATTTCTGAAATTGAACAAAAATAAACTATACTATTTCTTAAACTGAACCAAAATAACACACATTATTTTTGAAACTACATTAAAAAATAGGGAACTTTCATGAAAATGGCTTGAGCTCAGTTTATTTTAATAAAAAAAACCATGCTATAACTTTATTTAATAAAAAAACTTAAATTTTAATGAAAACCCCTTAAATTTTAATAAAAGGACAAAAGAACTTAATTTTTAATGAAAAAAGATATAATTTTAATATTAAAAAAAAATTAAAAATCTGACGCGGGGACGTACGCGTCCTCACACAAACAAACTGTTTATGAAACTTCCTACACTGTTTATGAAACTTAGGACACTGTTTATGAAATTTACTACATTGTTTATGAAAATTTATGACACTATTTATGAAGAAGAAGGCACCATTGAAGCCCAATGGAGAAGAGGAGGGATTGATACGGATGGCTGTGGCGAATTCATGCCCAATGGAGAAGAGGGCACCATCAAAGCCCTCAAGGGCCTCACCTTTTCGATGGTGGATGTTCTGTTGTGTTGCACATCCTTTCAACCACTACAGTTATGCACACGCGTTCCTTTCTCTCTTACATTTTAAATGCAAAATCAATTTGAACTCTGAAGAAATCTCTATTTCTTCCTTTTATCAATGTTGGCATTAGGTTTTGTGAAAACTTTACAAAAGTAGTCCACATATATTAGCACAGATGATGACTCAGTTAATTCAGGTTTTTCCATTATTTTAACTTTAGTCACATTTTGCAGCCTGGATATCTTCGTGATCTTTCGGGCATTACATCGAACACTTGGCAGACGCGCTAAGCGGAGCAGAATTTCTTCAACTTATTGGCCGCAGATTCGTCCTCTGAGTACTGCAATCACAAGAATATGTGACATTCAAAGTGTATGCATACTTTGGAAGAAAGGATTATGTATCAGTATCTAAAGCATTAATCATCCTAACCATAACAGATAGCATTATGGGGTTATATCAAATCGATCTCTAAGTTGTTTGGTATTAAAATTAGTTAAAAGATAGCTTACCAGGAGCAATATATCCATATGAACTGCAACTACAGACATAGTCGTAGACTGTGGCATGTCCATCACCTTTGCCAACCCGAAATCCCCAACACGGGATTCAAACTTGTGGTCAAGAAGAATGTTATTGGACTTTATATCACGGTGAAAGATTATCGGTTTGGTATGTATTTGAGGATAATCTATTGTTACAGACATAATGCTTTAGAAACTTACTTGGCGTAGTAAGTAGAGGCCGCACCAAATTTTTGTTATGTATTTTCTTTCTTTCTTTTGTCCTTATCATTAAATAAAGTTAGTAGGTGGGTTTTGGTTAAAACTCAAATTTTTGAAGTCTTTTTCATTAGTTTTCCTTAAAAAATAACCCACACTATTTTTGAAACAGAACCAAAATAACTCATATTATTTCTAAAACTACAACAAAATAGCCCACACTATTTATGAAAACTAAACCAAAATAATCTACACTATCTCTGGAAGGGAACAAAATAAACATTATTTTTGGAATTACAGCAAAATAACCCACATTATTATGAAATTGAATAAATAGTGTTTACTTATTGATCTAGTTTCATAATTAGTGTTTACTTATTGATCCAGTTTCATAAATAGTGGTTAGTTCTTGGTCCAATTTCATGAATAATGCTTAGTTTTTTGTTCAATTTCATAAACAGTGTTTCTTTCTTAGTCTAGTTTCACCAATAGTTTCCACCTATTGGTTTAGTTTTAGAAATGGTGTCTCATTCTTGATTGGGTTTCATAAACAATGTCTACTTATTAGTCCAGTTTCATAAATAGTGTCTCATTATTAATCCAGTTTCATAAATAGTGCATGGATCTTGTTCCACTTCCATAAATAGTGGCCTAGTTCTTTATTCAATTTCATAAATAATGCCTCGTTCTTGGTCTAGTTTCATAAATAGTGGCCTTGTTCTTGGTCCAATTTCATAAATAATGCCTAATTTTTTGTTTAGTTTCATAAATAGTGTCTCTTTTTTGGTCTAGTTTCATAAATAATGTTTCTTTCTTGGTCTAGTTTCCTAAATAGTTTTCACTTATTGGTTTAGTTTTAAAAATAGTGTCTCATTCTTGATTTGGTTTCATAAATATTGTCTAATTATGGGTCCAGTTTCATAAATGTCTCCTTATTTTAAGAAGGATTAGAATGACATACTCTAATAAAAAAAATATACGATCAATAATGGTATTGTTTGACAATTTGACAACATAAGCATCTAGACATCCTATCCCGAATTTTACTAAATTTGTCCTTTTAAATATGGCTAAAATAATAAAGACTTATAACTTGGTTGGTTAAAAAGTATAAATATAGACGTAAAATTATACGACGTCAAAGAGTGTGCAATGTGTAGGGTAAGAGTAGGATTCACAATTTTCATTGAGAATGTTAGTTGTGTTAATGAAAAGGACACAATTGTAATGTATAAAGAAAAAAAAAAGACCTGGAGTGCGGGACCCGTACGTCCATCACAGTCACTGTTTATGAAACTAATAACCATTTATGAAACTGAACATTATTTATGAAACTGAATGGTACTATACTATTTGTTGGTCCAATTTCATAAATAGTGTCTAGTTCTTGGTCCAGTTTCACATATGGTGCCTAGTTCTTGGTCATGTTTTATAAATAGTGTTAAGTTATTGAGTCCAGTTTCATAAATAGTTTCTTTTTCTTGGTCTGGTTTTCATAAATAGTGCCTAGTTATTGGTTCACTTTCATAAATAGTGCCTAGTTCTTGGTCATGTTTCATAAATAGTGTATAGTTCTTGGTCTAGTCCAGTTTCATAAGTGTTTCATTAGTTTCCACCTATTGGTTTAGTTTAGAAATAATGCCCAATTCTTAGTTTCGTTTCATAAATAGTGTCTACTTATTGGTCCAATTTCATAAATAATGTCTAATTATTGGTTCAGTTTCATAAGGTTTGAAACTTAGACCTTGTTTGGTCCTGTAAAAGCACCCATTGCGTCGAAAACGATGACTAACACTATTTTTAAAAATTGAACCAAAATAACCCCACACTATTTCTAGAACTAGAGCAAAATAACTAACATTATTTCTAAAATTGAACCAAAATAACCACACTATCTTTGGAAATTGGAATGGAACAAAATAAATACTATTTCTAGAAATATAGCAAAATAAC
Organism: Malus domestica; assembly: GCF_042453785.1. Lineage (NCBI taxonomy): Eukaryota > Viridiplantae > Streptophyta > Magnoliopsida > Rosales > Rosaceae > Malus > Malus domestica. The sequence continues at coordinate 8,658,635 of NC_091671.1, read as the reverse complement.
TCACTATTTCTGAAGTTAAACTAAAATAACACATTATATTTCTAGAACTAGTACAAAATTACACACTATTTATGAAATAATTGCAAAAAAGATATAATTTGATATAATATCTTAGCTCAGTCCTGTAGGTCTTTGAATCTTATGAAGCAAGGCCCAAAAGAAACAACAATATGTAATAAATTCAAAATTAACTGTACGAATACGAGGATGATGCTATAAAGATGACCGTAAATTTACTTGTAACTTATATATAGATGCCTCCCCAGTTCCCAATTGCAAATTGCGGCGGTCAAAATCATAATTGATATATTAGGGTCAAAATCATAGCAATAACTATAATTTGTAAGAAATTCAAAATTTTCATCAAATACACATCAATTGTTAATTTGGGCTAAGATAAAACCCTTAATCAAATTTAAAAATTAGGACATTTGCAAAAATAAAGAACAGAAATTAAGAAATTAGGTGGTGGTGGAGGGTTGGTCAGTTGGGATGGAAGGAGAAATGGAATTGGGATGGAGGAAATGGGGATTTGGGCTTTGGGCATTAGGGATAGGCCTGGCAATTCCTGACACGACCCGATAACCCGACACGACACGACACGAAATTAACAGATGTTCGGGTCGACACGATAACGAAACGGGTCGTTATCAGGTAACCCGATAAGTACCTGTTAAGATAACGGGTTGGTTCGGGTATACACATGGGTAACACGATACACGATAAGTAGAATATTAATTTAATAATTTATAACCCTAAAAAATACTATAATAATTATATATATATATATATATTAATTTAACAATTTTATACCCCCAAAAACTATAATAATTATATATATATATATATATATTAAATTAACTATAATATATACTATAATAATTATACCCCCAAAAGATTAACTATAATAATTATATTTATATATATATATATTAAATTTTAAATTAAATTTTATACCCCTAAAAACTATAATAATTATACATACAAAATAAATAGATTTAAATCTACTTAATAAATAAATAAATAAATATATATACACACACACACACACCATTGAACTTCATGAGATACGAATTATACGAAACTAATTTCAACGATCCAACCGTCAAACTTGTTTGTATATGCTTCGAGATCGCATCAGCAAAAAATTACAAAAAACAAACATTCACAGATCAAGTAACAGGACAAAACTTTTCGACGGTTATAAACGAAAAATCACAATTTAACGGCTATTTTAACTCCGATTTTGATGATTTTTTACATCTACACTCCTTGACCCTATATGAATACAATGAATGAATTCGATCTTCCATTTAAAATATTTACACTAGTGGATACCACAAAATCTTATGTTATACTTGATGAAAGTATGAATAAACTCTTAAGTGTTAGTGAATCTATTGTTTTAATGGGATATGCATTCTACGAAACTAGTTTCAACGATCCAACCATCAAACATGTTTATATATACTTCAAGATCGCATACACCAAAAATTGCAAAAATCAAACATTCAGATATCAAGTAACGAGACAAAACTTTTCGATGATTATAAACGAAAAATCACAATTTAATGATTATTTTAATTCCGATTTTGATGATTTTTTTTACAGCTACACTCCTTGACCCTATATGAATACAATGAATGAATTCGATCTTCAATTTAAAATATTTACACTAGTGGATACCGCAAAATCTTATGTTATACTTGATGAAAGTATGAATAAACTCTTAAGTGTTAGTGAATCTATTGTTTTGATGGGATACGCATTCTACGAAACTAGTTTCAACGATCCAACCATCAAACATGTTTATATATACTTCAAGATCGCATACACCAAAAATTGCAAAAATCAAACATTCAGATATCAAGTAACAAGACAAAACTTTTCGACGATTATAAACGCAAAATCACGATTTAACGATTATTTTAATTCCGATTTTGATGATTTTTTACAGCTACACTCCTTGACCCTATATGAATACAATGAATGAATTCGATCTTCAATTTAAAATATTTACACTAGTGGATACCACAAAATCTTATGTTATACTTGATGAAAGTATGAATAAACTCTTGAGTGTTAGTGAATCTATTATTTTGATGGGATACACATTCTACGAAACTAGTTTCAATGATCCAACCGTCAAACTTGTTTGTATATACTTCGAGATCGCATACGCCAAAAATTGCAAAAAACAAACATTTAGAGATCAAGTAACGAGACAAAACTTTTCGACGGTTATAAACAAAAAATCACGATTTAACGGTTATTTTAACTCCGAGTTTGATGATTTTTTACAGCTACACTCCTTGACCCTATATGAATACAATGAATGAATTCGATCTTCAATTTAAAATATTTACACTAGTGGATACCACAAAATCTTATGTTAGACTTAATGAAAGTAAGAATAAACTCTTAAGTGTTAGTGAATCTATTGTTTTGATTGGACACGCATTCTACGAAACTAGTTTCAACGATCTAACCATCAAACTTGTTGGTATATACTTCGAGATCGCATACGCCAAAAATTGCAAAAAACAAACATTTAAAGATTAAGTAACGGGACAAAACTTTTCGACGGTTATAAATGAAAAATCACAATTTAACGGTTATTTTAACTCCGATTTTGATGATTTTTTACAATTACACTCCTTGACCCTATATGAATACAATGAATGAATTTGATATTCAATTTAAAATATTTACACTAGTGGATACCACAAAATCTTATGTTATACTTAATGAAAGTACGAATAAACACACTAGTGGGTCACTTTCATTAAGCTTTGAGTTCCATTGGCAAGGTTTAAACTTTAGAGAAAGGCTTCACAACTTTGAAAACAAAAACGCTTTCATTTTGCATATCCTTGGACATTTAATATTTGTAATAGATTAGTAGTGTATGAATGTATTTTTTATGAGGCTCTTATTTTTTAGTGTAGATGTAGTACTTAAACGACAAATGTGTTTTAATGTTTTGAAGTAATATTTATGTGACAATGTGCAAATTTAAGAAAAAAAAATATTTTTCTTAACGGGTCATAACGGGTCGGGTCACTTTACCCATTAGGTAAAGTGACCCGACCTGTTAAGGACCCGTTAAGATAACAGGTGTGACACGACACGACACGTTAAGATAACAGGTGTTACACGAAAACGACACGAATACGATTGACACGACCCGTTTGCCAGACCTAATTAGGGGTCTGAAAGAAAATAAGGTTGAGATTATCTAAAAGGGAGAGTCACGTGGATTTTTTAAGTGGGTCACGTGTAATTTTTAAATGGTAATGGCTCAAAACGAGGCGTTTTGGCCCTTTGAAAAAACAATCTTCTTCTTCTTCGTTCTCCATCTGCAGGCTGTATTGATTGCAGTAGCCGCCGATACCTCTCCTCCACCACATGCCAGACCGTCGGGTGGTCCTCGAAGGTCACAGCCAATTTCTAGACTCTCGGAGGGTGTATAATTTCTCTAAGACTAGAGAGTAGAAGAGCCGCCAAAAGTCATATAATCTCAACCAACGTGGGGGCCAGGGTTGTAATTATATTGAAGTATTTAACGGGCTTGCATTTTCTTTCTATTAGGGGTAATTTTGGAACCTTATTTTGGAACATTGTGGTCTTTGTAATTCAGCCGTGAAGAATTTGGGGGCATGTCCTTATAATTAATTTTGAGGTGTTTTTTATTAAATAAAACTATAGATTGGTTTTTGGTTAAAATAGTCTTAGTTCAAGCCATTTTTATTAAAGCTCCCATGACTTTTTATGGGGTTTAACTGAATTGTAGAGATTCCATGTAACATTTTGATTCAATTCCCTCGAAATCTCATGGGAATATGTGAGATTTGTGAATACTTAAAATACACTACAAAATCTCTCAAATTCCCTCAAATTACTCAACTTTTCTAAATTCTTTAAATTTTAATTCTAATTGAATACATCTGAAATGTTATAAACTTCTTTAAAATTCTAATTGAATACACTTGGATTTCTAAGGATTTTAATAAACTATCTTAAAATCCTGATTGAATACACATTGAATTTCAGATAATCACTTAAAATCCTAATTGAATACCCTTGGATTCATTAAAAGAATTAAAATCCCTTAAAATCTCAATTGAATACACCCCCTACATGTGAACTTTGTAAGTTTTTAGATATTTTTTGTTGTAAGTTTTTTCTTTTTTTTTTCTTTTTTACCATGGGATTAATCCTAGCAGTTGAATTTTTCAAAATTTTAATATCAAATGTGCACCACAAAGTGCCACGTTGCACAACATCATCTTTTTAAATTTCTTTTATTGTTTGAAATTTAATGGTCCGGATCAACAAACTGTTGAAAATCCAACAGCTGTGGGGCGCCCAAATTGGAGGCGTTTGGTTCACTTTGGTGCACGGGGTTGGGACAGCCTTCTGCTGCTTGACATCAGGCCCATCGTTACTTATTGCCAACGGGCTGCAAGGGTAGTTCAACGAGCCTCTTGGAGCCCACCAATTGCATGCCCAATCTGGCATCGATGGACCATATTTTTTTGGTCAAGGGCAATTTAACCCAATTGCCTAGTGGATTGGCAAGAATTACGATGAGCATAGTAGAATTTTTAGCAAGGGAGTATACACCTAAAATAGTCAGGAAGAAGCTGTATAATGTCTTTTGTTTGAACTTATAATTTATAAAAAAAGTTTTGTCCGAAATAATGTTATATTGCTAGACAATTTTAAATGCAACATTGTCACAACAATTTTTGGAATGACGGACTAGTTAATTTTAAGATGAATTTTAGAGAGACCCCTCATAAAGCTTTACTTATAGTTGTACTTTTGTTGTGGGTGGGTTTTATTTTTGGGGGGTGGGGTGGGGTTTCCGTTATTTTTTGGGCCAGTTACATGCACAGTAGAAATGCTACCCTATTTGGAGTCGATATCCTTTTCGGATTTTTGTTTTCAAAGTTCAAGAACTCGGATATCCAGGTAGTTAAAGAGAGGGAGATCTGAACTCGTGGTTTGTGTGAGGAAGGTCAGTAGAATGAGCTAATGAGAACCATATGATTTAAAATGAGTGATTTGGATCTATGTGTTTGTCGGCTTCGGACACAGAGATCCAGATGAGGTCTCCCCTATTTGGTGCAGTTCATTTAACGGGGAGCTTCATTGAATCACAATAATATGCAGGGGTACAAAATGATTGAAAGGAGCCTTCCTAAATTCGCCTTTTGCCCTAATTCTATGAGGGTTGTGGTGGTGGTTAGAATTCAATTAAACCCCATACATTTTGGAGGTTTTTATTTAATCTTGCAAACATGCATACTTAAGCAAAATATTTCCCACTAAAAATAAGTATCTTTAGTTTTGGTAAGACGATATTATAAGCTATAACTTATGAGAGAAGAATTTAAACTTGAATATAAGAACGCGACAAATGTAATGCCTTACCAACCGTCCTAATCTACATTTAGGGAGAAAATATATGTGTTGATGCACAAAATCAGTGAGGACTTTGGGACAACATAAAGTGTCAAGTTTGTGACCTTCACTAGATTGCTCCGTCACTAGTGTGGAAAAGTATGTAAATGGATAGAGACAGGGAAGCAAACATAAGATGTACGTGGTTCAACCAGATTGGCTACGTCCACAGAGTAGATGAGTTCTCATTAATTGAAGGGTTTACACAAGTACATAGGTTCAAGCTCTCCTTTAGTGAGTACTAGTGAATGATTTAGTACAAATAACATTAGGAATTATTGTGGGAGAATGATCTCCTTTCATAGAAGAGAGTTTCTAGCTTTGTTCTGACATTGACACGTGTCGTGTTGTGATTGGCCTTCTGGTTGGAGGGAAACTCTTTTGGGTCCTTGATGGTATAACGTTGACCGGTGCTTGATAGTTTCGGGATTGGTCAAGTATGGTACAAACAGTGCTCCCCTAAGTTCTCAAGTGAGGGAAGCTCCTCGGTTGGGGACTTGCAAGATCCAAGCCACTGAGCAATCACGAAACTTCTAAGTACCGAAGTGTGGTATCGTTTTCACTTGTCTTATCTGTCTTATAGGTAGATGTGGCATCTTTTTTGGAAGTATTTTTCCTCCATCCAAGGGTGGTATCTTTAACCAATGGAGATGCACAATGTAATGTATCATTTTCACTTGAAGCTTACTTGTAGTTTCGGGCTTGGTCAAGCGCGATACAAACCCTATAGTAGGAGTCCCCCAAGTCTCTGAGCGAGGAGATATGTCGAAAGAGGTGACAGATAGGGTAAGCAATCTGAGTTCCAAGCAATCAGTCTCAAATCAACAATTTGATTTCGAGTTCCGGCTGATTGTTCTCATTCTCCCTATCTTGAAGGCAGCAAGAAGGATAAAGAGAAGAAAAATGAGAATAGATGATATGAGATACTTTTGCTTTTGAAAAAGTAACTTTCCACAAGCTTATTCTTGAACTGGGCTGGAGGGTTTTCTGGTTTCCTCCAAAGTATAAAGCCGACTCAAGAATTTGAGGGTCAAAACAAGTCCATCAAATCAAGAGTGTGTTCGACCTTGATGATATGAGATACTTTTGTTGTTGACAAAGTAATAGATGAATCGGCACGTGTTATGTTGCGCTTGTCTTCACATGCTTCCTTGTATCCTTCTCACTTGCCATATCTGTTCCTCAGGCAGATGTGGTATCTTTTCTGGAAGCATAAGATGTTGAAGATGAGTACTCGAGAGTAATGCCAGGTAAGTAATTAGGCAAGGAGTTCCAGGTAGTCAGTTCCTGACTCGAAACTTGATTCCAAGTGCTGACTGATTGCTCTCTTTCTCCTTGTTTTGCAGGTAAGAATAATGGCAAAGGAAAAGACAGGGAAAAAACATGATATGGGATACTCTTGCTTTTAACCCTGATGATATGAGATACTCTTGCTCTAGTGTGGCTTGTTTGCAAAGGTATTATCGCCGGGGGGGGGGAGGGGGAAATAAGCTGAGTATTTCGAGAGACTCTGCTGAGAATGCCCCATCGGATGTGAAGAAAAGTTGTGCATTTTTTTTATTTGCAGGTCTGCCTGGGTGTGAAGGATGAAGGTCGACATATATAGGAATTTTCCCAACAGCGAGTAGTAACGCTGTTCCTTTACCCTTCTCGGTCATAGCTTTGTAGTGGGAGCTGCAAGATTCATATGTTTTAACTTTGTCATAGCACTTTGAAAAAGTGGTCTGTGGTATCTGGAAAGTTGATGTTGCGTGTGAAGATTGCAGACAAGTTTTATCCAAGGAAATCTGGCTCTCGAAGTTCGAAGAGCAGTGCCTCTTCGGTTTTCGAACAAGCAATCATGTCGGGGATCTGGCTCTCGAGATTTGGAGAGCGGTGCCCCTTCGATTTTTGAGAAAGCAATCCTGTTGGGAGTCTGGCTTTCGAGATTCGGAAAGCGGTGCCCCTTCGATTTTTGAGAAAGCAATCATGGTGGGAGTCTGGCTCTCAAGATTCGGAGAACGGTGCCTCTTCGATTTTTAAGAATGTAATCCTGTTGGGAGTGTTTTCTCGATATGAGTAAAGGTTGAGCATTTTTGCTAGTCTGCTTTGCCACGGTGCACGAAGGTTGACACACATAAAGACTTTCCAGTTATCAAGCAGTGGTGTTGTTCCTTTACCCTTGTCGGTAATGGTAGGGTTGCTGGACCTTCAAAATTTATGTGTCTAAACTTTGTCAGAGATCTTTGGCAAAGTTATCTGTGGTACCCAAGGAGCTGATGTTGCATGTGGGGATTGTCGACATATTTTACTCAGGAAAATTTGCTTCTCGAAATCTGGAGAGTGGTGCCTCTTCGATTTTTGAACAAACGGCCAAGTTGCCATTTCTTTTATAGGGGCACCAATTGTGTGTAAGAAGTATGTTCAGAGAGTTATTGCTTGTAGAAATTTTCCCCTTGTTTTTGTACTTCAGAGATTTATTGGACTTCATTTCTCCTTCATCATTTCTGAAAATGTCTGGCCCATTCGACCGTCGTTTTGACTTGAACTTTGGTGAAGAAGTTGCCATGCCTCCTCAAGACAACATATGGCGCCCATCCTTCTTATCCCCTACTGGTTCTCTTACCGTTGAGGACTCTGTGATGAAGAATGATATGACCGCTGCGGTGGTGGCCAGAAACCTTCTCACTCCCAAAGATAACAGACTACTTTCCAAATGGTCTGATGAGTTAGCTGTTAAGGATTCTCTGGCTCTCAATGTTCAGTGTGCAGGTTTTATGTCTGATATGGCTCAATGCCTATTTGCTCGAACCCGCCAAGTTGAATCATTGGCGGCTGAAGTGATAAGTCTCAAGCAGGAGATTAGAGGGCTTAAGCATGAGAATAAATAGTTGCACATGCTCGCACATGACTATGCTACAAACATAAAGAGGAAGCTTGACCAGCTGCAGGGATCTGATGGTCAGATTTTACTTGATCATCAGAGGTTTGTGGGTTTGTTCCAAAGGCATTTATTGCCTTCGTCTTCTAGGGTTATAACGGTTAATGAAACTCTAAATGATCAACCTCCGGTGCCTCCTTATTTTGGGGTTCTGCCCAGTACAAAGGCTCCGAATGATCACCCTCCAGTGTCTTCTCTTTCTGAAGCTCTGCTGACTGTTGAGACTTTTCATGAGCAACCTTTGTGAAGGCTTCCTCTTGTTTGTTTATTTTGATTCATGTATATGTACATATTTGTAACTTATCGGAGATATCAATAAATAAGCTTTACTTCTTTCAACGTATTGTGTTACATACACCAAAGCCTTTTTTACTAAGTTCTTTGAATTTTTTTCTTTTGTTGAAGTTTGTATGTTGAAGCTTTGTGAGTGAAGCATGTAGGTTGAGGTAGTGCTCCCTTAATTTCCCGAGTGAGGAAAACTTCTATGTTGGAGACTTGAAAGATCCAAGTCACTGAGTAGTCGTGAACCTTCCAAGTACCGAGGTGTAGTAGCATATGGTAAGAGTCCCCCAAGTCTCCGGTCGAGGGAGTTGATGAAGGAGGTGTCTTGCTAGTAGTCAAGTTTCCAAAGTAACAAAACTTCACCATTTTCCTTTCTAAGTGGTAGCCCAAAACTCCTCCTTCATATATATTTGTTAGGCCCAAAGAAGAGAAGGCATAGGCTTTTTTTTTTCTTTTTTTTTCTTTTCGAATTTCCGAATTTTTGAATTTCCGAATTTCCGAAATTTCGAAAATATATATATATATATATATATATATATATATATATATATATATATATATTAAGCTTTATAGGTGAAGCTTTGGTGTTGAAGCTTTGTAGGTGAAACTTTGAGGTTGAAGCTTTGTTGGGTACCATAAATTGATTTTGCTTCACACTATCTTGATCAAGAGTGTGTGTAGCTTTTGACATTTGTAGTTGAAGTTTTGGTGTTGAAGTTTTGTAGGTGAAGTTTTTGTATTGAAGCTTTGTAGGTGAAGCTTTTGTGTTGAAGCTTTGTAGGTGAAGCTTTGGAGTTGAAGCTTTGTAGGGGAAGCTTTGGTGTTGAAGCTTTGTAGGTGAAGCTTTTGTGTTGAAGCTTTGTAGGTGAAACTTTTGTATTGAAGCTTTGGAGTTGAAACTTTTGTAGGTGAAGCTTTGGAGTTGAAGCTTTGTAGTTGAAGCTTTGTAGGTGAAGCTTTTGTGTTGAAGCTTTGTAGGTGAAGCTTTTGTGTTGAAGCTTTGTAGGTGAAGCTTTTGTGTTGAAGTTTTGTAGGTGAAGCTTTGGAGTTGAAGCTTTTGTAGGTGAAGCTTTGGAGTTGAAGCTTTTGTAGGTGAACCTTTGGAGTTGAAGCTTTGTAGGTGAAGCTTTTGTGTTGAAGCTTTGTAGGTGAAGCTTTATAGGTGAAGTTTTGGTGTTGAAGCTTTGTAGGTGAAGCTTTTTAGGTGAAGCTTTTGAGTTGAAGCTTTGTAGGTGAAGCTTTGGTGTTGAAGCTTTGTAGGTGAAGCTTTTGTGTTGAAGCTTTGTAGGTGAAGCTTTTGTGTTGAAGCTTTGGAGTTGAAGCTTTTGTTGGCACCATAAATTGGTTTTGCTTCACACTGTCTTGATCAAGAGTGTGTGAAGCTTTTGAGAATTGTTGTTGCCCTCAATTGATAAAGCTTTTGTTGGCACCATAAATTAGTTTTGCTTCACACTGTCTTGATCAAGAGTGTGTGAAGCTTTTGAGAATTGTAGTTATCCTCCATTGATGAAGCTCTTGTTGGCACCATAAATTGGTTTTGCTTCACACTGTCTTGATCAAGAATGTGTGAAGCTTTTGAGAATTGTGGTTGCCTTCCATTGATAAAGCTCTTGTTTGATGAAGCTCTTGTTAGCACCATAAATTGGTTTTGCTTCACACTGTCTTGATCAAGAGTGTGTGAAGCTTTTGAGAATTGTAGTTGTCCTCCATTGATGAAGCTTTTGATTTCCACCATAAATTAGTTTTTGCTTTACACTATCTTGATCAAGAGTGTGTGAAGCTTTTGAGGATTGTAGTTGCTCTCCATTGATGAAGCTTTTGATTTCCACCAAAAATTGGTTTTGCTTCACACTATCTTGATTAAAAGTGTGTGAAGCTTTTGAGAATTTGTAGTTGTCATCCATTGATGAAGCTTTGTTGAATTTCCCAATTTCCTTTTTTTTTTTTGGGAAAACTAGAAATTTGAAAATGTGGGAGAGACAACGTATACAAATTTTACTTCCACACTGTTGAGCAAGAGATTGTGATGCAAGCCACACCTTGTAGTAGTCGAAGGTTTGGATGAACCATATAAATTGAATTTGCTTCGAACAGTCTTGATCAAGAGTGTGTGAAGCTCTCTATGAGTTGTAGTGTTTGCATTGTTACAGAAGAGAAATGTCTGAAGCAGATGTAAGAGGGTTGAAGAGCTTGATCTTCGTATACCATGACTGAAGCCGTTGTTGGCTTGCAATAAGACTTTGTTCCCCTAGTTGATTTGTAAAGTTTGAGGGTTTTTTATTATCTGTGAATGCTAGGAGTTCATATGTACAAGTTGTACCACTCGTCTTCTGGTTGGTGGAATGAATGATGGGTTGTTTTCATCACTTGGTTGGTGGTACGAAGGTGAGTTCCTTCATCACATTTCATCACCTGGTTGGTGGCATGAAGATGAGTTCCTTCTTCACCTGATTGGTGATAAGAGTGGCAAGTTGCCAAATAATATTAGAGTACGGGTTGTACATTTTATTGGGTTTTTTTCCAGCCCATGATTAGTTGTCTTAAGTCTATTGGGAATTAATAGTCTGAGAGGATTAATTTGTTTTCCCAATTGGAGTTGTTTTCCCAATTGGAGTTGTTTACCCAATTGGAGTTAGTTTCTCAATTGGAGTAGGATTCATAACTAGATTCCAATTAGGATTAATAATCCTTATTGAAGAAGACCTTTATTATGTCTATATAAAGGGGCTATAGTACTAGTTTTAAATAAGGGAGCAAAACAATAAATTGTATACCACTCAAGGGATTTGAGTGAGAGAATATTGTGTGTGCGAGAGAAAAGAAAAGAGATAGTGTATTTCTTGTTCTTGTTCTTTCAGGTTTTTCGTCAAGTCCTAGTTCTAGAGATTTGGCAAGATTATTGGTTGTACTCATTATTGATATAGTGAAAGATTGTTGTTGTTGTCCCGTGGACGTAGGCACAAATTGCCGAACCACGTAAATTCTTGGTGTTATTTATCTTGGTTATTGGTTTTTCGATTTTCGGAGTTTGTTCTTGTTTTTCCCATTCTTAAACGCGATATTCTCAACAAGTGGTATCAGAGCCAGGTTCGGCTGATATCCGTTTAGAATGGAGGGTTCAATTATGATGAAACTCACCCGCTCCAATTGGGTTATGTGGAAATCAAGAATGAAGGACATGCTTTATTGTAAAGATCTCCATGAGCCAATTGAAAGTGTTAAGAGCAAGCCAGAAAATATTTGTGATGCCAATTGGACCAAGATGAATCGTAAACTATTGGTACGATTAGACAATGGGTAGATGAGAGCATCTATCACCATGTGTCTAAAGAAACTGATGCGCAAGCTCTTTGGAAGAAGTTAGAATCCCTCTTTGAGAAGAAGACCGCTGCCAAGAAAGCATTCCTTATCAAAGAGCTTGTCAACATGAAGTATGCGGAAGATGTTAGTGTAACCGAGCACTTGAACAACTTTCAGAACGTGATCAATCAGGTAGCCACTATGGGTTTGAATATTGAAGAAGAGCTGCTAGCACTTTTATTGCTAGGATCCTTGCCAAATAGTTGAGAAACCTTCGTCGTAACTGTAAGCAATTCGGCTTCTAATGGTGTACTGTCCATGGATGCCGTTAAGGATAACATGTTTAATGAAGAAACAAGGAGAAAAGCTTCAGGTGCAAGCGCTGGACAACTCTTTGTCACAGAGAAAAGAGGTAAAAATTTTGGTGAGACGAGATGCAATGGGGACTGCCACTATTGTGGGAAAAAGGGTCACATGAAGAAGCGTTGTCGTAAATGGAAAAAGGAACAAAAGGATGGGAAGAATACTGCAAGTGTTGTGACTTATGATGAAGAGCTTCTTTAATGCAGATGATTAATCGTTTTTTGGCAAAGAAGTCTATAATTGCATTTGCCAATGACGATGGGTATTGCGATCAAGGGGAGCCTGGTCAAGAGAAATCTAATCAAGAGGGTCTTGGTTAATGAGTAGTTCGATCAGATGGAGCTTGGTTGTGGGTAATTCAATTAGAGGGAGTCTGGTCATGAAAAGTTCAATCAATAGGAGTTTGGTCAAGAGGAGCAATCCTATTATGGTATATCTTCCTCATGGTCTAGAAAGGGAGATTGTTGGGTTTTTTTCCAGCCCATGATTAGTTGTCCTAAGTCTATTGGGAATTAATAGTCTTAGAGGATTAAATTGTTTTCCCAATTGGAGTTGTTTACCCAATTGGAGTTAGTTTCTCAATTGGAGTATCCATAACTAGATTCCAATTAGGATTAATAATCCTTATTGAAGAAGACTTTTATTATGTCTATATAAAGGGGCTATTGTACTAGTTTTAAATAAGGGAGCAAAACAATAAATTATATACCACTCAAGGGATTCGAGTGAGAGAATATTATGTGTGCGAGAGAAAAGAAAAGAGATAGTGTATTTCTTGTTCTTGTTCTTTCAGGTTTTTCGTCAAGTCCTAGTTCTAGAGATTTGGCAAGATTATTGGTTGTACTCATTATTGATATAGTGAAAGATTGTTGTTGTTGTCCCGTGGACGTAGGCACATATTGTCGAACCACATAAATTCTTGGTTATTGGTTTTTTGATTTCCGGAGTTTGTTCTTGTACATTTCATCACCTGGTTGGTGGCATGAAGGAGCGTACGGGTTGTACATTTCATCACCTGGTTGGTGGCACGAAGGTAAGTTCATTCTTCACCTGGTTTGTGATAAAAGTGGTAAGTTGCCAAATAATTTTAGAGTACGGTTGTACATTTCATCACCTGGTTGGTGGCATGAAGGAGAGTACGGGTTGTACATTTCATCACCTGGTTGGTGGCATGAAGATGAGTTCATTCTTCACCTGGTTGGTGATAAGAGTGGCAAGTTACCAAATAATATTAGAGTACAGGTTGTACATTTCATCACCTGGTTGGTGGCACGAAGGTAAGTTCCTTCTTCACCTGGTTGGTGATAAGAGTGGCAAGTTGCCAAATAATATTAGAGTACGGTTATACATTTCATCACCTGGTTGGTGGCATGAAAGAGAGTACGGGTTGTACATTTCATCACCTAGTTGGTGGCACGAAGGTTAGTTCCTTCATCACCTAGTTGGTGAGAATAAAGGCAAGGTGTTGAGGCACATTGTAGCAAGTGTCGAATGACACAAAGTGTGTTGAACCCTTTCGAAGCACAGTTGGCTTATGTATGGATGTGTTGGAATGTATGATGTTTATGTATGAATGTGTTGGAATGTATGATGTTTATGTATGAATGTGTTGGAATATATGATGTTTATGTTGATTGATATGAGTAATGCTTATGAATGTTTTGCTATGCATGAAGGGATCAATGCTTTCGATATGTGAACCATGTTGGTTGTAACACTTAGTATCACATACTTTGTGTCAAAGTACGCATGTTGAAGCTCTGAGTTGGAGTATAGAGGCAGGTCAGTGTAGACCAAGTGTTCCAGTGCTAGGAATGAAAAAAACTCAGAAGAAGTTGTCTAAATTCCCTTTTCTTTAAATATTTGTCGAATGGCTTGTGTGACAAAAGATCTCAAGCGGTTGAAGGTCAAAACATTTGCAATGTGTATGCCTTTTTATAATAGCATTTTCTTCAGTACCTAGTCCTCCACTTTAAAATAGTGAGGCTTGGCCCCATAGTCATAATAGTCGACGGTACGTTCACCCCTGGTTGTCTTGATACGGACTTTTATCCATCTTGTTATAATGAGCTTGCTGAGAGTAAAAATCCTTCCTCTTACCAAGAGACAAATATGTTTGGTGACTTAGCGAGTAGCTAAATGAGGCAGAAGATGATGCAATGGGTGTCTGAATGGCCAAGATCTCCTCACTTGGTAGAACTTGACTTCCACTTCCCACTTGTTGATAGGGGTTAACCATATGGGGGTTCCCTTGGTATGTCCTTGCTTCGGCGGAGGCGTGGTTGTAAGCATGTGCCATCACCTCAGAGTATGTCTTCCAAGTGTTGGCATTGATCATGTATTTGAAGAAATAATCACGTAGGCCTGCCGTGAAGGCTTTGAGGGCGGTCTTGTCATCTACCTCAGCGCAGCGAGAATACTCATGGCTGAAACGACCAACATACTCTCGTAATAACTCGTCCGGCTTCTGGCGAATTGTGTACAAGTCATCAGTTTAGAGCTCCGCCAGAGAGGGTGGAAGGGAAGATAAGACATCGATCTTCGTCGGCGTGCATCTGATATGCCATGGTGGACTCAAAGAGGTTAAGGTGTTCAATCGGGTCATCCCTTCCAGTATAGAGTTGTAAACCAAGCTTTTGTTTTGTCTTCGCTTGAAGAGGGGTGTCGAGGATCCTTCTTGTAAGAGGGTCATGCCTAGGTTGGTTCCAATCAGGTATCTCAGCTTGTATTCGGCCTTCAACTTTTACTTCCTTAAGGAGCTGTAGGATAAGAGGGTATTGAGTGGAGTCATGTACCACTGGAGCTTTCTTTCGTAAATCTCCATCTCCTCTTGGAAGTGAAGGTTTGATCAAGAGCATGTGATTTTTCCCTAGACTCGCCGTACTAACTTCCAAGGTATGTCTGTCGGAACATCTCTGAGTCACCTATACCTTCGTGTTTTTCTAGGACTTGTTGCCCCTTCCCCAAATTGGTAGCCAGCCTGGGACATGGGAGGGGACCGAGTCTTTCAGAGACCTTTAGGTCATTGATCTTCGAGCTTACATGGATAAGATTATCTCGACGTTGCTTTAGGAAGTCTCGACAATCGCGAAAGACGGCTTTCGATCCTTCCACTCCTTTTGTAAGAAGGTGCCTTCCTCCACTCCTTCTGCTTCGGGTCGAAGCAGCTGGGTTGAGAGAAGTCTCATGTTGATCGCCATTTCGATGAGTAGCTCACTCCTCAACAGGAATACCTATGTCGAGGGCAAATGACCCTCTGTGTTGTGGGGCACCCAGTTGATGGTTGACTTCTACAGGGGTGATGAGCTCGTGTGTTTTAGTATATCTAGCCTCGTGAAGCATCTCGAAGACCTTCTCATACTGCTCTTGAAGGATCTCATTCTTCATCGCTATCTTGTTGTTCTGAGCCTCCAGCTCATCCACTTTAGCCTGAAAAGCAAACTTCTTTTGTTCCTTCTTTCGTTGCTTCGCACCAGTTGCGAGGGGGGTGTCATTCTGCGTGTTGTGGCTTTCTTCGCTCCCCATGTTGGAGATGGATGCCTGGTCAAAAGAGAGTGTACGAATGGTGGAAACCAGCTTAACAAAGCTGAAGAGAGTGAGAATAAGTGCAATTCCCACAGACGGCGCCAAATGTTGATGCACAAAATCAGTGAGGACTTTGGTGCAACAGAAAGTGTCAAGTTTGTGACCTTCGCTAGATTGCTCCAGTCACTAGTGTGGATAAGTATGTAAATGGATAGAGACATGGAAGGAAACACAAGATGTACGTGGTTCACCCAGATTGGCTACGTCCACGGAGTAGAGGAGTTCTCATTAATTGTGAAGGGTTTACACAAGTACATAGGTTCAAGCTCTCCTTTAGTGAGTACTAGTGAATGATTTAGTACAAATGACATTAGGGATTATTGTGGAAGAATGATCTCCTTTTATAGAAGAGAGTTTCTAGCTTTGTTTTGACATTAACACATGTCGTGTTGTGATTGGCCTTTGTTATTAACACGTGTCGCGCTGTGATTGGCATCCTGGTTAGAGGGGAACTCTTCTGGGTCCTTGACAGTATAACGTTGACCGATGCTTGGTAGTTTCGGGATTGGTCAAGTATGGTACAAACAATATGTATAGACGCAAACAAAATCATGAACATTATAATGCTCAAGTTGGTATACATTATCTCATCAAAAACCTTATTATTTGGTTAGACGTAGGGACCATAATTCTCCCAAGGAAATTTTTTTGAAATGTTGTATGAACTTGTACATCTTTTTCAATGTGTCATATAAACTAAAATTTTAAGCAATTTGTCATACTAACTTGCCGAAATCATCAATTTGTTATCTCACCCTAACTCCGTTAAGTTTTCCATCCAAAATAAGTCATGTGTCTCGCACATGACTTGTGTTCAGGGTTATTTATGTCATTTTAAGATCTTTTAACAAGTTTTTACTTTTCTTTAGTAAAACCCTTAAAATTTGTGTTAGAGAGTATTCATGTGGATAGTTGTATCCGAGTAGCGCATATGCATCTACAACTCCATTTCGTGACATGTTAAACTGAACACACCCACTTTTGTATCTTAACATATTTTGAGCAACCATAAGAGAATGCAATGCCTAATCATTTCATTGCTACCATATCAAAAATATTGTTTCATTGCTTGGTTATGTTCAAAATCAAAAACACCCACCAGCTTAAAGTTCACAACATTGTCTTCATCCGAACAAACATTGACATTAACAAAAAGTCTAAATTTCCAAATGATTTCCTTAAGATTCTACAGTTTTCAGGTAACTTTCATGAATTGTGCACTGACTTGCCTCTTGTATTTTGTTTCACTCTACCTCTTTTAGAAACCTACCAACAATTTTAAATTTTAAAAAAAAAACCTGAAAAATTAACATATGACATTGGGTTATAAAGGCATACACGAGAAAGGGATAAAGACATAGGTCAAAAGAACTTGCATTCAAGCCCGGCCTAGGCCCAATGCCACAGGAGCAACTGTTCAGAACCCAAAACTAAAAGGGGCATAAAAAAAATATAACCCAAATAACTAGATATAAAAAAATAAAAAAATAAAAAAAAGTCCAGAGCCCAACTAGGGCAAGAGCCTAGGAAAAATGAAAAAAGGCTCAGGTTTTGAGCGTTACAAAAAAAAAAATTGACATTAGAGGAACCACTCGGTGGTCCAGGTTTTGGGCATTATAAGGATGATACTTGGGTACTCTAGTACCCAATATACACACTATCTTACGTGGCACAATAATATAAAAACACCTGGCCAAACTTAATCTTCAAATACTTAACCAATTCTTTAGCCAAAAACTCACTATTGTGTTAGCCAAACACCCATCTTCATTCACAACACAGAGATCTAAACGACCAGCACCAGCGACGGTCCTCTCCCACCGCCAGTGGCCACGGTCCTCGCCACACAATCACCTGCAACGGTCCCACTACCACCAACCACGGTCCTCTCCCACCAGGCCACCACCTCCAGCCACGGTCGTCTCCCACCACAGACCAGTGTCCTCGCCCACCACCATCAGCCACCGTCCCTTGCCGGAACTCATGGCACCTTCATCGTTGTAAAATCTGGATCTCACGTAAGAGTAGAAAACCGTGAAAAGAAGAGCACCCAACCCCACGAGCCGTCGTCCTCTCCGTATGAAAATCAAGGAACCCATATTTTTGGATTACCAGATTGGGCTTCTGGAAATGGAATCTTCCACCATAGTTAGATTGCCATGATTTGAAAATGAAAGTGTTTGTCTGATTGTGTGCTTTGGCGAGGAAGAAGGTGAGTGTTTGGCTACAGGAATAAAGGATGTTTGGTTACGTGTTTGAGAGATTACAATAAGGATAGATGTCGTTTTTTTATTGTACCACGTAAGTGAGTGTGTATATATCGGGTACCCAAGTATTATCCGCATTATAATCAACAAAAAAAAAAAAAAAAACAAAAAACAAAAAAACAAAACGACATTAAAGGGACCACACGGTCTCCACTAACCCTAACTCTTATAGGGTGTGTTTGGTACGCAGACGGGACGGGACGGAACAAAGGTGTAATTTTTGAAAAAGACATGGGGTATATTTGTCTTAAAATGGTAAAACATTGTGTTCCACAGACGTGGAACAAACCCGTTCCAGGGGGAGGTGGGACGCAAAAACACACAAAATCTGTCCCGTGGAACAGCCCGTTCCACCCATTTTTGGCGCACCAAACTTCTCCCTACCGTCCTGACCCCTGACTCCCTTTCACCAGCAAGCTGTTGCAGCACAGGAGGTTCCTGTCCGGCTGTCTTCAGCTTAGCGCCAAGCCCATTGGCTGCTGCAAGTGCAAGAGCACTCACTCACCACCAACCCTTCTTTTTGAGTTTTGAGGTAAACTAATTTTTAAAATTTGAATTATCAATTCATAATTTCATATAAAATTTTGCAAGTGACATATAATTATATGATAATTGATGTATAGAATTGTTGTTGTTGATGAATAGAATTCTTGACTAATTGAATGATTTTATTTCATTTCAAACCCAATTTTTAGGTTCAATTTTTATAATATGTTAAACTATGTGTTAGTGTTTTTATAATATATAATATGTGTTGAAATGATAATTTTGATAGGAAATTTTTGTTATATCATGTGTAGGTAATTTTTGCAAACAAATTATCGAAGCCATGTCTTTTAGGAAACAATTCTCTAGTAATATGGAAAGGAAAAAAAGGCAAAGGATAATGAAATTTCAAGGAGCTTCGTTAGGAATTGTTGTATATAATTGTATTTTTTATTGTTGGGGTTTAGGTACTATGTCCCTCTCCGTTGTATATTTTCTCAAGTAATATAATTTGGGCGTGAGGGTCTAGCCCCCCAGCTTCGATTGGGCTCCAGCTCTCGTTAAATTTTTTTTTTTAAACATATGTTTTCGTATTAAAAAATGGCACATTTTGAACTTTCGCACTGGGCACCCAAAAACTCAAGGACCGGCCCTGCTTGCATTAGATGCAGATTGTTCTCGTCCCTGATTTGGTGGAGTTTCACTTCCCATATTTCCTTCAGTGGTATGCTACAAATTATCAATAAAAGAGTTACACATACATTTGTCTATAAATACAAGACTAAAATTTAAAATACCAAAGTTTTCAATGAGCACACCATTGTGTTTGCCCACTTTAAGTAGTTGGTGGGTTATGGCCAATTTCATTGGCCGCACAAGTTTGTCCTATCCCAGCTTCTCCATAGGCCTATGAGATGATATTCCCCAATTTATAACAACCATATGTGACTTAAAATGCAGATAAATGGCACTTAGATAATGTCCTAACATAAGATCTGCTCCAATAACATGCTGGTTTGTCATCAAACCAACTTATAGCCAATCCATCTTCAACTTCCATCTTAGTCACCTCTGCTTTAAATCTTGGAATGGTGGTTGCTCTAGCTGCTGACCAAAGAATTTGTTTCAATGCAATGCCAACGTGTGTTTTCTTGAAATTGTTATATAAGTGTCGAACACAATGTATGTGTTCAGCAGTTGGAATAAGGTCCTTCACAGCTTTTATTAACCCTTTTTGTTTTTCTGACATAAAGACCCAAGCAAGCCCATTTTCAATACCCAAATCAGCGATGAGTAGCTCGAGAAAAGTCCAAGTTCTTCTATCTTCAATTTCAACAATTGCATATGCTACTGGATACTGGATACATGCCATTGTTGGCATCTATACCAATGGCAGCAAGCAACTGGAATATGGCATCCATCCAATCCCACCACTGGCCTACAACCTTCCAAAAAGCCCTTTTTCCAATGCTACAAAGCATAAAAACAACCTCTGAAACCTAGGCCTTCCTCCTTCCATTTCAATCTTCACCAAAATTGTACATCCAGGATTTCTTCGCTCGAGCTCCTCACAATAATCCCATAACCTTGCATATTGCTCCACATAAGCACCTTCACTCTTCTCAGCTGCCAATGACCGTGCTTTATAAAGTTGAGCCAGTGTTACATGCAAATTGTATTGTTTATGAACAGTTTGTTGAAATTTTAACACTTCCAATTTAGGATTGTTAAGCAAATCCTCAGCATACCTATGTGATAACCAAGTTGAGGTGCATAGTCTGAGCTTTTCCTTTCTCGGGCATGTATGGACATCATTGAGTGTCTTCACTCTAAGTGCAGAGCTCCCATCTATTTTGCTTGCATAAATCACCCATGGACATCCCTCCTTTGTATACTTACCCTACTTTATAACGCTCTCATATTGGGAATCTTATTTTTCTTCCATTCACACAACCATAATATGTCACTGCTTGTCTGAACTCTTTTTTATTGGCAAATATCATTCCAGTTCGGTTCTTGATATCCATATCACTTCTAAAAGGAATGAGTTTGGGCATTTTCTTCTTTCTTTTCCGCTTCACTGGTTGTTCACCTTCAAATGATGAGCTAGAACCACTTCTAAAGTCATCAGAATCTTCGGAGTCTGTTTCAACATCTCCAAATCCTAAATCAGGGAAGTGTTGATTATTGACTCAAACATGTAGTCAAAGTCTAAATCTTTGGGCTACTTTGTGGTAATGGGAGGCAAACAAGATTTGTGCCTAATTTGTGCCTAACTCCTTTTGACTTGATGGTAGGCATTTGGCCATTGATGTCTTTGAGAAGCTTTTCTTTGGCTATAAAAGGAGAGCAAGGTGCAACCCATAAGCATGGAGAATTAGAGAAGAACAAGGAAGAGAGAAAAATAGCAAGAAGCCATTTGGCATAAAGAAGAATTTTCTCAAATTGTCTTGCTTTGTATTTTTGGTTTTCTCTTCCTATTGTAAGTGTGAGAGCTTGGGGTTATTTGGGTCTTTGGGAAATTGAGTGATAAACACTATTGTATGTTCTCATTGATTATAGTGGAATACTCCGTTGTCTCCAAACTGGATGTAGGCATTGCCGAACCAGTATAAATCTTGGTGTTCTTGTTGGTGTTGTTTTTATTCTGTTCTGTCTTACTATTCACTTACAGTCGAATGCCGCTTCCGCACAACAAGTGGTACCAGAGCCCAGTTCCGTGAATAGTGTTGGCGCTACAGTTCCGTGAACAGTGAACTGCTACAGTATCTGTGAACAGTATTGTACCTGTGAACAGTGCCGTATTTGTGAATAGTGCCGAGCAGATGGCTGGAGATAAAGATGAATCTGTAAAGAAGGGGTCAGCACCGTCTTCATCCAATAGACATCCAACCACTACTACAAGGTTAGAGGTTGATAAATTCAATGGCTCTAATAATTTTGGTATGTGGCAATGTGAAGTTATGGATGTGTTGTATCAACAAGAGTTGGATATGGTTCTGGAAGATAAACCAGAAGATATTGATGACAAGCAGTGGACGCGAATTAATCTTCATGCTTGTGCTGCTATTCGATCGTTCCTTGATAAGGAGTTGAAATACCCGTATATGAAGGAAACTTCTGCTAAGGAGTTATGGACCAAATTGGAGGAGAAGTATATGACCAAGAGCGCAAAAAATCGTCTCTTCCGATTTCAGTATCGTCCAGGTATCTCTATGCACGAACACCTCAATGATTATAATAAAATACTTGCTGATTTAGCAAACCTTGCTGTGAAAATTCTTGACGAGGACAAGGCACTATGTTTGTTAATTCATTGCCTGATGATTATGATCATTTGACAACTACTCTGTTGTATGGAAAATCCGAGGTGAAACTTGATGAGGTGTCTGCGGCATTGGTGAATCATGAGTGTCGTAAGAAGGAACTGAAGACTCACAATTCACAAACCGAGGCATTTGTTGCAAGGGGTCGAACAGAGGAAAGAAAATCTGGGAAGCGGGGAAAATCTCGTTCAAAGTCACGAGGGAAGTTTCCTGCTAAAGATGAATGTTCTTTTTGTCGCCAAAAGGGTCATTGGAAGAAAGACTGCCCCAAATTGAAGAACAAAGAGAAGGAGAAAGCGGTTTCTGAAGCAAATATTGCAAAATCTGGAGATGATGATTTCGAGTTTGCTTTGGCTAGTTCATATGCTGATGGTTACTCCAATGAGTGGATTTTGGATTCAGGTTGCACCTATCATATGTGTCCCATTCGGGAATGGTTTTCTAATTTCGAGGAGCTGGATGGTGGAGTTGTTTTGATGGGTAATAATAATGCCTGCAAAACACAAGGGATAGGCAAAATCTATTTGAAGATGCATGATGGAACAGTCAGAGAATTAAGTGATGTTCGGTATGTACCGGATATGAAGAAAAATCTCATCTCACTGGGTGCATTGGAATCCAAGGGTCTCAAGATCACCATGGAGGGTGGAGTTCTTAAAGCTGTGTACGGGGCACTGGTGGTGATGAAAGGTACAAGACGAAATAACTTGTATTTCTTGCAGGGGAATACAGTTATTGGTGGAGCAGCTGTCACCGAAGTTGCTGACGCAGATAGCTCAGACACCACGAGGTTATGGCATATGCGTCTTGGGCATGCTGGTGAAAAAGTGTTGCAAGGATTGGTGAAGCAAGGCTTATTGAAAGGTGCAAAGGCATGCAAATTAGAATTCTGTGAGCATTGTGTGTTGGGTAAGCAAACTAGAGTAAAATTTGGCACTGCTATTCACCACACTAAAGGCATTCTTGATTATGTTCACACTGATGTTTGGGGACCTTCCAAGAATGCATCTTGGGAAGGTAGCCATTATTTTGTCTCCTTTGTTGATGACTTCTCTAGAAGAATATGGGTGTACACCATGAAGCGTAAAGATGAAGTCTTGAAGATATTCCTGAAGTGGAAAAAGATGATTGAAACGCAAAGCGGTCGAAAGATCAAGACTCTCAGATCAGACAATGGGGGTGAATATAAGTCTGATCCTTTCTTGAAAGTTTGTCAAGATGAGGGTATTGTGAGGCACTTCACGGTTAGGGAGACACCGCAACAGAATGGGGTGGCGGAGCGCATGAACCGTACTTTGCTTGAGAAAGTTCGGTGTATGTTGTCTAATGTTGGATTAGGCAAGGCATTTTGGGATGAGGCAATCACTTATGCAAGCCATCTCATTAATCGATTACCAGCGGCTGCGAATGAGGGCAAAACGCCCATGGAGGTATGGTCTGGTAAACCTTGTACTGATTACAAGTTTTTACACATATTTGGTTGTTCTGCTTACTATTATGTCAGAGAAAGCAAGTTGGATCCAAGAGCAAAGAAAGCTCTATTTATGGGCTTTAGCACTGGCGTGAAGGGATACCGACTCTGGTGTCCAAATGAGAAGAAATTTGTTGTAAGCAGAGATGTGACTTTTGATGAGGCTGCTATGGTTAATCAGAACAAGCATGAAGGTGAAACTAAAGCGACCGAGACCATAAGTAGCTCAAAGCAGGTGGAGTTACTGAAGACTCCAGTTGTTCCAGTAAGGTTTGATGTTACAACCACTAGTCCTACAGTTAATTCTGATGATGAGGACGAGGATGATGAAGAGGAAGCACTTACCCAAGAGCCTCCACAGCAACAAGACTATATTGCAACCAGAAGATCGAGAAGGGAAATTCGAAAGCCTGCTCGATTTACTGATATTGTGGCATATGCACTTCCTGTTATTGAAGATGATATTCCATCCGCCTACAAAGAAGCTGTCATGAGTTCAGACTGCGAGTTGTGGAAGAAATCTATGGATGAGGAGATGAAATCTCTTCATAAAATGAGACTTGGAATCTGGTTCAGTTACCAAAGGGGAAGAAAGCAATTGGTTGTAAATGGGTGTATGCCAAAAAGATGGAATCTTTGGGAAAAGACAATGTAAGTTTCAAAGCCAGATTGGTAGCTAAAGGCTCCGCTCAGAAGGAAGGCATCGACTACAATGAGGTATTTTCTCATGTAGTAAAACATTCTTCTATTCGTATTTTGTTGGCTTTGGTTGTGCAGTTTGACCTTGAGTTGGCCCAACTTGATGTCAAGACTGCGTTTTTACATGGTGATTTGGAGGAAGAGATTTATATGTCTCAACCAGAAGGTTTTAAGGTTGCTGAAAAGAAAAATTGGGTTTGCAAATTGGAAAAATCATTGTATGGCTTGAAGCAGTCTCCAAGACAATGGTACAAACGATTTGATCGATTTATGATCGGGCAAAAGTACACAAGAAGTCACTATGACCATTGTGTATACTTTCGCAAACTAAAAGATGGAACCTTCATTTATCTGCTTTTATATGTTGATGATATGCTTATAGCATGTAAGAGCAAAGTGGAGATTGAAAGGTTGAAGACTCAACTAAGTAATGAATTTGAGATGAAGGACTTGGGAGAAGCTCGGAAGATACTAGGTATGGAAATTGAAAGAGATAGAGCGAAGGGCAAGATTAGTCTGTGTCAGAAGCAGTATTTGAAGAAGGTACTACAACGTTTCAGGATGAATGAAAATTCAAAACCGGTTAGTACACCTCTTGCCTCTCATTTCAAACTTAGCGCTTCTATGTCTCCTAAAACTGTTGAAGAGAGTCAGTACATGGCTCAAATTCCTTATGCAAATGTTGTTGGTAGTTTGATGTATGCTATGGTGTGTACTAGGCCTGATATTTCACAAGCTGTTAGTATTGTCAGTAGATATATGCATAATCCAGGAAAAGGGCATTGGCAAGCTGTGAAATGGATTCTACGGTATATTCTGGGTACTGTGGATGTTGGTTTATTGTTCCAGTAGGATAAAGTTACTGGTCAATGTGTTGTTGGATATGTGGATTCTGATTACGCAGGTGATTTAGACAAGCGTAGGTCCACTACTGGTTTTGTATTCACTATTGCTGGAGGTCCAGTAAGTTGGATGTCGATTCTGCAATCTACAGTTGCTTTGTCGACTACTGAGGCAGAATACATGGCTGTGACAGAAGCTATAAAGGAAGCCATCTAGCTTCAAGGGTTGCTTGATGACTTAGGGGTTCAACAAGACCATGTGGATGTTCATTGCGACAGTCAGAGTGCTATTCATTTAGCAAAGAATCAAGTTCATCATGCACGTACGAAACACATTGATGTGAGGTTCCATTTTGTTCGTGAGGTTATTGACGAGGGAGATATTCTTCTTCAGAAGATTGGGACCGCTGACAATCTTGCGGATATGTTAACAAAGCCAGTTTCATTGCACAAGTTTAAGCACTGCTTAGACTTGATTGGCATTTGTAAAATTTGTTGATTGCCCCATGGGGGATTGGGAGACGACTATTAAGAGTTCTACTTAGAGGGTTTGAGTCAAGGTGGAGATTGTTGATTATTGACTCAAACATGTAGTCAAAGTCTAAATCTTTGGGCTACTTTGTGGTAATGGGAGGCAAACAAGATTTGTGCCTAATTTGTGCCTAACTCCTTTTGACTTGATGGTAGGCCTTTGGCCATTGATGTCTTTGAGAAGCTTTTCTTTGGCTATAAAAGGAGGGCAAGGTGCAACCCATAAGCATGGAGAAGTAGAGAAGAACAAGGAAGAGAGAAAAATAGCAAGAAGCCATTTGGCATAGAGAAGAATTTTCTCAAATTGTCTTGCTTTGTATTTTTGGTTTTCTTTTCCTATTGTAAGTGTGAGAGCTTGGGGTTATTTAGGTCTTTGGAAAATTGAGTGATAAACACTATTGTATGTTCTCATTGATTATAGTGGAATACTCCGTTGTCTCCAAACTGGTTGTAGGCATTGCCGAACCAGTATAAACCTTGGTGTTCTTGTTGGTGTTGTTTTTATTCTGTTCTGTCTTACTATTCACTTACAGTCAAATGCCGCTTCCGCACAACAGGAAGGGTTCAGTATTACGTGATGCTTACCTATTTCCATTGCATTTTCCACTGGTATATTTCCCTTTAGTTTTCTCTACGTTGTTGTCAAATAAGTTGTCATCGACATCACTTTGTTCATAGTCTAAGTCTCGATAATCTGAATCTTCCGAATTGCCATCATCATCTTTCTCTTCATTTTCCATGTTATGTATACCTACCTCAACAAAATTGTCTTGTTCCCGATCTCCTTCATAAGCTTGCTCCAAAAATCCCTCAAATATGCCAAAAGGATCAGACATGTGAGGAATGTCAAAAGAGTTTGTTGAAGCTTGAATTTCAATGTTTGGGGCTGACATGTGAGGAATGTCAAAAGAGTTTGCTGAAGCTTGAATTTTGATGTTTGGGGCTGAATTGATCAGTTGGACATCATCAACAATGTACACAAGTACCACTCTATTTAGGGGCAAAACAGTAGCTAAAGTCCAAAAATCACTATCAGCAACCAAGGCTTGTAAGTTCTGTCATTTGGCAATGTGTAATAGTACTTAGCAATCTTAGTATACCCTAACTTCTTGGCACAATCCTCAATATCCCACCTGGACATTAAATCACAGTTCATATTGTCAAACCAAGGAACATGACCACCAACATAAGTCATTGTCCCATTACAGGCTTCTATAAAGTGACCTCCATGGTGCAATTGTAAATAACTCAGATTTATCTGTACAAGATAACTGATCAAAGTTTAAGCAATTGGTAAAATGACAAATTAAATAAACATTCCCTACTTAGATACAAAGTAACCATTGCATAAAAGTGCATGGACATGAAAATAGGTTTCAGTACTTTAAATTTTGAGATTCAGAGTGTTCAAGTCACACTAAAGTCTGACTTGCCCCCACAATCACCAACTTTCATTGGACGCCATTTATATGTCTGAAAAAAAAAATATAAAAACTCTCAATTTCTTGTCTCGATATGACACGCTCCGACCCTGATATTCCTCGAATACCAGGACCGACACGTGCTGGCCGACACCCGGGGGTGACGAAAGCCATTAATTGATACAAAAGCTAAGAATAAGAAATAAATAAAGGTTAGAAATTTGAAATACAATGAATTAACAATTTAGGAACGTGTTCAGAGCATACAACTAAACCTAGTCACTAACAAGAATTAAGATAAGATTGAATGAACAAAGGAGTGGGTCCTACCCCGAGAGGACTCGAAGATGCTGCTGCGGAAGTGCCTTGACGCTGGGATTATGTGCCTTGATTCTAAGTCCT
Source organism: Malus domestica (assembly GCF_042453785.1). Taxonomy (NCBI): domain Eukaryota; kingdom Viridiplantae; phylum Streptophyta; class Magnoliopsida; order Rosales; family Rosaceae; genus Malus; species Malus domestica. The sequence continues at coordinate 8,631,271 of NC_091671.1, read as the reverse complement.
GAATTGGGGCGCAAAACAAAGGTGAGTGAACCAAGTTTATATATAATATAATAATAAAACAGTTATCAAGATACTAACCCCCACAGTTATATAATGAAAACTACTAGCATAATAAATGATGGATTTAATAAAAATCCTAGCATGCCAAAAATATCTCAAAAGCCATATCGCGGAAACTCATCGTGGAAATCAAAACAGTAAGCGTCTCATAAATCGTCTCGTAAACGCGGTGTGCTGCTAGTAAGATCACCGAATAAATATAACTCCCGGCCCAATGCCTGCACCTAAGTCTCTGCGCCCGTAGCCAGAGATAACTACCACCCGGCCCAATGCCTCTTCATGTCCCTCAGCCCATAGCTAGGGATTATTTCTCCCGGCCTAAATGCCAACACCAGATCATCGCCCCAGGCGGCATAGTGTCTACTAGGTACGCACAAAATGCTACGCCTCTCGTAAATACCACTTCATAGCGTAGGTTATCGATCATCGTCTACACTATAAAGAGGGGTTCAAAAACATGTTCTAGCATCCTATCGTCATCTATCAGATAGTCTACCAGTTCATGGTTTTTTTATAGAAAATATGATATATTAAAATATAGCTCAATATAGGCTAACAATTTATTCCTCACAAAAACACGAGATGAAAAATCAATATATTAAATCATTAGGCTTCACATAAATCACTTCATAAATTCGTAGGCATGCTAATCATTTATGCAATTAAATTATCAAATCATGAAATTTTAGAAGGGGTCCACTCACAGTACTTAGTTGCCAAAAGCTGCGCCACTAGCAAAGACGAAAACGTCACAATAATTGCCCCTAAGCACATAAAGAGTCCAATAATTAAAACTATATAATAACAATTGAATTTGGGAAAACGGACATTGCAAACGGATTCAGAACGTCGAATTACCCTAAGAAGGGTCCCGGACGAAAACTCGAAAAGTCAACTCTAAAGTCAATGTTGACCGGAGGTCAACGGTCAAATTAGGTCTAATGGGTTTTAGACTTGAAATCCGGATTAGGGTTTAGGTTAAATAGGATTAGGATTTATTGGGTTTTGATTTTAGGGTTCTAAGGTTAAAAGGGTTTAGGGTGAAAATGGGTGGTTTGGGCTTAAGCCCAAACCCAAACAACTAACACACACACACACCTAATACACACACATAAAGCCTGGCCCTAAGGCCTCACAAAAGGGCTGGGCTCGGCAGGGAAGGCCCAAAGCCTTGGGTTTTGGTGGGTCGCCGGACCCAATGGGAGAGAAAGCCGGAAATCGGCCGGAAAACCACACTTGCTTTAAACGGCCATAACTTTGTCAATACTTAACGAAATCAAGCGAGACAAAAACGAAAGTTGTAGCCCTGGAAGAGACGAAGAGAATGATACCTCACACGACGTCTAACTCGCCGTGGTTTGGCCGGAAATTTCCTCGAAAGCCTCGGAGGTCGCCGGAAACTGGTAAGATTCAAATGAGTATAACTTCTTCAATACTCAATGAAATTGAGTGAAACAAAAAGGAAAGTTATAATACTCGACAAGACGAAGAGATTGATACCTTGCACGCCGGCCAACCCGCCGTGGTTTGGCCGGAAATGACCTCGAAAGTCGTCGGACTCGCCAGAGGTTATTTTCTTGGTTTCGCCGAGTTGCGCAGAGGCAAGAGGGAGAGGAAAGGGACGAGGTTTAGATGGTGAGTTCTCAGCAGATGGCGTGGCTGAGTGTTGATCGGGGAAAAGAGTTGCAGCGAGGGAGAGAGATGAGGTCCGAGAGAGAGACACAGGAGAGTGAGGTAGAAAAGAGAGCTGAAAGAGGAGAGAGACCGGGGAAAAACCAAAAAAAAATCATAAGGTGGGCCCCACGGGCTCACCAATTAAGGCTTTAAAACAATTTTTTAAAGTATAAAAGGGGTTGGTGTGCTTCACGATACATAAAATGTTAAACAAGAGACCTTGTCCTCACAATCCAATCCGCCCTTTGTAAACAGACCAAATCATGTTGATTTATGTCATCTTTTATTTGAGATATAGATGGGAATACTTTGTATCCCAGTAGGACTCTTTGTAATCCAATATATTTATACACTATCAATGAATGAATATGAGCTACGGCTTCTACAATTCAATTTCCATGTTACAAGTTTTCTACATAAAAGCATTAAACAAAACACATGAAGACATTAATATAAAACAATTAGTCGACATTCTACACACATACATTATTTATGTGCGCAGGGTCTTTGATTGGTGGTGACCCAGAGCAACAATTTGAATGTGTTGTGAATGTTTGCAGATGTGCTTCAACGTTGAGGTCAATTAATTTCTAAACTCATGATTACATTGACTAGCCTAATAGCTAGGTATAATGCGAAAGAGTGTAGCCTTAACCACACATGTGCATAACGTTGTTTTTACTAACCGAAGCAACTGCTGACAGTGTTGTAAACTTTGCTTTTTCCTTTATTCTTTCAACGTTTAGGATTATTTGGTTGTTTGTATACAATCAAAAGTTGGTCATGAAACATGAGTGATACGTTTCTATACAAGTTTCGGTAGGGCACCCATAAACAAATTTTCTGTTAGTGTAGCAATGTAGTTGAAAGCTACCATATTTTCTGTTTATGTTGAGCAAAACTATGATCAACATCAGCTATATCCATAGAAAACAGATCATCCATCGTGTCCTTATTTGTTATGCTACTTTTTTACAGTTTCATAGAAAACAAATTGATCGCTTTCACTTTTGAAAGCAACCAAACTGTTTACCAAATCAAAATCTCTTTTTCAAGTTTTAATATTTCACTTTAGCTTTTTGTTTTTGCCTTTTTGTTATTTTGGAGACTTGCTACATGAATGCATTTATACATTGTTGTACTAACAAATTATAAATTTTCAATTTCATATCGAAATGAGTATATTTCCAATCCAAAGTCTGGGTCCATTTGAAGCTAGCAAAACATTTAGAGTTTTTGTTTAGCAAAATGTGGAGACAAAAAGTTTTCAAATCTGATATTCAGTTTTCTCATTTGCACTGCATATTGGTTGATGCATTGGTAAGAAAAATATTTACTTACACTATTCAAATGTAAATATTAGTTAACTATTTTTTTAGTTTAATGGCTATTTGGATGCAGAAAAATGTTTTTTTGTTCAAATGTCTTTTTGAATGGATAATCAAATCTATATAGTATCTTACTTATTTGAGCTAAACGCAAATCCCATTATTACATAGTTAAGCCCTGAAATTAGAACACAATTTCTTTACATGAAACTAAAGTTTTCTCTAATTGAGAACTCTCTTTTTGTTCAAATTGCATTACAAATTTTGTGTTTTGTTTTCTTTTTCTTTTAACAAGTGGACTTAAAAGAGATCAAGTATGCAAGGGATTGGTAATATCAACATATAAGAGGTAGAGGTCAACTCTTTGTGATCTTTTTGTTATTAAATTTTGGTGGAAACATTGTTTAGTATAAACCTTATCACAATACAATAGGAAGATGGATTAGAGAGGTGTTAATTTGATTTTCTTTTTTACTTTAGTGATTCTGGATAATGATCATGAATGTTGGTGATATTGCATCTCTGTTTTTTCTTTTTACACCACGATTATGCGTATTGTTTATTTCAAGCATGTTATTGTTATAGCTAAATGATTCATATTGCAGAACATGCTTAAAAAATTATAGCTTTAACTGATCACTCATCTTTAATCTCTTTTCCTCCCTCTCACTATTGCAGTAACTCCCGTTGTATTCCGTTTGCTTTTTTTGATGCCGGTCTACAAGTAAATCTTTACCTTTCATATAAAGTTTGCATTTTTCTATTCCTGATACAATTATTTGACACTATGTTTTCTTTCAAGTTGGTGTGTGAGTGCATCTTCCACTGATCTTTCCGTTGAACTCTCACTATGTTCCGATTTTGATCACAATATTTTTTGAATTTTCTCCTCTGTCCTACGTCGTATTCCACTTATTTCAACTTTTAATTTCTCCACATTAAATGTTAATGGTATAAGGCCATTGTTCTAATATTATATTATTTTATTTATTTTACGAAAATTGCAGACAGTATACTTCTTTCAAAATAAGAGAAAAAAAGTGTGATTGTCTGCAAAGCACTTACCAAAGACAGAAATATAATATGTATGTATATCTTTTGTATGTTTACATTTTAAATTTACCAGATTGGGTATTGAATATGATTGAATTTATTCCAGCAGCTTCTATCATGCAAATATGATTGATGAACTTGACGTTTATCCCATTAACCTTCTCTGCAATGCATGACATGTTTTTGGTTTTCTAGCTGCTGAGTATGGAACGCCAAAGAACCCACTTAATCAGGTAGCTCCACATATTTTGGGAGATATTTCTTTAAAAATTTATTTTTGGTTAGTTGTATATTTCGATTTTGCTTCTCTTGAGGCAAAAATGAGATTATCGACTCTCGCTAAATAAGTGTCTTTCGATTTGTTTTTATTTTATGTGTTCCTTGGATAAACAGCTACATCAACATCAACGGTGTGTTGCCAATTCAATTTGCAAGGAAGTGTTTGAAAATGCTCAAGGAGGAGGAGAGGTCAGAAATTTCGTCTGGATTTTATACTTTGGAAAATGTTCTATTCCTGTGCATATTTGATTTTTATGAGGTCAAATAGGTTCTGTATTAGTTGTGTGTGTTGATGTGGAGGTGTTGGGTTGTTTGAGTTGATCCTAGCTTATTTTGATATTATTGATTCCCCAATGTAATTAAGTTGATTGAATTCGATTTTGAAGCTTGGGAAGAGAATTGGGTTGTTTCGTTTTTGGTTTAGTCAATTCTTTGCTGAAAGGTTGTATTCCGTTGAGCTACGATTTTTTGTGTGTCGCCTTTTATCGATTTAATCTTTGGTACATGAACATCTTTCTAATGTTTTCAATGTAAATATTATTAATCTTCTATCACAATGAGCAATCTTTTATATCTTTCAAACAAAATTTTTCTTACAATTTTTTATCCTACAGCAACGCGCATGTAGCAATTTCTAGTTATCTATTCTAAAGTTGAGGAATGAATTGACTGTAGCTTAAAAATTACAATTCTTTATCCCGCAGCAACGCGCATGTAGCAATTTATAGTTATTACTTTAGTCTAAAGAAGGTTTTTCAATTGCACTGTACAAATGAACAGTGTTTTGAAGCAGAAGCACATTTCAGTTTATTTACAAGATTACCACTCGGATGCTTTTAACCACCTTTCACTTAATTTACAAAATTGCCACTCAGGCCTAAAAACCTATTTTCAACCGTTGGCTGCATTTCACGTTTGACTCTACGACGGAGAAGGGAGGGGAACATCACGCCTGACAAATTGCAGAGAGACAATCGCTCCCATTTTTTACTCGAAGACAACTGGGTGTGCCTCTGGCGAGCGGAGAAAAGGAGATAGAGCGACTACAGAGGAGGGAGACACAGAGCCTGACAGATTGGAGAGAGATGGGAGCTACAGGTTTGGATTGAGTGAGAGAGATATTTAGGTAGGTGCTCTACCAGGCTCTCTCTGCCGCTAATCTTGATGCACACGTGTTGATGATCGTGGGAAGGGAAGAACGATGGTAAAGCTGGCCTTTTCCATTTCCTTCTCAAACCCTCATTGCCTCTTCCGTCTCGCAGACCCTACGAGAACGACGGTCTCGCCTCCATCCTATCCTTCAGTCGTCGCCGTCTCCCTTCTCTAGGTAGGGTGTTGTGCGTGTGCAGTTATGCTTGATGATCGTGGAAGCCAGCGATTCAGCTTGTCTACGACATAGCCTCGACTCTGCTTCCATCTCCATTTTCTCTCCTCGCCTTCTCTCTCAGAAATCACCAACGAGCTTAAAAACCACCAAGCTGTTAGAAATCTCTTTGATTCTCTCTCAGAAACTACGAAGCACAACGACCTCTTGCTGAAAAACCGTGAATTTAGTCCCATTTCGAAGGAAATTTTAAGCCCATAAAAGCCTTGGTTTCCTGGTGAGTTCTCCAGCCGATTTGGAGTAGGTAATTTTGTGATTTGCAGTTTATTTTGGGAAATGATTGACTGGTTGGCAGTTCATTTTACCATTTCTAGAATATTTGCAGTTTATTTTGGGGGTTTACACTAAAATTGAGGAAGCATATATGAACGCAAAGGTTCGAGGATGTACGACAACTTGGATATAATAGGGTACAAGCTATGACATTTCTGCAAATTCAGTTTTTTTTTTCTTTTCATTTTAGGGATTTTTTTTACTGTTTAGGTTTTGGGTTTTGTCTAATTTTTGTGGTCTGCTTTATAGATTGTTCTATTTGGAAGCTTCTTTCCAGCCTTGAGCTTCTTCTTGCCTGGTGCCTTCTCATTGAATATTGGAGCATTAAACCACATGTGTGTGTGTTTTGTCAATGTAAGAGCAACTCCACCCTTGGAGCCCTTCCCCCTGGCAATTCACTATTGAATCCACCTTATTAAACAGTAACTACCTTTAATGAATAGTAACTACTATTAATGAACAGTAATTACCTTTTGCATCTCCACCCTTGGAGCCCTCCCCCTGGCAATATGTAATAAAATATTAGTTGTTTTTGTTTGTTTAAATAATATAAAATATAAAAAAACATTGGAAATGGGGCTGCAGGCCCACGGGCTGACACAAAAAAAATTAAATAATGCCTGGCCCTCGGGCTATAGGCTGGTGGATTCCTCACGGGCCTTGTGCTCGGGCTCCCACCCTCACTCGGGCTCTCCATGACTGGAGCACTGTCCACCGGGCCTCAGGCCCTTTCTTCTCCCATGTCCCCCGAGCAATCCACATGGGTGGAGTTTCTCTAAGAGGAGAACGACATAAGAACATTCGTCTTTATATATATATATATATATATTGTGCTTTTTCTAACCCATCAATTTCTTTTGAGTCAACCAAATAGTCCCAACTTGCAATTTATGTTGTGAAGTATAATTGTCTGAAAAATTAAGTATGCATGTATATTTTATGTAAGCATAAATTTAATGATTTACAGAAACTTTTAATTGTTCCATCCTAAATATCTTCCTTTATTCTTGATGCCATGCTACTTGCTCGACCCTTTCTTGCATCAGCTGTGTCACCTAAAATTAAAATGAAATGAAATAGTTTCCCTACATGCTTAATGTTGTGAATGCTGGTGATGTTAGAAATTTAGTGATTGTTGCTCTCTATAATATATCCGTACTCATGTGTTTTACAGACGCTCAGTTCAAAAGAACTGGTTGCTACTTGGGTGAGAGGTGTATAATTTCATTAAAAAAAAAAAACTGTTTTGGTTGCTGGTGGTGGTTTATCTGTATTTGATTGGTAATTTCAACATTTGATGATTCAATAATATTTTGAACTTCCATGTCTGTTGTCAGAAGATAATGTCTCCATCTCGATTATGCATGATCAAAATGTATGTTTGGCTAAGACAACCATGCTTTTACAGGTAGAAAGGAAGCTGCAATTAGAAACAATGTTGAGTGACATTTAAGTCTTCATTTGACAAAAATAAAATAAATAAATAAATAAATAAATAAAAAATAAAAAAAATCTTTGATTCAGATATCTATATTTGTTGTTTTATTCTATTGACAATTCGTTGTTTGATTGGTTTTGTTTCTTTCCTCCACTTTTTAACTCATATTCGTTAATCTACATATTTTATTTGGGTGATAAGTTCACTCTTTTAATCTTATTAGCTAAATGAAGATATAGGGTGTGGTTTTGTTAATAGCGGTGGATGATCTGGAAGAAAGTATGTATCTTGGGGATTTTTTTGCTTGCAGTTGTTTAGGCCTAGACTGAAGAAGTTTTGTGGAATGAGATTCTTATCAGATTCTTATACCAAATTGTTTCTCCGTTTATAGCAGTTAATAAATGTGGTCCAACCAGTGGCTGATAAAATGTCATTGTATATATGCTTTTGTTGATTTCTGCTACGATAATGAGGGAATACAGAGGATCGAGGCCAATCGATCTGAGGTTTGTGCTACTCTATCCCTTTCTTTCTCTCTTTCTGTGAATTTCTTGAAATTGACGACCCACGTTCTGATTCTTGTTGTGTTTGGGAGATGAGAAAGCTCTAGATTGGCTTTGACCACTTGAATTTTTTCTTATTTAGTTCAGCACAGTCGGACTACATAATCCTACCATTGGGCTATTTCTAGGGAGGGTTTATGTTTACTTTTGTTAGTTTGTTGACAGTTTGGTATGTCTATCATATTGATGGAACTAAATTGTGAGTTAATTATCGTTTAGGTTGTTAATAGTGTTTGTACAGTTAAGACAACATGTGTGCTTTATGCACAAAGTTCAAAGGTTTTTGTTCCTGGCTTAGTTTTAATGTCGAATAATCATTCTTTGATTACATTGTATTATTATTAGTATGTTATTTTAATGATTTCATATGCTTCTCTTTACGTTAATTGTGTTAGATTTCTACATTTTTGGCTTTTGTTTTCTTTAATTAAATGAAGTTTGTAATGTATCTGGACAGGTACCAATCTTCTTAATGAAGATTAGAGCAATCAAATGGAGCGTCACTGGATAAGTTTGTGAGGGTGAGTTTTTTTTTTTTTTTTTTTTTTTTTTTTTTGTTACTGTATTTTTTTCCTTCGTGGCATGCTTCTTGATGGTTTTACTTTTACTTAAGTATTCATTTCGGTTCCTTGCCCAGGTTATACAGAACTCAGTTGGTGCAAACCTTGCTGTAGATGTATGGAGTCTTGGGTGCATTGTCTTGGACATGGCTACGACAAAAACCACCTTAGAGCCAGTATAAAGGGGGATGAATTTAGATCTGAAACGAATACTTTTGTATATTTGGTTTTGTAGTTAATTTCACCTTTTGGGTTTATGTTGGGTTTTAGTACAATTTTAAGGGGAGGTATAATCTGGTGAGGTTTCTCAAGACCATGCAGAAGGCAGGGCTCTATGCTCGCCTTCGCATTGGCCCTTATGTTTGTGTTGAGTGGAACTTTGGGTAATTTTTATTCTCTAGATCTATAATTTTGGCTTTCTTTCTTTCTTATTTTTTAGGATTTTCCACTCTTATTCTATTTTCCTCTCCTAATTTTAGAAAAAAAATAATTTAATTTTTCTGATTGTGTGGTTTGTAGGGGTTTTCCTATTTGGCAGAGGCAAGTTTTGATTTTTACTTTTCTTTTTTCTCACATGGGACTCTCGGAGAAGCATGTAATGGAGACACCACTTCTGTCATTATCTTTGGAAGTATTTGATGGTCGACTGGATGATCCTATTAGTGTGTCCATCCGAGGAGGTTTGTATTCATCTGTCCACTCTTTTTGGAAAAATGTTTAGAAATCATAAAGATGATTCTGAAGATACGTAAGCAACAATTTCCAAAATTTTAGTGTAATCTTTTTTCATTATGAAGTTGTCCTAATGGTAATTAGTGATTTCAAACAAATTATGTGAAGTGAAAAGTGAAATTTTGTATGTTTATCATTCCAATTTATCTTTATGCAGACTTTTTCTGTTGAATGGAAAGCATACGTTTTTTTGTCTTTGTTTTTTATTTTTTAGTTTATTGGTTGATGCATTTTATAATTGTTGATATGCAAGATGAAAAGATAATTTCTTTGTTTCTATATATTGTTACTATAATTCTACCAATAGAAACTGGTATTGCGATTGTGGCAGTAAATGAACCAAGTCATTGCGGCAGCAGATGAACCATAACCATGCCAGTTTGTAGCCTGCGATTCTACGTGTGGTGGTTTAATTTAGTTCTGTTTTCAGTTTCAAGAGACCCTGGTTTTTCATTCTTTGGGCCTTTGTTTACAGCCTCCGAAGTTGTCTCTGCTCATGCCTTATGATTGCAGTGGTGAGCTTCCCTTTCAAATTTTTTTTCTTTCCAGTATTTAGGGATTATGAAGTGATTTCTCTGCTTAATATGGGATTAGGGTTACATTTTTCTTATAATAAAAATCTCTGTATGCCATTCGGAAGCTTCCCTTTCAAAGATTCCTTCTTTCTAGTATTTAGGGATTATAAACTGATTTCTCTGCTTAATTTGTTCCAAAGTATTATGTAGAGATTGCTTTAATATCTTGGCTTATTGGCTGTATGTCGGGTGTCTGAGATAGGATTTAGGAGATCTGGTTTAGGTTTTGCAAAGAGAGAGAGAGAAAGAGATAGGGGGTGTCCGAAAGAAATGTGAGAGGATTTAGGCAAGGGATTTCAGGGATTTGTTTAGGGTTTCTTTTCTGCAATTTGCAGACAGAGAGATGGGACAAGGGTGAGAGAGAGATGGGAGGATTTTCTGTGAGGGTAAAGGGGCATTTCGTTTTCCATTTGCTTCATGAAACCCGAGGGATTTCTGCGATTGTAGAGAGAGAAGGATGTGGGTGTCCGTCAGGTGCCCTTTAATTGTCACTTTTGTGATTTGTCCATCCTTGATTGTTGTGTGATTCATTCTCATGAACGTTCTATGCACAAGGTTTCATATTATTCCTTCCTTTTAATTTTGATATTGTTGTGCTTAATTATGTTCTGTTTTATTGGGTGATTAGATTAACATACCTTGGATATTTTGGTATAATAATTTCACATCACGTGTTGTCCTTTTGCATCACCATAATTGTTCGTCAGATGATGTTTTCCTTGGGTCAGTCTCCATCTGGTAAATTTGTCCATCCTTCTGGAGTGGAGCACTATCTTTCTCACAGCATAAATGCTCTGAGAAACTGCTATGGAGACAAACACTTGTTTACTCCGTTGTAGGTATGTTTTTCTTTAGTATTTTAGAGGGATTCTTAACTCTTCCCCATTGTAATCTTAATGTTTGTATCTATCTCTCTCAAAAGACGATGAGAGTAACAACTGTTGAAAAGCAAATTCTCAGATGTATCTAAGCTTATACATACATTGGATAAAAACCGAATCTTAAATTGGGGCAGTGAGTTCTGCAACATCCTGGTGCTGCATATATTGTCACACTTTTAAAAGTTGTATATCTCAGATATATTGGGAATTTAATTAGTTTTATGTCATTTTTGTAGGGCAATTTAGTAGAGTTTAGCACATAAAATAAGATGCGTGAATCAATACAATTAACCTAATAGTGATTTGGTTCAACGTAAAGACCACTGCTAGGGCACTCAAGTCATTTTCTTAATTTATGCGCATATATATTATACGTAACCAACACATGTTTTCAAAGGCTGTTAGTGTTCAAGCTCTGCTGATATTTTATTATGTTCATTTTGATTTTGTTTTTCAATTGTGGTTATAGGATTGTTTTGTCTCTTTTTTTTTCTTTTTTTTTCCCTTATGTACAACTTTTCTAAAATTCAAATGTTCTCAATTTGGTTATTTGAACCGATGCCAGTTAGGCTGTGCCTTTGGTATGTCTCACTGCTTTTAAAGTTGAATAGTGCTAACTGAATATAATGCGTTCATTCTTCAGTGTGTGTAAGCGTATGTGTATGCAGTGTATGTGAGTGCATGCAGTGTGTGCAGTGTGTCACTTGGGCCGTTGGCTTTTTGAGGTATGCTCATTTATAGAGATTTTGTAACTGTATTGTTGAATTTTTAATGTATGCTTGGATTTTAAAGGGGCACCGTACTTATGGGTTGTTATACGATTCTAGGGAGATATAAGGGATTGAGAGGTCATGCTAAGGAGAGTATATTACTTGTCACTGAGGAATATACTTCATATAATAGCAATGTGATGATGTGTGGCATGCTTTAACTAAGGGATATTTTTTTGTAGTAAGAAAGCCATATAGAGAGTCACATTTTTGTTTTTTTTTTGGATTTGGTAACTGAAATTTTGTGTGAACTTATGTTTCTTCTGTTTTTTAAGGAAACAGAACTTTTTTGGAAACCATCTCTTTCTAATCAAAGACGTTCAGTTTCTTCCCACTCATTGTACAATGTGTTTATATGCCAGCTCACTTGAATGTATATAAAAAAACTATTTGTTCATAATTGTGTTGAATTTATTCAACTTAAATGTGTTTTATTCATCCGATTACACCTGAAACAACAGGTTCCCGCAGCAATGCGCGAGCATATTTTCTCGTCTATTCTAAAGTTGAGGAGTGAATTGACTGTAGCTTAGCTACAGTCAATTGTTTGCCACTTGAGTTTACTTTATTTACGCCACTGCCATCAAATTGGGGCTGGGTGGGTAGTGTGTTTTGGGGGTTGGGTTACTTTGTTTTGGGCCGCCCATAATGTGTTTGATGGGCTTTCCTAGATTCTTCATAAGGCCGGCCCTTAGGGTGCTAAAATGGTGGAAATATCTATCTAGGTTAGGATCACGCGGCTGAAATTGAAGGGCTGCAAGGCATTCGGATCGATGGGTAGGGGATTATAGAGCAGACAGAGGAGGAGAAAGAGACAGAGAGAGTGACAGAGATTTGGTGTGAATCTTCGATTTCGGAGTGGGAGTGGGGTAATGAAATTATCATTTTCCCTGCTTGATTCCACATCCAACGGCCACAAGTTGTGGGCATTTCTGTAATTCGCGCTTAGGAGGTTTGTTCCGTCGGTCTCAATCAGAGTAGGTTGAGGGCAGTTCGCAAAGTGACAGAGGGTGGGGGAGGGGATTTTCGGCGATTTCCGTCTGGCATGGGTTTAAGGGAGAAAGAATAAGGGAGAAGTATGGGGGTAGGCTGATTTCTAGGAATTTCTTTTCACCCCAAATTCAAAATCTCTGTAAATCCTTTTCACCCAGCTGATCGATTATTCCATCCGGCTCTCTTCTTCACTGCAAGAAGTTGCCAGAAAAGTAAGTCCAAATCGTGATGCATAATTTACTTTCATGTACTCAATCGAGCACTGCTGATATCCTTCCCCTGTTTTTGTCAATTGTTTTATGCTGTAACATACATGAATGATTTGGAACGGTTAGAGAGGGAAAGGAACATAAGGCTGGATCAAGAAATTGATGCATTTATGAAGGTTTGTTATTATAATTTAATTTTGACACAAGAAAAAAGAAAGAATTGAATTTTGCATTTTGTAGTTGTTTTAGTTTAAATAAAGTTTTTATTTTATTTTGGTCCTTTTCATTGCAGAGTTTGCAATTGGGGTGTGTATACACGTGTTCTGTATGCTGTCTTGAAACATGTGATCATGTTTACCTTTTTGATAAGGACTATGATGATGCAAAAGATATCTACGGGAAATCCATGCGTTGCAAATTCCCATATGATCAGAGAGGTCAACTTATCTTGGAGGTAATGCTAATCAAAATATGCCACTAACCATCAGTCTCATCTCTCTAATTCCACCATGCTTTTATGGGTGACGTGCCGATTTAGTCTTTGAATTATCACCTTAGTGAAAATTAGGTCCCTAAATTATTTTTTTGGTAAAATAAGTCCCTAAATTCATTAGAAATTGCTAATTTCATCCATACTATTATATTTAGAGCTATTTTATCTAATTTTTTGTCAAATTAAGTCACTTGACACACTTTAGAGTGTAATATCATCATTTTCTCGTCTGTAAGTGCCTAACATTTCATATATGTTGCAAATTTAATGTCTAATTTACCCTCAAAAGTTAACTTACACTATTTCTTTATGAAAAACTACCAACTTCTCCTCCAAAGTCAATTCCATACACTATTTCTTTATGAAAAACTACCAATCTACCTTCCAATATGTATCATATGCAAGTAACGTGACTTAAATTGATGAAAAATTGAATATAGTAACTTCGAATATAACATTATGGATGTAATTGACAGATTTTTATAATTCAGGGACTAATTTTTCTGAAAAAATAGTTTAGGGACCTAATTTTCACTAAGGTGATAATTCAGGGACTAAATTGGCAGTTTACCCTGCTTTTATAGTGTTGCCTTTGATCACATATGATGGTGGTATGCTCTCCATTGTTGGAAGTCTTTAACTTCTTTTTCATTTTGCTTGATAGCCATTTATACCCTGGAAAGCAATAATTATGCCGTGTTGCAAACAAGCACATAAAAAAACATAACTTTGATTTGGTGGTTTTTATAAGCTCAGGATGTTTTCTATATCGAAGATTGATTTTTCTGTCTTAACCATTTGCTAGATAGGAAAATTGCCTGAGATAGTTCCCACTTAAATCATGCTCTCTCTCTCTCTCTCTCTAAAATAGAGACATGATTCAAAATTAACATCACAAATATTGTTGAAAGACATGTTGTTAAGATCCTGAAAGATTGAACAAAGTTATTTCTACATGATTATATCAGTTTTAATATTACCAACTACCCAATATTTGAACAGTCAATGCTTGGATAAATAGTACAAGACACGTGCATGAGGCAGCACAGAGGAAAATCCTTCCAGCTTCTTCCATGCTCTGGGTTCGCAACCTCTGCCGCTTCCAGCTCCGAACTCGGGTCTGAAGGCCTCATGGGTGGGTATATTCGCTCACACTTCTCTCTCTTATTTCCCTGCTAATCATTCCAAATTTCATTTTTTGTGTCGAATTTTAAATTTTGAAATCAGGGTAGATTACAACCATGTGTTACATATTTGGGATTTTGAGTACATATAGTATTTCTATGTTTTCCCTCTTTGTTTTAGAGATAATCAACTGTTATTAAGCAGTATTTGAACTTCCTTTAAAACTAATGAATCAAGTGATAGCGAGATAAGCTAATCGAAACAGCACAAATATGAAGGAAAACAGGTTCTTCTTTCTTAAGGTTTCAAACTTTTTCAAGTTTGGAGGCTTATGTCAATCTCTAACAATTGTTCGAATTGTTGTATCTCTTACATGGCCGGTCCCAAGCCCGGATAAAGGAGGAGGGGGAGGGCGTCAGGTAGTCGACAGCCGGCACTCCATGATCACGTCGAATCCTTATGAAAATGTTGTATCCAAGTATGCATTATACATTCAATTGAGCCAATGAAGCATGTGTGCCAATGAATTTTGAAGAGTTCAGCTTGGTTTTCTCTCTTTGGTCTTTAATATTTAAGTGTGAGGCATCTGTTTGTTGACTAATTGAGTCCCTTCTCTAAGTTTTTAGTGGATATTGTGTAATTTGCTTTTATGAGCACTTTTTTAAGCTGTCATGTTCCCAAAATGTACAAAGAGATATCAAGTTTAACAAGTCACGAACTGTGATCAATCCAAATGCAGTGAAATTAGGGATTTTACACTTAAAAACTCAGTTAGCTTTAGACCATATATAGGATTAGCATTTTGTACATGTGAGTATCATTGACTTGCTCATTTTATTTTTCTGGATAGAAACAAACTGTCATTGAAGGGAGAAGAAAGTGTGCAAAAACAAAGTTTATGTAAGCTTGCACTCATATGCCTAATATTTTAATTTCTTTTCTTGGCAGGTATTTTCTCTGATATTAGAGGCTATTACTTGGTGCTCAACACTGAATGGCCTATTTTTGAGAAAGGCATGGATTACTTTCAGGCATTTTCCATATACAATTGGGTCATGATAATATTTTGAGGCATTTCAAATTATTCCACATGTGAATAGTTTTGAATTCAAAGTTTAGTTTTTCGATTTCAATCTGGCATATGATTTTTGAATAGCATAAGCATTGCCAATGTCATTCTAATTTTCTAAAAGGTAACTAAGTAAAACAATATTTTGTCATTTTTCTTCAGGTAAATAAAACAATGTTTCGTAATCTTTTGTATGTAAGTACTATTGTCGATCCAAAGCCACAAGAAATACCATTCAAAAGGGACTCAAGAAAAGCGATATTGTTGTTGGAACTGAATATGAATGGTTTCTTATAGCATGTATATTCATATATAGCAATCAAAGTTTCACTTCATTGGTTCTTAGTGTTGGACCGTCTTTTTAGTTACTTTCTATGAAAATTATTCACGCCTGTTGTAGATAATGATTTCAAAACCCGCAGCAAAAGTGCAGGCAAATTTTCTAGTTCAAACTAAACAAAGAACCAAATAAAAAACCATTCAATCTCATGGTAAAACACCATTCCATAAAAAAAGAATGCAAATAAACATAGAAAACGGGACTAGCTACAACTAGAAGAATCAAATTTCTTATTGTCGCAGACAACCATAATAAATAATTTCATCCAATTAGCCATAATAAATAATTTCATCCAACTTTATCATATAGATTGGAGGGTTCGCAATGACTCTATTCTTGAGCCATCTTCAATTCGAAACACACATAAGCGCCATTGTTCTCCTTTTTGAATGAAAACTCTTAGACCAAGCATCGTATATTAGTCTCTTTTTGTGGCTTTAGAAACCCTGTAATTATTTTGATTGAATGCAACTTAATAGAAGGAAGTGAGGTGTTAAAATGACAGAAATAACCCTGAACACAAGTCATGTGCCTCGCATATGACTTATTTTGAATGAAAAACTTAACGGAGTTAGGATGAGATGACAAATTGATGATTTTAGAAAGTTAGTGTGACAAATTGCTTAAAATTTTAGTTTTTTTGACAAACTGAAAAATACGTACAAGTTTATATGACATTTCAAAAATTTTTCCCTTCCTCAAAGGAAAATTAATGAAAAGAGTTTGAAAATTTTGAGTTTTAACGATAAGGATAAAATAAAGGGTAAAGTGAATAGTACTAGGATTGACTTTTTAATGTAAAAATATGGTTTTTCGTTAAAGTGAACAATACCGGAAGATTTTCGTTAAAGTTCTATTTTCTCGAATTATCTATTATAAAGTTGAGGAGTAATTGATAGTAGCTTTGCCACTCAATTTCACGCTATTTACAACAATGCCAGCGAAATAGGGCTGGGTTGGGAGGGTAATTCTCAAAAGTTGATAGGATAATTTTGTCCATATGGTTTAGAACGGATTGCGATGGGTTAGAACGCGTGCGCTCTTCCTCTCATCTCTCACTCTTCCTGTTTCTGTCCTTCTCTACAATCTTTCATTTTCCTCTGCTTTTCCTCTCTCTCCGCTCCCCCATATCTCTCGACATGAAGCACACAAACCAAGTAGTGACGGTCGAAAGCCTCAAACATGGCGGAGACAAAATGGAGGTACAGTGACGGTCGACAACTGCCTCCGGTGTCGATGAATTTGGCCATCAGAAAGCGTCCTCGCCCCCGATTATGGCATGTTGAATTTCTCAAATTACCCTTTATTTGAGTCTCCTCTCTCCTTTTGCGTTTTATAAATTAGGGTTCTTAGGGATTTTAGGGTTTTCTCACTTTTTTTTTCCTTCAGAAATTGCACTGTATTTCTTAGATCGGAGCTGTTCTTATTTTGAAAAAAATGGACTAATGTTGATTCTAGCTTTCGTCTCTCTGGTAATTACTCTGAACCCCCAAATGATTTGAAATTTCTGG
This sequence comes from Malus domestica, assembly GCF_042453785.1. NCBI lineage: Eukaryota > Viridiplantae > Streptophyta > Magnoliopsida > Rosales > Rosaceae > Malus > Malus domestica. Next base: position 8,613,961 of record NC_091671.1, on the reverse strand, counting down.
TAATTGTTCTCATTGTTTTTGACAATTTGCTGTTAGAATTTGTATAAATTGATGCCATTGTGTTGTGTTGTGAAATGTTATGATTATTTCAAAGAACACCGATTCTATCAATTGCAATTCTTCATTTGAAGGTTTGTTCGATCTTAAATATGTGGAATATGTGGATATGCAACTCCAAATGTTCAATTTTATCAAATGAGTGTTGGTTGGTTGGCTATTTTAATCATGAAAAGCAATTTATTTTAGTTGAGCAAACATTATGCATGGACTTGGAACTTCTTCCTTTGAATTGTAGTTGGAAGGGTGTATGATAAATTTAGTGGGATTTGAGCATAAGCCGGTTGCCAGCCCAATACAACTGATTGCATCCTTTAAATTTAAATTGAGTGGGATTAATTTATCCACATTGGAGAATTTCTCATTATACAATTCTATTGCATTTTTTTTTTCAAATTTAAATTTAAATTTTAAAATTTTGGTTTTGATTATGCAGTCTGTGGATTCCGTGCTGTTGCGGTATATTTAAATGCTGCTTTCCTCCACTGTTTGAGCCTAGGCCTCCTCCACCACCATAGTGGTACATTTTCTTAGGAGCCTACTTGGCATGAATTATTTTATGTAATTGGTTGACTTAATTCTTTATTTGATCTAACTATTCCAATTTGGCTAATTTGTTTTTTTAATTTGGATGCTTAGAAAGATAGTAATTTACTTTTGTCTTTGATTTTTCGCTAATGGCTAATGGGATGTTGTGATGGGGTTTAGTAATTTTCAGTATTCTTCAATTATTTTGAATTTGCAAAATCAAATAACTTATGGAAATAAATTAATATTTCATTAATCTGTATGTAAGAGGACTTTACAATATGTCATCAAGTTTAGACCGACAACAATGAATGGCAAACTTAGGATTAATGCCTCTATTAATTTGTTGTTTTCTCATGGTCGAGAAATATATACAGCTGTCTTATTTATTGGACAACATTATTCATCCTCTATATTTAATATTAATTGCTTTTCTTAATCTATTTTTCCGTCAATCTTTTCTGCTACATAATCTCATTTGGTTTTCGATTTCGTGAAATGTTTTGGAAGCGAGAGTGTGTGAAATGTGTTGATGCTGATGATAGTGCCAATTTGGTGACACTCCTCAACTTAGCAGAGCAGGTAACAGAGCTTATTCCAACTCAAATTTAATGATTCAAGCTGCCTAAGATTTGCATAACATTCCCAAGTTGTAGTCGATGTGCCTGAGTGGTTGAGTGCTTGACTAATGAATGTCTGTGTTATGTGTGTATTGATTGACGGATGAAAAAATGTAGCCATAAAATATTGATTTTCACAATTTTTGATTTTGAGATTGCCTCTTTATATAATGTAAATTTTTGTAGTTGCCTTCAATGTTATTGTCATTAGCTCGGGTGCTCAAAAGATCTATACAATGTCGTTTTGCCAATAATGTGGGTATTGGGTTGAATATCATAAAACTGAACATCTGTAAGTTCTAGACTTGGCATTTTCAACCCGATCCGTTAATCTGACCCGACCCTGTTAAAATTAGTATTCGGGTGAGTGCTAAACGGGTTGGGTGGTTAACGGGTCAACCCGTTAAATAACAGGTCTTTTTGGGTGAACCCGCGAAACCCGTTAATCACCCGTTATTGAGGACTTTTGTGTAATTTCAATATTCTTAATAGAAAACCCTCACTCTCTGTCGAATTTCGTAAACCTAAGACTACCAAAAAAAAACGAAAACAAGAACTTTAATTAGCACTAGGAACTCTGCCTGGAACCTCAGGTCCTCAACCTCAAACTCCACTGGAACCTCAACCTCAGAACCCAAATCCCTCTCTCTCTCTCTCTCTCTTTCTCTATCTCTCTTTCTCTCTTCATTGTAAAATCTTTTGGGTGTCTCTGAAATGCTGAGACTTTTGCTGTTGCGATAGAGAGAGAGTACAAATCTCAGTGTTACAAGCAAAGAACTGAAATGCATAAAAATATAATATATATGTATATATATAGAGGTATATATATGTATATTATAATGATATAAGAATTGGAGGACGAAGTAAAGCGTACCGGGACAGGGTCAAGACTCGGGTTTTGAATCGCATTAAAGAGATTGGTTGGCGGTGATGGAGTCGGCTGCAAGGGAGACTTGGGTTTTGAGTGAGGTAGCAGAAGAAAACAACTGAAAGCACCGATCTTTTCTTGGTTTGGATGAAATATGAAAGCAAAAAAAAAAAAAAATTGTTAACGGGTGAAATGGGTAAAACGGGTGACTTAATAGATTAACAGGTTGTGTTTGGATGACCCGTTAGTTTAACGGGTTGGGTTCGGGTGACCCATTAAATTAATAGATCGGGTCGAACCTGATCCAAACCCAATGAACCCGACTCATTTACAGGTCTATCTATAACGATAGATCTGCAAATGTTTGGTAGATAGAGCAATTTGGGAATTTGTTACCAAAACATTGATGGATAACATGTATATCATTTTTTTTAACTTGAATGCTGAATATTGAATGCCTTACCATTTTGGTTTTTAACATGCCATTGTTTATCGATATCCAAAATGAGTCTGAATCTTTTCAAATAAATGTTACTTTCTAATTTGAGAAACTGTAATTCACTTTTTATTGATCTTTTCCTATATATTTGATTTACAGAGCTCTTGTGTTGTCAATTGTGACTGGAAATTCTACTCCTCACATGAATCATAGGTAAAAAACACTATGTTCTTTTCTTATTACTTTTCCTTCAAATGTGTTTTATTCTGAGATTGTCTCTTTATATTTTGTAAATTTCTAGCACTTATGCAAATTTCAGAGCATATAGGAAAGCAAATGTTTTCCATTTTAGGTACAAAGAAACAAATATGTTATCTATGTCTTCAATGAAATGCTTTAGTGTTATTGTTTTTAATTGTTTAGTTTTAACTGATGTTTGGATGCTTAAAAATATAGGAAAACTAATAAAAAGGGCTTGAAAACTTTGAGTTTTAATGATAAGGACAAAATAAAGGGTAAAGTGAATAGTACCGGGATTGACTTTTTAGTGTAAAAATATGGTTTTTCGTTAAAGTGAACAGTACCGGATGCTTTTCGTTAAAGTTCCCTAAAAATATTCTTCGTTTTGTCTTTTTGAACTTGAACGGATAATCAAATTGGAATAGATTCTATTTTTTTAGTTCATTTTGCTTATCAATTTATCTTACTTCTTAGAACCAAATGCAAATTCCAATCTTGCATTGTTAAGCCCTGAAATTAGAACAAAAAAACTTGCATGAAATTGAAGTTTTCTTTGATTGAGAACTCATTTTTTTCTACTTGAAGTTTTCTCTTATTGATTTCTGAATAATTTAGAAATTGTATGTTAAATTATGGGTTACGATTTCAAAACCCGCGGCGGAGCGCGAACATTTTTTCTAGTATGAAACCTATTTGGCACAACCATTAAGAAGCTTGCTAAAGACCAACTATCACACCAACTAACTTAACTACTACTTATATTATTGGGGTGATTTTTAATCATCACCCTCAAGTGGTGGCTTTATTTGCTTTGATAATTAATATTTTGGGTAACAATTTATGATGAGATTCATTAAATACTAACAATTAGAGGATGATATTAATTGGAGTGCGTTAAAGATAGGGCAATAAGTTAAAAGGTCAGTGACATAGCTATAAGCAAGGATTTAAATATCGAAAATATCGGCGAAATTCGTTTTTTTGAGTTATCGATATTTTAACAAGTATCCAATGAGTTATCGTCAAAATATCGCGATATTATCGATAATATCGCGATATTAACATAATATCGCGACATTAGTTATAATATCGCGATATTATCGCGATATGACATCCAAAAATTCTTAAAATTTTCTGAAAAGTCTCAATTTTGAGACTAAAGGGATTCGAACCCCCTCCCATTTGAGTCTTAACGCCTTAACCACCATATCACTTATGTTGTTGTATATTGTTTTGTTTTGAATTCTTTTTACAAGAAACAAATTTGCACATATTTATGTATATTGTTTTGTTTTGAATTCTTTTTACAAGAAACAAATTTGCACATATTCCAAATTTTTTGTGGTATTATATTTTAAATTGTGTCAATTAATTACTTAGTCAATGGCATGTGGTTTTTAATTTTTCTATTTTTTATTTGGTCACTTACATAGGGCTGGAAAAAATTCTCGAAAATCCCAAACAAAACCGAAAAAGTCCCAAACCCAAACCGAAAAATCCCAAACCAAAACCATCCTGAAGTTCTGGAATCCCATCCCGAAAAATACCGAAATTTTCGATATGGGATTGGTTTCCAAATCCCATTTGTTTGGTAATCCCGAAAAATACCGAAGTATTCGGTTTCCTATTGACTTTTGGGTTTTGGTTCTTGAAAACCATTGCCATGGTTGCTGACTACTCTTCACAATACACTTACTCTACAAATAGAGATGATGAAGATAGTGAAAATTTTGAATCTCATAGGAACTCTATGTGGTACTAAGTCACTCATGTATCTTACCATGCAATTTATAAAGTGTAAAATATTGTACTAATTCATTATATATAAATGATTATGGTGTGTTTAAACTTCTTTCATTAATTACTACATATTTTCTACATTCACAATGTTTGCCATCTCGCTATATAATCAACTTAAATCAGTTAAATCCATCATGCAATGCATTTCCTTCCAATTTTTTGTGATAAACTAATAGATAATTGACTAAATAAACATCCTGCAAAGTTTCAATAAAAATTTCCAAGTTTTTCTTACAATTTCCGTGGTTTCCATATAATTTTTATCGATATCGATATTATCCCGATATTTCCATCGATATTTCCGTGTTTTCGGACTACCGATATTTCCGATATTACCGATATTTTCTTCCTTGGTTATAAGTGACATTATCGTGACATATCTTTGTACTAAAAACAAATTTGTTAGTATCCTATTGATTGCCAAAAAAAAAATCTCTATCAATTGTAATAAATCTAAATTCAAATCCATTAATGAACGGCTGAGAATTTTCATTTTTGCAGGTTTAATACAAACATTTTCATGCCACTTAGTACTACGGTCTAGTGATATTTTCTTCACTTGTAAATGCGAGGTCTTGGGTTCGATTCTCGTCAAAGACGAATTTGAACAACATTATTGTTAGCCCATTATAAGGTTCAACTTATCTCCTTCCTCTTAGTATAGGTAATATCATTTGTTCGAACAAAAAAATAAAAACTCTTTTAGATTAGTAGAACGACTGCTAAAGCCATTAGATTAGAATTCAGAATGCCAGAATGCGCATGGGAGAATCTTGATAACAACAATGCTAGAAAACCTTGATTTGTCAGCCCATGGGCTTTAAAGTTGGGGTTAAAATTCTACAAGTAGGGGTTAAAATTCTACAAAAAATGGCCATTTGCAAACCCTATTAACCATACCAACCAACTTGAACCCAATTCCCTTCACTTATATGGAGGAGTTCATATAAGTAACAGTCTGAGATTAGTCTACTTTCAAGAAACATGTCCAGTCAACTTAGTGTTTAGAAGAATATTGTTTGGCTTTAGATCACAATGAATTTTCCGTGTTTTGCTATGGTTATGAAAATAATCCAATGCATAATAGCAACACCAATAACAATATCTAGCCCTTGAAAGAAGATTTTAAATTATTGGATGTATCGAGCTCTTGCTCTTCAATTACAGGAGGGGGATGCAACCACTCCTCTAAGCTCCTTTGGTGTGCATCAACTCATAAACTAGAGCCTTGAATCATCACTGCGAAAAGATGCAGATATGACCTTGACGAGATTTTGATGCTTGATATTTCTAAAAGCCTCATATTCGGCTATGAAACTCTTTGATGCTCCGTGACTTTAACATGTTAAGCACCTTCATACAAACTCGAAACTGCCAACACCAGTCAAATTAACTGAAGAAAACCGATCATTGGCTTTTGAGAAAGTAGCATATGACACTTGCAAGTAGAGCAAGTCCGAAAACTAAAGGGATTGTTAATTTCAAGCTATGAGCTAATCTTCTTTTCTTGGAGCTCCTTAGACTTGCCAATTGGGCAGCCTAAGATTAGGAATTCCCTTGCAGAATCTAGTGTTGTCAACAATTGAAATAGCACTCTGATTTTTTAAAACACCTTACACTGATAGTGGTCAAGTCTGATAGGAAACTCAAATCACCATCTTTACCGCTTCCAAGATGATTTTGTTGAATGTAAGTTGAGGGTCTTGAGGTTATGAATCTTTCGAAATTTGGAATCTGTCAATGTGTATATTCAACAATTTCGTGGCACGTACTAGACGTTAATAGATGTGAATATTACACAAAAATACCAAGTACAAGAAGTAGTAATACACTCTTCACACAATGAACCTCATTGGTGATTATTTACGTTGCAAACTTCCACATCTACTGTGGTAACATAAAAGCTAGACTTCACAAGCAGTACATGAAATATCTCTATTACAAAAGCACATTAAAAAGAGTTTCTATTCCAAGAAAAGTATTCCTAATGGAATGAAGTTCAGATGCAGCATCATTGATATTCTTTAGTCGATCTGTTGCGGATTCAGCAGAACAAGCAATTCCAATTCTAAATATTGAACTCAAGCACACCTCAACTCTATGAATTCTCACTCTGCATTGATTGAGATTCTCGTTCATGCCTCCTTGAAGAAATGGTGCATCTATAATCTCAGTAACTTGCTTGGGGAGAGCCATCTTGACAAAGCTGTAGACATCACCATTCGTTGACACCTCACTCCCCATGCCATACTCTACAATTCAAACATCACATTTTTGAATTTTGTAAATTAAATACTCCAAAATAAAAAAGGAAATATATATCTAACATATATATACCTGGAGCTGCATAACCAACCGTCCCTCTTATTCCAACGGAACTTGTCTGACTCTGAATTTCTGAAACATTACTCGTTACTTGTGAGAGAATCCTTGCTAATCCAAAGTCAGAAACATGGCCAGTCAATTCATTGTCCAAGAGAACATTGCTTGGCTTGAGATCACAATGAACTATTGGCGTTTCACAATGATTATGAAGATAATCCAGTGCGCAAGCAACACCAATGGCAATTTCTAGCCTCTGAAGAAGACCTAACTTCTTGGGTACATGATCTCGTAACTCTTCAGTTCCAGTAGGTGGATGCAGCCACTCCTCTAAGCTCCCGTTGTCCATGAACTCATAAACTAGAGCCTTGAAATCATTACAATAAAAATCAACACTTGAACACACGGTTATAATCTTGACAAGATTTCGGTGCCTAATATTTCTCAAAGCTTCACATTCGGCTATGAAACTCCTCGAAGCTCCATGGCGTGACAAGTTAAACACCTTCACGGCAACAAGTTGAGCTTTATCATCCTCATCAAGAACTCCTTTGTACACACCCAAAACTACCAGCACCAATTAAATTAACCTTTGAGAACCCGTCAGTAGCTTTGAGTAGAGTAGCATATGACACTTGCAAAATAGTGTTCCCGAAAGTGCTCAATGAAATTTCTTTCCCTTTCTTCCCTGACGAACAAAGAAAGAAAAATGAGAACACCATGGCTATTCCTAGAAGAGTAAGTCCAAATACTAAAGGGAGTATTTGTTTCAAGCTACGAGACAATCTTCGTTTCTTGGTCTCTTTAGACTTGCACTTGGGAAGCCTTAAATTAGCAACAGGGCTGCATAGATTAGTGTTGCCAACAACTGAAATAGCACTCGCATTTTTGAAAACACCTCCAGTTGGTACCACTCCCCAAAATTGATTGAATGATACGTTCAGATTATTCAGGATTCTAAGGTCTTCTAAAAAATGTGGAATTTCCCCTGAAAAATTATTGCGAGAAAGGTCTAGATCTCGAATCCCTCTTACTGAACTCATAGACAAAGGAATGGACTCGTTGAAGAAGTTTCCTTGCAAATGCAGGACTTCTAAACTCTCACAACCACCAAGGCTACTGGGGAGTTCTCCAGATAACATGTTATCAGAAAGATCCAGTTCACTCAGACTATGGAAATTCCCAACCTCCAGAGGAAGGGAACCTGTGAAGCGGTTATTATTCAAGTGCAAAGCAATCGATAAGGAGGAGAGTCTAAAAACTTGTTTGGGTATTGTGCCATTTAGGAGGTTATAAGAAAGATACAACAATTGCAACCCATGGCATTCCCCCAGACCTGAAGGAATGCTACCCTCAAGATGATTTCTATTCAGTGCAAGATAGAATAACTTGGTTAAATTTCTTAAGGAAGACGGAATATTTCCTGATAATTTGTTCATGAAAATATCTAATTCTCCAAGGTTTGAAAGCTTACCCATGTCAGAGGGGATGTTACCTGTGAAGCTATTATTCCCCCAACGCAACGATAGCAAGCTCACCAGATTCCCTATCCCGGATGGGATGCTTCCATATATTTGGTTATTTAGAACCCAAAACATTTCAAGTTTGGTTGAGAGATTGCATACTGACATGGGCAATGTCCCTCCAAAATTGTTGTCGCTAATAATCAGCCTTTTTAACTGGGTGGCATTGGTCAAGGTCGAGAGAAAACTTAAGTCACCATCTTTACCGCTTCCAATATTATTATATTGAATGTTGAAAATCCGGAGGTTGTGAAGCTTTTGGAGATTCGGTACCTGTCCGATTAGGTTGTTAACCCCAACTTCAAATAATTGAACACTTGCGATGTTGAATATTGAGGGAGGTATGGACCCAGTGAGTTGGTTTAAGGCGACGCTGAAGATTTCGAGATTAGGAAGACTTTTGCCAATATCTGATGGAATACTCCCTTGAAGTTGGTTACCTGGCATGGAAAATGTAACAAGAGAAGAGAGGTTATAAATGGAGGATTGGATGCTACCAGACAACTGATTTAACCCCAATCCCAAGAAGGTTAATTTTTTCAATTGGCCAAGAGAACTAGGGATGGTTCCCCAAGGAATGAGGGACCTGTCCCGTTACATTATTATAGAATGATGCAAATTTTTGCAGTTTTGACAGCAATCCAATTTCTGAAGGAATTTTACCCACCAACTTGTTCCGAGAGAAATTCACATGGATAAGGTTGAAGCAATATGATATATTGTGTGGAATACTGCCACTAAACGAGTTAATGTCTAATCGCAATACCTGCAATCTACGCAAATACCTGCAATCTACGCAAATTCCCAATTTGTGGACTACTGGGACCTATTGTCTGGCACTTTCCGTACGCCAAGGACCAAGACCATTAAAGCACCTTGACTCCAGAAGCTGACTGGAAACATTTGGCAACCATCCAAAATGAAAAAAACAAATACAAGGAATCCTATTTTTGGTTACATCAGACGTCACGCTGGTGTCGATATGAAAGTTACCTTGCTAGGTGACCCTAGCTATGAATGGAAATTTTGAAGTCTACGTTTTTTGAGGGGCTGGACTGTGAGATTGCTGATTTTCTTATAGTTCCCCTAAAGTACCATTGCAAGAAAGCTTGGTGTGGATGCAACCTTTCTAAAAATTGTAATAGTTACTAGTGAGATCAAGCTTTCTTAATTTTTAAACTTCATGGGGGCCTCAAGACTCGAGAACATTGATTGAAAATTGTAACATGAAGGTTTAAGTCCCCATTAAACACGTTGTCAGTGGTTCTCTTCCTTGTAAACTTCTCCTACAAGAGAATTTCAAAACTGTAGACATATCCAGTTATCAACGCCTCACTTCCCATACCATACTCTGCCATTCAAATATAAGAAAATATTGTTAGCAAACTAAGAACAAAATAGTTTAATTATGCAACAACAACAAAGCCTTTTTCCATTAAGTAGGGTCGGCTATATGAATCCTAGAACGCCATTGTGCTCGGTTTTGTGTCATGTCCTCCGTTAAATCCAAGTACTCTAAGTCTTTTCTTAGGGTCTCTTCCAAAGTTTTCCTAGGTCTTCCTCTACCCTTTTGGCCCTGAACCTCTGTCCCGTAGTCACATCTTCGAACCGGAGCGTTAGTAGGCCTTCTTTGCACATGTCCAAACCACCGTAACCGATTTTATATCATCTTTCCTTCAATTTCGGCTACTCCTACTTTACCTCGGATATCCTCATTCCTAATCTTATCCTTTCTCGTGTGCCCATACATCCAACGAAGCATCCTCATCTCCGCTACACCCATTTTGTGTACGTGTTGATGCTTCAACGCCCAACATTCTGTGCCATACAGCATCGCCGGCCTTATTGCCGTCCTATAAAATTTTCCCTTGAGCTTCAGTGGCCTACGACGGTCACACAACACGCCGGATGCACTCTTCCACTTCATCCATCCAGCTTGTATTCTATGGTTGAGATCTGCATCTAATTCTCCGTTCTTTTGCAAGATAAATCCTAGGTAGCGAAAATGGTCGCTCTTTGGTATTTCCTGATCTCCGATCCTCACCCCCTAACTCATTTTGGCCTCCATTTGCACTGAACTTGCACTCCATATATTCTGTCTTTGATCGGCTTAGGCGAAAACATTTAGATTCCAACACTTCTCTCCAAAGGTTACGCTTCGCATTTACCCCTTCCTGAGTTTCATCTATCAACACTATATCGTTTGCGAAAAGCATACACCAAGGAATATCATCTTGAATATGTCCTATTAACTCATCCATTACCAACGCAAAAAGGTAGGGACTTAAGGATTGTTGATGCACAAAATCAGTGAGGACTTTGGTACAACAGAAAGTATTAAGTTTGTGATCTTCGCTAGATTGCTCCGGTCATTAGTGTGGATAAGTATGTAAATGGATAGAGACAGGAAAGCAAACACAAGATGTACGTGGTTCATCCAGATTGGCTACGTCCACGGAATAGAGGAGTTCTCATTAATTGTGAAGGGTTTACACAAGTACATAGGTTCAAGCTCTCCTTTAGTGAGTACAAGTGAATGATTTAGTACAAATGACATTAGGAAATATTGTGGGAGAATGATCTCGTAATCACGAAACTTCTAAGTACCGAAGTGTGGTATCGTCTTCACTTGCCTTATCTGTCTCATAGGTACATGTGGCATCTTCTCTGGAAGTACTCTTCCTCCATCCAGGGGTGGTATCTTTAACTGGTGGAGATGCACAAGGTAATGTATCAATTTCACTTGAAGCTTACTTGTAGTTTCAGGCTTGGTCAAGCGCGATACAAACCATGTAGTAGGAGTCCCCCAAGTCGCAGAGCTAGGGGATCTGTTGAAAGAGGTGACAAATAAGGTAAGCAATCAGAGCTCCAAGCAATCAGTCCCAGATCAGAAGTTTGATTTCGAGTTCCGGCTGATTGTTCTCATTCTCCATATCTTGCAGGCAGCATGAAGGATAAAGAGAAGAAAAAGGAGAAGAGATGATATGAGATACTTTTTCTTTTGAAGAAGTAACTTTCCACAAGCTTATTCTTGAACTGGGCTGGAGGGTTTTCTGGTTTCCTCCAAAGTATAAGGCCGACTGAAGAATTTGAGGGTCAAAACAAGTCCATCAAATCTAGAGTACGTTCGACCCTGCTGATATGGGATACTTTTGCTGTTGACGAAGTAGTGGATGTATCGGCACATATTCTGTTACGCTTGTCTCCACATGCTTCCTTGTATTCTTCTCACTTGCCTTATCTGTTCCTCAGGCAGATGTGGTATCTTTTTTGGAAGCATAAGATGTTGAAGATGAGTACTCGAGAGCAATGTCAAGTAAGTAATCAGGTAAGGGGTTCCAGGCAGTCAGTTCCTGACTGGAAGCTTAATTCCAAGTGCTGACTGATTGCTCTCTTTCTCCTTGTCTTGCAGGTAAGAACAAGGCCAAAGGAAAAGATAGAGAAAAAGCATGATATGGGATACTCTTGCTTTTAACCCTGATGATATGAGATAGTCTTGCTCTAGTGTAGCTTGTTTACAGAGGTATTATCGGGGGGAAAAAAAGCTGAGTATTTCGAGAGGCTTCGTTGGGAGTGCCCTCCCAGATATGAGGAAGGGTTGAGCATTTTTGCAGGTCTGCCTGTCCGTTGGGGATGGAGGTCGACATATATAGGAGTCTCTCTAACAACAAGTAGTAATGCTATTCCTTTATCCTGCTTGGTCATAGCACGGTAGTGGGAGCTGCCAGCTTCACGTGTTTTAACTCTGTCAGAGCACTTTGAAAAAGTGGTCTGCGGTATCTGGAAAGCTGATGTTGCGTGTGACGATTATAGACAAGCTTTATCCAATGAGATTTGGCTCTCGAAGTTGAGAAAGTGGTGCCTCTTCGGTTTTTGAACAAGCAATCCTGTCGGGGATCTGGCTCTCGAGATTCGGAGAACGGTGCCTCTTCGATTTTTGAGAAAGCAATCTTGCTAGGAGTCTGGCTCTCGAGATTCAGAGAGTGGTGTCTCTTCGATTTTTGAGAAAGTACTCATGTTGGGAGTCTGGCTCTCGAGATTCGGAGGGCGGCGCCTCTTCGATTTTGGAGCAAGCAATCTTGTTGGGAGTGTTTTCTCGAATGTGAGTAAAGGTTGGGCATGTTTGCTAGTCTACCTTGCCACGGAGCACAAAGGTTGACACACAGGGACTTTCCAATTATCCAGCAGTTGTGCTGTTCCTTTACCCTTGTGGGTAATAATATAGTAGCTAGACCTTCAAAATTTATGTGTCTAAACTTTGTTAGTGTTGTTTCTTTACTCTTCTTTTACCCTTCTTTGGCAAAGTTATCTGTGGTACCCATGAGCTAATGTTATCTGTGGTACCCGTGCTTTCTACTTCACCAGAAATCTTCGACAGCATGCCTGTAATTTCCGCAAAGCTGAGTGTGCATATGACAGGTGCTGACAAGGCTGAAAAAGCAGGTGCCTCTTCGATTTCTGAGATCGGCCCTTGTGGTCTCTGAGCAGCCCAGCTTTTGAGAAAGCAAACGCCTCTTCGATTTCTAAGATTGGCCTTTGTGGTCTTTGAGCAGCCCAGCTTTTGAGAAAGCAAACCCTCTTCGATTTCTGATATCGGCCCTTGTGGTCTCTGAGCAGCCCAGCTTTTGAGAAAGCAAATGCCTCTTCAATTTCTGAGCAGGCGCCTCTTCGATTTCTGAAGCTCCGTCGAGTGTAGATTTTTATGGGGGCTGGCATTAAGTTCCAAAGCACACTTGAATCTCCACCAATAGAAGCTCCATTCTTGCACTTCTAAGATCCTGATTTGTCTGACCTCTTCTCTCTTCAACACCTTTGAAAATGTCTGGCCCCTCCGACCGTCGTTTTGACTTGAACCTTGTTGAAGAGGCAGCCACGCCTTCTCCAGACAACATATGGCGCCCATCCTTCTTATCCCCTACTGGTCCTCTTACCGTTGGGGATGCCGTGATGAAGAATGATATGACCGCTGCGGTGGTGGCCAGGAACCTTCTCACTCCCAAAGATAACAGACTACTTTCCAAACGGTCTGATGAGTTGGCTGTTAAGGATTCTCTGGCTCTCAGTGTTCAGTGTGCAGGTTCTGTATCTAATATGGCCCAACGCCTATTTGCTCGAACCCGCCAAGTTGAATCATTGGCGGCTGAAGTGATGAGTCTCAAATAGGAGATTAGAGGGCTCAAGCATGAGAATAAACAGTTGCACCGGCTCGCACATGACTATGCTACAAACATGAAGAGGAAGCTTGACCAGATGAAGGAATCTGATTGTCAGATTTTACGTGATCATCAGAGGTTTGTGGGTTTGTTCCAAAGGCATTTATTGCCTTCGTCTTCTAGGGATGTACCGCATAATGAAGCTCCAAATGATCAACCTCCGATGCCTCATCCTTCTAAGGTTCTGTCCAGTACTGAGGCTCTGAATGATCCCCCTCCGGTGCCTTCTCTTTCTGTGGCTCTACCGACTGCTGAGACTTCTCCTAAGCAACCTTTGTGAAGGCTCCCTCTTGTTTGTTTATTTTGACTCATGTATATGTACATATTTGTAACTTATCGGAGATATCAATAAATAAGCTTTGCTTCATTTCAACGTATTGTGTTAAATACCCCAAAGGCTTCGTCACTAAGTTCTTTGAATTTTTCTTTTGTTGAAGCTTGTATGTTGAAGCTTTGTGAGTGGAGCATGTAGGTTGAGGTAGTGTTCCCTTAATTTCCCAAGTAAGGAAAACTTCTCGGTTAGAGACTTGAAAAATCTAAGTCACTGAGTGGGGTCGGCTATATGAATCTTAGAACGCCATTATGCTCGGTCTTGTGTCATGTCCTCCGTTAGATCCAAGTACTCTAAGTCTTTTCTTAGAGTTTCTTCCAAAGTTTTCCTAGGCCTTCCTCTACCCCTTCGACCCTGAACATTTGTCCCGTAGTTGCATCTTCTAACCGGAGCGTCAGTAGGCCTTCTTTGCACATGTCCAAACCACCGTAACCGATTTTCTCTCATCTTTCCTTCAATTTCGGCTACTCCTACTTTACCTCGGATATCCTCATTCCTAATCTTATCCTTTCTCGTGTGCCCACATATCCACCGAAGCATCCTCATCTCCACTACACCCATTTTGTGTACGTGTTGATGCTTCCCCGCCCAACATTCTGTGCCATACAGCATCGCCGACCTTATTGCCGTCCTATAAAATTTTCCCTTGAGCTTCAGTGGCATACGGCGGTTACACAACACGTCGGATGCACTCTTCCACTTCATCCATCCAGCTTGTATTCTATGGTTGAGATCTGCATCTAATTCTCCGTTCTTTTGCAAGATAGATCCTAGGTAGCGAAAACGATCGCTCTTTGGTATTTCCTGATCTTCGATCCTCACCCCTAACTCATTTTGGCCTCCGTTTGCACTGAACTTGCACTCCATATATTCTGTCTTTGATCGGCTTAGGCGAAGACCTTTAGATTCCAACACTTCTCTCCAAAGGTTAAGCTTCATATTTACCCCTTCCTAAGTTTCATCTATCAACATTATATCGTCTGTGAAAAGCATACACCAAGGAATATCATCTTGAATATGTCATGTTAATTCATCCATTACCAACGCAAAAAGGTAAGGACTTAAGGATGAGCCTTGATGTAATCCTACAGTTATAGGGAAGCTTTCGGTTTGTCCTTCATGAGTTCTTACGGCAGTCTTTGCTCCTTCATACATATCCTTTATAGCTTGGATATATGCTACTTGTACTCATTTCTTCTCTAAAATCCTCCAAAGAATGTCTCTTGGTACCCTATCATACACTTTTTCCAAATCTATAAAGACCATGTGTAAATCCTTTTTCCCATCTCTATATCTTTCCGTCAATCTTCGTAAGAGATAGATTACCTCCATGGTTGAGCGCCCTGGCATGAACCCGAATTGGTTGTCCGAAACCCGTGTCTCTTGCCTCAATCTATGCTCAATGACTATCTTCCAGAGCTTCATTGTATGACTCATTAGCTTAATACCCCTATAGTTCATGCAATTTTGTGCGTCGCCCTTATTCTTGTAGATAGGCACCAAAGTGCTCTTTTGCCACTCATTTGGCATCTTCTTCGTTTTCAAAATCCTATTGAAAAGGTCAGTGAGCCATGCTAAACCTATCGGTATATCGTCTGAGCCCACTGCTTTTCTATGCTTCATCTTCTTTAAAGCTACAACCACTTCTTCCTTCCTGATTCGACGATAAAAGGAGTAGTTTCTACACTCTTCTGAGTAACTCAACTCCCCTAAAGAAGTACTCCTTTCATGTCCTTTATTGAAAAGACTATGAAAATAACCTCTCCACCTGTCTTTGACCGCGTTCTCTGTAGCAAGAACCTTTCCATCCTCATCCTTGATGCACCTCACTTGGTTTAGGTCCCTTGTCTTCTTTTCCCTTGCTCTAGCTAGTTTATAGATATCCAACTTTCCTTCTTTGGTATCTAGTCGCTTATACATATCGTCATAAGCCGCTAACTTAGCTTCTCTCACAGCTTTCTTCGCCTCTTGCTTCGCTCTTCTATACCTTTCACCATTTTCATCGGTCCTATCCTTGTATAAGGCTTTACAACATTCCTTGTTAGCCTTCACCTTTGTTTGTACCTCTTCATTCCACCACCAAGATTCCTTTTGGTGTGGAGCAAAGCCCTTGGACTCTCCTAATACCTCTTTTGCTACTTTTCGGATACAACTAGCCATAGAATCCCACATTTGGCTAGCTTCCCCCTCTCTATCCCACACACACTGAGTGATTACTTTCTCTTTGAAAATGACTTGTTTTTTTCCTTTTAGATTCCACCATCTAGTCCTTGGGCATTTCCAAGTCTTGTTTTTTTTTTCTCACTCTTTTGATATGTACATCCATCACCAACAAGCGATGTTGATTAGCCAAGCTCTCCCCCGATATAACTTTGCAATCCTTACAAGTTATACGATCCCCTTTCCTCATTAGAAGAAAATCTATTTGTGTTTTTGATGACCCGCTCTTGTAGGTGATCACATGTTTTTCTCTCTTCTTAAAGAAGGTGTTGGCTAAGAAAAGATCATATGCCATTGCAAAATCCAAGATAGCTTCCCCATCCTCGTTTCTCTCCCCAAAACCATGGCCACCATGAAAACCTCCATAGTTGCCTGTCTCCCTGCCCACGTGTCCATTTAAATCTCCTCCTATAAATAACTTCTCCGTCTGAGCAATTCCTTGCACCAAGTCTCCAAGGTCTTCCCAAAATTTCTCCTTTAAACTCGTATCCAACCCTACTTGAGGTGCATACGCACTAATCACATTGATAAGTTCTTGTCCTATTACAATCTTGATTGCCATGATTCTATCTCCTACCATCTTGACATCTACAACATTTTGTGTCAAGGTCTTGTCCACGATGATGCCAACACCGTTTCTCATTCTATTTGTGCCCGAATACCAAAGTTTAAATCTTGAGTTTTCTAGATCCTTTGCCTTAAGACCATCCCACTTAGTTTCTTATAGGCACATAATATTTATCCTTCTCCTCACCATAACTTCCACTACTTCCATAGATTTTCCAGTTAAGGTTCCTATATTCCACGTTCCTAAACGCATTCTACTCTCTTGAACTCTACCCTTCTGTCCTAGCTTCTTCACCCTCTCCTGTCTAATAGGATCAAAGTACTTCTTTTGTGTGTCCCGTGTAAAGTTGATAGGAGCATATGCTCCCAAACAACTTTGAGTGGAGTCGTTCGAAAAGAAGTTTCTATGGTCCCCTTACTCATTTACCACTGCATCCGGGTGCCGATGGAGATACAGCGACCCTTGCTCACTTATCACTGTGCTCGGGCCACACAGCGCGCCACTTACGGGTGACGCCCTAGCTTTAGCGCGATTTCGTTCTGGATTCATTTTCATAAGGATTCGACGTAACCGTGGAGTGCCGGCTGTCGACTACCTGACGCCCTCCCCCTCCTCCTTTATCCGGGCTTGGGACCGGCAATGTAAGATAAACTTACATAGGCGGAGTTTAGTTGAATTATGCAAAATTTAAAAATTAAAAAAAAAGGATATTGTGGAGAGAATTTGAATATTTACCTAAAACCATATAACCAATCGCTCCTGTTATTCCAGCGGAACTTGCTGATTTGTTGAAGCTTTTATACTGGTCAGTTGTGAGAACCTTGCTAGTCAAAGTCAGAAACATGTCCAGTCGACATGTTGTCCAAAAGAACAGTACTTGGTTTCAGATCACAATGAACTGGCGGTGTTTCGGAGTGATTATGAAGATAATTGACTAATTGAGAGCACAAGCAACATCTATGGAAATGTTGTGCCTTTGCAAAAGATTTAAACTCTTGGGTGCCTCTCTTGCTTCCTCAATATCAGTCGGTGGATGCAGCCACTTCTCTAAGCTTCCTTTTTCCATGTACTCATAAACCAAAGCCTTGAAATCATTACCAAGAGAATCAAAACTTGAACATGCAGTTATACTTCTCTAAGCCTCACATTCATATAAAGAACAATATGTCAGTACAAAACCAATTTATAGTACTAACAAAGTACATTGTAAAAGCAATTTCCTGACTCAAAATTTCGTGAGTCATTTCTTAAATTACGTTTCTTGAAGGCATTAGATTAAACGGCATGCCAAACTAGAACGACTGAATGCAACCATGATCGTATTAATAAGCAAGCACTTCTATCTATCAAATATTAAGGCGGAAGTTAATTTACCAAACAATAAATATTTTGTGACTTGCAATTCCATTTTGACGTAGGGACACTGCTCAAATAATGACACCAGGAACAATGATTGTTCAGATTGACCCCTCGAAAAAGAGTAACCAGGCCAAGAGTACACCTGTAAAAAACATGACGTTTGTTAGAAAATGCCTGCATATTCTGATACTACTTAGATACGAGGAAAATGAACCTTTACTTCCAATAACAAAACAACAACCTGCCAGCACATACAACCCAAAACAACAAAGTAGAAGCCGCTATCAACAAAGTGACCAATTAGTACTACATAGAGAACAACGATAACAATAACACAATGCCTTCTCCAAACCATTCTAATCAGAAACAAGCAGATACAGAGACTATTCACAATGACAATAATGAAGACATATTACAGGACACATGATATCTACATATCTACACAAAATCCAGTTCTTTGATTTGATAGAAAGAAAGAAAAAAATGTGCACGCGCCAACTGTGGCTACCAGATTCTCATGCAGGGAATCGATTAGGTTCATGAAGTTAAAAAATTAAATCAGAGATCGAGGAGGAGCTTACCCAACAATCAATAGTATCAAAGAGAGGATCCACAATACAAAAATCCAAGAAGAAATCCGGGGACAAATCCTCCAATATGAGCAAAGTTGTCCGCGTGTGGTAGAATTCCACTGCTAAGTGTATTATGATGAAGAAAAGGAGAGTAACCAATGCTGCTAACTGCGGGTAGAAACCTGAAACTGTAAGATCAAAGGGTCGTGCACATAAAGAGGTGCATCATTGAGTATACAGAAACTTTATTTACCTTATTTACATACATTTTCCAATTTGATATGGCTCTGAAAGCATGCTTCCTAGTAAACCAAAAAGTGCACCAGAAGCACCAACAGAAATACCATATTGAAAGCATGCTTCCTAGTAAACTAATTTATTATTCTACAACTAATGTCGTGTGCTTTATCTTTTTACTACAAACACTTATGGATATGGCCATACATGCATGATAACATACATGAAGCTAAAAATCCAGATGCATACCAAATCCAAATTCTTGCTCAAGCCAAATTCCAACGAATACAAGACTCAGCATATTGGCAAGCACATGGAAAACTCCAGCATGTAACCACATACATGAGATCAGCCACCATCTCTGGTGTTGATGAACCACTCTCTGTGCGTCTAGAGCACCCATCTTTTCTAACCTTCAGGATGAAAACACATGAGAAACAAGTTAGATATGTAACTGAGACCTATTGACCCTTATGGGGCATGTCTATAGCTTTTATTTCCAAACAGATGATAGCTCACTCGCCCTTGTAGTGCATACTGAAATGAGCACATTAAACATCTTAAAAGAATGACAAACAATTTCATTTTTCCTTTAAGAATGCGTACTCGCTCTTACCAGAGATATTAAGACAAAACAATTTCATTTTTCCATGATGTTCTACCATTGGCCTCACAGACCAAGGAAAGTCGAACGAAAATTTTGAAACCAAGTCGCTAAAGAACACTAATGTAAAACTTTAAGGGTGCGTTTGTTGTACCAGACTGTCTCGGAATGGACTAGCTTCAGGGATTAAGCTGGACTGGCTTAGACTAGACTAAGCTGAACCAGCTTAGTGAAGCGTTTGGTGCAGTGTCAGACTAGAAAGCAGGATAATGAAAACAGTACTGTCACCAGTTTCTCTTCGTGATTATACATCGTATATTATAAGTCATAACCTTTGCTGCTGAACAACTTTAAAGTAATTTTCATATAGGTATCTCCAAGATAAATAAAAACAGAGGAATTAGAATTCTCTGCTTCGAATGATTAACTCATGGAATCGTGCCATGCGAGGGAGGTTAAACCTGACGTTATATCAGTAACAACTTTCGTGTGATTATTAACCCATGAAAAGGGGAAGGCAAAATTCAAGCAAAGGGTTCATTCTACAGGTTCGACTATTAATCTTTTACAGTAAAGAAATTTGAAGAGAAAACTGACAGCAGCCAAACATGGGCATATGATGCATATGCTTAGGAGTCAAGACTATGTTTCCGCCCCAGTCTCAGCAAATGAAGCATTAGTTGCAGAAATCTGGGCTTCTAATAGCTTCGCTTGGCGTTCTGCATGTTCTCTTTCACACTGAGCGATTCCCATTATAATGTCAAGCATGGTACATGTTGTGCCGAAGAACACAAGCAATGCTAAAGTTTCCTTTTTATCCCCACTGGAATCGCTAACAAAGCCCCTGCTACGGAGAAAACCCAAGTGCCCATTGCGCTGCAGATAGCCATGCACAACATCATTCAACTACACTTTAAGCTAGCAAATAAATCAGAATAAACTTAAATGGAAAAGACTGTATCTACGATGCCAAAGAGAAGTACGGCCTGTGAACCATAAGGTGAAATTTGTCATGTTCTAATGAAGTTGAGTGATGTATTGCTGGTTTAGCCAGATTTTTCTGATAAACACATAATTTCTCTCTTTCGTGTAACAGCATGGGTCAATGAGACAATTAAAACAATTAAACTGAGTAGAAACCTCTGCAGAATTGCAAACCATAAAATTGTGGAAGAAAACATCACAGAAACTGTGTATGGAGTCCAATGAGTTAATAACTAATACTGACGAGAGCAAAAACATGCTTGAATCACTTGTACAAGTTTTAGTATGTTGATGCACAAAATCGGAGGGGTCTTGGAACAACATAAATATGACCGTGAATCTGCAAGAAAGTAAAGAACACAAGATGTATCGTGGTTCACCCCAATGTTTGGGCTACGTCCACACTGATGTTGATATTGTTTCACTCTGAATGGTGAATATACAAGAAGGCTAGAGGCAGTGTGCTCTCTAGCCTATTTTCTGTGTTTGCCCTCTCTGAGATGTTTTCTCTCTTCCCATGGCCTAAACCTTCAACCCCCTAATGAGGGGAGTGAAGAGTCATTTTATAGAATAAGGGCTCCTCACTTATTACATATTTGCCCTTTCATTTATTACATAATTACATTTGAGTCCCCCGAGTATTTATACGAGGTCTAAATACGGAGGCCCTAAGTATGGTACAAACAGTAGTCCCCCAAGTCTTCAATCAAGAGAGTCTTTTGGCTGGAGACTTGAAATTCAGTCCATGTGTGGGCCGAAGTAACTAGATGTCGTCTAGAACTGATACTCGATATGAGGCGGTGCTCAATCTGAAATGATACTCAACTAGAAGTAGCACATGTTGCGAGGCTGCTCGGTTTGTGGCTTATGTTGCCTTGGTTGCGGTCTTTGTATACCATGCACTGAAGCTTTGTAGGTGAAGCTTTCGAAGTTGGAGATTTTGTAAATGAAGCTTTCGAAGCTGGAGCTCTTGTAAATGAAGCTTTCGAAGCTGGAGCTCTGTAAATGAAGCTTTCGAAACTGGAGCTCTGTAAATGAAGCTTTCGAAGCTAGAGCTCTATAAATGAAGCTTTCGAAGCTGGAGCTCTATGAATGAAGCTTTTGAAGCTGGAGCTCTATAAATGAAGCTTTCGAAGCTAGAGCTCTGTAAATGAAGATTTCGAAGCTAATTGACATGAGTGATGCTCATGAATGTTTATGTTGATTGACATGAGTGATACTCATGGATGTTGACATGAGTGATGTTCATGAATGTTGACATGAGTGATGCTTATGTATGATGGTGATTGTCATGAGTGATGCTCATGTATGATTTTTTTAAGGATGGGTTGTACTTTTGATCACCTGGTTAATGATAATAACAGCAGGCTGCCGAATAATATTGGAGTACTAGACGTACTTTTGATCACCTAGTTGGTGATAATAAAGGGTGAACCTTAAGTGGAGGGATGGAGGTTGGAGTTTGAAGCCATAGGGCCTGGCTTTTTTGTGCATATGGGCCTTCACCCTTCACATAACATTCCAGCCCACTATTTTGGGCTTGCCGACATTATTTATTTATTTTTTTTTGGCATGTTGCCTTCTTTACACATCAGTATCACTATATAATAATTGCTCCAGTTTGCAGAAGACAACTTAATAAAATATTCATCAATGACAGTGGGTAAGAGCTGTAAAGATAAGAGTCTTATCTTTGTGGTTGTTTTCCATGAGTGCAAATGAATGATTGAGTGTGGCAGACTTGATAGTGGTGGACTATGGCCTCCCCCATAACAAACCTCATCATTTTCTCCATCTCCAGACATCATTTTCCTTTTTCTATTCTTTTCTTCTTTTGCTTTTGTTTCCCACTTCATT
This sequence comes from Malus domestica, assembly GCF_042453785.1. NCBI lineage: Eukaryota > Viridiplantae > Streptophyta > Magnoliopsida > Rosales > Rosaceae > Malus > Malus domestica. The sequence continues at coordinate 8,591,619 of NC_091671.1, read as the reverse complement.
TCCTGCAACTTTCAAAACTTTGGCGACGAGATATAGATGCGGCCGTAGTTGTCCAGAATCCATGTCCGACTGCCATGGCAAAGGCCGGATGACAAAGATCGGTCCAGCACTTCGGCCCTTCCACCGAGTCTTTCGTCCCGATATCTTATACATCCATCTGAATTCAACCCATAACCCCAACCCAAATCCCACGATATAAAAGCTTCAGTCTCATGAAATTACAACCATGAACCATGACCCTTTGGTTAAGATTAAACATGTTTCAGCCACCACGAGATCGAATTGGATCAGCTGCTGAAATGCCGCCGAATACTTGTAATCTCTTCCGATTTGGTTAGAGCTCTGTCTGCGAAATCTTTAAATTCGAATCGAAGAGCGACGAACATAGAAGCTCGAGCTGGTAAAACCAGCTGAATTCAAAAACAGCTCAAACCATCACCTCACAATCTCAAACCACCATCAACGCGTAGATCGTGACACGATCGACGCGAATCTGATGGAAATCGACATAGAAAATAATCTATGGAGCGCAAATCTGGAGAAGAACTCTGGAGGCGCATGAAGTTGTGAGAGGCGAGACAGAATATTTGGTGGCGTGAACCTTGAATTGAGGACTGCAGCCGCTGAGATGGTGGAAGATAGGCCATGTGAGCAGAGAGGGAGAGTCTGGGTAAAATTCTTTCGCCACAGTAGCAACACAGCATCCATCCCGAGGCCATGAAGTAGCAGGTAAGTTTCGTCTTTGAGATTGAAAACCACAGCGGACCGGAATGCTTTCAATGTTATCAGTAACTTCGAATTGTTCCGGGACTGGTTGCGGTGGTTGAAACTGTGTTTGGTGAGCGATCTGGGATGCGGTAGGGTCCATAAACAGGTTGGGAAGCTGGGATCGGTGGTAGGGATTGTTCTGAGATGGGTTGTGGCCGTTCATGGCGACGGAGATGGAGATGGATCGCCCGTTTGTGTAGAAATTAAGGACGCCACCACCACCTCCTCCGCCGTTGAAGCCTCATGATTGCAATTTTTTTTCTTCTGGGTTTCTGAGAGCGAGGAAGGGAAAAAGGCTAGAAGTGGTGGGTTATGAAGAAACGCATGGAAGGAGAAGAAGAGACAGTTTATGTTTCTCTCTCTTATTATCGCCTTGAATTCATTTGTAATTGCGATGAAATTGATAACTCGGCCAAACTCTAGAGAAAGAAAATGAGTAGAAAGAGAGAAAGCTAGGAGTTTTCTAGAAAAGCCCAAGGAGGGAGGTTCTGGGTTCTTGGGTTGTGCAGATTCACAATGGTAAGATGAAAAAAATGAAAGAGAACCAACATAGCTTTTCGTGTCGTTTCTCACAAACGGCGCCAAATGTTGATGCACAAAACCGGAGGTGTCTTGGAACAACATAAATCCGACCGTGAATCTGCAAGAAAGTAAAGAACACAAGATGTATCGTGGTTCACCCCAATGTTTGGGCTACGTCCACACTGATGTTGATATTGTTTCACTCTGAATGGTGAATATACAAGAAGGCTAGAGGCAGTGTGCTCTCTAGCCTATTTTCTGTGTTTGCCCTCTCTGAGATGTTTTCTCTCTTCCCATGGCCTAAACCTTCACCCCCCTTAATGAGGAGAGTGAGGAGTCCTTTTATAGAATAAGGGCTCCTCACTTATTACATATTTGCCCCTTCATTTATTACATAATTATATTTGAGTCCCCCGAGTATTTATACGAGGTCTAAATACGGAGGCCCTAAGTATGGTACAAACATAGTAGACAAGTCTAAATTCTCCATGATAACTAGAAGTCACTATAGTTAAATGTACAAGTATCCTGGTTTATAACAAAATCTTAAAGTTCAACACGAAATTGGTGATCTCCTAGCTCCACGAGGATTTGTTAATATCAATTTGTTTGATATTCCTTTTGATAGGTGAACTCAAATATGTATAAAATTATAATGATTAAACTGTCCAAGATATGCATAAGAGTATCTGAATAATGAAGAAAAACTTTTGGATCAAAATAATAGAACATCTATGGTGATGTGCAACAAGCAGAACCTTCCAATAAGATAAATCCGTTGATGAAAGCTTCAGAAAATGATTACTCACAAAAATTTCCAAAGAGAAGCTTCCAATATATATTCACTAGAAAACAAGTGGCACCCTCAAGGGCTGAAGAAACGGTTAAATACTCGAATACAAAGCTCGAAAAAGATCAAGTATGATCAAAACAGGTAGAGAGGCTTCTTCTTAAATCTTAGCTCATCGCATAATTGTTCAACACATCCAATCCAACTAGATACCCCGTCACTGCCAATACAATACCAGTCATCATGGACATGATATATCCCTAATCCACTACTAAGATCTCCACAAAAGGGTGAATAAGAACCAGAAAAATTGAAAACATCCATAAGCTGTGAATGGATTCCCTAATGTCAAATTCTTAATAAGTATATCCAAAAAACAAGCTGCTGTCAGTGACCCAGTGCCGTTATACTAAATTTGATAATTATGAATGTTGGATTATAGTTAATCACCAAAAACCCTAAAGAAACTCGAAAATCCCATTGAAATGCATAAACAAAACCGAAAGGAATGAACAAAAAGCAATTGAATTTGGAAAATTAAAAAAGTACCCATTGAAATGCAAGGAAAATGAAGCTCACCTGATCAGACCATCGCCAGTGATACAGGTCCGTCATCTATTGTTTATATGTTGGACGGCTACGAGGTGGTGCGACAAGGAAGGAGAAGGGAAAGGGTGAAGGTGCGAAGGGACGAGGAGCAAGTTGCAGTTGCTGCGGTTGATGTCCGAAGGTGTGAAAGAGAAGTGAGATGACAGGATTAGAGGGCGGCTTAGCAATCCTCTCCGAATTGGGGGGCTCGCGAAGACCCGTTAGCGAGGGACTCAGTCGAGGCGAGTCCCTCCTAATCCCATTAAACTTAGTCCGGGTAGGAAACAAACACAGGACTGGACTAAAACTTAGTCCAGTCTAATCTAGTGAAAGACAATGAGTCCAAACAAACACACCCTAAGCCTATAACATACTACAGGAGACATTTTGATTAACATAGCAATCTAATCAAACCAAGTAGTTCACTACTGTAGCTCTTCGAGCACCTTTCTTTATTGTTCAAGCATTTCTGATACGCCGAAATGAAATAGACATCAAGCATTGCCTTAGTGTCACTAAATACCTAAAACCCTCATTACCCCTTAAGCTTCTTTAAGTTTCTCAACTAATCGTAGATTCGCTTCTATATTCACTAGGATTCCCAAGTCCAACATTGATTAATAGCAGAATTACATCAAGCTTCATGCAGTTCAACTATTTTCTTTACACATATATCTAATATAACCAAAATTCCAAATCCACCAAGTCACAAAATTTGCCAAAAAATTTATAAAAACATAACTTTCACAATTACTCTTACCTAAAAAAGTCTCAACCTTGATCGATCCCACTCTAATTTCACAAAAAAAATAAAACCAGTCCAACTATCCAACCCTCCTAATCAGTATTTCACCAAAAACACACAAAGTACATGAAATGGGACCACCACTGTGTCAGTTCCCCACAATCCGCAACTAAAATTTTCCAAATTTCCACATGTGAGCACCCAACAAATCCCAAAACACAAATTTCAATCCAAAACTGCAAACCCCAACAATTTTAAACACATAAACTAATAACAGAGTGAAGCTTTATGTGGTTGAAAACGACCCAAGAAGCGGGTTTTCCTTGAAGGGCTGAAAGGAGAGGCGATGAGATTTTCAACGGAAAGGACTCCGGATCATTTCCACCAAATCCATCAAGTCCGGGTATCCGATTCTTGAAATTTGATCCAACATATTATAATTTTTAAAGTGGGTCCTTATTTGTAGCCGTTGGATCAATTTCAATGATCTGAATCCTTGAACTTGGTGGATTTGGTGAAAGGGAGCCGGAGAGTATCCCTTTCCATTTTTAACCACTTTCATCGCATTACGTGTCATTATCTATTAGTAATATCAGCTTAGATTTTTGTTTAAGTGTGAAATTTGAAGGTTTTTTTAGATATTTTTTGTTGTACGTTTTTTCTAATTTTTTTTTCTTTTTTTTTTTTTGGATTTTTTATCATGGGATTAATCCTGGCTGTTGAATTTTTCAAAATTTTAATATCAAATACGCCACAAAGTGCCACGTGGCACAACATCATCTTTTTAAATTTCTTTTATCGTTTGAAATTTAATGGTTCGGATCAACAAACTGTTGAAAATCCAATAGCTATGGGGTGCCCAAATTGGAGCTGTTTGGTTCACTTCAGTGTACGGGGTTGGGGCCAGCCTTCTGCTACTTGACGTCAGGCACATCGTTACTTATTGCCAATGGGTTGCAAGGGTAGTTCAACAAGCTTCTTGGAGCCCCCCAATTGCCTGCCCAATTTGGCACCGATGGACCATCATTTTTTTTGTCAAGGGCAATTTAACCCAATTGCCTGGTGTGGCAAGAATTATGATGAGCATGGTAGAATTTTCAGCAATGGAGTATACACCTAAAATAGTCGGGAAGAAGCTGTATTATGTCTTTTGTTTGAACTTATAATTTATACAAATGTTTTGTAGGAATAATGTTATATTGTCAAACAATATTTAAATGCAACATTGTCAAAACAATTTTTGGAACGACAGACTATTTAATTTTAGAGAGTTTTAACGAAACACTCCGGTATTGTTCACTTTTAACAAAAAATCACATTTTTACCTTTCTCTGGTACTATTCACTACACATTTATTTGTCATTTTTCATTAAAACTAAAGTTTTTTTTGAATTTTTCGTTAGTTTTCCTTTAATTTTAAAATCAATTTTAGAGCAACCCCTCATAAAGCTTTACTTATAGTTGTACTTTTGTTGTGGGTGGGTTTTTTTTTATTTTTTATTTTGGGGGGTGGGGTTGGGTTTCCCTTATTTTTTGGGCTAGCTACATGCACAGTAGAAAAGCTACCCTATTTGGAGTCAACATCTTCTCCAGATTTTTGTTTTTGAAGTTCAAGAACTCGGATATCCAGGTAGTTAAAGAGAGTGAGATCTGAACTCGTGGTTTGTGTAAAGAAAACCAGTAGAATGAGCTAATGAGAACCGTATGATTTAAAATGAGTACTCTGGATCTCTATGTTTATCAGCTTCGAATATAGAGATCAAGAGAAGATCTCCCTTATTTGGTGCAGTTCATTTAACGGGAAGCTTCATCGAATCACAATAATATGCAAGGGTACAAAATGATTGAAAGGAGCCCTCCTAAATTCGCCTTTTGACCTAATTATGTGAGGGTGGTGGTGGTGATTAGAATTCAATTAAACTCCATACGTTTTGGAGGTTTTCATTTAATCTTGCAAGCATACATACTTAATAGTCGATAGATTTTGGCCTAGGTTTCGTGGATCTCGCATCGACGGCTTCGAGGACACCACCTGGGTGATCTGTCACTCCAGCAACCTTCACCATCGATGACCACCACCAAAAGACTTCTCTTAAGGTCATGAACAAACCCCAAACCAGTTTGGAGGTAGCGGAGTAACAGAGATGGCGAATTGAAGTACACCTATTTTTAAGGTTTCCGACGGATCGAGGGTGTTTTCAGGAGTTTCTCAGCCGAATTGGACTTCGACCCATGTATGAAAGTTCTTCCCCTTGATGAGCTCTACATTCCTGTAAAATTTGGTAATTTTTGGAGTTGGTTGGAAAATTGGGTTTTTGTTGCTGGAAACTGCCACATGCGGCGGTGCGTGGCCTTTTGGGCCACCGTCCCATGGCGGCTAGTGCGGCGGCACGTGGGGTGGGATGGAAGAACCCGAGGTCCCTCCTTAGGGTTTTCGACGTGCCGAATTCGAATCTGCTGTCTGTTTTCCCAAATTCGACCATTTTAGTAGAGTTTTATTAAATGATCTCTATTTATGTTTAGGTGGTCGGTGGGAAGTGACACCTTCCTCTCTAGTTCTAGCGGTTCCCGTGCAACAAAATATATGTGAGTGGAGCCCTTCTTAACTTGCATGTTTTTATAAAATACTAGGCGCAAATTCACAAAAAGCATGATTTCATGATTTAACGTTTTATGCATTATTTATGATTTATCGAGTTTACATTTTACGAAAGATTAGGAATGATTGGATTTTCATATATGAAATTATACGGATTTACGCATATGTTTTATTATGGATTTATGCGATGATGCTTTAAGCTTTTGAGCTCCGGTGATTTGATACGAGTTTTTGAGATATGTTTTCGATGCTTATCTAGTGGGTTATCATACAACACATCCACACAACACGGGTATGTAGACGTCTATGGCCATAGGACACAGTTGAGGATATTTATGTCATACTCCCAGCTTCATTGACGAAACCAGTGTCGGACAACTTCACTAACCACAGCTAGTGTCAGTGAGTGATGTTACATGTATATGTTTCTTCTTTGGCATATCCCAGAGTCGTACAACTTCACCTTTGGGTGATGGATATGTTATGCCTTAGGGAGACTATGATACCCCTAGTGAGTACATCATTGATGAGATTTACGGATTTGCCTTCGGGCGGCGATATCAAATTTATTGAGCATTGTTTTATACGTACATATTTTACGAATGTTTTCATGGCATGTTAGAGTTTTCGGAAAACCTACTATGTAGTACTATATATGTGTTTTCAAAACAGGGGGTTAGTATGTTCAGAAAGAAAATGGTTTTCTTATTATTAGTATTAGTATTATAAACTTTGGTCCACTCACCCTTTGTTTTGTGGCCCCTTTAGGAGTTAGAGTTGCGGCATTCGATCTCAGCGTCAGGGCATTTCTGCATAGATATCTTCGAGTCTTCTCAGTGTATGACCTATTCCTTTGTTCGTACCTTTTTATAATAATTCTTTCACATTATTCTTAATTAGTTGTATGCTCTGAACATGTTCTTGCATTGGCATATTTCTTTCTAATTATATAATTTAATTTGCATGCATGTTTAAAATGGCCTTGTCACCCTGGGGTGTCGATCAACACGTGCCTATCCTAATATTTGGGGATTTCGGGGTGTGGGTGTGTCATTAAATTTGCCTTTTGCCCTAATTAAAATTCGATTTCTCAACCTGTTTCTCATATAACAGAGCCTATATAAAATTCGATTTCGTGACAACCATAAGAGAATGCAATGCCTGATCATGGAGATCACTAGAGATAGAGAGAAGGGTTTGGTCAGTTTGAATCAAAGACAATACCTTGAGAAGTTGATTCGGAAGTTTGGAGTTCATGATTCAACCAAACCGGTTAGTACCCCTTTGGCTCCTCATTTTAAATTGAGTTCTCTACAGTGTCCTAAAACTGATAAAGAGAAGCTGCAAATAAAAAATATACCATATGCAAATTTGGTTGGTAGTTTGATGTATGGAATGGTATGCTCTAGACCGGATATTGCTCATGCAGTTGGCATGGTGAGTCGATATATGCATAATCCAGGTAAAGAGCATTGGCAAGCAGCTAAGTGGATATTGAGATATCTCCATGGTACTCGAGATGTTGGTTTATGCTTTGAGAGGGATGACTCTGGTATTGGTCATTTTGCAGTTGGTTATGTTGATTCAGATTATGCAGGTGATCTGGATGGAAGGAAGTCTACTACAGGCTATGTGTTTACTATGGCTAAAGGACCAGTTTGTTGGAGGTCCATTTTGCAGTCGTCTGTTGCCTTGTCTACTACAGAGGCTGAATATATGGCAGTTGCTGAAGCTATAAATGAGGCCATTTGGATACATGGGCTGATTAGAGATTTGGGGGTTGATCAGAAGCAGGTGAAGGTACATTGTGATAGTCAGAGTGCCATTTATTTGGCTAAGTATCAGGTTCATCATGCGAGGACCAAGCACATAAATGTGCGTTATCACTTTGTTCGTGAAATTGTTGGTGAAGGGGAAATCATTATCCAGAAGATTCCAACTAAAGACAACCCCGCTGATATGTTAACTAAGGTTGTTGGTGTAGCCAAATTTGTTCATTGTTTGAACTTGGCTCACATTATGCCTATATAAAGAAGGCGTTGAGCAGTAGGAGTTTTGGAGCATTTGGCTCGGCATGAGTTGTTCTCTTGCTAGTGTTTGGGAGTGATGTTGTGTGTTATTGTGTTGGTTGGCTTATCATGGCTTTTTTTTCGGAACTTGGCCAAGGTGGAGATTGTTGGAGTATGTGGCCAAGTGGCCAACTTTTGGCTATAAAAAATTATAAAGAAAAAAAAAGAAAGGACAACATGATTATGTTTCCTTGTTTTATGGCTTGTTTGTGGCTTTTTCAAAGCAATAATATGTTTGGTTTCGGAGAAGAAAAGAGAAGAGGATGAGTGCACTAATTTTCAGTTTTAGTAGCCCATCTTTGAGAGAGCAAAGAGAGCTGCAGAGAGCAGAAAACTGAGAGCAGAAAGAGAAGAAAGAAAGGTGATTTCTTTCTTTGTTGGTACTTACTCAATCAAAGTTGTATTTGTGTATTAGCTTTGAGCTTTGTATAGAGAGGAAATTATTCACTATATTTCCCTCTCTATTTGTTTCTTTGGTGAGTGAGAGTTATTGGGTGTATTGGGTTATTTGGGTTGTGAGATTGCCAACACTTTGTAAACTCTCATTTGGTTGATAGTGGATTATTGGGTGAGCTCTTACTGCTCCAAAGACGTACTCCAGTTACACTGACTGTTGAGGAACCTCGTTAAAATCTTGGTGTCTTTAATATTTTGTTCTTGCATTTCATTTGATAAATTTCTTGTGAGTTAGCTTGAGTTGGTTCCAACGGGTTTGGTGCTATCCTAGCACAACAACCTGGATGTGGACCTTTAATATGGCATCCATCCAATCCCACCATTGGCCTACAACCTTCCAAAAAGCCTTTTTTCAATGCTGGAAAGCATACATACAACCTCTGAAACCTAGCCCTTCCTCATTCCATTTTAGTCTTCACCAAAATTGTACTGCCAGGATTTCTTCGCTTGAGCTTCTCACAACAATCCCATAACCTTGCATATTGCTCCACATAAGCTCCTTCATTCTTCTCAGCTGCCAATGACCGTGCTTTATAAAGTTGAGCCAGTGTTACGTGCAAATTGTATTGTTTATGAACAGTTTGTTGGAATTTTGACACATCCCATTTAAGATTGTCAAGCAAATCCTCAGCATACCTATGTGATAACCAAGTTGAGGTGTGTAGTCTAAGCTTTTCCTTTCTCGGGCATGTATGGACATCATTGAGTGTCTTCACTATAAGTGCAGAGCTCCCATCTATTTTGCTTGCATAAATCACCCATGGGCATCCCTCATTTGAACGCTTACCCTGAACTTTATAACGCTCTCTTATTGGGAATCTTATTTGTCTTTCATTCACACAACCATAATATGTCACTGCTTGTCTGAACTCCTTTCTATTGGAAAATATCATTCCAGTTCTAAATTGTGGGTTCTTGATATTCAAATCACTTCTGAAAGGAATGAGTTTGGGCATTTTATTCTTACTTTTCCGCTTCATTGGTTGTTCACCTTCAGATGATGAGCTAGAACCACTTCTAAAGCCATCCGAATCTTCGTAGTCTGTTTCAACATCTCCAAATCCTAAATCAGGGAAGGGTTCAGTATTACGTGATGCTTACCTATTTCCATTGCATTTTCCATTGGTATATTTCCCTTTAGTTTTCTCTACATTGTCGTCAAATAAGTTGTCATCGACATCACTTTGTTCATAGTCTGAGTCTCGATAATCTGAATCTTCCGAATTGCCATTGCCATCTTTCTCTTCATTTTCCATGTTATGCATACCTACCTCAACAAGATTGTCTTGTTCCCAATCTCCTTCATAAGCTTGCTCCAAAAATCCCTCAAATATACCTAAAGGATCATACATGTGAGGAATGTCAAAAGAGTTTGTTGAAGCTTGAATTTCGATGTTCGGGGCTGACATGTGAGGAATGTCGAAAGGGTTTGCTGAAGCTTGAATTTCAATGTTTGGGGCTGAATTGATCAGTTGGTCATCATCAACAATGTACACCAGTACCACTCTATTTAGGGGCAATACAGTAGCTAGAGTCCAAAAATCACTATCAGCAACCATAGGCTTGTAAGTTCTGTCATTTGGCAATGTGTAATAGTACTTAGCAATCTTAGGGCTGGTTTGGTATTGCTGTGCTTTGAAAAAAATTGCTGTGAGAATAAGCGGCTGTGAAATAAATTAGCAGAGTGTTTGGTAAACTTTTTTTGTAAAAGTGCTTTTGCAAAAAAAAAAATCTCATAGTGGGTATTTTCATTAAAGGAGCACTGTAGCTCTGTGTATTTTGAAAAAAAAACCAGTTTTCCAAAGCTGCAAATAGCAGCTTCAGCTTTTTCCTTTTATTTTAGCTTATTCTCACAGCAGCTTCCAAAATAAACTTTTTTTTTAGTTTACCAAACACCTAAAACCCTCACAACTTTTTTTCATAGGTGTTTTTTTTAAGCACCTCACTCCCAAACCATCTCTTAGTATACCCTAACTTCTTCGCACAATCCTCAATATCCCACTTGGACATTTAGATCGCAGTTCATATTGTCAAACCAAGCAACACGACCACCGACACAAGTCATTGTTCCATTACAGGCTTCTATAAAGTGACCTCCATGGTGCAATTGTAAATAATTCATATTTATTTGTACAAAATAAGTGATCAAAGTTTAAGCAATCGGTAAAATGACAAAACAAATAAACATTCCCTACTTAGATACAAAGTAACCATCAGCATAAAAGTGCATGGACATGAAAATAGGTTTTAGTACTTTAAATTTTGAGATTAAGAGTGTTCAAGTCAAACTTAAAGTCTGACTTGCCCCACAATAACCAACTTTCAATGAACGCCATTTATATGTCTAAAAAAAAGATAAAAACTCTCAAATTCTCGACTCAATACATAAAATGTTAAACAAGAGACCTTGTCCCAATCCAATCCACCCTCTGTAAACAAACCAAATCATGTTGATTTATGTCATCTTTTATTCCAGTAGGACTCTTTGTAATCCAATATATTTATACGCTGCCAAGGAATGAATATGAGCTACGGCTTCTACAATTCAATTTTCTTGTTACAGCTTTCTACATAAAAGAAATAAACAAAACACAGGAAGACATCAATATAAAACAAGTAGTCGACATTCTACGCACAACATTCTACACACAAACACTATCTATTCTAAAGTTGAGGATTGAATTGACTGTAGCTTAGCTACAGTCAATTGTTTGCCACTTGATTTTACTTTATTTATGCCATTGCCATCAAATTAGGGCTGGGTGGGTTAGTGTGTTTTAGGGGTTGGGTTACTTTGTTTTGGGCCGCCCATCATGTGTTTGATGGGCCTTCTTAGATTCTTCGTAAGGTCGGCCCTTAGGGTGCTAAAATGATGGAAATATCTATCTAGGGTTAGGATCACGCGGCTGAGATTAAAGGGATGCATGGCACTTTTGTCATCTTAAATCATGCTCTCTCTCTCTCTCAATCTAAAATAGAGACATGATTCAGAATTAACATTGTTAAAATGCATGAAATAAACATGTTGGAATAATGGTGAAATTAGGCTAGTCAACTTTCTTGTTCAAAGTTAGGCAAGTTAGGTTAGTCAAGCAAGATAGGTAAGTTAGGCAAAATTAGGCTTATGATATTTTTCTTCCCTATATATATGTTTCATCTTGTAATTGTTTCATAAAGCAAATATACATCAAAATTCAATATGGTATCAGAGCTGTGATCTGGGAAAAATCACAAAACACAGCTCTAAAGCAGCCACGAGGTCAACCATTCTAGGCATGGCCTCTCATTCAAAATGGGAAAATCCCAACCACCCGCTCTATCTCCACCACTCGGATCAACCTGGTGCAATCCTCGTACCACAACCATTGGTGGAAGACAACTACAACACTTGGGTTCAATCCATGAGTATGGCCTTAACGGTCAAGAACAAACTTGGTTTTGTTGATGGAACGATCAACAAACCAAGTGAGGATAATTTTGAGGAGCTGCAGCAATGGAATCGCTGCAACAACTTGGTCAATACATGGCTACTAGGCTCCATGTCAAAGGAGATTTCAGGGAGTGTCATCAACTACAAGGATGCTCGACAAATGTGGACCGATCTGCAGGAGAGGTTCTCACATGTGAATATAGTTCAGCTGTTCCATGTTGAGAACGAGATCCATGATTGCGTCCAAAGCAATATGAGTGTAAGTTCTTACTTCACTAAACTTAAAAGTTTATGGGATGAACGTGATACTTTGTGTTCCATTCTAGCATGCAGTTGTGGAACAAAGAATGAGATGAACTCATATGTTGAAACTCAGAAAACCATGAAGTTCCTTATGGGACTGAACGAATTGTATGCTACGGTTCGAAGCAATACTCTTCTTCTCGAACCACTGCCTACGGTGAACAAGGCATATGCGTTGGTCCTTCGACATGAACGCCAGGCAGAGGTTTCCAATGGGAAAAGCACACAACTAGAAACTGCTGTCTTTGCAGTGAAGAATCTGTTGCGAGAACCTACACCTGAAGACAAGGAGATGCGATGTGGAAAGTGCAATAAAACCAATCACATCACCAAAAATTGTCGTGCACATCTCAAGTGCACTTTTTGCGGATGGAAAGGCCACACCTTCGATTTCTGTCGAAAACGGAAAGCAGCCACAGAGACCGAATCCAATCGTCTCTTTTCTTCAAAGGGGAATCAAGTTTCACAAAGTAACAAGCAAGAGACAGTGCCTAATTTCCCGTTCTCTCAGGAGGACTGCAAGCAAATTCTTCAGATGTTGAACAAGAACAAATCATCATTTGCCAATCAAGTCAGTAATCTTCCTAGTCATGAAGAACTTTCAGGTAAAGCCTTCTATTTTTCATGTAAAGGAACCAAAAGTATTTGGATCCTGGACAGTGGTGCCACAGATCATATAGTTTGCAGTCCTAGTCTCCTTACACACTCACGAGCTGTTGAAAATCATACAGTTGAATTGCCAAATGGTTCAGTTGCCAAAGTCACTCACATTGGACAAGTTGTTTTCTCTCATAATCTTATCCTTGAAAATGTCCTATGTGTGCCGTTCTTTAGGTTGAATTTAATATCTATCAGTAAACTAGCCTATGATTCCTTATATGTCACCATTTTCTTCACCCAATTTTGTGTCATTTAGGACCTTCGCTCGGGGAAGATGATTGGGACAGGAACTGAAAGGGATGGACTTTACTACCTCGACCCATCAAAGAAAGGAACATGCAACAATATTCAAACCGTCTCACCAAAGCTTTGGCACCAACGCCTAGGACACCCATCTCATAAAGTCACTTCGTTATTACCTTTATTTAACAATAAGGCTTGTGATTTGGAAAAATGTTTAATTTGCCCATTGGCCAAACAAACAAGATCACCCTTTCCTTTGAGCTCTATTTCTACCAAATCATGTTTTGAATTATTGCATATTGATATTTGGGGTGGTTATCAAGTTGCTTTTATTTCAGGTGCCAAGTATTTCCTTACCATCGTAGATGACTACACTAGAAGCACTTGGGTTTATTTGATGAAACATAAATCTGACACAAAAGACATTTTAGTCGGATTCATTCAAATGATTGAGACTCAATTCAATACCATAGTTAAATCATACGAAGTGACAATGGCCCTGAGTTTAAGCTTGAGCAATTTTATGCTCTCAAAGGCATCATACATCAATCTAGTTGTGTCAACACACCACAACAAAATGGTGTTGTCGAACGTAAACACATGCATTTGCTCAATGTTGCTCGGGCTTTGCTCTTTCAAGCTTGTTTGCCAAAACGTTTTTGGGGGGATGCAATCTTAACCTCAGCCTACCTCATCAATAGAACACCCACTCCACTTCTCCAAGGTAAAACACCTTACGAAAAACTGTTTCACAAAGCACCTAACTATTCCCATTTAAAGGTTTTCGGTAGTTTATGTTTTGCTTCTACACACGCCCAAAGGCCCTCTAAATTCGACCCCCGTGCAATCCAATGCATTTTTCTTGGGTATCCTTATGGTAAAAAGGGTTATAAATTGTTTGATATAAAACACAATAAGACTTTTGTTTCTAGGGATGTTGTTTTTTTTTAAGATCATTTTCCATTCCAAAATCATACCACTTCCGCTGCCCCGTCTCCATCAAACATTACACCCTCACCCATCACGTTTGACTTGACCTCTCCCATTGAGTCGCACTCAAGCCTTGCACCCGAAGAAATAAACATTACCTCTCCCACACTTGCCGACATCACCCCACTCTCATCTCCTTTACCTACTACAACTCCACCACCAGATACCTTATCAACACATTCACATACCCTACACTCTTCACCACCTCCAACCACTCCATCACCAGACCAACCACCTCCACTCCGTCGTAGCACTCGACCGACCAAAACTTCCACATTTTTGCAGGACTTTCATGTTGAGGTGGCCCTCCCTTCCCGTGTTGCTCCCACATCTTCCACAAGCATGGTCCAGTCATCAGGTACATCTCACCCCATATCTCGTTATTTATCTTATGACCATGTATCCCCCACTCACAAAACCTTTCTCACCACCCTCACCATTATCAAAGAACCCACCAGTTTTTCGCAAGCTGTTCAGGATCCAAAATGGCGTGACGCCATGCAAAAAGAGATTGTTGCCCTTCATGACAATCGCACTTGGACTCTTGTGCCCTTACCACCTCACAAACATCCCATCGGTTGCAAATGGATCTATAAGGTGAAGCTTAAACCTGACGGCAGTGTTGAACGCTACAAAGCTCGTCTCGTTGCTAAAGGCTACAGTCAAATTGAGGGGCTTGATTATCGGGAAACTTTTGCTCCAGTTGCCAAGCTCACCACCGTCCGCGTCCTCCTGAGTATTGCCTCCATACGAGGCTGGCATCTTCATCAACTTAATGTGAACAACGCATTTTTACATGGTGACTTATACGAGGAGGTTTATATGTCCTTGCCTCCTGGGTTCGGACGAAAGGGGGAGACACGAGTATGCAAATTACACAAATCCATTTATGGTTTAAAACAGGCCTCAAGACAATGGTTTATCAAGCTGTCTAGTGCTCTCAAGACTGCTGGTTTTCATCAATCATGGTCAGATTACTCATTGTTCGTCCGAAACCGTCAAGGCAGTTTTATGGCATTACTTGTGTATGTTGATGACGTGATACTTGCAGGTAACAATTTGAGAGAAATTGAAGAGACTAAACTCATCCTTTCCCAACATTTTAAACTAAAGGATTTGGGAAAACTCAAATACTTTTTGGGGATAGAAGTTGCAAGATCTAAACAAGGGATTGCCTTGTGCCAACGCAAATATGCGTTGGAGATACTAGAAGATGTTGGGTTCCTTGGTGCGAAGCCCTCACGATTACCAATGGAACCAAACCTGTCCCTTACACAAACTGATGGGACGCTCCTACATGATCATTCTTCATACAGGCGACTCGTAGGGAGGCTGATTTACTTAACCATCACGCGGCCTGACCTGACTTATGTGGTTAATATGTTGAGCCAATTCATGGATAAGCCACGACAACCACACCTTGAAGCGGTGCATAAGGTTCTCAGGTACATCAAACAATCTCCTGGATAGGGAATTCTTTTGCCTTCTACAGGTTCACTACAATTACAAGCCTTTTGTGATGCTGATTGGGCTCAGTGTAAAGACATTAGAAGGTCAATAACCGATTATTGTATCTTCCTTGGACAAGCACCGATATCTTGGAAAACGAAGAAACAAAGCACAATATCTCGTTCTAGTGCAGAGGCAGAATACCGTTTTATGGCTACTACTTGTTGTGAAGTTATATGGCTAAGAAACATTTTGAAGGACTTGCAAGTAAATCATGCACAACCAGTCACAATGTTTTGTGATAATCAAGCTGTCATGCACATTGCTTCGAACCCAGTGTTTCATGAACGAACGAAGCATATAGAGATAGATTGTCACCTAATACGTGAGAAGATTCAAATGGGAATGGTGCAAACAGCTTACATACGGACCTCGAATCAACCTGCAGACTTGTTCACCAAACCACTAAGCTCGGCACAATTTGAGGTCTTAATTAGCAAGTTGGGTGTCATCGACATTCACACTCCAACTTGAGGGGGAGTGTTAAAATGCATGAAATAAACATGTTGGAATAATGGTGAAATTAGGCTAGTCAACTTTCTTGTTCAAAATTAGGCAAGTTAGGTTAGTCAAACAAGATAGGTAAGTTAGGCAAAATTAGGCTTATGATCTTTTTCTTCCCTATATATATGTTTCATCTTGTAATTGTTTCATAAAGCAAATATACATCAAAATTCAATAAACATCACAAATATTGTTGATGCCACATCTTTTGTTGAGAAGTCATGAAACAAAAGACATGTTGCTAAGATCCTGAAAGATTGAACAAAGTTATTTCTATATGATTATATCAGTTTTAAGATTACCCACTGCCCAATATTTGACACAGTCAATGCTTGGATGAATGGTACAAGACACGTGCATGAGGCAGCACAGAGGAAAATCCTTCCCGCTTCTTCCATGCTTTGGGTTCATAACCTCTGCGCTTCCAGCTCCGAACTCGGATCCAAAGGCCTCATGGGTATATTCGCTCACACTTCTCTCTCTTATTTCCCTGCTAATCATTCCAAATTTCATTTTTGTGTCGAATTTTAAATTTAGAAATCAAGGTAGATTACGACCATGTGTTACACATTTGGGATTTTGAGTACAAATAGTATTTCTATGTTTTCCCTCTTTGTTTTAGAGATAATCAACTGTTATTAAGCTGTTTTCGTAGTGATTAGAACTTCCTTCAGAACTAATGAATCAAGTGATAGCGAGATAAGCTAATCGAAACAGCAAAAATATGAAGGAAAACAGGTTCTGCTTTCTTAAGGTTTCAAATTTTTTAAAGTTTGGAGGCTTATGTGAATCTCTAACAATTGTTCGAATTGTTGTATCAAGTATGCATTATACATTCAATTGGGCCAATGAAGCATGTGTGCCAACAAATTTTGAAGAGTTCGGCTTGGTTTTCTCTCTTTGGTCTTTAATATTTAAGTGTGAGGCACCTGTTTGTTGACTAATTGAGTCCATTCTCTAAATTTTTAGTAGATATTGTGTAATTTGCTTTTATGAGCACTTCTTTAAGCTGTCAAGTTCCCAAAATGTACAAGGAGATATCAAGTTTAACAAGTCATGAACTGTGATCAATCCAAATGCAGTGAAATTAGGGATTTCACACTTAAAAACTCAGTTAGCTTTAGACCATAGGATTAGCATTTTGCACATGTGAGTATCATTGACCTGCTCATTTTATTTTTCTGGATAAGAAACAAACTGTCATTGAAGGGAGAAGAAAGTGTACAAAAACAAAGTTTCTGTAAGCTTGCACTCGTATGCCTAATATTTTAATTTCTTTTCTTGGCAGGTATTTTCTCTGATATTAGAGGCTATTACTTGGTGCTTTACGCTGAATGACCTATTTTTGAGAAAGGCATGGATTACTTTCAGGCATTTTCCATATACAATTGGATAATGATAATATTTTGAGGCATTTCAATTTATTCCACATGTGAATAGTTTTGAATTCGAAGTCTAGTTTTTCGATTTCAATCTGGCATATGATATTTGAATAGCAAAAGCATTTTTAGTGTAATTCTAAATTTTTTGAAGGTAACTAAGTAAAACAATATTTTGTCATTTTTCTTCAGGTAAATAAAACAATGTTTCGTAATCTTTTGTATGCAAGTACTATTGTCGATCCAAAGCCACAGGAAATACCATTCAAAATGGACTAAAGAAAAGCGATATTGTCGCTGGAACTGAATATGAATGGTTTCTTATAGCATGTATATCCATATATAACAAGCAAAGTTTCACTTCATTGGTTCTTAGGTGCTAGACCGTCTTTTTAGTTACTTTCTATGGAAATTATTCTTGCCTGTTGTAGATAATGGTTTCAAAACCCGCAGCAAAGTGCGGGCAAATTTTCTAGTTCAAACTAAACAAAGAACCAAATAAAAAACCATTCAATGTCATGGTAAAACGCCATTCCATCAAATAAGAATGCAAATAAACATAGAAAACGGGAGTAGCTACAACTAGAAGAATCAGATTTCTCATTGTCGTAGATAGTCATAATAAATAATTTCATCCAAACAGCCATAATAAATAATTTCATCCAACTTTATCATATAGATTGAAGGGTTCGCAATGACTCTATTCTTTAGTCATCTTCAATTTGAAACACACACAAGCGTCGTCGTTCTCCTTTTGAACGAAAACTCTTAGACCACGTATCGTATATCAGTCCCTTTTTGTAGCTTTAGAAACCCTATAATTATTGTGATCGAATGCAACTTAATAGAAGGAAATGAGGTGTTAAAATGACATAAATAACCCTGAACACAAGTTATGTGACTTTGAATGGAAAATTTAACAGAATTAGGATGAGATGACAAATCGATGATTTCGGAAAGTTGGTATGATAAATTGCTGAAAATTTTAATTTATTTGACAAATTGAAAAATATGTACAAGTTTATATGACATTTCAAAAATTTTCCCTTTTCCCAAATTATTACTTTAGTCTAAAGGGTGGGGTGGGGAAACGGCACTGTGCAATTTTAGCTCAATTTCACGTTATTTACGAGTTTGCCACCGGGCTGATTTCAGCCCAAATTTCGCTTCATTTACAAGATTGCCACTGGGCTTAAGAACGGGTCTTCACTCTTTGGGTTGGATTTGGGCTTTGACTCGGGGAGAGAGAGGGAAGGGCGACAGAAGGGTTGAGAGGGAGACGTTGGCCGGGATTTCGGGGAAAGGATTTTCGGGAGGGACATGCGGGTGGGTTTCGGGGATGGGAGGCCATGCCGCTACTTTTGATCCACGCGCGTGTGAGCTGCTTCAGCCAAAACAGGTGCTCTCTCCATTTTTCATCTCTTCCATACTCAAACCCTAGCAGCTCCACCTCTCTCTCCCTCACACAAGCAAACTCCATCTGAAAGCCGAAGAATCCAAAGGTAAATCCCTTCGAACTCTTCGATGATCAACCAGATTTCAGATTGTTTTTGGGATATACACTACTATTTCATATAGTGTTATTTCAAAAGTGTAATCCTAAGACCTATGCCTCTTTTGTAGGCACAACAGGGATTGTGGACTACACAAACTTAGAAGATATGAAGTATGCGGTAAGTCCTTTTACTTTCTCACTCCAGAGTCCAGACATTCATATTTTCTGTAACCTTCTATGAAGCATGGGTACTAGGTTGTTGAATATTGCTTTTTCAATATGTCGATGTGTCTGAAGCGTCTATAAGAATCTCAAACTTCATAAATAATTTCCTGCAGATCAAAAAGCTTGATGGCTCTGAGTTCCGAAATGCTTTTGACCGCCAATCTGTTCGCGTATGAATCTTACAAGTTGAAAATTTATATTCTTTCCTCCTGTATTTTTGTTTATCTTTTGCTCTGTTGGGTTTTTTTTTTCCAATAACTCAAAGGGCCGAAAGGTATTCCCTTTTCATATTCTTCTCTCCCAATTTATTTAGGGTTAATTTCAATTTTCTTATGCTATTTGCAGTGGTGCTTTTTAGGGTTTAACTATTTGATTTCACAGATTCATTTCGGACACAGCAAATAGTTACATTTTAAATTCGTATTTCAGAACTCGGTTGCTTGATTCTAATGTCAATTCGTTACAACATAAGTGAACTTTTTCTTTCAATAATTTAATCTGATGTAACTCTGTTTTTGTTCTCTTATGTCTAGGTTGGTCAAGGACATGAGGAGAAGAGCACTTTGGAAATGGGTACGAAAGGAAATAAACTTGCTGAACTGCATTGGCATCTATTGTTCTGGCTTTTCTTTGATAAGTTAACTTGCTCTCTCTTTGCAGTAAGGTGCACAAATATGGGAAAAGCACGACAGGGGAAAGCTGGGATATTGTTGTGGATGAGGAGACCTATTACGAGTAAGAGTCTGGACTTGGTTCTGGTTCTGTCTGCATATAGTATGTTGAAGCAGTCAAAAGGATTTCAGGGGAACCAAATATAAAGAATTTAGATTACATTTTCTGGTATTGCTCTTACTGTAAAAGTAATTTTGATCTTTCACTTTTTGATGAAGGGCTGAGCCGCATTACGGGTGGGCAGATGTCGTTGGTGACTCTAGCCAATTGCTGTCAATTAAACCTCGAGAAAGGCCACCTGGCTTCTACCCCGCTCTTGATTTTGGATCATCATCGCCTTCAATTGATGAACCACCAGATGAATTTTCTCCAATATCGTGCGGCTCAAAGGATTTTGTATGTATTTACACTTTTTGCGATTTGATCGGAGATCTCGATATGAACCGTTGATTTTGTATTTGTGTTTAATTTTCTGTAGACCTGTTGGTTGCATGTCCAAGAAATTCCTTTTTTAGGAATGTTCATTGTCCAAGTGCTTAATAGGTTTCTGAATCCGTTTATTTATCATTTCTCCGTCAATGATTTTGACAGGCTGGTTCATGAGTTTCTCTGTCTTGATTATACTTATCATCAGTGTAAGTGAAAAAAAAATATAAAGTTGTACTCCGAACTTGACTTTTGAAAAGATCACCACCAAGCTTTGTTTGATATTATGCACATATCTCATCTTTATTTGTGTGTCTGTTGGTTTCTGATTTTCATAGGTTGAAGAGTAAACGTGGAGATGCAAGGAGGTTGAGAAGGATCCGAACAAGCTTAAGAGGCCTGCAAGTACCTTATTCGTTGTCATGTACGTTTTGTTTTTCCAATGATTTAATTTTTGTAATTTTATATTTA
This sequence comes from Malus domestica, assembly GCF_042453785.1. Classification (NCBI taxonomy): domain Eukaryota; kingdom Viridiplantae; phylum Streptophyta; class Magnoliopsida; order Rosales; family Rosaceae; genus Malus; species Malus domestica. The sequence continues at coordinate 8,570,775 of NC_091671.1, read as the reverse complement.
TGAATTTTTCGTTCAATTTTATCTGGGGAGGATGTTTTTGTCTAAATTTTTTTAAGATTTATATTCCACTTTGTTTCGATTTTTTGACCTCTTGGTGTTTCAAAGACACAACCCACATATTAATAACATTATCACCCTTAACTGTTAATTTTGTTATTGTTTTCAATTATTCTAGATAAAATTTGAGGCCAAAGTTCGCTTTTTTCAGTTTTTGCTGCTGCTCCCCTGCCTTCAGTAATGAACTCTTCTTCTCGAAATATCTCTTCTTCTGATTGTATAATGGTTTTCAATTGGATTCTCTCTGTTGGTTCTGTGTTAGAAGTTGGAAAATATATATGTTGCTTTTACAGTTCGATTAACAATTCTTAATTAGAATTGGCCGATTCTTTTACTAAGCATTCGTTTGTACTCATATTTCTAACGTTAGAGATTATTCTAATTTAAGATGGAAATTGATGTTATGAAGAACCCCTTTTCTCAATTTCTTAATTTCTGATGCAACTGAACATTTGAGATGGAGATTTAAGCTAATTTAAGATGGAGATTTATTAAATATATATGATGCAACTGAGCTTCTCAATTTCTTAATTTCTGAACATTTGAGGTACTCTTCTTCTTAACAACCCCTTTTCTCCACTTATCATCTGTTTGGTCACCAAGAGAGTGGAGAATAATTTCCTAAGTTCTCTTGCGTTGATTATTTAAGACTGAAACTAATGATGATTTTGTTGAGAAATAAGCTTTTAAATGAAACTAAGCTGCAGAAACAAAGTCCAGGGTAAGTTGAGGGGTTTGAGAGAGTAAAAGTGGGATTATGAAGGGTTAAAGAAGAAAGTAAGGGTGGGATTAGATGAAGGGTTTGATGGAAGCTAACTCTTAAATATGATGCCGTTGATGGATATATTCTTACACGTATTTGGAATACAAAGTAGTATAATACGTGATATATGTGGTTTATTCTTTCTATACTTTTTCTTATGTCTTTTGATGCCTTGGTCCAATTACCTTTTGAATTCAATCTGTTTTTTTTTTTAGAAACTTGGTTGCAAGAAAAAATTGGAAGGCAACATAATTGGAAAATTGGGTTACCACAATCACCCTCTAAACAGCAGAGGAGTCTGCATTTGACATTATTTTCGACTGGGATGAGAAGATTGGAGTCCCGAGAGCATTCATAATTAGAAATGAGCATCATAGTGAGTTTTATTTGAGTTCACAACTTACCTTTATGTGCATTTTTGGTTTGGCTCTTATTTGAAATATTTTTCTAATTGTGATAATTGTGCCTCATGTTTTGTTATAGGATTTTGATATTCTAATTTCTTCTCGATAAGATATCGATTTTTGTATAAGATTGGTGTATGTTTTGGGAATTTCGGGTTTAGTCATTTTTTGTGTACTATCACAAGATTTGTGCTTGCACTCGCTATTCTCTTTTGCTACATTTGTATATATATATGATACTGATGTGATTATAAGAAATATGAAAGTGACTTCAAATGCCCAGTTTATTTGAGTCTTATCTTTTCCGTGTGAATATTAATAATCAGACCAAATTCTTTGAACTAAGCTGTAAATTTTGTGGGTTTTAAAAATAAACCCTGTGAATTATGTGAAGTGGAATGAAATCATAGGTTTTTGTAATACATTAGGAAACGAACATTATTATGCTTTTGTAATATGATACTCTCTTAATTTTATTATGTATTTGCTTCTGTAATACGATGATCTCTTAACTTGCTTTTGCAGATCTTCTTTGGTTCCTATGCTAGCTCTGTGTGTCTCCGTCTTCAAATAATATAGTTGAAAATCATTAATACTCATGGAAATTTGAAAGGGTTTTGGTCTTTGGATGGGTATAAAATGTTTGTTGGTGGTTGGTTGTATTGCTATCAAATATTTGTTGGATAGTTTGGAATGGAGTAGTTGGTTGATTTATAGAAACTGAATACACATGGAAGTTTCGGTCTGTGGATTGGTTTAAACTACTTTCTTGACAATCAAGAGTATTGGAGGGAATTTTTGGTGTTCCATTTAATAATTTTTGTCATATTTTATCAATGTAAATGACACAATATTTCTTAACATTTTTGCATGTAAATAGCCCAAAGTTTCATAATCTTTTGTATATAAGTACTGTTGTCGACCGAAAATTACATAAACTACCCAAGTGGAATGTCTTGATCTAATATTTTATGTACATAGATAGCCAAAACTTCTACGATTTTTAAGTGGAGTATCAATTAAATATAGCAGTGAATTGTACAACTTTTATATCTTTCAAACATAATGCTTTTTATGACTTTTAATCCCGCAACAACGTGCGGGTAATAATTTCTAGTTATCTATTCTAAAGTTGAGGGGCAATTGACTGTAGCTTAGCTACAGTCAAATCTTTGCCACTCAATTTCACGCTATTTACAACAATGCCAGCCAAATGGGGCTGGGTTGGGAGGGTAATTCTCAAAAGTTGAGAGGGTAATTTTGTTGTTTAGAACGGATTGCGATGGGTTAGACGCGTGTGCTTTCCTCTCATCTCTCACTCTTCCTGTTTCTGTCCTTGTCTACTGGAAAACCCACAAGCTTTCATCTTCCTCTACTTTTCCTCTCTCTCCGCTGCCCATATCTCTCGACATGAAGCACACAAACCAAGTAGTGACGGTCGACAACCGCCTCCGGTGTCGATGAATTTGGCCGTCGGAAAGCGTCCTCGCTCCGATTATGGTACGTTGAATTTCTGGATTTTCCCTTTATTCGAGTCTCCTCTCTCCTTTTGCATTTGTTTAGGGTTTATAAATTAGGGTTCTTAGGGATTTTATGGTTTTCTCGCTTTTTTTTCTTCAGAAATTGCACTGTATTTCTCAGATCGGAGCTGTTCTTATTTTAAAAAAATTGGACTAGTGTTGATTTTAGCTTTCGTCACTCTGGTAATTACTTTGAACCCCCAAAAGATCTGAAATTTCTGGTAATTGTTCTCATTGTTTTTGACAATTTGTTGTTAGAATTTGTATAAATTGCTGCCATTGTGTTGTGAAGTGTTATGATTATTTCAAAGCACACCGATTCTATGTGATTATTTCAAAGCACACCGATTCTATCAATTGCAATTCTGCAGATGGCTAATGAAATAATGGCCTGCAAAAGGAAGGAAAAAAAAAAGCCTAGAAAACACCATCGGATGATGTTTTAATCAATTGAGAAAACTGTAATTACTCACATTTTAACAAATTAAGGTTTCTTATTTCACTTCTTTGCAGGAAGCTATTAATTCTGCATCATCGGTGACTCAATCCTTAAGCGGAGAAGTGGCTGACGGTCAACGTAAGCTCATAGCTCTTGCAGCTGCACGAGGAAACTCAAGTGCAGTAAATCGTGTGGTCACACAACTTACTAATGGACCTTTGGGTGGTCTTCATGAGAAGGTTTGTCCGATCTTAAATATGTGGATATGTAACTCCAAATGTTCAATTTTATCAACTGAGTGTTGGTTGGTTGGCTATTTTAATCATGAAAAGCAATTTATTTTAATTGAGCAAACATTATGCATGGACTTGGAACTTCTTCCTTTGAATTGTAGTTGGAAGGGTGTATGATAAATTGAGTGGGATTTGAGCATAAGTCGGTTGCCAGCCCAATACAACTGATTGCATCCTTTAAATTTAAATTGAGTGGGATTAATTTATCCACATTGTAGAATTTCTCATTATACAATTCTACTGCATTTTTTTTTCAAATTTAAATTTAAATTTTAAAATTTTGGTTTTGATTATGCAGTCTGTGGATTCCATGCTGCTGCGGTATATTTAAATTCTGCTTTCCTCCACTGTTTGAGCCTGGGCCTCCTCCACCACCATAGTGGTACATTTTATTAGGAGCCTACTTTGCATAAATTATTTGTGTAATTGGTTGACTTAAATCTTTATTTGATCTAACCATTCCAATTTGGCTAATTTGTTTTTTAATTTGAATGCTTAGAAAGATAGTAATTTACTTTTGTCTTTGATTTTTCACTAATGGCTAATGGCATGTTGTGATGGGGTTTAGTAATTTTCAGTATTCTTCAATTATTTTGAATTTGCAAAATCAAATAACTCATGGAAATAAATTAATATTTCATTAATCTGTATGTAAGAGAACTTTACAATATGTCATCAAGTTTAGACTGACAACAATGAATAGCAAACTTAGGATTAATGCCTCTATTAATTTGATATTTATTATATACAGCTGTCTTATTTATTGAACATGCCAAAATAGAGTTAATTCCTTGATTTATTTGATGATTTTCTCATTACAAGATGAACATATATATAGGGAAAGAAAGAAGACATAAAACCTAACTTTGCCTAACTTGCCTAACTTGCCTAACTTACCTAACTTGCCTAATTTACATAAAGAAAGTTGACTAGCCTAACTTCACTAGCCATCCAATACTCATGGCTGCTTTTAGTTGACACTCCCCCTCAAGTTGGTGCGTAAATATCTCGAATGCCCAACTTGCTGAGTGAAAGATGGAAAATCCTACTTGACACTGCCTTTGTTAAAATATCTGCTAGCTGGTCATCACTCTTCACATAAGGCAAGTTAATGGTACCATCAACCAACCTTTCCTTAATAAAGTGCCTATCCACTTCAACATGTTTAGTACGATCATGTTGAACTGGATTATGAGCAATGCTAATGGCAGCTTTGTTATCACAATAAAGTTTTGATGGCTTTGCAGAATTAAAGCCTAATTCTCTCAACAAAGTCCTGAGCCATAACAATTCTTGCACACCATGTGCCATACCTCTAAATTCAGCTTCGGCACTGGATCTAGCCACTACATGTTGCTTCTTACTGCGCCAAGTAACTAGATTTCCTCCAACAAATGTAAAGTATCCAGAAGTCGATCTGCGATCAGTTACTGACCCAGCCCAATCTGCATCAGTGTACCCTTCAACTTCTTGATGTCCATGATTGGAAAACATCAAGCCTTTTCCAGGGGCAGACTTCAAATACCTGAGAATACGTTGTACAGCATCTATGTGGGCTTCGCTTGGCCTGTGCATAAATTGACTCACTACACTTACAGCATAGGCTATGTCAGGTCGTGTATGAGACAAATAAATCAACCTCCCAACTAATCTTTGGTACCTTTCCTTGTTAGCCGGAACTTGATCATGATAGTCTCCCAATCTATGGTTTTGCTCAATTGGTGTGTCTGCAGGTTTACAAGCTAACATCCCAGTCTCAGTTAATAAGTCTAAAACATATTTCTTTTGAGAAAGAAAAATGCCATGCTTTGATCTTGCAACTTCAATACCCAAGAAATATTTCAGAGTACCCAAGTCCTTCATTTCAAATTCCTTGGCTAGATACTTTTGAAGTTTTTGAATTTCCTCGACATCATTACCTGTAACCACCATATCATCCACATAAACAATTAAGGCTGTAAGTTTACCTCTATCATGCTTAAGAAATAAGGTATGGTCAGCTTGAGTTTGCTTGAACCCATAACTTCTCATTGATTGAGCGAACCTGCCAAACCATGCCCTTGGTGATTGTTTCAATCCATACAAGGACTTTCTTAACCTGCATACTTTGCCAATATCGCAAGTGGTAGTGAATCCTGGAGGAAGATCCATGTATACCTCTTCATCCAAGTCTCCATGTAAAAATGCATTTTTTACATCAAACTGTCGTAGAGGCCACCCTAGATTTGCTACCAATGACATAAGAACCCTGATAGTGTTGATCTTTGCTACCGGAGCAAATGTCTCCTGATAATCAATGCCATAGGTTTGAGTATAACCTTTGGCTACCAGTCTAGCCTTGTACCTTTCCACTGAACCATCAGCTTTATGCTTTACTGTGAACACCCATCTACACCCAACAGGTTTCTTGCCTTCAGGAAGTGCAATCAGTTCCCAAGTGGAGTTTTTTCGAAGCGCTTCCATCTCTTCAATCATAGCCTTTTTCCATTTTGGATCTTTAAGAGCATCCTGTAACTTATTAGGAACTGAGACTGATGACAATTGGTTTGCAAAAGATATATAAGAGTCTGACAAGCGATGAGATGAAACAAAATTAGATATAGGATATTGAATACCCTTTGTAGAAGAATGACCATAACGAACAGGGGGTATCCCTCGATTTTCTCGAATAGGATAACGAGAACCCTGAGACTCATGATGTGGTTCATTTGAATCATTTGGATCATCACTTAATGAAATCTCATGATTGGACTCATCAAATATAGTAGGCTGAAGAGAGGGAGAATGAGTGGTTACCTCAGGATAATTCGTACGAGTAGCAGCTGATTGGTCAGAGAGTTGGTCAATGTGGGGATCTGTCTGTGGGTGGTCTATCTCATCATCCCTTTTTTCTTTATCTCCCTTTTTTCTTGTCCTCTCATACACCTTCAATATTTTTTCACCTTGTGCCTCATCATTAGGCAAATCACCGACATCAGACAAGTGTTCATCTAAAAAATGCATACCACCAATGCCAAGGGGCAACTTCTCTTCCTCCTTACTCCATATCTCCCCCTGAAGAGAAGTGGCCAAATCTTCTTTTGAAAAAAAAGCCTCGTGTTCCCGAAAGGTAACATCCATAGAGACAAAAAATTTCCCAGTGGGAGGATAGTAACATCGATACCCTTTCTGAGTAGCAGAATAGCCAATAAACACACATTTGATGGCTCTAGGATCCAACTTATCACGATTTTGCATGGGGACGTGAACATAGCAGACACAACCAAACACTTTTGGAGGAATATGAAGGAGTGAAGGAAGAGAATGATATTGGGAAAGGGTCTGGATAGGTGTTTGAAATTGGAGAACACGTGATGGCATGCGATTGATAAGAAAAACAGCTGTGTGAATGGCATCACCCCAAAAACGTTTAGGAACGTGCATAGCAGAACATAAAGAGCGAGCCACATCCAAGAGATGACGATTTTTACGTTCTGCTATACCGTTCTGTTGAGGAGTATGTGGACAAGATGTTTGATGAATGATACCGTGTTGTTGAAAAAATGTTCCAAGTCCATAATTCAAATATTCTTTCCCATTGTCAGATCGAACAACTTGAATTTTAGCATGAAATTGGGTTTGAATCATTTGATGAAAGATTGGAAAAATAGTCATAACCTCACTCTTATTTTTGAGTAAGTATACCCAAGAAACTCGAGTGCAGTCATCAATGAAAGAGACAAAGTATTTAGCACCAGTATAAGTAGGAATATGAAATGGTCCCCAAAAATCAGAATGAATAAGAGAGAAAGGAACATTACTTTTATGGGAACTTAAAGGAAATGAGACACGATGATTTTTAGAAAGAATGCAAGTTTCACAATGGAAATCAGAAACCTTGACTTTAGAAAATAAAGAAGGGAATAGATATTGCAGGTACTGAAAGGAAGGGTGTCCCAATCTTTTGTGCCATAACCAAATTTTTTCAGAAGCTTCAAATTGTTTGGCCTCCACTTGACAACTGTAACTTGTCTTCTCACAATCTGGTGGTAAGTCCAAGTAGTATAGACCTCCCCTCTCTCTACCATGACCAATCAATGCTTTCGTTCGAATATCCTGAAACCAACAATGGGTAGGAGAAAAGATGGCAAGACAGTTTAGTTGATTTGTAAGTTTACCAATGGAAAGCAAATTGTGAGAAAGATTAGGAACATGTAAAACAGATGAGAGAGATAAGCCTGGTGTTAATGAGATGGAGCCTGCTCCAAGCACTGGAGTAGAAATACCATTAGCAACTTTAACGGTATTTAAAGGTGGAGTAGTGTGAGAAACAAACCATGTAGAGTCATTGGTCATGTGGTCAGAAGCCCCTGAATCAATGATCCAAGGTTTATTGGGAGGAACAATTGTAGTGTTCAAGGCAAAACCAAAGTTACCTGCATCGACTAAGGAAGTAGAAGCAGTAGTAGGAGAAACTAAGTGAGCAGATTGATCCACCCGAGGTATGGAAGGCTTTGGTGTCAAGTGTGCTTGTGATCCACCAATGCCTTTCTTTTTATTTTCCTTCTTTTGAACCCACCAATCAGGATATCCATGCAGCTTGAAGCAAGTGTCTCTAGTATGCTTATCCTTGTCACAATAAGTACACTTCCTTGTATCAGTAGTTTTGGATCCACCTAATCGAGAATTGGAGATTCCACGGGGAAATCGAGACGGAGCAGCTACCATGGCGGATCCTTCCACTTGTGGGCCAACCAACATAATGGTTTGCCTACTTGCTTCAGTATTCACAAGAGCATAAGTAGCACGAACAGAAGGCAGAGTTGTTTGAGTCAAAACTTGACTGCGAACATGATCTAAATGAGGATCAAGACCAGCCAGAAAATCATACAATCTTTCTTCCGAAATTTCTGTCTCTCGGGTAGCAATATCATCAGCGCACTTCAATTTACCAGGACGCAAGAAATCAATTTCTTGCCATGTTTGCTGAAGTTTACCATAATATGCAGATAAAGGTTCTCCATTCTGGCGAGTCGCCAGTGCTTGACGGCGAAGTTCGTATAACTTTGATGCATCTTTTTCAATTGAGTAAGTTTGGGTTACAGCATCCCAAACATCTTTTGCAGTAGAGAGTCGGAGAAAAATGGCTCGTACATCTCTGGTCATGGAGTTGAGTAACCAAGATTGAACCATGGCATTCTCTTCCTCCCATATAGCATACAATGCATCAGCTTCTGCTGGTGCCATTTTTGTTCCACTGACATAAGACCATTTACCTCTGCCAGTGATGTAGATGCGGACACTTTGGGACCATGAGGAATAGTTGGACCCATCCAACTTGTCTGGGGTGATATGTAGAGACATATCACTTTGAGTAACAGTAGCTGAAACAGTGGTCTTGGAGTCACCCATTATTACTGCCTCAGAGGTTATGGGTAAATTTGTTGGGTGATTCCAACGGGTATGGTTTATGGGGTATTGGGTAGTATATTTTTTGTGTGGAAAGATTTCTGGGTTTTGCAGAGATACTGCAAATGGGAAGAATATGGGAAAAGATGCAGCGGAATATGTATGGTTAACAAGCTGGATATGGGTAATAATGTTGGCAGATATGGCCAAATGAAAAAGAGTAAGATTGGATTGGTATGAAAGTAGAAGACCTGCAGAATAGCAGGTATTGGTATGAAAGTAGAAGACCTGCAGAATAGCAGGTCTTATTGGGTAGATGGCAGTAGTGCCAGTAAGTGAATCAGAATAGAAACTCTTTTTGGATCAGAATGGCTCTGATACCATGCCAAAATAGAGTTAATTCCTTGATTTATTTGATGATTTTCTCATTACAAGATGAACATATATATAGGGAAAGAAAGAAGACATAAAACCTAACTTTGCCTAACTTGCCTAACTTACCTAACTTGCCTAATTTACATAAAGAAAGTTGACTAGCCTAACTTCACTAGCCATCCAATACTCATGGCTGCTTTTAGTTGACAGAACAACATCATTCATCCTCTATATTTAATATTACTTGCTTTTCTTAATCTATTTTTCCATCAATCTTTTCTGCTACGTAATCTCATTTGGTTTTTGATTTTGTGAAATGTTTTGGAAGCGGGAGTGTGTGAAATGTGCTGATGCTGATGATAGTGCCGAATTGGGTGACCCTCCTCAACTAGCAGAGCAGGTAACAGAGCTTCTTCCAACTCAAATTTAATGATTCAAGCTGCCTAAGATTTGCATAACATTCCCAAGTTGTGGTCGATGTGCCTGAGTGGTTGAGTGCTTGACTAATGAATGTAACCACTAAGATTTGGATTGTTTTTGGGGGTTAAGAAATAACATTGCTAATTTCGGATTTATGGGTTTGAATTTTTGTCAAGTATGTGATTCCGTGTTCTGTGTGTATTGATTGACTGATGAAAAAATGTAGCCATAAAATATTGATTTTGACAATTTTGATTATGAGATTGCCTCTTTATATAATGTACAATTTTTGTAGTTGCCTTCAATGTTATTGTCATTGGCTCGGGTGCTCAAAAGATCTATATACAATGTCGTTTTGCCAATAATTTGGGTATTGGGTTGAATATCATAAAAGTGAATATCTGTAACTATAGATCTGCAAATGTTTGGTAGATAGAGCAATTTGGGAATTTGTTACCAAAACATTGATGGATAACATGTATATCATTTTTTTTTACGTGAATGTTGAATGTTGAATGCCTTATCATTTTGGTTTTTAACATGCCATTGTTTATCTATATCCAAAATGAGTCTGAATCTTTTCAAATAAATGTTACTTTCTGATTTGAGAAACTGTAATTCACTTTTTATTGATCTTTTCCAGTATATTTGATTTACAGAGCTCTTGGGTTGTCAATTGTGACTGGAAATTCTACTCCCCACATGAATCATAGGTAAAAAATAGTATTTTCTTTTCTTATTACTTTTCCTTCAAATGTGTTTTATTTTGAGATTGTCTCTTTATATATTATAAATTTCCAGCACTTATGCAAACTTCAGAGCATATAGGAAAGCAAATATTTTCCATTTTAGGTACGACCTAAACCAAGTGAGGTGCATCAAGGATGAGGATGGAAAGGTTCTTGCTACAGAGAACGCGGTTAAAGACAGATGGAGAGGTTATTTTCATAATCTTTTCAATGAAGGACATGAAATGAGTGCTTCTTTAGGGGAGTTGAGTAACTCAGAAGAGTGTAGAAACTACTCTTTTTATCGTCGAATCCGGAAGGAAGAAATGGTTGTAGCTTTGAAGAAGATGAAGCATAAAAAAGCAATAGGCCCAGACGATATACCAATCGAAGTGTGGAAACTTTTGGGAGAGACAGGTATAACATGGCTCACTGACCTTTTCAATAGGATTTTGAAAACGAAGAAGATGCCAAATGAGTGGCGAACGAGCACTTTGGTGCCTATCTACAAGAATAAGGGCGACGTACAAAATTGCATGAACTATAGGGGTATTAAGCTAATGAGTCATACAATGAAGCTCTGGGAGAGAGTCATTGAGCATAGATTGAGGCAAGAGACACGGGTTTCGGACAACCAATTCGGGTTCATGCCAGGGCGCTCAACCATGGAGGCAATCTATCTCTTACGAAGATTGATGGAAAGATATAGAGATGGGAAAAAGGATTTACACATGGTCTTTATAGATTTGGAAAAAACGTATGATAGGGTCCCAAGAGACATTCTTTGGAGGATTTTAGAGAAGAAAGGAGTACGAGTAGCATATATCCAAGCTATAAAGGATATGTATGAAGGAGCAAAGATTGCCGTAAGAACTCATGAAGGACAAACCGAAAGCTTTCCCATAACTGTAGGATTACATCAAGGCTCATCCTTAAGTCCTTACCTTTTTGCGTTGGTAATGGATGAGTTAACAGGACATATTCAAGATGATATTCCTTGGTGTATACTTTTCGCAGACGATATAGTGTTGATAGATGAAACTCAGGAAGGGGTAAATGCAAATCTTAACCTTTGGAGAGAAGTGTTGGAATCTAAAGGTCTTCGCCTAAGCCGATCAAAGACAGAATATATGGAGTGCAAGTTCAGTGCAAATGGAGGCCAAAACGAGTTAGGGGTGAGGATCGGAGATCAAGAAATACCAAAGAGCGACCGTTTTCGTTACCTAGGATCTATCTTGCAAAAGAACGGAGAATTAGATGGAGATCTCAATCATAGAATACAAGCTGGATGGATGAAGTGGAAGAGTGCATCCGGCGTGTTATGTGATCGCCGTATGCCACTGAAGCTCAAGGAAAAATTTTATAGGACGGCAATAAGGCCGGCGATGCTGTATGGCACAGAATGTTGGGCGGTGAAACATCAACACGTACACAAAATGGGTGTAGCGGAGATGAGGATGCTTCGTTAGATGTGTGGGCACATGAGAAAGGATAAGATTAGGAATGAGGATATCCGGGGTAAAGTAGGAGTAGCCGAAATTGAAGGAAAGATGAGAGAAAATCGGTTACGGTGGTTTGGACATGTGCAAAGAAGGCCTACTGACGCTCCGATTAGAAGATGCGACTATGGGACAGAGGTTCAGGGCCGAAGGGGTAGAGGAAGACCTAGGAAAACCTTGGAAGAGACTCTAAGAAAAGACTTAGAGTACTTGGATCTAACGAAGGACATGACACAGGATCGAGCACAATGGCGTTCTAAGATTCATATAGCCGATCCCACTCAGTGACTTGGATTTTCCAAGTCTCCAACCGAGAAGTTTTCCTCACTCGGAAAATTAAAGGAACAGTACCCCAACCTACATGCTCCACTCAGAAAGCTTCAACATACAAGCTTCAACAAAAGAAAATTCAAAGAACTTAGCGAAGAAGGCTTTGGTGTATTTAACACAATACGTTGAAATGAAGGAAAGCTTATTTATTGATATCCCCGATAAGCTACAAATATGTACATATACATGAGTCAAAATAAACACACAAGAGGGAGCCTTCACAAAGGTTGCTTAGAAGAAGTCTCAGCAGTCGGTAGAGCCCCAGAAAGAGAAGGCACCGGAGGGGGATCATTTGGAGCCTCAGTACTGGACAGAACCCTAGAAGGAGGAGGCATCAGAGGTTGATCATTTGGAGCTTCATTACGCGGTACAGCCCCAGAAGACGAAGGCAATAAATGCCTTTGGAACAAACCCACAAATCTCTGATGATCAAGTAAAACCTGACCATCAGTTTCCTTCATCTGGTCAAGCTTCCTTTTCATGTTTGTAGCATAGTCATGTGCGAGCCGGTGCAACTGTTTATTCTCATGCTTGAGCCCTCTAATCTCCTGTTTGAGACTCATCACTTCAGCCGCCAATGATTCAACTTGGCGGGTTCGAGCAAATAGGCGTTGGGCCATATTAGACACAGAACCTGCACACTGAACACTGAGAGCCAGCGAATCCTTAACAGCTAACTCATCAGACCGTTTGGAAAGTAGTCTGTTATCTTTGGGAGTGAGAAGGTTCCTGGCCACCACCGCAGCGGTCATATCATTCTTCATCACGGAATCCCCAACGGTAAGAGGACCAGTAGGGGCGACAAAAGATGGGCGCCATATGTTGTCGGACAAATCAAGATCTTAGAAGTGCAAGAATGAAGCTTCTACTGGTGGAGATTCAAGTGTGCTTTGGAACTTAATGCCAGCCCCTATAAAAATCTGCACTCGACGGAGCTTCAGAAATCGAAAAGGCACCTACTCAGAAATCGAAGAGGCGTTTGCTTTCTCAAAAGCTGGGTTGCTTAGAGATCACGAGGGTTGATATCAGAAATCGAAGAGGTGTTTGCTTTCTCAAAAGTTGGGCTGCTCAAAGACCACGAAGGCTGATCTCAGAAATCGAAGAGGCGCTCGCTTTCTCAAAAGCTGGGCTCCCCAGAGACCACGAGGGCCGATCTCAGAAATCGAAGAGGCACCTACTTTTCCAGCCTTGTCAGCACCTGTCACACGCACACTCAGCTTTGCGAAAATTATGGGCATTCTGTCGAAGACTTCTAGGGAAGTAGAAAACACATGAATCTTACTGTTCAATCACCCATTTCCCACACGCAACAATAGCTCATGGGTACCACAGAAAACTTTGCCAAAGTTCTCTGCCAAAGTTAAGCACGTGAAGCTTGCAGCTCCCACTACATCGCTCTGACCAAGAAGGGTAAAATAATAGCAAAGAAACAGCACTAACAAAGTTTAAACCCATAAATTTTGAAGGTCTAGCTACCATATTATTACCCACAAGGGTAAAGGAACAGTACCACTACTGGATAATTGGAAAGTCCCTGTGTGTCAACCTCTGTGCTTTGTGGCAAGGTAGACTAGCAAACATGCCCAACCTTTACTCCCATTCGAGAAAACACTTCCAATAAGATTGGTTGCTCCAAAATCGAAGAGGCACCGTCCTCCGAATCTCGAGAGCCAGACTCCCAACATGACTACTTTCTTAAAAATCGAAGAGAGGGTAAAGGAACAGTACCATTGCTGGATAATTGGAAAGTCCCTGTGTGTCAACCTCTGTGCTTCGTGGCAAGGTAGACTAGCAAACATGCCCAACCTTTACTCACATTCGAGAAAAAACTCCCAACAAGACTGCTTGCTCCAAAATCGAAGAAGCACCGCCCTCCGAATCTCGAGAGCCAGACTCCCAACATGATTACTTTCTCAAAAATCGAAGAAACACTGCTCCCCGAATCTTCGAGAGCCAGACCCCCAACATGATTGCTTTCTCAAAAATCGATGAGGCATCGTTCTCCGAATCAATCGAAGAGGCGCTCGCTTTCTCAAAAGCTGGGCTACTCAGAGACCACGAGGGCCGATCTCAGAAATCGAAGAGGCACCTACTTTTCTAGTCTTGTCAGCACCTGTCACACGCACACTCAGCTTTGCGGAAATTATGGGCATTCTGTCGAAGACTTCTGGTGAAGTAGAAAGCACATGAATCTTACTGTTCAATCACCTACTTCCCACACGCAACAATAGCTCATGGGTACCACAGATAACTTTGCCAAAGTTCTCTGCCAAAGTTGAGCACGTGAAGCTTGCAGCTTCCACTACATCGCTCTGACCAAGAAAGGTAAAAGAATAGCAAAGAAACAGCACTAACAAAGTTTAGACACATAAATTTTGAAGGTCTAGCTACCATATTATTACCCACAAGGGTAAAGGAACAGTACCACTGCTGGATAATTGGAAAGTCCCTGTGTGTCAACCTCTGTGCTTCGTGGCAAGGTAGACTAGCAAACATGCCCAACCTTTACTCACATTCGAGAAAACACTCCCAACAAGATTGCTTGCTCCAAAATCGAAGAGGCACCATCCTCCGAATCTCGAGAGCCAGACTCCCAACATGACTACTTTCTCAAAATCGAAGAGAGGGTAAAGGAACAGTACCATTGCTGGATAATTGGAAAGTCCCTGTGTGTCAACCTTTGTGCTTCGTGGCAAGGTAAACTAGCAAACATGCCCAACCTTTACTCACATTCGAGACAACACTCCCAACAAGATTGCTTGCTCCAAAATCGAAGAGGCACCGCCCTCCGAATCTCGAGAGCCAGACTCCCAACATGATTACTTCCTCAAAAATCGAAGAGACACTGCTCTCCGAATCTCGAGAGCCAGACCCCCAGCATGATTGCTTTCTCAAAAATTGAAGAGGCATCGTTCTCCGAATCTCGAGAGCCAGATACCACAGACCACTTTTTCAAAGTGCTCTGACAGAGTGAAAACATGTGAAACTGGCAGCTCCCACTACCGTGCTATGACTAAGCAGGGTAAAGGAATAGCATTACTACTTGTTAGGGAGACTCCTATATATGTCGACCTTCATCCCCAACGGACAGGCAGACCTGAAAAAATGCTCAACCCTTCATCATATCTGAGAGGGCACTCCCAACGAAGCCTTTCGAAATATTCAGCTTTCTTTCCCCCCGATAATACCTCTGCAAACAAGCTATACTAGAGCAAGAATATCTCATATCATCAGGGTTAAAAGCAAGAGTATCCCATATCATGCTTTTTCCCTGTCTTTTCCTTTGGCCTTGTTTTTACTTGCAAGACAAGGAGAAAGAGAGCAATCAGTCAGCACTTGGAATCAAGCTTCCAGTCAGGAACTGACTGCCTGGAACCCCTTACCTGATTACTTACCTGGCATTGCTGTCGAGTACTCATCTTCAACATCTTATGTTTCCAGGGAAGATTCCGCATCTGTTTGAGGAACAGATAGGGCAAGTGCGAAGGATACAAGGAAGCATGTGGAGACAAGCGTAACAGCACACGTGCCGATACATCCATTACTCTGTCAAAAGCAAAGGTATCCCATATCAGCAGGGTGGAACGTACTCTAGATTTGATGGACTTGTTTTGACCCTCAAATTCTTCAGTCGGCCTTATACTCTGGAGGAAACCAGAAAACCCTCAAGCTCAGTTCAAGAATAAGCCTGTGGAAAGTTACTTCTTCAAAAACAAAAGTATCTCATATCATCTCTTCTCATTTTTCTTCTCTTTATCCTTCATGCTGCTGCAAGATGGGGAGAAGGTGAACAATCAGTCGGAGCTCTGATTGCTTACCTTGTCTGTCACCTCTTTCAGCAGACCCCCTAGCTCGGCGACTTGGGGGACTCCTACTACATGGTTTGTATCGCGCTTGACCAAGCCTGAAACTACAAGTAAGCTTCAAGTGAAATTGATACATTACCTTGTGCATCTCCACCAGTTAAAGATACCACCCCTGGATGGAGGAAGAGTACTTCCAGAGAAGATGCCACATCTACCTATGAGACAGATAAGGCAAGTCAAGACGACACCACACTCCGATACTTAGAAGTTTCGTGATTACGAGATCATTCTCCCACAATATTTCCTAATGTCATTTGTACTAAATCATTCACTTGTACTCACTAAAGGAGAGCTTGAACCTATGTACTTGTGTAAACCCTTCACAATTAATGAGAACTCTTCTATTCCGTGGACGTAGCCAATCTGGGTGAACCACGTACATCTTGTGTTTGCTTTCCTATCTCTATCCATTTATATACTTATCCACACTAATGACCGGAGCAATCTAGCGAAGATCACAAAAAGCGACCGTTTTCGCTACCTAGGATCTATCTTGCAAGAGAACGGAGAATTAGATGGAGATCTCAACCATAGAATACGAGCTGGATGCATGAAGTGTAAGAATGCATCCGACGTGTTGTGTGACCGTCGTAGGCCACTGAAGCTCAAGGGAAAATTTTATAGGACGGCAATAAGGCCAGCGATGTTGTATGGCACAGAATGTTGGGCGGTGAAGCATCAACACGTACACAAAATGGGTGTAGCGGAGATGAGGATGCTTCGTGGGATGTGTGGGCACACGAGAAAGGATAAGATTGGGAATGAGGATATCCGAGGTAAAGTAGGAGTAGCCGAAATTGTAGGAAAGATGAGAGAAAATCGGCTCCGGTGATTTGGACATGTGCAAAGAAGGCCGAATGACGCTCCGGTTCGAAGATGTGACTACGGGACAGAGGTTCAGGGCCGAAGGGGTAGAGGAAGACCTAAGAAAACTTTGGAAGAGACTCTAAGAAAAGACTTAGAGTACTTGGATCTAACGGAGGACATGACACAAAACCGAGCGCAATGGCGTTCTAAGATTCATATAGCCGACCCCACTTAGTGGGAAAAGGCTTTGTTGTTGTTGTTGTTGTTGCTTATCAGTTTATCTTACTTCTTTGAACCAAAGGCAAATTCCAATCTTGCATTGTTAAGCCCTGAAATTAGAACAAAAAAACTTGCATGAAATTGAAGTTTCCTCTGATTGAGAACTCATTTTTCTTCTACTTGAAGTTTTCTCTGATTGATTTCTGAATAATTTAAAAATGGGCATGTTAAATTGTGGGTTATGATTTCAAAACCCGCAGCGGAGCGCGAACATATTTTCTAGGATGAAACCTATTTTGCACAACCATTAACAAATTGTTTGCACCTTTACGTAATCTCCATTAGAAAAGCCACAAGTTTCTCAACCAAGCAAATTGGCATCATAATATCCGAAGGGTGCAAATTAGCCTTTTCTTATTTTTTTATATTTTCTTTTAAAAAAAACACCAAGAAGCAGGCGGCTAGCACCATCACTATGCCTGTTGCAACATCAAATGCCCCTTTCTTTCTTTTTCTTTTGCAAAACGGCCAAAGTACCCAGATTCTTCTTTTCTATAAGAAGCTTGCTAAAGACCAACTACCACACCAACTAACTTAACTACCTCTTATATTATTGGGGTGATTTTTAGTCATCACCCTCAAGTGGTGGTAATGCTTATAACCTTATTTATTACCGTTGTATGGGTTTAAATTTTGAGATTTGTGTTTATCCAGGGTATTAAACTCATAACGGTGATAAATAAAGTAGTGAGTATCACCATCATTTGAGTGTGGAGAACAAAAATATTCTTATAATATTTTACGCAAAAGGGGAAAATATCCTAATTGCAAAAGCAAAATAGAGAGGTAATAATTAAAGAGTTTTAAGCTCTTAATTAATGATATTTAATTTGCTTGGTAACGAGAATTATTTGGGAGTCAGTCACCTACCGTATGCATGCAAATTGGAGGAGACAATTCATGGGGCAAATTACACCACCGTATCCTTTGGAACTTCACTTATAGCCCCATGTTCACTAGGAAGACATGAAAATTATGAACAAAATTGATTTTTCTCCGAACCATGCCAACTGGATCATGATAAATTTATAACTCAATCAAGTTTATTTGCTTTGATAATTAATATTTTGGGTAACAATTTAGGATGAGATTCATTAAATACTAACAATTAGAGGACGACATTAATTGGAGTGCGTCAAAGATAGGACAATAAGTTAAAAGGCCAATGACATAGCTATAAGTCACATTATCGTGACATATCTTTGTACTAAAAACAAATTTGTTAGTATCCTATTGATTGCTGAAAAAAAAAATCTCTTATCAATTGTAATAAATCTAAATTCAAATCCATTAATAAACTGCTGAGAGTTTTCATTTTTGTGGGTTTAATAGAAACCCTTTCATGTCACTTAGTACTATTCTTTTCACTTGTAAGTGAGAAGTCTTGAGTTGGATTCTTGCCAAAGACGAATTTGAACCACATTATTGTTAGTCCATTATGAAGCTAAACCTATCCCCTTCCTCTTAGTATAGATAATATCATTTGTTCGAACAAAAAAAAAAAAAACTCTTTCATTGTCAAGATTAGTCGAAAGATTGCTAAAACCATTGGATTGGAATTCAGAATGCACATGAGAGAATATTGATAGCAACAATGCTAGAAAACCTTGATTTGTCATAGCCCATGGGCTTTAAAGTCGGGGTTAAAATTCTTTAAAAAATGGTCATTTGCAAACCCTATTAACCATACCAACCAACTTGAACCCAATTACCTTCACCTCTATGGAGGAGTTCATATAATTAACAGTATGAGATTAGTCTACTTTCAATAAACATGTCCAGTCAACTTGGTGTTTTGAAGAACATTGCTTGGCTTTAGATCACAATGAACTATCCGTGTTTCACTCTGGTTATGAAAATAATCCAGTGCATAATGGCAACACCAATAACAATATCTAGCCCTTGAAGAAGATTTTAAATTGTTGGATGTATTGATCTCTTACCTCTTCAATTACAGGAGGCGATGCAACCACTCCTCTAAGCTCCTTTGGTGCATCAACTCATAAACTAGAGCCTAGAAATAATCATCGAGAAAACATGCAGATATGACCTTGACGAGATTTTGATGCTTGATATTTCTCAAAGCCTCACATTCGGCTATGAAACTCTTTGATGCTTGATATTGTTAAACACCTTCATATCTACAAGTACAAGCCGAGCTCTATTGTCAGTATACAAACTCAAAACTGTCAAATTAGCTGAAGAAAACCAATCAGTGGCGTTTGAGAAAGTAGCCTATGACACTTGCAAAGTAGAGCAAGTATGAATACAAAAGGGATTATTAATTTCAAGCTATAAGCTAATCTTCTATTCTTGGAGCTCTTTAGATTGCAGCTGGGCAGCTTGAGATTAGGAATTCCCTTGCAGAATCTAGTGTTGTCAACAATTGAAATAGCACTTTGATTTTCGAAAACACCTTACACTGATAGTGGTCAAGTCTAATAGGAAACTCAAATCACCATCTTTACAGCTTCCAAGATGATTTTATTGAATCTTGAGGGTCTTGAGATTATGAATCTTTAAAAAATTTGGAATCTGTCAATGTGAATATTCAACAATTTCGTGGCACGAACTAGACTTTCATCAATGTGAATATTACACAAAAATACCAAGTACAAGAAGTAGTAATACACTCTTCACACAATGAACCTCATTGGTGATTATTTACATTGCAAACTTCCACATCTACTGTGGTAACATAAAAGCTAGACTTCACAGGCAGTACATGAAATTTCTCTATCACAAACGCACATAAAAAAAAGTTTCTATCCAAGAAAAGTATTCCTAATGGAATGAAGTTCAGATGCAGCATCATTGATATTCTTTAGTCGATCTGTTGTGGATTCAGCAGAACAAGCAATTCCAATTCTAAATATTGAACTCAAGCACACCTCAACTTTATGAATTCTCGCACTACATTGATTGGGATTCTCGTTCGTGCATCCTTGAAGAAGTGGTGCATCTGCAATCTTACTAACTCGCTAAGGGATAGCCATCTTGACAAAATTATGAAGGTTCAAGCTATCATCAAACATGTTGTCAGTGGGTCTTTTCCTTGTAAACATCTCCAACAAGAGAATGCCAAAGCTGTAGACATCACCATTCGTTGACACCTCACTTCCCATGCCATACTCTACAATTCAAACATCACATTTGTGTATAAATAGTTCAGTTTGAATTTTGTAAATTAAATACTCAAAAATAAAAAAGGAAATCTAATGAAGTGTATATCTAACATATATATACCTGGAGCTACATAACCAACCGTTCCTCTTATTCCAACGGAACTTGTCTGACTTTGAATTGTTGAAACATTACTCTTTACTTGTGAAAGAAACCTTGTTAATCTAAAGTCAGAAACATGGCCAATCAATTCGTTGTCCAAGAGAACGTTTCTTGGCTTGAGATCACAATGACCTATTGGCGTTTCACAATGATTATGAAGATAATCTAGTGCACAAGCAACACCAATGGAAATTTCTAGCCTCTGAAGAAGACTGAACTTCTTGGGTACATGATCTCTTAAGTCTTCAGTTCCAGTAGGTGGATGCAGCCACTCCTCTAAGCTCCCGTTGTCCATGTACTCAAAAACTAGAGCCTTGAAATCATTACCATGAAAATCAACACTTGAACACACGGTTATAATCTTGACGAGATTTCGGTGCCTAATATTTCTCAAAGCTTCACATTCGGCTATGAAACTCTTCGAAGCTCCACGGCGTAACAAGTTAAACACCTTCACGGCAACAAGTTGAGCTTTATCATCCTCATCAAGAACTCCTTTGTACACATACCCAAAACTACCAGCACCAATTAAATTAGCCTCTGAGAACCTGTCAGTAGCTTTGAGTAGAGTAGCATATGACACTTGCAGAATATTGTTCCCCAAAGTGCTCAACGAAATTTCTTTCCTTTTCTTCATTGGCGAACAAAGAAAGAAATAGGAGAACACCATGGCTATTCCTAGAAGAGTAAGTCCAAATACTAAAGGGAGTATTAGTTTCAAGCTACGAGACAATTTTCGTTTCTTGGTCTCTTTAGATTTGCATTTGGGAAGCTTTAAATTAGCAACAGGGCTGCACAGATTAGTGTTGCCAACAACTGAAATAGCATTCGCATTTTTGAAAACACCTCCAGTTGGTACCTCTCCCCAAAATTGATTGAATGATAAGTTCAGATTATTTAGGATTCTAAAGCCTTCTAAAAAATGTGGAATTTCACCTGAAAAATTATTGCGAGAAAGATCTAGATCTTGAATCCCTCTCACTGAACTCATAGACAAAGGAATGGACCCGTTGAAGAAGTTTCCTTGCAAGTGCAGGACTTCTAAACTCTCACAACCACCAAGGCTACTGGGGAGTTCTCCAGATAACATGTTATCAGAAATGTCCAGTTCACTTAGACTTTGTAAATTCCCAACCTCCGGGGGAAGGGAACCTGTGAAGAGGTTATTAGACAAGTCCAAAGAAATCGATAAGGAGGAGAGTCTAAAAACTTGTTTGGGTATTGTTCCATTTAGAAGGTTATAAGAAAGATTCAACAACTGCAACCCCTGGCATTCCCCTAGGCTTGAAGGAATGCTGCCCTCAAGATGATTTCTATGCAACGCAAGATGGAATAACTTGGTTAAATTTCTTAAGGAAGACGGAATATTTCCTGATAATTTGTTCATGGAAATATCTAATTCTCCAAGGGGCCTCAGAAGTAATCACATGACGCAAGTTCAGAGTTGTCAAATAGAACAACATTTTATGTTGTCAACGTTTGAAATCAACAACCTTGAATTTCTCAGGTTTCTCAACGTGTTGCTTGACGACACCAACATTTGATTGATCCATGGTTTCATAATGAAAATTTCTGTCTTAGAATGTTGGAAACCAATCAAATGTCACTGACACAATATATATTTTGCACAGTTTATTTCGAATGCTAAATTCAACAACAAATACTATAAATATCAAAATACAAACACTTAAGTAAATTGCATATAAAATCACAAATCATTGACTTGTTCTTGAAGATAAAGGCTTGCAAATGCAATCACCTAAGACAGAAATTCACCCCTACACCCATGCAATAGTTCAACGGACATCTATCTTGCAGGATACAACTATCTAATCCAAGTTCTTGCACTCGAACTTGGATTCTTGGCGAATTGGTTGTGCGTTTCTCTGTGTAAGATGAAAAGGAAGCGTTGGAAATTCTATGTTAAGTTTCTGATCTTATTGCCATATATATAATGGCATAAATTGAACAGACATAACTGTTCATTCTTATCAGTTATAAAACTGACATAACTGTTCAATCAGTTTTATCCTTTCAGAAAAAAAACTAAATCCCAAAAATAAAAAACGTAACTTGTGTTTTCGTCCATCCGAGCACCATGGCCCAAGGCCCATCTTTGACATTTAATATATACACCTAAACCTTCCAAGCCTAAGGCCCAAGGTCCATGGCCTAGGCCCAATTGTTTTCAAACCATAAGTGTGAGGACACACTTATAAAGATAACTTTAAGATGGGAAATGGGCGATGCGGGACTCCCAATCCCACATATTCACAAAAGTTCCAACAATACCCCACATTTTCTATTCAAACTCTAGCAGCAATTAGGCAGCTTGAGATTAGAAATTCCCTTGCAGAATCTAGTGTTGTTAACAATTGAAATAGCACTTTGATTTTCGAAAGCACCTTACATTGATAGTGGTCATGTCTGATAGGAAACTCAAATCACCATCTTTACCGCTTCCAAGATGATTTTGTTGAATATAAGTTGAGGATCTTGAGGTGATGAATCTTTCGAAAATTTGGAATCTGTCAATGTGTATATTCAAGAATTTCGTGGCACGTACTAGACTTTAATAGATGTGAATATTACACAAAAATACCAAGTACAAGAAGTAGTAAAACACTCTTCACACAATGAACCTCATTGGTGATTATTTACGTTGCAAACTTTCACATCTACTGTGGTAACATAAAAGCTAGACTTCACAGGCAGTACACGAAATTTCTCAATCACAAAAGCACATAAGAAATAGTTTCTATCCAAGAAAAGTATTCCTAATGGAATGAAGTTTAGATGCAGCATCATTGATATTCTTTAGTCGATCTGTTGCGGATTCAGCAGAACAAGCAATTCCAATTCTAAATATTGAACTCAAGCACACCTCAACTCTATGAATTCTTGTAGTGCATTGATTGAGATTCTCGTTCGTGCGTCCTTGAAGAAGTGGTGCGTCTGCAATCTCAGTAACTTGCATGGGGAGAGCCATCTTGACAAATTATGAAGGTCCAAGCTATCACCAAACATGTTGTCAGTGGGTCTTTTCCCTGTAAACATCTCCAACAAGAGAATGCCAAAGCTGTAAACATCACCATTCGTTGACACCTCACTCCCCATGCCATACTCTGCAATTCAAACATCACATTTTTTAATTTTGTAAATTAAATACTCCAAAATAAAAAAGGAAACATAATGAAGTATATATCTAACATATATATACCTGGAGCTACATAACCAATTGTTCCCCTTATTCCAACGGAACTTGTTTGACTCTGAATTGCTGAAACATTACTCGTTACTTGTGAGAGAAACCTTGCTAATCCAAAGTCAGAAACATGGCCGGTCAATTCGTTGTCCAAGAGAACATTGCTTGGCTTGAGATCACAATGAACTATCGGTGTTTCACAATGATTATGAAGATAATCCAGTGCGCAAGCAACACCAATGGCAATTTCTAGCCTCTGAAAAAGACTTAAATTCTTGGGTACATGATCTCTTAACTCTTCAGTTCCAGTAGGTGGATGCAGCCACTCCTCTAAGCTCCCGTTGTCCATGAACTCATAAACTAGAGCCTTGAAATCATTACCATGAAAATCAACACTTGAACACACAGTTATAATCTTGACGAGATTTCGATGCCTAATATTTTTCAAAGCTTCACATTCAGCTATGAAACTCCTCGAAGCTCCAAGGCGTAACAAGTTAAACACCTTCACGGCAACTAGTTGAGCTTTATCATCATCATCAAGAACTCCCTTGTACACAGACCCAAAACTACCAACACCAATTAAATTAGCCTCTGAGAACGCGTTAGTAGCTTTGAGTAGAGTAGCATATGAAACTTGCAAAATAGTGTTCCCCAAAGTGCTCAATGAAATTTCTTTCCTTTTCTTCCTTGACGAACAAAGAAAGAAATAGGAGAACACCATGGCTATTCCAAGAAGAGCAAGTCCAAATAGTAAAGGGAGTATTAGTTTCAAGCTAAGAGACAATCTTCGTTTGTTGGTCTCTTTAGACTTGCACTTGGGAAGCTTTAAATTAGCAACAGGGCTGCACAAATTAGTGTTGCCAACAACTGAAATAGCATTTGCATTTTTGAAAACACCTCCAGTTGGTACCTCTCCCCAAAATTGATTGAATGATAAGTTCAGATTATTTAGGATTCTAAAGCCTTCTAAAAAATGTGGAATTTCACCTGAAAAATTATTGCGAGAAAGATCTAGATCTTGAATCCCTCTCACTGAACTCATAGACAAAGGAATGGACCCGTTGAAGAAGTTTCCTTGCAAATGCAGGACTTCTAAACTTTCACAACCACCAAGGCTACTGGGGAGTTCTCCAGATAACATGTTATCAGAAATGTCCAGTTCACTTAGACTTTGTAAATTCCCAACCTCCGGGGGAAGGGAACCTGTAAAGAGGTTATTAGACAAGTCCAAAGAAATCGATAAGGAGGAGAGTCTAAAAACTTGTTTGGGTATTGTGCCATTTAGAAGGTTATAAGAAAGATTCAACAACTGCAACCCCTGGCATTCCCCTAGGCTTCAAGGAATCTGCCCTCAAGATGATTTCTATGCAACGCAAGATGGAATAACTTGGTTAAATTTCTTAAGGAAGACGGAATATTTCCTGATAATTTGTTCATGGAAATATCTAATTCTCCAAGGTTTGAAAGCTTACCCATGTCAAAGGGGATGTTACCTGTGAAGCTACTATTCTCCAAAAGCAACGATTCCAAGCTCACCAGATTCCCTATCCCAGATGGGATACTTCCATATATTTGGTCATCGCCAACCCAAAACATTTCCAGTTTGTTTGAGAGATTGGATATTGACATGGGCAATGTCCCTCCAAAATTGTTGTTGTCAATAAGCAGCACTCGTAACTGGGTGGCATTGGTCAAGTCCGAGAGAAAACTTAAGTCACCATCTTTACCGCTTCCAATATTATTAAATTGAATGTTGAAAAAAAGGAGGTTGTGAAGCTTTTGGAGACTCGGTACCTGTCCGATTAGGTTGTTACTCCCAACGTCAAATCTCCCAACACTTGTGACATTGAATATTGAGGGAGGAATGGACCCAGTAAGTTGGTTAGAGCCGACGTTGAATTTTTCGAGATTAGGAAAACTTTTGTCAATATCTGATGGAATACTCCCTTCAATTTGGTTGATTACTATGGAAAATGTAACAAGAGAAGAGAGGTTATAAATGGAGGAAGGAATGCTACCAGACAACTGATTGAACCCCAATCCCAAGAAGGTTAATTTTTTCAATTGGCCGAGAGAACTGGGGATGTTTCCCATCAAGTTATTACTAAGAAGACTTAGTCCCCGGAGAGACGAAAGGTTCCCTAAGGAAGGAGGGACCTGTCCCGTTACATTATTATATTCTAATGCAAAATGTTGCAGCTTCGACAACAATCCAATTTTTGAAGGAATTTTACCCACCAACTTGTTGTAAGTGAAATTCATAAAGATAAGGTTGAAGCAATATGATATATTGTGTGGAATACTGCCACTAAATGAGTTCATGTCTAATCGTAATACCTGCAATCTACGCAAATTCCCAATTTGTGGAGGAATTTCATGACTGAAGCTGTTGTTTTGCAGCCACAGCTCCCTTAGCAAGCTTAGATTTCCAATGTTTGGGGATAGTTTTCCTACCAGATTTTGAGATTGCAGGTCCAGGTTAGTGACCCTTTGGCGATGTCGTCGACTGCACGTCACACCATGCCACATGCAAAAGTGCATGGATTCGTTCCAGGAGCTCATCACATTGTAATTATGGAGATCTTGCTTTATTTGAGCTTTGATGGCTAGCAGCGCCAACCTATCCGTCGCATTCCTTCCGAGTCCCGATTGCAGGGAGCTCCAACAGCAAACGAACACTGCACTGATAAGCTAGTATATTAAGATCAATTTCAAAACCAAAACCCCCATTCCTGATCTGGTTAACTATATAATTAGAAAGAGAAGCAGAAAGAAATAGAGAGATGGCTGTTGAGTTGTGAATTTGGTGAGTTCCATTGTTGCTTGACAAGGAAATTTATAGAAGGATAGGATCATAGGAGGAACTTACACCACAATTTCTGGTTCTTGAAATTCAAATATGAAAAGGAAGAAGTCCAAGTAAATGACAACAACTTTGGCTTGTTTTTTTAGACGACTTCACTAGCTTACTTCCACTACTGGGAACTGTTGTTTGGCACTTTCGGTGAACGCCAAGGAGCAAGACCATTAAAGCACCTTGATTCCAAAAGCTAACTGGAAACATTTGGCAACCACCTATTGTCTGGCACTTTCGGTACGCCAAGGACGAAGACCATTAAAGCACCTTGATTCCAGAAGCTGACTGGAAACATTTGGCAACCACCTATTGTCCGGCACTTTCGGTACGCCGAGGACAAAGACCATTAATGCACCTTGATTCCAGAAGCTGACTCGAAACATTTGGCAACCATTCAAAATGAAAAAACAAATACAAGGAATCCTATATTTTGGTCACATCAAACGTCACGCTGGTGTCATTTAATATGAAAGTAACCTTGCTAGGCGACCCTGGCTATGAAAGGAAATTTTGAAGTCTCTATGTTTTTTGAGGGGCTGGATTGTGAGATTGCTGATTTTCTCATAGTTCCCCTAAAGTACCATTGCAAGAAAGCCTGTTGTGGATGCAACCTTTCTAAAAATTGTATCAGTTACTAGTGAGATCAAGCTTTCTTAATTTTTATTCTTCATGGGGGCTCAAGTCTCTAGCAAGAGAATTCCACCACTGTAGACATATCCAGTTATTAATGCCTCACTTTAAAGTCCAACTTCGCCAAAAACCAAAGTAATTCATACTTGTTTTGTCATCTAATTGTTATCCAATAAATAAATGAACTATGTTTTTCAATTAAATACTGAAATTTTGACAATGTTAATTAAATGGTTAAATGATTTTTTATTTAGTTGATTTTTTTTTCAAAGCTGGTCTCTAGAGGATGAACTACAAAGTATACATATGTCCGATCATCTTGCAACATTGCAGAATGAGAGAGAGACGAGAAGGTACAGAACAAAGGTCCGATTGAGAGGATCCATAACATCCCACATTCAACAAACTTAGGTATGGGTAAATTGCATGTTTGAGTAGTTTTACATGGCAAGTAAATTTCATAATTATCGGTATGGGTTTCAACTGTTATGAATAGTAGAAAAGAGGTACAAGGGCAGTAAAAGAATGAAAAGAATAATGACAATGAGAACCATTGCTTGGTGAATACAAATGACTATTTTACCCAACAAAAAACAAAAGAAAGAGAAAGAATACTTACTACAAGAATGAAGCATATCAATCAACATTCTATCAACTCTGAAATCTGTACATGTATGGTCAACTACAAAGAGCAGCATATAGCTGCTGAGTCCGGGAGGGGCTGGGATCCGACAATGAATATGTCCCATTTCTACCATTGCTTACGCACGTTAAGTTCAGCTGATTCCCTATCTGGCTCGACTGCAAGATTGGTGCATATATGCATATAAAGAACAATATGTCAGTACAAAACCAATTTATAGTACTAACAAAGTACGTTGCAAAAACAATTTCCTGACACAGAATTTCGCGAGTCATTTCTTAAATTACTTTTCTTTAAGGCATTAGACTAAACGGCATGCCAAACTAGAACGACTGAATGCAACCATGATCATTTTAATAAGCAAGCACTTCTGTCTATCAAATATTAAGGTAGAAGCTAATATGCGCAGAAAAGTACAACATATTATCAGACAATAAATATTTTGACTTGCAATTCCATTTTGATGTAGGGACACAACTCAAATAATGACACCAGGAACAATGGTTGTTTAGATTGACCCCTCGAAAAAGAGTAACCAAGCCAAGAGTATACTTGTAAAAAACATGACTTCTTTCAGAAAATGCCTGCATATATTGATACTACACAAATACAAGGAAAATGAACCTTTATTTCCAATAACAAAACAACAAAGTATTTGTGAACACGGAAAATTCCTGAAACGAAAGAGATAAGAACAACGTGCACAAACAAATATTTGTATTTTTGATGGTTTTGGGTTACAATCTCTCTTAAATTTTGATCCTCTGATTCGATCTTCGTAAGGTGTGTATTTGTGGATGTTTCGTTGATCTAAGGGCCGTCAAAGCTTGATCTTGGATGAACTGTTGGAAGTTTCTTCAAGGGGCCGTGGACTTGATCTTGAAGGTGGATTTGAGCGGATCTTCAAAGGGGCTTTTGGGCTTGATCTTTGAAGAACAGTGACGAACGGATCTCCAAGGGCTTTTGGGCTTGATCTTGAAGAACAGTGATGAACGGATCTTCAAGGGCTTTTGGGCTTATTCTTGAAGAACAGTGATGAACGGCTCTTCAAGGACTTTTGGGCTTAATCTTGAAGAACGGTTGGAATGTGTGGATTTGTCGACGTTGTTGGTCCAAATGGCCGTTGGGGCTTGATCTCGGATGAACAGATGATGAATGATGGTGCCTTCTTCAAGGGCCGTCGGGGCTTGATCTTGAATTGGTGGAAGTTCTTCAAGGGCCTTTAGGGCGTGATCTTGAATTGGTGGATTGTTGATCCAAGGGCCGTCGGGGCTTGATCTTGGAAGAACGATGAACGAAGAACACTTTCTTCAAGGGCCGTCGGGGCTTGATCTTGAAGGAGGATTTGATGAAGAACGAAAAGGGCTTTCTTGATCCTTCGGGATTTGCTTGAGAGCTTCGGAGTTTCAGAGCTTCAGAGCTTCAGAGCTTCAAGGTGTAATTTGAATTGGTCCCTTTAAATGAATGAATTGGCCTTCTATTTATAGAAATTTCTATAGCCTAATTTTGAATATAATATTCCAGATGAAATAAGTTGTTTCTGCCAGGTGTTGACACGTGTCCTGTTTTTGATGACTTTTCCAACTCATTTCAATTTTCGTTGAGTCACACGCTACGTGTAAAATTTATGTAATACATGAGCGTTGACACTTTGATTTATCGGTCAACATTTATTTACCGAAATTTCGATGTCTACAGTATTGCCAACACATGCAATCCAAAATAGCAAAGTAGAAGCCGCTATCAACAAAGTGATAAATTAGTATTACACAGAGAATAGCGATAACACAATGCCTTCTCCAAACCATTATGATGAGAAACAAGCAGATACAGAGCCTATTCGCAATGAAAATATTACAGGACACATGATATCTACATATCTACACAAAATCCAGTTCTCTGATTTGATAAAAAAAAAATGTGCACACGTCAACTGTGGCTACCAGATTCTCATGCAGGGAGTCGATTAGGTTCATGAAGTCAAATAGTTAAATCAGAGATCGAGGAGGAGCTTACCCAACAATCAATAGTATCAAAGAGAGGACCCACAATACTCATATTGATACGTCTTGTGTTTAGATTTAACTGGAGTAGTAACACGTCCAGGGGGAGCATTCCGTTGGGTAAGCCATTTAAACTGGGGATGGATCAAAAACAAAAATCCAAGAAGAAATCCAAAGAAAAATTCTCCAATACGAGCAAAGTTGTCCACGTGTGGTAGAATTCCCACTGCTAAGTTTATTATGATGATGAAAAGGAGAGTAAGCAATGTTGCTAACTGTGGATCAAAATCTGAAACTGTAAGATCAAAGGGTCGGGCACATACTATAAAGAGGTGCATCATTAAGTATACAGAATTTTATTTACCTTATTTACATACATTGTCCAAAAAGTGCACCAGAAGCACCAACAGAAATACCATACTGAATAAAAAGAGTTGAAAGAAAACTCCCACCAAAACCAGACATGAGATATAGAAACCAATTCGAACTGCAGAATATCCAAAACAATCTTTGTTCCCACAGATGTGATAGAAAACTGAAATAATCTCTCAGCTTTTGTTTCAAGCAATTTTATTCTGTAAAATGGAATACTATGTCTAAAACTAAAGTTTGAACCCCATCTTCGGTCTATAAACTCTTTTCTTTGCTCACCGCTAAATAAAACATCCTCTTGTTTCCATCAAACCAAACAACATACTGGTGTAAGTTATAATGCAACCCGCACTACATGACCACTACTCTAGGATTACAATTCAATAAACAAATGCATAGAAATCCTCTGTAGATTAATCACAAGGTAGCTAAAGCCATCCGGAAAGTGTTTCTCTTCTAGATTTATGAAAGAAGTTTTGCACTTGGTAACTAATTTATTATTCTACAACTTATGTCGTGTGCTTTATCTTTTACTACAAACACTTATGGATGTGGCCATACATGCATGATAACATACATGAACTAAAATCCAGATGCATACCAAATCCAAATTCTTGCTCAAGCCGAATTCCAATGAATACAAGACTCAGCATATTGGCAAGCACATGGAAAACTCCAGCATGTAACCACATACATGAGATCAGCCGCCATCCCTAGTGTTGATGAACCACTTTCTGCGCGTCTAGAGCACCCAT
Organism: Malus domestica; assembly: GCF_042453785.1. Classification (NCBI taxonomy): domain Eukaryota; kingdom Viridiplantae; phylum Streptophyta; class Magnoliopsida; order Rosales; family Rosaceae; genus Malus; species Malus domestica. The sequence continues at coordinate 8,539,854 of NC_091671.1, read as the reverse complement.
CTTTTCTAACCTTCAGGATGAAAACACATGAGAAACAAGTTAGATATGCAACTGAGACCTATTGACCCTTATGGGGCATGTCTCAACCTTGATTGATCCCACTCTAATTTCACAAAAAAAATAAAACCAGTCCAACTATCCAACCCTCCTCATCATTATTTCACCAAAAACACACAAACAAAAGCAACCTACATGAAATGGGCGTCAGTTCCCCACAATCCACAACTAAAATTTTCCAAAATTCCACATGCGAGCACCCAACAAATCCCAAAACACAAATTTCAATCCAAGACCGCAAACCCCAAGTGAAGCTTTACGTGGTTGAAGACGCCCAAGAAGTGGGTTTTCCTTGAAGGGTTGAAAGGAGAGGCGATGAAATTTTCAACGGAAAGGATCCATCCCTTTCACCAAATCTATAAGACCGGGATCGGGCCATTCAAATTTGATCTATCCTATTATAACTTTTACAGTGGGTTCTGTTTGTAACAACCAAATTTCAATGGTTCCTATGGATTTGGTGAAAGAGAGCCGGAGTGATTCCTTTTCATTTTCATTAAGTCATTATCTATTAGTAATATCAGTTTAGATTTTTGTTTAAGTATGAACTTTGTAAGTTTTTTTAGATATTTTTTGTTGCAAGTTTTTTCTTATTTTTTTGGATTTTTTTTACCATCAGCTTAATCTGTCTGTTGAAATTTTCAAAATTTTAATATCAAATGCGCCACAAAGTGCCACATTACACAACATCATCTTTTTAAATTTTTTTTATCGTTTGAAATTTAATGGTTCATATCAACAAATTGTTGAAAATCCAACAGCTATGGGGCACCCAAATTGGAGCTGTTTCGTTCGATTTGGTGCACGGGATTGGGGCCAGCCTTCTGTTACTTGACATCAAGTCCGTCGTTACTTATTGCCAACGGGCTGCAATGGTAGTTCAACGAGCTTATTGGAGCCCACCAATTGCCTGGCCAAGTTGGCATCGATGGACCATCATTTTTTAGGTCAAGGGTAATTTAACCCAATTGCTTGGTGGATTGGCAAGATTTATGATGAGCATAATAGAATTTTCAGCAATGGAGTATAGACCTAAAATAGTCAGGAAGAAGCTGTATAATGTCTTTTGGCTGAACTTATAATTTATACAAAAATTTTGCCCAGAATAATGTTTTATTGTCAGACAATTTTAAATGCAACATTGTCACAACAATTTTTGGAATGACGGACTAGATAATTTTAAGATCAATTTTAGAGTGACCCCTCATAAAGCTTTTCTTATAGTTGTACTTTGTTGTGGGTGGTTTTTTTTTTGGGGGGTGGGGTTGGGTTTCCCTCATTTTTGGGGTAGCTACATGCACAGTAAAAAAGCTACCTTATTTGGAGTCGAGATACTCTTTGGATTTTTGTTTTCGAAGTTCAAGAACTCGGATATTTAGTAGTTAAAAAGAGTAAGATCTGAACTCGTGGTTTGTGTTAAGAAGGTGAGTAGAATGGGCTAATGAGAATCATATGATTTAAAATGAGTTGTGTGGATCTGTGTTTGTCGGGTTCGTACACAGAGATCCGGAGAAGGTTGCGCTCATGTAGTTGAAAACTCCAACTGCGCCATACCTTAGGGTTGCGAGGACACCTCAAGGCTCAACGCTATTTTCATAAGATATGCAGAGGGTTCCATTTCTAATGTCTTTGTGGGTTTTCAGAGGTGCAGATCCTGATTGACAAGGAAGAACAAAAACAAATATAACAACAGTGAGACCAAATGGGAGATCCAATGAAAAAAAAAAACAGCAACGGATCAACCGAGGCCTATAGATTCCAACTGCCTCACAACTGCCGCCAGAGAGGTCAGATTGTCTAGAGCGCTGCCTCTTCCTCCGCCAACACCGCTGTGTCAGATGTTAAGCTGCAACTCCAGGAGGAGGACCGCAGCAATGGCTTCAATCCCATTTCCACTTTTGTTTATGGTGAGTGTATTTTAAGCGATGTTGCCAAAAATCTGCTTATTTACTTGGTTTTTGTGGGTTTTATTAAAATCGTATGGTTGTTGTTGTAGCGTAAAAAAGTTTGCATCTTTGCGTTGATATTTGAGCAACATACGGTATTTGGATTTGGGGTTGTGTAGAAATTGAGTAATTGAAATTTATTAGATATCCAAAGGAAAATTTCCAGTTATTAGATATCTCGTTTGATATTTGGCGGTTAAATTTCCATTCTTTGGATTAGGGTGCACAACAGTTGATAAGAGGATAAGTCAGAAATGGAGTGATGAAATGTATTAACTTTTATGACTAATTTCCAAAGAAATTGCAATCTGCCAATCTAAAACGGTCAGTTATTTAATATACGGTTTCATTTATAGTAGAAAAGGCAATGGATAAGAGAGATGATGGTTAAATTTGTATTTGTTATGTTAAGTATTTGAAGTCTAGAATCTATAAGTTAATATATTTGACGTGCTGCTATAATTCAATTTCTCTTTTATGTGTTCGTGCGTGGTCCGAATTTGCCAGGAATGTATCCGGTGAATGGGATGGCCATGGAGCAAACTTCACAAGGGAAGGGTGCCCAATAGAACTTCCCGAGAATGTTGTACCTACAGCTTACAGGGAGTGGGAGGTTAAGGTTTTCAAAGTAAGATGTTAACTGAAACAAGCCTATGTTGAAATTTATTTCATCGTGTTTTGTTTTTCGTATGAAATATTTATTGTTGAAATTTTCTTGGTGCATTGTTTTATAAAAGATTCAGGATGGGGATAATTTAGCTTTCATTGATTGGCATCGTTTATTAAGTTTTGTCTGTGCTTTTGTTTGTAGGATCAACTTGGGAAAGAACAGAGGAGAGCACAAGCATTATCAATTTATTTGCTATAGTATTGTCCCTCTTCCTCTGGCCTCCTGAAGTGTTTCCATTCCAGTGTCACAATCTTTTGTTTCATTCATTTGTAGAATATATTCTTCTTTTTTTCTATACCTTTATTACCTCCTTTTAACTTTGATTATCTTTACTTGATGAGTATTATTAGACCCATTCTCAAAATTTTGCATCCCCTGCTTCTTTCTTATGGTCCTTATACTCAAACATGTGCAAGTTTGTATTTTTCTGATGGATTGGACTATTGGGAACTTAGGTACTTTTACTTTTTATATATTTTTGTTGGGTTTTTTCTTTTTTGGAAAATGAGTATTTGATTAATCGCTTGATTTTCTCCTTCAAAAGGACTGTTAGAAGTTTGGTGTCAATTTGGTTGTGATGGTAAGATTACTTTATGTAACATTGTATTGTGGCATGCGAGTGTCGAACTTTTTTCTTAATTTAATTTCGGAAAGAAATGAGTTTAACGGTAGTCCTATATAATGAAGTTAGCATCCTTATAAGTTGGGAACCTAAAACAGGAGTGGTGTACTCATAAATTCCTACTTTTCTCTGCTGCATTCCCCTCTACTTGCATCAATTGTGACTTATTTTCTTTTTTGGTTCTATCTCAAGAGTTTGTCAGGGAGAAAGCTTGTGAACGAAGGAAATCTAATCGAGAGGTATTTTCTTTTTGGCACATATCATGAATTATGTTTGGGTGTTTAAACAATATTTGCCTAAAAGTATACTCTGTTTTTTGGTGGTATTTCAAATAAGGTAACTTCCCCAACATTGATATTTTGGTTTTCTATTGGTATGTGTGAAACCAGCTTGATTCAGGTTACAATGTCCGAGATAGGATTTAGGAGATTTGTTTTACGCATTGCAGAGAGAGATAGGGAGTGTCCAATAGAAGTGTGGGGGGATTGAGGCAGGATTTTAGGGATTTGGTTTAGGGTTTGTTTTCTGCGATTTGCAGAGACAGAGAGATGGGACAAGGGTGAGAGAGAGATGGGAGGATTTTATGCGAGGGTTAAAGGGAACGGGTAAGGGAGGTATGGGTATGGGTTTTTAGGGCCGGTTTCTAGGGAGGTGGTCTGCTGTCACTGCCTTCACAGGTGGGGGTGTGATATGGGGGAGGAGAGGGGTTTGGTTGCAGAGAGAAGGTGACGGCGGGTGCACGATTAGGGGGACAGAAAGAGAGTTGATTGGGTACAAGATTTGAGGGTAGGGTTGAGGGAATCAGTGTGTTGGCTGCGGAGAGATGGTGGGGTTGAGTAAGTATCTCTCCCTCTCTGTCACTTCTCTCTTCCTCCATCTATGACATCTTCGTTTGAAATTTGAGTGTTTTATTTATTTATTTGGGTTTTTGTAGCTGATACATATTAGGTTTTGTGTTTCTGGGTTTTATCAAGTTGTTGATGCATAAACCCATCAGTTCCTCTGTATTTCGTTCAGGTTTTCATTATTTTTTTCCGATTTGTTTTGTCAAAATTGAAATGGAATTTGTTGGCTTGATTTTGTGTTAGGTTGCCAGAGGGTTCTGTTTTTAGGGTTTTCTCTCCGTCCCACTCTCTCTCCCTCTCTGTTTCTCTTCTTCAATCAGTCTGACATAGTTTTTCATTTTAGGGTTCAGTGCATTTCATTCTTTTTTACTGGAATATACATACATATAAATGTCTAAATTTGTTCAATTTTTCTATACACAGGCTGGGTTAATTTGATTCTTAACCTATGATTGGATATTATATTACAATTGTGCGTTCTGTTTTTAGGGCTGGATGAAAAGAAACACCCATCAGAGCTTTCAACAACTCGAAGGTCAGTGATTTCTTCCTTGTCTCTAATTCTGTTTCTGCTATTTCAATTTGTAGGATTTAATTTAGGGTTTTAAGTTGGAAAATTTAATTAAACATTTTCAGTTGGAGAGCATAGTGTATAGTGTATACAGCAATTAGGGTTGTTAATTTTGATTGCTGGTCTACTAAATGTTTTATAACATGTAAAGAGGGAGTACATACTTTGTATGCCATGGATAGGGAATGGATACGTAATTAGATCAATTGATGGGTGCTGCTGTTTTGGATATCTACATCCAGCAATACCTGGTATTCTGTGTTTTGTTGTAATGGATTGGAATTTCTACTAGAATTATTATTATTATTATTATTATTATATATTTAGAGATTTTGTATGTGGTTTGGGTTCTGATTTTGTTTAGATAGATGATGCTTGATTGTGGTTTAAATTTTTTTAGTATATTCCCTGCACATTGCAAAGTTCTGGTACTATTTGGGTGTTTTGGTGTTGAAAGCCTAGGCTTTAGCGTTTAGGGGAATGAAAAGAAGGGATGTATGCGTTTCTGAACTCTTATGCAAATCTAATTTGAAATCATGAAACACATTTCCTATGTTTCTCAAATCTCAGCAACAAATTTTAGAACCCTGAGATCTAAGTAAAGGTGCATCATTCCTATTTTCGTGTTTTTTTAATTCCTATCATCATGGCCACGATTAAACGTGAATATGCATGCCAACCTTGCATACTCGGTGATTAATTTCTGGATGAATTTTTCTTTAGACGAGGGTTTGCAGATATGAATACTTGAGGGGCAGATGGTCACCATGTTGGATCCATTGATACTGATGCAACTTGGGATGTAGTTGGTTATATTCAAATCAGAAATAAAATTGTTGTGTATATTCCGCATTTGATTGAAAATCTGTAATTTTATGAATCATTTATTCGGATTTAATTTCAGTTAAATAGAAATTATTCTTCTTCGATATCACTGTGCACAACACATAATTTCAATTAGGGCTAGGTTCGGTTCAAATCGGTTCGGTTTTTTGCCAAAATCGAAACCAAACTGAAATTTCGGTTCGGTTCATTTTTTTTCCATTTGGTTTTTTCCGGTTCGGTTTCGTTTTTTTTTTCAAAAAATGAAAAAAACTGAAGTCTTAAATTTTAACATTTCCAACACAATCATAACATAAATATTCCAATTAGAATCAAAGACAAAGATTTAGAGTTCAAGTAGAATTATAACATAAAGGTTTTTTTTTTAATATTTTGTGTTTAAAATTTAACTGTAAATAGATTTCTTTTTAGAAAAGTAAAATTTTCTACCATTTTCTTCACACCTCAACTCTTAACTATGAATAATATAAAGAGCTGGTATAGGTTGGTGGACATGAGCTGAATTATTTTATCACGATAGTAAGTACAATGAGAGCATTATCATACTATAACCCACTTTGAACCAACGAGGATCATATATCGATTATGCTCTCTTTGTATGTATTATCGATCATTTAGTAATATGATTTCCTATTTAGTAGCAAAAGGGAATACACTTGATCAAAACCAATACCTGATCACTGCATATAACAATAAGCAATGAAATACTGAATAAGCATACAAATACTTGAAGCAAGAAGCCAGATTAAACAACAATAAGGAACTAATAGTACCGTGTCAAGAGTTAGCACCACACTATTGAAGGTCCTGCTTTTTTATACGACTTCTTCCTTGTAGTTATAGGAAAAGTAGCAGATGCATTTGGAATTTCTGATTTTGGGCAACACATTGAGCTTACAAATTGGGTTTAAAAAATAATACCCAAAACAAATAATTAAATAAATAAAAAAAATATTAATTTAATTAATTCGGTTCGGTTTCTAGACCACTAAAACTGAACCAAACCAAAAGAATTCGAACCCACCCCAAATATCAATTAGTGTTTTTTTTTTTTTTTTTTGGTGCGGTAAAATTCCGTATAATTAACCTCTACAATTTTATTCACGTGTTCATGGTCACCACTTAGTTAATTAGTGATTGGGTGTTGACCACCGAATGTTTCTTTTTTCAGTTCGAAGCTTGAATCTCACCGAGCTCCAGGTATTTTGCTTTAATTTTTTTCTTCTCTTTTGTCTTCTTTTCTGTTTGATTTCTTTCCTTCTTTTTATCCTAAATTCTGAGTTTTCATTTTGTTTAAAGTAGTTTTCTCTTGGTCTACTGATATTTTTAATTTTTTATAGTTATTTCCTGTTCTCCATTATCAATTTTTTTTGTGTGCTAATTAATCAATTTTATTTGTAACATTGTGCATTTCATATGATATTTCTGAAATATTTTGAGATTTTACTATAATGTAAACGGTAAATATGAAGGTGCTATTGTTACTTTTTGAATCTTTTGCACATTTTTTTTTGTTTATTGTCATATATATGAATCTGTACTAATTAATAAAACACTCATTTTCAATCAAAACCCTATGAAATTACCATTTTACCTTCTAATTAAAACAGAACATGAATAAAAAATATGGGGCAGAAATGTAATTTCACACAATCAAATTTTGTTGTTTTTTTTCAAAATCTCACCTACATGTAATCCTAACATATCTCTAATTAAAAAAAAATTAAAAAAAACCTTCCCACTCCCACATTCTCTATCACTCTCTTCCTCTCTCCTTCGATTTCAAAAACAAAAATAAAAAAAAATTTCTCACACACTTTGTGTGTGCCCATATGATACTAAGAAAGATGATAAGAAATGTGTTGTTGGTTGGGAAATAGGAGGAAAAGAAGCGAATCAAAAAGGATATATGGAGACTTACTGATAATAATTTTGGAATGTTAGCAGACTCAAGATTGCAGGTTGGCAACCGATGGTGCTAAATGATTTGTTAGATTATTCAATAGTAATTTTTTATTTTTCCTTATCAGTTATTGTTTCAAGGGGTGAAAAAGAGTGAGGGACACGGGAAGAGGGGAGAAAGAGGACCAAAGAATGGTTTGTGCTACTTTCAATGCTTTGGGTTAAAAAAAAAGAAAAAAGGTTCACTTCACTAACTTTGATTGAACTTTTCGTTTTCTTAAGTTTCTCTTGCTATATATGTAGTGTGTATATTTCTTATTTATGTGTTTCTGATTCTAAGATTGTGTCTCTTTTGCAGAGCATGTGGTGTGGAAACACACCAGCGAGGCCTCACTTTCAATGTCGAACTCAAGTGTGGCTCTAATCTAACCCCCGAAATTCCAAGATAGCATTTAGGAATGCTAATGTTTTCCTGTGTGATCTTCATACAAAGGTACGAAGAACTAACTATTTTTAGTTTAATGGCTTTTTGGATGCTTAAAAATAAATTTTTGGACTCCATTCTTAGAAAATTTTGGCATTTTCATCAAATGAGGTTCTTTCTGTTTTGAACTGTGGGTTAGAAGTATTAAGACACTGACGTTTGAGTGTTTGAAAATTAGGTGCAAGACATATGAGCTTCTAATCAAGAAAGACCTGCTTTTAAAGTGCTGGATGGGTTGTGCTTTTACCAACCCCAATAAAATTATATTTGAATCATGCTGTCTGATAACTCTGTTTTTCTTTTTTTCTTGTTTGTGGTTTTTAGTCTTTGTCATTTAATTGATGTAGCTTTGCTAGGATCTCTGTTCTTGTAGTGTGTGATTAGTGCTAATGGAATTTCAGCACTGTTTATGAGCTATTGTTCGAATTGTTGTATCTAAGTATGCATTATACATTCAATTGGGTCAACGAAGCATGTGTGCCAACGAATTTTGAAGAGTTCGGCTTGGTTTTCTCTCTTTGGTCTTTGATATTCAAGTGTGAGGCATCTGTTTGTTGACTAATTGAGTCACTTCTCTAAGTTTTTTAGTAGATATTGTGTAATTTGCTTTTATGAGCACTTCTTTAAGCTGTCAAGTTCCCAAAATGTACAAGGGGATATCAAGTTTAACAAGTCACGAACTGTGATCAATCCAAATGTAGTGAAATTAGGGATTTTACACTTAAAAACTCAATTAGCTTTAGACCATAGGATTAGCATTTTGCACATGTGAGTATCATTGACCTGATCATTTTATTTTTCTGGATAAGAAACAAACTATCATTGAAGGGAGAAGAAAGTGTACAAAAACAACGTTTCTGTAAGCTTGCACTCATATGCATAATATTTTAATTTATTTTCTTGGCATTACTTGTTGAAATGGCTGCCTTCACTGCAGGACACATATTATGTGTGAACTATATGTTTCTTCTATTTCTCAAGGAAACATAACTTTTTTGGAAGCCATATCTTTCTAATCAAAGACGTTCAGTTTCTTCCTACTCATTGTACAATGTGTTTATATGCCAGCTCATTTGAATGTATATAAAAGCAAAACTGTTTATCTTATCGACCTCATTCACTCATGTATCCCTTTGTCTGTTCATAATTATGTTGAATTTATTCAACTTAAATATGTTTTATTCATCTGATTCCGCGTGAAACAGCTGGTTCCCGCAGCAATGTGCAAACGTAATTTCTAGTCTATTCTAAAGTTAAGGAGCAATTGACTGTAGCTTAGCTACAGTCAAATCTTTGCTACTCAATTTCACGCTGTTTACAACAATGCCAGCCAAAGGGAGATGGGTTGGGAACTTGGGAGGGTAATTCTCAAAAGTTGAGAGGGTAATTTTATCCGTATGGTTTAGAACGGATTGCGATGGGTTACACGCGTGCGCTCTCTTCTCATCTCTCACTCTTCCTGTTACTGGAAAACCCACAATCTTTCATCTTCCTCTGCTTTTCCTGCTCCCCATATCTCTCGACATGAAGCACACAAACCAACTAGTGACGGTCGAAAGCCTCAAACATGGCGGAGGCGAAATGGAGGTACAGTGACGGTCAACAACCGCCTCCGGTGTCGATGAATTTGGCCGTCGGAAAGCGTCCTCCCTCCGATTATGGTATGTTGAATTTCTCGATTTTCCTTTTATTTGAGTCTCCTCTCTCCTTTTGCGTTTGTTTATAGTTTATAAATTAGGGTTCTTAGGGATTTTAGGGTTTTCTCGCTTTTTTTTTTCTTCAGAAATTGCAATGTATTTCCCAGATCGGAGCTGTTCTTATTTTGAAAAAAATGGACTAATGTTGATTTTAGCTTTCGTCTCTCTGGTATTTACTCTGAACCCCCAAAAGATTTGAAATTTCTGGTAATTGTTCTCATTGTTTTTTGACAATTTGTTGTTAGAATTTGTATAAATTGATGCCATTGTGTTGTGAAATGTTATGATTATTTCAAAGAACACCGATTCTATCAATTGCAATTCTGCAGATGGCTAATGAAATAATGGCATGCGAAAGGAAGGAAAAAAAAAAGCCTAGAAAACACCATCGGATGATGTTTTAATCAATTGAGAATTACTCACATTTTAACAAATTAAGGTTTCTTATTTCACTTCTTTGCAGGAAGCTATTAATTCTACATAATCTGTGACTCAAACCTTAAGCGGAGAAGTAGCTGACGGTCAACGTAAGCTCATAGCTCTTGCAGCTGCACGAGGAAACTCAAGTGCAGTAAATCCTCTGGTCACACAACTCACTAATGGACCTTTGGGTGGTCTTCATTTGAAGGTTTGTTCGATCTTAAATATGTGGAATATGTGGATATGTAACTCTAAATGTTCAATTTTATCAAATGAGTGTTGGTTGGTTGGCTATTTTAATCATGAAAAGCAATTTATTTTAGTTGAGCAAACATTATGCATGCACTTGGAACTTCTTCCTTTGAATTGTAGTTGGAAGGGTGTATGATAAATTGAGTGGGATTTAAGCATAAGCCGGTTGCCAGCCCAATACAACTGATCGCATCCCACAAGATTAATTTATCCACATTGGAGAATTTCTCATTATACAATGCTATTGCATTTTTTTTTCAAATTTAAATTTAAATATAAATTTTAAAATTTTGGTTTTGATTATGCAGTTCGTGGATTCCGTGCTGCTGCGGTATATTTAAATGTTGCTGCCCTCCACTGTTTGAGCCTGGGCCTCCTCCACCACCATAGTGGTATATTTTCTTAGGAGCCTACTTTGCATGAATTATTTTGTGTAATTGGTTGACTTAAATCTTTATTTGATCTAACTATTTCAATTTGGCTAATTTGTTTTTTAATTTTTTTATTATATTGGAGTTGAATTTGGTATTTTGGGTATGCTATCTTTGGATGCTTAGAAAGATAGTAATTTACTTTTGTCTTTGATTTTTCACTGATGGGATGTTGTGATGGGGTTTAGTAATTTTCAGTATTCTTCAATTATTATGAATTTGCAAAATCAAATAACCCATGGAAATAAATTAATATTTCATTAATCTGTATGTAAGAGAACACTATGTCATCAAGTTTAGACAGACAACAATAAATGGCAATGTTTGCACTTAAAATGTGCCCGTTTTTACTTATTTGGGCCATTGGGGGTAAAATATGGTATTTGAAGGATTAATATGCAAGAAAGCTAACTTAGAAAGATATTTGGCTGCAAGTGGATGAGTTTTTACACTATAATATTGTTTCTCCAATTTGTTTGGGTGGTGGAGATTTGCCAAGTCAACAATTGCATGCTTTCCCATTACAAATGGATTGGAAAGCATACAGACATACTGCAGAGAACATGTGAAAGAAGCCAACTTGTTTATTTTAATTGTTAGTTTATTACAAGTTGGGGAGACATGTGCTAAAAACATGTGGTGGAGATGTAAGTTTCCCTTTTAAATATTATTTCTACATGCAAGTTGGCAAAAGCAATGCAAGTTGGCAAAAGCAATGCAAGCTGCCCAAGTTTCTTTCGGGCAAGTACAAGGTTCTCAGCATGTGGCTCTTTTCAGATCTTTATTTAAAGGGGCAGATGCACAAGGATTATGGACATTCAATCAACAACAACAACAACAACAACAAAGCATTTTCCCACTAAGTGGGGTCGGCTATATGAATCCTAGAACGGCATTGCGCTCGGTTTTGTGTCATGTCCTCCGTTAGATTCAAGTACTCAAGTCTTTTCTTAGGGTCTCTTCCAAAGTTTTCCTAGGTCTTCCTCTACCCCTTCGGCCCTGAACCTCTGTCCTGTAGTCACATTTTTGAACCGGAGCGTCAGTAGGCCTTCTTTGCACATGTCCAAACCACCGGAACCGATTTTCTCTCATATTTCCTTCAATTTTGGCTACTCCTCCTTTACCTCGGATATCCTCATTCCCAATCTTATCCTTTCTCGTGTGCCCATACATCCCACGAAGCATCCTCATCTCCGCTACACCCATTTTGTGTACGTGTTGATGCTTCACCGCCCAACATTCTGTGCCATACAACATCGCTGGCCTTATTGCCGTCCTATAAAATTTCCCTTGAGCTTCAGTCGCCTACGATGGTCACCCAACACGCCGGATACACTCTTACACTTCATCCATCCAGCATTCTATGGTTGAGATCTCCATCTAATTCTCCGTTCTCTTGCAAGATAGATCCTAGGTAACGAAAACGGTCACTTTTTGTGATCTTCGCTAGATTGCTCCGGTCATTAGTGTGGATAAGTATATAAATGGATAGAGATAGGAAAGCAAACACAAAATGTACGTGGTTCACCTAGATTGGCTACGTCCACGGAATAGAGGAGTTCTCATTAATTGTGAAGGGTTTACACAAGTACATAGGTTCAAGCTCTCCTTTAGGGAGTACAAGTGAATGATTTAGTACAAATGACATTAGGAAATATTGTGGGAGAGTGATCTCGTAACCACGAAACTTCTAAGTACCGGAGTGTGGTATCGTCTTGACTTTCCTTATCTGTCTCATAGGTAGATGTGGCATCTTCTCTGGAAGTACTCTTCTTCCATCCAGGGGTGGTATCTGTAACTGGTGGAGATGCACAAGGTAATGTATCAATGTCACTTGAAGCTTACTTGTAGTTTCAGGCTTGGTCAAGCGCGATACAAACCATGTAGTAGGAGTCCCCCAAGTCGCCGAGCTAGGGGATCTGCTGAAAGAGGTAACAGACAAGGTAAGCAATCAGAGCTCCGACTGATTGTTCACATTCTCCCTATCTTGCAGGCAGCATGAAGGATAAAGAGAAGAAAAATGAGAATAGATGATATGGGATACTTTTGCTTTTGAAGAAGTAACTTTCCACAGGCTTATTCTTGAACTGGGCTGGAGGGTTTTCTGGTTTCCTCCAGAGTATAAGGCCGACTGAAGAATTTGAGGGTCAAAACAAGTCCATCAAATCTAGAGTACGTTCGACCCTGCTGATATGGGATACTTTTGCTTTTGACAGAGTAGTGGATGTATCGGCACGTGTGCTGTTACGCTTATCTCTACATGCTTCCTTGTATCCTTCTCACTTGCCCTATCTGTTCCTCAGGCAGATGCGGTATCTTTCCTAGAAGCATAAGATGTTGAAGATAAGTACTCGAGAGCAATGCCAGGTAAGTAATCAGGTAAGGGGTTCCAGGCAGTCAGTTCCTAGCTGGAAGCTTGATTCCAAGTGCTGACTGATTGCTCTCTTTCTCATTGTCTTGCAGGTAAGAACAAGGCCAAAGGAAAAGACAGGGAAAACGCATGATATGGGATACTCTTGCTTTTAACCCTGATGATATGAGATATTCTTGCTCTAGTATAGCTTGTTTACAGAGGTATTATCGGGAGGAAAGAAAGCTGAATATTTCGAAAGGCTTCGTTGGGAGTGCCCTCTCAGATTAGAGGAAGGGTTGAGCATTTTTGCAGGTCTGCCTGTCCGTTGGGGATGGAGGTCGACATATATAGGAGTCTCCCTAACATCAAGTAATAATGCTATTCCTTTACCCTACTTGGTCATAGCACGGTAATGGGAGCTGCCAGCTTCACAAATTTTAACTCTGTCAGAGCACTTTGAAAAAGTGGTCTGTGGTATCTGGAAAGCTGATGTTGCGTGTGAAGATTACAGACAAGCTTTATCCAAGGAGATCCGACTCTTGAAGTTGGGAAAGTGGTGCCTCTTCGGTTTTCGAACAAGCAATCCTGTCGGGGATCTGGCTCTTGAGATTCGGAGAACGATGCCTCTTCGATTTTTGAGAAAGCAATCCCGCTGGGGGTTTGACTCTCGAGATTCGGAGAGCGGTGTCTTCGATTTTGAGAAAGTAATCATGTTGGGAGTCTGGCTCTCGAGATTCGGAGGGCAGTGCCTCTTCGATTTTGGAGCAAGCAATCTTGTTGGGAGTGTTTTCTCGAATGTAAGTAAAGGTTGGGCATGTTTGCTAGTCTACCTTGCCATGAAGCACAGAGGTTGACACACAGGGACTTTCCAATTATCCAGCAGTGGTACTGTTCCTTTACCCTCTCTTCGATTTTTGAGAAAGTAATCATGTTAGGAGTCTGGCTCTCGAGATTCAGAGGGCGGTGCCTCTTCGATTTTGGAGCAAGCAATCTTGTTGGGGGTGTTTTCTCGAATGTGAGTAAAGGTTGGGCATGTTTGCTAGTCTACCTTGCCACGAAGCACAGAGGTTGACACACAGGGACTTTCCAATTATCCAGCAGTGGTACTGTTCCTTTACCCTCTCTTCGATTTTTGAGAAAGTAATCATGTTGGGAGTTTGGCTCTCGAGATTCGGAGGGCGATGCCTTTTCGATTTTGGTGCAAGCAATCTTGTTGGGAGTGTTTTCTCGAATGTGAGTAAAGGTTGAGCATGTTTGCTAGTCTACCTTGCCACGAAGCACAGAGGTTGACACACCGGGACTTTCCAATTATCCAGCAGTGGTACTGTTCCTTTACCCTTGTGGGTAATAATATGGTAGCTAGGCCTTCAAAATTTATGTGTCTAAACTTTGTTAGTGTTGTTTCTTTGCTATTCTTTTACCCTTCTTGGTCAGAGCGATGTAGTGAGAGCTGCAAGCTTCACGTGTCTCAACTTTGTCAGAGAACTTTGGCAAAGTTATATGTGGTACCCATGAGCTACTGTTGCGTGTGGGAAGTGGGTGATTGAACAGTACGATTCATGTGCTTTCTACTTCGCCAGAAATCTTCGACAGAATGCCCATAATTTCCGCAAAGCTGAGTGTGCGTGTGACAGGTGCTGACAAGGCTGGAAAAGTAGTCTCAACTTTGTCAGAGAACTTTGGCAAAGTTATATATGGTACCCATGAGCTACTGTTGCGTGTGGGAAGTGGGTGATTGAACAGTACGATTCATGTGCTTTCTACTTCGCCAGAAATCTTCGACAGCATGCCCATAATTTTCGCAAAGTTGAGTGTGCGTGTGACAGGTGCTGACAAGGCTGGAAAAGTATGTGCCTCTTCGATTTCTGAGATCGGCCCTCGTGGTCTCTGAGCAGCCCAGGTTTTGAGAAAGCAAACCTCTTCGATTTCTGAGATCGGCCCTCGTGGTCTCTAAGCAGCCCAGCTTTTGAGAAAGAAAACCTCTTCGATTTCTGAGATCGGCCTTCGTGGTCTTTGAGCAGCCCAGCTTTTGAGAAATCAAACGCCTCTTCGATTTCTGAGATCGACCCTCGTGGTCTCTGAGCAGCCCAGCTTTTGAGAAAGCAAACGCCTCTTCGATTTCTGAGCAGGCGCCTCTTCGATTTCTGAAGCTTCGTCGAGTGCAGATTTTTATAGGGGCTGACATTAAGTTCCAAAGCACACTTGAATATCCACCAGTAGAAGCTCCATTCTTGCACTTCTAAGATCTTGATTTGTCCGACCTCTTCTCTCTTCAACACCTTTGAAAATGTCTGGCCCCTCCGACCGTCGTTTTGACTTGAACCTTGTTGAAGAGGCAGCCCCGCATTCTCCAGACAACATATGGCGCCCATCATTCGTCTCCCCTACTGGTCCTCTTACCGTTGGGGATTCCGTGATGAAGAATGATATGACCGCTGCGGTAGTGGCCAGGAACATTCTCACTCCCAAAGATAACAGACTACTTTCCAAACGGTCTGATGAGTTGGCTGTTAAGGATTTTCTGGCTCTTAGTGTTCAGTGTGCAGGTTCTGTGTCTAATATGGCCCAACGCCTATTTGCTCGAACCCGCCAAGTTGAATCATTGGCGGCTGAAGTGATGAGTCTAAAACAGGAGATTAGAGGGCTCAAGCATGAGAATAAACAGTTGCACCGGCTCGCACATGACTATGCTACAAACATGAAGAGGAAGCTTGACCAGATGAAGGAATCTGATGGTCAGGTTTTACTTGATCATCAGAGATTTTTGGGTTTGTTCCAAAGGCATTTATTGCCTTCGTCTTCTGGGGCTATACCGCGTAATGAAGCTCCAAATGATCAACCTCTGATGCCTCCTCCTTCTAGGGTTCTGTCCAGTACTGAGGCTCCGAATGATCCCCCTCCGGTGCCTTCTCTTTCTGGGGCTCTACCGACTGCTGAGACTTCTCCTAAGCAACCTTTGTGAAGGCTCCCTCTTGTTTGTTTATTTTGACTCAAGTATATGTACATATTTGTAACTTATCGGGGATATCAATAAATAAGCTTTCCTTCATTTCAACGTATTGTGTTAAATCACCAAAGCCTTATTCGCTAAGTTCTTTGAATTTTCTTTTGTTAAAGCTTGTATGTTGAAGCTTTGTGAGTGGAGCATGTAGGTTGAGGTAGTGTTCCCTTAATTTCCCGAGCGATGACAACTTCTCGGTTGGAGACTTGGAAAATCCAAGTCACTGAGTGGGATCGGCTATATGAATCTTAGAACGCCATTGTGTTCTGTCCTATGTCATGTCCTCCGTTAGATCCAAGTACTCTAAGTCTTTTCTTAGGGTCTATCTCAAAGTTTTCCTAGGTCTTCCTCTACCCCTTCGGCCCTGAACCTCTGTCCCATAGTCTCATCTTCTAATCGGAGCGTCAGTAGGCCTTCTTTGCACATGTCCAAACCACCGTAACCGATTTTCTCTCATCTTTCCTTCAATTTCGGCTACTCCTACTTTACCCCGGATATCCTCATTCCTAATCTTATCCTTTCTCGTGTGCCCACACATCCAACGAAGCATCCTCATCTCCGCTACACCCATTTTGTGTACGTGTTGATGCTTCACCGCCCAACATTCTGTGCCATACAGCATCGCCGGCCTTATTGCCGTCCTATAAAATTTTCCCTTGAACTTCAGTGGCATACGGCGGTCACACAACACGCCGGATGCACTCTTCCACTTCATCCATCCAGCTTGTATTCTATGGTTGAGATCTCCATTTAATTCTCCGTTCTTTTGCAAGATAGATCCTAGGTAACGAAAACGGTCGCTCTTTGGTATTTCTTGATCTCCGATCCTCACCCCTAACTCGTTTTGGCCTCCATTTGCACTGAATTTGCACTCCATATATTCTGTTTTTGATCGGCTTAGGCGAAGACCTTTAGATTCCAACACTTTTCTCCAAAGGTTAAGCTTTGCATTTACCCCTTCCTAAGTTTCATCTATCAACACTATATCGTCTGCGAAAAGCATACACCAAGGAATATCATCTTGAATATGTCCTGTTAACTCATCCATTACCAACGCAAAAAGGTAAGGACTTAAGGATGAGCCTTGATGTAATCCTACAGTTATGGGAAAGCTTTCGGTTTGTCCTTCATGAGTTCTTACGGCAGTCTTTGCTCCTTCATACATATCCTGTATAGCTTGGATATATGCTACTCGTACTCCTTTCTTCTCTAAAATCCTCCAAAGAATGTCTCTTGGGACCTTATCATACGCTTTTTCCAAATCTATAAAGACCATGTGTAAATCCTTTTTCTCATCTCTATATCTTTCCATCAATCTTCGTAAGAGATAGATTGCCTCCATGGTTGAGCGCCCTGGCATGAACCCGAATTGGTTGTCCGAAACCCGTGTCTCTTGCCTCAATCTATGCTCAATGACTCTCTCCCAGAGCTTCATTGTATGACTCATTAACTTAATACCCCTATAGTTCATGCAATTTTGTACATCGCCCTTATTCTTGTAGATAGGCACCAAAGTGCTCATTCGCCACTCATTTGGCATCTTCTTCGTTTTCAAAATCCTATTGAAAAGATCAGTGAGCCATGTTATACCTGTCTCTCCCAAAACTTTCCACACTTCGATTGGTATATCGTCTGGGCCTACTGCTTTTCTATGCTTCATCTTCTTCAAAGCTACAACCACTTCTTCCTTCCGGATTCTACGATAAAAAGAGTAGTTTCTACACTCTTCTGAGTTACTCAACTCCCCTAAAGAAGCACTCCTTTCATTTCCTTCATTGAAAAGATTATGAAAATAACATTTCCATCTGTCTTTAACCGCGTTCTCTGTAGCAAGAACCTTTCCATCCTCATCCTTGATGCACCTCACTTGGTTTAGGTCCCTTGTCTTCTTTTCCCTTGCTCTAGCTAGTTTATAGATATCCAACTCTCCTTCTTTGGTATCTAGTCGCTTATACATATCGTCATAAGTTGCTAACTTAGCTTCTCTCACAGCTTTCTTCGCCTCTTGCTTCGCTTTTCTATACCTTTCACCATTTTCATCGGTCCTATCCTTGTATAAGGCTTTACAACATTCCTTCTTAGCCTTCACCTTTGTTTGTACCTCCTCATTCCACCACCAAGATTCCTTTTGGTGCGGGGCAAAGCCCTTGGACTCTCCTAATACCTCTTTTGCTACTTTTCGGATACAACTAGTCATGGAATCCCACATTTGGTTAGCTTCCCTCTCTCTATCCCACACACACTGGGTGATTATTTTCTCTTTGAAAATGGCCTGTTTTTCTTCTTTTAGATTCCACCATCTAGTCTTTGGGCACTTCCAAGTCTTGTTCTTTTTTCTCACTCTTTTGATATGTACATCCTTCACCAACAAGCGATGTTGATTAGCCACGCTCTCTCCTGGTATAACTTTGCAATCCTTACAAGTTATACGATCATCTTTCCTCATTAGAAGAAAATCTATTTGTGTTTTTGACGACCCACTCTTGTAGGTGATCACATGTTCTTCTCTCTTCTTAAAGAAGGTGTTGGCTAAGAAGAGATCATATGCCATTGCAAAATCCAAGATAGCTTCCCCATCCTCGTTTCTCTCCCCAAGAGATCATATGACATTCAATCAAACAAACAAATACACAAACTCTGCTCAAGCCAGATTTGCATACAAAGCTGTAGTCAACACCAAGCCTTCATCTTTTTCAGGATCAACCTTCATCAAAAGCCTTCTTTTATCTAGTTTATTAGCTCTGCTACTCACTTGCAGTATCGATCTCCTTTGTAGTTTTCATGTACAACTCATCTTCAGTCATTTAATTTACAAGCAATCTACAATATTAGTCATTCACTTTCCTTTGTCATTTACATATTGTTCTACCTCTCCATATAAGTAAAGTCCTTATTTTTAAGGCAAATAAAGAACCTTGATTTGAGTCACTCCCATTCAATGGCACAATCTCTTGGTCAGAAGTCGAACTCAGGTGCAACCTCAATCATTCAAAATCCGTCTACTAGCGGCATCTAGTAGTGGCACGCCCGGACCCCACCAATCTCGTGTTTGAATAAATTTCTGGTATGCCCGCGAGGCCTATTGCGAATTTAGGGAGCAAATATATTTTGGCACGCCCAGTGGGACCCTTATATAGAGTTAGATTATGAACAATCCTTATGTTCATGATTTTTCTCAATATGCTTTTTCGGAGTATGAGGAGGATGACGGTGTTGAAGAGCGCCCAAGCTATGGCTATCACATAGAGCCAACCTATGAGTTGCCAACTTATGGGTACATGGCTGAAGAGTACTTAAGTCCCATGGAACATGATTGTCGGCCAACTAATGGCCATCAAATAAATAATAATCTTGAAGATTGGCCAACTTATGGCTATGATGAAGATTATTATTCTTTTAAAGACAATCACATTCATGAATACTATGATAGGCCAACAAATGGCTTTGAGTATCAAAATGCTTCAAAAGAGCCAATATATGAGATGTCAACTCATGATCATCCGAATGAAAAGCTTTACAAAGAGGATGTGGGCAAATTAGAGAAGGTGTCCAAACTCCATGTGGCAAGCATCGAGTATGGTGAAGAGGTGACTAAGTGTTTTAAAAGGGTGGAGGAAGGCTATACAACTTTTGGAGAAACTTTGAGAAAGTTGATAGATCAAATATGTCAAATCCGCTCTACAAAGCTCACTCACCCTACTACAACCAAGGAAGAACAAATCATACACATTGATGAAGGCCAAACAATGGCCCCACCTAATGAAAAATCCATGAAAATGGATATGGTTGTAGAAGACCAAGCCGTTGTAGGCCAAACACCAACTCTTGGGGGGCTCGAACTCACACCTCATGTGGAGCCCGAAGAAGAAAAAAAAAGCTCGTACACTCCTCCCCACCAACACAAGCATGTTGCTCGCATCGAGATCTCGAGAAGGACAAAGCTTAGGATCAAACTTGAATGACCACCTCCTTTGATTCCCAAGCTACATAGTATGGCCAATTTAAAAGGTGGATCTGATCTTTCTATACTTAATTTTAAGAAGAGAAAAAGATTTGAGTGTTAAGAGAAAAATAACACATGGGTAGCCAATAGGCTCCTACAACTTGCCCGAATGGCTTTCCCTTCTATTATCCTCCTGTACATTTTTTCTTAGTTCCTTTCTTTCTCATTTTCTCATTTTCTCTTTCTTCCCTTTTTGTCTGAAAAGGCCTTTCTTTGGCTTTTTGAGTTATCAGGCAACAAAAAACAAGAATATATATATATATATATATAACCTTTTCTTATACTCTGCCCGAAAAGGCTGTAGTTTATGTTTCTATTGCCCGACAAGGGCTTTCTTTTTGTTGTTTTGATTTGTCCGAAAGGGCTCTCTCTCTCGGTCTTTTCCCTTTTGTTTCCTTTCTTTCTTTCTCTTTTCCTTTCCTTTTCTTTTTCTTTCTACTCCTCTGTTTTGCTTACTTGCCCGACTTGGGTAGATGTTGTCTTGCCCGACTGGGTTATCTTACCCAATGAGTGGTTGCCCGACGGAACTACAATTTTGCCCAAGGGACATGATATATTCTCCACTACAATTGATTTAGATATTGTCAATCAAATGTGGGGCCCCACATTCGATCTGGCAAACATGAAGTGTTCTTGTTACATACTACGCTGGTTGCTCTGTTTCTTGCCTACCCTCTTTGTTATGGTCCCTTGATAACTGCTGGTCATCCCCCTCCAAATGCCATTTATCTGAGTTTCATTCGTGGATCAGGACTCAGTTTCTCTGCGGGTAGTGCGTTTGCAATAAACTCTTCTCATGCTCTTGCTGTTGCCGCATCATCAGTGGAAGCTTCAGCAGATCCATCCCCGATCAAAACAGACCCTGAAAAGCAGAAGATTGTTGATATACCAACAACTACAGCAGCAACCACAACAAGAGCATCTGACTTTGCTGCCCATTCTCCTCACTTTGTACTGCTTGAGGTGTCTAAAACAGTGGAAGGAGACACAAGCCATCTCGATCCCTCAAAACTTCACCATGGGTTACCACAGCATGCAGTCATGAGATCTAATTTTCCCAGTTATCGTGAAGTAATCTTGGTCAAAATATGGAGAAGGATGCAAGAGAGGATGACCAATTCCTAGAAAGAAAAATCATCTCAAAGTGAGCAAGGACCTTCCCGTAACAAGAGTGGCTTACTTTAAAAAAAAAATGTTATGGCTGCTTGCGCATTTGATCTCATGTTCCTTTATGTCTTGGCTGGTTAAGAAGGATCTGCATCAGATTTACAAGTTTTGAATTCTACTCTCACAAGACAAAACAAATTACAAATGTTAGAAGGTAGTCATTCTGCTTCTGCTCTCCCATTGGCTCCATTGGTTGCAACTTGCAACATCCAACCAGCAGCTCACAGCCGCCTGTCGTTACCTCCCAACATGCAGCCAACATAGCAGCTGCAGCTTCAAAGCCAGCCATTACACTTCAGCCGTCATCTTCAACTCACCACTAGTTGGAGGAGGTGTGCAGAAATTTACTTTTGCAGCTCACCCAAATGCCCGGCCTGGGCTCAGAGGCAAAGTCAGAAAACAAGATGTGTTTCGATTATAATGCAAAGAACCAGACTTGGGCATCAATTACATATGGGATCTTTCTCTGCATCGATTGATTCGGCCGTTCATTGCAATCTCGGCGTTCATATCAAGCTTTGTTAGATCTACAAATTGAGACTCGTGGACTCTTAAGCAACTGAGAATAATGAGCTTCGGGGAAACGACTGTGCACAAGAAAATTGTGAAGACTGGGGGGCTTGGTGCTCGCAAACTTACTGCACAGACAAATGAAAACCTATACGATCAGGAACCGGAAATCCAGGTGTCCTAATACCAGCACCGTCCTCAACTAACAGTACTCCAACAGCTTGATCATCCTTTGCATCTCGATTTTTGAATTTTGGGATGGACAGTAACTTCCCCAAGAGAACTATTTCAAAATACCTTAGGAGTTCAAAATCAGAAGTCTGATGAAGCAAGAAAGAAATTCACAAATGCAGAATCTATCCCTTCCGCACAAATTTCTAGGTGACCAAAGCAGATTTGCTGATGTTGATGCTCAAACCTCCTTGCAGAAGTTCTCGAGCCCTGCAGCCATTTCCAGTGCTGACCTGTTTGATTTCCATTTCGTTTTTTTTATATCCTTCTCCCTCTTCCTCTTTATTTTTTCTTTCCCTCTTATCTCTTCTGTCCCTTTCTTGCCCGAAAGGACACCCTCTTTCTCTTTTTCTTTCTCTTTCTCCCTCTCTCTCTTTCTTCCATTTTGCCCAAAGGTTTCTATATATATATATATATATATATATATATATATATATATATTATATGTCTTTATATTATATTATATATAGAGGGAAGAAAAGTCACCCAAAGTGGCTGTCGTCTATCTTTCCTTTTCCTTCTTCTTTCTTCTTTCTTTTTTCTTTTCCTTCCTTTCTCTTTCTTCCTGTCTCTTTCTGTTTTGGGTTGCCTGAAAGGGCTTTGGGTTTTTATATATATATATATATGAAAGTTATATTATATATTATATGAAAAGAGGCAAAAAAGAAAAAGAACAATAAAAAGAAAAGTTGCCCAAGTTTCTCTCTTCTCTATCTTTTTCTGTGTTTTCCAGTTTGCCCGACTTCGGGCATTTTTCCAGTTTACTATCTCTGTAACCAATGAGGATGCTTCCATGTTGTTTTGGTATCAACAAGAAGGAGCACAAGTCATACAACATTCTTTCCAATGCTAGTTGTACTACCAATTGCCTTGCTCATCTTGCCAAGTTTATCAACGACAAAAGGACCGAAGGGGTAGACGTGCCTCTTCCTTCAATGACATTCCTGGCAACACTGGAGAGCAAACAAAGTTGATGTTCGTCTAGAGGAGTTCAAGTTTTAACCCAAACAATTGCCCTTTGAGATCAGTGTTCTTCATGCTCAATTCTCTTATGCCTGCTATATCCTCCATTTCGAGAAGAGCTTATTGGAGTCGTAAGTTTCACAAACTTTGCTCAAATTTATAAAACTTGGGGGGCTTCTGTTTGCACTTAAAATGTGCCCAATTTACTTGGGCCATTGGGATAAAATATGGTATTTGAAGGATTAATATGCAACAAAGCTAACTTAGAAAGATATTTGGCTGCAAGTGGATGAGTTTTTACACTATAATATTGTTTCTCCAATTTGTTTGGGTGGTGGAGATTTGCCAAGTCAACAATTGCATGCTTTCCCATTACAAATGGATTGGAAAGCATACATACATCCTGCAGAGAACATGTGAAAGAAGCCAACTTATTACAAGTTGGGGAGACATGTGCTAAAAACATGTGGTGAAGATGTAAGTTTCCCTTTTAAATATTATTTCTATATGCAAGTTGGCAAAAGCAATGCAAGCTGCCCAAGTTTCTTTCGGGCAAGTACAAGGTTCTCAGCATGTGTCTCTTTTCAGATCTCCATTTAAAGGGGCAGATGCACAAGGATTATGGACACTCAATCAAACAAATACACAAACTCTGCTCAAGTCAGATTTGCATATGAAGCTGTAGTCAGCACCATGCCTTCATCTTTTTCAGGATCAACCTTAATCAAAAGCCTTCTTTTATCTAGTTTATTAGCTCTGCTGCTCACTTGTAGTATCGATCTCCTTTGTAGTTTTCATGTACAACTTATCTTCAGTCATTTAATTTACAAGCAATCTACAATATTAGTCATTCGTTTTCCTTTGTCATTTACATATTGTTCTACCTCTCCATATAAGTAAAGTCCTTATTTTTAAGGGAAACAAAGAACCTTGATTTGAGTCACTCCCACTCAATGACACAATCTCGTGGTCAGAAGTCGAACTCAGGTGCAACCTCAATCATTCAAAATCCGTCTACTAGCGGCATCTAGTAGTGGCACGCCCGCACCCCACCAATTTCGTGTTTGAATAAATTCCCGACATGCCCGCGAGGCCCATGGCGAATTTAGGGAGCGAACAGGCAAACTTAGGATTAATGCCTCTATTAATTTGATGTTTTCTCATGGTCAAGAAATATATACAGCTGTCTTTTTTATTGGACAACATCATTCATCCTCTATGTTTAATATTAATTGCTTTTCTTAATCTATTTTTCCGTCAATCGTTTCTGCTACATAATCTCATTTGGTTTTCGATTTTGTGAAATGTTCTGGAAGCGGGAGTGTGTGAAATGTGTTGATGCTGATGATAGTGCCGAATTTGGTGACACTCCTCAACTAGCAGAGCAGGTAACGGAGCTTCTTCCAACTCAATTTTAATTATTCAAGCTGCCTAAGATTTGCATAACATTCCCAAGTTGTAGTCGATGTGCTTGAGTGGTTGAGTGCTTGACTAATGAATGTAACCACTAAGATTTGGATTGTTTTTGGGGGGTAAGAAATAACATTGCTAATTTCGGATTTATGGGTTTGAATTTTTGTCGAGTATGTGATTCTGTGTTTTGTGTATATTGAGCGACTGATGAAAAAATGTAGCCATAAAATATTGATTTTGACAATTTTGATTATGAGATTGTCTCTTTATATAATGTACAATTTCTGTAGTTGCCTTCAATGTTATTGTCATTGGCTCGGGTGCTCAAAAGATCTATACCATGTCGTTTTGCCAATAATGTGGGTATTTCGTTGAATATCATAAAAGTGAACATCTGTAACTATATATCTGAAAATGTTTGGTAGATAGAGCAATTTGGGAATTTGTTACCAAAACATTGATGGTAACATGTATATCTTTTTTATTTTTTTACATGAATGTTGAATGTTGAAGTTGAATGCCTTATCATTTTGGTTTTTAATATGCCATTGTTTATCTATATCCAAAATGAGTCTGAATCTTTTCCAATAAATGTTACTTTCTGATTTGAGAAACTGTAATTCACTTTTTATAGATCCTTTCCTATATATTTGATTTACAGAGCTCTTGGGTTGTCAATTGTGACTGGAAATTCTACTCCTCACATGGATCATAGGTAAAAAACACTATTCTTTTCTTATTACTTTTCCTTCAACTGTGTTTTATTTTGAGATTGTCTCTTTATATTTTGTAAATTTCCAGCACTTTCGCAAACTGTAGAGCATATAGGAAAGCAAATGTTTTCCATTTTAGGTACAAAGAACCAAATATGTTATCTATGTCTTCAATGAAATGCTTTAGTTTTATTGCCTTTAATTGATTAGTTTTAACTGATGTTTGGCTGCTTACAAATATTCTTCGTTTTGTCTTTTTGAACCTGAACGGCAAATCAAATTGGATTAGATTCTATTTTTTTAGTTCATTTTGCATATTGGTTTATCTTACTTCCTTGAACCAATTGGAAATTCCAATCTTGCATTGTTAAGCCCTGAAATTAGAACAAAAAAGCTTGCATGAAATTGAAGTTTTCTTTGATTGAAAACTCATTTTTCTTCTATTTTGAAGTTTTCTCCGATTGATTTCTGAATAATTTAGAAATGGGTATGTTAAATTGTGGTTTACGATTTCAAAACCCGCGGCGGAGCGCGGGCATTTTTTCTACTATGAAACCTATTTTGCACAACCACTAACAAATTGTTTGCACCTTTACGCAATCTCCATTAGAAAAGCCACAAGTTTCTCAACCAAGCAAAATGGCATCATAATATCCAAAGGGTGCAAGTTAGCCGTTTCTCATTTTTTTCTTATTTTCTTTTAAAAAACACCAAGAAGCAGGTAGCTAGCACCATCACTATGTATGTCCAAACATCAAATGCCCCTTTCTTTTTCTTCTGCAAAACGGCCAAAGTACCCAGATTCTTCTTTTATATAAGAAGCTTGCTAAAGACCAACAACCACACCAACTTAACTACTTATATTATTGGGGTGATTTTTAGTCATCACCCTCAAGGGGTGGTAATGCTTACTACCTTATTTATTACCGTTGTATGAGTTTAAATTTTGAGATTTGTGTCTATCCAAAGTATTAAACTCATATAACGGTGATAAATAAAGTAGTGAGCATCACCATCATTTGAGTGTGGAGAGCAAAAATATTCTTATCATATTTTATGCAAATGGGGAAAAATTCCTAATTGCAAAAGCAAAATAGAGGGGTAATAATTCAGGAGTTTTTAAGCTCTTAGTTAATGGTATTTAATTTGCTTGGTAACGAGAATTATTTGGGAGTTAGTCACCTACCGCATGCATGCAAATTGGAGGAAACAATTCATGGACCAAATTACACCACCGTATCTTTTGGAACTTCACTTATAGCCCATGTTCACTTGGAAAACATGAAAATTATGAACAAAATTGATTTTTCTCCTAACCATGCCAATAAATTTATAACTCAATCAAGTTTATTTGCTTTGATAAGTAATATTTTGGGTAACAATTTATGATGAGATTCATTAAATACTAACAATTAGTGGATGATATTAATTGAAGTGTGTTAAAGATAGGGCAATAAGTTAAAAGGCCAGTGACACAGCTACAAGTCACATTATTGTGACGTATGTTCTAAAAACAAATTTGTTAGTATCCTATTGATTACCCAAAAAAAAAAAATCTATCAATTGTAATAAATCTAAATTCAAATCCATTTATGAACGGTTGAGAATTTTCATTTTTGTTGGTTTAATAGAAACTCTTTCATGCTACTTAGTACTACGATCCAGTGATATTCTCTTCACTTGTAAGTGATATGTTTTAAGTTCGATTATCGTCAAATACGAAATTGAACCACATTATTGTTAGCTCATTACGAGGCTAAGCCTATCCCCTTCCCCTTAGTGTAGATAATATCATTTGTTCGAAAAAATAAAATAAAAACTCTTTCATTGTCAAGATTGGTAGAACGACTGCTAAAACCATTGGATTAGAATTTAGAATGCACATAGGAGAATATTGATAACAACAATGCTAGAAAACCTTGATTTGTCACAGCCCATGGGCTTTAAAGTTGGGGTTAAAGTACTACAAAAAATGGCCATTTGCAAACCCTATTAACCATATCAACCAACTTGAACCAAATTCTCTCCACTTATATGGAGGAGTTCATATAAGTAATAGTCTGAGATTAGTCCACTGTCAACTTGGTGTTTAGAAGAACATTGCTTGGCTTTAGATCACAATGAACTATGGGTGTTTCGCTATGGTTATGAAATAATCCAGTGCATAATAGCAACACCAATAACAATATCTAGCCCTTGAAGAAGATTTTAATTACAGGAGGGGGATGCAACCACTCCTCTAAGCTCCTTTGGTGCATCAACTCATAAACTAGAGCCTTGAAATCATCATCGAGAAAACATGCAGATATGACCTTGAAGAGATTTTGATGCTTGATATTTCTCAAAGCCTCGTATTCGGCTATGAAACTCTTTGATGCTCCGTGACGTAACATGTTAAACACCTTCATAACCAACAATTTTGTTGGTCAAGTCTAATAGGAAACTCCAATCACTATCTTTACAGCTTCCAAGTTGATTTTATTGAATCTTGAGGGTCTAGAGGTTATGAATCTTCAAAAAATTTGGAATTTGTCAATGTGAATTTTCAACAATTTTGTGGCACGAACTAGATTTTAATCGATGTGAATATTACACAAAAATACCAAGTACAAGAAGTAGTAATACACTCTTCACACAATGAACCTCTTTGGTGATTATTTACATTGCAAACTTCCACATCTATTGCAGTAACATAAAAGCTAGACTTCACGAGCACGAAATTTCTTTATCACAAAAGCACATAAAAAAGAGTTTCTATCCAAGAAAAGTATTCCTAATGGAATGAAGTTCAGATGCAGCATCATTGATATTCTTTAGTCGATCTGTTGTGGATTCAGCAGAACAAGCAATTCCAATTCTAAATATTGAACTCAAGCACACCTCAACTTTATGAATTCTTGCACTGCATTGATTGGAATTCTCGTTTGTGCCTCCTTGAAGAAGTGGTGCATCTGCAATCTCCGTAACTCGCCCGAGGAGAGCCATCTTGACAAAATTATGAAGGTTCAAGCTATCACCAAAAATGTTGTCAGTGGGTCTCTTCCCTGTAAACATCTCTAACAAGAGAATACCAAAGCTGTAGACATCCCCATTCCTTGACACCTCACTCCCCATGCCATACTCTACAATTCAAACATCACATATCTGTATAAATAAATCAGTTTGAATTTTGTAAATTCAATACTCCAAAATAAGAAAGGAAAAATAATGAAGTATATATCTAACATATATATACCCGGAGCTGGATAACCAACCATTCCTCTTATTCCAATAGAACTTGTCTGACTCTGGATTGCTGAAACATTACTTGTTACTTATGAGAGAAACCTTGCTAATCCAAAGTCAGAAACATGGCCAGTCAATTCTTTGTCTAAGAGAACGTTGCTTGGTTTGAGATCACAATGAACTATTGGCGTTTCACAATGATTATGAAGATAATCTAGTGCACAAGCAACACCAATGGCAATTTCTAGCCTCTGAAGAAGACTTAAATTCTTGGGTACATGATCTCCTAACTCTTCAGTTCCAGTAGGTGGATGCAGCCACTCCTCTAAGCTCCCGTTGTCCACGAACTCATAAACTAGAGCCTTGACATCATTACCATTAAAATCAACACTTGAACAGACAATTATAATCTTGACGAGATTTCGATGCCTAATATTTCTCAAAGCTTCACATTCGGCTATGAAACTCTTCGAAGCTCCAAGGCGTAACAAGTTAAACACCTTCACGGCAACAAGTTGAGCTTTATCATCATCATCAAGAACTCCCTTGTACACAGACCCAAAACTACCAACACCAATTAAATTAGCCTCTGAGAACCCATCAGTAGCTTTGAGTAGAGTAGCATATGACACTTGCAAAATAGTGTCCCCCAAAGTGCTCAATGAAATTTCTTTCCTTTTCTTCCTTGATGAACAAAGAAAGAAATAGGAGAACACCATGGCTATTCCTAGAAGAGTAAGCCCAAATACTAAAGGGAGTATTAGTTTCAAGCTACGAGACAATCTTCGTTTCTTGGTCTCTTTAGACTTGCACTTGGGAAGCTTTAAATTAGCAACAAGACTGCACAAATTTGTGTTGCCAATGACTGAAATAGCACTCGCATTTTTGAAAACACCTCCAGTTGGTACCACTCCCCAAAATTGATTGAATGATAAGTTCAGAATATTCAGGATTCTAAAGCCTTCTAAAAAATGTGGAATTTCCCCTGAAAAATTATTGCGAGAAAGGTCTATATCTCGAATCCCTCTCACTGAACTCATAGACAAAGGAATGGACCCGTTGAAGAAGTTTCCTTGCAAATGCAGGACTTCTAAACTCTCACAACCACCAAGGCTACTGGGAAGTTCTCCAGATAACATGTTATCAGAAAGATCCAGTTCACTTAGACTATGGAAATTCCCAACCTCCGGGGGAAGGGAACCTGTGAAGAGGTTATTAGACAAGTCCAAAGAAATCGTTAAGGAGGAGAGTCTAAAAACTTGTTTGGGTATTGTGCCATTTAGGAGGTTATAAGAAAGATACAACAATTGCAACCCATGGCATTCCCCCAGACCTGAAGGAATGCTGCCCTCAAGATAATTTCCAACCAACGAAAGATGGTATAACTTGGTTAAATTTCTGAAGGAAGACGGAATATTTCCTGATAATTTGGTCTTGTAAATCTTTAATAATCCAAGGTTTGAAAGCTTACCCATGTCAGAGGGGATGTTTCCTGTGAAGCTATTATTCCCCAAAGACAACCATTCCAAGCTCACCAGATTCCCTATCCCAGATGGGATGCTTCCATATATTTGGTTAGTGTCAACTGCAAAAATTTCAAGTTTGGTTGAGAGATTGGATATTGACATGGGCAATGTCCCTCCAAAATTGTTGGTGTTAATAATCAAAAATTGTAACCGGGTGGCATTGGTCAAGTCCGAGAGAAAACTTAAGTCACCATCTTTACCGCTTCCAATATTATTATATTGAATGTTGAAAACCTGGAGGTTGTGAAGCTTTTGGAGATTCGGTACCCGTCCGATTAGGTTGCTACTCCCAACGTCAAAAAACCAAACACTTGTGACGTTGATTATTGAGGGAGGTATGGACCCAGTAAGTTGGTTGATGCCGAAGTTGAATATTTCGAGATTAAGAAGACTTTTGCCAATATCTGATGGAATACTCCCTTGAATTTGGTTATTTGTCATGGAAAATGTAACAAGAGAAGAGAGGTTATAAATGGAGGAAGGGATGCTACCAGACAACTGATTTAACCCCAATCTCAAGAAGGTTAATTTTTTCAATTGGCCAAGAGAACTGGGGATGTTTCCCATCAAGTTATTACTAACGAGAATTAGTGCCCGGAGAGACGAAAGGTTCCCCAAGGAAGGAGGGACCTGTCCCGTTATATTATTATCTTCTAATATAAAATTTTGAAGCTTCGACAGCAATCCAATTTCTGAAGGAATTTTACCCACCAACTTGTTGCGAGTGAAATTCACAACGATAAGGTTGAAGCAATATGATATATTGTGTGGAATACTGCTACTAAACGAGTTAATGTCTAATCGCAATACCTGCAACCTACCCAAATTCCCAATTTGTGGAGGAATTTCATGACTGAAGCTGTTATTTCGCAGCCACAACTCCTTTAGAAAACTTAGATTTCCTACGTTTGGGGATAGTTTCCCTACCAGATTTTGAGATTGCAGGTCCAGCTTAGTGACCCTTTGGCGATGTCGTCGATTGCACGTCACACCATGCCACATGCAGAAGTGCGTGGATTCGTTCCAGGAGCTCATCACATTGTAATTATGGAGATCTTGCTTTATTTGAGCTTTGATGGCTAGCAGCGCCAGCCTATCCGTCACATTCCCTCTGAGTCCCGATCGCAGGGAGCTCCAACAGCAAACGAACACTGCACTGAAAAGCATGTTAAGATCAATTTCACAACCAAAACCCCCATTTCTGATCTGATTAACAAAATAACTAGAGAGAGAAGCAAAAAGACAGAGAGATAGGTGTTGAGTTGTGAAAGTGGTGAGTTCCATTTGTTGCATGGGAAGACAATTTATAGAAGAATAGCATCATAGGAGGAACTTACATCACGGTTTCTGGTTCTTGAAAATTCAAATATGGGAAGGAAAAAGTCCAAGTAAATGATAACCACTTTGACTGGTTTTTTAGACTATCTGGAAAAAGTCCAAGAATAGCATCATAGTGAGTTCCATTTCTTCCACTACTGGGAACTATTGTTGGGCACTTTCAGTGAACACCAAGGACCAAGATCATTAAAGCACCTTTAGGATCATAGGATGAACCTCCACCACAGTTTCTTTTTATTGAAAATTCAAATATGATAACCACTTTGGATTGTTTTTTTAGACGACTTCACTACTGGGAACTGTTTGGCACTTTCGGTGAACGCCAAGGACCAAGACCATTAAAGCACCTTGAGTCCAGAAGCTGACTCGAAATAGCATTATCATCCATAATTCATTTTGGCAATCATCCTAAATGGAAAAACAAATACATGGAACCCAATATTTTCTCACATCAGACGTTAAAAAATCCAAAAAAATTAGAAAAAACTTGCAACAAAAAATATCTAATAAAACTTTCAAAGTTCACACTTGAACAAAAATCTAAGATAATATTACTTATAGATAATGACATGTGGTGCAATGAAAATTGTTGAACTGCATGAAGGTTGATGTACTTCTGGTTTTAATCAATGTTGGACTTGGGAAACCTAGTGAATATACAAGCGAATCTACGATTAGTTGAGAAACTTAAAGGAGCTTGAGGGGTAATGATGGTTTTAGGTATTTAATGACATTCAGGCCATGCTTGATGTCTATTTGATGTCAGCGTATCGGAAATGCTTGAACAAAGAAGAAAGATGCTCAAAGAGCTGCAGTAGTTAACTACTTGGTTTGATTAGATTGCTATGTTAATCAAAATGTCCCCTGCAGTTTGTTATAGGGTTAAAGTTTTACTTTAGTGTTCTTTAGCGACTTGGTTTCAAAATTTTCGTTCGACTTTCCTTGGTCTGTGAGGCCAATGGTAGAATGATCGTGGAAAAATGAAATTGTTCTGTCTTAATATCTCTGGTAAGAGCGGGTATGCATTCTTAAAGGACTTGTTTGTCATTATTTTAAGCTGTTTAATGTGCTCATTTCAGTATACATCATCCAAAGTCTATAATTGCTAAAAGTAGCACTACAAGGGCGAGGGAGCTATTGTTGGAAATTCAAATTAAAAGCCATGTGATGTCTAACTATCTTTCCATGTGATGCTAGCTTTTCTTTCCAGGTTGTATCCAGCAAATATAAACATCATTGCTCCTCCATCTGTTAGCCGAAAGCAGATTACAAGACAGCAGTGTGCTGCCATGTGATATGCTAGCCGAAAGTGTGTTGATTGCAAGCTGGAAAGATAGCTGCATATGTGTGCTAGATTGTCCAAAGTTCATATGATTTGTTTGTGTGTGCTGTTGTGTTTATTTTATTAAAAGCACTTGAGTGGTCCTTCTTTTCTGCTTGTATAAATAAGCCTCACGTAAGGCTTTAGAATATATATCTCTCTGATTTGTCATTCCATTTAAGAAGTGTGTTTGCAAACTTTTTTAAATATATCAAAGTGCATTGTTTGCCAAAGCTTGTAGCTTCCCTCCTTTCTCTATTTCTTTGTCCAATATTATTGAGAGTGCAAGTGAGAGGTGTGATATAGTTTGTAAACTTATCACCCACATATTTTGGTATTGAGTTAGTAAACTCTTGTGAATACCAACAATTGGTATCAGAGCCAGAATACCATTCTGGCAAGTGCAGCAGTTATGGCGTCCAACTTAGTGCAGCTCCAGGTTCCCACATTGAAGAAAGAAAATTACGAAAGATGGTGCATCCAATTCAAAGCATTGTTTGGATCACAGGAGCTATGGGAAATAGTTAGTAGTGGGTATGTTGTACCCACTGCCGAGCAAGAAGCCGCATATACTGCAGACCAAAGGAACATTCTCAAGGACTTACGAAATAAGGACCAGAAGGCGCTGTATTTTCTATACCAGGGTCTGGAAGATTCAACGTTCGAGAAGGTTGCAGAAGCAACAACGAGCAAGCAAGTATGGGACACACTCAGTACAATCTACAAAGGAGTAGATCGAGTCAAGAAAGTGAGGTTACAGTCACTTCGAGCAGATTTTGAAACTGCTCACATGAATGAAGGGGAGAGCATCTCCGACTATCACTCAAGGCTCATTGTGATAGTAAATCAGATGAGGAGAAATGGCGAGAGACTCGATGAAGTACGAGTTGTGGAGAAGATACTCCGATCACTCACATCTAAGTTTGAGCATGTGGTGACTGCCATTGAGGAATCCAAGGATTTGGAGGCGATGAGCACAGAGGAGCTACTAGGATCCCTCCTAGTTCATGAGCAACGCATTTAAAAGAATGCAAGCCCTACAATGCTAGAGCAAGCTTTGGAGTCAAAGTTGAATATTGACAAACCAAATGGAGGTCGTGGGCAGTGGAACTCACGTCGTGGGAGTTCATCCAACCGTAGCCGAGGACGAGCCCGAGGAAGAGGTCGAGGCTATGCACAAAACCGAGGTCAATCTCAAGAGTGGAGATCAACTCGAGGAAAGGCGCATATCCAGTGTCACAGTTGCAAGCAATATGGACATTATGCCAATGAATGTTCATATAACATTGGTGAGCATGTCAACATGGCAGAATCAAGTGGAAATGCTGGTGAAGAATTTACAGTCTTACTAGCACACCATGATATCAGTAGCCAACAAGATGTTTGGTATTTGGACTCTGGTGCAAGTAACCACATGTGTGGAAAGAAAGAGTTTTTTGCCGAACTCAAAGATGGGCATTATGGATCTGTGAGTCTTGGTGACTCCTCAAAGTTGCCAGTTGAAGGCAAAGGAAAGATCAAAATCATCCAGAAGGATGGTAGAGAAGAATACATCTCCGATACCTACTACATACCAGGTATGAAGAGCAACATTATGAGCATTGGTTAACTGCTCCAGAAATGGTATGTTATACATATGGAGGATATGTTTCTCACTCTCAGGAATGCAAGGAGAAAACTTATTGCACGTGTTCAAATGTCAAAGAACCGAATGTTCTCGTTGAAGTTGAACACAAAGATTGGGAGTTGCAACATCGATGTAATGGAAGATGAGTCATGGAAATGGCATCTTCGATTTGGCCATCTTCATTTCAATGGCCTAAAGTTGCTGTCAAGTGGAGGAATGGTTCGTGGTCTACCCCAGATTGAAGCCACACACCAAGTATGTGAAGGTTGTGTGCTTGGCAAGCAAGCACGACTATCGTTCCCTGTTGGTGATACATGGAGAGCAAAGGCACCACTGCAGTTGGTGCACACAGATATATGTGGTCCATTGTATCCCATGTCTTATGGAGGTAATAGGTATTTTATTACTTTCATTGATGATTTTAGTAGGAAAACTTGGGTTTATTTTCTCAAGGAGAAGTCGGATGCCCTAAGAATCTTCAAGGAGTTCAAGGCACTCACAGAGGCTGAAAGCAACCACAAGCTTGTGGCTGTGAGATCAGATAGAGGTGGAGAGTACACCTCCAATGCTTTCCAAGCATACTGCAAGGAGCAAGGAATTAGGCATCAACTGACTGCTGCCTATACCCCACAACAAAATGGGATAGCCGAAAGAAAGAATCGAACCATCCTTGACATGACAAGGTCCATGCTTAAGGAGAAGAATTTTCCAAAAGAATTGTGGGCAGAAGTTGTAGCTTGTTCGATTTATTTGTTAAATCGATGTCCAACAAAGAGTGTCAAGAGGATGACACCACAAGAGGCTTGGAGTGGATACAAGCCGAATGTTGCACACCTAAGAGTTTTTGGGTGTGTTGCATATGCTTAAGTTCCAGAAGCCAAGATGAGAAAGCTCGATGATCGAGGTGAGAAGTGTGTTTTTGTGGGCTATAGTGAAGAGTCCAAGGCATATAAGCTCTACAACCCACTAACTGGCAAACTAGTGGTTAGTAGAGATGTCATCTTCAGTGAGGAAGAGGCATGGAAGTGGAACAACAAAGAAGTCAGTAAAGAAAAGATCGTCTCCACTGATTTTGAAGAACCAGAAGTTGTACTACCTGTTGAGCAACAGCCTGCTCAAACAAACACAACAACTCCATTGCACAGAACTGCAAAGAGTGGTCCTACATCCAGTGAAGAAAGCAGCTCCTCAACTCCAGTAAGGCTAAGAAGTCTCACTGAGATATATGGACAAGAAGAAGAATAAGAAACCAACTTTTTCTGCTTGTATGTAGACCACGAGCCTCTCTCATTCAATGAAGCTATGGAAGAAGATCGTTGGAGAATAGCCATAGAGGAAGAAATCCATGCCATCGAGAAGAATGACACTTGGGAGTTGACAAAGCTCCCACCAAATCAGAAGGCTATTGGTGTCAAGTGGGTGTACAAGATCAAACGCACTGCAGATGGGAGTGTGGATCGGTACAAATCAAGGCTTGTAGCAAAGGGCTACAAACAGAAGTATGGAGTTGACTATGATGAAGTCTATGCTCCAGTTGCAAGACTTGACACGGTAAGATTGCTAATCTCTCTTGTTGCTCATCATAAATGGAAAATTTATCAACTAGATGTCAAGTCAGCCTTCCTTAATGGAGTTCTTGAGGAAGAGGTGTGTGTGGAACAACTGGAAGGCTTCCAAGTACAAGGAGAAGAAGATAAGGTGTATCGTTTGAAGAAGGCTTTGTATGGCCTCAAGCAAGCACCACGAGCTTGGAACTCAAGGATTGATAACTACCTTCACCAAAATGGATTTCAGAAATGTCCATACGAGCATTCAGTTTACATGAAGAACGGTGAAAAATGGGAGTTCTTAATTATTTGTCTCTATGTAGATGACTTGTTGTTTACAGGGAACAATGAAGCAATGTTCTGTGAGTTCAAGCAATCCATGTTCAGTGAATTCGAGATGACTGACAATGGGTTAATGTCATACTTTCTTGGCATAGAGGTGAAGCAAGAAAGTGACGGTATCTACATCTCTCAACAAAAGTACATGAGAGATATATTGGAGAAATTCAATATGGACAAGTGCAATATTGTCAACACTCCAGTTGCAACTGGCTTGAAGCTGTCCAAGGAAGGAGAAGGTGAGTTTGTAAACTCGACCGTGTACAAAAGCTTGGTTGGAAGCCTAAGATACCTTACAATCGCAAGACCTGATATAGTTTATGGTGTTGGACTCGTGAGTGGATACATGGAAACACCAAGGGAGTCTCATTGGCTGGCCGCCAAGAGAATTTTGAGGTACATAAGAGGTACTCTAAACTATGGTCTGTTTTATAATTTTGGTGAAGATGCAAAATTATTTGGTTATTCAGATAGTGATTGGGGAGGTGATCAAGATGAAAGGAAAAACACAACTGGCTATGTGTTTTTTCTAGGATCAACAACTTTCTCATGGACTTCAAAGAAGCAATCAATTGTTGCTTTGTCATCATGTGAAGCCGAGTATGTTGTTGTAGCCTCAACAGTGTGTGAGGCAATTTGGTTAAGAAATCTATTGAAGTCAGTGTGTCATCCACAAGTGGAATCGACTGTGATTCATGTGGATAACATGTCTGCAATCAAGCTTGCAAAGAATCCTGTTCAACATGGAAGGAGCAAGCACATTGATACCAGGTTCCATTTTCTAAGGGACCATGTGAAGCAAAAGACAATTGAGCTTGTCTATTGTCACACGAAGGAACAAGTGGCAGACATCTTCACTAAGCCACTACCAGTTGAATCATTCCGACTACTACGTGAAATGCTAGGCATGAAGGCGTTTTAATTTGAGGGGGCATGTTGGAAATTTAAATTAAAAGCCATGTGATGTCTAACTATATGTCCATGTGATGCTAGCTTTTCTTTCCAGGTTGTATCCAGCAAATATAAACATCATTGCTCCTCCATCTGTTAGCCGAAAGCAGATTACAAGACAGCAGTGTGCTGCCATGTGATATGCTAGCCGAAAGTGTGTTGATTGCAAGCTGGAAAGATAGCTGCATATGTGTGCTAGATTGTCCAAAGTTCATATGATTTGTTTGTGTGTGCTGTTGTGTTTATTTTATTAAAAGCACTTGAGTGGTCCTTCTTTTCTGCTTGTATAAATAAGCCTCACGTAAGGCTTTAGAATATATATCTCTCTGATTTGTCATTCCATTTAAGAAGTGTGTTTGCAAACTTTTTTAAATATATCAAAGTGCATTGTTTGCCAAAGCTTGTAGCTTCCCTCCTTTCTCTATTTCTTTGTCCAATATTATTGAGAGTGCAAGTGAGAGGTGTGATATAGTTTGTAAACTTATCACCCACATATTTTGGTATTGAGTTAGTAAACTCTTGTGAATACCAACAATTGGTATCAGAGCCAGAATACCATTCTGGCAAGTGTAGCAGTTATGGCGTCCAACTTAGTGCAGCTCCAGGTTCCCACATTGAAGAAAGAAAATTACGAAAGATGGTGCATCCAATTCAAAGCATTGTTTGGATCACAGAAGCTATGGGAAACAATCAGTTGTGTCCAGCCTCTCCTACTTGACATTAGGCCCATCGTTACTCATTGCCAATAGGCTGAAAGGGTAGTTCAACTACCTTTGCCTGCCCAATTTTTTTTTATTTTGGGAAACTAATTGCCGGCCCAATTTGGCATTGATGGACCATCATTTTTTTGGTCAAGGACAATTTAACCCAATTGCCTGGTTGATTGTCAAGAATTATGATGAGCATGGTAGAATTTTCAGCAATGGACTATATATACCTAAAATTGGAAGAAGCTATATAACGTCTTTTGTTTGAACTAATAATTTATACAAAAGTTTTGTCCAGAATAATGTTATATTGTCAGACAATTTTAAATGCAACATTGTCACAACAATTTTTGGAATGATGGACTAGTTAATTTTGAGAAAAATTAATAAAAAGGGTTTGAAAACTTTGAGTTTTAACGATAAAGATAAAATAAAGGGTAAAATAAATAGTCCCAGATTTGACTTTTTAGTATAAAAATATGATTTTTCGTTAAAATAAACAGTACCACAAATTTTTCGTTAAAACATACTTAATTTTAATATCAATTTTAGAGCGACATTGTACTTTTGTTGTGCGTGGGGTGGGGTTTCCCTTATTTTTAGGGCTAGCTACCTGCACGGTAGAAAAGCTACCCTATTTGGAGTCAAGATCCTCTTCGGATTTTTGTTTTCGAAATTCAAGAACTTGGATAGCCAGGTAGTTAAAGAAAGGGAGATCTGAACTCGTGGTTTGTACGAGGAAGGTTAGTAGAATGAGCTAATGTGAATCATATGATTTAAAATGATTCGTCTGATCTCTGTGTTTCTATTTTCAAAAGAAATGCAGAGGGTTCCATTTCTAATGTCTTTGTGGGTTTTCAGGGGTGCAGATCCTGATTGACAAGGAAGAACAAAAATGGATATAACAACAGTGTGACCAAATGGGAGATCCATCAACCGAGGCCTATAGATTCCAACTGCCTCACAACTGCCGCCAGAGAGGTCAGATTGTCCAGAGCGCTGCCTCTTCCTCTGCCAACAGCGCTGTGTCAGATGTTAAGCTGCAGCTCCAGGAGGAGGACCGCAGCAAAGGCTTCAATCCCATTTCCACTTTTGCTTCTGGTGAGTGTATTTTAAGTGCTTTTGCCAAAAATCTGCTTATTTACTTGGTTTTTGTGGGTTTTATTAAAATTGTATGGTTCTTGTTGTAGCGTAAAAAAGGTTTGCATCTTTGCATTGATATTTGGAGCAACATACGGTATTTGGATTTGGGGTTGTATAGAAATTGAGTAATTGAAATTTATTAGATATCCAATGGAAAATTTCTAGTTGTTAGATATCCAGTTTGATATTTGGCGGGTAAAATTCCATTCTTTGGATTAGGGTGCACAACAGTTGATAAAAGGATAAGTCAGAAATGGAGTGATGAAATGTATTAACTTTTACGACTAATTTCCAAAGAAATTGCAATCTGCCAATCTAAAACCATGGGTTATTTAATATCCGGTTTCATTTATAGTAGAAAAGGCAATGGATAAGAGAGATGATGGTTGAATTTGTATTTGTTATGTTAACTATTTGAAGTCTAGAATCTATAAGTTAATATATTTGACGTGCTGCTGTAATTCAATCTCTCTTTTATGTGTTTGGTCCGAATTTGCCAGGAATGTGTCCGGTGAATGGGATGGCCATGGAGCAGACTTCACAAGGGAAGGGTGCCCAATAGAACTTCCCGAGAATGTTGTACCTACAGCTTACAGGGAGTGGGAGGTTAAGGTTTTCGATTGGCAGACTCAATGCCCCACTCTTGCTAACCCATATGAGCACTCTTTTATACAAGAATACAGAGTTACTTCCTGTTGTTGGATGTGAAGCTGATGCTGCCACTTGATGACTCCAGAGATGATTGATGATCCATTCCAAACTGTGAGTTTTCAAGGCAAATAGTCACTCACCATATCCTTTTCCACTTACTAGGATTTTCTTAATTTGAACTTTTTTCTTCAGTTTGATTCAAATTAATTTTTTTTATTTTCCTTTAAATAATTTGGAATTAGGCCTTTTATTTTGTGCGTTTTCTCTGTTATTTCATCCTCAGTTGAAAAGTGGAAGTCCGAACTTTTAGCTCAGAGAAAAACCCTTGGTTGAATCAAATATTGGTATGGTCCCTCACATGAGAAAAAAAAACCAATTTTTTATTTTGTTAATTTCTTTCTTTCCGCAAATTGTTGTTTTTCTTTGTTGCATTTGTCTGCTACCCTCCATAATGAACGACCTGCTAAAGCTAATGTATTTGGTTTGAAAAGAAGAAGACTAATTTTGTCATTAGTATCTGCATTTTCACATCAATGTAAACTGACTGATGCAGAAGAGCTAGCCAATTTAACATGAGCGGATATGAGGGAATCTGATTTCAGTGGTTCAACTTTCAATGGCGCATACATGGAGAAAGCTGTCACATATAAGGCAAACTTTGGGGTAAGAACTTCGCACTGTACAAATAGATACTAAAATGTGAACGAAGCATAAATAGCTTTAGCTACCTATCCTCCAGTATATGTTTGCATCATGAGATCACCCAAAAGACAAAAACCCACCTTCATTGTCAGTTCATTTCCATACAAGTTATCCCTGATTGTTAAGCATTTAGGCCATGCTTAATATGAAGGACTAGATTACAATTGAAGGATTAAGAAGGGGTTGATGTCTAAAGCGTATCCCTAATCTTATCCTCACTAATCCCTTTAAAAATTGTAAGGAGACATATTGAAATTTATGTGTATAAACTTTTTTATAAGAACAT
Organism: Malus domestica; assembly: GCF_042453785.1. Taxonomy (NCBI): domain Eukaryota; kingdom Viridiplantae; phylum Streptophyta; class Magnoliopsida; order Rosales; family Rosaceae; genus Malus; species Malus domestica. The sequence continues at coordinate 8,499,397 of NC_091671.1, read as the reverse complement.
ATGTAAATTAGAATCATACCTTGGTCAACATACTGGTAGTATATGATTGAACGATGCTAAAGGTTAAGTATGAACTTAGACTATGTGCCGAAAGAAAGTTGCTCATTACTTGCGTATAATTTATTTTGTTTGTGCAGGGAAGAGCACGGTGGCATGTGCTTTGAGTGGGAGTTTGTACTACAGCAGAAGCTGTTGTACATTCTTGATGGGGACAATGTCAGGCATGGCTTGAATTACGACCTTAGTTTTAAAGCAGAACATCGTGCAGAGAACATTCGGAGGATTGGTAGTATGTGTATGCCTCTTTTTAGATTAACTAAACGCTCTTTTTAGATTAACTATGGCTTTCTGCTTCATTATGTATTCATGAAACTAATCTCTGCAGTTTTTCAATTCATCTGGGGTATTTGTGATTTTGAATGACACTAAAATTATTTATGGGTTATAGGAACCACAGGTTAAGAAATGGGTCCTAATTCAGAGCTGCATTTTTCTTCCCTCAAAATAAGAAGAAAACATTTCCTCAGCTCATATTTCAGCACTTCAGGTATATTTGTGTTCTAAAGCTTTCTATTTCTTACCCATATGTTGTTTGTAAAGTGAAAGATTGGATTTCATATGTCTGAGTACTTATGGTTTTGTACAATACAAACTTGAGCTTATTGATCCAAATGGCTAGAACAATATACTCAACCAATTTCATATCCTCTTGGCCAAATGAGAGTATAATACTTGCCACTAAGAAAAATACTTCTATAATAGCAATGTGTTGGTGTGTGGCATGCTCTAATTAGGGATATTTTTGTGTTATAAGAAAGCCACAGAGAGAGAGACGGATAAAGGAGGAGGGGGAGAGCGTCAGGTAGTCGACAGCCAGCACTCCATGATTACGTCGAATCCTTATGAAAATGAATCCAGAACGAAATCGCGCTAAAGCTAGGGCGTCACCCGTAAGTGGCGCGCTGTGTGGCCCGAGCACAGTGATAAGTGAGCAAGGGTCGCTGTATCTCCATCGGCACCCGGATGCAGTGTTAAATGAGCAAGGGGGCTATAGAAACTTCTTTTCGAACGACTCCACTCAAAGTTGTTTAGGAGCATATGCTCCTATCAACTTTACACGGGACACACAAAAGAAGTATTTTGATCCTATTAGACGGGGAAGGGTGAAGAAGCTAGGACAGAAGGGTAGAGTTCAAGAGAGCAAAATGCGTTTAGGAACGTGGAATATAGGAACCTTGACGGGAAAATCTATGGAAGTAGTAGAAGTTATGGTGAGGAGAAGGATAAATATTATGTGCCTACAAGAAACTAAGTGGGTTGGTAGTAAGGCAAAGGATCTAGAAAACTCAGGGTTTAAACTATGGTATTCGGGCACAAATAGAACGAGAAACGGTGTTGGCATCATCGTGGACAAGACCTTGACACAAGATGTTGTAGATGTCAAGAGGGTAGGAGATAGAATCATGGCAATCAAGATTGTAATAGGACAAGAACTTATCAATGTGATTAGTGCGGACGCACCTCAAGTAGGGTTGGATACGAGTTCGAAGGAGAAATTTTGGGAAGACCTTGGAAACTTGGTGCAAGGAATTGCTCAGACGGAGAAGTTATTTATAGGAAGAGATTTAAATAGACACGTGGGCAGGGAGACAGGCAACTATGGAGGTTTTCATGGTGGCCATGGTTTTGGGGAGAGAAACGAGGATGGGGAAGCTATCTTGGATTTTGCAATGGCATATGATCTCTTCTTAGCCAACACCTTCTTTAAGAAGAAAGAAGAACATGTGATCACCTACAAAAGTGGGTCGTCAAAAACACAAATAGATTTTCTTCTAATGAGGAAAGGGGATCGTATAACTTGTAAGGATTGCAAAGTTATACCAGGAGAGAGCGTGGCTAATCAACATTGCTTGTTGGTGATGGATGTACATATCAAAAGAGTGAGAAAAAAGAACAAGACTTGGAAGTGCCCAAGGACTAGATGGTGGAATCTAAAAGAAGAAAACAAGTCATTTTCAAAGAGAAAGTAATCACCCAATGTGTGTGGGATAGAGAGGGGGAAGCTAACCAAATGTGAGATTCCATGGCTAGTTGTATCCGAAAAGTAGCAAAAGAGGTATTAGAAGAGTCCAAAGGCTTTGCCCCACACCAAAAGGAATCTCGGTGGTGGAATGAGGAGGTACAAACAAAGGTGAAGGCTAAGAAGGAATGTTGTAAAGCCTTATACAAGGATAGGACTGATGAAAATGGTGAAAGGTATAGAAAAGCGAAGCAAGAGGGGAAGAAAGCTGTGAGAGAAGCTAAGTTAGCGGCTTATGACGATATGTATAAGCGACTAGATACCAAAGAAGGAGAGTTGAATATCTATAAACTAGCTAGAGCAAGGGAAAAGAAGACAAGGGACCTAAACCAAGTGAGGTGCATCAAGGATGAGGATGGAAAGGTTCTTGCTACAGAGAACGCGGTTAAAGACAGATGGAAAGGTTATTTTCATAATCTTTTCAATGAAGGACATGAAATGAGTGCTTCTTTAAGGGAGTTGAGTAACTCAGAAGAGTGTAGAAACTACTCTTTTTATCGTAGAATCCGGAAGGAAGAAGTGGTTGTAGCTTTGAAGAAGATGAAGCATAGAAAAGCAGTAGGCCCAGACGATATACCAATCGAAGTGTGGAAAGTTTTGGGAGAGACAGGTATAACATGGCTCACTGACCTTTTCAATAGGATTTTGAAAACGAAGAAGATGCCAAATGAGTGGCGAACGAGCACTTTGGTGCCTATCTACAAGAATAAGGGCGATGTACAAAATTGCATGAACTATAGGGGTATTAAGCTAATGAGTCATACAATGAAGCTCTGGGAGAGAGTCATTGAGCATAGATTGAGGCAAGAGACACGGGTTTCGGACAACCAATTCGGGTTCATGCCAGGGCGCTCAACCATGGAGGCAATCTATCTCTTACGAAGATTGATGGAAAGATATAGAGATGAGAAAAAGGATTTACACATGGTCTTTATAGATTTGGAAAAAGCGTATGATAGGGTCCCAAGAGACATTCTTTAGAGGATTTTAGAGAAGAAAGGAGTACGAGTAGCATATATCCAAGCTATACAGGATATGTATGAAGAAGCAAAGACTGCCGTAAGAACTCATGAAGGACAAACCGAAAGCTTTCCCATAACTGTAGGATTACATTAAGGCTCATCCTTAAGTCCTTACCTTTTTGCGTTGGTAATGGATGAGTTAACAGGACATATTCAAGATGATATTCATTGGTGTATGCTTTTCGCAGACGATATAGTTTTGATAGATGAAACTCAGGAAGGGGTAAATGCAAAGCTTAACCTTTGGAGAAAAGTGTTGGAATCTAAAGGTCTTCGCCTAAGCCGATCAAAGACAGAATATATGGAGTGCAAGTTCAGTGCAAATGGAGGCCAAAACGAGTTAGGGGTGAGGATCAGAGATCAAGAAATACCAAAGAGCGACCGTTTTCGTTACCTAGGATCTATCTTGCAAAAGAACGGAGAATTAGATGGAGATCTCAACCATAGAATACAAGCTGGATGGATGAAGTGGAAGAGTGCATCCGGCGTGTTGTGTGACCGCCGTATGCCACTGAAGCTCAAGGAAAAATTTTATAGGACGGCAATAAGGCCGGCGATGCTGTATGGCACAGAATGTTGGGCGGTGAAGCATCAACACGTACACAAAATGGGTGTAGCGGAGATGAGGATGCTTCGTTGGATGTGTGGGCACACGAGAAAGGATAAGATTAGGAATGAGGATATCCGGGGTAAAGTAGGAGTAGCCGAAATTGAAGGAAAGATGAGAGAAAATTGGTTACGGTGGTTTGGACATGTGCAAAGAAGGCCTAGTGACGATCCGATTAGAAGATGCGACTATGGGACAGAGGTTCAGGGCCGAAGGGGTAGAGGAAGACCTAGGAAAACTTTGGAAGAGACCCTAAGAAAAGACTTAGAGCACTTGGATTTAACGGAGGACATGACACAGGACAGAACACAATGGCGTTCTAAGATTCATATAGCCGATCCCACTCAGTGACTTGGATTTTCCAAGTCCCCAACCGAGAAGTTTTCCTCACTCGGGAAATTAAGGGAACACTACCTCAACCTACATGCTCCACTCACAAAGCTTCAATATACAAGCTTCAACAAAAGAAAATTCAAATAACTTAGCGAAGAAGGCTTTGGTGTATTTAACACAATACATTGAAATGAAGGAAAGCTTATTTATTGATATCTAGTTACAAATATGTACATATACTTGAGTCAAAATAAACAAACAAGAGGGAGCCTTCACAAAGGTTGCTTAGGAGAAGTCTCAGCAGTCGGTAGAGCCCCAGTAAAAGAAGGCACCGGAGGGGGATCATTCGGAGCCTCAGTACTGGACAGAACCCTAGAAGGAGGAGGCATCAGAGGTTGATCATTTGGAGCTTCATTACGCGGTACAGCCCTAGAAGACGAAGGCAATAAATGCCTTTGGAACAAACCCACAAATCTCTGATGATCAGGTAAAACCTGACCATCAGATTTCTTCATCTGGTCAAGCTTCTTCTTCATATTTGTAGCATAGTCGTGTGCAAGTCGGTGCAATTGTTTATTCTCATGCTTGAGCCCTCTAATCTCCTGTTTGAGACTCATCACTTTAGCCGCCAATGATTCAACTTGGCGGGTTCGAGCAAATAGACGTTAGGCCATATTAGACACAAAACCTGCACACTGAACACTGAGAGCCAGAGAATCCTTAACAGCCAACTCATCAGATCGTTTGGAAAGTAGTCTGTTATCTTTGAGAGTAAGAAGGTTCCTAGCCACTACCGCAGCGGTCATATCATTCTTCATCACATAATCCCCAACGGTAAGAGGACCAGTAGGGGAGACGAATGATGGGCGCCATATGTTGTCTGGAGAAGGCGGGGCTACATCTTCAACAAGGTTCAATTCAAAACGACGGTCGGAGGGGCCAGACATTTTCAAAGGTGTTGAAGAGAGAAGAGGTAGGACAAATCAAGATCTTAGAAGTGCAAGAATAGAGCTTCTACTGGTGGATATTCAAGTGTGCTTTGGAACTTAATGTCAGCCCCTATAAAAATCTGCACCCGACGAAGCTTCAGAAATCGAAGAGGCGCCTTTTCAGAAATCGAAGAGGCGTTTGCTTTCTCAAAAGCTGGGCTGCTCAGAGACAACGAGGGTCGATCTCAGAAATCGAAGAGGCGTTTGTTTTCTCAAAAGCTTGGCTGCTCAAAGACCACGAAGGCCGATCTCAGAAATCGAAGAGGCTTGCTTTCTCAAAAGCTGAGCTGCTCAGAGACCACGAGGGCCGATCTCAGAAATCGAAGAGGCACCTATTTTTCCAGCCTTGTCAGCACCTGTCACACGCACACTCAGCTTTGCGGAAATTATGGGCATTCTGTCGAAGATTTCTGGCGAAGTAGAAAGCACATGAATCGTATTGTTCAATCATCCACTTCCCACACGCAACAGTAGCTCATGAGTACCATAGATAACTTTGCCAAAGTTCTCTGACAAAGTTGAGACACGTGAAGCTTGCAGCTCCCACTACATCGCTCTGACCAAGAAGGGTAAAAGAATAGCAAAGAAACAACACTAACAAAGTTTAGACACATAAATTTTGAAGGTCTAGCTACCATATTATTACCCACAAGGGTAAAGGAACAATACCACTGCTGGATAATTGGAAAGTCCCGGTGTGTCAACCTCTGTGCTTCGTGGCAAGGTAGACTAGCAAACATGCCCAACCTTTACTCACATTCGAGAAAACACTCCCAATAAGATTGCTTGCTCCAAAATCGAAGAAGCACCGCCCTCCGAATCTCGAGAGCCAGACTCCCAACATGGTTACTTTCTTAAAAATCGAAGAGAGGGTAAAGGAACAGTACCACTGCTGGATAATTGGAAAGTCCCTGTGTGTCAACCTCTGTGCTTCGTGGCAAGGTAGACTAGCAAACATGCCTAACCTTTACTCACATTCGAGAAAACACTCCCAACAAGATTGCTTGCTCAATAATCGAAGAGGCACCGCCCTCCGAATCTCGAGAGCCAGACTCCCAACATGATTATTTTCTCAAAAATCAAAGAGACACCGCTCTCCGAATCTCGAGAGCCAGACCCCCAGCAGGATTGCTTTCTAAAAAATCGAAGAGGCATCGTTCTCCGAATCTTGAGAGCCAGATCCCCGACAAGATTGCTTGTTCGAAAATCGAAGAGGCACCACTTTCCCAACTTCAAGAGTTGGTTCTCCTTGGATAAAACTTGTCTGTAATCTTCACACGCAACATCAGCTTTTCAGATACCACAGACCACGTTTTCAAAGTGCTCTGACAGAGTTAAAACATGTGAAGCTGGCAGCTTCCACTACCGTGCTATGACCAAGCAGGGTAAAGGAATAGCATTATTACTTGATGTTAGGGAGACTCCTATATATGTCGACCTCCATCCCCAACGGTGAGGCAGACCTGCAAAAATGCTCAACCCTTCCTCTTATCTGAGAGGGCACTCCCAACGAAGCCTTTCGAAATATTCAGCTTTCTTTCCCCCCGATAATACCTTTGTAAACAATCTATACTAGAGCAAGAATATCTCATATCATCAGGGTTAAAAGCAAGAGTATCTCATATCATGCTTTTTCCCTGTCTTTTCCTTTGGCCTTGTTCTTACCTGCAAGACAAGGAGAAAGAGAGCAATCAGTCAGCACTTGGAATCAAGCTTCCAGCCAGGAACTGACTGCCTGGAACCTCTTACCTGATTACTTACCTGCATTGCTCTCGAGTACTCATCTTCAACATCTTATGCTTCCAGGGAAGATACCGCATCTGCCTGAGGAACAGATAGGGCAAGTGAGAAGGATACAAGGAAGCATGTGGAGACAAGCGTAACAGCACACGTGCCGATACATCCACTACTCTGTCAAAAGCAAAAGTATCCCATATCAGCAGGGTCGAACGTACTCCAGATTTGATGGACTTGTTTTGACCCTCAAATTCTTCAATCGACCTTATACTCTGAAGGAAACCAGAAAACCTTCCAACCCAGTTCAAGAATAAGCATGTGGAAAGTTACTTCTTCAAAAGCAAAAGTATCACATATCATCTCTTCTCATTTTCTTCTCTTTATCCTTTATGCTGCCTGCAAGATAGGGAGAATGTGAACAATCAGCCGAAGCTCTGATTGCTTACCTTGTCTGTCACCTCTTTCAGCAGATCCCCTAGCTCGGCGACTTGGGGGACTCCTACTACATGGTTTGTATCGCGCTTGACCAAACCTGAAACTACAAGTAAGCTTCAAGTGAAATTGATACATTACCTTGTGCATCTCCACCAGTTACAGATACCACCCCTAGATGGAGGAAGAGTACTTCCAGAGAAGATGTCACATCTACCTATGAGACAGATAAGGCAAGTCAAGACGATACCACACTCCGGTACTTAGAAGTTTCGTGGTTACGAGATCATTCTCCCATAATATTTCCTAATTTCATTTGTACTAAATCATTCACTTGTACTCACTAAAGGAGAGCTTGAACCTATGTACTTGTGTAAACCCTTCACAATTAATGAGAACTCCTCTATTCCGTGGACGTAGCCAATCTGGGTGAACCACGTACATCTTGTGTTTGCTTTCCTATCTCTATCCATTTATATACATATCCACACTAATGACCGGAGCAATCTAGCGAAGATCACAAAAAGTGACCGTTTTCGCTACCTAGGATCTATCTTGCAAGAGAACGGAGAATTAGATGGAGATCTCAACCATAAAATACAAGCTGGATGGATGAAGTGTAAGAGTGCATCCGGCGTGTTGTGTGACCGTCGTAGGCCACTGAAGCTCAAGGGAAAATTTTATAGGACAGCAATAAGGCCAGCGATGTTGTATGGCACAGAATGTTGGGCGGTGAAGCATCAACACGTACACAAATTGGGTGTAGCAGAGATGAGGATGCTTCGTGGGATGTATGGGCACACGAGAAAGGATAAGATTGGGAATGAGGATATCCGAGGTAAAGTAGGAGTAGCCAAAATTGAAGGAAATATGAGAGAAAATCGGTTCCGGTGGTTTGGACATGTGCAAAGAAGGCCTACTGACGCTCCGGTTCGAAAATGTGACTACGGGACAGAGGTTCAGGGCCGAAGGGGTAGAGGAAGACCTAGGAAAACTTTGGAAGAGACCCTAAGAAAAGACTTGAGTACTTGGATCTAACGGAGGACATGACACAAAACCGAGCGCAATGGCGTTCTAGGATTCATATAGCCGACCCCACTTAGTGGGAAAAGGCTTTGTTGTTGTTGTTGTTGGATTTGGTTAATGTTTCAATCGTAAATGTGATTACAGAATGAAAGCTGAGGGCACACAAATGATACATGTAGTTTGGAATTTGTAAGTTACAAGCTTATGGAAAGTAAGCTTTTGTAGTTGTCTAATGACGTAGTCAAAGAGTTGTCCACCTAATGTTTACTCTACAATGACTGTCAACGAACCATGGGAGAAATTTCAAAGTAAGATGTTAATGTCTGAAACAAGCCGATGTTGAAATTTATTTCATCGTTTTGTTTATCGTATGAAATATTTGCTGTTGAAATTTTCTTGGTGCCTTGTTTTATAAAAGATTCAGGATGGGTATAATATAGCTTTCATTGATTGGCATCGTTTTTTAAGTTTTGTCTGTGCTTTTGTTTGTAGGATCAACTTGGGAAAGAACAGAGGAGAGCACAAGCATTATCAATTTATTTGCTATAGTATTGTCCCTCTTCCTCTGGCCTCCTGAAGTGTTTCCATTCTAGTTTCACCATATTTTGTTTCATTCACTTGTAGAATATATTCTTCTTTTTTCAATACCTTTATTACCTCCTTTTAACTTTGATTATCTGTACTTGATGAGTATTATTAGACCCATTCTCAAAATTTTGCATCCCCTGCTTCTTTCTTATGGTCCTTTTACTCAAACATGTGCAAGTTTGTATTTTCCTGATGGATTGGACTATTGGGAACTTAGGTACTTCTACTTTTTGTTTATTTTTGTTGGGTTTTTTCTTTTTCGGAAAATGAGTATTTGCTTGATTTTCACTTTCAAAATGACTGTTAGAAGTTTTGTGTCAATTTGGTTGTGATGGTAAGATTACTTTATGTAACATTGTGTTGTGGCATGCCAGTGTCGAACTTTTTTCTTAATTTAATTTCGGAAAGAAATGAGTTTAACAATAGTCCTATATGATGAAGTTAGCATCCTTATAAGTTGGGAACCTAAAACAGGAGTGGTGTACTCATAAATTCATACTTTTCTCTGCCTCATTCCCCTCTACTTGCATCAGTTGTGACTTATTTTCTTTTTTGGTTCTATCTCAGGAGTTTGTCAGGGAGAAAGTTCATGAACAAAAGAAATCTAATCGAGAGGTATTTTCTTTTTGGCACATATCATGAATTATGTTTGCGTGTTTAAACAATATTTGCCTAAAAGTGTACTCTGTTTTTTAGTGGTATTTCAAATAAGGTAACTTCCCCAAACATTGATATTTTGGTTTTCTATTGGTATGTGTGAAACCAGCTTGATCCAGGTTACAAGGTTGAGGGTTGCAGATGGTTGTCATATTGCGGATAGTTAATCATGTTCAATAACCTTAGTTACAGGGCCATTCACTTAAATTTTGGTTTCAAGCTGTAGAAAGATGGCTTTTCATTCTCTCTCAAAATAAGCTTTCATTACAGCTTTAGTTTCACATCATTCGTCACTGGACTTGCTAATATAAGTTTTTATTGAGATAATCTTACTGGTGAATTGTTAAAAGGTAGGAAGAGAGAAGGCGGCCTGCGATTTTCTAAACTAAAGTTCAGATGCATTTTCTATGGTGTGGGATGTCCGAGAGAAAGGGTTTCAGGGATTAGGTTTGGGTGGGATTTCAAGGATTAGGTTTGGGGTTTTGTTTGTGCGATTTGTAGAGAGATGGGGGTGTCTGAGATAGGATTTAGGAGATTTGTTTTACGAATTGCAGAGAGAGATAGGGAGTGTCCAAGAGAAGTGTGGGAGGATTTAGGCGGGATTTTAGGGATTTGGTTTAGGGTTTGTTTTCTGCAATTTGCAGGGACAGAAAGATGGGACAAGGTTGAGGGTTGCGAATAGTTAATCATGTTCAATAACCTTAGTTACAAGGCCATTCACTTAAATTTTGGTTTCAAGTTGTAGAAAGACGGCTTTTCATTCTTTCTCAAAATATGCTTTCATTACGGCTTCAGTTTGACATCATTCGTCACTGGATTTGCTAATATAAGTTTTTATTGAGATAATCTTACTGGTGAATTGTTAAAAGGTAGGAAGAGAGAAGGCGGCCTGCGATTTTATAAACTAAAGTTCAGATACATTTTCTGTGGTATGGGATGTCCAAGAGAAAGGGTTTCAGGGATTAGGTTTGGGTAGGATTTCAAGGATTAGGTTTGGGGTTTTGTTTGTGTGATTTGTAGAGAGATGCGGGTGCCCGAGATAGGATTTAGGAGATTTGTTTTACGAATTGCAGAGAGAGATAGGGAGTGTCCAAGAGAAGTGTGGGAGGATTGAGGTGGGATTTTAGGGATTTGGTTTAGGGTTTGTTTTCTGCGATTTGCAAAGACAGATAGATGGGAGGATTTTATGCGAGGGTTAAAGGGAACGAGTAAGGGAGGTATGGGTATGGGTTTTTAGGGCCGGTTTCTAGGGAGGTAGTCTGCTGTCAGTGCCCTCACAGGTGGGGGTGTGATATGGGGAAGAGAGGAGAGGGGGTTGGTTGCAGAGAGAAGGTGACGGCGGGTGCACGATTAGGGGGACAGAAAGAGAGTTGATTGGGTACAAGATTTGAGGGTAGGGTTGAGGGAATCAGTGTGTTGGCTGCAGAGAGATGGTGGGGTTGAGTTAGTATCTCTCCCCCTCTATCGCTTCTCTCTTCCTCCATCTATGACATCTTCGTTTGAAATTTGAGTGTTTTATTTATTTATTTGGGTTTTTGTAGCTGTTACATATTAGGTTTTGTGTTTCTGGGTTTTATCACATTGCTGATGCATAAACCCATCGGTTCCTCCGTAATTCATTCAGGTTTTCATTATTCTTTTTCGATTTGTTTTGTCAAAATTGGAATGGAATTTGTTGGCTTGATTTTGTATTAGGTTGCCAAAGGGTTCTGTTTTTAGGGTTTTCTCTCTGTCCCACTCCCTCTCTGTTTCTTTTCTTTAATCAGTTTGATGTAGTTTTGCAATTTAGGGTTCAATGCATTTCATTCTTTTTACTGGAATATACATACATATAAATGTCTAAATTTGTTCAATTTTTCTATACACAGGCTGGGTTAATTTTAGGGCTGGATGAAAAGAAACACCTATCTGAGCTTTCAACAACTCGAAGGTCATTGATTTCTTCCTTCTCTCTAATTTTGTTTCTGCTATTTCAAATTGTAGGATTTAATTTAGGGTTTTAAGTTGGAAAATTTAATTAAACATTTTCAGTTGGAGAGCTTAGCGTATACAACAATTAGGGTTGTTAATTTTGATTGCTGGTCTAGTAAATGTTTTATAACATGTAAACAGGGAGTACAAACTTTGTCTGCCATGGATAGGGAATGGATACGTAATTAGATCAATAGATGGGTGCCACTGTTTTGGATATCTACATCCAGCAATACCTGGTATTCTGTGTTTTGTTGTTTTAGCTCTGTGTTTTGTTGTAATGGATTGGAATTTCTACTAGAATCATTATTATTATTATATATTTAGGGGTTTGGGTTCTGATTTTGTTTAGATAGATGATGATTGATTGTGGTTTAAGTTTTTTCAGTATATTCCCTGCACATTGCAAAGATCTGGTGCTATTTTGGTGTTGCAAGCCTAGGCGCGGAATGAAAAGAAGGGATGTATGTGTTTCTGAACTCTTATGCAAATCTAAATTGAAATCATGAAACACATTTCCTATGTTTCTCAAATCTCAGCAACAGGTTTTAGAACCCTGAAATCTAAGTAAAGGTACATCATTCCTATTTTCGTGTTTTTTTAATTCCTATCATCATGGCCACGATAAAACGTGAATATGCATGCCAACCTTGCATACTCAGTGATTAATTTCTGGATGAATTTTTCTTTAGACGGGGGTTTGCAGATATGAATACTTGAGGGGCAGATGGTCACCATGTTGGATCCATTGATACTGATACAACTTGGGATTTAGTTGGTTATATTCAAATCAGAAATAAAATTGTTGTGTATATTCCGCATTTGATTGAAAATCTGTAATTTTATGAATCATTTATTCGGATTTAATTTCAGTTAAATAGAAATTATTCTTCTTCGATATCACTGTGTGCAACACATAATTTCAATTAGGGCTGGGTTCGGGTCAAATCGGTTTGGTTTTTTTCCAAAACCGAAATCACCGAAATTTCGGTTCAGTTCATTTTTTTTTTCAGTTTTTTCCAGTTCGGTTTCGGTGTTTTTTTTTTCAAAAAATGAAAAAAATTGAAGTCTTAAATTTTAACATCTCCAACATAATCATAACATAAATATTCCAACTAGAATAAAAGAAAATGAAAATAAATATTTAAAGTTCAACTAGAATTATAACATAAAGGTTTTTTTTAATATTTTGTGTTTAAAGTTTAATTGTAAATAGATTTCTTTTTAGAAAAGTAAAATTTTCTACCATTTTCTTCACACCTCAACTCTTAACCATGAATAATATAAAGAGCTGGTGTATGTTGGTGAACATGTGCTGATTATTTTATCACGATAGTACGTACAATGAGAGCATTATCATACTAACCAATGAGGGTCATATATCGATTATGCTCTCTTTGTATGTATTATCGGTCATTTAGTAATGTAATTTACTATTTAGTCGGAAGAAGTAATATCAAATGGGAAAACACTTTATCAAAACCAATACCTGATCACTGCATATAACAATAAGCAATGAAGTATTGAATAAGCATACAAATACTTGAAGCAAGAAGCCATATTAAACAAGAATAAGAAACTAACAGTACTGTGTCAGGAGTTAGCACCATTTTGTTATCACTATTTTAGGTCTTGCTTTTTTATACGACTTCTTCCTTGTAGTTAATGGAAAAGTAGCGATGCATTTGGAATTTCTGATTTTGGGCAACACATTGGGCTTACAAATTGGGTTTAAAAAATAATACCCAAAACAAATAATTAAATATAAAAAAAATATATTAATTTAATTAATTCGGTTCGGTTCGATTTTTTTAATTTGATTCGGTTTTTTCGATTTCGGTTCGGTTCGGTTTTCGGTTTTCGTTTTTGAACCCACCCCTAATTTCAATTAGTTTTTTATTTTTTATTTTTTTTGCGGTAAGATTCCGTATAATTAACCTCTACAATTTTATTCACGTGTTCATGGTCAGCAGGTCACCACTTAGTTAATTAGTGATTGGGTGTTGACCGCCGAATGTTTCATTTTTCAGTTCGAAGCTTGAATCTCACCGAGCTTCAGGTATTTTGCTTTAATTTTTTTCTTCTCTTTTGTCTTCTTTTCTGTTTGATTTCTTTCCTTCTTTTTATCCTAAATTCTGAGTTTTCATTTTGTTTAAAGTAGTTTTCTCCTGGTCTATTGATATTTTTAATTTTTTATAGTTATTTCCAATTCTAGAGGTCGCACTTGGTGCGATGGCAAGTGCCTTCGCCCATGAGCGGTAGGTCTCGGGTTCGAGACTTGGGAGCAGCCTCTCCATAAATGGGGGTAAGGCTAGCCGATATTCACCTCTCCCAGATCCTGCGTAAAGCGGGAGCCTTGTGCACTGGGTACGACCTATAGTTATTTCCAATTCTCCACTATCAATTTTTTTTGTGTGCTAATTAATCAATTTCATTTGTAACATTGTGCATTTCATATGATATTTGTTTGTACCATACTTGATCAATCTCGAAACTACCGAGCACCGATCAACGTTATATTGTCAATGACCCAGAAGAGTTTCCCTCCAACCAGGAGGCCAATCACAGCGCGACACGTGTCGACATCAGAAGCCAATCATAATGCGACACGTGTCAACATCAGAAGTCAATCATAACACGACACATGTCAATGTCAAAACAAAGCTAGAAACTCTCTTCTATAAAAGGAGATCATTCTCCCACAATATTTCCTAATTTCATTTGTACTAAATCATTCACTAGTACTCACTAAAGGAGAGCTTGAACCTATGTACTTGTGTAAACCCTTCACAATTAATGAGAACTCCTCTACTCTGTAGACGTAGCCAATTTGGGTGAACCACATACATCTTGTGTTTGCTTCCCTCTCTTTATCCATTTACATACTTATCCACACTAGTGACTGGAGCAATCTAGCGAAGGTCACAAACTTGACACTTTCTGTTGTACCAAAGTCATCGCTGATTTTGTGCATCAACAATATTTCTGAAATATTTCGAGATTTTACTTCAAGTGTAAATGGTAAATATGAAGGTGCTATTGTTACTTTTTGTATCTTTTGCATATTGTTTTTTTTTTGTTTATTGTCATATATATGAATCTCTACTAATTAATGAAACTCATTGTCAATCAAAATCTTATGAAATTACCAGTTTAACCCTCTAATTAAAACAGAACATGCATAAGAAATGTAATTTTACACAATCAAATTTTGTTTTTTTTTTTCAAAGTCTCACTTACATGTAATCCTAACATATCTTTAATTAAAAAATAAAAAAAAACCTTCCCACTTTCACATTCTCTAGCACTCTCTTCCTCTCTCATTCTATTTCAAAAACAAAAATAAAAACTTTTCTCACATATTTTGTGTGTGCCCATATGTTAGTAAGAAAGATGATAAGAAATGTGTTGTTGGTTGGGAAATAGGAGGAAAAAGAAGCGAATCAAAAAGGTTATATGGAGACTTACTGATAATAATTTTGGAATGTTAGCAGAATCAAGATTGCATAGTAATTTTTAATTTTTCCTTATCAGTTATTGTTTCAAAGGATGAAAAAGAGTGAGGGACACGGGAAGAGGGGAGAAAGAGGACAAAAGAATGGTTTGCGCTACTTTCAATGCTTTGGGTTAAAAAAAGAAGAAAGGTTCACTTCACTCACTTTGATTGAACTTTTCGTTTCTTAAGTTTCTCTTGCTATATATATGGTGTGTATATTTCTTATCAATGTGTTTATGATTCTGAGATTGTATCTCTTTTGCAGAGCATGTGGTGTGGAAACACACCAGCGAGGCCTCACTTTCAATGTCGAACTCAAGTGTGGCTCTAATCTAACCCCTGAAATTCCAACATAGCATGTAGGAAGGCTAATGTTTTCCTGTGATATCTTCATACAAAGGTACGAAGAACTAACTATTTTTAGTTTAATGGCTTTTTGGATGCTTAAAAATAAATTTTTGGACTCCATTCTTAGAAAATTTTGGCATTTTCATCAAATGAGGTTCTTTCTGTTTTGAACTGTGGGTTAGAAGTATTAAGACACTGACGCTTGAGTGTTTGAAAATTAGGTGCAAGACATATGAGCTTATAATCAAGAAAGACCTACTTTTAAATCCCACGGTGTGTTCGAAGTGCTGGATGGGTTGTTCTTTTACCAACCCTAATAAAATTATATCTGAATCATGCTGTCTAATAACTCTGTTTTTCTATTTTTCCTGTTTGTGGTTTTTAGTCGTTGTCATTTAATTGGTGTAGCTTTGCTAGGATCTATGTTCCTGCAGTGTGTGATTAGTGCTAATGGAATTTCAGCACTGTTTATGAGCTATTGTTCGAATTGTTGTATCTAAGTAGGCATTATACATTCAATTGAGCTAATGAAGCATGTGTGCCAACGAATTTTGAAGAGTTCGGCTTGGTTTTCTCTCTTTGGTCTTTAATATTTAAGTGTGAGGCACCTGTTTGTTGATTAGTTAAGTCTCTTCTCTAAGTTTTTCAGTAGATATTGTGTAATTTGCTTTTATGAGCACTTCTTTAAGTTGTCAAGTTCACAAAATGTACAAGGGGATATCAAGTTTAACAAGTCACGAAC
Source organism: Malus domestica (assembly GCF_042453785.1). Lineage (NCBI taxonomy): Eukaryota > Viridiplantae > Streptophyta > Magnoliopsida > Rosales > Rosaceae > Malus > Malus domestica. Next base: position 8,483,369 of record NC_091671.1, on the reverse strand, counting down.
TGTGATCAATCCAAATGCAGTGAAATTAGGGATTTTACACTTAAAAACTCAGTTAGCTTTAGACCTTAGAATTAGCATTTTGCACATGTGAGTATCATTGACCTGGTCATTTTATTTTTCTGCATAAGAAACAAACTATCATTGAAGGGAGAAGAAATTATACAAAAACAACGTATTTGTAAGCTTGCACTCATATGCCTAATATTTTAATTTCTTTTCTTGATATTACCTGTTCAATGACTGTCTACACTGCAAGACACATATTATGTGTGAACTACATGTTTCTTCTATTTCTTAAGAAAAAAAAACTTTTTTGGAAACCATATCTTTGTAATCAAAGACGTTCAGTTTCTTCCCACTCGTTGTACAATATGTTTATATGCTAGCTCACTTGAATGTATATAAAAGCAAAACTGCTTATCTTATCGACTTCATTCACTCATGTATCCCTCTGTTTGTTCATAATTGTGTTAAATTTAACTTAAATGTGTTTTATTCATCCGATTACGCCTGAAACAACTGATTCTTGCAGCAATGAGCGGGTGTAATTTCAAATCTTTGCCACTCAATTTGACGCTATTTACAACAATGTCAGCCAAATGGGGATGGGTTGGGAGGGTATTTCTCAAAAGTTGATAGGGTAAGTTTATAACGGATTGCGATGGGTTAGACGCGTGCGCTCTGGTCTCATCTCTCACTCTTCCTCTTTCTCTCCTACGCGAGCGCTCTCTCATCTCTCACTCTTCCTGTTTCTGTCCTTCTCTACTAGAAAACCCACAACCTCTCGGCTCCCCATATCTCTCGACATGAAGCACACAAACCAAGTAGTGACGGTCGAAAGCCTCAAACATGGCGGAGGCGAAATGAAGGTGCAGCGATGGTCGACAACCGCCTCCGGTGTCGATGAATTTGGTCGTCAGAAAGCGTCCTCGCTCCGATAGTATGTTGAATTTCTCGATTTTCCCTTTATTTGAGTCTCCTCTCCTTTTGCGTTTGTTTAGGGTTTATAAATTAGGGTTCTTAGGGATTTTAGGGTTTTCTTGCTTTTTTTTTTCCTTCAGAAATTGCATTGTATTTCTCAGATCGGAGCTGTTCTTATTTTGAAAAAATTGGACTAATGTTGATTTTAGCTTTCATCTCTTTGGTAATTACTCTGAACCCCCAAAAGATTTGAAATTTCTGGTAATTGTTCTCATTGTTTTTGACAATTTGTTGTTAGAATTTGTATAAATTGTTGCCATTGTGTTGTGAAGTGTTATGATTATTTCAAAGAACACCGATTCTATCAATTGCAATTCTTCAGATGGCTAATGAAATAATGGCCTGCGAAAGGAAGGAAAAAAAAAGCCTAGAAAACACCATCGGATGATGTTTTAATCAATTGAGAACACTGTAGTTACTCACATTTTAACAAATTAAGGTTTCTTATTGCACTTCTTTGCAGGAAGCTATTAATTCTGCATCATCGGTGACGCAAACCTTAAGCGGAGAAGTGATTGACAGTCAACGTAAGCTCATAGCTCTTGCAGCTGCACGAGGAAACTCAAGTGCAGTAAATCCTCTGGTCACACAACTCACTAATGGACCCTTGGGTGGTCTTCATGAGAAGGTTCGTTCGATCTTAAATATGTGGAATATGTGGATATATAACTCCAAATGTTCAATTTTATCAAATGAGTGTTGGTTGGTTGGCTATTTTAATCATGAAAAGCAATTTATTTTAGTTGAGCAAACATTATGCATGGACTTGGAACTTCTTCCCTTGAATTGTAGTTGGAAGGCTGTATGATAAATTTAGTTGGATTTGAGCATAAGCCGGTTGCCAGCCCAATACAACTGATCGCATCCTGCAAGATTAATTTATCCACATTGGAGAATTTCTCATTATACAATTCTACTGCATTTTTCTTTCAAATTTAAATATAAATATAAATTTTAAAATTTTGGTTTTGATTATGCAGTTTGTGGATTCCATGCTGCTGCGGTATATTTAAATGCTACCGTCCTCCACTGTTTGAGCCTGGGCCTCCTCCACCTCCATAGTGGTATATTTTCTTAGGAGCCTACTTTGCATGAATTATTTTGTGTAATTGGTTGACGTAAATCTTTATTTGATCTAACTATCCCAATTTGGTTAATTTGTTTTTTAATTTTTTATTATATTGGAGTTGAATTTGGTATTTTGGGTATGCTATCTTTGGATGCTTAGAAGGACAGTAATTCACAAATGGGATAGTAATTCACAAATGCTATCTTTGGATGTTTAGTAATTCTCAGTATTCTTCAATTATTTTGAATTTGCAAAATCAAATAACTCATGGAAATAAATTAATATTTCATGAATCTGTATGTACGAGGACTTTACAATATGTCATCAAGTTTAGACCGACAACAATGAATGGCAAACTTAGGATTAATGCCTCTATTAATTTGATGTTTTCTCATGGTCGAGAAATATATACAACTGTCTTATTTACTGGACAACATCATTTATCCTCTATTTAATATTAATTGCTTTTCCTAGTCTATTTTTCCGTCAATCTTTTCTGCTACATAAACTCATTTGATTTTTGATTTTGTGAAATGTTTTGGAAGTGGGAGTTTGTGAAATGTGTTGATGCTGATGATAGTGCCGAATTTGGTGACACTCCTCAACTAGCAGAGCAGGTAACAGAGCTTCTTCCAACTCAAATTTAATGATTCAAGCTGCCTAAGATTTGCGTAACATTCCCAAGTTGTAGTCGATGTGCCCAAGTGGTTGAGTGCTTGACTAAGGAATGTAACCACTAAGATTTGGATTGTTTTTGGGGGTTAAGAAAAAACATTGCTAATTATGGATTTATGGGTTTGAATTTTTATCGAGTTTGTGATTATGTGTTATGTGTGTATTGATTGACTGATGAAAAAATGTAGCCATCAAATATGGATTTTGACAATTTTGATTCTGAGATTGCCTCTTTATATAATGTAAATTTTTTGTAGTTGCCGTCAATGTTATTGTCATTGGCTCGGGTACTCAAAAGATCTATACAATGTTTGTTTTGCCAATAATGTGGGTATTGGGTTGAATATCATAAAAGTGACCTTCTGTAACTATTGATCTGCAAATGTTTGGTAGATAGAGCAATTTGGGAATTTGTTACCAAAACATTGATGGATATCATGTATATCATTTTTTTTAGGTGAATGTTGAATGTTGAATGCCTTATCATTTTGGTTTTTAACAAGCCATTGTTTATCTATATCCAAAAGGAGTCTGAATCTTTTCAAATAAATGCTTCTTCTTTTCTATAAGAAGCTTGCTAAAGACCAACTACCACACCAACAAACTTAACTACTTATATTATTGGGGAGATTTTTAGTCATCACTCTCAAGTGGTGGTAATGCTTACCACCTTATTTGTTACCGTTGTATTTGTTTAAATTTTGAGATTTGTGTCTATCCAAGGTACTAAACTCATATAACAGTGATAAATAAGGTAGTAAGCATCACCATCATTTGAGTGTGGAGAACACAAATATTCTTATAATATTGTACGCAAAAGGGGAAAATTTCCTAATTGCTAAAGCAAAATAGAGAGGTAATAATTAAAGACTTTTTAAGCTCTTAATTAATGGTATTTAATTTGCTTGGTAACGAGAATTATTTGGTAGTCAGTAACCTACCGCATGCATGCAAAATGAAGGAGACAATTCATGGACCAAATTACACCACCGTAACCTTTGGAACTTCACTTATAGCCCCATGTTCACTTGGAAGACATGAAAATTATGAACAAAATTGATTTTTCTACTAACCATACCAATTGGGTCACAATAAATTTATAACTCAATCAAGTTTATTTGCTTTGATAATTAATATATTGGGTAACAATTTATGATGAGATTCATTAGATACTAACAATTAGAGGACGATATTAATTGGAGTGAGTTAAAGATAGGGCAATAAGTTAAAAGGTCAGTGACACAACTATAAGTTACATTATCGTGACATATCTTTGTACTAAAAAAAAATTTGTTAGTATCCATTAATGAATGGTTGAGAATTTTCATTTTTGCGGGTTTAATAGAAACTCTTTCATGCCACTTAGTACTACGGTCTAGTGGTATTCTCTTCACTTGTAAGTGAGAGGTCTTGGGTTCGTTTCTCACCAAAGACGAATTTAAACCACATTATTGTTAGCCCATTATAAGACTAAAACTATCCCCTTCCTCTTAGTGTAGATAATATCATTTGCTCGAATAAAAAATAAATAAAAACTCGTTCATTGTCAAGATTAGTAGAACGACTGCTAAAACCATTGGAATAGACTTCAGAATGCGCATGGGAGAATATTGATAGCAACAATGCTAGAAAACCTTGATTTGTCATAGCCCATGGGCTTTAAAGTTGGGGTTAAAATTCTACAAAAGATGGCCATTTGCAAACCCTATTAACCAAACCAACCAACTTGAACCCAATTCCCTTCACTTATATGGAGGAGTTCATATAAGTAACAGTCTGATATTAATCTACTTTCAATAAACATGTCCAGTTAACTTGGTGTTTAGAAGAACATTGCTTGGCTTTAGATCATAATGAACTATTCGTGTTTCGCTATGGTTATGAAAATAATCCAGTGCATAATAGCAACACCAATAACAATATCTAGCCCTTGAAGAAGATTTTAAATTGTTGGATGTATTGATCTCTTACCTTTTCAATTACAGGAGGGGAAGCAACCACTCCTCTAAGCTCCTTTGGTGCATCAACTCATAAACATGACCCTTGAAATAATCATCGAGAAAACATGTAGATATGATCTTGACACGATTTTGATGCTTGAAATTTCTCAAAGCCTTATATTCGGCTATGAAACTCTTTGATGCTCCATGACGTATAACATGTTAAACACTAGTCGAATTAGCTGAAGAAAACCAATCAGTGGCTTTTGAGAAAGTAGCATATGACACTTGCAAGTAGATCAAGTCCGAATACTAAAGGGATTATTAATTTCAAGCTAATCTTCTTTTCTTGGAGCTCTTTAGACTTGCAATAGGGCAGCTTGAGATTAGGAATTCCCTTGCAGAATCTAACACTGATGGTGGTCAAGTCTGATAGGAAACTCAACTCACCATCTTTACAGCTGCCAAGATGATTTTATTGAACGTTGAGGGTTTTGAGGTTATGAATCTTTCAAAAATTTCAAATATGTCAATGTGAATATTCAACAATTTCGTGGCCCTAACTAGACTTTAATCGTGTTCGTGGCAGGAATTTCCGTGGGGGATGCTTCCTGTCCGACGAGCACACAGCTCCCCGAGAGGTTGGCGCCGGTTGATGCTTTTATGTCGGGCTCCTGCTTTACTGGCGGGCTTGTCGGGCAAGGCTGAAAGAGAATGACAAAGTTAACTTTGAAAGGTGCCTTTGTGAGGCCTTAGGTGTAGGCCTTGAGGCTCACAATCAAAATTAACTTTTAAGTGCTCAGGCGTGCCACTGCCATTTTCAGCATGGCAGATGTAGAACGGATGTTTGAGTTTAATTATATATTCGAGAGACTAAGTTTAGTTATTGACAGGTGCCTTTGTGGGGCCTTAGGTGTAGGCCTTGAGGCTTCCCATAAATAACTAACTTAGTACTCGAACACATAAGGTTCCTTTTCTTGGTTATATGGGTCTTATAACCATCATACTTCTGATTACCTGAGCTCAAAGAGCAGAATGAATCCAAATAGATGCCTTTGTGGGGCCTTAAATAGGCCTTGAGGCTTCCCATCAAAACCCCTTCTATACTCAATGTTCTTGCCCGAGAAATAGGATGAATCCAAATAGGTGCCTTTGTGGGGCCTTGAATAGGCCTTGAGGCTTCCCATCAGAATTCATCCTGTCCTCGGACGCTATATGGTAATCATAATATAACAGCAATAAAACTAAGTGACAGGTCGATTACTTGCGCCCCAAGTAACTTCGGACTTCTTGTTATCAAAGCTTGTAGTGGATGGGTTAAGTCCACATCAGGTTCTTTTTTATGCCTTGAGGCCAAGGACTTTTAGAATGATCAAATCTTATATGCCCGAAGACTTAGAACTTAAATCTGGCTTAAACTGTGAAGACATATTCAAATCGGATTCAAGTGCTGAGAGAGTCCTTTAATAGCCATATTACTAGAAACAACTGGGATACAACTTGTAGTATACAACATATTGCTAGGCTAATGAATGAAAAGAAAAAAAACAAAGAGGGTTGGGCAAGGTTTAACCTTGTCAGGCAAGGCTGATCGTCTTGCAACTTCCTATCTTTGTGGTTTATCAGAAAGTTTGAAAGCTTAGAAAAAGGGTTGGGAGGTGAGTTTACAAAAGAAATCGATACTACAACAAGAGTTGAACAGGGTAGCAGAGCTATTACAAAAGGTTTATCCCGAAATGGATGAAGGCTTGGGCTGACTACAGCTTAGTTTTGAAGGCAAATCTGGCTTTGAGCAGAGTTTGTGCTTGTATTTGTTTGTTTGAGTGTCCTTGATTCTGACCTCTCTTTCTCCTTTTATAGACACCTTGGCTTGGCCTCCGGTAGCAACAACCTTGCCCGAATGCAGTTTGAAGGGTAGTGACTCATCAGCTATTTACTTGTACTACCATTTAAAAGTACTTTTTGGGCTGATTAGCTGGCTGGTCTATACCACTTGGCCTTTGGGTAGGTGAGCAAGTGGTCTGCATGGCCTGCACCTAGTCAGAAACAAGCTTCTCCTGTCTTCTGGACTTCGGCTGGGTTTTGACTGGGCCTTCGAGTACCTCTCCCCTTTAGGCTGCTCTTTGGGCCAACTTCCTTCGAGCCCAAAGTTTAAGTTTTGATCCAAACAAATCGATGTGAATCTTACACAAAAATACCAAGTACAAGATGTAGTAATACACTCTTCACACAATGAACCTCATTGGTGATTATTTACATTGCAAACTTCCACATCTACTGTGGTAACATAAAAGCTAGACTTACACAGGCAGTACATAAAAGTAGTAATACACCCTTCACACGAAACTTCTCTATCACAAAAGCACATAAAAAAGAGTTTCTATCCAAGAAAAGTATTCCTAATGGAATGAAGTTCAGATGCAGCATCATTGATATTCTTTAGTCGATCTGTTGCGGATTCAGCAGAACAAGCAATTCCAATTCTAAATATTGAACCCAAGCACACCTCAACTTTATGAATTCTTGCGTTGCATTGATTGGGATTCTCGTTTGTGCCTCCTTGAAGAAGTGGCGCGTCTACAATCTCAGTAACTCGCCCGAGGAGAGCCATCTTGACAAAATTATGAAGGTTCAAGCTATCACCAAATATGTTGTCAGTGGGTCTCTTCCGTGTAAACATCTCCAACAAGAGAATGCCAAAGCTGTAGACATCACCATTCGTTGACACCTCACTCCTCATGCCATACTCTACAATTCAAACATCACATTTGTGTATAAATAGTTCATTTTGAATTTTGTAAATTCAATACTCCAAAATAAAAAAGGAAATATAATGAAGTACATATCTAACATATATATACCTGAAGCTGCATAACCAACTGTTCCTCTTATTCCAACAGAACTTGTCCGACTCTGAATTGCTGAAACATTACTTGTTACTTGTGAGATAAACCTTGCTAATCCAAAATCAGAAACATGGCCAATCAATTCATTGTCCAAGAGAACGTTGCTTGGCTTAAGATCACAATGAACTACTGGAGTTTTACAATGATTATGAAGATAATCCAGTGCACAAGCAACACCAATGGCAATTTCTAGCCTCTGAAGAAGACTTAACTTCTTGGGTACATGGTCTCTTAACTCTTCAGTTTCAATAGGTGGATGCAGCCACTCCTCTAAGCTCCCGTTGTCCATGAACTCATAAACTAGAGCCTTGAAATCATTACCATGAAAATCAACACTTGAACACATTGTTATAATCTTGACGAGATTTCGATGCCTAATATTTCTCAAAGCTTCACATTCGACTATGAAACTCCTTAAAGCTCCATGGCGTAACAAGTTAAACACCTTCACGGCAACAAGTTGAGATTTGTCATCCTCATCAAGAACTCCTTTGTACACAGACCCAAAACTACCAGCACCAATTAAATTAGCCTCTGAGAACCCGTCGGTAGCTTTGAGTAGAGCAGCATATGACACTTGTAGAGTAGTGTTCCCCAAAGTGCTCAATGAAATTTCTTTCCTTTTCTTCCTTGACGAACAAAGAAAGAAATAGGAGAACACCATGGCTATTCCTAGAAGAGTAAGTCCAAATACTAAAGGGAGTATTAGTTTCAAGCTACGATACAATCTTTGTGTCTTGGTCTCTATAGACTTGCACTTGGGAAGCTTTAAATTAGCAACAGGGCTGCACAGATTAGTGTTGCCAATAACTGAAATAGCACTCGCATTTTTGTAAACACCTCCAGTTGGTACCACTCCCCAAAATTGATTGAAGGATAAGTTCAAATTATTCAAGAATCTAAAGCCTTCTAAAAAATGCGGAATTTCACCTGAAAAATTATTGCGAGAAAGGTCTAGATCTTGAATCCCTCTCACTGAACTCATAGACAATGGAATGGCCCCATTGAAGAAGTTTCCTTGCAAATGCAGGACTTCTAAACTCTCACAACCACCAAGCCTACTGGGGAGTTCTCCAGATAACATGTTATCAGAAAGATACAGTTCACTTAGACTCTGGAAATTCCCAACCTCCGAGGGAAGGGAACCTGTGAAGAGGTTATTAGACAAGTCCAAAGAAATCGATAAGGAGGAGAGTCTAAAAACTTGTTTGGGTATTGTGCCATTTAGGAGGTTATAAGAAAGATTCAACAATTGCAACCCATGGCATTCCCCCATACCTGAAGGAATGCTGCACTCAAGATGATTTCTATGCAACGCAAGACGGAATAACTTGGTTAAATTTCTTATGGAAGACGGAATATTTCCTGATAATGTGTTATTGGAAATATCTAATATTCCAATGTTTGACAGCTTACCCATGTCAGAGGGGATGTTACCTGTGAAGCTATTATACCCCAAATACAACGATTCCAAGCTCACCAGATTCCCTATCCCAGATGGGATGCTTCCATATATTTGGTTACCGCCAACCCAAAACATATCAAGTTTGGTTGAGAGATTGGATATTGACATGGGCAATGTCCCTCCAAAATTGTTGTTGTTAATAAACAACCGTTGTAACTGGGTGGCATTGGTCAAGTCCGAGAGAAAACTTAAGTCACCATCTTTACCGCTTCCAATATTATTATTTTGAATGCTGAAATGCAGGAGGTTGTGAAGCTTTTGGAGATTCGATACCTGTCCGATTAGGTTGTTACTCCCAACATCAAAACCCAAAACACTTGTGACATTGAATATTGAGTGAGGTATGCACCCAGTGAGTTGGTTTTTGTGGACGTTAAAGAATCCAAGATTAGGAATATTTTTGCCAATATCTGATGGAATACTCCCTTGAATTTGGTTAAATGGCATGGTAAATGTAACAAGAGAAGATAGGTTATAAATGGAGGAAGGGATGCTACCAGACAACTGATTTACCCCCAATCCCAGGAAGGTTAATTTTTTCAACCGGCCAAGAGAACTAGGGATGTTTCCCATCAAGTTATTACTAAGAAGACTTAGTCCCTGGAGAGACGAAAGGTTCCCCAAGGAAGGAGGGACCTGTCCCGTTACATTATTATATTCTAATGCAAGTTTTTGCAGCTTCGACAACAATCCAATTTCTGAAGGAATTTTACCCACCAACTTGTTGCGAGTGAAATTCACATGGATAAGGTTGAAGCAATATGATATATTGTGTGGAATACTGCCACTAAACGAGTTAAAGTCTAATCGCAATACCTGCAACCTACGCAAATTCCCAATTTGTGGAGGAATTTCATGACTGAAGCTGTTATTTAACAGCCACAGCTCCCTTAGAAAACTTAGATTTCCAATGTTTGGGGATAGTTTCCCTACCAGATTTTGAGATTGCAGGTCTAGGGTAGTGACCCTTTGACGATGTCGTCGACTGCACGTCACACCATTCCACATGCAAAAGTGCGTGGATTCGTTCCAGGAGCTCATCACGTTGTAATTATGGAGATCTTGCTTTATTTGAGCTTTGATGGCAAGCAGCGCCAGCCTATCCGTCGCATTCCCTCCGAGTCCCGACTGCAGGGAGCTCCTACAGCAAACGAACACTGCACTGAAAAGCAAGGATAGGATCATAGGAGGAACAACTTTGGCTTGTTTTTTTAGACGACTTCACTAGCTTACTTCCACTACTGGGCCCTATTGTCTGGCATTTTCGGTACGCCAAGGACCAAGACCCTTAAAGCACCTTGACTTCAGAAGCTCTCTGGAAACATTTGGCAATCATCCAAAATGAAAAAACATTTGGTTCAAGACTCGAGAGCATTGATTGAAATTTGTAACATTTGGTTCAAAATGAAAAAAAAAATCCAAGAAGAAATCCGGAGACAAATCCTCCAATATGAGCAAAGTTGTCCACGTGTGGTAGAATTCCCACTGCTAAGTTTATTATGATGATGAAAAGGAAAGTAAGCAATGCTGCCAACTGCGGATTGAAATCTGAAACTGTAAGATCAAAGGGTCGTGCACATACTATAAAGAGGTGCATCGTTGAGTATACAGAAACTTTATTTACCTTATTTACATACATTGTCCAATTTGATATGAGCTCTGAAAGCATGCTTCCGAGTAAACCAAAAAGTGCACCAGAAGCACCAACAGAAATACCATATTGAATAAAAAGAGCTGAAAGCAAACTCCCACCAAAACCAGACATGAGAATATAGGAAACCAATTCGAACTGCCGAAGAACAAATAAAAAAAAAATTAGAATTTCAAACCAATTAGTTAAAACAGTTCATCAAAACAACCGTACATGATGTAGATCAGCATCAAACTATTATTTTTTCAATCTTTTCAAATAGACGGCATCTTGAAACATTTCAAAATGAGGAACCATGTCTACATGTACTGGATATCCAAAACAATCCTTGTTCCCACAGATGTGATGGAAAACTGAAATAATCTCTCAGCTTTTGTTTCAAGCAATTTTATTCTATAAAATGAAATACTATGTCTAAAACTAAAGTTTGAACCCCATCTTCGGTGTATAAACTCTTTTCTTTGCTCACCGCTGAATAAAACGTCCTCTTGTTTCCATCAAACCTAGCAACATACTGGTGAAAGTTATAATGCAACCAGCACTACATGACCACTACTCTAGGATTACAATTCAATAAACAAATGCAGAGAAATCCTCTGTAGATTAATCGCAAGGTAGATGAAACCATCCGGAAAGTGTCTCTTCTAGATTTATGAAAGAAGTTTTGCACTTGGTAACTAATTTATTATTCTACAATTTATGTTGTGTGCTTTATCTTTTACTGCAAACATTTATGGATGTGGCTATACATGCATGATAACATACATGAAGCCAAAAATCCAGATGCATACCAAAACCAAATTCTTGCTCAAGCCGAATTCCAATGAATACAAGACTCAGCATATTGGCAAGCACATGGAAAACTCCAGCATGTAACCACATACATGAGATCAGCCGCCATCCCTGGTGTCGATGAACCACTCTCTGAACGTCTAGAGCACCCATCTTTTCTAACCTTCAGGATGAAAACAGATGAGAAACAAGTTAGATACTTAGATGTGCAGCTGAGACCTATTGACCCTTATGGGGCATGTCTATAGCTCTTATTTCCATACAGATGATAGCTCCCTCGGCCTTGTAGTGCTACTTTTAGCAGTTATAGACTTTGGATGACACATACTGAAATGAGCACATTAAACAGCTTTAAAGAATGACAAACAAGTCCTTGAAGAACGCATACCCGCTCTTACCAGAGATACTAGGACAAACAATTTCATTTTTCCATAATCATTCTAACATTGACCTCACAGAGCAAGGAAAGTCGAACGAAAATTTTGAAACTAAATCGCTAAAGAACACTACTGTAAAACTTTAACCCTGTAACATATTACAGGGTACATTTTGGTTAACATAGCAATCTAATCAAGCCAAGTAGTTCACTACTTGCAGCTCTTCAAGCACCCTTCTTCTTTGTTCAAGCATTTCCAATATGCCGACATCAAATAGACATCAAGCATTGCCTGAATGTCACTAAATACATAAACCCTCATTACCCGTCAAGCTCCCTTAAGTTTCTCAACTAATCGTAGATTCACTTCTATATTCACTAGGGTTCCCAAGTCCAACATTGATTAAAAGCAGAATTACATCAAGCTTCATGCAGTTCAACTGTTTTCTTTACAAATATATGTAATATAACCAAAATTCTAGATCCACCAAGTCATAAAATTTACCTAAAAAATGGTAAAAACATAACTTTCACAATTACTCTTACCTAAAAAAGTCTCGACCTTGATTGATCCCACTCTAATTTCACAACTAAACCAATCCAACTATCCAACCCTCCTCATCATAGTTTCACCAAAAAACACACAAACGGGCTCGCCGCCACTACGGCAGTTCCCCACAATCCACAACTAAAATTTTCCAAATTTCCACATGTAAATGCCCAATAAATCCCAAAACACAAATTTCAATCCAAAACTCCAAACCCCAACAAATAAAAGAGTGAAAAATTTACATGGTTTTCCTTGAAGGGCTGAAAGGAGAGGCGGCCGAGGAACCGACCAATGCAAGTGTCGGAGTTCTTGGGGCAATCGTTCACGAACATGGTCACCACAAAAACCACAATGTTGGCCACCACAATCGACGGCACCAGCCATGACACCCACCTCTTCAACGGGCTGTAGTCGCTGAACGATTGCCGCGGCGTCGTCGTCTCCGGAGGCTGTCCCGCCGGGTGCACAACGTTGTCGCTCCGCCGTGGACTCACCACCTTTATCTCTAAGCTGCTCGGCGCAGCAGGTTGGCCTCTCTCCATAAAAATCTCCCCTTTTTTCGTTTTTTTTGTCTTCAATCAAAAATTTGGATTCAGACCCAGAAACCCCATTTGGGTTTTGATTCGAATCTCATCGAAATCAAAATGTGGGACAAAATTGAATGAAATGGGTTCTGAAGTTTGCCTCTTTTTTTTCTACTTTTTGGGGTTTTTTAAAAAAAAAAAAATTTATGTTTCTTGGGTTAGTTCAGAGGGTAGAGGAAGTAAGAACATTTGGGAAGAAATGGTAAGAAAGATATGGAGTACGATGGTAACGAAAAACTTATCACCAAACCGGCTTAGTGAAATTTTAGAATTTATACGGCTAACCCATGCATAATAGAATAAGATTTAGTAGTTCTTAGTGTTTTGTTGTTGTTATATTACGTGTCATTTTTCTCAGTGTTACATACTATGCAAATTATATACACACACTAAAAGAGAAAATTGCCTAAAACACTGTTTATTCTACAGTGTTATTCCATTTTTATTCTTTCTCTGTTTCTGTCGTTACTGTATATTGTACAATGAGATTCCATCTTGAGTCCTGCTTTAAAAGGGTGTATTCAATTGAGAATTGATGAGATTTTAAAAGGTTTATAAATTCATGGATTTTTATGAAGTTTAATTGATTTGTAAAGATTTTATGTAAAATTTTAATTTAATTACCTTGAAATCTCATGGGAAGATAAGAGATTTATAGATGCTTAAAATATACTACAAAATCTCTCAAATTTCCTATAATTACTCAACTTTCTAAAATTCTTTAAAATCAAATACTAATTGAATACATTTGTAATATTGTGAACCTTTTTAAAATCGTAATTGAATACACCCTATATTCATTAAAAAAATTAAAAGCTCTTAAAATACCAATAATTGAATACACCCCCTTATTATTCTTTGGTCTTTTACTTCATTTCTGAATTCTTCCTTGCCCCACCGTTTCAGTCTGTCGACCCACCTGATTTCTGGATGCTTCCCCACCGTGTGACGCTGTAAATTGTTTCTCCAAATAGTTTACCCAAACCACCGCCATCACTGATTCATCCAAATCCATGAATTCGCATAATCGAGCCGAATAACCAGTCAACAACGCAGAGCTCTCTTTGTCCACGGCAACCCATCGGTCCACCTCAACGCCGCGTGTGCAACAACTAGCGCAATCCCAACCAGCAGCGGCACCCAAACATTCACCGTCGCCTGTGAAGAATAGCAGTAGAATCCATTTTGCTAAAGATAAGCAATTTATCCTAATTTAGAATTCTAAAGTTCTTTACAAAAGTAGTTTATCTTCTCAAACACAATGGAAATTGGTAAGTTATACGGTATAAAAAATCTAATAAAATCCGAACAAGAATTTAGGTCTGGGTATTAAGGTTTATTTTTGGTTGTGAAAATCCGCAAAAAACACAACTCAGAAACAACAATTGATAAAATATCGAACCCAACGTACCCAGATGAGATTTTAAATTTTAACTTATTCTTTTGATTTTTTTTGTTGTATTTTAATTGCAGGGGATGAGCAAGCTGTTGTTTGGTTTTGGCCGGAGAAAGGGAAGCCATATGAATGCCCAGTCCAACTTTTCAACATAATACAACTAGGCAAGACGCATAATACACTCTGAATCGGAAGGAGAAGAAGAAACGGTTACAGTGTGTCAAAGTTTGTTACTTTTTGGTGGCCTAAGTTGGGGCATAAGTTTTCCGATGCTTTGAGTGTTTGTGCTCCTTTTTCTTAATCTTCATAACAATCATTCTAATCTCTTTTTATCTCTGTGCAGACGTTTTCCAAAATTGTTAGAAGTTGGGCATCAAAAAAGTTCATGACAGGATGGTGGGCATTTCTTTCTTCTGGCTCCTATTTCGTTCAAATCATGTTCATATGCAATACTATTTTCTGTTTGATACTGTGTTTGTAAACCATCAATTCCATGTTGTGGGAGGGTCAAATATCTTTAAAGTTGGTGGATTTCTGATTATTCTTAAGATTTAGAGTTGAAAGATGGAATGCCTTAGTAGTAATAGGAACTTAAACTTAGATTGTTGGCATGCTTTAGTAGAAGTATATTACAAAGTTAGCTAAGACAGAACTAGCCTTTTGCCAGATGAATTCAAGAAATGTACAACTTAGCTTGTTACAAGTTTTAGACTGAACCCATTTCATATAATTTTACGCTAATGTCATATATGTGTGGATTTTTTTTTTGATGCATCCATTATGTAGTAGCTAGAGGTCGCACTTGGTGCGATGGCAAGTGCTTTCGCTCATGAGCGGTAGGTCTCGGGTTCGAGATTTGGGAGCAGCCTCTCCATAAATGGTGGTAAGGCTAGCCGACATTCACCTCTTCCAGACCCTGCGTAAAGCAGGAGCCTTGTGCACTAGGTACGACCTTTTTATCCATTATGTAGTAGCCAATGAGATTAAAGCTTCGTTCTCCTTCTTTGAGACGGCTTTTTGCTCATATATATATATATATATATATATATATATATATATATATATATATATATATATATGTATTATCTTTTACTACAATCACTTATGGATGTGGCCATACATGCATGATAACATACATGAAGCTAAAAATCCAGATGCTTACCAAATTCAAATTCTTGCTCAAGCCGAATTCCAATGAATACAAGACTCAGCATATTGGCAAGCACATGGAAAACTCCAGCATGTAACCACATACATGAGATCAGCCGCCATCCCTTGGTGTTGATGAACCACTCCTTGCGTGTCTAGAGCACCCACCTTTTCTAACCTTTAGGATGAAAACACATGAGAAACAAGTTAGATATGCAACTGAGACCTATTGACCTTATAGGACATGTCTATAGCTCTTATTTACAAACAGATGATAGCTCCCTGGCCCTTGTAGTGCTACTTTGAGCGGTTAAAGACTTTGGATGATGCATACTGAAATGAGCACATTAAACAGCTTAAAAGAATGACAAACGAGTCCTGTAAGAATGCATACCCGCTCTTACCAGACAAAATTAAGACAGAACAATTTCATTTTTCCATGATCATTCTACCATTGGCCTCACAGACCAAGGAAAGTGAACTTTTGAAACCAAGTCGCTAAAGAACGCTAAAGTAAAACTTTAACCCTATAAACATACTACAGGGGACATTTTGATTAACATAGCAATCTAATCAAACCAAGTAGTTAACTACTGCAGCTCTTCGAGCACCTTTCTTCTTTGTTCAAGCATTTCCGATACACCGACATCAAATAGACATCAAGCATGGCCTGAATGTCACTAAATACCTAAAACCCTCATTACCCCTCAAGCTTCATGCAGTTCAACTATTTTCTTTACACATATATCTAATATAACCAAAATTCCAAATCCACCAAGTCACAAAATTTGCCCAAAAATTTGTAAAAACATAACTTTCACAATAACTCTTACCTTAAAAAGTCTCAACCTTGATTGATCCCACTCTAATTTCACAAAAAAAAATTAAAACCAGCCAAACTATCCAACCCTCCTCGTCATTATTTCACCAAAAACACATCAACAAAAGCAACTTACATGAAACGGGATCGCCATTACATCAGTTCCCCATAATCCACAACTAAAATTTTCCAAATTAACACATGCGAGCACCCAACAAATCCCAAAACACAAATTTCAATCCAAAACTGCAAATCCCAACAATTTTAAACACCGAAACTAATATAAGAGTGAAGCTTTACGTGGTTGAAGACGGCCCAAGAAGTGGGTTTTCCTTGAAGGGCTGAAAGGAGAGGCGATGAGATTTTCAACAGAAATGACTCCGGATCCCTTCCGCCAAATTCACAAGTTCGGATCGGCCCTTGAAATTTGATCAAATCTATTATAACTTTTATAGTGAACTTTGTTTGTAGCCGTTTGATCAAATTTAAATTACTCGGATCTTTGAACTTGGTGGATTTGGTGGAAGGGAGCCGGAGAGGATACTTTTCCATTTTCAACCACTTTCATCGCACCACGTGTCTTTATCTATTAGTAATATCAGCTCAGATTTTTGTTTAAGTGTGAAATTTGAAAGTTTTTTTAGATATTTTTTGTTGTAAATTTTTTCTAATTTTTTTTTTGTATTTTTTACCGTGGGATTAATCCTGACCGTTGAATTTTTCAAAATTTTAATATCAAATGCGCCACAAAGTGCCACGTGGCACAACATCATCTTTTAAATTACTTGTATCTTTTGAAATTTAATAGTCCGGATCAACAAATTGTTGAAAATCCAATAGTTGTGGGGCGCCCAAATTAGAGCTGTTTGGTTCAACATTGGTGCACGGGGTTAAGGTCAGCCTCCAGCTACTTGACGTCAGGCCCGTCGTTACTTATTGCCAACGGGCTGCAAGGGTAGTTCAACGAGCTTCTTGGAGCCCAACAATTGCCTGCCCAATTTGGCATCGACGGACCATCATATTTTTGGTCAAAGGTAATTTAACCCAATTGCCTGGTCAATTGGCAAGAATTATGATGAGCATAGTAGAATTTTCAGCAATGGAGTATATATACACCTAAAATAGTCAAGAATAAGCTATATAGTGTCTTTTGTTTGAACTTATAATTTATACAAATTTTTTTCGGAATAATGTTATATTGTCAGATAATTTTAAATGCAATATTGCCAAAACAATTTTTGGAACGACGGACTATTTAATTTTAAGATCAATTTTAGAGCGACCCCTCATACAACTTTGCTTATAGTTGTACTTTTGTTGTGGGTGGGTGGTGGTGGTTAAAGAGTGACCCCATATCCAAGGTAGTTAAAGAGAGGGAGATCTAAACTCAGTGGTTTGTGTGAGGAAGGCCATTAGAATGAGCTAATAAGAACCATATAATTTAAAATGAGTGGTTTGGATCTCTGTGTTTGTCGGCTTCGGACACAGAGATCCCGCGAAGGCCTCCCCTATTTGGTGCAATTCATTTAATGGGGAGCTTCATTGAATCACAATAATATGTAGGGGTACAAAATGATTGAAATGAGCCGTCACGCCCCGATCCCGACATATGTCCAGGATCGACACGTGACGTCACCAAGTATCTGTATATCTAACATACCCCGCCTCCGGGATATGTACAAAGCATAACTCAAGATTTGAATTGCGTAGTAATTTTAGTATACTTTATGGCTGCATCTAACCTCCTCGTTAGACTGCCTACATACCCTAAAGGGATCAAGTCATTTGTGGTTTATCATTTCAATAAACTCATATCACCACTGCAAGTCATTACTACGTACATGTAATCAGAATAACTAATAGAAACGGTATACTTTCTTTGTATAGCTTGTCTAGGCATATGAGACACACACACACACACACACACACTCACACATATATATAACTTCAAAACATGAACCATCAACTTGATTTTGGTTTCAGAATAGGCATGCATGTAGACATTTACACCTAATAGGACATCCATTGTATCATTTAAGCAAACAACATGATACGTATAAGCGTGAAATACTTAAACGAAAAGTAACCACACCAAATTGGATATGTCAACTATTGATATCTATACCAGCCATAATAAATTGATCTTGAACTCATAAACATAGTAATGTATTCAATTAGAGAATATGTATAATGTTTGATAATCCATTAATCTTAACCAAGGAACTAGTTCTCAGGCCATAGAATAACATGCAATCCATAAACTATAACATTCATATAATTATTCGTAACTAGTACACTAGCCCAACCATATCAATGATCCTTAATTATTATTATAGAAAAACCAAATTGTTTATTCAAGTGCCTCAAAATAAAAATGTAAATTCCTAGCAGTCTTAAGCTCTTCATCCGCTGAAAGAATGAAATAAAGAACCACCAATAAATCCACAGCCAAAACAAAAGTCATATAATACTCTAATAATAACATTGTCCAATCAAATATTCAACATCTGGCAATGCCATGGGAAGAATAAATATGCCATGGGAAGAATAAAGAACCATTCAGTAGTTTTAGAACTCTAATTAACTGCACAAACCTTGTGAAATCTCGTTCCCGGATTTCACTGTTATAATCCACGCATTATTATTATTGAAATTTTATGTTGTTTTTGGGAATTTATAGTAATTTATTTGAATTTAGATTTTAATTAAACCAGTTACGAAGTTTGAAGTTTGGAAATTAATTATTTAAAATCCGTAGATCTTTCGAGGTCACAATTTATATTTCTGAATAGAGCTCGATCCCATGAACGCACAAGCGAAAGCCGTTTGCGAGTTCGGATTATAACAGTATAATTACCGACGTTTAAAGTTGTGATACTATAGATTTTAGGAATTAATTATCTCCCACTTTGTGAGTAAGAGGCCCATACCGATATTTGGGTTAAAGGACCAATTGGTTAGAAGAGGGAAATGACCAATCAGATTTAAACAAAAAAAAAAGGTTAGGCAGCAGCCAATTAAAAAAAAGGGAAGAAAAGAAAGAAGAAGGGAGTTTCAAGAGGAAAAGGGGAGAGTTTCGGCCAAGGGGAGGAGGATAGAGAAAGGAGGTAGCGAATGAGGGAGGAAGAAAGAAGGGGAAATGAGGGAAGGAGAGAATGAGGGGGAAATCGAGTTTCCCCTTGACCCGCGCACCCGACTTGTTCCACCATATTTTCTGATGGTTTTCCATTGGATTTCCATCAAATTGGACCGAATTCACATGCCCAAGCTTTATCTCACCACTCCCTATTCGAAGTAATTTAGGGTAATTTGGTGAAGAACTGACAGTGGGTGTTCCGAAGCCATGACGGCGATCCGCCTATTTTCGAAGGGATTTCCGTCAACCATCACCACCCTCAAGTGTCTTTAGAGTCCAGGAACAAAGCCCAATCAACATTGGAGGCGGTGGAGTTGAGTTTGACATTGAATTGAACCGCACCTAATTTCTAGGGTTCTGGCTGATGGAGGAGTTTTCAGGCCACTTCCCGGCTGAATTGGACTTTGGACCAGGTATGAAAGTTGTTCCTCTTATTGAAATCTACTTGCCTGTAAAATTTGATAATTTTTGGAGTTAGTTGAATTTTCCTGCAAGTTGGGACGACAGGCCGCCGTGTGCGGCGGCGCGTGCGGCGGTGGACCGATGATGTCTTTCTAAGTCCAATTAGATGCCCTAATTTCATATTTGATATCCGAATAATGTGATTTGATTAATTGAACCTAGTTTCATTATGATACATCACTTGATCATTATACGAATTGATGATCCAACTGTTGGATCGTCTCCAAACTTTAGTGCATTATAACACATAATATTTTAGGACATTAGAAATTGACGGATCGGGAATCCGAAGTACGGATTTTCCCGAATTGAATTTCTAAGTTTGTAAAACTTATTGTTGACCGCCACCTAATTCTAGAAATTGGCGGAGATCCGGCCGTCGGATCTCAATGAGAATTTAGTATGTTATTCTATGAGAATAATAAGGACCTAAGAACTTACGGATCCAAAATCGGATCGGCAGATCTTTCGGATTGAATTACGTGGAGTTGCGAACCCTACCGTTGATCGAGAGTTGACTTTTGGTCAACATGTCCCGAAACGTTTTGGATACTAAAATTGGTACTACGGGAGACTAAGTGAAGTCTAGTGAACCATTGGTTAGAGAGTGATTTGAATATATGTGATATGGTTATTACCTTAATTTCTTATATTAATATCATTTGTGAATATGACTTGGTTTTATAAATGTAATTTCTTTTGAAATGTGATTTTTTATATATATATATATATATTTAGCTATACGTGATTTGGCTTGTGTATTGATGATTGTAATATACGTGTGTTTAATTATCTCTTTTTAGCAATGTGAATGATAAGAATGATAAATGCTATGACTATGTGATCTTAGAATCCTATTAGAAGTATTATGTAGAATTTATATGATTGTGTGATGTATTAGTTGGTGGCCATGAGAAGTTGATGGTGTAGTGACTACGTTGTAACCCATAGGGGTTGAGTTGTGGGTAGATTATGTGTTAAATTTCCTGCACCATGGAGCAATGGTATATCGATGGTCCTGCTTGGTTAATCCGCATGGGGCACCATACTATATATGGATCACGCTTGGTTAATCCGCGTTGGGTGATCCTTATGGCCATTTATACTTAGGGGTGATCATGTTTGGTTAATCCGCGTTAGGTGATCACTGCCTAACAGTTCTGTAGGTGTGACTTTGCTTGGTTAATCCGCGTTCGGGGTCACTACCTACCTAATTATCTTGACCCTGCTTGGTTAATCCGCATTGGGGGGGTCACTAGTGGTCCTTCTTGGTTAATCCGCATTGGGGGACCATACTATATGTGGATCGCGCTCGGTTAATCTGCGTTGGGCGATCCTTATGGCCATGTATGCTTATGAGTGATCATGCTTGGTTAATCTGCATTGGGTGATCACTTCCTAACAACTATATGAGTGACTCTGCTTGGTTAATCCGCATTGGAGGGTCATTGCCTACTTGGTTACTTTCTCAGGGGTGGCTCTGCTTGGTTAATCCGCTTTGGGTGGCCACTTCGTGTTTGGTTACTTATGTAGGCTTCGGCTGAACTACATCCCTCTAGCCCTAGTTTTTAATGTACATATGAATGATGGTTTTTGAGAATCTTGGTGGTTTGAATGGGAAAAGCCGTTGGATGTCTGGATGACTCATTCAGAGTTGTTAGAGACTTGACTATGTTTTTATATTTACGAACTTATATTGAGGTTTATAAACTCTGATCAATGGTCTTTGTTTTTATTGATTATCACATACTTGTATTATTGTCACTCACCCGAGCTTCGCAGCTTATCCGAGTTCTGTTTGGTCGGTGCACCATTTCCATGATGTTGGCACTGATTTTACATATGACAGGCCTGGATAGATTATAAGAAACCACTTGATATTTTGGTTTCGTTGAGTGGTCCGAAACTCAGTGTTGTTGGATTCTGTTGAGTGGTCCGGAATCCTTGCTCTTGCTCATTCCCATAAGGTTAGTCTAGAAGCCTAGATTCGAATGAATGAGAGTTATCCACAATAGACCTTGCGAATATAAAATAGATTTACCATGTTATTGCTCATAATCCAAGTAGGAAATTATATAGAGTTCCTTGGTTAATTTTGTGAAATGACATGTTATTGCATTCATTGATTAACATAATTAAATGCTAAGATCATGTATCTTTGATTTATGAATTGATCGATTGACAAGATTGTGGAATGACAATGGCATGTTGGTTTGTTTTGTAGCCTTGAACTTGGTAATGTCATGCATGTCAAGTTCTAATAATTAATTACAGAATGCTACGTATTCCTGTTAGAACGTACTAGAATAAATGTCTAAATTAGTGAATGACGAACTACGAATGGCTTGATCCCTATTGAGGGTACGTAGGCAGTCTAACGGGAGGTTAGATGCAGCCATAAAGTGTACAAAAAAAAAATGACTACGCAATTCGAGGTATGGGATGTGCTTGGTACATATCCCAAAGACGGGTATGTTAGATATATGGTTATTTGATGACGTCACGTGTCCATCATGAACGTATGTCGGGATCGGGGCGTGACAAACCTAGGCTGCAACACATACAATTTCAGCAATGTTCTTTTCAGTGCATAAAGGGTAGGACAAATATGGCACACAAAATATTCCAACGTATCTGGCCTCGATTATGGAATAACATTAATGCTTATAACACAAACCCAACCCTTAAATTTCTAAAGAGAATCGAATTGAGGTTAGGATTTCAATGTTCTTCCTTATATATGCAACCAAACATGACTACCCGGTTCCGATTCAACTCCTAAACAATACAACAAGCATCATCTCAAATATGCATACAAAATATCGAATTAAAATTCGAAACCATGAATTGACCCCAAAACTAAAAGTTAAAACCTTGGAAAAATGCTTACGCTAGAGGAGAGCCCACGAGGGGAAAATCATTATTTTCACTTGGGTCGAGCTAGATTCCAGTGGGATTGCCCGAAATCAGAGAAAAGTCGCCATAACACGTCAATATATTTGGACCTCGTTTTCTTTATACAATGGTTTTGAAAGGGTGGGTATGGTAAGATTGAAGACGGCCTTGCTACGAAACTATAGCTTCCCACCTCATGTGATTTCGTTATCGTATGAGGAAATTATGATGAAAATAGTTTGAAAGGGATACCGTGAGTGAAGGAGAAGGAAGAAGAAGAAAAGTTTCTTTCCCCCTTCTCCACTTTTCCCTTCTTTTCGTTTCTTCCCGATCCTTCTCCACCTCTCATCTTTTCATCTTTTTTTTTTAAAAATTATTTTATTCTATCATTCATATTTTATATCTAGTGTTATTATCTTTTCCATTACTTTAAATAAAATGATTTATACTATTTCATAAAATCTTGCTTCTAGTTCTAATTTTCGCTATGCTTATGATCAGTCATTCATAATAACGAATGCTGTCAGAATATACTAATTAATATGTCACACGTGACCTGTCCAGTAAGTTAATGAAAGTCGACACATACCCTCTAAGGGCATTTTGATCGTTACACATTTAACAAAAAAAAATTATGGATGGGCTGTAACAGGAGCCCTCCTAAATTCGCCTTTTGCCCTAATTATATGGGGGTGGTGGTGGTGGTTAGAATTCAATTTAACCCCATACGTTTTGGAGGTTTTCATTTAATCTTGCAAACATGCATACTTAAGCAAAATATATCCCACTAAAAATAAGTATATTTAGTTTTGTTAAGACGGTATTAGAAGCTATAACTTACGAGTTACGAGAGAATAATTTAAACTTAAATATAAAAACGTGACAGATACAATGGCTTACCAACCGACCTAATCTACGTTTACGGAGTAAATATATGTATAGACTCAAACAAAATCATGAACATTATAATGCTCAAGTTGGCATGCATTATCTCATCAAAAACCTTATTATTTGGTTGGACGTAGGGACCATAATTTTTCCAAGGAATTTTTTTGAAATATAATATGAACTTGTACATCTTTTTCAATGTGTCATATAAACTAAAATTTTAAGCAATTTATCATACCAACTTGTCGAAATCATCAATTTGTCATCTCACTCTTACTCCGTTAAGTTTTCCATCCAAAATAAGTCATGTGCCTCACACATGGCTTTGTTCGGGGTTATTTATGTCATTTTAAGATCTTTTAACAAGTTTTTACTTTTCTTTAGTAAAACTCTTAAAATTTTTGTTAGAGAGTATTCATGTGGATAGTTGTGTTCGAGTAGCGCATATGCATCTACAACTCCATTTATGGCACCAATCTCAACCCGTTTCTTATATTACAGAGCCCATATAAAATTTGATTTTGTGACATGCTAAACTGAACACACCCACTATTGTATCTTAAACATATTTTGAGCAACCATAACAGAATGCAATGCCTGATCATTTGATTGCTACCATATCAAAAATATTATTTCATTGCTTAATTATGTTCAAAATAAAAAACAGGGCTTAAAGTTCACAACATTGTCTTCATCAAAAAAAAAAAAAAATTGACATTAACAAAAAGTCTAAATTTCCAAATGATTTCCTTCAGATTCTACAGTTTTCAGGTGGCTTTCTTGAATTGTGCACTGACTTGCCTTTTGCATTTCATTTCACACTACGCCTTTTAGAAACCTACAAATAATAAAAATAATAAATAATAAAAAACCTGAAAAATTAACAGATGGCATTGGGTTATAAAAGCACACACGAGAAAGGGACAAAGACATAGGTCAAAAGAACTTGCATTAGATGCAGATTGTTCTTGTCCCTGATTTGGTGGAGTTTCACTTCCCATATTTCCTCCAGTGGCATGCTACAAAATGATCAATAAAAAAGTTACACATACATCCGTCTATAAATACAAGACTAAAATTTAAAATACGAAAGTTTTCAGTGAGCACACCATTGCTTGTGTTTGCCCACTTTTAGTAGTTGGTGAGTTATGGCCAATTTCATTTGTCCCACAAGTTTGTCCTCTCCCAGCTTCTACATAGGCCTATGAGATGATATTCCCCAATTTATAACAACCATATGTGACTAAAAATGCAGATAAGTGAGTTTTCAAAAAAAAAAAAAATGCAGATAAGTGAAAGCATTAAGCTACTTTTACCTGTGAAGCTTGTCGTTGCTTCTTCCCGAATGTTGTACAATTATGACATTTCTTGCCACACATTCCACAAGTGACCTTACTGAAGCATTTAGGCAATTTGTTTAAGGTTGATGGTGGTTGTGGCTCATCTTTCTCTCTTGCCCTCAGCTTCTTTGGCCTACCAGCTTGCTTATGATACTTTGGAGGTGCAACGGGTTGGTGATTTGTAGGTGACCAAAATTCTTGACTAGGCATGGATTGGATATAAGGAGTGTAGGCTCTCAAGTATGCTGCTTTCTTGTAACAAGAATGAACATACTTGTATGCCTTAGGGTGCTTAAATGACGGAAATATCTATCTAGGGTTAGGATCACGCGGATGAGATTGAAGGGCTGCAGGGCACTTTTGTCATCTTAATTTTGGGACGAATTTGGATTGATGGGTAGGGAATTCTAGAGCCGACAGAGGGGGACAGCAATGTCGCTTGCAGAGAGAGACAGAGAGAGTGAGAGAGATTTGGTGCGGATCTTTGACTCTGGAGTGAGAGTGGGGTAGTGAAATTACCATTTTCCCTGCTTGATTCCACATCCAACAGCTGCATTTCTGTAATTCGCCAAGTGACAGAGGGTAGGGGAGAGGATTTTCGGCGATTTCTGTTTGGTATGGGTTCAGGGAGAAAGAGTAAGGGAGAAGTAAGGTAAGCTAATTTCCAGGAATTTCTTTTCGCCCCTTCTTCACTGCAAGAAGTTGCCGGAAAAGTAAGAGGTGTAGTCAAACTAGAATTTGATAGTATTTTAACGGACTTTAAAATCAGAGTAGTTAATTAGAAGTTTGAATGTGGATTTTAAAATATTTTAAAATCATGGTGTAGTCAAATTAGGATATAGGAGGATTTAAAGAATACATCCAAATTCATGGGTAGTCAATTAAAAGTTTAAAAAGTCCATACAAATCTAGGTGTAGTGGAAATGTTAAAGATTTGCTAGGATTTTTGTGAATGAAGGATTTTAAGGGATTTGAGAGTGGGTGATATAAATACCAAATGCTATTAACAATCCAACCCCCCCCCTCAAATTTCTTTTCACACCAAACCATAGAAGGTGAACAGTCTTACCATGAGTTTAGAGCATTTCCCAGAAGACTCCCCGTTTTCGCCTTGTTTATATATTTTTCTGAATTCATGCTCTTGGTTTATTCCTTTGGGAAGATGAGAATTGCTAATGAGTCATACAATGAAGCTCTGGGAGAGAGTCATTGAGCATAGATTGAGGCAAGAGACACGGGTTTCGGACAACCAATTCGGGTTCATGCCAGGGCGCTCAACCATGGAGGCAATCTATCTCTTACGAAGATTGATGGAAAGATATAGAGATGGGAAAAAGGATTTACACATGGTCTTTATAGATTTGGAAAAAGCGTATGATAGGGTCCCAAGAGACATTCTTTGGAGGATTTTAGAGAAGAAAGGAGTACGAGTAGCACATATCCAAGCTATAAAGGATATGTATGAAGGAGCAAAGACTGCCGTAAGAACTCATGAAGGACAAACCGAAAGCTTTCCCATAACTGTAGGATTACATCAAGGCTCATCCTTAAGTCCTTACCTTTTTGCGTTGGTAATGGATGAGTTAACAGGACATATTCAAGATGATATTCCTTGGTGTATGCTTTTCGCAGACGATATAGTGTTGATAGATGAAACTCAGGAAGGGGTAAATGCAAAGCTTAACCTTTGGAGAGAAGTGTTGGAATCTAAAGGTCTTCGCCTAAGCCGATCAAAGACAGAATATATGGAGTGCAAGTTCAGTGCAAATGGAGGCCAAAACGAGTTAGGGGTGAGGATCGGAGATCAAGAAATACCAAAGAGCGACCGTTTTCGTTACCTAGGATCTATCTTGCAAAAGAACGGAGAATTAGATGGAGATCTCAACCATAGAATACAAGCTGGATGGATGAAATGGAAGAGTGCATCCGGCGTGTTATGTGACCGCCGTATGCCACTGAAGCTCAAGGGAAAATTTTATAGGACGGCAATAAGGCCGGCGATGCTGTATGGCACAGAATGTTGGGCGGTGAAACATCAACACGTACACAAAATGGGTGTAGCGGAGATGAGGATGCTTCGTTGGATGTGTGGGCACACGAGAAAGGATAAGATTAGGAATGAGGATATCCGGGGTAAAGTAGGAGTAGCCGAAATTGAAGGAAAGATGAGAGAAAATCGGTTACGGTGGTTTGGACATGTGCAAAGAAGGCCTACTGACGCTCCGATTAGAAGATGCGACTATGGGACAGAGGTTCAGGGCCGAAGGGGTAGAGGAAGACCTAGGAAAACTTTGGAAGAGACTCTAAGAAAAGACTTAGAGTACTTGGATCTAACGAAGGACATGACACAGGATTGAGCACAATGGCGTTCTAAGATTCATATAGCCGATCCCACTCAGTGACTTGGATTTTCCAAGTCTCCAACCGAGAAGTTTTCCTCACTCGGAAAATTAAGGGAACACTACCCCAACCTTCATGCTCCACTCAGAAAGCTTCAACATACAAGCTTCAACAAAAGAAAATTCAAAGAACTTAGCGAAGAAGGCTTTGGTGTATTTAACACAATACGTTGAAATGAAGGAAAGCTTATTTATTGATATCCCCGATAAGCTACAAATATGTGCATATACATGAGTCAAAATAAACACACAAGAGGGAGCCTTCACAAAGGTTGCTTAGGAGAAGTCTCAGCAGTCGGTAGAGCCCCAGAAAGAGAAGGCACCGGAGGGGGATCATTTGGAGCCTCAGTACTGGACAGAACCCTAGAAGGAGGAGGCATCAAAGGTTGATCATTTGGAGCTTCATTACGCGGTACAGCCCCAGAAGACGAAGGCAATAAATGCCTTTGGAACAAACCCACAAATCTTTGATGATCAAGTAAAACCTGACCATCAGTTTCCTTCATCTGGTCAAGCTTCCTCTTCATGTTTGTAGCATAGTCATGTGCGAGCCGGTGCAACTGTTTATTCTCATGCTTGAGCCCTCTAATCTCCTGTTTGAGACTCATCACTTCAGCCGCCAATGATTCAACTTGGCGGGTTCGAGCAAATAGGCGTTGGGCCATATTAGACACAGAACCTGCACACTGAACACTGAGAGCCAGCGAATCCTTAACAGCTAACTCATCAGACCGTTTGGAAAGTAGTCTGTTATCTTTGGGAGTGAGAAGGTTCCTGGCCACCACCGCAACGGTCATATCATTCTTCATCACGGAATCCCCAACGGTAAGAGGACCAGTAGGGGAGACGAAGGATGGGCGCCATATGTTGTCTGGAGAAGGCGGGGCTGCCTCTTCAACAAGGTTCAAGTCAAAACGACGGTCGGAGGGGCCAGACATTTTCAAAGGTGTTGAAGAGAGAAGAGGTCGGACAAATCAAGATCTTAGAAGTGCAAGAATGAAGCTTCTACTGGTGGAGATTCAAGTGTGCTTTGGAACTTAATGCCAGCCCCTATAAAAATCTGCACTCGACGGAGCTTCAGAAATCGAAGAGGCGTTTGCTTTCTCAAAAGCTGGGCTGCTTAGAGATCACGAGGGTTGATCTCAGAAATCGAAGAGGCGTTTGCTTTCTCAAAAGTTGGGCTGCTCAAAGACCACGAAGGCTGATCTCAGAAATCGAAGAGGCGCTCTCTTTCTCAAAAGCTGGGCTCCCCAGAGACCACGAGGGCCGATCTCAGAAATCGAAGAGGCACCTACTTTTCCAGCCTTGTCAGCACCTGTCACACGCACACTCAGCTTTGCGGAAATTATGGGCATTATGTCGAAGACTTCTGGGGAAGTAGAAAACACATGAATCTTACTGTTCAATCACCCACTTTCCACACGCAACAATAGCTCATGGGTACCACAGAAAACTTTGCCAAAGTTCTCTGCCAAAGTTGAGCACGTGAAGCTTGCAGCTCCCACTACATCGCTATGACCAAGAAGGGTAAAAGAATAGCAAAGAAACAGCACTAACAAAGTTTAGACCCATAAATTTTGAAGGTCTAGCTACCATATTATTACCCACAAGGGTAAAGGAACAGTACCACTGCTGGATAATTGGAAAGTCTCTGTGTGCCAACCTCTGTGCTTCGTGGCAAGGTAGACTAGCAAACATGTCCAACCTTTACTCACATTCGAGAAAACACTCCCAATAAGATTGCTTGCTCCAAAATCGAAAAGGCACCGTCCTCCGAATCTCGAGAGCCAGACTCCCAACATGACTACTTTTTTAAAAATCGAAGAGGGTAAAGGAACAATACCATTGCTGGATAATTGGAAAGTCCCTGTGTGTCAACCTCTGTGCTTCGTGGCAAGGTAGACTAGCAAACATGCCCAACCTTTACTCACATTCGAGAAAACACTCCCAACAAGATTGCTTGCTCCAAAATCGAAGAGGCACCGCCCTCCGAATCTCGAGAGCCAGACTCCCAACATGATTACTTTCTCAAAAATCGAAGAGACACTGCTCCCCGAATCTTCGAGAGCCAGACCCCCATCATGATTGCTTTCTCAAAAATCGATGAGGCATCGTTCTCCGAATCAATCGAAGAGGCGCTCGCTTTCTCAAAAGCTGGGCTGCTCAGAGACCACGAGGGCCGATCTCAGAAATCGAAGAGACACCTACTTTTCTAGCCTTGTCAGCACCTGTCACACGCACACTCAGCTTTGCAGAAATTATGGGCATTCTGTCGAAGACTTCTGGTGAAGTAGAAAGCACATGAATCTTACTGTTCAATCACCCACTTCCCACACGCAACAATAGCTCATGGGTACCACAGATAACTTTGCCAAAGTTGAGCACGTGAAGCTTGCAGCTCCCACTACATCGCTCTGACCAAGAAAGGTAAAAGAATAGCAAAGAAACAGCACTAACAAAGTTTAGACACATAAATTTTGAAGGTCTAGCTACCATATTATTACCCACAAGGGTAAAGGAACAGTACCACTGCTGGATAATTGGAAAGTCCCTGTGTGTCAACCTCTGTGCTTCGTGGCAAGGTAGACTAGCAAACATGCCCAACCTTTACTCACATTCGAGAAAACACTCCCAACAAGATTGCTTGCTCCAAAATCGAAGAGGCACCGTCCTCCGAATCTCGAGAGCCAGACTCCCAACATGACTACTTTCTCAAAATCGAAGAGAGGGTAAAGGAACAGTACCATTGCTGGATAATTGGAAAGTCCCTGTGTGTCAACCTTTGTGCTTCGTGGCAAGGTAGACTAGCAAACATGCCCAACCTTTACTCACATTCGAGACAACACTCCCAACAAAATTGCTTGCTCCAAAATCGAAGAGGCACCGCCCTCCGAATCTCGAGAGCCAGACTCCCAACATGATTACTTCCTCAAAAATTGAAGAGACACTGCTCTCCGAATCTCGAGAGCCAGACCCCCAGCATGATTGCTTTCTCAAAAATCGAAGAGGCATCGTTCTCCGAATCTCGAGAGCCAAATACCACAGACCACTTTTTCAAAGTGCTCTGACAGAGTTAAAACATGTGAAACTGGCAGCTCCCACTACCGTGCTATGACCAAGCAGGGTAAAGGAATAGCATTACTACTTGTTAGGGAGACTCCTATATATGTCGACCTCCATCCCCAACGGACAGGCAGACCTGCAAAAATGCTCAACCCTTCATCATATCTGAGAGGGCACTCCCAACGAAGCCTTTCGAAATATTCAGCTTTCTTTCCCCCCGATAATACCTCTGTAAACAAGCTATACTAGAGCAAGAATATCTCATATCATCAGGGTTAAAAGCAAGAGTATCCCATATCATGCTTTTTCCCTGTCTTTTCCTTTGGCCTTGTTTTTACCTGCAAGACAAGGAGAAAGAGAGCAATCAGTCAGCACTTGGAATCAAGCTTCCAGCCAGGAACTGACTGCCTGGAACCCCTTACCTGATTACTTACCTGGCATTGCTCTCGAGTACTCATCTTCAACATCTTATGTTTCCAGGGAAGATTCCGCATCTGCTTGAGGAACAGATAGGGCAAGTGCGAAGGATACAAGGAAGCATGTGGAGACAAGCGTAACAGCACACGTGCCGATACATCCATTACTCTGTCAAAAGCAAAAGTATCCCATATCAGCAGGGTGGAACGTACTCTAGATTTGATGGACTTGTTTTGACCCTCAAATTCTTCAGTCGGCCTTATACTCTGGAGGAAACCAGAAAACCCTCCAGCTCAGTTCAAGAATAAGCTTGTGGAAAGTTACTTCTTCAAAAGCAAAAGTATCTCATATCATCTCTTCTCATTTTTCTTCTCTTTATCCTTCATGCTGCTGCAAGATGGGGAGAAGGTGAACAATCAGTCGGAGCTCTGATTGCTTACCTTGTCTGTCACCTCTTTCAGCAGACCCCCTAGCTCGGCGACTTGGGGGACTCCTACTACATGGTTTGTATCGCGCTTGACCAAGCCTGAAACTACAAGTAAGCTTCAAGTGAAATTGATACATTACCTTGTGCATCTCCACCAGTTAAAGATACCACCCCTGGATGGAGGAAGAGTACTTCCAGAGAAGATGCCACATCTACCTATGAGACAGATAAGGCAAGTCAAGACGACACCACACTCCGATACTTAAAAGTTTCGTGATTACGAGATCATTCTCCCACAATATTTCCTAATGTCATTTGTACTAAATCATTCACTTGTACTCACTAAAGGAGAGCTTGAACCTATGTACTTGTGTAAACCCTTCACAATTAATGAGAACTCTTCTATTCCGTGGACGTAGCCAATATGGGTGAACCACGTACATCTTGTGTTTGCTTTCCTATCTCTATCCATTTATATACTTATCCACACTAATGACCGGAGCAATCTAGCGAAGATCACAAAAAGCGACCGTTTTCGCTACCTAGGATCTATCTTGCAAGAGAACGGAGAATTAGATGGAGATCTCAACCATAGAATACGAGCTGGATGGATGAAGTGTAAGAATGCATCCGGCGTGTCGTGTGACCGTCGTAGGCCACTGAAGCTCAAGGGAAAATTTTATAGGACGGCAATAAGGCCAGCGATGTTGTATGGCACAGAATGTTGGGCGGTGAAGCATCAACACGTACACAAAATGGGTGTAGCGGAGATGAGGATGCTTCGTGGGATGTGTGGGCACACGAGAAAGGATAAGATTGGGAATGAGGATATCCGAGGTAAAGTAGGAGTAGCCGAAATTGTAGGAAAGATGAGAGAAAATCGGCTCCGGTGATTTGGACATGTGCAAAGAAGGCCGAATGACGCTCCGGTTCGAAGATGTGACTACGGGACAGAGGTTCAGGGCCGAAGGGGTAGAGGAAGACCTAGGAAAACTTTGGAAGAGACTCTAAGAAAAGACTTAGAGTACTTGGATCTAACGGAGGACATGACACAAAACCGAGCGCAATGGCGTTCTAGGATTCATATAGCCGACCCCACTTAGTGGGAAAAGGCTTTGTTGTTGTTGTTGTTGTTGTTGTTGTTGGATTATAGTTGTATATTGTTTTGCTTTATACTCGTGCTTTTCTGAATTGAGATTCTCTCATCTGCACTTTTGATTTTTCTAAGTTTGGCTTTTCCCATTTGATTTAAGCCTTTTTTCTGCAAATTAGTGTCCATGTTTTTGGCTTCAAATGTTTTTTTTTTTTGGTCATGGTTAAAATGTTTTTTATCCCAGGATTTTGCTGCCCAAATATGTCCTACTCAATTTCGATTTTCATTTGGTATTCTTTCACATATATTATTATTATTCATGATTGGATATCCTGTTCTTGAACTTGAAATCATCATTCTTGAATGGCTATGATGTTCTAAAGCAGATGCTATCCTTAACAATTATTCAAACTCTTGGATCAATATTCTCAATACCCCATTCTATTTACATATTTGATTGGTTTGTATTTCTATATCAATAGATATATGTTTATGTTCCTTTCAATTTATGTTCTTTTCAGATTGTGTACTAAAAAAAATATTTATTTTATGTTGTAGGAGTCAACTAAAATCCTAAGAAATCCATTCAAATCCATAAATATCTATAATAGAAATCCATATAAATCTGCCAAAATCTACATAGAATTGTAAATCTATTAAAATCTTTTTAAATTTGTCACTTAAAAAAATCCATTAAAATCCTCTAAAATCCAAATTGACTACATCGTGATGCATAATTTACTTTCATTTTTTTGATTAATTTATGACGAGTTTACTTCTTGGGCAGTGCAACCTTTAAAGGGAAGGGATACATTCAGACCAAAAAAGAAAAAAAGAAGGGATACATCCATTCTTTTCCCTGCTACAGGTATGGACCTCTGTTAAATTTAATTTTCCTAAGCATTTTCTTTTGTTTAAGGTCAAAATTATTTATGAGTCATATTTATTATCGTCATGCATAGAAAAATGTTGTAATTGTTTCTCTTTCTCTCAAAGTTAGTAGATCTGAAGTTGGTACATGGATATATACAACATAGAAAATGAACATTTACTCTTAACAAAATCACATAGAATTGACATGCTTTGGTATGGTTCAAAATGATATCATGTGAAGAAGTTTCATCATTGCTTTGGTATCATGACTTTCAATGTAGTTAAGAGTTTATGTGCAGTTGCATTTTTCTCTATGCACTGCAGTATGAATTCGTTGGTCATTAGTGAAGCTGCATGGTGTGGGATGCAGATAAATGAACTGCAAATGGTTACACCTCGCAGCCTGAGATATTTCATCAGGTATGGAGGACGATGTTTTTCTAATTCCTAGAGCTTCTTTTGCATGCTTCTATACTAGTAGGACTATTATTTCTTAATCTCTAGGTGATCCAGTCTGTACCAGATTATTTGAGGATTCCATAAGGGAAACTTTATTGCGTGTATGTTCATGATTCATATTTCATATCATCTGACAAATGGTTTTAGCAGTAGTTGTACTTATTATGCTTGGTGTCCAAGTTTAGACTCCCCCTTGTCTTTTATTTTGCTCTTCCTTTCTTTCATTCCCTTTGCTTCGGAGGGGTGCAAACTAACATTTTTTTTTTTTTTTGGTTTTGTGGGGAAATAGATTTGAGGATTGGAAAATGAATCTATTAGCATTTCCACAAAAAAAAAAAAATATATATATATATATATATATATATATATATACACTTTTCCAATGAGCCTACAATTGCTTTTATGTTGTAATTTTGGAGGGTTTTGTATGTGTGCTCGGATGCTACGTGTGATTGTCTGATTTCAGTCTTTTTTGCTTTTAGGAAACTCTGGTGTTTGAATTTTGGGGCATAAATCCACCGAACAGATAATCATTTTCCAGAGCTGACCGTAAGAGAAACATTGGATTTTACAGCTAGATGTCAAGATGCAAGTGAAGCCTATGTAGGTGTGTTCTTGTTAATTGCAATTTCGTTACTTTCAATGCGTATATATTCTTAATTCCAGCAATTATTTCATGTACTCAATCGAGCACTGTTGATATCCTTCCCCTGTTTTTGTCAATTGTTTTATGCTGTAGCATACATGAATGATTTGGTACGGTTAGAGAGGGAAAGGAATATAAGGCCGGATCCATAAATTGATGCATTTATGAAGGTTACAATAATTTAATTTTGACACAAGAAAAAAGAAAGAATTGAATTTTGCATTTTGTAATTGTTTTAGTTTAACTAAAGTTTTTATTTTATTTTGGTCCATTTCATTGAAGAGTTTGCAAAAAAAAAAAAAGAATTGAATTTTGGATTTTGTAATTGTTTTAGTTTAACGGAAGTTTTTATTTTATTTTGGTCCCTTTCATTGTAGAGTTTGCAATTGGGGTGTTTATGCATGTGTTATGTATGCTGTCCTGAAACATGTCATCATGTTTACCTTTTTTATAATGACTATGATGATGCAAAAGATATCTACGGGAAATCCATTTCTTTGCAAATTCCCATATGATCAGAGAGGTCGACTTATCTTGGAGGTTTTGCTAATTAAAATATGCCACTAGCCACCAGTCTCATCTCTCTAATTCTAGCATGCTTTTATGGTGTTGCCCTGGATCACATATGATGGTGGTATGCTCTCCATTGTTGGAAGTCTTTAACTTCTTTTTCATTTTGCATGATAGCCATTTATACCCTGGAAAGCAATAAATATGCCATGTTGCAAACAAGCACATAAAAAAGCATAACTTTGATTTGGTGGCTTTTGTAAGCTTACGATGTTTTCTATATCGAAGGTTCATTTTTCTGTCTTAACCATTTGCTAGATAGGAAAATTGCCTGAGAATCTGAGATAGTTCCCGCTTAAATCATGCTCTCTCTCTCAATCTAAAATAGAGACATGATTCAAAATCAACATCACAAATATTGTTGAAAGACATGTTGTTAAGATCCTGAAAGATTGAACAAAGTTATTTCTATATGATTATATCAGTTTTAAGATTACCCACTACCCAATATTTGAACAGTCAATGCTTGGATAAATAGTAGAAGACACGAGGCAGCACAGAGGAAAATCCTTCCCGCTTCTTCCATGCTCTGGGTTTGCAACCTCTGCCCTTCAAGCTCCGAACTCGGATCCGAAGGCCTCATGGGTATATTCGCTCACGCTTCTCTCTTATTTCCCTGCTAATCATTCCAAATTTCATTTTTGTGTCGAATTTTAAATTTTGAGATCAGGGTAGATTACAACCATGTGTTACACAATTGGGATTTTGAGTACAAACACTATTTCTATGTTTGCCCTCTTTGTTTTAGGGATAATCAACTGTTATTAAGCTGTTTTCGTAGTGATTAGAACTTCCTTTAGAACTAATGAATCAAGTGATAGCGAGATAAGGTAATCAAAATAGCACAAATATGAGCATTGCGATCATGATACTCACTAGATCGAAGTGCATGTTTAATAATGGAATCAACAAATGGAAAAACAAAATCATAAGTTGGGTACAAGTTGTACTCGGACCCAATTCAATGATGTCGTGTAGATTGTAGGGGTAATAAACAAGATTTCGAAGAGATTTTTTTGGATCTTGCATATCCAGAGTTCTTCTCAATGAATGATTATGATTTAGGTCTGGACCTCAGATCCCCATTTTCTTCTTGAGAATTTGAAAATGTACTTGTGAGCTTAATCAACATCTAATTGTGGACTATCTAACCTAGATATATCTACAAGATGGTCATAATATTATTTGCTTGTTATTACAAGCTCAATTTCCCAATTGTAGGCTATTTCAGGCCACTGGGATTACTTTTGAGCACACAATTTTTCATGGCTTAGCACAAGGTTTAAGCATTCTATTCATTGCTTATTTTTGCTTGGGAGAAGCATCTTGATCCACATGCATCATCATGATCATTTCGGTTGACGTTTATTTTTCAACCAACAAGAAATTGTATACACAAAAATGGTTCAATCCATGAAAATTGAGATTCAAGTTTATCTTTCTTTAGTTCTACACATCCAAAAGTAAATAGCAACTAAAATACCTCTTTGTAATTGCAAATACAATTTAGTTTTAAAAAAAAATCTAAAAGAGTTCCAAGTCATGCAGATGAACATTTTATGCAAATATATTGCTAGGGCTTGATCCTTTCTACTTCATAACTAGTCATTCCCTCGCACTCAGCATGTTACCTTTAAGTCAAAGAGGAAAATAACTTTATGAGCAATTCATATGATGTAATAAGTAGACGGAATTGATCAATAACAACTTGAAAGAAAAGAATTTGAAGACTTTACCACTCCTTGCATGCCTCACACCACACCATGAGATTATCTGGGTTATACGGCATCTGACAAGTGCAATACCTTAAAAAATAATTAAACAAATAAACAGCACATCAAATTTCATCCATAAACACCACATATCAACTAAAACGTAAGATAAAAGAGACTCATAGAGGAATAAGAAAATTGTCGAACCCTTTCCTGGAAGGCAAGTACCTAAATCTCCAATAGTAATCCTCATATGTTACCGTTTGGAGTTTTACGTACTCATCAAGAGTGTGGACATTACACTTTCCGAGAATGTTATCAATGCTCACATGATCACGATGATTAGACCATATGAGCTCATCATTTCCAAAGAAAGGAGGATGCTTTTCAAGGGCATCCTCTGACCTATAGAACCATCTCACCATCGCTTTCTTTTTATTATGACTGAAACACGGGATGACCGTCATCCATGGCTGATCGTTCACTATTGCACTATCATGATTAATCAGGACACAATCCCCAATGGAGAAAGTCTCATTGGTAGTTGTAATGCAACAAGTGGTCATCCTCTCCAAATAACATGCAATCATATAAAAGAGATCCAACAAGCAGTGATCAACTTAACCCAAGTGTCCCTCCCAATTCTATTGTCAATCACATAAAATAGATCCGTCAACTATATGACCTCAACTATAACAAAAAAGCCCAATCTTAAAACAAAAGAATAAAAAAAAATATAAATCTTATAACAAAAGATTAAAAAAACATAGCTATTAGTGCTTTTAGTGAGGGTGAGCTAATCTGGGCAATAGACTTCAAACTACACCATTACAGAATTGATCTACATTCTAATCACTAGCAGCAAACGAAACCTTAATTTTAATTCAAAATCGAAACCCTAATAGCTCAAAATTTTGAACTATTATAGAATTGATAACTAATTTTAAATCAAAATCAGAAACACGAGCAGCAAACGAAACCCAAATTAAAATCAAGGTGAAATATCTTACCATGTGCAGTGCAGCCGTTGGAGGTGAAAGACAGAATTCGAGAGGAGACAGAGACTTGACAGTCAGAAAGGAGTCGAGAGAGAAAGAGAGAGCCGGTGATTCTGAATTTGAATTATATTAGCCGTTGAATTTAAATTTGGACCGTCAATTTTGTTTTTAACTGTTGGATTTAATCATCTTAGTCGTTGAATTTAAATTTGAACACTATATAAAAGAATATGAAACACATTGAAATAATTTCTTTTAATTATTTTACCCGTTGGACTCCGAGTCTTAACTCCATCCCCCATACTCTCTGGATTCCGAGTCTTCGACTACCAGGCACCACCACCATCTCCTCTCAAGTCTCAACTCCCCACATCTCTTCTCTCTCCTGACTCTGACCACCACCAACCATCATCTCCTCTCAACTGAAGTCGATAGCTCGATCCCTCCCACCACTAAGTAAGGTCGTACCCAGTGCATAAGCTCCCGCTTTACGCAGGGTCTGGGAGAGGTGAATGTCGGCTAGCCTTACCCCCATTTATGGAGAGGCTGCTCCCAAGTCTCGAACCCAAGACCTACCGCTCATGGGCGAAGGATTTAAGATTTAGTGTTTTCTAGATTTTGGGATTTTGGGGTCTTGACCTAATAATTCCTAGTTGTCTGATGATGGAATCGACTGCTTAGTCTTATAATTTTGAAGCTTTGCTTTGGTATTTGATTGAATTGGAATTAGAATTATGAGAATATTTAGATTTGGGGTGTTGGTGATCGGTGGGCAAGTGTTGGGGTCATTCTTATAAGCATATTGTGTTTGGAATTATGAGATTAAAATGAGATTAGATTGGAATATGAGAATTGAGTTTGGTTTGATTGAATTGAGATTAGATTGTATTTGGTGTCATTGTGCTGGGTTTTTGTTGTTCATGTTGATAAAAGATTTCGCCATCAGTTTTTCCCTTTTTTCCTTGTAAGCCATATTCAATAAGATAAAGGTGGTCAGTTTTTACATATTTTTTTTCTCTCATTCAAGCTTCCATTTCTTATTGATATGCTTGTGGATTTTGATAATAATAGTACAGTCCGGGTCGTTTGTTTTGAAACTGAATTGAGCAAAGCAGATTGTATTTGGAATTATGAGATTGAATTGAGATTAAAGTCGAATATGAGAATTGAGATTGGTTTGATTGAATTGGATTAGA
This sequence comes from Malus domestica, assembly GCF_042453785.1. NCBI lineage: Eukaryota > Viridiplantae > Streptophyta > Magnoliopsida > Rosales > Rosaceae > Malus > Malus domestica. The sequence continues at coordinate 8,444,441 of NC_091671.1, read as the reverse complement.
TTGTATTTGGTGTCATTGTGCTGGGTTTTTGTTGTTCATGTAGAAAAGAGATTTCGCCATCAATTTTTCCCTTTTTTCTCCCTGGAAGCCATATTCAATAAGATAAAAGTGATAAGTTTTTAAATATTTTTTTATCTCATTCAAGCTTCCATTTTGTGATTGATATGGTTGTGGATTTTGATAATAATAGTACAGTCAGGGTCGTTTTGATCTGAAATTGAATTGAGCTAGTGTTGTGTTTGGATTACAAAGGATATGTGAAAATAACCTGTTTTGAAAAGGAAAAAAAAAATGTAATCTATTCTGAATAAAAAATGTAATCAATTTTGTAATGGTGCGAAATTTTTAGCTAACTTTCCTATTTTATTATGGTTTCGATTTTGAGTTAAAATTAAAGTTTTGTTTGCTGCTAGTTATTAGAATTTAGATCAATTCTGTAATGGTGCAAAATTTTGACTGAATGGATATTTTGTTGGTGTAATTATTTTGATCAATTCATGTAAGTTTCTAATTTTCTTTTTCTTCATTACATAGATATGTAAGTTTCTAATATTCTCATAATTCAAATTTCAATTTAATCAAAATATCAAAGCAAAGCTTCAAAATTATAAGACTAAGCAGTTGATTCCGTTATCAGACAACTAGAAATTATTAGATCAAGACCCCAAAATCTAGAAAACACTAAATCTTAAATCCCTAAAAATTAAAACTGAGTACCTTACTCAGTGGTGGGAGGGATCGAGCTATCGACTTCAGTTGAGAGGAGATGATGGTGGTGGTTGGAGTCGGGAGATAGAAGAGATGTGGGAGTTGAGACTTGAGAGGAGATGGTGGTGGTGCCTGGTAGTAGGAGACTTGGAATCCAGAGAGTCTTAAGGGATGGAGTTGAGACTCGGGAGTTCAACGAGTGAAATAATTAAAAGAATTTTTTTCAATACGTTTCATATTCTTTTATAAAGTGTTTAAATTCAACAGCTAAGATGATTAAATCCAACAGTAAAAAATTTGGCGGTCCAAATTTAAATTCAACGGCTAATATAATTCAAATTCAGAATCACCACACACCGGCTCTCTCTCGACTCGTTTCTGAGTCTCTTTCTCCTCTCGAATTCTATATGTCTTTCACCTCCAACGATTGCACTGCACGTGGTAAGAAATTTCACCTTGATTTCGATTTGGGTTTCGTTTACTGCTAGTGATTTTGATTTAAAACTAGTTATCAATTATGTAATAGTTCGAAATTTTGAGCTATTAGGGTTTCAATTTTGAATTAAAATTAAGGTTTCATTTGCTGCTAGTGATTAGAATGTAGATCAATTATGTAATGGTGTAGTTTGAATTCTATTGTCCAGATTATTTCACCCTCACTAAAAGCACTAATAGCTATGTTTTTTTAATCTTTTGTTATAAGATTTATGTTTTGTTTATTCTTTTGTTATAAGATTGAGCTCTTTTGTTATAGTTGAGGTCATATAGTAGACGGATCTCTTTTATGTGATTGACATTAGAGTTGGGAGGGACACTGGGGTTAAGCTGATCACTTCTTGTTGGATCTCTTTTATATGATTGCCAGTTATTTGGAAGGGATGGCCACTTGTTGCATTACAACTACCAATGAGACTTTCTCCGTTGGGGATTAAGTCATGATTAATCATGATGGTGCAATAGTGAACGATCAGCCATGGGTGGCGGCCATCCTGCGTTTTAGTCACAATAAAAAGAAAGTGATGGTGAGGTGGTTCTATAGGTCAGATGATGCCCTTGAAAAGCGTCCTCCTTTCTTTGGAAAGGATGAGCTCATATGGTTTAATCATCGTGATACTATGAGCATTGATACCATTCTCGGAAAGTGTAATGTCCACACTCTTGATGAGTACGTAAAACTCCAAATGGTAACATATGAGGATTACTATTAGAGATTTAGGTCTTGCATTCTAGGAAAGGGTTCGACAATTTTCTTATTCCTCTGTGAGTCTCTTTTATCTTACGTTTTAGTTGATATGTGGTGTTTATAGATGAAATTTGATGTGCTGTTTATTTGTTTAATTATTTTTTAAGGTATTGCACTTGTCAGATACCGTATAACCCAGATAATCTCATGGTGTGCTGTGAGGCATGCAAGGAGTGGTAAAGTCTTCAAATTCTTTTCTTTCAAGTTGTTATTGTTCAATTCCATCTTTACTTATTACATCATATGAATTGCTCATAAAGTTTCCATGCTGAATGCGAGGGAATGACTAGTGATGAAGTAAAAAGGATCAAGCCCATGCAATATATTTGCATAAAATGTTCATCCGCATGACTTGAAACTCTTTTGGATGTTTTTTGTAAAACTAAATTGTATATTGCAATTACAAAGAGGTATTTTAGTTGCTATTTAGAAAGATAAACTTGAATCTCAATTTTCATGGATTGAACCATCTTTGTGTACACAATTTCTTGTTGGTTGAAAAATAAACGTCAACCGAAATGATCATGATGATACATGCCTGTGGATCAAGATGATTCTCCTAACCAAAAATTAGCAATGAATAGAATGCTTAACCTTGTGCTAAGCCATGAAAAATTGTGTGCTTAAAAGTAATTCCCAGTGGTCTGAAATAGCCTACAATTGGGAAATTGAGCTTGTAATAACAAGCAAATAATATTATGACCATCTTGTAGATATATCTAGGTGAGATAGTCCACAATTAGATGTTGATTAAGCTCACAAATTCGTTTTCAAATTCTTGAGAAGAAAATGGGCATTCGAGGTCAATTGTGACCTAAATCATAATCATTCATTGAGGAGAACTCTGGATATGCAGTATCCAAAAAAAATCTCTTCAAGATCCTATTTATTACCCCTACAATCTACACCACATCATCGAATTGTGTCCGAGTACAACTTGTACCCAACTTATGATTTTGCTTTTCCATTTGGTGATTCCATTATTAAACATGCACTTCGATCTAGTGAGTATCATGATCACAGTGCTCAGTACCATCGAGTCCAAGAGGATATTGACAATATTAACAAAAAGTCTAAAGTTTCAAATGATTTCTTCAGATTCTACGGTTTTTAGGTGGTTTTCTTGACTTGTGCATTGACTTACCTCTTGCATTTTTTTTTCACTCTACCCCTTTTAGAAACCTACAAACAATAAAAAAGTAAAAAAAAACCTGACGAGAAAGGGACAAAGACATAGGTCAAAAGAACTTGCATTAGGTGCAGATTTTTCTTGTCCCTGATTTGGTGGAGTTTCACTTCCCGTATTTCCTCCAGTGGCATGCTACAAAATGATCAATAAAAGAGTTACACATACATCAGTCAATAAATACAAGACAAAACCTTAAAATACCGAAGTTTTCAGTACGCACACCATTGCTTGTGTTTGCCCACTTTCAGTAGTTGGTGAGTTATGGCCAATTTCATTTGTCCCACAAGTTTGTCCTCTCCCAGCTTCTCCATAGGCCTAAGAGATGATATTCCCCAATTTATAACAACCATATGTGACTAAAAATGCAGATAAGTGAAACCATTAAGCTATTTTTACCTGTGAAGCTTGTCGTTGCCTCTTCCCGCATGTTGTACGATTATGACCTTTCTTGCCACACATTCCACAAGTGACCTTGCTGAAGCATTTAGGCAATTTTTTTAAGGTTGATGGTGGTTGTGGTTCATCTTGCTCTCTTGCCCTCACCTTCTTTGGCCTACCAGCTTGCTTATGATACTTTGGAGATGCAACGGGTTGGTGATTTGTAGGTGGCCAAAATTCTTGACTAAGCATGGCATGGATATAAGGAGTGTAGGCTCTCAAGTATGCTGCTTTCTTGTAACAAGAATGAACATACTTGTATGGATCGTCCTCCTTTCTATAGATTACAGCAATTCCATGAGCACAAGGAATTCCAGTGAGATCCCACCTTCTACATGTACATGTGTGTTTCGCTAAATCAACCACATATTGTGCTCCACTCATATGCTTCACTTGATACTCCATATCACCTGACAACCAAGCAATACATGAACCACTTTCTAATTTATTTTTTTCAACCATTTTAAATATTCTAGGGCCAACCTCAGTTTTCCACTTATCCGCTGCTTCTCTCATTCTTGCCATTCTGACCATCAGATATGTTGTAATCCTTTCCACCATAGTTAATATTGGTTTATCTCTTGCTCTCAATATTGCACTACTAAAAGACTCACATAGAATATTCAACAAGATATCACACTTAGATGATGTCCTAGAATAAGATCTGCTTCAATGACATGCTGGTTTGTCATCAAACCAACTTATAGCCAATCCGTCTTCAACTTCCATCTTAGTCATCTCTGCTTTAAATCCTGGAATGGTGGTTGCTCTAGCTGCTGACCAAAGAATTTGTTTCAATGCAATGCCAACGTGTGTTTTCTTGAAATTGTTATATAAGTGTCGAACACAATGTATGTGTTCAGCAGTTGGAATAAGGTCCTTCACAGCTTTTATTAACCCCTTTTGTTTGTCTGACGTAAAGACCCAAGCATGCCCATTTTCAATACCCAAATCAGTGATGAGTAGCTCGAGAAACCAAGTCCAAGTTCTTCTATCTTCAATTTCAACAATCGCATATGCTACTGGATACATGCCATTGTTGGCATCTATACCAATGGCAGCAAGCAACTGGCCTGGATGTGGACCTTTAATGTGGCATCCATCCAATCCCACCACTGGCCTACAACCTTCCAAAAAGCCTTTTTTCAATGCTGCAAAGCATACATACAACCTCTGAAACCTAGGCCTTCCTCCTTCCATTTCAGTCTTCACCAAAATTGTACTGCCAGGATTTCTTCGCTTGAGCTCCTCACAATAATCCCATAACCTTGCATATTGCTCCACATAAGCCCCTTCACTCTTCTCAGCTGCCAATGATCGTGCTTTATAAAGTTGAGCCGGTGTTACATGCATATTGTATTGTTTATGAACAGTTTGTTGAAATTTTGACACTTCCCACTTAGGATTGTCAAGCAAATAGTCAGCATACCTATGTGATAACCAATTTGAGGTGCATACTCTGAGCTTTTGCTCTCTCGGACATGTATGGACGTCATTGAGTGTCTTCACTATAAGTGCAGGGCTCCCATCTGTTTTGCTTGCATAAATCACCCATGGACATCCCTCCTTTGTACACTTACCCTGAACTTTATAACCTTCTCTTATTGGGAATCTTATTTGTCTTCCATTCACACAACCATAATATGTCACTGCTTGTCTGAGCCCCCTTCTATTGGCAAATATCATTCCAGTTCTTCATATCCAAATCACTTCTAAAAGGAATGAATTTGGGCATTTTCTTCCTACGTTTCCGCTTCACTGGTTGTTCACCTTCAGATGATGAACTAGAACCACTTCTAAAGCCATCAGAATCTTCGTAGTTTGTTTCAACATCTCCAAATCCTAAATCAGGAAAGGGTTCAGTATTACGTGATGCTTTCCTATTTCCATTGCATTTTCCATTGGTATTTTTCCCTTTAGTTTTCTCTAAATTGTCGTCAAATAAGTTGTCATCGACATCACTTTGTTCATAGTCTGAGTCTCACTAATTTGAATCTTCCGAATTGCCATCGCCATCTCTCTCTTCATTTTCCATGTTATGTATACCTGCCTCAACAAGGTTGTCTTGTTCCCGATCTCCTTCATAAGCTTGCTCCAAAAATCCCTCAAATATGCCAAAAGGATCAGACGTGAGGAATGTCAAAAGAGTTTGTTGAAGCTTGAATTTCAATGTTTGGGGCTGACATGTAAGGAATGTCAAAAGAGTTTGCTGAAGCTTGAATTTCAATGTTTGGGGCTGAATTGATCAGTTGGACATCATCAACGGTGTACACAAGTACCACTCTATTTAGGGGCAATACAGTAGCTAGACTCCAAAAATCACTATCAGCAACAATGGGCTTGTAAGTTCTGTCATTTGACAATGTGTAATGGTACTTAGCAGTCTTAGTATACCCACTACTAGAAAAATAGGAGTTTTAATAAAAAACTCATGGTAGTGTTCACTTTAACGAAAAATTATATTTTTACACTAAAAAGTCAATTCTGATACTATTCATTTTACCCTTTATTTTATCCTTATCGTTAAAACTTAAAGTTTTCAAGCCTTTTTCATTAGTTTTTTTTTAGAAAATAGCTATAGAACACTATCTTATTGGTGCCAATTGGAAACATTGGACACTGAATTCGGTGGCAAGCATAAACAGCCATCATGCAGCCACTAAATTAGGGTCCATGTCCTCTACAGAAGTCTCTATTGTAACAAACACCACCATTTATACATTGGTGGGCAAAGGAATAGTAGATATATGACATTATTATATTTTGGTTTATTTGTTTATTAATAGATTAAATATTTTTTCACATAAAATATGCCTTTTAGCATCAGTGTCCAAATTGCAATTTATGTATGTAAAAAGAGGGAGCCCGCTGAGCTCCCATTGACGAAGTCCACGATTAATACCACATGCTTTGGATGAAAATTAATCATTTAAACCTAGGAGAGTTCCACAACCTTCCCATCCATCCAAGAACTCGAGTAACGATTCTAGAATGAACATATTTTTCCAGATTCACCTTCATAACAATACCACCAAAAGAGTCAACATTAAGCATACAAAAACAGAAAATAAAAAATAATAACTTTGACGAAAAATAGAAAATACAAACAATGTTTCAACACTTAAGTTTGTTGCTCACAAAATTTTGTAAGTGGGATTCTCATAGGTCTTCTCAAACAATCCCGAATATCTGAAAATGATTTAAAAAGAGAGAATATAAATAGAACTTGATATACATACATTCCAACGATCTGAAAATGAATTAGAAAAAGAAACCGAGATAAAAAAAATACCCAAATAAATACCTACCAGATTAGGTTTAGGGCACATCATGATGAAAACGAGGTGGAGAGGCAGCAGGAAATCAGATCTCTACAGTCAACTTACATCCATCATTTTGACGTCGAGCATCCATCTTCTTCCATGGAGGTGCGTCTGCTTAGCTCGAGAGGGAGAGAGAGCGAGATCCAAGCAAAAATGGTTGCCAGTACCAGATCTGGTAGCCAGAGGCGTCGTTGAAATCAGATCATTAGATCTAGCCTTACTCGTGATGACGAGAGGGAGAGAGCACTCTGAGAGAGGAGGGGAACTGAGAATTATGGTTGGTTTCCAAAGATACAGATTATCAATTGTTCTTGTTTTATATACATAGAGAAACTACAATACACGTATTTCAAGACTACCAGAGCCTTTCATTTGATATCCCTTTTTATTATTACTTTTTAGAGAAAATGAGTCTTTTAAAAGAAAGTTTTAAGGGTAAAAGATTGTTTACTACTCTCATATTTCGTGGTTTTCAACATTTAGTACATGAAGTTTTTTTCGTCTCAGAGTCATACCTAAAGTTTAAATTTTGAGACAGTCTCATACATCCGTTAGTCAAACTGTTAAATCTCCCGTTAAGTGATGACGTGACGCTCATGTGGACAATGACTGGGCGCCACGGGTCATCCACGTGGAAATTTAAAAATAAATAAATAAATAAATAAACAATTAAAATTTTAATTAAATAAAAGTATAAAAATAAAAAAAATAAAAAAAAAATCCCCAGATTCCCTTTGTCTTCCCCACCCCGATCCGCTTCCCTTCTCCTTATGCACCTCTGCACATCCGCTCTCACCCTCACTCTCCGCTCTCTCTCATTCCCCAAATCCCCATATCCCTCTGCACCTCTGTACATCCATCCTTCTCCAGATCCCCTTTGTCTTCCCCACCCCGAGCGATTTGCTGTGACACGTACCTCTGCACATTCGCTCTCACTCTCCGCTCTCACTACCCAAATCCCTAAATCCTTATGCACATCTGCATATCCATCCTTCTCCAGATCCCTTTTGTCTTCCCCACCCCGAGCGACTTGGTCTCCCCCCTCCGTCCCTCTCCCCACTCGCACTCGTTCTTCCCTCACCACCACCTCCCAACCCGACCCATCCCTCTCATAGTCCCTCCATACCCAACCCAATGGGCTGGACGAGCTCCAAGCTCGACGATCTTCTGGCCGTCGCCTTATGCCGGGAGCGCTGTGGCTTCCTCGACGAGGCGATTCACCAACGCTACGCCTTTGCTGAGGCCATTTTCAAGCTGTAGAGACCCCCTTCTCCTCTCTCTCTCTCTCTAAAATTCCAGATTCTTCACCTCACTCACTGCCTCTCTAAAACCCTAAAAGCCATTTTCTCTGCCGCAATTTCATCATATCTGCCGTCGTCTGGCCACCAACTAGGTCACGGTGTCCTTTCAGCTTCCAATTTCACTGCATTTCCCGATTTTCGTTGATCATTGCCGGGATGGCCTTCTCATAGACGACGTTTGAGAAAGCGTCGTTATCTCTAAGAAATCGAGGTATGCATTTCGAACTCAAAGGCGAGTGATTTAGAGCTGCTTTGTTTCCCGCAAACAGAGTTACGGATTAGCTAAGAAATTTCAAATTTTGTGTATTGATCTTTGTGATTCTGCTGCTTTTGTTGTTTATAATTTGAAATGGACTGTTTGGTTGTTGAGAAAATTTGGGGGGAACAAAACGAAAATGAATGTCCGAGTCCTGACTGATCAGTTTTTTGGTATGACGAAATCGAAGTCTTTTTGTGTTTTCATTATGTGTTTGATGAAATTGAAGTCAAATTCAAACGGGTCGGAAAGATTTTGGGGATTAGGGATTTCATGCTCGGTTTGCTCAATTTTTTTGAAAACTCAAAAGATTTTGGGAGTTAGGGTTTTTGCAAAGGGTGGAGGAGAGGGAGATGGGTCGAGTATAGAGGGTTTGGTGGGCGTAGACAACAACAGCTTTTTTTTTATTTATTTTTTTTTGCAATTTTGTAATTTTTTGTAATTTTTAAATCCACGTGGGACCCTTATTGACACGTGGCATCCAGTCATTGTCCACATGGGCGCCACGTCATCAGTTAACGGAAAACTTAACAGTTTGACTAACAGATGTATGAGACTGTCCCAAAATTTACACTTTAGGTATGACTCTGGGACGAAAAAAACTTGATATACTAAATGTTGAAAACCACGAAATATGAGGGTAGTAAACAGTCTTTTGCCTAAGTTTTAAACTTCAACCAAAAATAAAAATTAGAAATAAAAAAAATAAAAAAATAAAAAAATATAAAGCAAGAGAAGAGACAGAGAGAAGCAAGGAAACTTTTTACCAGGTTTAAGAGTCAATCAAACTCCCATCAAACAACTTACGAACCCAGTAAACAAATCTCTCGTGGACTCAGCCTTTCACATCCCAACAACTTTAAAACTCAGAGGGCGACAAAAACACAGAGGACTACATGCATATTGTTGACGACATGCGGATGAGAGGCTGCTGATCTAGAGGACGCCATGCAACCGCTTGAGGTGTTGGGAGAAAAACTGTAGAAGCTTTTAGGAGAAGAGGAATCCGGAAACTGATATGAAAAGGAGTGGAGGTGAAATATTGTTTATTACTTTACTTTTGTGCTCCAGTCCATACTTTGATAATAATAAAAAAATTGAGAAACTCACAGCCACATGGTTGGATTGGATTTAGAGAGAGCGTTTTACAATGACCTGGTTTCATCAGTATGGAATCAATAATTACATCTACAGCATCTTTTGTATTCAAATTTTCTATACAATATCAAATCGGTTTGATTATAAAAATTCATCAAAATATGCAATTATAGTTCATTTACTAAAAATTCATTACTATTGGTCCCTCAACTTTAATTCAACTGAAGAAATAGTCCCTTAACTCTAACCCAATTGTAGCAATGATCATTTCAACATAACTCGTTTTGCCAAAAATTTTGACATAGTTGACGAAAATGATCATAATTACACATTTGGATGAGTTGAGGGACCATAATTATATAAATGGTTATTTCAACATAATTTATTTTGATAAAATTGATGAAAATGACTACAGCTACACATTTTGATAAGTTGAAAGACCAATAGTAATGGATTTTTAGTTGAATGATCATTGCTTCAATTTGATTAAAGTTAATAGATCATTACTACAATTTACTCGACTATAAAAGTTGTCAGGGCACGCTCCATAATCCATATAGACACCAGTAAAAGTTAATAATTTCCAAAAAAAATTTGTCAAATATCTGTTGGGCACCGTTTTTCAGTGTAAAAAAATGTAAAATGCACCAATGTTTTTTCACGGTGACAACTTTCTTCAAATATGCACGATTTGGGAATAGAATATAAAGAACGGTGTCCTGTAGCTCTTTTTCTAGTAGTGACCCTACTTTCTTCGCACAATCCTCAATATCCCACCTGGACATTAAATCACAGTTCATATTGTCAAACCAAGCAACATGACCACCAACACAATGAGAGATTTTTTAGTGTGACCATCACACAAGACGATATATCATATATATTCATGTAAATGGTTGAATATGTCTGTTAAAAAGTTAATAATTTAAAAATTAAAAATTTTCACCATTTACATAAAAACACGTGATGCACCATCTGTGTTCCAGTCACAACTAAAAATTTTCCCAACACAAGTCATTGTCCCATTACAGGCTTCTATAAAGTGACCTCCATGGTGCAATTGTAAATAACTCAGATTTATCTGTCCAAGATAAGTGATCAAAGTTTAACCAATAGGTAAAATGACAAATCAAATAAACATTCCCTACTTAGATACAAAGTAACCATCAGCATAAAAGTTCATGTGTTGAAATGTCTCACATCGATCATATCAATGAGAAAATAAGAGTTTAAATACCATAACCTCACTCCAACTAAAACCGATGTTTTTTTTGTGATAAAATCTCACACCTGACGGATTGTGCAGGTAGTAATTACCAAGTTGGGGACAATATCGATGTTGTTGGAGTTGGGTCCTCGGCCCATCTCTCTAATAATTCAACATGGTATCAGAGCCAAGAAGATGGCCCGTACTGTACTGCCACGTGATGGATGGGTCCCCTTGACCCTATGCGATGATGGTGGGTCCCTTGGCCCCCTGTGTTGGGTGAGTCTCCTTCGCTTCACGTGGTTGTCGATGTGTGGATCTTCCATGTGTGACCCACTAATTGGGTCCCACGTGAGAATGCGTGTTAAAATGCCTCACATCCACCGTATCAATGAGAAAAGAAGAGTTTAAATATCCTAATCCCATTTCAACTAAAATCGAGACCTTTTGTGATAAAACTCTACACCTGACGGATTGTGCAGGTGGTAATTACCAAGTTGGGAACAATATCAATGTTGTTGGAGTTGGGCCATCGACTCGTCTCTCTGATAATTCAATAGCATGGACATGAAAATAGGTTTCGGTACTTTAAATTTTGAGATTCAGAGTGATCAAGTCACACTTAAAGTTTGACTTGCCCCCACAATCACCAATTTTCAATGGACGCCATTTACATGTCTGAAAAAAAAATGATAAAAACTCTCAATTTCTAGTCTCGATACATAAAATGTTGAACAAAAGACCTTGTCCCAATCCAATCCGCCATCTGTAAACAAACCAAATCATATTGATTTATGTCATCTTTTATTTGAGATATAGATGGGAATACTTTGTATCCCTGTATGAAGGTTTCAAGTCTGCTGTCCCCTTTTGTGTGTATGTCTTATTGCTAATATTTTGACACATGTCATCTAACTTAACCTAATCTCAAACTCTGTTAGCTTTTTATTTAACATTTAAAAGTTAAAAAAATCCAAAATAATCTGCAAATCTAAAATAGAATTCTTTCTGTGGCTGTTGGGTTACCAACATAAGCAAGCTTCTTCCAAAAATTTTCTCCATCGTTGTACTGCTTCTTCACTTCTTTCCAAGCCTGGATAAAGGAGGAGGGGGAGGGCGTCAGGTAGTCGACAGCCGACACTCCATGATCACGTCGAATCCTTATGAAAATGAATCCAGAACAAAATCGCGCTAAAGCTAGGGCGTCACCCGTAAGTGGCGCGCTGTGTGGCCCGAGCACAGTGATAAGTGAGCAAGGGTCGCTGTATCTCCATCGGCACCCGGATGCAGTGTTAAATGAGCAAGGGGGCCATAGAAACTTCTTTTCGAACGACTCCACTCAAAGTTGTTTGGGAGCATATGCTCCTATCAACTTTACCCGGGACACACAAAAGAAGTACTTTGATCCTATTAGACGGGGGAGGGTGAAGAAGCTAGGACAGAAGGGTAGAGTTCAAGAGAGCAAAATGCGTTTAGGAACGTGGAATATAGGAACCTTAACGGGAAAATCTATGGAAGTAGTGGAAGTTATGGTGAGGAGAAGGATAAATATTATGTGCCTACAAGAAACTAAGTGGGTTGGTAGTAAGGCAAAGGATCTAGAAAACTCAGGGTTTAAACTTTGGTATTCGGGCACAAATAGAACGAGAAACGGTGTTGGCATCATCGTGGACAAGACCTTGGTACAAGATGTTGTAGATGTCAAGAGGGTAGGAGATAGAATCATGGCAATCAAGATTGTAATAGGACAAGAACTTATCAATGTGATTAGTGCGTACGCACCTCAAGTAGGGTTGGATACGAGTTCGAAGGAGAAATTTTGGGAAGATCTTGGAGACTTGGTGCAAGGAATTGCTCAGACGGAGAAGTTATTTATAGGAGGAGATTTAAATGGACACGTGGGCAGGGAGACAGGCAACTATGGAGGTTTTCATGGTGGCCATGGTTTTGGGGAGAGAAATGAGGATGGGGAAGCTATCTTGGATTTTGCAATGGCATATGATCTCTTCTTAGCCAACACCTTCTTTAAGAAGAGAGAAGAACATGTGATCACCTACAAGAGTGGGTCGTCAAAAACACAAATAGATTTTCTTCTAATGAGGAAAGGGGATCGTATAACTTGTAAGGATTGCAAAGTTATACCAGGAGAGAGCGTGGCTAATCAACATCGCTTGTTGGTGATGGATGTACATATCAAAAGAGTAAGACAAAAGAACAAGACTTGGAAGTGCCCAAGAACTAGATGGTGGAATCTAAAAGAAGAAAAACAAGCCATTTTCAAAGAGAAGGTAATCACCCAATGTGTGTGGGATAGAGAGGGGGAAGCTAGCCAAATGTGGGATTCCATGGCTAGTTGTATCCGAAAAGTAGCAAAAGAGGTATTAGGAGAGTCCAAGGGCTTTGCCCCACACCAAAAGGAATCTTGGTGGTGGAATGAGGAGGTACAAACAAAGGTGAAGGCTAAGAAGGAATGTTGTAAAGCCTTATACAAGGAGAGGACCGATGAAAATGGTGAAAGGTATAGAAAAGCGAAGCAAGAGGCGAAGAAAGCTGTCAGAGAAGCTAAGTTAGCGGCTTACGACGATATGTATAAACGACTAGATACCAAAGAAGGAGAGTTGGATATCTATAAACTAGCTAGAGCAAGGGAAAAGAAGACAAGGGACCTAAACCAAGTGAGGTGCATCAAGGATGAGGATGGAAAAGTTCTTGCTACAGAGAACGCGGTTAAAGACAGATGGAAAGGTTATTTTCATAATCTTTTCAATGAAGGACATGAAAGGAGTGCTTCTTTAGGGGAGTTGAGTAACTCAGAAGAGTGTAGAAACTACTCCTTTTATCGTCGAATCCGGAAGGAAGAAGTGGTTGTAGCTTTGAAGAAGATGAAGCATAGAAAAGCAATAGGCCCAGACGATATACCAATCGAAGTGTGGAAAGTTTTGGGAGAGACAGGTATAACATGGCTCACTGACCTTTTCAATAGGATTTTGAAAACGAAGAAGATGCCAAATGAATGGCGAACGAGCACTTTGGTGCCTATCTACAAGAATAAGGGCGACGTACAAAATTGCATGAACTATAGGGGTATTAAGCTAATGAGTCATACAATGAAGCTCTGGGAGAGAGTCATTGAGCATAGATTGAGGCAAGAGACACGGGTTTCGGACAACCAATTCGGGTTCATGCCAGGGCGCTCAACCATGGAGGCAATCTATCTCTTACGAAGATTGATGGAAAGATATAGAGATGGGAAAAAGGATTTACACATGGTCTTTATAGATTTGGAAAAAGCGTATGATAGGGTCCCAAGAGACATTCTTTGGAGGATTTTAGAGAAGAAAGGAGTACGAGTAGCATATATCCAAGCTATAAAGGATATGTATGAAGGAGCAAAGACTGCCGTAAGAACTCATGAAGGACAAACCGAAAGCTTTCCCATAACTGTAGGATTACATCAAGGCTCATCCTTAAGTCCTTACCTTTTTGCGTTGGTAATGGATGAGTTAACAGGGCATATTCAAGATGATATTCCTTGGTGTATGCTTTTCGCAGACGATATAGTGTTGATAGATGAAACTCAGGAAGGGGTAAATGCAAAGCTGAACCTTTGGAGAGAAGTGTTGGAATCTAAAGGTCTTCGCCTAAGCCGATCAAAGACAGAATATATGGAGTGCAAGTTCAGTGCAAATGGAGGCCAAAACGAGTTAGGGGTGAGGATCGGAGATCAAGAAATACCAAAGAGCGACCGTTTTCGTTACCTAGGATCTATCTTGCAAAAGAACGGAGAATTAGATGGAGATCTCAACCATAGAATACAAGCTGGATGGATGAAGTGGAAGAGTGCATCCGGCGTGTTGTGTGACCGCCGTATGCCACTGAAGCTCAAGGGAAAATTTTATAGGACGGCAATAAGGCCGGCGATGCTGTATGACACAGAATGTTGGGCGGTGAAACATCAACACGTACACAAAATGGGTGTAGCGGAGATGAGGATGCTTCGTTGGATGTGTGGGCACACGAGAAAGGATAAGATTAGGAATGAGGATATCCGGGGTAAAGTAGGAGTAGCCGAAATTGAAGGAAAGATGAGAGAAAATCGGTTACGGTGGTTTGGACATGTGCAAAGAAGGCCTACTGACGCTCCGATTAGAAGATGCGACTAAGGGACAGAGGTTCAGGGCCGAAGGGGTAGAGGAAGACCTAGGAAAACTTTGGAAGAGACTCTAAGAAAAGACTTAGAGTACTTGGATCTAACGAAGGACATGACACAGGATCGAGCACAATGGCGTTCTAAGATTCATATAGCCGATCCCACTCAGTGACTTGGATTTTCCAAGTCTCCAACCAAGAAGTTTTCCTCACTCGGGAAATTAAGGGAACACTACCCCAACCTACATGCTCCACTCAGAAAGCTTCAACATACAAGCTTCAACAAAAGAAAATTCAAAGAACTTAGCGAAGAAGGCTTTGGTGTATTTAACACAATACGTTGAAATGAAGGAAAGCTTATTTATTGATATCCCCGATAAGATACAAATATGTACATATACATGAGTCAAAATAAACACACAAGAGGGAGCCTTCACAAAGGTTGCTTAGGAGAAGTCTCAGCAGTCGGTAGAGCCCCAGAAAGAGAAGGCACCGGAGGGGGATCATTTGGAGCCTCAGTACTGGGCAGAACCCTAGAAGGAGGAGGCATCAGAGGTTGATCATTTGGAGCTTCATTACGCGGTACAGCCCCAGAAGACGAAGGCAATAAATGCCTTTGGAACAAACCCACAAATCTCTGATGATCAAGTAAAACCTGACCATCAGTTTCCTTCATCTGGTCAAGCTTCCTCTTCATGTTTGTAGCATAGTCATGTGCGAGCCGGTGCAACTGTTTATTCTCATGCTTGAGCCCTCTAATCTCCTGTTTGAGATTCATCACTTCAGCCGCCAATGATTCAACTTGGCGGGTTCGAGCAAATAGGCGTTGGGCCATATTAGACACAGAACCTGCACACTGAACACTGAGAGCCAGCGAATCCTTAACAGCTAACTCATCAGACCGTTTGGAAAGTAGTCTGTTATCTTTGGGAGTGAGAAGGTTCCTGGCCACCACCGCAGCGGTCATATCATTCTTCATCACGGAATCCCCAACGGTAAGAGGACCAGTTGGGGAGACGAAGGATGGGCGCCATATGTTGTCTGGCGAAGGCGGGGCTGCCTCTTCAACAAGGTTTAAGTCAAAACGACGGTCGGATGGGCCAGACATTTTCAAAGGTGTTGAAGAGAGAAGAGGTCGGACAAATCAAGATCTTAGAAGTGCAAGAATGAAGCTTCTACTGGTGGAGATTCAAGTGTGCTTTGGAACTTAATGCCAACCCCTATAAAAATCTGCACTCGACGGAGCTTCAGAAATCAAAGAGGCGCCTGCTCAGAAATCGAAGAGGCGTTTGCTTTCTCAAAAGTTGGGCTGCTTAGAGATCACGAGGGTTGATCTCAGAAATCGAAAAGCCGTTTGCTTTCTCAAAAGTTGGGCTGCTCAAAGACCACGAAGGCCGATCTCAGAAATCGAAGAGGCGCTCGCTTTCTCAAAAGCTAGGCTCCCTAGAGACCACGAGGGTCGATCTCAGAAATTGAAAAGGCACCTACTTTTCCAGCCTTGTCAGCACCTGTCACACGCACACTCAGCTTTGCGGAAATTATGGGCATTCTGTCAAAGACTTCTGGGGAAGTAGAAAACACATGAATCTTACTGTTCAATCACCCACTTCCCACACGCAACAATAGCTCATGGGTACCACAGATAACTTTGCCAAAGTTCTCTGCCAAAGTTGAGCACGTGAAGCTTGCAGCTCCCACTACATCGCTCTAACCAAGAAGGGTAAAAAATAGCAAAGAAACAACACTAACAAAGTTTAGACCCATAAATTTTGAAGGTCTAGCTACCATATTATTACCCACAAGGGTAAAGGAACAGTACCACTGCTGGATAATTGGAAAGTCCATGTATGTCAACCTCTGTGCTTCGTGGCAAGGTAGACTAGCAAACATGCCCAACCTTTACTCACATTCGAGAAAACACTCCCAATAAGATTGCTTGCTCCAAAATCGAAGAGGCACCGTCCTCCGAATCTAAAGAGCCAGACTCCCAACATGACTACTTTCTTAAAACTCGAAGAGAGGGTAAAGGAACAGTACCATTGCTGGATAATTGGAAAGTCCCTGTGTGTCAACCTTTGTGCTTCGTGGCAAGGTAGACTAGCAAACATGCCTAACCTTTACTCACATTCGAGAAAACACTCCCAACAAGATTGCTTGCTCCAAAATCGAAGAGGCACCGCCCTCCGAATCTCGAGAGCCACTCTCCCAACATGATTACTTTCTAAAAAATCGAAGAGACACTGCTCCCCGAATCTCGAGAGCCAGACCCCCAGCATGATTGCTTTCTCAAAAATCGGTGAGGCACCGTTCTCCGAATCAATCGAAGAGGCGCTCGCTTTCTCAAAAGCTGGGCTGCTCAAAGACCACTAGGGCCGATCTCAGAAATCGAAGAGGCACCTACTTTTCTAGCCTTGTCAGCACCTGTCACACGCACACTCAGCTTTGCAGAAATTATGGGCATTCTGTCGAAGACTTCTGGTGAAGTAGAAAGCATATGAATCTTACTGTTCAACCACCCATACGCAACAATAACTCATGGGTACCACAGATCACTTTGCCAAAGTTCTCTGCCAAAGTTGAGCACGTGAAGCTTGCAGCTCCCACTACATCGCTCTGACCAAGAAAAGTAAAAGAATAGCAAAGAAACAGCACTGACAAAGTTTAGACACATAAATTTTGAAGGTCTAGCTACCATATTATTACCCACAAGGGTAAAGGAACAATACCACTGCTGGATAATTGGAAAGTCCCTGTGTGTCAACCTCTGTGCTTCGTGGCAAGGTAGACTAGCAAACATGCCCAACCTTTACTCACATTCGAGAAAACAGTCCCAACAAGATTGCTTGCTCCAAAATCGAAGAGGCACCGTCCTCCGAATCTCGAGAGCCAGACTCCCAACATGACTACTTTCTCAAAATCGAAGATAGGGTAAAGGAACAGTACCATTGCTGGATAATTGGAAAGTCCCTGTGTGTCAACCTTTGTGCTTCGTGGCAAGGTAGACTAGCAAACATGTTCAACCTTTACTCACATTCGAGACAACACTCCCAACAAGATTGCTTGCTCCAAAATCGAAGAGGCACCGCCCTCCGAATCTCGAGAGCCAGACTCCCAACATGATTACTTCCTAAAAAATCGAAGAGACACTGCTCTCCGAATCTCGAGAGTCAGACCCCCAGCATGATTGCTTTCTCAAAAATCGAAGAGGCATCGTTCTCCGAATCTCGAGAGCCAGATACCACAGACCACTTTTTCAAAGTGCTCTGACAAAGTTAAAACATGTGAAACTGGCAGCTCCCACTACCAAGGTAAAGGAATAGCATTACTACTTGTTGTTAGGGAGACTCCTATATATGTCGACCTCCATCCCCAACGGACAGGCAGACCTGCAAAAATGCTCAACCCTTCATCATATCTGAGAGGGCACTCCCAACAAAGCCTTTCGAAATATTCAGCTTTCTTTCCCCCCGATAATACCTCTGCAAACAAGCTATACTAGAGCAAGAATATCTCATATCATCAGGGTTAAAAGCAAGAGTATCCCATATCATGCTTTTTCCCCGTTTTTTCTGTTGGCCTTGTTTTTACCTGCAAGACAAGGAGAAAGAGAGCAATCAGTCAGCACTTGGAATCAAGCTTCCAGTCAGGAACTGACTGCCTGGAACCCCTTACCTGATTACTTACCTGGCATTGCTCTCGAGTACTCATCTTCAACATCTTATGTCTCCAGGGAAGATTCCGCATCTGCTTGAGGAACAGATAGGGCAAGTGCGAAGGATACAAGGAAGCATGTGGAGACAAGCGTAACAGCACACGTGCCGATACATCCATTACTCTGTCAAAAGAAAAAGTATCCCATATCAGCAGGGTGGAACGTACTCTAGATTTGATGGACTTGTTTTGACCCTCAAATTCTTCAGTCGGCCTTATACTCTGGAGGAAACCAGAAAACCCTCCAGCTCAGTTCAAGAATAAGCCTGTGGAAAGTTACTTCTTCAAAAGCAAAAGTATCTCATATCATCTCTTCTCATTTTTCTTCTCTTTATCCTTCATGCTGCTGCAAGATGGGGAGAAGGTGAACAATCAGTCGGAGCTCTGATTGCTTACCTTGTCTGTCACCTCTTTCAGCAGACCCCCTAGCTCGGCGACTTGGGGGACTCCTACTACATGGTTTGTATCGCGCTTGACCAAGCCTGAAACTACAAGTAAGCTTCAAGTGAAATTGATACATTACCTTGTGCATCTCCACCAGTTAAAGATACCACCCCTGGATGGAGGAAGAGTACTTCCAGAGAAGATGCCACATCTAGAAGTTTCGTGATTACGAGATCATTCTCCCACAATATTTCCTAATGTCATTTGTACTAAATCATTCACTTGTACTCACTAAAGGAGAGCTTGAACCTATGTACTTTTGTAAACCCTTCACAATTAATGAGAACTCTTCTATTCCGTGGACGTAGCCAATCTGGGTGAACCACGTACATCTTGTGTTTGCTTTCCTATCTCTATCCATTTATATACTTATCCACACTAATGACTGGAGCAATATAGCGAAGATCACAAAAAGTGACCGTTTTCGTTACCTAGGATCTATCTTGCATGAGAACGGAGAATTAGATGGAGATCTCAACCATAGAATACGAGCTGGATGGAAAGAGTGCATCCGGCGTGTTGTGTGACCGTCGTAGGCCACTGAAGCTCAAGGGAAAATTTTATAGGACGGCAATAAGGCCAGCGATGGTGTATGGCAGAGAATGTTGGGTGGTGAAACATCAACACGTAAGCGGAGATGAGGATGCTTTGTGGGATGTGTGGGCACACGAGAAAGGATAAGATTGGGAATGAGAATATCCGAGGTAAAGTAGGAGTAGCCGAAATTGTAGGAAAGATGAGAGAAAATCGGCTCTGGTGATTTGGACATGTGCAAAGAAGGCCGACTGACGCTCCGGTTCGAAGATGTGACTACGGGACAGAGGTTCAGGGCCGAAGGGGTAGAGGAAGACCTAGGAAAACTTTGGAAGAGACTCTAAGAAAAGACTTAGAGTACTTGGATCTAACGGAGGACATGACACAAAACCGAGCGCAATGGCGTTCTAAGATTCATATAGCCGACCCCACTTAGTGGGAAAAGGCTTTGTTGTTGTTGTTGTTGTTGAAACTTGAAAACAAGCTCTTATAGGAGTTCGTTTTCGCCATGGTTGTACCGCGTTTTCTCTATAGTTTATCCTTGAGAAGTTAAGCAACGAATCAAGTATAGGATATATATATATATATATATATATATTTGAATCATCTATAGTTTTCTTGCTTCTTATTCATATATAAATTTGGCTCTCATATTGTATTTTTCATTTTTCCTCAAGGACATGGACGGATAAAATAATCCCTGTGAAGCCAATGGAACCGAAGCATATGAAAAGCACCAAAGAAGGATTTAGGCTTTGATCAGCTCTCAAATGACAAGCACCACAAAGACTCATGATAATGATATGAAAGTGCAAGATGCTATGAGAAAAATGCTCAACGAATTTACTCTGTTTTGGGACTAAAGTTTCAGTTAATACTTTTTATTAAAGATTAATTTTATTTGGTTTGTGTTGCGAGTTATACATTAGTTAAAATGTAAATAGTAGTTTATTGTCCCACATTGGTGAAGTACATATGTAATACCAATTGTAACTCCTATATATACTCCACTTTGGAGATTAATGAAATATAAGAAACTCCCAAATATTATCATATATTATTGGTATTTACCATGTTTAGTTTAATATTGGTATTTACCATGTTTAGTTCAATATGGCATCAGAGCAGTTCGCTCTTGGTGACCTATGTGCTTTAAATTTTGTGCCACATTTTTCGTGATTTCCTCCGTGTGAAAAAAAAAGTGTCGTGCTACAGTGCGTGGACAGTGATTGTTATTTGCTACAGTGCCGTGAATGGTATTGCTACAGTGCCGTGAACAGTGATTGCTACAGTACTCTGGTAAATTGTTTTCATTCCGCTGCATATCTTTTGTGCCTTTATTGTTCGTGATTTTGTTCAATGGCTCAATATAATCATAGTGTTGTTATGCATCTTGGTGGAACAAATAAATGGATAATTGATACTGGGGCCACTGATCATGTGACAAGTGACCCTAGAGTGTTTGATGAGTTATGTGATTATGTTCGTGATCCGTATATTACTAGTGCAAATGGAGCACTTTCCCCTGTGAAGGGTGAAGGCACTATCTCTTTGACTCCAACCTTATCACTGGTCCGTGCTTTACTTGTTCCTGATGTTAAGTGCAATCTTTTGTCGGTAGGAAAACTTCTTGATACTTTATATTGTTCTACTCACTTCTATCCTACGTATTGTTATTTTCGAGATATTCAAACTCAGAAGATAATTGGTTATGGTAAAAGGATAAGGGGTTTGTACATCTTGACTATGGAGGATACTGTTGTTTCCGGTTCAAATCATCATCAAGTTTTAAGTGCTAAAGTGGATAACAGACATCAAATTTGGTTATGGCATCGACGATTGGGACATCCATCATTCAGTTATATGAAGCATCTATTTCCTTCTTTGTTTCGCACTTGTAGTGATTCAGAGTTCAAGTGTGAAACATGTGTCATGGCTAAGAGTCATCGTGCTTCCTTTCCTGTAAGTGATTCTAAAGCTACTTTACCATTTGATTTGATACATTCTAATGTGTGGGGTCCTGCAAAAGTTACTTCTAATGGATTCCGTTGGTTTGTTACTTTTATTGATGATTGTACTCGGGTAACTTGGGTGTTCTTGATGAAAAATAAGAGTGATGTTCCATTACTTCTTCAAGAATTTTGTACAATGGTATCTACTCAGTTTCAGACCAAAGTTAAGGTCTTCAGGTCTGATAACGGAGGAGAATATGTGAATCACACTTTGGCATGTTTTTTCCGTGATCATGGTATTATTCACCAGACGACTACTCCGTTTACACCTCAACAAAATGGTGTGTCCGAACGGAAGAATCGTCAAATAATGGAGGTTGCTCGCTCATTGATGTTAGATAAATGTGTTCCTAATCATTTGTGGGGTCATGCTGTTTTGGCTGCTGTGTATTTGATCAATCGTGTTCCAAGTCGGGTTCTTGATTTTCAGACACCGTTTGATGTGCTACAAAAACATGTTTCTCTTGTTTCTGTCTCAAAGCTTCCTCCGAAAGTGTTTGGGTGTATTGCGTATGTGCATGTCTACTCTCATCAGCGGAGTAAACTTGATGCATGTGCTCTCTGGTGTGTCTTTATTGGGTATGCTAACAATCAAAAAGGCTATAAGTGTTATCATCCTCCGACTCAAAAAACTTATATTACCATGGATGTCACCTTCCATGAGGAAGTTTCGTATTTTGTGAAGCCCTCTTCCGACTCTCCACTTCAAGGGGAGAGGGGGAGTGAAGTGCAGATTCGAAGAGATGATATGGATGATGTGTTACAGACAGAGTTGGGAACAGAACATATTATTTTGCGTGATACTAATCAGTCGGCTACAGATGATGATCGGTTGCCTGCTGCGGATATATCTGATGAATTACCTTCTGATGATCGGTTGCCTGCTGCTGATATGTCTAACGAGTTGCCTGATGATGGTTCGTCCAGTGATGATTCTTCTAACTGTTTGGTACAAGATGGTGGCATACATGAGGTAAATTCTGACGATTCTTCTACTTATCAGTTGCCTCCACGAGCTAATCGTGGAAAACCTAAAGTACAATATGAGCCTGATATGCATGCCAAAGCCAAATATCCTATCAACAATTATGTGTCTTCTCATCGTTTGTCCCAACCATATGCATCTTACATATGTCAGCTATCTAGTGTATCAATTCCAACAAAATTGCAAGATGCTTTGTCTGACCCTAAGTGGGTTAATGCTATGAAAGTTGAGATGGAAGCTTTGGAAAAGAATTCTACTTGGGATTTTGTTCCGTTACCAAACGGGAAGAAAGCCGTTGGATGTAGATGAGTGTTTACTATTAAGCACAAAGCAGATGGTTCTATTGATCGGTATAAAGCCAGATTAGTTGCTAAGGGTTATACTCAAACCTATGGGGTGGACTATCAGGAGACCTTTGCTCCTGTTGCCAAACTTAATACTGTGCGTGTTCTTCTGTCCTTGGCAGCAAACCAGGATTGGCCTCTGTTGCAGTTTGATGTTAAGAATGCTTTCCTTCATGGTGATCTTAAGGAGGAAGTGTATATGGATCTCCCACCTGGTATTGGAACATCTCCTGGAAAAGGTATTGTATGCAGGTTACGAAAGGCCTTGTATGGTTTGAAACAATCTCCTAGAGCATGGTTTGGGAGGTTTACAAGTTCAATGAAGAAGTTTGGGTATATCCAGAGTCATTCAGATCATACTTTGTTTCTAAAGCGACAAAATGGTAAGCTAACTGCATTGATTATTTATGTTGATGACATGATAGTGACTGGTGATGATCAAAAGGAGATACAACACCTTCAAAAGTACCTAGCTACTGAGTTTGAGATGAAAGAATTGGGTGAATTGAAGTATTTTCTTGGAATCGAGGTTGCACGATCCAAGCATGGTATTTTTCTATCTCAAAGGAAGTATGTTCTTGATTTGTTAGCTGAAACAGGTATGTTAGATTGCAAACCTGTTGATACTCCGATTGAGCAGAATCATCGTCTGGGCTTATTTCCAGATCAAGTTTCAACTCATAAGGAATGGTATCAGAGGCTTGTGGGGAGATTAATTTATTTGTCTCACACTCGCCCTGACATTGCTTATGCAGTTAGTGTGGTAAGTCAGTTTATGCACTCACCTAGTGAAGCTCATATGGATGCAGTAACTCGTATTTTGAGGTACTTGAAGATGGCTCATGGCAGAGGCCTGGTTTTCTCCAAGAATGATCATTTGAATGTCGAAGGGTATACAGATGCAGATTGGGCTGGTTCTATCACTGATCGACGATCTACATCTGGATACTTTATGTTTGTGGGTGGTAATTTAGTTACTTGGAGAAGCAAGAAACAAAAAGTGGTGGCTAGGTCAAGTGCAGAAGCTGAGTTTCGTGGTATGTCTCATAGTGTAAGTGAGTTGTTGTGGTTGAAAAAATTGTTGAGAGATCTTGGGTTTAAACACAAAAGTGCTATGAAACTCCATTGTGATAACAAGGCTGCTATTGAGATTGCTCATAATCCAGTGCAACATGATCGAACAAAACATGTGGAGATTGATCGACATTTCATTAAGGAAAAATTGGATGCAGGAATTATTATGTTTCCGTTTGTGAGATCTGAAGATCAACTGGCTGATGCTCTTACTAAGGCTGTGTCTAATAGTGCATTTTCCGACTCGCTTGACAAGTTGGGCATGCATGACATCTTTGCACCAACTTGAGGGGGAGTGTTGCGAGTTATACATTAGTTAAAATGTAAATAGTAGTTTATTGTCCCACATTTGTGAAGTACATATGTAATACCAATTGTAACTCCTATATATACTCCACTTTGGAGATTAATGAAATATAAGAAATTCCCAAATATTATCATATATTATTGGTATTTACCATGTTTAGTTTAATATTGGTATTTACCATGTTTAGTTCAATAGTTTGATGTTTGGAAAGTAGTAGCGACTATCAATTCTTGTGATTTTCTGATGACTCATAAAATAGTTTGATTGAGAAAAAAGAATTTTATTTTGTTTTTAGAGTGAAATTCGTTTGACACCAAGCAAACGAACCCTGCAAGAGCTTTCTTCGAGTCACAAATCAGTTCTTGCATTTAAAGGACATACAGAGCACTACAACTGTGAGGGATGATTTCATATTTGTTGTAATCTCAGTCACCTCAAACTGAGATTTTCTGCACGACAGTAACAACAGCAACATACACACAATTGATAATGAATAAAGCCCTCCGTTCGCTTACTCAACTATTCACCCAGTATGCTTGTCCCACTGTTTCGAATCGTTTCCGTCTTCACTAAACAATTTATAAGTCTTCTTCGATCCAGAATTCCCAGAGAATCCTTGACTCCTAGAATACAATGGGATTTCACACCTGAAAAATCTCTCACTCTACCACCTCTCAGCAAATCCATATTCCATGATCTTCTCATTGACTTCAGCCAACAGCTTTTGGCATATTTGGTAGAGAAAGTTGGCAGGATATGGGGTCTCATGGTAAGCTTGTTTTCAACTTTCAACTGGACATAATCCAAGCTCAACCAGAGCTGGCCTGGAAAGAAGTGAAGAAGCAGTACAACGATGGAGAAAAATTGGGAAGAGGTTTGCTCACGTTGGTAACCCGACAGCCACAGAAAGAATTCTATTTTTGGATTTGCAGACCTCGAGAACCCAACAGTCAGATTATTTTGGATTTTTCTTTTTACTTTTAAATGTTAAATAAAAAGTTAACAAAGTTAGAAACTAAGTTAAGCTAGAAGACATGTGTCAAAATATTAGCAATGAAAGTTGAAACATAAAGGAGACACACAAAAGGGGACAGCAGAACTGGAGCCCTGTAGGACTCTTTGTAATCAAATATATTTATACACTATCAATGAATGAATATGAGCTACGGCTCCTACAATTCAATTTTCCCGTTACAGGTTTTCTACACATAGATATTACCTATTCTACATGTCACTCGATTTTGCTTTATTTACACCATTGCCATCAAATTTGAGACTGGGTTGGTGGGTAAATATTAAAAGTTAGGAAGGTAATTTTGTATCTGAACAGATTTCGAAATATTTACGGTTTTGCCAGTCTATTTATGTTGTTTTGAAATGATCCTTTGATTTTGTATTATTTACATTCGTGCCATTGCCAAAAAGCATGGGGTGCAGAGACAGAGAGGGAGATAGTTGGGGGATGGCAGGGAGGGGAAGTGAGAGGGAGGCGTGACTTAGTAAGGTTGCCATAAAGGGGGTTAGGGTTGATTTTTCCTCCTCAAATCAAGGGTTGGTGTCGGGATTAAGGGATTGGTCAAAATTGCCACTAGAAGCCTTAATTAATGGGTAGTTGTCGATGATTGAGAGATTGAGAGGGAGAAAATTGAGGGAGTTGTCACTGACCCGATTGAGTGAGGGATTTTGTGAGGATTCCACTGACTTGTTGACTAGCAACGCAAGACAAGACATGCTTCCGATAAACTACCTCCGTCGTTTTCCTCCTCTCGCCTCCGTCTACCTCCTCTCCCATTTGTCTTCTCCCTCCTCCTCTCTCTCTCTCTGGAATCGATCGATCTTCAAAGAGGATAAAAAGATCTGAAATGGTGTGCTTCTTCTACTGTGATTCTATGTTTTTAATTTTTCTGGGTTTGGCTTCTTCTGTTATTCCACTGTCTATTTATGAAAATAATGATTTTTGTACATTTTGTTTTTATTTTTCTTTTTGTTATATTTCATTGTAATATCGAATAAAGTTGGTATTTTAAAATCTCACCGCAATTTTTTTTGTTATATTGTTGATGGGTATCTTTAGATTTCTGTAATAGTACTTTGCTCCTTTTTGCTATTGGTGATGAGTGTTCATGAATATTTATGCTGTAATATAGCTGTTACATGAGCAAGTTGTTTAGTTAAAAATCCTAATAAGATTAGGGTAAAACATTCCGGCTGTCTCATTATTGATAGTCTGAATTTCTGCAATCTCTGAGATATATTTGGGATAATTTTGTAGTGACATACGTCAAGTTTCAAGAAAAACTTTGCTGCACTGCACAAATATCAGTATTTGTGACCATAGGAGTATCTGGGTTAAAGGATTTTTTCTGATTTAAGCATTTAGCTCCTGGATTGCATTAAATTAGTATTTAAAGAAATTTTTTTGCCCAAAAATTCTGTGAGTTAGTCTTAGCTTTTGATTTAAATTTTTTTTAGAGTTATTATCATTTTTTTATCTCTGCTGCTGTTTTGGATTTTTTTTTATGATTTTTATGCGATGTTCATCTGTGTAGGCACTCAAATTAGTGTTTTGGAGTGCATCTTGATTAGACCACCACAAAAGAGAAAACGGAAACCAAAATCAGAGCCATCAAAACAAACAAATGCTGGTATGTCCTAAAAAAAGGTTTTGTGTACATTCGAAGAATATATGGAAGAGAAGAATATTGATAATGGTGTAGAATGTGATGGTAATGTGGTTGAAAAAGAGAAAATGTTGCACGAAAAGATCTCAGAACTCATTGACGAAAATATGCAGCACCGGGCTGAGTTGATAAAGAGAAACAAGGAGAATAGTGAAACAATTGAGCGACTTTTGTCCCAGGTGCATAAGCTATCGGATGAGAACAAAATTTTGAGGATTAATTTGGGAATCCATAAGGATACTACTGATCATACAATTGCAATCCATAAGGATGCTACTGATCATACAATTACAAGGCAAAACAAGCCTCAGTTTTCAAGGTCTAAGTCCATGGGGCCATCTTTCCCTGGAAGGCTCACTGGATGCACTGGAACTTGATCTTAATTAGTTACTTTTCAACTTTATTAGGTAGCGTTATAAGTTTTCAAATGTATCTGTTCATATGCTTTCATAATACATATGAAGATTCCGAGTAAATTATGACATATTTCAATTTTTAATTTTATGAGTATAGAAATGGAATTGAATGCTTCATTATTTTGATCTTGCAGCTAAAGGCAAGTCTGGATAAAGAGAAAGATCTCATGGCAGGAAACATGGACTTGATGAAGGTGAGGTTAACAAAGTGTGCTTTAGCACCAAGATTGGAATCTGGGTGTTCTGAGTTTGTTTTATTGTGATTTTTCTATAATCTAGATGCTGAAATACTTGGTGTTGGAATTAATAAGAATCGATTGAACATGGATTTTTTATTAGATTGGTATGGCGGACATATTTAAGAAGTGGTTTAAGATGCAGTGATTATGGAATTTCTTTAACTGAACATATTTGTTTTCATGAGGTAGATAGAATCATCTGTAATTTAATTAATTAGATTGAAATTTGGGGTCTGGATTCTTAAACTATGGTGGTTAATGCGGTCTTTTGGTGAATTTTTCAAGTGGGGAAAAGGGGTGGGTGTGGGATTTATATTGTTATTCTCAGTTGGTATATAAATATTTGAGTGTGCAAGAAATGGATACCATACAAGAAATGCAAGAAATGAAATTAGAAGGGATGAGGGCAATTTGCAGAGGGTGGGTTCGGGGATGGTAAAAGTTGCGTAGGTGGCGAGATTAATGGTGGTGGTTTCGTGGTGGCGTTGTTCTCCGTGAAAAATGGCGACGGTGGTGCCTCAAGGGAGTGGCTGTGGTGATGGTTTCTCAAACAGGAGATTGATGGTGCACTAGAGAACTTGACTCCTCTCTCAGTCTGGTATTCGGAGAAGAAAACCAAACAGAGTTATGCATTAGCAAAGTTTGAAATGAGGGTTTTTAATCTTTGGCATGCTATTGTCTTTATTTGATAATTCTTTGAATAAAATTCCAATGGACAAGTGAAATAAACTGAATGAAAGCTTCAACATACAAGCTTCAACAAAAGAAAAATTCAAAGAACTTAGTGAAGAAGGCTTTGGTGTATTTAACACAATACGTTGAAATGAAGCAAAGCTTATTTATTGATATCTCCGATAAGTTACAAATACGTACATATACATGAGTCAAAATAAACAAACAAGAGGGAGCCCTCACAAAGGTTGCTTAGGAGAAGTCTCAGCAGTCGGTAGAGCCTCATAAAGAGAAGGCACCGGAGGGGGATCATTCGGAGCCTCAGTACTGGACAGAACACTAGAAGGAGTACGCATCAGAGGTTGATCATTTGGAGCTTCATTACGCAGTACAGCCCCAGAAGACGAAGGCAATAAATGCCTTTGGAACAAACCCACAAACCTCTGATGATCAAGTAAAATCTGACCATCAGATTCCTTCATCTGGTCAAGCTTCCTCTTCATGTTTGTAGCATAGTCATGTGCGAGCCGGTGCAACTGTTTATTCTCATGGTTGAGCCCTCTAATCTCCTGTTTGAGACTCATCACTTCAACCGTCAATGATTCAACTTGGCGGGTTCGAGCAAATAAGCGTTGGACCATATTAGACACAGAACCTGCACACTGAACACTGAGAGCCAGATAATCCTTAACAACCAACTCATCAGACCGTTTGGAAAATAGTCTGTTATCTTTGGGAGTGAGAAGGTTCTTGGCCACTACCGCAGCGATCATATCATTCTTCATCACGGAATCCCCAACGGTAAGAGGACCAATAAGGGATAAGAATGATGGGCACCATATGTTGTTGGAAGAAGGCGTGGCTGCCTCTTCAACAAGGTTCAAGTCAAAACGACGGTCGGAGGGGCCAGACATTTTCAAAGGTGTTGAAAAGAGAAGAGGTCGGACAAATCAAGATCTTAGAAGTGCAAGAATGGAGCTTCTACTGGTGGAGCTTCTACTGTGCTTTGGAACTTAATGCTAGCCTCTATAAAAATCTGCACTCGACAGAGCTTCAGAAATCAAAGAGGCGTTTGCTTTCTCAAAAGCTGGGCTGCTCAAAGACCACGAGGGCCGATCTCAGAAATCGAAGAGGCGTTTGCTTTCTCAAAAGTTGGGCTGCTCAAAGACCAAGAAAGCCGATCTCAGAAATCGAAGAGGAGCTTGCTTTCTCAAAAGCTGGGCTACTCAGAGACCACGAGGGCCGATCTCAGAAATCGAAGAGGCACCTACTTTTTCAGCCTTGTCAGCACCTGTCACATGTACACTCAGCTTTGCGAGGCATTCTGTCGAAGATTTCTGGTGAAGTAGAAAGCACGTGAATCTTACTGTTCAATCATCCACTTTCCACACGCAACATCAGCTCATGGGTACCACAGATAACTTTGCCAAAGATCTCAGACAAAGTTTAGACACGTGAAGCTTGCAGCTCCCACTACATCGCTATGACCAAGAAGGGTAAAAGAATAGCAAAGAAACAACACTAACAAAGTTTAGACGCATAAATTTTGAAGGTCTAGCTACCATATTATTACCCACAAGGGTAAAGGAACAGCACCACTGCTGGATAATTGTAAAGTCCTTATGTGTCAACCTCTATGCTCTGTGGCAAGGTAGACTAGCAAACATGCCCAACCTTTACTCACATTCGAGAAAACACTCCCAACAAGATTGCTTGCTTCAAAGTCGAAGAGGCACCGCCTTCCGAATTTTAAGAGCCAGACTCCCAACATGATTACTTTCTCAAAAATCGACGAGACACCGCTCTCCGAATCTCAAGAGCCAGACTCCCAGCAGGATTGCTTTCTAAAAAATCGAAGAGGCACTATTCTCTGAATCTCGAGAGTCAGATCCCCGACAGGATTGCTTGTTCGAAAACCGAAGAGTCATCGCTTTCTCAACTTCGAGAGCCAGATCTCCTTGGATAAAGATTGTCTGTAATCTTCACACGCAACATCAGCTTTCCAGATACCACAGACCACTTTTTCAAAATGCTCTGACAGAGTTAAAACACGTGAAGCTGGCAGCTCCCACTACCGTGCTATGACCAAGCAGGGTAAAGGAATAGCATTACTACTTGTTGTTAGGGAGACTCCTATATATGTCGACCTCCATCCTCAATGGAGAGGCAAACCTGCAAAAATGCTCAACCCTTCCTCATATCTGAGAGGGCACTCTCAACGAAGTCTCTCGAAATACTCATCTTTCTTTCCCCCCGATAATACCTCTGCAAACAAGCTACACCAGAGGAAGAATATCTCATATCATCAGGGTTAAAAGCAAGAGTATCCCATATCATGCTTTTTCCCTGTCTTTTCCTTTGGCCTTGTTCTTACCTGCAAAATAAGGAGAAAGAGAGCAATCAGTCAGCTGAATCAAGCTTCCAGTCAGGAACTGACTGCCTGGAACCCCTTACCTGATTACTTACCTGGCATTGCTCTCGAGTTCTCATCTTCAACATCTTATGCTTCCAGAGAAGATATCGCATCTGCCTGAGGAACAGATAGGGCAAGTGAGAAGGATACAAGGAAGCATGTGGAGACAAGCGTAACAGAACACGTGCCGATACATCCACTACTTTGTCAACAGCAAAAGTATCCCATATCAGCAGGGTCGAACGTACTCTAGATTTGATGGACTTGTTTTGACCCTTAAATTTTTCAGTCGGCCTTATACTCTGAAGGAAACCAGAAAATCCTCCAGCCCAGTTCAAGAATAAGCCTGTGGAAAGTTACTTCTTCAAAAACAAAAGTATCTCATATCATCTATTCTCCTTTTTCTTCTCTTTATCCTTCATGCTGCCTGCAAGATAGGGAGAATGAAAACAATCAGCTGGAACTCGAAATCAAACTTCTGATCTGAGACTGATTGCTTGGAGCTCTGATTGATTACCTTGTCTGTCACCTCTTTCAGCAGATCCTTTAGCTCGGCGACTTGGGGGACTCCTATTACATGGTTTGTATCGCGCTTGACCAAGCCTGAAACTACAAGTAAGCTTCAAGTGAAATTGATACATTACCTTGTGCATCTCCACCAGTTAAAGATATCACCACTGGATGGAGGAAGAGTACTTCCAGAGAAGATGCCACATCTACCTATGAGACAGATAAGGCAAGTGAAGACGATACCACACTTCAGTACTTAGAAGTTTCGTGATTACGAGATTATTCTCCCACAATATTTCCTAATGTCATTTGTACTAAATCATTCACTTGTACTCACTAAAGGAGAGCTTGAACCTATGTACTTGTGTAAACCCTTCAAAAATAATGAGAACTCCTCTACTCCGTGGACGTAGCCAATCTGGGTGAACCACGTACATCTTGTGTTTGCTTTCCTGTTTCTATCCATTTACATATTTATCCACACTAATGACCGGAGCAATCTAGCGAAGATCACAAGCTTAATACTTTCTGTTGTATCAAAGTCCTCATTGATTTTGTGCATTAACAATCCTTAAGTCTTTACCTTTTTGCGTTGGTAATGGATGAGTTAACAGGACATATTCAAGATGATATTCCTTGGTGTATGCTTTTCGCAAACAATATAATGTTGATAGATGAAACTCAGGAAGGGGTAAATGCGAAGCTTAACCTTTGGAAAGAAGTGTTGGAATCTAAAGGTCTTCGCCTAAGCCGATCAAAGACAGAATATATGGAGTGCAAGTTCAGGGCAAATGGAGGCCAAAATGAGTTAGGGGTGAGGATCGAAGATCAGGAAATACCAAAGAGCGACCGTTTTCGCTACCTAGGATCTATCTTGCAAAAGAACGAAGAATTAGATGGAGATCTCAACCACAGAATACAAGCTGGATGGATGAAGTGGAAGAGTGCATCCGGCGTGTTGTGTGACCGTCGTAGGCCACTGAAGCTCAAGGGAAAATTTTATAGGACGACAATAAGGCCGGCGATGCTGTATGGCACAAAATGTTGGGCGGTGAAGCATCAACACGTACACAAAATGGGTGTAGCGGAGATGAGGATGCTTCGTTGGATGTGTGGGCACACGAGAAAGGATAAGATTATGAATGAGGATATCCGAGGTAAAGTAGGTGTAGTCGAAATTGAAGGAAAGATGAGAGAAAATCGGTTATGGTGGTTTGGACATGTGCAAAGAAGGCCTACTGACGCTCCGGTTCGAAGATGTGACTACGGGACAGAGGTTCAGGGCCGAAGGGGTAGAGGAAGACCTAGGAAAACTCTGGAAGAGACCCTAAGAAAAGACTTAGAGTACTTGGATCTAATGGAGGACATGACACAAAACCGAGCGCAATGGCGTTCTAGGATTCATATAGCCGACCCCACTTAGTAGGAAAAAGCTTTGTTGTTGTTGTTGGGGATTACTGTGATGCCTTTTGACAATTGAAATGTGAATGCATTATGTTGCTTAGAACACAAGTCAATATTTTTTAAACTGGAACAAAAGTCCATTATCTACACTCGAGTTTTGCTAAAATTGTTTTATAAATTTCACTATAGTTAACAAAAAAATAAACTTATGAAATCTCAATTATGATTGTTCATGTGCCCCTACTGAGAAATGTCTTAGGTATGATGGATGCTATAGATAGAAAAATGTTGGCTTAAGGTTGGATTCCAAGTAAATATGTGCTATCCCGGATGATGGAATTGCATAGAATCTTAAGTTTCTATATTTTCCTGAACGGATTTACTGAAAATGTTTTTCAAGGTATTCAACAAGAACTTTAATCTTCAGACTTTCTCATTGTTGCAGTCTCTAATGATTTAGTTAATCCTATTACCCTATTGTTAGATCAAATAAAAGAGTGTTTTAGCCTTCTGTTAGTGTTTTGTCTTATATACTTTCTCATTGTTAGATTAGTTGTGATTATGTATAGTTCATGTTTCCGGGTGTAAAATTGTTCATACAATCTCACTTTTGCACTAATTAGTGAGCCAAAAAGAAAATTTTAACATTTAAAATCCTAATTATCTATTTCAGCCAATGCATATTTTTTCTCCCTAAAGTCTTTGATGCATGTCTTTTTTTTTTTTAAGTTTTGAACCATACATTGTTCAAAATTTGTTGAGCACTTGAAACTTTACAAGTTAAGACTTGGAATTTTATGATATATGATAACTGTTTTCTATGTTTGTTGTTGATTAAGCACGTGGGATACAACTTGGTCTTAGACACATGTTATTCTCATGATACTGACTGCAAATGCTGCAGTAGGAGTGATTACAGAAACCAACGCAGAAAAGGCTTTTGAGGTAACTTTTACATTTATAGCATTTCCGAATTCGCATAAATACCAGAAAACATCTTGAATGACTACCATTTCAAGCGGATCTTTTCTTTCATGCGGAAACCAAGCTTCCTTTTTGTTAACTCATTCTACTAAAACTTCAATTATGTTCAATTTGTTGATTGGCTGTTAGCACTTAAGTTGATCTATTTAATGTCAATGTACCCTTTATTATGCATGAGTGCTTTTCTGTTGCATGTTTAGAAGATGAATGCATGAATTCTTAGGTAACCTTCTTTTTGTTCTGTGATGTAGGGCAGAGTAGGAAAGCCATAAAACTTAAATTGAAACAAAGTTTGGGAACCATCCTTTCCATTTATGCTTCTTTTTATAGGACTGGGGGGGGGGGGGGGGGGGATAAAAACATTATATTTCGTTGTTGCATGTTTCATTAATTCAAAGAGGTTGCACTTGGTGCGATGGCAAGTGCCTTCGCCCATGAGCGGTAGGTCTCGGGTTCGAGACTTGGGAGCAGCCTCTCTATAAATGGGGGTAAGGCTAGCCGACATTTACCTCTCTCAAACCCTGCGTAAAGCGGGAGCCTTGTGCACTGGGTACGACCTTTTTTTATGTTTCATTAATTCAAACTTTCAAATATACGCTCTCTTCATTATGCACACTATGTTGATGTGAAGTGAACTGAATCTAAATAATTTGTGTCTTTTTCTGTCGAAAATATTCGTAGTATGTTCTGCATTATGGTTTCAAAACCCACAGCAGCGCGTGGGCAATTTTTCTAGTTCAAACTAAACAAAGAACCAAATAAAAAACCATTCAATCTCATGGTAAAACGCCATTCCATCATATAAGAAAGCAAATAAACATAGAAAACGGGACTAGCTACAACTAGAAGAATCAAATTTCTCATTGTCATAGACAGCCATAATAAATAATTTCATCCAAACAGCCATAATATCTGTCCAAACATCAAATGCCCCTTTCTTTCTTTTTCTTCTGCAAAACAGCCAAAGTACTCAGATTCTTCTTTTTTCTATAAGAAGCTTGCTAAAGACCAATTACCACACCAACTAACTTAACTAATATTATTGGGGCGATTTTTATTCAACATCCTCAAGTGGTGGTAATGCTTACCACCTTATTTATTACCGTTGGATGAGTTTAAATTTTGATAATTGTCTATCCAAGATATTAAACTCATATAATGGTGATAAATAAGGTAGTGAGCATTACCATCATTTGAGTGTGAAGAACAAAAATATTCCTATAATATTGTACGCTCGTGATTGCAAAAGCAAAATAGAGAGGTAATAATTAAAAAGTTTTTAAGCTTTTAATTAAAGGTATTTAATTTGCTTGGTAACGAGAATTATTTGGGAGTTAGTCACGAAAAATTTAAAACTCAATCAAGTTTATTTGCTTTGATAATTAATATTTTGGGTAACAATTTATGATGAGATTCATTAAATACTAATATTAGTGGACGATATTAATTGGAGTGCGTTAAAGATAGGGCAATAAGTGAAAAGGCCAATGACACAGCTTTAAGTCACATTATCGTGACATATCTTTGTTCTAAAAACAAATTTGTTAGTATCCTATTGATTGCCCAAAAAAAGTATCTATCAATTGTAATAAATCTAAATTCAAATCCATTAATGAATGGTTGAGAATTTTCATTTTACTGGTTTAATAGAAACTCTTTTATGCCACTTAGTACTACGGTCTAATGGTATTTTCTTAACTTGTAACTGATAAATTTTATGTTCGATTATTGCCAAATACGAATTTGAACTACATCATTGTGAGGCTAAGCCTATCCCCTTCCCCTTAGTGGAAATAATACTATTTGTTTGAAAAAATAAAATAAATACTCTTTTATTGTCAAGATTGATAGAACGACTACTAAAACTATTGGATTTGAATTCAGAATGCACATGGGCGAATAATTATAGCAACAATGCTAGACAACCTTGATTTTTCATAGCCCATGGGCTTTAAAAATGGGGTTAAAATTCTACAAAAAATGACCATTCGCTATGGTTATGAAAATAATCCAATGCACAATAGCAACACCAATAACAATATGTAGCCTTTGAAGAAGATATTAATTCTTGGTTGTATTGATCTCTTACCTCTTCAATTACAGGAGGTGGATGCAAATCATGCAACCACTCCTCTAAACTCCTTTGGTGCATCAACTCATAAACTAGAGCCTTGAAATCATCATCGAGAAAACATGCAGATATGACCTTGACGAATTTTGATGCTTGATATTTCTCAAAGCCTCATATTCGGCTATGAAACTCTTTGATGCTCCATGACGTAACATGTTAAACACCTTCATAGCTACAAGTACAAGCCGAGCTTTATTGTCAAATTAGCTGAAGAAAACCGATCAGTGGCCTTTGAGAAAGGGATTATTAATTTCAAGCAATAAGCTAATCTTCTTTTCTTGGAGCTCTTTAGACTTGCAATTGGGCAACTTGAGATTAGGAATTGCCGTGCATAATCTAGTGTTGTCAACAATTGAAATAGCACTTTCATTTTCGAAAACACATTACATTGATGGTGGTCAAGTCTGATAGGAAACTCAACTCACCATCTTTACAGCTTTCAAGATAATTTTGTGAATGTTGAGGCTCTTCAGGTTATGAATCTTTCAAAAATTTGGAATCTGTCAATGTGAATATTCAACAATTTTGTGGCACGAACTAGACTTTAATTGATGAGAATATTACACAAAAATACCAAGTACAAAAAGTAGGAATACAATCTTCACACAACAAACCTCATTGGTGATTATTTACATTGCAAACTTCCACATCTACTGCGGTAACGTAAAAGCTAGACTTCATAGGCAGTAAACGAAATTTCTCTTATTACAAAAGCACATAAAAAAGAGTTTCTACCCAAGAAAAGTATTCCTAATTGAATGAAGTTCAGATGCAGCATCATTGATATTCTTTAGTCGATCTGTTGGGGATTCAGCAGAACAATCAATTCCAATTCTAAATATTGAACTCAAGCACACCTCAACTTTATGAATTCTTGCACTGCATTGATTGGGATTGTCGTTCGTGCCTCCTTCAAGAAGTGGTGCATCTGCAATCTCAATAACTCGCTCGGGGAGAGCCATCTTGACAAAGTTATGAAGGTTCAAGCTATCACCAAACATGTTGTCAGTGGGTCTCTTCCCTGTAAACATCTCCAACAAGAGAATGCCAAAGCTGTAGACATCACCGTTCGTTGACACCTCACTCCCCATGCCATACTCTACAATTCAAACATCACATTTGTGTATAAAAAGTTCAGTTTGAATTTTGTAAATTAAATACTACAAAATAAAAAAGGAAATATAATGAAGTATATATCTAACATATGTATACCTGGAGCTGCATAACCAACCGTTCCTTTTATTCCAACGGAACTTGTCTGACTCTGAATTGCTGAAACATTACTCGTTACTTGTGAGAGAAACCTTGCTAATCCAAAGTCAGAAACATGGCCAGTCAATTCGTTGTCCAAGAGAACGTTGCTTGGCTTGAGATCACAATGAACTATTGGCGTTTCACAATGATTATGAAGATAATCCAGTGCACAAGCAACACCAATGGCAATTTCTAGCCTATGAAGAAGACTTAACTTCTTGGGTATATGATCTCTTAACTCTTCAGTTCCAGTAGGTGGACGCAGCCACTCTTCTAAGCTCCCGTTGTTCATGAACTCATAAACTAGAGCCTTGAAATCATTACCATGAAAATCAACACTTGAACACACGGTTATAATCTTGACAAGATTTCGGTGCCTAATATTTCTCAAAGCTTCACATTCGGCTATGAAACTCCTCGAAGCTCCATGGCGTAACAAGTTAAACACCTTCACGGCAACAAGTTGAGATTTATCATCCTCATCAAGAACTCCTTTGTACACATACCCAAAACTACCAGCACCAATTAAATTAGCCTTTGAGAACCCGTCAGTAGCTTTGAGTAGAGTAGCATATGACACTTGCAAAATAGTGTTCCCCAAAGTGCTCAATGAAATTTCTTTCTTTTTCTTCCTTGACGAACAAAGAAAGAAATAGAAGAACACCATGGCTATTCCTAGAAGAGTAAGTCCAAATACTAAAGGGAGTATTAGTTTCAAGCTACGAGACAATCTTCGTTTCTTGGTCTCTTTAGACTTGCACTTGGGAAGCTTTAAATTATCAACAGGGCTGCACAGATTAGTATTGCCAACAACTGAAATAGCACTCGCATTTTTGAAAACACCTCCAGTTGGTACCACTCCCCAAAATTGATTGAATGATAAGTTCAGATTATTCAAGAATCTAAAACCTTCTAAAAAATGTGGAATTTCCCCTGAAAAATTATTGCGAGAAAGGTCTAGATCTCGAATTGCTCTCACTGAACTCATAGACAAAGGAATGGACCCGTTGAAAAAGTTTCCTTGCAAATGCAGGACTTCTAAACTCTCACAACCACCAAGGCTACTGGGGAGTTCTCCAGATAACATGTTATCAGAAAGATAAAGTTCACTTAGACTCTGGAAATTCCCAACCTCCGGGGGAAGGGAACCTGTGAAGAGGTTATTAGACAAGTCCAAAGAAATCGATAAGGAGGAGAGTCTAAAAACTTGTTTTGGTATTGTGCCATTTAGGAGGTTATAAGAAAGATTCAACAATTGCAACCCATGGCATTCCCCCAGACCTGAAGGAATGCTGCCCTCAAGATGATTTCCATCCAGCGCAAGATAGTATAACTTGGTTAAATTTCTTACGGAAGACGGAATATTTCCAGATAATTTGTTCATGGAAATTTGTAATGCTTCAAGGTTTGAAAGCTTGCCGATGTCAGAGGGAATGTTACCTGTGAAGCTATTAATCCCGAAGGGCAACGATTGCAAGCTCACCAGATTCCCTATCCCAGATGGGATGCTTCCATATATTTGGTTACTGCCAACCCAAAACATTTCAAGTTTGGTTGAGAGATTGGATATTGACATGGGCAATGTCCCTCCAAAATTGTTGTCGCTAATAACCAACCATTCTAACTTGGTGGCATTGGCCAAGTCCGAGAGAAAACTTAAGTCACCATCTTTACCGCTTCCAATATTATTAAATTGAATGTTGAAATACAGGAGGTTGTGAAGCTTTTGGAGATTCGGTACCTGTCCGATTAGGTTGTTTGGCCCAACTTCAAATGACCAAACACTTGTGATATTGGATATTGAGGGAGGAATGGACCCGGTAAATTGGTTTGAGCCGACGTCGAAGACTCCGAGATTAGGAAGACTTTTGCCAATATCTGATGGAATACTCCCTTGAATTTGGTTACCTCCTATGAAAAATGTAACAAGAGAAGAAAGGTTATAAATGGAGGAAGGGATGCTACCAGACAACTGATTTAACCCCAATGCCAAGAAGGTTAATTTTTTCAATTGGCCAAGAGAACTGGGGATGTTTCCCATCAAGTTATTACTAACAAGACTTAGTCTCTGGAGAGACGAAAGGTTGCCCAAGGAAAGAGGGACCTGTCCCGTTACATTATTAACATTTGATGAAAAATGTTGCAGCTTCGATAGCAATCCAAATTCTGAAGGAATTTTACCCACCAACTTGTTGCGAGTGAAATTCACAAGGATAAGGTTGAAGCAATGTGATATATTGTGTGGAATACTACCACTAAACGAGTTAACATCTAATCGCAATACATGCAATCTACGCAAATTCCCAATTTGTGGAGGAATTTCATGACTGAAGCTGTTATTTCGCAGCCACAGCTCCCTTAAAAAACTTAGATTTCCAATGTTTGGGGATAGGTTCCCTACCAGATTTTGAGAT
Organism: Malus domestica; assembly: GCF_042453785.1. Classification (NCBI taxonomy): domain Eukaryota; kingdom Viridiplantae; phylum Streptophyta; class Magnoliopsida; order Rosales; family Rosaceae; genus Malus; species Malus domestica. The sequence continues at coordinate 8,405,000 of NC_091671.1, read as the reverse complement.
TGCAGGTCCAGGTTAGTGACCCTTTGGCGATGTCGTCGACTGCACGTCACACCATGCCACATGCAAAAGTGCGTGGATTCGTTCCAGGAGCTCATCACGTTGTAATTATGGAGATCTTGCTTTATTTGAGCTTTGATGGCAAGCAGCGCCAGCCTATCCGTCGCATTCCCTCCGAGTCCCGATTGCAGGGAGCTCCAACAGCAAACGAACACTGCACTGAAAAGCAAGTATATTAAGATCAATTTCACAACCAAGACCCCCATTTCTGATCTGGTTAACTATATAACTAGAGAAAGAAGCAGAAAGAAATAGAGAGATGGGTGTTGAGTTGCGAATTTGGTGAGTTCCATTTGTTACACGACAATGAAATTTATAGAAGGATAGGATCATAGGAGGAACTTACACCACAGTTTCTGTTTCTTGAAAATTCAAATACGAGAAGGAATAAATCCAAGTAAATGATAACAAGTAACAACTGGGACCAAGACCAAGACCATTAAAGCACCTTGACTTTAGAAGCTGACTGGAAACATTTGGCAACCATAAATAATAGCATTATCATCCATAATTCATTTTGGCAATCATCCAAAATGGAAAAACAAATACATGGAACCCAATATTTTCTCACATCAGACGTCACGTTGGTGTCACCTAATATGAAAGTTACCCTAGGATCATAGGAAGAATACTGCCACTAAACGACAAGGAAACTTATAGAAGGATAGGATCATAGGAGGAACTTAAACCACAATTTCTGGTTCTTGAAAATTCAAATGTGAGAAGGATTAAGTCCAAGTAAATGATAACAAGTAACAACTTTGCCTTTTTTCTTTGGACGACATCATTACCTTACTTCCACTACTGGGACTTATTGTTTGACATTTCGGTACGCCAAGGACCAAGACCGTTAAAGTATTAACACTACACTATGAATCTAAGAAGAAGAACAGAACAATCTTTAAGTATAGCAGCAGAGAAAGAAAGAGAGAACAAGAGATTTGTATATTTCTGAATGTAGTCGAATACAATTCTTAGAGAGAACCTTTCTATTTATACATGCTTATTTCTATCTTTTTCAGTTTCTAACAAACCCCATAACCACCTTATATCTTCCTACAATCCCAACTAACTATCTAACTGACAGAATAACAACCTTGCTGATGTGGACTGCTGATGTGGATTGCTTATGTGGTATATCATTCAACATCCCCCCTCAATCTCAACTGGGTTTCCAAGTTTGAGATTGAAAGAATGCTTGAGAAATAATGGACTGTGCAGCCCCTTTGTCAGAATATCAGCAGTTTGTTCTTCAGTGGACAAGTAGTGAACTTGGAGATCTCCCTGTTGGACTTTCTCCCGTACAAAGTGGTAATCGGTGTCTAAGTGCTTAATCCTGGAATGAAATACTGGATTTGCACTTATAGCAATAGCTGATTTGTTGTCACAATAGATCACAGGAGAAGAATGTAAAATGACAGCCATATCTTTGAGCACACTTCTGATCCATGCTATATCAGTAGCTGTATGAGCCAAGGCCTTATATTCAGCTTCGGTAGAACTTCGGGACACAGAATCCTGTTTCTTCGATTGCCAAGAAACTGGATTGCAACCAATATAGACTACATAACCAGTAACAGATCTCCTAGTATTTAAATCCGCAGCCCAATCTGCGTCACTGAATGCATGAATTCCTACTTCTGTATGAGCTGAGAAAGTAATTCCATGATGCATAGTGCCTTTCAAAAACCGTAATATCCGTTTAACTGCCCCAAAATGGACCTCAGTTGGTTTAGCCATGAATTGACACACAGTGTTTACTGCATATGCAATATCTGGCCGTGTAAAGGTTAGATATTGCAGGGAACCAACAATACTGCGATATAAAGTAGGATCTGATAAAGGATCTCCTTCATTTAGAAGCAAAGAAGTATGAGGTTTGCATGGTGTTGATGCAGGTTTACAGGAGTCCATACCAGCCTTGTGAAGAAGATCTTTGACATACTTAGACTGATGAACCCCAATATCTCCATTGGATTTGTAAGTGATCTGCAACCCAAGAAAATATGTCAATCGACCCATATCTTTGAGCTCAAAAACCTCAGACAGTTCTGTAATTATCCTCTGAACTTTACTGGAATTGGAACCAGTAATAATAATGTCATCTACATAGAGAAGTAGAATGACCATGTCAGTTTCACACTGTTTGACAAATAAACTGGAATCTGATGTTGAAGCTTTAAATCCCATGGCAGGTAGATAGCTTGTAAACTTAGAGTTCCAAGCTCTTGGAGCCTGTTTAAGCCCATAGAGAGATTTAATCAGTTTGCAGACATGTGTTGGCTTAGTGACATCCACAAACCCCTGTGGTTGTTTCATGTATATATCTTCCTGCAATTCACCATGCAGGAATGCATTTTTGATATCAAGCTGTCGTAAATCCCAATGGTTAATAGCAGTTAATGCTAGGACAATTCTAACTGTGGTATGTCTCACAACTGGACTAAAGGTTTCAGAATAATCAACACCTTGCTCTTGAGAAAAACCTTGTGCCACCAACCGGGCTTTGTACCGTGAAACTGTGCCATCTGGATTCTTTTTGATTTTGTAGACCCATTTGCTGCCAATAATAGTCCTATCACTAGGAGGTGGGACCAATTCCCAAGTGCCTTGAGCCCGAAGAGAATCATACTCGTCTTGCATAGCACTCTGCCACTGTGGCATGGTAGCAGCCTTTCTGAAAGTTGATGGTTCAGCATCATCACTATTAACAGCCAAAAAGGAAAAACCACCACCAAAGGAAGTGTCTTCAGCTAATTGAAGTGACTGAAGTTCAGGAAATGTAGCTAAATAGCCCTTATAATTCCTCTGTGGTATTGTACCACTCTTCAACCTAGTGACCATTGGATGAACAGAAGTATTATTGGATTCACCAAGAGGAGACGAAATAGGAGATGAAAAAGGTAAAATTACCTCAAGCTGTGTATCATTGTGGACAGGCAACATTTGTGGTACACCAATAGAGCTAGGAGTGATGAGAGAGGAATCTGGAAGTGATGAGATACCCTGTGACAGTGATAAGGATTCTGAACCTGATACTTCATTCAAGGAACCTGATCTTTCAGCAGAATGAGCACCATGATTGGATAAAGAGAGAGACATATCCTGGACAGCCTCACCAATATTTGTCCTAGGAGGAGTCGGATCCTCTAGAACAGAAGCCATAGGAATCTAAACAACAATAGGCCTCTGAGTTATACCCGAAGGCTTTGAATTGTCACTGACCTTAGTACTGTGCAAGATCTTATATGGAAAAACTGATTCATCATGAATTACATGCCTTGATAAAATCATCTTCCTTGTTTCCACATTATAGCATACAACACCCTTATATCCCAAAGCATAACCAAGGAAAACACATTGAGCAGACCTTGCTTGCAACTTATTAGCATTATAAGGTCGAAGAAATGGATATACTGCAGTTCCAAAAACTTTTAAGTTGTGAATATCAGGAACCTTATCAAACAACAGTTGATATGGAGACTTCATTTGTAACACTTTGCTTGGCATTCTATTGATTAAAAAAGAAGCATATGAACAAGCATGATACCAGAAAGATAGAGCCAAGTTTGCTTCAGACATTAAAGTCAATGCTGTTTCTACCAAATGTCTATGTTTCCTCTCAGAAATGCCATTCTGTTGAGGAGTGTATGGACATGATATTCGATGAACAATCCCTTTTGATTCCAGAAAATCACCAAACACTTTACTCATATACTCTCCTCCTCCATCAGTTTGCAAACATTTAATGGCAGTGTTGAATTGATTGGATACAAAAGCATGGAACTTGATAAATGCAGAAACAGCTTCAGATTTATTAACCAAAGGAAATATCCACAAAAATCTGGAAAACTCATCAATAAAACTGATGTAATATCTATATCCTTCAATTGATACTTTTGGAGAAGGCCCCCATACATCCGAATGTACTCTTTCAAACATAAAGGTAACACTACTTTGTTTTACAGGAAAAGACTGTCTACACATTTTACTGGAAATGCAGGAAGTACATAACATCTGAGAAGAATCTATACTAACTGGTACTTTGGCTGCTTTGAGCATTGCAGTCAATATTTCTTCAGAAGGGTGTCCTAGCCTCTTATGCCAAATCGCAGTCTTGATCATCTTTCCCACAAAACCAGCCTTTACACCTTGTGATCTTTTATTCACAGAACCAGATCTTGAAAACACTGTCACAGGTATTGTAAAGAGTTCCCCATCACTCCTTCCTTGGTAGAGTACCACATTGGTTGCCTTGTCCTGTATGAAAAACACAGTATCATCACATATAAACCAGCAGTCATTATCATGACATAATTGCTTTACTGATAAAAGATTCACAGTAATATATGGGACATGTAAAACATTTTTGAGGAATAAACAATGGTCCGGAGTAAAAAGGTTAGTAGAACCAATATGCTGCACATCCAAACCTTGACCATTTCCAATGATTATCTTCTCATCTCCATTGTATGCAGTAGCTTGGGACAAATTATTAAGATTTGCAGTCATATGATGAGTAGCTCCAGTATCGAGCACCCATGTATCAGCAGCAGAAAACCCATGTGGATGAGACTCAGTTGTTGGTGGAGAGAAACTAGATGGACCTTGTGCAGATAATGCAGTGAGTAATGGAGGTGGTGGAGCCCCTTGATAGGCATAATTGTTCCTGTGAAAACACTCTAATGCAGTATGACCTTTCTTTCCACAAATCTGACACACCAAGATTGGATACTGATTGGCAGGAGCAGTACTTCTGAAATGACAATTAGGTGCAGTGTGACCTCTCCGTGAGCATATTTGACATTCAGGAGTGATTGATGATCTATAAGTAGTATTCCCATTCCAATTCTGCCAATTTGAACTACCCTTTGATCCACCATTAGATGACTGACCATTAAAACTGGACTGAGAATTTCTGCCTGAATCAGAAAACGAGCTATTTGACCCCTTATTCTTGTTGCCAAAATAAGGTTTTGAAGCATTATTTCCATAAGAGTTCCTGGTATTATTGAATGACCCTCTATTCTGAGAAGGAAAAATCCTCTGAGTACTGCCAGTAAACCCATAACCTCCTTGATAGTCAGTAGCCCCAATGGTAGAACTTTCACCCCATTGATAACCACTAGCCCCCATAGCAGAGCTTTCACCATGATAAGTACCATTTGCTTGATAGGAACCAGAATGGCCTTTTCCATTACCCCCATCCATATACATTGCTGCCATTGAACCAGTAAGAACTGAAACTCTGGAGTCAATGGTCAGTTCAGCACTAAGAAGCTGTGCACGAAAATCTTTCAAAGAAATTGGTGTCTCCCGTGCCAAAATCACAGTTCTAATCATATCAAACTCCTGAGGTAATCCAGTTAAAACAGCAATAACCAGATCATTGTCAGAAACTCTTTCTCCAGCAGAAACTAACTGATCTCTTATAGCCTTTAATTTCAACAAAAATTTATCAATCGAGTCCCCTCCTTTCTGTGCAGTATGGAACTCAGTCTTTAACTGATTGATTCTTGAAACTGACACAGAGGCATAACGATCTTGTAAAGCACTCCATGCCTCCTGTGATGTCTTACAGCCAATAACATGCTCCATTGCATCATCAGATAAAGTAGCAATAAGCAAACTAAGTAAAGCCATATCCTGTTTAACCCAAGTCTTATACGCAGTAGTGATCTCTTTTGTCACACCATTTTCAGTATGTATGACATATTTAGGTGGACAGGGATTATCACCAGTAAAGAAATCCAGTAAGTCATACCCACGCAAAACAGACTGAAACTGAAAATTCCACTTAACAAAATTATCATCCTACAGCTTCACAGTGAGCATGCCCAAAAGATTTTCGATCTTCACAGATTCGATGGTATTTGCAGACATATTGACAATCAAGAATTCAAGAATTTCTCAACCAAGATTTTGTATATGATGAACCAAACAAAATCAATGCAAGCAACCCTCTTTGGCAATCGGCCTTTATCAGAGGAGATATATCAAACTACTACAAACTGTACTAACTCCGGCAATCGGCCTTTAAGGAGAAAGTAATCCTCTTTGGCAATCGGCCTTGAACAGAGGAAAGATATCAAACTACTACAAACTATACTAACTCCGGCAATCGGCCTTTAAGGAGAGAGTATACTAATCAAGAAGAAAATGGCAATCTGCCTATGTAAACATTCAATTGGCTATCGGCCTTGTAAAGCAATGAAAATACCAAACAAAAACTCACTGAGACAAAACATCAAACACCTGGCGTGCACTGCTCTTCCTGACCCAAGAAACTTCCATATTGAAGCATATAAACCTTGCCCACAAGTCGAACATTCTTCATAGATCACCAATCTTCCAGAGAAACTACAGCGGAAACCAAACGATCACCCATGGCGATGATACCATATTAACACTACACTATGAATCTAAGAAGAAGAACAGAACAATCTTTAAGTATAGCAGCAGAGAAAGAAAGAGAGAACAAGAGATTTGTATATTTCTGAATGTAGTCGAATACAATTCTTAGAGAGAACCTTTCTATTTATACATGCTTATTTCTATCTTTTTCAGTTTCTAACAAACCCCATAACCACCTTATATCTTCCTACAATCCCAACTAACTATCTAACTGACAGAATAACAACCTTGCTGATGTGGACTGCTGATGTGGATTGCTTATGTGGTATATCATTCAACATAAAACACCTTGACTTCAGAAGCTGACTGGAAACATTTGGCAACCATACTTAATAGCATTATCATCCATAATTCATTTTGGCAATCATCCAAAATGGAAAAACAAATACATGGAACCCAATATTTTCTCACATCAGACGTCACGTTGGTGTCACCTAATATGAAAGTTACCCTAGGATCATAGGAAGAATACTGCCACTAAACGACAAGGAAATTTATAGAAGGATAGGATCATAGGAGGAACTTAAACCACAATTTCTGGTTCTTGAAAATTCAAATGTGATAAGGATTAAGTCCAAGTAAATGATAACAAGTAACAACTTTGCCTTTTTTCTTTGGACGACATCATTACCTTACTTCCACTACTGGGACTAATTGTTTGACATTTCGGTACGCCAAGGACCAAGACCGTTAAAGCACCTTGACTTCAGAAGCTGACTGGAAACATTTGGCAACCATACTTAATAGCATTATCATCCATAATTCATTTTGGCAATCATCCAAAATGGAAAAACAAATACATGGAACCCAATATTTTCTCACGTCAGATGTCACGTTGGTGTCACCTAATATGAAAGTTACCCTAGCCCTAGCTATGAATGGAAATTTTGAAGTTTGTACATTTTCTGAGGGACTGGACTGTGAGATTGCTGATTTTCTCATAGTTCCCCTAAAGTATCATTGCAAGAAAGCTTGTTGTGGATGCAACCTTTTTAAAAATGGTAACAATTACTAGTGAGATCAAGTTTTCTTAATTTTAAAACTTCATGGGGGCTCGAGTCTCTAGCAAGAGAATTCCACCACTGTAGACATATCCAGTTATTAACGCCTCACTTCCCAAATATTGTTAGCAAATTGAGAACAAAATAGTTGAATTATGCAAAAGTTTAAAAGAAAAAAAAAGAGATTGTGGAGAGGATGTGAATATTTACCTAAAACCACATAACCAATCGTTCCTGTTATTCCGGCGGAACTTGTCTGATTTGTTGAAGCTTTTATACTGTTCAGTTGTGAGAGAAACCTTGCTAATCAAAGTCAGAAACATGTCCAGTACTCGACTTGTTGTACAAAAGACCAGTAATTGGCTTCAGATCACAATAAACTATCGATGTTTCACAGTGATTATGAAGATAATCGACTAATCAAGAGCACAAGCAACATCAATGGCAATGCTGAGCCCTTGCAAAAGATTTAAACTCTTGGGTGCCTCTCTTGCTTCTTTAATATCAGTCGGTGGATGCAGCCACTTCTCTAAGCTTGCTTTTTCCATGTACTCATAAACCAAAGCCTTGAAATCATTACCAAGAGAATCAACACTTGAACATGCAGTTATAATCTTGACGAGATTTTGATGCTTGATATTTCTCAAAGCCTCACATCCAGATATAAAACGCTTTGCTGCTCCATGGCGTAACAAGTTAAACACCTTTACGGCGGCAACCAATTGAGCTCTATCATCAATATAGAGAACTCCCTTGTACACAACCCCAAAACTTCTAGCACCAATCAAATTAGCCTTAGCAGAGTAGCATATGAAACTTGCAAATAAGAGTTTGTTATTTTACTTAACGAAATTTCTTTCCTTTCCTTTCTTGACGAACAAAGAAAGAAATATGACAAAACACTAAAGGGGATTATTTAATGTCAAGTTTCGAAATGATCCTCCCTTATTGGACTTGCACTTGCACTTGCAGTTGGAGATTGGCACTACCTCCGTAAAGCCTGATGTTGCCAGTTATCGAATTTCTTTGCTTTTCTTATCTTAATGCTGTACAATAATCTGAATTGTCTATTTCTATGCCACCCTTTAAAGTCCAACTTCGCCAAAAACCAAAGTAATTCGTACTTGTTTTGTCATCTAATTGTTATTCAATAAATAAATGAATTATATTTTTCAGTTAAATACTGAAATTTTTACAATGTTAATTAAATGGTTAAATGATTTTTTATTTAGTTGATTTTTTTTTTCAAAGTTGTCTCTAGAGGATGAACTAGAAAGTATACATGTGTCCGATCATCTTACAACATTGCAGAATGAGAGAGAGAGCCGAGAAGGTAGAGCGCAAAGGTCCAATTAAATCCGTAACATCCCACATTCGACAAACTTAGGTAGGGTGAGTAAATTGCGTGTTTGAGTAGTTCTATATGACGAGTAAATTTCATAGTTATCGGTATGGGTTTCCAACTGTTATGAATAGTAGAAAAGAGGTACAAAGGCAGTAAAAGAATGAGAAGAATAATGACAATGAGAACCACTACTTGGTGAATACACAAGACTATTTTACCCAACCAAAAAAAAAAGAAAGAAAAAATACTTACGACAAGAATGAAGCATATCAATCAACATTCTATCACTTCTGAAATCTGTACATGTATGGTCAACTGCAAAGCTCAGCACATAGCTGCTGAGTCCGGGAGGGGCTGGGATCCAACAATGAATATGTTCCATTTCTACCATTGCTTACGCACATTAAGTTCAGCTGATTCCCTATCTGGCTCAACTGCAAGATTGGTGCATATATGCATATAAAGAACAATATGTCAATACAAAACCAATTTATAGTACTATCAAAGTACGTTGCAGAAGTAATTTCTTGACACAGAATTTCGAGTCATTTCTTAAATTACATTTCTTTAAGGCATTAGACTAAACAGCATCCCAAACTAGAACGACTGAATGCAACCATGAACATATTAACAAGCAAGCACTTCTCTCTATCAAATCTTAAGGCGGAAGTTAATATGCAAATAAAAGTACAGCATATTATCAGACAATAAATATTTCATGACTTGCAATTCCATTTTGATGTAGGGACACAGCTCAAATAATGACACCAAGAACAGTGACTGCTTAGATTGACCCCTCGATAAAGAGTAACCAAGCCAAGAGTATACCTGTAAAAAACATGACTTCTGTCAGAAAATGCCTGCATATACTGATACTACGCAAATATGAGGAAAATGAACCTTTATTTCCAATAACAAAACAACAAAGTACTGCCAACACATGCAATCCAAAACAGCAAAGTATAAGCCGCTATCAACAAAGTGATCAATTAGTATTACACAGAGAATAGCGATAACACAATGCCTTCTTCAAACCATTCAGATGAGAAACAAGCAAATACAGAGCCTATTCGCAATGAAAATATTACAAGACACATGATATCTACATATCTACACAAAATCCAGTTCTCTGATTTTATAAAAAAAAATATGTGCACACGTCAACTGTGGCTACCAGATTCTCATGCAGGGAGTCGGTTAGGTTCATGAAGTTAAACAGTTAAATCAGAGATCGAGGAGGAGCTTACCCAACAATCAATAGTATCAAAGAGAGGACCCACAATACATATTGTAGAATTTTTGATGTGTATTTCATTAAGAAACAATTACAAATGAAACATATATATAGGAAAAGAAAGTAGACATAAGCCTAACTTGCCTAACTTGCCTAACTTACCTAATTTCCTAACTTGCCTAACTTACCTAATTTACACAAAGAATGTTGACTAGCCTAACTTCACTAGTCATCCAACATGTTTATTTCATGCATGCATTTTACACAAAGAATGTTGACTAGCCTAACTTCACTAGTCATCCAACATGTTTATTTCATGCATGCATTTTAACACAAGATATGACTTGCATGCATTCTTCCAACACTCCCCCTCAAGCTGGATCGAGAGGATTCACTGAGCCAAGCTTGCCCAATAACCGATGAAACTGAGATGATGCTAGTGCCTTTGTAAAAAGATCTGCTAGTTGATCATGGCTTCGTGTGAACATGGTCCGGATGATTTGCGTTTGAACTTGAGCTCTGATGAAATGACAATCCACTTCAATATGTTTGGTTCTTTCATGGAACACAGGATTGGCAGCAATGTGCATGGCTGCCTGATTATCACACATAAGCGTCATAGGAGTAGAACTAGGAAACCCTAAGTCTGAAAGAAGCCCTTTAAGCCAAATGAGTTCACACGCAGTGGCTGCCATGGCTCGATACTCAGCCTCTGCGCTGGAACGAGCAATTACTTGTTGCTTCTTACTCTTCCATGTGACAAGGTTTCCACCAACAAATGTACAATAGCCTGTGATTGATTTCCTATCAATTGCATTACCTGCCCAGTCTGCATCTGTGTAGCCACTAATGACAGTGGACTGATTGTTATGCATTGTAATTCCTTGCCCAATTGAACCCTTAAGATAACGAAGGATTCTCTTAACAAGGTTAAGGTGATCAACAGTGGGAGAGTGCATGAACTGACTAGCCAAGCTCACTGCATATGTGATATCTGGACGAGTGATAGTGAGGTATATGAGCTTGCCTACTAATCGTTGATAGTAGCTTACATCATGCATGGCTTCTCCATCTATGCTGAGCTTCAGTTTACAATCAACGGGAGTGATAGCAGGCTTGCAATCAAGCATTTTTGCTTCTTGAAGGAGGTCCAATACATATTTCCGTTGATGTAGAAACAGTCCTTTTGAAGATGTTGCCATTTCGATCCCCAAAAAATACTTTAACCTCCCCAAATCTTTGATAGCGAAAGCTTGATGTAGTGAGAGTTTTAGTGCCTCAATCTCCACGGTATTATCTCCAGTGATGATAAGATCATCAACATAGACGAGGACCACCAACTTCCCCCTGGTGCCAGTTCTTACAAATAACGAAGAATCAGCATTACTTCGCATGAATCCAGCCTTTTCCAGAACAGAACTGAGCTTGGCATACCAAGCTCTTGGTGATTGTTTCAATCCGTATATGGCCTTGTGCAATTTACAAACCATGTTGCCTTTAATACCATCATAGCCTGGAGGAGGTTGCATATACACTTCTTCCTGCAGCTCGCCGTGAAGGAAAGCATTCTTCACGTCCATTTGGTAGAGTGACCATCCACAATTGATTGCAACTGACAGTAAAACCCTGACTGAGTTCATCTTGGCCACCGGTGCGAATGTTTCCTTATAATCTACACCAAAGGTTTGGGTGAAACCTCGAGCAACAAGTCTAGCCTTGTGTCTCTCGATAGATCCATCAGCTTTGAATTTAGTCTTGTAAATCCAACGACTTCCAACAGCCTTTTTTCCTGGTGGTAGTTGAACTAGGCTCCAGGTGCAATTCTCTTCCAGTGCACGAATCTCTTCTTTCATGGCTTGGTTCCATTGTGGGAGAAGAGAAGCTTCTTGAAAGCTTCTTGGTTCATAGTGCTTATCAATTTCACTGAGAAATGCAGCATGAGATGTTGAGAACTTACTAAAGCTGATACATTCATTGATTGGATGTCGTGAGGCATATGTAACATAGTCCTGCAACCTAGCTGGAGGTTTTCTGATTCGAGGAGGATTTCTTTTAATCACCTGAGACTCTGTAGAGGGCGGAGAAGGATCAGAGTTGGGCTCGTCTTCACTCTCACTGGCAGTAATTTGGTCAGTTTGAACTTCTTCACAATCTGGACTTACAATGACTGATCTCTTTTCCAACATCGGATAATTAAAGTTTTGAGGGAGTGGGAACATGTCAACTAAATCCTCCCCCTGACTTGTAAAATAGGGATAGTCTTCTTCGAACTTCACATCTCTTGAAACTGTGCACTTCTTAGTGACTGGATTGAAGCACTTGTATCCCTTTTGAGTGGTCGAGTATCCCATAAACACACACTTGGTTGCCCTGGCATCTAGTTTGTCACGGTTCAAGGTTTGGATGTGAACAAAACACACACAACCAAACACCTTGAGATGTGTCAAATCTATTTTCCTCCCCTTGAGAACTTCATAGGGAGATTTAAACCCTAGCACACGACTTGGAAGTCGATTGATGAGATAAGTGGCAGTAAGGATGGCAAACGACCAAAATTTCTTTGGAACGTGCATGTGAATCATGAGAGCACGAGTTTTTTCCAAGAGATCTCTATTTTTCCTCTCGGCTACTCCATTTTGTTGGGGAGTCCCCACACAGCTGGTTTGATGTATGATACCCTGAGAACTTATGTATTGAAGCATGTTGTTGGATAGAAATTCAGTGCCATTATCTGACCTTAAAACCTTAATGTTTGATTGAAATTGCGTTTTAACATGCATGTGAAAGTCTTTGAAAATGGTAGGGACTTCACTTTTTGATTTCATAAGATATAGAAAACTTGTTCGAGAGAAATCATCAACAAATAGAACAAAATATTTAAAACCTTCCATTGATTCAGTTGCAGGTCCCCATACATCGGTGTGTACCATTTCAAAAGGTTTACTTGTCCTAGACATTGAATTACCAAAAGGTAGCCTAGTAAACTTAGAAAATTGACAAGTATCACAAGTAGGATAGGGGTTACAAAAATTTGGAAACAGTTTCGACAAGACAAGTTCAGAAGGGTGAGCTAATCTCCTATGCCAAAGTTGGTTTTCATCTATGGACTTCGATTGAGCTTGAAGAGCCTGAGTGAAACATGCATTCTTGCACAGGTAGTAAAGTCCATTTATGAAGACCCCTTCACCAATCATCTTCATGGTGAGAACATCCTGAAACATTACTTTATTTGGTGAGAAAATAGCACGGCAGTTTAAGGTGTTGGTGATCTTTCCAATTGACAAAAGTTGGAAGGGAAAGGTTGGTACATAGAGGGCAGTGGAAGATGTTTTTTGAGAGAGTAAGTTTATTTCTCCTTTTCCCAAAACTAAGACATTTTTTCCATTTGCAACAGACACATGTGAGGGGCTTGAAAATTTTTTAAAATGATGTAAATTTGTAACTTTGTTTGTCATATGATCTGTGGCGCCTGAATCAATTATCCAACAATCAATTTCAGTACTAGTTAATAGGGCAGTAGTAAAGGCTTTGAGTATACCTGATGCTTCTCCCTTTGGAACTTTCTCATTTCCAGCAAGAAATCCGGCAAATTGTCCCAACATAGCTGTGTGACTACCCTCTTCATTGCCTTGACCATGTGAGCCTCCTCCGTGCCCCTTACTTTGTAGGTAAGCTGCAAATTCATTGATCAATGACAATGGATTGGCAGTGAACTCCATGGATCCTTGTGAGATAGTAGGAGCGTGAGCATTAGCAAGTTGTGCCTTGAAATGAGGTTGAAATTGTTGTGAGGACCTTGGTATCATCCTTCCATCTTTGCTGAACTTAGGCTTGAGTTCAGGATGGAGTTCCCAACACTTGTCTTCCTCATGACCAACACCATTGCAATATTTGCATTTTAGATGTGTGTTTCTTCCCTTGTATACCTTGGCTTCTGAGTTCTTGTACTTTGATGCATATGCCCGAGTCTCTGTTAATCTAGGATTGTGATCAACATTCATAACCTTCTTCCTTGCTTCTTCTCGTTGGATAGTTGCACAAACATTGTTGAAGGTAGGCAGGTCTTGACTCATCAAGATGTGACTCCTTAGGTCCTCGTACTCAGAGCTCAAACTCCCTAACAGCTGATAAATTTTGTCTTCCTCAGCTCGTTTTAGGAGAATGGTAGGATCTGTGGTATGAGGGAGATATACATCCAACTCATTCCACATGGCTTTGAGGCTCCCAAGGTGTTGAACAAATGCTTTCCCTTCTTGTTGAGCACTGGCAATGTCCTTCTTTAATTGGAAGACCCGTGCATAGTTGTTTTGATTTCCATACATATCCTGCAAAGCTTTCCAAAGATCATGTGCGGAATTGGAGTAGCTAAAAATTTCAGCAACATGTTTCTCCATGGTGTTGAGCAGCAAGGACATGACAAGTTGATCTTTGCAGAGCCATGCATTGTATGTAGAGGAAGAACTGTCTGGAGCTTCCACGCTTCCATTTACAAACCCTAACTTCCCTTTGCCTCCGAGAGCTAGTGAAACAGCTCGGGACCAAGGAAGATAATTGAACTCGTTCAAGAGAACTGAACACAAACGTTGATTGGTGTTAACCTCAACGTCTGAGAAGTTTAGAGAGAGATTGTGCCGGGTTTCCTCATCATGATTCACAGAACTTTCTTCAGTCATGACTTAGACTTTGAAAGAAAGAAAAAATTGCAGCAGCAAGAATGGCAGAGACAGGTTACAAATGAACCTGCTCTGATACCATGTAGAATTTTTGATGTGTATTTCATTAAGAAACAATTACAAATGAAACATATATATAGGAAAAGAAAGTAGACATAAGCCTAACTTGCCTAACTTGCCTAACTTACCTAATTTCCTAACTTGCCTAACTTACCTAATTTACACAAAGAATGTTGACTAGCCTAACTTCACTAGTCATCCAACATGTTTATTTCATGCATGCATTTTACACAAAGAATGTTGACTAGCCTAACTTCACTAGTCATCCAACATGTTTATTTCATGCATGCATTTTAACACAAGATATGACTTGCATGCATTCTTCCAACACATATTGATACATCTTGTGTTTAGATTTAACTGGAATAGTAACACATCCAGGGGAGCATTCCGTTGGGTAAGCCATTTAAACTGGGGGCGGATCAAAAACAAAAATCCAGGAAGAAATCCAGAGACAAATCCTCCAATATGAGCAAAGTTGTCCACGTGTGGCAGAATTCCCACTGCTAAGTTTATTATGATGATGAAAAGGAGAGTAAGCAATGCTGCTAACTGCCAATCGAAATCTGAAACTGTAAGATCAAACGGTCGTGCACATACTATAAAGTATAAAGAGGTGCATCATTGAGCATACAGAATTTTATTTACCTTATTTACATACATTGTCCAATTTCATGTGAGCTCTCAAAGCATGCTTCCTAGTAAACCAAAAAGTGCACCAGAAGCACCAACAGAAATACCATATTGAATAAAAAGAGCTGAAAGCAAACTCCCACCAAAATCAGACATGAGATATAGGAAACCAATTCGAACTACCAAAAAACAAATCAGAAAAACATTAGAATTTCAAACCAATTAGTTAAAACAGTTCATCAAAACAACTGTACATGATGTAGATCAGCATCAAACTATTATTTTTTAAATCTTTTCAAATAGACGGCATCTTGAAACATTTCAAATTGAGGCGCCATGTCTACATGTACAGGATATCCAAAACAATCTTTGTTCCCACCGATGTGATGGAAAACTGAAATAATCTCTCAGCTTCTGTTTCAAGCAATTTTATTTTGTAAAATGGAAATCTATGTCTAAAACTACAGTTTGAACCGCATCTTCGGTGTATACTCTTTTCTTTGCTCACCGCTGAATAAAACGTCCTCTTGTTTCCATCAAACCAAACAACATACCGGTGTAAGTTATAATGCAACCAGCACTACATGACCACTACTCTAGGTTACAATTCAATAAACAAATGCATAGATTTCCTCTATAGATTAATTGCAAGGTAGCTAAAGCCATCCGGAAAGCGTTTCTCTTCTAGATTTATGAAAGAAGTTTTGCACTTGGTAACTAATTTATTATTCCACAACTTATGTCGTGTGCTTTATCTTTTAATACATACACTTATGGATGTGGCCATCCATGCATGATAACATACATGAAGCTAAAAATTTAGATGCACACCAAATCCAAATTCTTGCTCAAGCCGAATTCCAATGAATACAAGACTCAGCATATTGGCAAGCACATGGAAAACTCCAGCATGTAACCACATACATGAGATCAGCCGCCATCCCTGGTGTTGATGAACCACCACTCTCTGCGCGTCTAGAGCACCCATCTTTTCTAACCTTTAGGATGAAAACACATAAGAAACAAGTTAGATATGCAACTGAGACCTATTGACCCTTACGGGGCATGTCTATAGCTCTTATTTCCAAACAGATGATAGCTCCCTCGCCCTTGTAGTGCTACTTTTAGCAGTTATAGACTTCGGATGAAGCACACTGAAATGAGCACATTAAATAGCTTAAAAGAATGACAAACAAGTCCTTTAAGAATGCACACCCGCTCTTACCAGAGATATTAAGACAAAACAATTTCCATGATCATTCTACCATTGGCCTCACAGACCAAGGAAAGTCAAACGAAAACGAAAATTTTGAAACCAAGTCGCTAAAGAACACTAATGTAAAACTTTAACCCTATAACATACTACAGGGGACATTTTGATTAACATAGCAATCTAATCAAACCAAGTAGCTAACAACTGCAGCTCTTCGAGCACCTTTCTTCTTTGTTCAAGCATTTCCGATACGCCGACATCAAATAGACATCAAGCATGGCCTGAATGTCACTAAATACCTAAAACCCTCATTACCCCTCAAGCTCCTTTAAGTTTGTCAACTAATCGTAGATTCGCTTGTATATTCACTAGGTTTCCCAAGTCCAACATTGATTAAAACCAGAATTACATCAAGCTTCATGCAGTTCAACTATTTTCTTTACACATATATCTAATATAACCAAAATTCCAAATCCACCAAGTCACAAAATTTGCCAAATTTTTTGTAAAAACATAACTTTCACATTACTCTTACCTAAAAGAGTCTCGACCTTGATTGATCCCACTCTAATTTCACAAAAAAAAAAAAAAAAACCAGCCCAACTATCACACCCTCCTCATCATTATTTCACCAAAAACACAAAAACAAAAGCTACTTACATGAAATGGGACCGCCACTGCGTCAGTTCCCCACAATCCACAACTAAAATTATCCAAATTTCCACATGCGAGCACCCAACAAATCCCAAAACACAAATTTCAATCCAAAACTACAAACCCCAACAATTTTAAACACAAAAACTAATAAAAGAGTGAAGTTTTACGTGGTTGAAGACGCCCAAGAAGTGGGTTTTCCTTGAAGGGCGATGAGATTTTCAACGGAAAGGACTCCAGATCCCTTCCACGAAATCCATAAGACCGGGATCAGACACTTAAAATTTGATCTAACCTATTATAATTTTTATAATGTGTTATGTTTATAATTGTTAGATCAAATTTCAATAGTTTGAATATCTAAACTTGATGGATTTGGTGAAAAAGAGCTGGAGAGGATCCCTTTCCATTTTCAACTACTTTCATCGCATCACGTGTCATTATCTATTAGTAATATCAACTCATATTTTTGTTTAAGTGTGAACTTTGTAAGTTTTTAGATATTTTTTGTTTTAAGTTTTTTTCTATTTTTTTTTTTTGGATTTTTCACCATGGGATTAATCCTAGCCATTGAATTTTTCAAAATTTTAATATCAAATGCGTCACAAAGTGCCACGTGGCACAACATCATCTTTTTAAATTTCTTTTATCGTTTGAAATTTAATGGTTCGGATCAAAAAGTTGTTGAAAATCCAACAGCTATGGGGCGCCCAAATTGGAGGTGTTTGGTTTAGTTTGGTGCACGGGGTTGGGGCCAGCCTTCTACTACTTGACATCAAGCCCATCGTTACTTATTGCCAACGGGCTGCAAGGGTAGTTCAACGAGCCTCTTGGAGCTCACCAATTGCCTGCCCAATTTGGCATCAATGGACCATATTTTTTTCGGTCAAGGGCAATTTAACCCAATTGCCTGGTGGATTGGCAAGAATTATGATGAGCATGGTAGAATTTTCAGCAAGGGAGTATACACCTAAAATAGTCAGGAAGAAGCTCTGTAATGTCTTTTGTTTGAACTTATAATTTATACAAAAGTTTTGTCCGGAATAATGTTATATTGTCAGACAATTTTAAATGCAACATTGTCAACAATTTTTGGAATGACGGACTAGCTAATTTTAAGATCAATTTTAGAGAGACCCCTCATAAAGCTTTACTTATAGTTGTACTTTTGTTGTGGGTGGGTTTTTTTTGGAGGGTGGGGTGGGGTTTCCCTTATTTTTGGGGCTAGCTACATGCATGGTAGAAAAGCTACCCTAATTGGAGTCGAGATCTTTTCTGGATTTTTGTTTTCGAAGTTCAAGAACTCGGATATCCAGGTAGTTAAAGAGAGGGAGATATGAACTTGTGGTTTGTGTGAGGAAGGCCATTAGAATGAGCTAATGAGAACCATATGATTTAAAATGAGTGGTTTGGATCTCTGTGTTTGTCGGCTTCGGACACAGAGATTCGAAGAAGGTCTCCCCTATTTGGTACAGTTCATTTAACGGGGAGCTTCATTGAATCACAATAATATGTAGGAGTACAAAATGATTGAAAGGAGCCCTCCTAAATTCGCCTTATGCCCTAATTATATGAGGGTGGTGGTGGTGGTTAGAATTCAATTAAATCCCATACATTTTGGAGGTTTTCATTTAATCTTGCAAACATGCATACTTCAGCAAAATATTTCCCACTAAAAATAAGTATATTTAGTTTTGGTAAGACGATATTATAAGCTATAACTTATGAGAGAAGAATTTAAACTTGAATATAAGAACGCGACAAATATAATACCTTACCAACCAACCTAATCTACATTTAGGGAGGAAATATATATATAGACGCAAACAAAATCATGAACATTATAATGCTCAAGTTGGCATGCATTATCTCATCAAAAACCTTATTATTTGGTTGGACGTAGGGACCATAATTTTCCCAAGGAATTTTTTTTTGAAATGTTGTATGAACTTGTACATCTTTTTCAATGTGTCATATAAACTAAAATTTTAAGCAATTTGTCATCTCACCCTAACTCTGTTAAGTTTTCCATCCAAAATAAGTCATGTGTCTCGCACATGACTTGTGTTCAGGGTTATTTCTATCATTTTAAGATCTTTTAACAAGTTTTTACTTTTCTTTAATACAACCCTTAAAATTTGTGTTAGAGGGTATTCATGCGGATATTTGTGTTCAAGTAGTGCATATGCATCTACAACTCCATTTCTGGCACCAAACCTCAACCCATTTCTCATAATTACAAAGTGTATATAAAATTTGATTTCGTGACATGCTAAACTGAATACACCCACTTTTGTATCTTAACATATTTTGAGCAACCATAAGAGAATGCAATGCCTGATCATTTCATTGCTACCATATCAAAAATATTGTTTCATTGCTTGGTTATGTTCAAAATAAAAAACACCAGCTTAAAGTTCACAACATTGTCTTAAAATTCACAACATTGTCTTCATCAAAAAAAAAAAAATTGACATTAACAAAAAGTCTAAATTTCCAAATGATTTCCTTAAGATTCTACGGTTTTGAGGTAGCTTTCTTGAATTGTGCACTGACTTGCCTCTTGCATTTTGTTTCACTCTACCTCTTTTAGAAACCTACCAACAATTAAAAAAATTAAAAAAATAAAAAAATAAAAAAATAAAAAACCCTGAAAAATTAACAGATGGCATTGGGTTATAAAAAGCACACACGAGAAAGGGATAAAGACATAGGTCAAAAGAACTTGCATTACATGAAGATTGTTCTCGTCCCTAATTTGGTGGAGTTTCACTTTCCATATTTCCTCCAGTGTCATGCTACAAATAATCAATAAAAGAGTTACACATACATCCGTCTATAAATACAAGACTAAAATTTAAAATACCAAAGTTTTCAATGAGCACACCATTGCTTGTGTTTGCCCACTTTAAGTAATTGGTGAGTTATGGCCAATTTCATTGGCCGCACAAGTTTGTCCTCTCCCAGCTTCTCCATAGGCCTATGAGATGATATTCCCCAATTTATAACAACCATATGTGACTTAAAATGCAAATAAGTGACACTTAGATGATGTCCTAAAATAAGATCTGATCCAATGACATGCTGGTTTGTCGTCAAACCAACTTATAGCCAATCCATCTTCAACTTCCATCTTAGTCATCTCTGCTTTAAATCTTGGAATGGTGGTTGCTCTAGCTGCTGACCAAAGAATTTGTTTCAATGCAATGCCAACGTGTGTTTTCTTGAAATTTTTATATAAGTGTCGAACACAATGTATGTGTTCAGCAGTTGGAATAAGGTCCTTCACAGCTTTTAATAACTCATTTTGTTTGTTTGACATAAAAACCCAAGCAAGCCCATTTTCAATACCCAAATCAGCGATGAGTAGCTCAAGAAACGAAGTCCAAGTTCTTCTATCTTCAATTTCAACAATTGCATATGCTACGGGATACATGCCATTGTTGGCATCAATAACAATGGCAGCAAGCAATTGGCCTGGATGTGGACCTTTAATGTGGCATCCATCCAATCCCACCACTGGCCTACAACCTTCCAAAAAGCCTTTTTTCAATGCTGTAAAGCATACGTACAACCTCTGAAACCTAGGCCTTCCTCCTTCCATTTCAGTCTTCACCAAAATTGTACTGCCATGAGTTCTTCGCTTGAGCTCCTCACAATAATCCCATAACCTTGCATATTGCTCCACATAAGCCCCTTCACTCTTCTTAGCTGCCAGCCTGCCAATGACCGTGCTTCATAAAGTTGAGCCGGTGTTATGTACAAATTGTATTGTTTATGAACAGTTTGTTGTAGTGTTCTAAAAGTCGGCCTAGGCGGCCGCTTAGGTGCTGAACGGTGAAAGGCCGATCCGATTTAGGCCAAATCGTTGATGAAAATTAGGGAGGGTTTAGGCGGCTGCCTAGGCGCTTTCTAGGCGTTCTAGGTGGTTTAGGCGATGGTAGAGGGCGGTAGGCGGCCAGTCTAGGCGGTCCACGATTTTGAAATCTTGTCGTCGATTATGCACTTTCGTCGTGAATTGCAAGCTTTCTTCATCCCTTCGCATTCACATCTTCGCAATCACTACATCTCCTAGACTTGCACCCTGTTGCATCTGCACCACATCTCTGCACTGTCTCACATCGCATCTTTCACGATCTCACCGCACCTAGTTTGCAACTTCAGAGGGAGAACAAGAGGGCAATGGGTTCACGTATGTTTCTGTTTTTATCAAAGAGGCGTTCACTTTGAGGAGTCACCACTCACAAGAGTTAATGAGTCAGCTACCAATGTCAACACATTTTCATTTTAAATTGTTTCTCTACGGTTCCTTTAACCCATACAACCTTTTTTAATTAAAAAAATATTAATTGTATCCTTTAGTTTATGTTCCGATAAAATTGTTTCTTTACATCATTTAACCCATGCAGTCTTTTTAAAAAATGAAAACTAATGAAAAGGGCTTCACAACTTTAAATCTTAACCAAAAACCACCTATTAACTTTATTTAATGATTAGGACAAAACTGGCTCAAACAATGAGTTTCCGATTTTACCCTGATGGCAACACCTTCACCCGTTTATTTAATCCGTTTCACTTCGGATGAAATAAAAAAAACTTTGGTACGTTTTCTACAAGTTTCTGTTGAGGATAGTGATCCAATGGCTTATAAGATGCCACTTGTCATTAGATAAGGAAGGAAGTTAGATTGGGTAGTTATAAGGAATGTGTAAACATGTAAACTCTAACTAACTGTAATCATTCTGTGTGTGAAACATTTCCCTCTTTCATCTTCCTTCTCTCTTCTTTATCAGAATACAGTAAGGTTTACATGGTATCATCGTCGGAATAGCTTGTCGCTCGGTGATCGATCTTGGTGATACTGCTTCCGCTTCCGCTTTCCATCTCCTTTCTTCCTGATCTCCATTAGTTTCTTCTTGAAAACAATTGATTCTGATTTTTTTTTTTTTGGGTCTTCATCGTGTTCTTTCTCTCTTTCTGCAAGAAACACATTCTTGCACACCAGGTGTTTGTCAAAAGTTTCTTGGTTCTTATTTGTCGAATTACTTCATAATGGTGACGGCTTCTCAACTACAAATCATTCAGTCCCCGATTACGTCTCTTATCTCCACAGTTTCTACTTCTGTAACGGTTAAGCTGGATGAATCCAATTACTTGACTTGGAATTTCCAGGTTCAATTAATGCTCGAAGGTTATGGCATTATGGGGTTTGTTGATGGTTCAATGCCCTGTCCTCCAAGATTTCTCACAGCTACTTCCAGTGAATAAGAGACTAATTCTGGTACCTCATTCACTCAAGCTGACTCTGAGGCTTATAAGATTTGGAAGATGCATGATCGTGCCCTCATGCAATTGATCACGACTACTCTTTCACCACCTGCAGTGTCGTGTGTTATTGGCAGTACAAGTGCTCAAGATCTCTGGAATCGACTGAAGGAACAATTTTCGATAGTGACTCGTACCAGTATCTTTCAAATTAAAGCTGCACTTCAAAACATTAAAAAGGGTAATGATTCGATCTCTCTATATTTGCAAAGGATCAAAGAGGCTAGAGATTACTTGTCTGCTGCTAGTGTGAAATTTGATGATGAGGATATAGTAATTCTTACTCTAAATGGCTTATCTGCTAAGTTTAATACCATCCGTTCGATTATTAGAGGAAGAGACAGTGTAATTTCCCTCAAAGATCTTAGGTCTCAACTTCTTGTTGAGGAAGCCATGCTTGAAAATATATCTGCTACTCCCTTGATGTCTGCTATGGTAGCTAGAGATTCTGATGTACAATCCACGGAAAAAGGGTTCAAAACTGGGAATCATTTCACCTCTAGAGGTGGATCCTCTGATGGTAACTCATCTGGTTATCATCCTTCGAGCTACATGCCTTTCTACAACAAGAATAAAGGAAGGGGGAAATTTCAGTATGGTTCCAATTTTAAGTCTTTCAATGGCAAGCAGTTTTATAACAATTCAACTCGAGGGATCCTTGGTACCTCTCCATCAAGCCAATACTCTTCCTCTAATTCTCAGGTGTCACCATGTCAAATTTGTGGAAATATGGTCACTTTGCTGATACATGCAGATTTAGGAACACTGATTCTCCAATTCCTGATGGTTGTCAAATCTGTGGAAAAAGAAACCACAGTGCTCAGTTCTGTCACTTCAGAAATTCCAATGGTCCAACTTCTCAGTCATCCATGAATGCATATCATGTTAATGCTTCAACACCACCTTTGGAACAACAATTGAATCCACAAGTATGGCTCACTGATTCAGGTGCTACCAACCATATGACTGCTGATCTAAGCAATCTGTCTCTAGCTACACCATATCCATCCACAGAAATGATTCAGACTGCCAATGGTGAAGGTTTGAGCGTATCCCATGTGGGCTCTTCTGTTTTACAAACTTCTGCTCACAAATTAAAGTTGAACTCTGTGCTTTGTGTGCCTAAACTTACTCAAAACTTACTCTCAGTACATAGACTATGTCTTGACAACAATTGTTGGCTAATTTTTTATGCTTTCTGTTTTTGGATTCAGGACAAAGTCACAGGGAGAGTACTGTTCAGAGGCCTATGCAATAATGGATTGTACCCTATTTCTATGCCTACTAAATCTGCATCATCCAAACCAATTTTTCCAGCCGCTGCATTTCTTGGTCATCAAGTCAACTCTAGCTTATGGCATAGCCAACTAGGTCATCCCTCTAATCCCATAACCTCTCTCATTCTTAAAAAATCTAACATACATGTGGTACCAGATTCTTCTCCAATGTTGTGTACTACATGCTTAGAGGGAAAATTTAGCAAATTACCTTTTATGCCTGTTTTGTCAAAATCCAATAAACCATTTGAGATTGTTCATAGTGATGTGTAGGGCCCTGCTCCTTGTATGTCTATAGAAGGTTTTAAATACTATGTCACTTTCATAGATGAGTATACAAGGTACTGTTGGATTTTTCCTATCACTAATAAATTAGCTGTTTGTTCTGTCTTTGCTGCCTTTTATCAGTATGTGTTAAATCATTTCTCTGTTTCCATTAAAACCTTACAAAGTGACGGTGGGGGTGAATACATAGGCAAGCAATTTCAGTCATTTCTAGTTCAAAATGGAATAACTCATCACATGTCATGTCCTCACACACCTGAACAAAATGGTCTGGCCGAGAGAAAGCACAGACACATTAATGAAACATTCATCACCCTGTTACAACAAGCTAAGTTACCTCCAAGTTTCTGGTCCTTTGCGTGTCAAACCTCAGTCTATCTCATTAATAGAATGCCTACTCAAACACTTCATCATAAATCACCATTTGAAGTCCTATTTGGATATGTCCCTGAAGTTAACCATTTAAGAATTTTTGGTTGCTCATGCTACCCACTGTTAAGGCCTTTTAATTTAACCAAGTTGCAACCTAGAACCAGTAAATGTGTCTTTCTTGGTTATGCTTCCAAATACAAAGGTTTCATATGTTATGAAGTGTCCAGAAAGAAAGTCTTTATTTCTCGACATGTCCTCTTTGATGAGAAGGAGTTTCCTTACTCATCTTTGGCTGTTCCACATCCATTACCAGTGTCTCGATCATCATCTATATCAGCATCAATACCTATACCTGTCCCTAATCTTCAAAATGTGCTTACATCTCCGATTGTACATACCCCTAATTCATTCCCATCACACTCTAGTCTTTCTCAGCCTACCTTAATACCACATTCACCACCTCCAGATTCTCCACCACCTGTTTTCATATCACCATCCCCTGATCCTCCAGTAGTGCAACACTCTTCACAATCCATTACTGTAATTGAACAGTCATCCTCTTCCGTTATCCCTATGACCCTTGATTTCCAACCAGAGCACTTACAAGTGGTACTCCCCATTCCTCCATTAAATTTGCATCCAATGCAAACTCAGTCAAAAGTGGGATTTCCAAGAAGAAGGCTCTTTTAGCAACAATTCATGAGAATGAGGGGGTAGACTTATCGACTATTGAACCTGCCACCTATAAGTCAGCATTAAAGAGTGAAGTTTGGGTCAATACAATGAAGGAAGAGCTTTCTGCATTACATTCTCAGGGCACATGGACTTTAGTACCTTTACCTCCAACTAAAAACTTAGTTGGATGTAAATGGGTATTCAAGATTAAGAAGAATGCTGATGGAACAATTGGGAGGTATAAGGCTAGGCTAGTTGCTAAAGGTTTTAATCAGGAAGAAGGCGTTGATTATGGGGAAACATTTAGTCCCGTAGTCAAACCAACTACTGTAAGACTTGTGTTGGCCTTACCAGCTACTTTTGGTTGGACACTAAGACAACTAGATGTGAAGAATGCATTTCTTCATGGCACATTGCAAGAGGAGGTTTATATGTCTCAACCACCTGGATTTCTTGATGTTCACCGTTCAGATTATGTTTGCAGACTCCATAAGTCTCTGTATGGCCTTAAACAAGCCTCGAGGGCTTGGAATGACAGATTCACCAGTTTTCTACCTACTCTTGGCTTTAATGCAACTTATGCAGATTCATCACTCTTTGTGAAGCAAGGTGGTTCCTCAGTTGTGATTCTCTTATTATACGTGGATGATATAATAATCACTGGAAACACTGCATCTGTTATGGTTGATGTCATTGCTGCATTAACCAAGGAATTTGAAATCAAGGATTTAGGTCCTTTACACTACTTTCTGGGGATTCAGATCATTCAACATCCAGATGGCTTATTCCTATCACAAACAAAGTATGTTACTGATATTCTTACAAAAACTGAGATGTTAGAATCAAAATCTTGTGCAACCCCTTGTTTACCATATAATAGGTTGCTGTTGGATGATGGGAAACCTTT
This sequence comes from Malus domestica, assembly GCF_042453785.1. Taxonomy (NCBI): domain Eukaryota; kingdom Viridiplantae; phylum Streptophyta; class Magnoliopsida; order Rosales; family Rosaceae; genus Malus; species Malus domestica. The sequence goes on along the minus strand of NC_091671.1, from coordinate 8,378,875 downwards.
CAACAATCCTGCACTTTACATGAGTATAGTTGGAGCTTTACAATACCTAACATTTACAAGGCCGGACATTGTGTTTGCAGTACATCAGGTGTGTCAGTTCATGCACAAGCCTATGGAATCACACTATGTTGCAGTAAAAAGGATTCTCAGATACCTTAAGGGTACTGTCACGCTTGGCATTAACTATGTGCCCGGTTCTATGGACTTACATGCTTTCTCAAACGCTGATTGGGCTGGTGATCCCAATGACAGGAGATCAACAACCGGTTTTGTAGTATTCCTTGGTCATAACCCCATCTTTTGGTCTTCTAAGAAGCAGCAAACAATCTCTAGATCATCTACTGAGGCTGAATACAGGGCCTTATCCACCACTGCAGCTGAACTTGATTGGATTAAACAATTACTTGACTTCCTCAAAATTCAAGTTACTACTCCACCTATTCTTTTCTGTGACAATATGTCAGCAATAGCATTGTCGTGTAATCCAGTTTTGCATCAGCGAACTAAACACATTGAGGTGGACATCCATTTTGTGCGAGAACGAGTTGCTAAAAGGTTGCTGCAGGTTCAATTTGTTACCTCTGGTGATCAGTTTGCTGATATTTTAACTAAGGGATTATCTGCTCCATTGTTTCAAACGCATTGTAACAACCTCAGGTTAGGTTACTCCTCTCCTGAGCTTGCGGGGGGATGTTGAGGATAGTGATCCAATGGCTTATAAGATGCCACTTGTCATTAGATAAGGAAGGAAGTTAGATTGGGTAGTTATAAGGAATGTGTAAACATGTAAACTCTAACTAACTGTAATCATTCTGTGTGTGAAGTTGAATACGAATAAGGTCTTTCTTTCTCTCTCTCTCCCTCTGTAAAACATTTCCCTCTTTCATCTTCATTCTCTCTTCTTTATCAGAATACAGTAAGGTTTACAGTTTCTACAGATCTCATATCATTTTCTCTCTGTTATTTTCTCGATTTATAATTTTGATCTGATCGTCTACGATGGAGATGATGCCACCCTTGTGATCCATGAGGAAGTCAAGGCCAAGAAGAGTACGAGAAGTTCGGGACGCTCCTGACCAGTCTTCCACTGATAACTAGGAGTTCGAACGAGTTTTGACAATCATCAGAGATAGCTTAAAGATGGACTCCAAGAGGTATGTTTGGTTGCGAATTTGTGAAAAAGTGTGGATTTGTTTTTCTCTATTTATTTTCTGCATATTTGGGGTCTTCTAGTTTTGATTATGTTGACTATTTCTGGGCTTTTGCAATATTTTACTCGTATCTTTTTCAAGTGATTTTTTAAGAAGATGAAATGATTAAGTGTTTGGAGTTTTTTGGTTGCTTTTGATTTGTAGAACTTTTATTGTTTAAATTAATAAATGAATTATTTTTTAAATGTAAAGATTGGTTGGTTTGCAGTAGAATTGAACATTTGAATCTGTTTTCATAGCTTGCTGCAATAGAAGATAAATATGCAAGTCAAATTTGCAATCAAGAACGATGTCACCGAAGTACCATTTTTCTTCATGAAACTTAAGCATTCAATTTAGCTTTAAATTTTTATTTTGTTTAATATTTTGATTTGGCCTATGATGCACTCTCATTGTCCTCTTGATTCCTGCAGCTGATTAGAAATACCCAGTTGGTATATCTCAACAATATTTGTTGTGGAAGGTTGCGTAGCACGAATTGCTGCCAAGCTAGAGTCAATGGAACTCTGCGCTAGTGTAAAGGGCAGGCATATTCTTTGCACTTTTCCCTAAGGGATATTGATTTTGTTGTGTCCTTTTACGAAAGAAATCAATACTCAAGGTTCATACACATTTGATCTTGAATTTGTATCTGCAGGAGTGCATATTGTATGATCAAGGTTTTTAATTTTCTGAAATTGTCAATGGCCAGTTTAAAAAATAGTGATAATACTCGTGTTTAGTTTTCAGAAATAGTCAGTTTTCAGTTTCAGATATAGTGTAGTATCTGTGCTCAGTTTCAGAAATAGTGAAGTACCCGTGTTCAGTTTCAGAAATAGTCAATGATCAATTTAAGAAATAATGATAGTACCAGTATTCAATTTAAGAAATAGTGATAATACTCCTGGCCAATTTTTAGAAATAGTAAGTGTTTAGTTTCAAAAACAATGTAATACTCGTGTTTAGTTCAAAAATAGTAGTGATCAATTTAAAAAATAATGATAGTATCATTGCTTAATTTTAGAAATAGTGATAATACCCGTGTTTAGTTTCATAAATAGTCAGTGTTTAGTTTCAGAAATAGTGTAGTAGCTGTGTTTAGTTTCATAAATAGTTAGAGTTTAGTTTCTGAAATACTATAGTACCCGTGTTCATTTTTTTTTAAATAATCAGTTTAAAAATAGTGAGGGAGAGAGTGTGTGTGTTTAAGAAATAATCAGTGTTTAACTTATAAATAGCTTATATGAAATTTATATTAATCTTACTTTGATTCTATAAATATGTCAATAAGCATTTAACATGATTTTGATTTTGAATCTTCCTCAGTCTAAATCCTTCTTAATTCAATTCCTCTAATTTCTTACTATTTTATAAATTAGTAAATAAGCAATCCTTCTTTCTCATTTTAGTTCCTCTATTTTTCTTGAAAGTTGAGACCAATCGAGATTTAATCAATTCAATTTTAATTATATATGATTAATGTTCCGCAAGTAAAAGAGTATATGGATATGGCAAACGAATGAGGAAGATGTTGACTGGGCTCTAAATTTAATTAGTAAAAGATAGTATATAGGATGAGGAAGGAAGGAAGAACTTATCACATCACATCACATGCATTCAAACCAAAATCAGACACTAAAGAGAGGAGATGCAGAGGGAAGCAATTTGTGCCGTGCTCAAAAATACCTAACAAACCTGCGGTACACGCCAAACACTTCTCTCTCTCGGTTTCGATTTCTTTTTCAGATTGTGTCGGAAATCGGGTTAAATGAAAGAATGTTTGAGTAAAAAGAAAAAATGAGTGAAGTTGCTATTGCTTTCTATGGTGTGTTTGAGAAATGGGAAAGATTGGTGTACTTGAAATTTAATATGCTATTTTGTGGTGGATATACTTACATATATATGCCTAATTATAGTGCTAATAAATTAATAATTAAAATAATAACAACGGAGTAATAATTGGGGATGAAGGTTCTAATTTTTACTGAAAATATGACTTTAGCCCCTGAAACTCAAGTTTCTTTACATAAAACCCGACATAGTCTTTTTATCTGAATAAAACCCAATGACTAGGCTCCACATAAGCAAATTCATTAATTTTGTTTGCCTTTACACATTTTACATTTTGCAGATGCCTAAAATACCCCTAACTATGCAAATTTGAAAGGAGAGATTAATGGAAAAAAAAATGCATTAATGTTTAAAATAATAATATTTCATAACAAATTGTATGTTAAGGAAAAAAAGAACTAATAATGTTATACTTTCCTTAAGATTTCGTAATTGTTTTTCAAATTTGCATAAAATTAGACAATTTTAATTTAATCATGTCATTTTCTTACCAAATGAAAATATGAAAGAGCACTATAAAATAATTTAGCTATATTTAAAAAATATAGGTAAATTATTTGGACATGTGTATTAGTAATAAATTTGCCCTGTATATGTAATGATACATGTAAAATAGGTAAATTATTGCACACATATATATTAGTAGTAAAATGTGGCCAATATATATAATAATGCATGAAAATAATTCACCTACAAATAAAGGAAATTTGATTAAAAAATAATATATCTACTACTTTTTGTTTATAAATTTCAATTTCTTTTTTTTATATTACAAACATAATGCACCTACAATATAATTCACCTACAAATAAAGGAAATTTGATTAAAAAATAATATATCTACTACTTTTTGTTTATAAATTTCAATTTCTTTTTTTTATATTACAAACATAATGTACCTACAATATAATTTACCTATTGTTTAATCTTATAAGAAAATAATGTATCTACAGTTTTATTTTTTATTTATTTTTTGTCGAATATCTACTGTTTTATTTTAGTAGAGATAATTTGTCTTGGTTTAATTCTTACGAAATAATTTAGGCACTGTTTAACTTTACCAAAATAATGGAACTACTATTTTAATTTACCTACAAAATAAATGTTATTTGATTCAAAATTAATTTACTTATATTTTACATACAAATATAGATAAATTATTTTTAACAAGCATATATGATAACAAACAAAAAATGCCTAACGTATGTAATAATCTAGGTAAAATAATTTACCTACAACATAAAAGAATATTAATTGGTTCTTTATTGTTTTTTATCCAACAATATTATTTGATGCAAAATAACTGATTGTACAAGGATTTTTTTTTTCATATGAAAAATGTGCCCATAATTGTTTATGAACATGGTTAAATTAATATATATATATATATATTCCTAATATTTACCATACAAGAAAGGTGAAATTTTCCATATGGGGTTAATTACTAATCATAATTAGGGTAAGTAATAATATTTATTGACATAATTAGAGTTTTGTGGCATAAGTTGTAAATATGTGATAATAATTGGTTACATATTTGTCTACATGGTACTCTATTTGAAATTTGGGTTTTATTTGGATATTTAATATTATGTGGGTTTTTGTTTGGAAAATAAGAGTTTCAAGGGCCATTTTCTAAAGAACCCTAATTTTTAAGATTAGAGAAGGCGGTGGGGCATGTGACACATCTTATTGGCTAAAATACTGGGAAAAGAGAGTTGGAGGCTAAAACTCATGGACATGCAGATACAGACACAACCAAATTAATATTTAATGGGAGTGTGGCCCGACAAACCTTTCACTCAGTTCAAACCTGGGAAAATTCAATTTTCTAATGGAATTGGACTGACGGAGTGGAGTTTCCGTCAGGGGTACTGGTTGGAATAAAAAAAATTAGTTTTGCATGTGGGCTTACTTCCTACCTATAAGGCTTTAGTTTTTGTTTTTGTTATATTGTATTTTGTCCTGTTTATTAAATTTCAAGCCTTTTATATTAAAAAAGATTATAGGATATTTTTTGGTTAAAATAAAATTAGTTCAAACCCATTTCATTAAACTCTTTTTTTTTTAAATGGTTATGTCTAAAACTGGACACAGGTACTATTTCTGAAACTATAAATGTATACTACACTATTTCTTAAACAGATTATTTCTGAAATTAAATACGGATACTACAATATTTCTTAAACTGAATACTTACTATTTTTTGAAACTAAACACAGATACCATCACTATTTCTTAAACTGAGTACTAGTACTATCACTATTTCTTAAACTGACTATTTATGAAACTAATGTGGGTATTACACTATTTGTTAAACTCACTATTTATGAAACTGATACGGGTACTACACTATTTATTTAACTGACGGGCTATTTATGAAACTGACACATGTACTACACTATTTATTAAGCTCACTATTTATGAAATTGACACGGGTACTACACTATTTATTAAATTTACTAACTATATATGAAATTGATATGGGTACAACATTATTTATTAAACTGATTGACAATTTATGAAACTGACACATGTACTACACTATTTATGAAACTGACACAGGCACTCACTATTTTTATTAAATTGATTGACTATTTATGAAACTAACATGGGTACTACACTATTTATTAAACTGACACAAGTACTACACTATTTATTAAATTGACCGACTATTTTTTAACATAACCAAAATAACCCATCCTAATAAGTAACAATGAACGCACTTACGACATTGGCTTTAATTATTAGACTATTAGTCAATTAGGCAACCGGAAATTGGATTACCAAATTAGCTAATCCTAACCCACCACCCTCACGACAAGTCATCTTAGTCATGTGTGCTATGCTGATGCTATTTATATGAAAATCAAACAAGTAACAAGCACGTTCAAGGAAACTTGGATAAATGGCTCACAAGTACTATAACAATGCACTAGTATTACTAGGGTGCATTTGTTGCATCAGACTATCTCGGACTAGACTAGCTTTAGGGACTAAGCTTGACTAGCTTAGACTAGACTAAACTGGATTAACTTAGTGAAGCGTTTGGTATAGTGTCGGACTAAGAACCTAGACTAACTTCTAGTTCTAGTTCAATTCCTAGCCTTCCAAATTAATTCCAATTACCCCCAATGATTCAAAACTACAAATAAACAAATTTTTTTTTTAGGATCTGCAGAATGAACAGCCAACCATCTGAAGAATATAATCAAATTTTAGAGGGCTAATATTTTCACACAGCTCCATCAATCACAATCAAAATTCTGAACTTGTTCGAATTCTAAGTAGCAAGATAATTGCAAGATTCATATACATACTGTAAGTATGTAACCACAAAAGGCAAAACTTGAATTTGGCTTGCTTGAGTACAGGAGCATCACCAGTAGAACAGGAAACCCACAAAATTGAATAGCCACTGCACACAATTGAAAACCTAGACGAATAGCCACTGCAAAATTCTCAGATGAATAGCCACTGCACAAAATTGAAAACCCAGAAAAGTAAAAACACCATCGATCAAAGAATAGGAAACCTACAAACTAAAACTAATCAAAACAGTTTAAAAGGATTTAAAACCCCAATTAATCATTGAGAATTAATGATTTTGTAAGAAATCTTAAAGTCTCACCTTTTTAACAACACTCGGAGACGCTGTGTTCCGCTTCAAAGGTACGATCTTCTTCGTCAGCTCCATTTTAGATTCACTGAGTTAGCTTCATTCTTCAAGTCATGGAGATCTTGTTGTTGCCGTATCAAAACTTGGCGTTGGATTAGATCCAGAGCAGAGGTAAAGTCGCACCCGAAGGCCTTGCCGTCTGGAATCGAGGTCGATGAGCCTAAGGTAGTGCCTTTGGAAGATACGCAGATTGTGAAACGTAAAGCTGAGCTGTGTAGTCAGATCGAGAAGGCACTTGATGAAGCGAAACAGATGAACACGAATGACGGTCTTAGCAATCCTATGCTTTGCGAGGGGATTCGCTAAGACCAGCTAGCGAGCTGTTTTGTCGAGGCGAGTTCCATTTAATACCATTAAAACTAGTCCGGGTAGGGAACAAACACATGATTATCCTAATTTTTAGTGTAGTCTAGTCCAGTGAAGTCTAAAGAGGTCAAACAAACACACCCCTAGTGTTTGCCAGCATTGTGGCGCAGGATGGAATGTTAATGGTGGGTGCTGCTCAACGAGATCTTTTATTATGGTCTCGTTTCTTTGAAACTTTGCTTTATATATATAGAATAACATCCAAACCAGGCTTTTCATAGTAAAACATCCAACCCAGGCTTTTCATAGTACAACATCCAACCCAGGCTTTTCATGTGGATTTTCTTCTTTGGAACAAGTTGCTTCTTCTCAGCCCTCATCGATGCATTCTAACTAGAATTGAGACAAAGCCATTTCTCATCTTCTTCGTCGCACCATCAACCAACTTATTGCCAGATGATGCGGCTAAAAATCAAGAAGTCCCATCATTCTACGTAATGGTCTACCATAAACGTCGGCCACCATGATGCAAGAACAAACCACCATTCTGTTGAATCAATTCAACACTCCACGCACTGCCGCTAGGGTCGAACAACAAAACAAACCCAGTTATTCTGCCTTCCATTTTTCTCATGAATCTTTATGGGATTTTCAATCTTTCGGAGCTCAAATCAGCAAAATAAAATGCAAAAAATGAGGGCTCCTCACATGCTGAGCTTCCTCCATTGAAATTAACTCTGCAAGTTTCAAACTCTAAACAAAAAACAGAATCTCAGTGATATTTTCTGAGCAACCAAGCAGGTCCTAACATTTTTCCCTCCGATTTAAAATTAACGAAGCAAAAACAAACAAAATTCAAGATGGGATTTGTGATCGTATAAATTATTGGGGGGTTATTTTTCAATTTTTTTTTTAATGAGGAAGTGGCATACTTGTTAAAAAAGGAAAGTCTATTTTGAACGGGAGTGGCTGACGGAGTAGGGTTTCGTTAGGGGTAAGAGCTGGAAAAAAAATATATTTTGTTTTGGGCTTTTAATTCAGCCCATGTGTACTCAAGGTTTATACGGTCTGATATGTAATAGTTTTAGGATAATACTTGCATACTAACTCGGGAGTAGCCAATTAGTTGACCATCTTACGTGGCCCAATAAGTTTAAAACACTTGTCATTTTAACTAACACTTGTCATATTGACCTAAAAAAAAAAAAACTAACACTTGTCATTTTAACTCTCTTCCAATATTTTGTTATTTCTGTAACCAAACACCCTTTGTACCTGTGACCAAACACCTCTCTTCTTCTCCATCCTTTTTCCTTGCCATGCCAGATGGTTCTGATATATCCCCTGATTACCATCCCACCCTCTTCCAACTTCTTTCCTCCAATCGTGGACTCCATCTCCGCTCCCTTCTCCAACCGTCAGCCCCAGTCTTCCAACCGTCAACCATAACGACACACCTTCACTCTACCTAACTCTCCCTCATCGATCTGAACGCCATCCTCTTCTCCAAATTCTCTGCAACCTCAATCAGCAAGTGATTTTGACAAAAAAAATTAGTCAACCTGTAACAGATTGATCATGGGTGTCGATGACAAGGTATAAGAGACATGGGTGGTTAGGCAGATGAAGAGCCTTTGGTGGATCTGCCATTGCATCAACAAAAGTGAAGCAAAGGCACGGAGATGGTCGCTGGAGAAGATGAGGGATTGTGCGGGGCAAGGAAAGAAGATGGAGAAGAAGAGAGGTGTTTGGTCTCGGGTATAAAATGTGTTTGGTTACAGGGATGGCAAAATATTGGAAGAGAATTAAATGACATGTGTTCTAAAATTATTGGGCGAAATTAAATGGTCAGTAAATTGGGTACTTTGTATTATCCAATATAAAGCCATTTTGGTTAAATAATGGTATATGATGTTTTTTGGTTAAAGTAAACTTAACCCAAACTCTTTTCATTAAAGCTCTCTTTTAAAAATAAAATATTAATTGTATTCTTTCTAGTTTATGGATATTTCTATTTTGAATTTTATCTCTTTCAAATTTTCAATATAAGTATATTTTTTTAAGTCTAAACAGACACTTATTTTTATGATATATAATAGATTTACTCAAATCTGTCTAGTCCGCCTAGGCACTCGCCTAGGCCCTGCCAAACCATGTACGCACTAGGCTTCATTCCGCCGCCAGACTAGCGCATAGCGTTTAGAACCTTGGTTTGTTAAAATTTTGACACTTCCCATTTAGGATTGTCAAGCAAATCCTTAGTATACCTATGTGATAACCAAGTTGAGGTGCATAGTCTGAGCTTTTCCTTTCTCGGACATGTATGGACATCATTGAGTGTCTTCACTATAAGGGTGTTTGTTTGACTGGATTAGGGGGGACTGGACTAAACTAGACTAGACTATAGTCCCTTGTTTGGCTTGGACAAGGATTAGGTTTAATGAGCTTATATCAGACTCGCTCGGATTATACACCTCACTATGAGTTCTTAACAAAGATCCCCAATTTCGATCGGACTCGTAAGCCCTTCTGATAGAGAGAAAACCGCGAAAGAGTTGCTCATCCAAGAACCCCAATGTCACTCGTCCTGCTCGTTGCACATCACTCCTTCCTTGCCCTACTCCCTCATCGTCGTCCTCCTCACCCTCATCTCTGCGTCTTCCCTCATCTGTATTTGCTCGCCCTCATCTGCTTGCCTTTCTTCCTTAGTCGCGGAAATTAACCTCTCTCTCTGAAACTTTGATTGCACCTCATTCGTCCCACTATTCTTCACATATGATATGAACCTCTGCAAATTGAGACGGCCCAGAACGACCTGAACCTACAAAGGTTTTTAATTCAAAATTACTGATTCAGCTTGAAATTAATTGTTAGAGGCCTTGATTTTGGTCAAGTCCGACGCAGATATGCAGTCGAGCATCTTCTCCATCTCATTTTTTAAGTTACAGACAAGATTGGAATATGGATTTGGGTTTCAGATCAGATTCAACAACACCCGAGCTTGGAGAGGAGCACCAACTATTAATTGGGTCTTTTTAGGGTATTTTTTATTTGTAATAATCAAAATTTTCTCTTTGTTATTGGAAATTTGGATCTCTATTTTCTGGGCTTTTATTGGGGGTTAATTTTGTTATTGATAATTCGATAATTCTCCAAGTTGCAGAGGAGCATGGGCAGTTCGTGAGGAAGAAGAAGCAGAGGGCCATGCCCCTTTATTTTTCCATTTATTCATTTTAATATTGATAGAAAATAAATTGAAATATAATAATAATTTGTTGTTAGTCCAGTTTTTTAGTCTGACACTACTCCAAACGCTTCACTAAATTAGTCCAACTTAATCTAGTCTAAGTCAGTCCAGTCTAGTCCTTAAAGTTAGTCCAGTCCGAGATAGTTCGACGCAACAAACGCCCCTTATAAGTACAGAGCTCCCATATCTTTTGCTTGCATAAATCACCCATGGGCATCCCTCATTTGTACACTTACCCTGAACTTTATAAGGCCCTCTTATTGGGAATCTTATTTGTCTTCATTCACACAACAATAATATTCACACAACCATAATTCGTGTGTTTTCTTGAAATTGTTATAAGCCCGGTATGATCGTGAACGACGGCGAGGGCGCCACCCTCGTGACCACAAGGAAGTGAAGGATGAGGAAGAGTTTGAAAAGCTCGGGTCGATCCTGACCAGTCTTCCACCGATAACCAGGAGTTGCAGATGGTTCTGACCAGCATTAGAGATGGCTTGAAGATCGACTACAAGAGGTACCAGAAGATGGACAAAAACTGGGGTTTTGCCATCAAATCTCTTGTATTATTTAGAATTGAGTTTTGTATGATCTTGGATTTGTGCATTGCTGATTTGGATTCGATGAGTTTTTGCTTTTAGGTGCAACTCTTATCTGGATTTTGCTTTATAGAATCAAATTAACCAAGATTTGTATGAAGGACTGTGTCCTTAAATTAAATGGAAAACTAACCAAAACACCCTCAAAAGTTTCACTTTAATCATCAGGACAAAACTTAGCAAAAATGCCAATCATGCCCTTCACACATCCATACAAGATTGCTCAGCAATGAAGATGACATTTTCAGAAAAATTTTGCATGCCAAAGATAAGGTGGCAAACTTTGCAGCAACCAAGACAATATGGATTCACGTGGCCATCAGCAGCTTTCAGAAACAGTGTGTTGTCGCTATCAAAAAGTTGTAAATATTGAAAAATTATTTTGTTGTTTAGGAATCAGCTTTTGTATATAAGGGAGCATTTCCTCCCATACAGAAGACACTTGAATACCACACACATCTCTCAATATCTGAAAACACCATACACTCAAGCATTCGTAGCCTTCATAGCATCCTTGTAAACACTTCTTTGTAATCACTTTCTTGTAAACAACCATCTCTGTAAACATTCCATATATCAATAAAAGTTCAAGTGTACATATTCAAGCAATCTCCAAGTCTTAAGTAAGTTTTCTTTTCCTTCTTTAGTGTGTTTGTTTAATTAGACTTCTAGTCCAAAACAGGGAAACACTATTGTGGTTATATTATTAACTTGCTAAACTGACGATCATACTTTGTTCGAGCACTCTGTTATAGTTGAATCTTTGCCAAACAAATAACTGGACATCAACCAGGGTACCTCTGAGTTCTTCGTACATCTGAGTTCAGCCGTTAAGGCTTTATACTTGTACTGTGAGTGGCCGTCATGCTGAAACATGTCGAGTTCCATGTGCAAGGTTCTATGTCTAGTTGTTATAATGGTCATCCGACTATTTAACCGAGCATGCTTTTCGAAGTTGGTATCAGAGCCAAGTTTAGCGTTTTAATAGTATGATTATAATAGTAAAGTACCTTGAGGACGAAAGTCATTAAAGCAGCTGATATCACACTTGTTTATTTTGTATGAATAACAGATATTATTGTCCCTGTAGACCTTGTCAACCACAATTACCAGGTATTTATTGTCCTAGACATCCAACTATAAATAGCATAAAGAGAAGATTATCATTTATATCCAAAAGAATTAGAAGGACTTTGAAGAAGCAAAAGTTTTATCTTGGTTATCTTGAACATCCTTCATTTATTAGTAAATATAATAACATTGAAGTGCAGCATAAAGTTTTAGAAGCAAAAAGAGTAACTGATCAAGTTTTAGAGACCCTGAGAGAAGAAAGAGAGGTTCTAAGAAACCAGTTAGCTGTAAATTTAGAGAAAGGTAGACTGTAGTATATGATAGACTATCTTAATTTAGAAATTAGTGAACCACAAAAAAGAAAAATAACTTTAGACCAAAATAGTTTAGTTTGTTATTTTCCATTGAAAAAACATAATCATATTCTGCATAGTGAAGAAAATCCACAAACCAATAGTATTGTAGATCTTATTATCAGTCAAGCAGAAAATATAAAATCAGAAAATAATAAGCATAATCATTTGTTAAACAAGTTGTTAGAACATCTTCAGAAAAATTCCATAAAAATAATTAGACAAAATTTAGATTATATTACATCGCAGTTAGAAGATAATAATAAAAATATCCAAAGGTTTCCTAGCAAAAAAGAGATAAAAGAGCTTATTGACCTCATAGATAGTAAGCCGAAGCAAGTAGAACTTAGGTCATTAGAAATAATTGAGCAGTTAAAATTAGAAGTTCAAAAAATTCAATTAGTGCAAAAAGAGTTGAGCGAACAAGTAGATAAATTGCATACTAAGATAGATAAATTATTAGTTTAATGACCGATTCTAGAACTAGCAGAAATTATATCCAAGCTTTGAAAGAAATTAGTAAGTTAGATAAAGAACCAATAGGTTTAACGGATTATTCAACACAAGTAGCTAGTAGTAATATTCCCATTAGACAAAATAATTTAATTATTCAATTAGTTTTAAGATTGGCTGAGAAATTAGACCAAGTTGAAGAACAAATAGCAGAAATAAATCAAGTTTTACATAACTCATCTTCGTCATTTCCACCATCTTTGTTAGACAAATTAGAAAATTTAACTTTAAGTGCAAATAATAATATTAGAAGACCTAAGATAAATCCTTTTGATAACCGAAAATGGGACTGTTTAAGAGAAAAGGAAAAGAAGTAGTTAGAGCTGAAGATATTTATCCAAATGAATAAGAAGCACAAGAATTCATTAGAAGAGGATTTGAGAGAACACAGAAAAATAAATATAATTTGTACCAATTAGGTTTATTCGAAAATAGAAGCAGAATAGTAAGTAGCATCAGTCAACATGAAGTTAGTTGTATTGATAAAGAAGTTACGCTTAATTTAATTAGTAAAGAAGCAGTTACTCATTTGAGAAAATCACAATTTAGTCAAATTCATACAGGTACGATATTAATTGGAATATCAGGATTAACCAGAGCACAAGTAGGCACAAAAGCATTAGTATACATATATGATGATAGATGGGATAACCACCAACAAGCAGCAATAGCAACAGCCGAAGTAGACTTAAGTTCAAACTTAGCAGTCATAGGATGTATTCCAAATTATGTTATGACAATTAATGAATTTAGTAAATATATTAAAGTGACCATAAGAACAAAAAATTATAATATGAAAGGAGAATATAAAAATTTGTGTATTAGCCTAATGTATATAGGTAAAGTGTCTGATAGATATAATCATAAGTTTAATTTAGAGTTTCAAAATTTAGTTCAAACATTTGGTAGTAAACATGTAAATATGATAGAAGCAAAACCCGTAGATAATAGCTTTTTAGAAGGAACTCAGTGGACATTACCTAATTTACAAGTAGCAAGAAATAGACAACCAGACAAAGTACAAATATATGAAACTAGCACAGGTCAAGCAACAATTAGGTTTAGTAATTATAAACAACTAGAAAAAATAGAAGAGGATGAGAGTGAGATCGAAAATGAGAATATACATATGCCTTTTGATAATCTAGATATTAATTTAGTTGAGAAATTTTTTGATCATATTGTAGACAAGCTTATAGAAGATATTGATCATTTAGATGAAGAAAAGTACTTAGAAAAATATAAGACATATGATTTAGGACTACATAAAATTTCAGATGAGGAGATGAAAAATTTAATTTTAGAAATAGGAGTAGAACATATTTTAGGATCAAAAGAATATAATAATTTATTAGAATTAAAAGAAGAATGTAATCCATCAGAAGAAAGTAGTACATCAGGAGTAGAAAATCCAGGACAAACAAGTAGAACTGATCAACAATTTTTGATACCAACAAATGAACACTATAATGAAGGAGCAAGAGTAGACCACATAGAAGAAAACATGATAAAACCTAGAAAAAATAGGATTCCATATTTGAGAGGGTTAGAACAAATTAATATAGCTGGTAATATATTAAACTTAGACAATGTAGATCCACAAGATTGGGAAAGAACAATTGAAAGATGGGAAAAAGGTTGCGTACATGCAACATTGATGTTAGATTTTAGTAATTCACAAAATATGTTAGATTATTTTGAGCATACTTTAGATGGTTTAGTTTTTGATTATTTCCAATCATGGAAAGTCCAAAATCCAGAACAACATCAGGCAGCTAAAACACATTTTAATATTGATGGTTTTGTTACTTTGATTAAACAAGAATTTTTAGATCATAATAGGTTAGATGACAGAAGTGAACAAGAGCAGAAAAGAGCAATTAGAAATTTAGAACAATTACAAATTTGTGATTTACAATATATAGCTGAATATACTACTGATTTCTTTAAATATTTAGGTAGAACATGTAGAATTAGTGATATTAATTTATTAGATACTTATATGACAAAAATAAAAGGACCAATAGGAGAAACGATTTGGAATGAATGGCAAAAGCATCCAAAGAAAAATGATATTGCAATAGGACCTAGAATTCAACCTGTATATGATATACTTAGACAAGAGTGTAGTCAAATAAAAGCAAAGAGACAAATTAGGAAACAATTTTACATGAGTTGTAAAAATATAGATTTACCACAACAATATGGTTGTCATAAGAAAAATAAGCATAAGAAAATATACAAAAAGAAATATAAGTCATATAAACCCTACAAACAGCATAAAAATTTCAGTATAAGACCTTCAAGAACATATAGGAAGAGAAAAAATATTCCAAAACAATTTAGAAAAAGAAGTGGCAGACCTTGGATTGGAAAATATAAAGCACCAAAAGATAAGAGTAATTGTAACTGTTATTCATGTGGAGAAGCTAGACATATTAGACCTAAATGTCCAAAACTAGGTAAACAGTAGAAAGAGAAAGTACATTTGATGGAGTTACTTAAGTTAGAAGAAGATGAGGATATTCAGTCAATATACAGTTTAGATAATTGAAGTGATAATGAGAGCATTTATAGTATAGAAAATATTAATATGATAGATTCAGACTCAGAAGATTAAAGTAGCACAAATAGTGATCTAGAAGAATATATGTGTGCCTTCATAGAAGAACAGCATGAAGAGGAATATAAATATTGTTGATGCACAAAATCAGCGAAGACTTTGGTACAACAGAAAGTGTCAGGTTTTGTGACCTTCGCTTGGTTGCTTCGATCACTAGTGAGGATAAGTACGTAAATGAATAGAGACAGAGAAGCAAACACAGGATGTACGTGGTTCACCCAGATTGGCTACGTCCACGGAGTAGAGGAGTTCTTATTAGTAGTGAAGGGCTTACACAAGTACAAAGGATCAAGCTCTCAATTTAGTGAGTTCTTGTGAATGATTTAACACCAAATGGCATTAGGCAATATTGTGGGGGAATGACCCCTATTTATAGAAAAACTTGTAGCTTTGTCACATTGACATGTGTCATGTTATGATTGGTTCTTGATGTTGACACGTGTTGCGCTCTGATTGGCTTCTAATCTTGACACGTGTCGAGTAGTGATTGGCCTCCTGGTCGGAGGGGAACTCTTCTGGGTCCTTGACAGTATAGCGTTGGCCGGTGCTCGGTAGTTTCGGGATTGGTCAAGTATGGTACGAACAGTGCTCCCCTAAGTTCCCGAGTGAGGGAAACTCCTCGGTTGGGGACTTGCAAGATCCAATCCCTTGAGTAATCACGAAACTTCTAAGTACCGAAGTGTGGTCTGATCTTCATCTGCCCTTCTCTGGAAGTACCTTTCCTCCATCCGGGAATGGTGTATTTAGCTGATGTTGACGCACAAGGTAATGTATCAATTTCACTTGAAGCTTAGTTGTAGTTTCGGGCTTAGTCAAGTGTGATACAAACCCTATAGTAGGAGTCCCCCAAGTCGCCGAGCTAGGAGATCTGCCGAAAGAGGTGACAGACAAGGTAAGCAGTCAAACTTCCAAGTAAGCAACCCAGGATCAGAGGTTTGACTTCGGCTTCCGGTTGATTGTTCTCATTCTCCTTGTCTCTCATTCAACTGCCAGGATAAGGAGAAGCAAATGGATAAGAGATGATATGAGATACTTTTGCTTTTGAAGAAGTAACTTTCCACAGGCTTATTCTTGAACTGTGCTGGAGGGTTTTCTGGTGCCCTTCAGAGTATAAGGCCGACTCAAAAATTTGAGGGTCAAAACAAGTCCATCAAATCTAGAGTACGTTCGACCTTGATGATATGGGATACTTTTGCTGTTGACGGAATAATGAATGTGGTATGGAAAGGTGTCGTGCTGTAGTGATCTGTTTCAGCTCACCGTTTAACCTTCTGCTTCAATCTTTTGCATGGCAGAAGTGGTGTGCAACCTTTGCATTTAAATGGTCCTTCAAAACATTCCTTCATAGTGACTCATCCACGCTTGGCAGCTTCAGTGTAAAGAGCCAATATCTGATCAACTGTCATGAGGTATTTGCCGGTGGAATTCGTGACCTTGACAGCAGTTAAGGATGAGTACTCGAGAGCAATGCTAAGTAAGCAACCAGGCAAAGGCTCCAGGCAGTCAGTTCCAAATTGGAGGTTTGATTTCAGGTTCCGACTGACTGCTCTCTTTCTCCTTGTCCTGCAGGTGTGGACAAGGACAAAGACAAAGACAGGGAGAAAGCATGATATGGGATACTCTTGCTTTCGACCCTGATGATATGAGATACTCTTGTTCTTGGTGTGGCTTATTTGCTGAGGTATTATCGGGGGGAAATAAAGCTGAGTATTTCGAGAGGTTATGTTGAGGGTGCCTTTTCGAATGCGAGAAAGGGTTGAGCATTTTTGCAGGTTTGCCTGTCCGTTGAGGAGGGAGGTCAATGTATATAGGGATTTCCCAATAACAAGTAGTAATGCTATTCCTTTACCCTTCTTGGTCACAGCAATGTAGTGGGAGCTGCCAGCTTCACGTGTTTTAATTTTGTCAGAACACTTTGAAAAAGTGGTATGTGGTATCTGGAAAGCTGATATTACGTGTGAAGATTACAGACAAGCTTTATCTAAGGAAATCTGGCTCTCGAAGTTCGGAGAGTTGTGCCTCTTCGGTTTTCGAACAAGCAATCCCGTCGAGGATCTGACTCTCGAGATTCAGAAAGCGGTGCTACTCCGGTTTTTGAGAAAGTAATTATGTTGGGAGTCTTTTCTCGAATGTGAGTAAAGGTTGGACGTTCTTGCCAACCTGTCTTGCCGCAAAACACGGAGGTCGACACACATAGGGACTTTCCAGTTGTCAAGCAGTTGTGCTGTTCCTTTACCCTTATGGGTAATAGTAGGGTAGCTGGAACTTCGAAATTTTCGTGCCTAAACTTTGTCAGAGATCTTTGACAAAGTTATATGTGGTACCCGAGGAGTTGATGGTGCATATGGAGAGCGGTGATTGATCAGTAAGATTCACGTGCTTTCTACTTCACCAGAAATCTTCGACAGAGTGCCCGTAATTTCCGCAAAGCTGATTGTGCATGTGACAGGTGCTGACGAGGCTGAAAAAGCAGGTGCTTCTTCGATTTCTGAGATCGGCCCTCGTGGTCTCTGAGCAGCCCAGCTTTTGAGAAAGCAAACGCCTCTTCGATTTCTGAGATCGACCCTCTTGGTCTCTGATCAGTCCAGCTTTTGAGAAAGCAAACGCCTCTTCGATTTCTGAAGCTCCGTCGAGTGCAGATTTTTATAGAGGCTGACATTAAGTTCCACAGCACACTTGAATCTCTACCAGTAGAAGCTCATTTCTTGCACTTCTAAGATCTTGATTTGTCTGACCTCTTCCCTCTTCAACACATTTGAAAATGTCTGGACCCTCCGACCGTCGTTTTGACTTGAACCTTGGAGAAGAGACAGCCACGCCTTCTCCAGACAACATATGGCGCCCATCCTTCATATCCCCTACTGGTCCTCTTACCGTTGGGGATTCTGTGATGAAGAATGATATGACCGCTGCAGTGGTGGCCAGGAACCTTCTCACTCCCAAAGATAACAGACTACTTTCCAAACGGTCTGATGAGTTGGCTGTTAAGGACTCTTTGGCTCTTAGTGTTCAGTGTGCAGGTTCTGTGTCTAATATGGCCCAACGCCTATTTGCTAGAACCCGCCAAGTTGAATCATTGGCTGCTGAAGTGATGAGTCTCAAACAGGAGATTAGAGGGCTCAAGCATGAGAATAAGCAGTTGCACCGGCTCGCCCATGACTATGCTACAAACATGAAGAGGAAGCTTGACCAGATGAAGGAATCTGATGGTAAGGTTTTACTTGATCATCAGCGGTTTGTGGGTTTGTTCCAAAGGCATTTATTGCCTTCGTCCTCTAGGGCTGTACCTGGTAATGAAGCTTCAAATGATGAACCTCCAATGCCTCCTCCTTCTGGGGTTTTGTCAAGTACTGAGGCTCCGGATAACCACCCTCCGGTGCTTTCTCTTTCTGGGGCTCTACCGACTGCTGAGACTTCCCCTAAGCAACCTTTGTGAAGGCTCCCTTTTGTTTGTTTATTTTGACTCATGTATATGTACATATTTGTGGCTTATCGAAAATATTAATAAATAAGCTTTGCTTCATTTCAACATATTGTGTTAAATACACCAAAGCCTTCTTCATAAAGTTCTTTGAATTTTTGCTTTTGTTGAAACCTGTATTGTTGAAGCTTTGTGAGTGAAGCATGTAGTTTGAGGTAGTGTTCCCTTAATTTCCCGAGTGAGGAAAACTTCTCGTTTGGAGACTTGAAAAATCCAAGTCACTGAGTGGTTGTGAGACTGCCGAGTATCAAGGTGCAGTAGCATATGGTGGGAGTCCCCCAAGTCTTCAGGCGAAGAGAGTTGCCGAATGAGGTGTCTCGTGTGTTACTAATTTGTCAAAGTAACGAATTCCTGTTTCGATGTCACACATTCGTATATGCTTTATCTAAAAATATTTCCAACTTTTGTGTGTTTGATGCTGCATGCTATTGACTAGACAAGATCAAGTGCAATTAGTAGCTTTTCTCTCTTTTTCATCTTTTCTTTGGTGGAATTGCTTTTCGTTTCCACTAATCAGCCTGAGTGGATGCAAGATAACACCTTTCTCTATAGCTCAGATTGCAAAGTCGTCTTCATGAAAGTTTTTCCTTATCTTGTGAACTACAACATATCCAAATTTGAGATCCATCGGAGTAGTACAACTTCAGAAATTCAAGTATGATGAGTAACTGTTCATCAATGTTCTGTTAATCCGTCAGACTTGTTGTGAGCTTCGAAACTCCATTTTCTCTTGTTCAGATCAACATACTTTCTTCATCGAAGTTGTTCCTTAACTTGTGAACTACAACATATCCAAATTTGAGGTCTCTCGGAGCAGTATAACTCCAGAAATCCAGGTATGATGAGTGACTGGTTATTATTTTTCTGTCAACCCGTTAGATTTGTTGTGAGCTTCGAAACTCCATTTTCTCTTGTTCAGATCGGTATGCTTTCTTCATTGAAGTTGTTCCTCAGCTCGTGAACTACAACATATCCAAATTTGAGATCCCTCGAAGCAGTATAACTCCAGAAATCCAGGTATGATGAATGACTGGTTATTATTTTTCTGTCAACCCGTCAGATTTGTTGTGAGCTTCGAAACTCCATTTTCTCTTGTTCAGATCGGTATGCTTTCTTCATTGAAGTTGTTCCTCATCGACTCTTTCATAACATATCAAAAATTCAGGATGAACTAACGGTTAAATATTTCCAGATCTTCGAAACATCACAACAGCTTCGAAATCTGCAAGAAGCCGACTATCATGTTTGGAGCTTCAACACTTTAATTTCTGTCGCTCAAACAGAAATGGTTCCTTCTTGAAAGTTGTTCATATGCTCAAGAACTATAGGGTGTCCAAAATTCAGCTCCATTGGAGAAGAGCAGAGGTTGCAGAAATTTGATAGATGAAAGGAGGCGGAAGAGGGAGAGAGAGAAAAAGTCTCTTGGGTTGGATTTCTATTTTGGGGCAGATTCCAATTTTTGTAGCACCTTCATTATTGATGAATTGCTTGTACTTTTGTCCATTATGAAACTTGGGACTTTGGCTTGTTGTTGGATCTATTATAATATGTTTGGGAACATATATAAGTGAATAAATAAGAAGGAAAATTTTGGGCCCTTGTGGGTGTAAAACAAAAAATGTTTATGTTTACCCAAGTGTTTTTGTACAAGTTCAAGGGCATCTTGGGTTTTGTGAACAAAATTTGTTTATTTGGAGTCCCAAGCCCGGATAAAGGAGGAGGGGGAGGGCGTCAGGTAGTCGACAGCCGGCACTCCATGATCACGTCGAATCCTTATGAAAATGAATCCAGAACAAAATCGCGCTAAAGCTAGGGCGTCACCCGTAAGTGGCGCGCTGTGTGGCCCGAGCACAGTGATAAGTGAGCAAGGGTCGCTGTATCTCCATCGGCACCCGGATGCAGTGTTAAATGAGCAAGGGGGCCATAGAAACTTCTTTTCGAACGACTCCACTCAAAGTTGTTTGGGAGCATATGCTCCTATCAACTTTACCCGGGACACACAAAAGAAGTACTTTGATCCTATTAGACGGGGGAGGGTGAAGAAGCTAGGACAGAAGGGTAGAGTTCAAGAGAGCAAAATGCGTTTAGGAACGTGGAATATAGGAACCTTAACGGGAAAATCTATGGAAGTAGTGGAAGTTATGGTGAGGAGAAGGATAAATATTATGTGCCTACAAGAAACTAAGTGGGTTGGTAGTAAGGCAAAGGATCTAGAAAACTCAGGGTTTAAACTTTGGTATTCGGGCACAAATAGAACGAGAAACGGTGTTGGCATCATCGTGGACAAGACCTTGGTACAAGATGTTGTAGATGTCAAGAGGGTAGGAGATAGAATCATGGCAATCAAGATTGTAATAGGACAAGAACTTATCAATGTGATTAGTGCGTACGCACCTCAAGTAGGGTTGGATACGAGTTCGAAGGAGAAATTTTGGGAAGATCTTGGAGACTTGGTGCAAGGAATTGCTCAGACGGAGAAGTTATTTATAGGAGGAGATTTAAATGGACACGTGGGCAGGGAGACAGGCAACTATGGAGGTTTTCATGGTGGCCATGGTTTTGGGGAGAGAAACGAGGATGGGGAAGCTATCTTGGATTTTGCAATGGCATATGATCTCTTCTTAGCCAACACCTTCTTTAAGAAGAGAGAAGAACATGTGATCACCTACAAGAGTGGGTCGTCAAAAACACAAATAGATTTTCTTCTAATGAGGAAAGGGGATCGTATAACTTGTAAGGATTGCAAAGTTATACCAGGAGAGAGCGTGGCTAATCAACATCGCTTGTTGGTGATGGATGTACATATCAAAAGAGTAAGACAAAAGAACAAGACTTGGAAGTGCCCAAGAACTAGATGGTGGAATCTAAAAGAAGAAAAACAAGCCATTTTCAAAGAGAAGGTAATCACCCAATGTGTGTGGGATAGAGAGGGGGAAGCTAGCCAAATGTGGGATTCCATGGCTAGTTGTATCCGAAAAGTAGCAAAAGAGGTATTAGGAGAGTCCAAGGGCTTTGCCCCACACCAAAAGGAATCTTGGTGGTGGAATGAAGAGGTCCAAACAAAGGTGAAGGCTAAGAAGGAATGTTGTAAAGCCTTATACAAGGAGAGGACCGAAGAAAATGGTGAAAGGTATAGAAAAGCGAAGCAAGAGGCGAAGAAAGCTGTCAGAGAAGCTAAGTTAGCGGCTTACGACGATATGTATAAACGACTAGATACCAAAGAAGGAGAGTTGGATATCTATAAACTAGCTAGAGCAAGGGAAAAGAAGACAAGGGACCTAAACCAAGTGAGGTGCATCAAGGATGAGGATGGAAAGGTTCTTGCTACAGAGAACGCGGTTAAAGACAGATGGAGAGGTTATTTTCATAATCTTTTCAATGAAGGACATGAAAGGAGTGCTTCTTTAGGGGAGTTGAGTAACTCAGAAGAGTGTAGAAACTACTCCTTTTATCGTCGAATCCGGAAGGAAGAAGTGGTTGTAGCTTTGAAGAAGATGAAGCATAGAAAAGCAATAGGCCCAGACGATATACCAATCGAAGTGTGGAAAGTTTTGGGAGAGACAGGTATAACATGGCTCACTGACCTTTTCAATAGGATTTTGAAAACGAAGAAGATGCCAAATGAGTGGCGAACGAGCACTTTGGTGCCTATCTACAAGAATAAGGGCGACGTACAAAATTGCATGAACTATAGGGGTATTAAGCTAATGAGTCATACAATGAAGCTCTGGGAGAGAGTCATTGAGCATAGATTGAGGCAAGAGACACGGGTTTCGGACAACCAATTCGGGTTCATGCCAGGGCGCTCAACCATGGAGGCAATCTATCTCTTACGAAGATTGATGGAAAGATATAGAGATGGGAAAAAGGATTTACACATGGTCTTTATAGATTTGGAAAAAGCGTATGATAGGGTCCCAAGAGACATTCTTTGGAGGATTTTAGAGAAGAAAGGAGTACGAGTAGCATATATCCAAGCTATAAAGGATATGTATGAAGGAGCAAAGACTGCCGTAAGAACTCATGAAGGACAAACCGAAAGCTTTCCCATAACTGTAGGATTACATCAAGGCTCATCCTTAAGTCCTTACCTTTTTGCGTTGGTAATGGATGAGTTAACAGGACATATTCAAGATGATATTCCTTGGTGTATGCTTTTCGCAGACGATATAGTGTTGATAGATGAAACTCAGGAAGGGGTAAATGCAAAGCTTAACCTTTGGAGAGAAGTGTTGGAATCTAAAGGTCTTCGCCTAAGCCGATCAAAGACAGAATATATGGAGTGCAAGTTCAGTGCAAATGGAGGCCAAAACGAGTTAGGGGTGAGGATCGGAGATCAAGAAATACCAAAGAGCGACCGTTTTCGTTACCTAGGATCTATCTTGCAAAAGAACGGAGAATTAGATGGAGATCTCAACCATAGAATACAAGCTGGATGGATGAAGTGGAAGAGTGCATCCGGCGTGTTGTGTGACCGCCGTATGCCACTGAAGCTCAAGGGAAAATTTTATAGGACGGCAATAAGGCCGGCGATGCTGTATGGCACAGAATGTTGGGCGGTGAAACATCAACACGTACACAAAATGGGTGTAGCGGAGATGAGGATGCTTCGTTGGATGTGTGGGCACACGAGAAAGGATAAGATTAGGAATGAGGATATCCGGGGTAAAGTAGGAGTAGCCGAAATTGAAGGAAAGATGAGAGAAAATCGGTTACGGTGGTTTGGACATGTGCAAAGAAGGCCTACTGACGCTCCGATTAGAAGATGCGACTATGGGACAGAGGTTCAGGGCCGAAGGGGTAGAGGAAGACCTAGGAAAACTTTGGAAGAGACTCTAAGAAAAGACTTAGAGTACTTGGATCTAACGAAGGACATGACACAGGATCGAGCACAATGGCGTTCTAAGATTCATATAGCCGATCCCACTCAGTGACTTGGATTTTCCAAGTCTCCAACCAAGAAGTTTTCCTCACTCGGGAAATTAAGGGAACACTACCCCAACCTACATGCTCCACTCAGAAAGCTTCAACATACAAGCTTCAACAAAAGAAAATTCAAAGAACTTAGCGAAGAAGGCTTTGGTGTATTTAACACAATACGTTGAAATGAAGGAAAGCTTATTTATTGATATCCCCGATAAGCTACAAATATGTACATATACATGAGTCAAAATAAACACACAAGAGGGAGCCTTCACAAAGGTTGCTTAGGAGAAGTCTCAGCAGTCGGTAGAGCCCCAGAAAGAGAAGGCACCGGAGGGGGATCATTTGGAGCCTCAGTACTGGACAGAACCCTAGAAGGAGGAGGCATCAGAGGTTGATCATTTGGAGCTTCATTACGCGGTACAGCCCCAGAAGACGAAGGCAATAAATGCCTTTGGAACAAACCCACAAATCTCTGATGATCAAGTAAAACCTGACCATCAGTTTCCTTCATCTGGTCAAGCTTCCTCTTCATGTTTGTAGCATAGTCATGTGCGAGCCGGTGCAACTATTTATTCTCATGCTTGAGCCCTCTAATCTCCTGTTTGAGACTCATCACTTCAGCCGCCAATGATTCAACTTGGCGGGTTCGAGCAAATAGGCGTTGGGCCATATTAGACACAGAACCTGCACACTGAACACTGAGAGCCAGCGAATCCTTAACAGCTAACTCATCAGACCGTTTGGAAAGTAGTCTGTTATCTTTGGGAGTGAGAAGGTTCCTGGCCACCACCGCAGCGGTCATATCATTCTTCATCACGGAATCCCCAACGGTAAGAGGACCAGTTGGGGAGACGAAGGATGGGCGCCATATGTTGTCTGGAGAAGGCGGGGCTGCCTCTTCAACAAGGTTCAAGTCAAAACGACGGTCGGAGGGGCCAGACATTTTCAAAGGTGTTGAAGAGAGAAGAGGTCGGACAAATCAAGATCTTAGAAGTGCAAGAATGAAGCTTCTACTGGTGGAGATTCAAGTGTGCTTTGGAACTTAATGCCAGCCTCTATAAAAATCTGCACTCGACGGAGCTTCAGAAATCAAAGAGGCGCCTGCTCAGAAATCGAAGAGGCGTTTGCTTTCTCAAAAGTTGGGCTGCTTAGAGATCACGAGGGTTGATCTCAGAAATCGAAGAGCCGTTTGCTTTCTCAAAAGTTGGGCTGCTCAAAGACCACGAAGGCCGATCTCAGAAATCGAAGAGGCGCTCGCTTTCTCAAAAGCTGGGCTCCCTAGAGACCACGAGGGCCGATCTCAGAAATCGAAGAGGCACCTACTTTTCCAGCCTTGTCAGCACCTGTCACACGCACACTCAGCTTTGCGGAAATTATGGGCATTCTGTCAAAGAATTCTGGGGAAGTAGAAAACACATGAATCTTACTGTTCAATCACCCACTTCCCACACGCAACAATAGCTCATGGGTACCACAGATAACTTTGCCAAAGTTCTCTGCCAAAGTTGAGCACGTGAAGCTTGCAGCTCCCACTACATCGCTCTGACCAAGAAGGGTAAAAGAATAGCAAAGAAACAGCACTAACAAAGTTTAGACCCATAAATTTTGAAGGTCTAGCTACCATATTATTACCCACAAGGGTAAAGGAACAGTACCACTGCTGGATAATTGGAAAGTCCATGTATGTCAACCTCTGTGCTTCGTGGCAAGGTAGACTAGCAAACATGCCCAACCTTTACTCACATTCGAGAAAACACTCCCAATAAGATTGCTTGCTCCAAAATCGAAGAGGCACCGTCCTCCGAATCTAAAGAGCCAGACTCCCAACATGACTACTTTCTTAAAAATCGAAGAGAGGGTAAAGGAACAGTACCATTGCTGGAAAATTGGAAAGTCCCTGTGTGTCAACCTCTGTGCTTCGTGGCAAGGTAGACTAGCAAACATGCCCAACCTTTACTCACATTCGAGAAAACACTCCCAACAAGATTGCTTGCTCCAAAATCGAAGAGGCACGGCCCTCCGAATCTCGAGAGCCACTCTCCCAACATGATTACTTTCTCAAAAATCGAAGAGACACTGCTCCCCGAATCTCGAGAGCCAGACCCCCAGCATGATTGCTTTCTCAAAAATCGGTGAGGCACCGTTCTCCGAATCAATCGAAGAGGCGCTCGCTTTCTCAAAAGCTGGGCTGCTCAGAGACCACGAGGGCCGATCTCAGAAATCGAAGAGGCACCTACTTTTCTAGCCTTGTC
The DNA here is from genome assembly GCF_042453785.1 of Malus domestica. NCBI lineage: Eukaryota > Viridiplantae > Streptophyta > Magnoliopsida > Rosales > Rosaceae > Malus > Malus domestica. The sequence goes on along the minus strand of NC_091671.1, from coordinate 8,352,785 downwards.
AGCACCTGTCACACGCACACTCAGCTTTGCAGAAATTATGGGCATTCTGTCGAAGACTTCTGGTGAAGTAGAAAGCACATGAATCTTACTGTTCAATCACCCACTTCCCACACGCAACAATAACTCATGGGTACCACAGATCACTTTGCCAAAGTTCTCTGCCAAAGTTGAGCACGTGAAGCTTGCAGCTCCCACTACATCGCTCTGACCAAGAAAGGTAAAAGAATAGCAAAGAAACAGCACTAACAAAGTTTAGACACATAAATTTTGAAGGTCTAGCTACCATATTATTACCCACAAGGGTAAAGGAACAGTACCACTGCTGGATAATTGGAAAGTCCCTGTGTGTCAACCTCTGTGCTTCGTGGCAAGGTAGACTAGCAAACATGCCCAACCTTTACTCACATTCGAGAAAACAGTCCCAACAAGATTGCTTGCTCCAAAATCGAAGAGGCACCTTCCTCCGAATCTCGAGAGCCAGACTCCCAACATGACTACTTTCTCAAAATCGAAGAGAGGGTAAAGGAACAGTACCATTGCTGGATAATTGGAAAGTCCCTGTGTGTCAACCTTTGTGCTTCGTGGCAAGGTAGACTAGCAAACATGTCCAACCTTTACTCACATTCGAGACAACACTCCCAACAAGATTGCTTGCTCCAAAATCGAAGAGGCACCGCCTTCCGAATCTCGAGAGCCAGACTCCCAACATGATTACTTCCTCAAAAATCGAAGAGACACTGCTCTCCGAATCTCGAGAGTCAGACCCCCAGCATGATTGCTTTCTCAAAAATCGAAGAGGCATCGTTCTCCGAATCTCGAGAGCCAGATACCACAGACCACTTTTTCAAAGTGCTCTGACAGAGTTAAAACATGTGAAACTGGCAGCTCCCACTACCGTGCTATGACCAAGCAGGGTAAAGGAATAGCATTACTACTTGTTGTTAGGGAGACTCCTATATATGTCGACCTCCATCCCCAACGGACAGGCAGACCTGCAAAAATGCTCAACCCTTCATCATATCTGAGAGGGCACTCCCAACAAAGCCTTTCGAAATATTCAGCTTTCTTTCCCCCCGATAATACCTCTACAAACAAGCTATACTAGAGCAAGAATATCTCATATCATCAGGGTTAAAAGCAAGAGTATCCTATATCATGCTTTTTCCCTGTTTTTTCTTTTGGCCTTGTTTTTACCTGCAAGACAAGGAGAAAGAGAGCAATCAGTCAGCACTTGGAATCAAGCTTCCAGCCAGGAACTGACTGCCTGGAACCCCTTACCTGATTACTTACCTGGCATTGCTCTCGAGTACTCATCTTCATCATCTTATGTTTCCAGGGAAGATTCCGCATCTGCTTGAGGAACAGATAGGGCAAGTGCGAAGGATACAAGGAAGCATGTGGAGACAAGCGTAACAGCACACGTGCCGATACATCCATTACTCTGTCAAAAGCAAAAGTATCCCATATCAGCAGGGTGGAACGTACTCTAGATTTGATGGACTTGTTTTGACCCTCAAATTCTTCAGTCGGCCTTATACTCTGGAGGAAACCAGAAAACCCTCCAGCTCAGTTCAAGAATAAGCCTGTGGAAAGTTACTTCTTCAAAAGCAAAAGTATCTCATATCATCTCTTCTCATCTTTCTTCTCTTTATCCTTCATGCTGCTGCAAGATGGGGAGAAGGTGAACAATCAGTCGGAGCTCTGATTGCTTACCTTGTCTGTCACCTCTTTCAGCAGACCCCCTAGCTCGGCGACTTGGGGGACTCCTACTACATGGTTTGTATCGCGCTTGACCAAGCCTGAAACTACAAGTAAGCTTCAAGTGAAATTGATACATTACCTTGTGCATCTCCACCAGTTAAAGATACCACCCCTGGATGGAGGAAGAGTACTTCCAGAGAAGATGCCACATCTACCTATGAGACAGATAAGGCAAGTCAAGACGACACCACACTCCGATACTTAGAAGTTTCGTGATTACGAGATCATTCTCCCACAATATTTACTAATGTCATTTGTACTAAATCATTCACTCGTACTCACTAAAGGAGAGCTTGAACCTATGTACTTGTGTAAACCCTTCACAATTAATGAGAACTCTTCTATTCCGTGGACGTAGCCAATCTGGGTGAACCACGTACATCTTGTGTTTGCTTTCCTATCTCTATCCATTTATATACTTATCCACACTAATGACCGGAGCAATCTAGCGAAGATCACAAAAAGCGACCGTTTTCGTTACCTAGGATCTATCTTGCAAGAGAACGGAGAATTAGATGGAGATCTCAACCATAGAATACGAGCTGGATGGAAAGAGTGCATCCGGCGTGTTGTGTGACCGTCGTAGGCCACTGAAGCTCAAGGGAAAATTTTATAGGACGGCAATAAGGCCAGCGATGTTGTATGGCAGAGAATGTTGGGTGGTGAAGCATCAACACGTACACAAAATGGGTGTAGCGGAGATGAGGATGCTTCGTGGGATGTGTGGGCACACGAGAAAGGATAAGATTGGGAATGAGGATATCCGAGGTAAAGTAGGAGTAGCCGAAATTGTAGGAAAGATGAGAGAAAATCGGCTCTGGTGATTTGGACATGTGCAAAGAAGGCCGACTGACGCTCCGGTTCGAAGATGTGACTACGGGACAGAGGTTCAGGGCCGAAGGGGTAGAGGAAGACCTAGGAAAACTTTGGAAGAGACTCTAAGAAAAGACTTAGAGTACTTGGATCTAACGGAGGGCATGACACAAAACCGAGCGCAATGGCGTTCTAGGATTCATATAGCCGACCCCACTTAGTGGGAAAAGGCTTTGTTGTTGTTGTTGTTGTTGGAGCAAGATTTTGTGTTGAAGCTTTGTAGGTGAAGCTTTGGTGTTGAAGCTTTCTAGGTGAAGCTTTGATGGTGAAGCTTTGTAGATGAAGCTTTCTAGGTGAAGCTTTGATGGTGAAGCTTTGATGGTGAAAGTATGTAGAGGGAGCTTTCTAGGTGAAGATTTTTTAGGTGAAGCTTTGTAGGTGAAGCTTTTTTAAGTGAAGCTTTTCGGGTGAAGTTTTTTTTTTGGGTGAAGCTTTGTGGGTGAAGCTTTTTAGGTGAAGCTTTGTGGGTGAAGCTTTGGAGGTGAAGCTTTTCGGGTGAAGCTTTTTGGGTGAAGCTTTTTAGGTGAAGCTTTGTGGGTGAAGCTTTGGAGGTGAAGCTTTTCGGGTGAAGCTTTTTGGATGAAGCTGTTTTTTTTTTTTTTTTTTTTTTTTTTTTTTTTTTTTTTTGGCGCTTGACACGGTCTTCATTTGCTTGTTTTGTAGTGACTGTGGAAGACGGATTGCTTTCTGATTGAGAAGGGTTCCGGCATCGCTTGCTATGAATGTAAAAGAGTGAGGGCTGAGTTGGCTAAATTACCTCTTTATTGAATTCATTGCCAAATGGCCTTCATTACATAGGATGCCGAACGGCTATAGCTCAACACTTGTACATCGTGAGTCTATTTGTAGTAGTACTTCAAGTGATCAGCGTTCCATGGATGGCCAAGGGTCTTGCCATCGGAGCTTCTAAGTGTGTAAGAGCCAGGGCGACTGATGCCAATGACTTCATACGGTCCATCCCAGTTTGGACTAAGTGTGCCTTCACTCGGGACTCTGTCGCAGAGTAATCTTTTCTTTAAGACCCAGTCTCCTATTTTGAAAGAACGAGGCTTGACCCTATAGTCATAATAGTTGGAGATGCGCTGCTTGTAGGCGACATTCCTCAAGTGAGTTTGGTTTCTGTGTTCCTCGACTAAATCCAAGTTGAGGGTAAGTTGTTTGTCATTTTCACTTTGAATGTAGTTCTGGACTCGGAATGTTGCTTGCTCGAGCTCAACAGGGACAACCGCCTCTGTGCCAAAGGCAAGTGAGAATGGAGTTTCTCCTGTTGAAGTCCGATATGAAGTGCGATATGACCAAAGAACTTGGGGTATAAATTCTGGCCAACAGCCTTTAGCTTTGTCCAAGCTGGTTTTCAAAGTGCGCTTGATTATTTTGTTGATGGCCTCAACTTGTCCATTAGACTGGGGATGAGCTGGAGAGGCAAAGCATAAGTTGATGTTGAACTTAGAGCAGAACAACCTGAACTTCTTGTTGTCAAACTGTCGCCCATTGTCAGTGACTATCGCATTGGGAATGCCGAATCTACAAAGGATGTTCTTACACACGAAGTCTTCTATCTTTGCCTCAGTAATGGTTGCCAAGGGTTCTACTTCGGCCCACTTTGTGAAGTAGTCCACTGCAACGACTGCGTAACAGACTTTGCCCTTCCCTGCCGGCATTGGGCCGATCAAATCAAGTCCCCACTGGGCGAAGGGCCAAGGGCTGATCATAGGAGTAAGAGGCTCTGGAGGGGAATGAGGAATAGTCGCATATCGTTGACATTTGTCACATGAGCGGGATACTTTGATGGCATCCTGGTGGAGTGTTGGCCAGTAATATCCTTGGCGAAAAGTCTTGTGTGCTAGGGACCGAGATCCAGCATGATCTCCACAGACTCCCTCATGTATTTCCCGAAGGACGATTTCCGCCTCGGCAGGCGTAAGACACCTTAAGTATGGCAGGCTAAAACCTCGCTTATAGAGTTGATCATTGATGATCAGGTAGCGGGTAGACTTGTATCGAATTTGCTTAGCCTGGACTTTATCATTTGGGAGGGTGCCATGAGCAAGGAAATTATAGATCGGGGTGATCCAACTATCCCCTTGTTGTAAGTTGCATACTTCTGCGGCCATGGTGCTTGGTGTTGCCAACAGTTCGACATGAATTTTTCTTCCAATCTTGTCCTCCACAGCTGAGGCGAGGCGAGCCAGGGCGTCTGCATGACTGTTTGCCGCTCGAGGAACTTGGGTGATCTGGTAGCGGAAGTGCTTGAGCAAAAGTTGTGTTTGCGCAAGATATGCTGCCATGGAGCTGTCCTTAGCATCAAAGTTGTTGGTAACCTGGTTGACCACTAATTGGGAGTCACTGAAAATATCAATTTGTTTAACCCCGAGGTGTTTGGCCAAACGTAATCCTGCTAGAAGGGCTTCATACTCGGCCTCATTGTTTGATGCCTTGAATTTGAAACGAAGAGCATACTCCATTGCTACTTTGTCGGGCGTAGTCAAGACTAGTCCCGCTCCACAGCCCTGTTGGTTGGATGAGCCATCAACATACAAACTCCATGCTGAGGTCGTTGATTCTACCTTTTGAGCTTCCGATGGTAATGAAGCTACTGCTTCAGGTGTAGAAGCAATGTCAACAGGATATGTGAAGTCGGCGATGAAATCTGCTACTGCTTGGCCTTTTTCGGCTGGTTTTGGTTGGTAGGAGATGTCAAACTCACCCAATGCTATCGCCCATTTGATCATTCGTCCAGACGTGTCAGGACTCTGGAGTATCTGTCGAAGAGGGTGATTGGTAAGCACGATGATGGCGTGTGCTTGGAAATAAGGGCGAAGTTTCCGAGCAGACATGACCAATGCTAGAGCTAATTTCTCAATGTTGGAGTATCGTGTCTCCGCATCTTGTAGGGCCTTGCTAGCGTAGTAGACGGGCCGTTCGACACCACTGTCCATTCGAATAAGAACAGAACTGACTGCTGAAGCCGAAACCGATAGATAGATGATGAGAGTGTCACCAACTTCTGGTTTGGAGAGCAGAGGGGCTTTACTCATGTACTCTTTGAGGTTCCTGAATGCCTTGGCACATTCCTCCGTCCATGTAATGTACTTCTTATTTCCCTTGAGTGCTTTGAAGAAAGGAGCACATCTGTCTGTGGCCTTAGAGATGAATCTGGTTAAGGCTGCCACCTTGCCAGTAAGGCTTTGGATGTCTTTTGAAGTTATTGGCTCTTTCATGTCGAGGATTGCTTTGATCTTTTCAGGGTTAGCTTCAATGCCTCGTTGGCTAATCATGAAGCCTAAGAATTTGCCAGAGCCCACGCCGAAGGCACATTTGTTGGGGTTCAACCTCATTCGATACCTCTTTAGAATGGTGAAAGTTTCAGATAGGTCGGTGATGTGTTGGTCAGCATGTTTGCTTTTGACTAGCATATCATCAACGTAAACTTCCATGTTCTTCCCAATTTGTTCGGCGAACATTGAATTGACCAGTCTCTGATAAGTTGCTCCTGCATTCTTTGAGCCGAAAGGCATGACTTTATAGCAATATAGTCCCCTGTCAGTAGTGAAGGCCGTGTGTTCTTGGTCTGAGGGGTTCATGAGGATTTGGTTGTATCCTGAATAAGCGTCCATAAAGCTCAAGAGCTCACACCCTGCCGTAGAGTCTATAAGCCTGTCAATAAGAGGAAGAGGGAAACTATCTTTTGGACACCCTTTGTTTAGGTCGGTGTAGTCAACACACATCCTCCACAAGACCTTTTGAAGCGAAAGACTTTCTTTGGTCGGATTTTTCCTAACAAGGACCACATTTGCTACCCATGTCGGGTAATTGACTTCGCGGACAAAGCCTATGCCTTTGAGTTTTTCAACTTCTGCTTTCATTGCCTCGTATCGTTCAGCGTCATAAGATCTTCGCTTCTGTCTCACCGGCTTGATCTTGGGGTCAATACTCAAACGATGACAGATGACATCGGGAGAGATGCCTGGCATGTCCTCGTATGACCAGGCGAAGACTTCAGTGTTCTCTTTCAAAAAAGATATCAATGCTAACCGAAGGGGTGGTGACAATGTGGTGCCAATATTCACCATGCGGTCTGGATGATCTCTTGAGATAGGTACCTTCTCCAACTCTTCAGCAGGTTGGGCTTGCTGGGTGAAAGAGTCATCTCGAGGATCATCGGGTTGATTGTTGCTATCAGGAAGATCCAAGGTCGCTTCATCTAGGCTGGTCTTTGTGACTTGGTCATGTACAGACAGGGTTTCCTTGGGTCCGGGCAAGTGTTGTTGCTTAACTGAAGTGTTGTAACATGATCGTGCACTAAGCTGATCTCCTCTGATGTAGCCGTTGCCATGGGGGGTTGGAAATTTCATCAACAGCATATGCGTGGATACCATAGCCTTGAGATCATTGATGCCTGTGCGCCCAAAGATGACATTGTATGTCGTTGGGCAGTCAACCACTAGGAAGTTAGTGGTAATGGTAGCCGTGTAAGGGCCTGTACCAATAGTAAAGGGTAAATGTATGCTCCCTAAGGGTTGCACGATATCACCGGAGAAGCTTATCAGAGGAGAAATCGAGCGATCGAGCAAGTGTTCAGCTACACTGAGTGCCCTGAAAGCTTCGGCAAACATGATATTGACCGAAGCCCCTGTGTCTACGAGGATTCGTCGAACATCAAAGTTGGCTATGTGAGCCTCCACGATCAATGGGTCGTTATGAGGGTAGATGATGCCTCTTTCTTCCTCAGGGTAGAAACATATCGGATCCCAGTTAGGTTTTTGATACTTCCCTCCCCTGATGTCTTCCACGTGAAACACTTGGTGACCAGGCCTCAGACTTCGTTCACTGTTTTTCATGGCCCTATTGGAAGATTCAGATATGGGTGTGCCGCCGCTTATGGAATATATGACATTCACCTGGCGTTGGTTACGGTTATCCCTTTGAGGGTGAAGAAGGAATTGATCAATTTTTCCTTCTCGTGCCAAAGCTTCAATACGATCACGGAGGATGATACATTTCTCGCTATCATGGCCGTTATGCTCATGGTAGCAACAAAACATTCCCGCGTTATTCGGGGGCGTGTGATCTGGGTGCCTCGGCTTTGGCTTTGGTATCAGGTGAGCTATGCTGGGGTAAATGGCCGCGCATGTGGCATTCAAGGGCGTGTATGTCTCATACCTTGGGGTAGGGGGTATCTTGACGCGGGTTTGACCCACTGCATTGACTGCCTGGGGGCGAGCGTTATTGTGGCGATACCCTTGGTTATCGGGATAGTGTCCCTTACTCTTTTTACTGAAATGAGAGTGGTGAGGATGGAAATCCTTCCTCTTGCCTTGAAATTGATATGTCTGTTGATTCGGCGAAGCATTATGCAAGGCATGGGGAGGTGCCACTGCTGTTTGGAAAGTCGAGGTCCTCTCATTTAGGTGAGTCTAGCTTCCACCTCCCACTTGTTGATAAAGGATGGTTGTAGGGGGTTTCTCCTGATATGTCTTTGCCTCGGCGGAGGCATGGTTATAAGCCTGCGCCATCACCTCAGAGTAAGTCTTCCAAGTATTGGCATTGATCATGTATTTAAAGAAACAATCACGTAGGCCTGCCGTGAAGGCTTTGAGGGCAGTCTTGTCGTCTGCCTCGGCACACCGGGAGTATTCATGGCTGAAGCGGCCAGCATACATACGTAATGACTCGTCTGGCTTCTGGCGGATAGTGTACAGGTCATCTGCAGAGTGCAAGCGATCGGTTTGGAAAATGTGTTGGGAAACAAATAGTTTCCTCAATTCCTCAAATGAGTCTACCGTCTCAGGTGTAAGACGACAATACCAATTTAGAGCTCCGCCAGAGAGGGTGGAGGGGAAGAGAAGACATCGCTCTTCGTCGGTGTGCATCCGGTATGCCATGGTGGACTCAAAGAGGTTAAGGTGCTCAATCGGGTCCTCTTTTCCAGTATAAAGTTGCAAGCCAAGCTTCTGCTTTGTCTTTGCTTGAAGAGGGGTGTTGAGGATCCTCCTTGTAAGAGGGCCAGGCCTGGGTTGGTTCCAGTCAGGTATTTCAGCCTGACGTTCAGCCTTCAACTTGTTTACTTCCTCAAGAAGTTGTAGGACAAGGGGGTCCTGAGCGGAGTTATGTGCCAGTGGAGCTTTCTTTCGTAAATCTCCATCTCCTCTTGGAATTAGGAAGGTTTGATCAAGGGCATGTGATTTTTCCCTGGACTCGCTGTACTGGCTTCCAGGGTATGTCTATCGGAACACCTCTGAGTCCCATGTACCCTCATGTCTCTCTAGGACTTGTTGCCCCTTCCCCAAATTGGTGGCCGGCTCGGGCCGTGGCAGGGGACCGAGTCTCTCAGAAATCCTTGGGTCATTGATCTTTGAGCTTATATGGATGGAATTCTCTCGACGTTGCTTCAGGAAATCCCGACAATCGCGAAAGACGGCTTTCGATCCTTCTGCCCCTTCAGCAAAGAGGTGTCTCCCTCCGCTTCTCATGGTTCGGGTCGAAGCAACTGGGTTAAGAGAAGCCTCATGTTGATTATCAAATCGAGGGGTAATTTGTTCCCTATCAGGGATATCTATGTCGAATGCATGTGACCCTCCATGTTGGAGGGCACCCAGTTGATGGTTGGCTTCCACGGGGGCAACAAGCTCTCCCACGGGGGCAACAAGCTCGCGTGTCTGAGCTTGCCTAGCTTCGTGGAGTGTCTCGAAGAGCTTCTCATATTGCTCCTGGAGGACCTCATTCCTCATTGCTATCTTGTTGTTCTGAGCTTCCAACTCATCGACTTTAGCTTGAAGAAGAACTCGTTTTCCTTCCTTCTTTCGTTGTTTCGCACTATGTGCAAGGGGGGTGTCATTCTGTGTGCTGTGGCTTCCTTCGCTTCCCATGTTGGAGAGGGATGCCTGATCAAAAGAAAGTGTACGAATGATAGAAACCAGCTTGACACAGCTGAAGAGAGTAGGAATAAGTGTCGTTTCCCACAGACGGCGCCAAATGTTGATGCACAAAATCTGCGAAGACTTTGGTACAACAGAAAGTGTCAGGTTTTGTGACCTTCGCTTGGTTGCTTCGATCACTAGTGAGGATAAGTACGTAAATGAATAGAGACAGAGAAGCAAACACAGGATGTACGTGGTTCACCCAGATTGGCTACGTCCACGAAGTAGAGGAGTTCTTATTAGTAGTGAAGGGCTTACACAAGTACAAAGGATCAAGCTCTCAATTTAGTGAGTTCTTGTGAATGATTTAACACCAAATGGCATTAGGCAATATTGTGGGGGAATGACCCCTATTTATAGAAAAACTTGTAGCTTTGTCACATTGACATGTGTCATGTTATGATTGGTTCTTGATGTTGACACGTGCTGCGCTCTGATTGGCTTCTAATCTTGACACGTGTCGAGTAGTGATTGGCCTCCTGGTCGGAGGGGAACTCTTCTGGGTCCTTGACAGTATAGCGTTGGCCGGTGCTCGGTAGTTTCGGGATTGGTCAAGTATGGTACGAACAAATACATGAATTTAGGTTGGCCAGAAAAATATCATAAGTGTAGTAAATTAGTTGCAAATAAATACTATAATACATATTTAGTATTGTGTGAAAATGTTATAATAATAAGTTATTAGAAATTAATTCAGCAGAATCATAAGAAAGTACTAAAATATTAAGAAATACTGTTTATAGTATAAAAAAGCCAAAAAATAGTTCTTTAATTACCATAAATTGTGAAATAGAATTAGCAAAAGAACATAAGATACAAACAACAGCTATGATAGATACAAGAAGTACAAAAAGTGTCATAAGAAAGGAGTTAGTACCAGAAAAATATAGACAAAAATTAGCAAAACCAGTGAGAATAACACAGTTTGATGAAAGACCAGTCTATTTAACACATTGCATTAATAATGAGTCCATTAAAGTGGAAAAACAACAATTTAATCTACCATTAACATTTGTCTCACCAGTAGGATCATTCCCATTCATTCTAGGTTTAAACTTTTTGAAAAGTTTACAAGGTTTTTTATTTATGAACCCTAGCATAACATTTTTCAAAAGAGGTATTACAATAACTGACCAAAGTAATACTATAGAATCATACAAAAGTATAAGTATAGAAGAATCTAGTAGTCAAGACAGTTATTATTTGGAAAATTCAAAAGAAAATTATGAGCATAATAATCTAAAAGAGTTTGAGTTTGATGAAGAAATATTTGAACACGAATATCCAATTATAGATGAAGGAACCCGTATAGAAATCTTACAGTTAGATAGACCAAAGAGTTTAGAAGAATTATTACAATTAGCAGAACAAACTAGGATTATAGGAGAAGACCCACAGTTACATTGGAACAAAAATAAAATACTAGCAAAATTAGATATAATTAATCCAGATTTAACCATTAAGACAGCTGACATGCCTTGCAGTTTATTAGATAAACAAGAGTTTAAGCAACAAATAAAAGAGTTGTTAAATTTAAAAGTAATTAGACCCTCTAAGTCCAGACACAGATAAGCAGCATTTGTAGTAAGAAAACATTCAGAGCTAAAAAGAGGAAAGGCTAGAATAGTTTATAATTATAAGAGATTAAATGATAATACATATGAAGATAGTTATAAGTTACCAAATAATGAACTTATAAATAAAATTCAACAAAGTAAATATTTTAGTAAATTTGATTGCAAATCAGGATTTTGGCAAATACGATTAGCAAAAGAATCAATTGAGTGGACAACTTTTACTTGCCCAGAAGGACATTTTGAGTGGCTTGTTATACCATTTGGACTTAAAAATGCTCCATCGATCTTTCAAAGAAAGATGGATCAAATTTTCAAGAAATATGATAATTTTTGTAGTGTTTATGTAGATGATATTTTAATACATAGTAAAAATTGAAATGAACATAGGAAGCATTTAGAGATAGTTTTACAAGAATTTATTAATAATGGGATTGTGATTAGCAAAAATTAAATAGCATTAGAAAAGCAAGATATAGAATTTTTTGGAATGTATATCAAGTCAGGTACGATATAATTACAAGATCATATAGCTAAAAAGGTGTTAGAATTTCCAGACAAATTAGAAGATAAGAAACAGTTACAAGCTTTTTTAGGTTTGTTAAATTATGCTAGAAATTTTATCCCTGATTTAGCAAGAAAAATAGCAGTATTACACAGTAAAACTAGCAAAACTGGACAAAAATATTTTAATAGTGAAGATATTAAATTAGTTCAAAAAATAAAAGAAGAAATTACTAAACTTAAGCCATTAACATTACCATTAGATGATAGTTACAAAATAATTGAAACAGATGCTTCATCATTAGGATGGGCAGGTATACTATACCAGAAAAAGCATAGGGAGTCTCCAAAGTCTGACGAACAAGTTTGTAGATATTCCTCAGGAAAGTTTAGTGATGTACAGTCAAGATCACCATCAACAGATTTAGAAATTTTAGGGATAATTAATTCACTTGAAGCATTTTCTTTATTTTTACATAATGAAGTATTTACGATTAGAACAGATTGTCAAAATATAGTTTCTCATTATAACAAGATACATGCTAATAAACAGGCAGCCCGAAGATGAGTTAATTTTGTTGATTCAATTACAGGAAATGGTTTTAAACCAATTTTTGAACATATAAAAGGTAATGACAATACATTAGCTGATATCTTATCAAGATTAATTTGTTGAACATGTATGGAATATCGTGGACCATCATCAGCAAATAGCACAAGGCCGCAAGGCAGAAAAGTTTCTTTCAATGACATGATGATGCACCATCAACCTCCATCATTCAATGGATTTCAAAATAGCATAAGCAGACCAACATCACCACCAGTGCCCACGTTCAACTTTAATGGCAATATTGTTGAAGGAATCAGAAATCCAACTCTGAGATACAGGTCAAGAGTACCAGGGCTTTCTGATAGGTAGCAAGTTCTCTTAGATAATTTTTGGAATATCCAAATTAAGCAGCCAAGCATGAAGTTAGGTCATGAAAAATTAATTAAAGCCTTGGAACACGAGTTTGATAGCTTTAATTAATTTCCACCAAAACCAGCAGCATATTCATTCTCTTGAGCACAACCTTCAAGTAATCTCTAGGGACCATGAGTCATTACTTGGTAAGTTTACCAAAATGAACCAAGAACTCCAATCTCTTAGAATGCAGCAAAAGGCAAGTGACATCTTGAAAAGAGAATTGAAAATAGGTTTAGAAATTGATCAGCATAAGAATAAAGGAAAATAGGTTATTGAACCCATAGAACAAGAGGCTAATGAGCCCATAGAAGAAATTAAGATTGAGTTCTTAGAAAAAGACGTTGAAATGGAGCAACATCAAAATAATGAGCAACATCAGGTTCCGAGTGACAAAGAAAAACAAGAAAAATATGAAAGTTTTCTTAGGAACATATCTTCAGAAGTAATATTAGATGATGTTTTATTAGAAGAAATTTCAAAAGCAAAACTAAGAATAATGCCAACAGATATACAAAATGAGATCCTGAGCATAGCATCACAGTCCATGAAAGAGTTACAATTACAATTACAATGCGCCTTGTATAAGTCCATCTTTGATCCAAAACCAGGGATGGATATTATTACAAAGATGTATCCTCCATGTCTTTGTGATAGTACAGAGAATTGTATTTGTAAACCAGAGGTTAGCATAGCTATAGCCAGGATTGACATGAGCGATTTTAAATCATGGCATTTTAGTTATGAGCATCATAAAAAGCATAATGTGGTAGAAGTTACCCCTGCCTTACTATTAGAGTTTGGTTATCTGGATAAAATATTTATTAACCGTATTTCTCAACTAGAATCATTTCCTGAAAAGCTTATAAAAGTAGCAGATGATTGTCTAGAAATGTGGAAAGAAATTTGCATAAGTTTTATTAGTAGTCCTCCATATTGGTATGTACACATGCATAAGGAGAAAGCTAGGCATATAGCCATGATCAATGAAGAGTCCTTTAGACTAAACCCTGTTTCCTCACATAGGTGGACTCCTTCATACAAAGATATTTTAAAATTTAGAGGGATCCAAATGTTTGCTTTAGATGAGTTTGAAGATTTTAGGTATGATATGGTACTAGTAGCAGAAGAATAAGAGATGTATATTTACAGCAAGACAAGAATCAATCATCAGCCTTATTGGAAGCCCCAGAATTTCAAAGAAGAAACAGCGGAAATATATTACAAGGTGAAAGAAGATAGAGAAAGAGATGCGGAGCTAGTAGAAGGCGATGAACAGTATTTGAATAATTTGTCAGAAGAAGAGCTGCATAACATCGACAACATGATGGAAGCTTGAAGAACTAGCTGTAAATTAGCATAAGATGAATAGCATCATAATGTATTTCCAGACATAAATGTCAACATCGTTGTGGTCTGCATGTAATGGCATAAGAGTAAATAAAGAGAAGAGTTTGATCTATTATAGACTTTTCATACATAAAATGTCCTTATGGTTAAGAATAAATAGTACCAAGCCATTTTCGTTAAAACTCCCTAAATTAAAAGCTTTTTATTGTCAATTAGAAGCTTTTATTCAGTTTTTGTTGATTATTTTTTCATTTTTTTCACTTTTTCTTGTATTTTTTTTGTCTCTGCTGTGTGATTCAGTTGGACATAGGAACATCATGAAGGACAAAGAGCAGAACCCAGGTGCCATCTCTCTCTCTCTCTCTCTGTTTCTCTTTCTCTCTCTTATTTCCTTAAATTTCGTTTCATTTTTTACTTTAATTTTATTATTTATTGTCCATATAGTTGCTGAGGAAGCATGCAATTGCAAATTTAATGAACAATTTGAATATTCTATTAGTTATGTAAATTATTGTTTTCTTTTTGTTAATTTACTGAAAATTTGCTTAGGTAGTTCATGGTGGAATTGATTGAATGAATTGATGGCCTATGAAAGAAATCACAATTTCTGCAAAATTAACTGCAGTCTAATTTATGTGAAAAATAATAATAGTGGTTGTTAACTTGAGCAGTAGGGCTTGCTCAACTCATAATTGTGGGTCAGCAAGATGATCGGGCAGAGCCCGCTAAGGAAAGTTCTACACTGTCGGTGTTTGTGAATTCCGAACCAATGAGGGAGGAACAAGTGAAAAATGCTGTGAAATTCCTTTCGCACCCGAAAGTTAGGGGCTCTCTCTTGTTGTTTACAGACGGTCTTTTCTCGAGAAGCCTCTCACAAAAGAAGAGATTGACAAAGCATTTCGGATTGTGCCTGTAAGTGATTATTGGTGTTCAAGCCGATTGTTAATTTAATTCTCAATGTTTTTCGTGTTTGACATTGTTTGTTTGCAAATTGCAAGACCCAACTGGTATTTTGGATTTGAACTGAGTTTTTTTATGCATCGTGTGGTGTTTCATGTTCAGGTGCACACATTTGTATATCATTGAGCCATTTACGCAATTCATTAGGTTTAAGAGAGAAATAGATTTCATGGAGTCGAACTGCGAAAACCCATTTTTGTAGAACATGTTTTAGTCTGACCTTGATTTAGGTAGCAGGTTGACTGAAGAGTCATCAACCATTCATGTAGGTATGAAATTTTGATTAGGTTGAAGATCTTGTACACCGTCTCATATTAATAGGAACAGAATATCGAGAGATTTTTCAGTGTGACCGTCACAAGAGGTGGTATATCACGTGTTCCTATATAAATGGTGAGATATGTGTGTTAAAAGGTTAATAACTTAAAAAATTAAAATTTTCCACCATTTACATAAAAACATGTGATGTACCATTCGTATTCCAATCACAACTAAAAATTTCTCCAGAATATCGGTAGACATTGAAAGTTAATCAGTTTTTTTTTAATGTCAAGTTCTCTGTGTTTGTTCGTATTTCACCTTGAATATGCAAACTCTCTTATATCTTCCTTTTTCCTATATAGCATGTGTATTGATGCATTGATGAGCTGCTTCTCAGAGCAAGTACACCCCTAAGGACTTTGCGCCAGCACCCATCGCATTTATCCACTCAAGTGAACAATAATAGGCCAAGGCATCTCCACCCCTAAAAAAATGCGCTGGCACCCAGCGCATTTATTTGGTGTGTTTTTTTTTTAAGTTTATTTCGGATAAGATTTTTAACCAATTTCGGATAAATTTTCAAATAAACTTAAAAAAAAACACACTAAAATAAAATTACATACTCATCAAATAAACTTAAAAAAAACACACTAAAATAAAATTACATAAACTCATCAAATAAACTATAGAAAAAATAATAATTTTTTTAAAAATTTTATGTATTTTTTAATAAATTTTAATTAAGTTAATTAATCTGGACCGTTGATCTGTGATCGGACGGTCCATTTTAAAACTCAAATTTAAATTTTTTTTACCGTTGGAAATCCAACGGTCTAGAAAAACTAGCCGTTGGAAATCCAACGGCTATAAGCGTGCCGCGTCACTCATGGAATCCGGCGCACAAGTGGGCTGACAGCCCTCTGCATTCTTGTCGGCTACTCGTCCTGGGCGCGAGTGTTGTGCACGCGCCAGCCAAATAGGCCGGCTCTTGGGTCATTCAAAATTAGGCTGGTCTGTTGCCTGGCATAGGCTGGGTGCCAGGCAACTTTGTGGGCTGGAGCAATTTGACTGAGGGCCAGGTTGTTTTTTGTGCTGGGGGCTGGGCAAAGCAAGCCTCGGTGGACTTGCTCTTATATCGTTCGGTGTTTGAAAGGTTCACTAAACCATTGTGCGTTCTACTTGAAATTACGATGGCGTAAATTCGTTATTGGTGGAAAATTTTGGAGGAATTTAAGTCTAGTTCCTGAAGTTTTCTTGTAATTACATCAAATGATTTTTGAGCATGTGAGCGACCCCTAGTTTAGTTTGCAAAGTTGAATCAAGAAATAGACAATGAAAAATCCGTTGTCTATTTTCTAATTCTAAACATGGGCACTAGTACAAACCCCCCATGTAGTAACCTACCAAAAAGTATTTCTCTTCATCCACATAAAATAAATATCGAAACTATTCTGATTCTTGAATTTCCTGTGCTTGTGCATACATTTATGCACATAATGGATCTTTAATCTAGTACATGAAATCATGTCAACCAAGGTGGCTTTGATATGAAAATTGAACCAAAATTGTGAAACTAAGCCAAAATAACCCACACTATTTTTGGAACTACAACAAAATTACACACTATTTAAAAAAATTGAACCAAAATAACTTACTATATATATGGAATAGAACAAAAAAAATACTGTTTCTAGAACTACAACAAAATAACCACACTATTTATGAATCTGAACCAAAATAATCTACACTATTTTTGGAACTACTGTAAAATAGTGGCCTAGTTCTTGGTCCAGTTTCATAAATAGTGTCTAAGTCTTGGTCAAGTTTCATAAATAATGTATAATAATTGGTATTGTTTTATAAATAACGTCTCTTTCTTGGTCTAGTTTCATAGCATTTATTTCTTGGTCTAATTTCATAATAGTGTCCACCTATTGGTTTAGTTTTAGAAATAGTGTCTTATTCTTAATTTTGGTTTCATAAATAGTGTCTCCTTATTGATCCAATTTTCATAAATAATGTCTAGTTCTTGATTCACTTTCATAAATAATGGCCTAGTTCTTGGTCCAGTTTCATAAATAGTGCTTAGTTCTTGGTTCACTTTCATAAATAGTGGCTAGTTCTTGGTCTAGTTTCATAAATAATGTCTAGTTCTTGGTCCAATTTCATATATAGTGTATAGCAATTGGTACAGTTTCATCAATAATGTATCTTGCTTGGTCTAGTTTCATAAATAGTGTTTCTTTCTTGGTCTAGTTTCATAAATAGTTTTCACCTATTGGTTTAGTTTTAGAAATAGTGTCTCATTGTTGATTTGGTTTTATAAATAATGTCTACTTATTGAACCCGTTTCATAAATAGTGTCTCCTTATTTTAAGGAGGATTAGAGTGACATACCCTGATAAAAAAAATAAAATAAAAAATATATATACGATCAATAATGGTACAATTTGACAATTTGACAACATAAGCATCTAGACATCCTACATTCCTACTAGTATTCATATATCCCGGACTTAACTAAATTCGTCCTTTTAAATATGGCTAAAATAACAAAGACTTGTAACTCAATTAGTTGAAAACATTCACATTTACTCTCAGAATCTCGAGCTCGTCCCTCAACATCTGTAGTAGAAGAAAGAAAAAAGGATATCGTGAATAGTGAAAGTTATAATTCATACATGATTGTGTTTACTATTTGTTATAATTATACACCAAGTTTATGTCTTTGTAATTGTTTTTTGATTAAAATATTCTTGGATCAAGCTATTTTTATTAAAACTCTTCTTCCTATATCAGTTCTCCTTCAAATAATCAAAAAAAAATTATAAAATAATAAAATAATATTCCCTCTCCTCTTCTTGATGGACTAAAAACAAAAATAACAGAATTTCTTTTTTATTTCTTTCTGCAATTAATTTTCTTCATCTGGAAATCCCAAGTTGTGTGGATTATAGTAGAAAATGAGAGACATGTGTTTGTACTTTATGTTGCTCATATTATTAATTTAGTGCAATAATACGTCAATTAATTTCATGTGATTTAAAAAAATAATGGGGTGAGAGCATGCCATTGGCTTGGCACATGGCAGTGTAGCCACAAGTAGAAATGCGTAAGCATTCATGCCGACGCTAATCAGGCTAACTCTTTGTTGAGTATGTTTATTCTGATTTTTCCCACAATATGTATATGTGAATAAATTAGATATGAAGAGGTTGGTGTGATAGAACAACCGTTGATGCAATGGCTATGTCAGAATCTTTGACACAAGCTGCATTTCAATGTGATGACGAAAGAGATGAAAGCAGAACAGAAGGGACCTAATTAAGCTAATTCAAGTGGTTGTCAAGCCTTGTTTAAGGTGGGTTTTTGTTAAATTAATGTTAGTTCAAGCATTTTTCATTAACGCTTCATTTTTCTTTTTACTTGAAGAATTGTGAAGTATCAAAATTTTAGTATGATTTTGACGCATTTTTGGTTCATTTGTTTTCAGGTTGTTGCTAGGATGTAACAAGACGACTTGAAAAACTGCAATCTAAGACAACTAATTCGTTGATGTATATCATACTTTGATGGGATATTGTTGTCATGCAATTTTAATTTGATGGCAGTTTACATAACTACTCGTCTATAAACTAAGAAATTAATGGGAAAAATGTCCTATAGTGGATGGTTGAGTAATTTAGTGGAAAGAAAGAATTTAGAAAGAGTAGGACGGCAGTAGTACTAGTAATGATGGCAGAAAAAAATATAATTTGATGTATGAAACTATGACAAACTCATGCCAATTGCGCATGCAATTGCAGTACAACAAGACAAATTAAGCAAATAGCTTTGGAAATTCAAAATTCTACAACAAGACAAATTAAGCA
The DNA here is from genome assembly GCF_042453785.1 of Malus domestica. NCBI lineage: Eukaryota > Viridiplantae > Streptophyta > Magnoliopsida > Rosales > Rosaceae > Malus > Malus domestica. Next base: position 8,333,746 of record NC_091671.1, on the reverse strand, counting down.
AATAGCTTTGGACATTCAAAATTCTACAACAAGACAAATTAAGCAAATAGCTTTTGGACATTCAAAATTCTACAACAAGACAAATTAAGCAAATAGCTTTTGGACATTCAAAATTCTAACGTTTTGGGTGACGGAAGTGGCATTTCATCAGGGGTATGGACTGGAAAAAGAAAAAAAATTGTTTTGCACGCTGGGCATGCTTCCAGCTTGTGGGCCTTTTATTTAGGCTTGTTTTCTTTCAGTTTTTGTCATTTTTCATTAAAAGCCATGATATTTTCATTAATTAGAATTAGTATGTGGTTTTTGATTAAATCAAAGTTAGCTCAAACCCTTTTTAGTAAAGCTCTCTTTTTTTCAATGCTGCAAAGCATACATACATCCTCTGAAACCTAGGCCTTCCTACTTCCATTTCAGCCTTCACCGAAATTGTACTGTCAAGATTTCTTCGCTTGAGCTCCTCACAATAATCACATAACCTTGCATATTGCTCCACATAAGCCCCTTCACTCTTCTCAGCTGCCAATGATCGTGTTTTATAAAGTTGAGATGGTGTTACGCGCAAATTATATTGTTTATGAACAATTTGTTGAAATTTTGACACTTCCCATTTAGGATTGTCAAGCAAATCCTCAGCATACCTATGTGATAACCAAGTTGAGGTGCATAGTCTGAGCTTTTCCTCTCTCGGACATGTATGGACATCATTGAGTGTCTTCACCATAAGTGCAGAGCTCCCATCTATTTTGCTTGCATAAATCACCCATGGACATCCCTCCTTTGTACACTTACCCTGAACCTTATAACGATCTCTTATTGGGAATCTTATTTGTCTTCCATTCACACAACCATAATATGTCACTGCTTGTCTGAACTCCTTTCTATTGGCAAATATCATTCCAGCTCTAAATTGTGGGTTCTTCATATCCAAATTACGTTATAGTCTAAAGTAGGGGGGGGGGGGGGGGGGGAGTGGCACTGTGAAATTTTGGATACATTTCACTTTATTTACGATCTTGCCACCGGGCTGATTTCAGCCCAAATTTCGCTTTATTTACAAGATTACCACTGGGCTTGAGAGGTTTTCAGTCTTTCGGTTGGAGCTGGGTTTTGACTCGAGGAGAGAGAGGGAAGACGTACAGAAGGGTTGACGACGCATTGGAGGGAGACGTTCGCCGGGAATTAGGGGAGAGGATTTTCGGCAGGGACGTGCGGGTGGGTGTCCTGTGGCTGATGCATCGGTCAGAGGGTTGTTGGGGGGATGGGAGGGCATGCCGCTCTGGGTCGAGATAGAGAGACAGAGCAACAGAGAGAGAGAGGGAGAGGGTGGTTCGTTTTCCATTTGCTTCCTGAATGTCGAATCTCCAATTGCATCCATTGTCATTTCGATTTGGGAGAGGGTGGTTGCTGTCGGTGAGATTGAGGGATGGGTGTGAGATTCGGTGAGGGGAAAGGTTACAAGGAGAAAGAGAGACAGGCAGAAAAAGAGGGAGGAGTGGGGTGAATAGGTCCCCATATGAACAAATCCATGCTCAGAACTAATTTAGGGTTAGGGTTCTGAAATTAATTTTCCCCCAATTTGCCCTCTCTCTTAAATCACCATATCTAGGTAAATCCTAATTGTAGATCAGACTTCTATTACAATTTGCTTTCTTTGTGAAATTTTATTGTAATTTACACTAAAGTCTCTGGCTTTTGAAGTTCTATATGAAATTGTGAATGTTGTTCGTAATCGAGTCCGGCCAAGTTCTCTGCTAAATAGTGCGAAAGTATGCATGATGGAAAAATTACTTTTGTATCATCTACATTTACCCGTTATCATAGCATGATTTAAAATATAGAAACATACTGCTTATAGGATATTAAGGTTGAAGTCATTTAGTTCCAAAGATGCCATAACTAATGTATCATTGAGTGAAATACCAGTTTACAAAGATATTGTGCTTATTTGTTTTAGGTGGATTACCAAAAGGAGCTCATAAAGTATTCAGCGAGCATGATCGACCTTGATCATTTGGATATTTAAAGGAGCCATTGATAAAGGGAAGACGACGAGTTGTGAACCTGTGTGCCAATTTTGCCAATTTTGCAGACAAGCGGAAACTCTGACACAGTGATCAAACAGGCTTTCATGTTGCATATTTTGATTAATAGCGGTGAAACCCACTGTGTGTCGCACCATGTAAGGAAATGGAATTGCTCCTTTTTGAGTTTAGGTAGATTTTTTAGAGGTTTTCGTATATATTGCTAGAAACTTTGTCTACTTATATATGGTGATTTACGTTTCCATTGGTGCACCTCTGGAATCTTATTATGTGTTGTAGGAAACTCTGTTTCTGTATTTATTGTAGAATATTTTCTTTGTTCTCTTCATTGGATTCGATTTCGGTGAGTTCTTAGTTGATCCTTGCTCTCATGATTTCCCAAATTGGTATTTTTGGGCGTCTTCAGTTGTCGCTTTGATCTGGAATTTCCGCGTTGTTTCTTTCAATTTCTGGGTTTTTATTTTTTCTCACATAATAATGACATTAATATAGTTGACAGTGACACCATGCATTACTTATAGATCATTTTCTTTACTGTAAGGACCCTTTTGAATTGATTTGGTAAATGTAGTGTAGGCATAAGAACTTTATGGTGTTTTGTTGTGATTCATGAACGATGGAAGGTCTCGTTGCTGTAACACGAAACCCAGCTTTCGGCTATCCGCTGGCATCTTTCTGAAGGTTTGTGTACTATCTTATGTGGAATTGGGATGGTATGACTTTGAATACTTATCGTACATGAGGAAAGGAAATGTGAAATGTTGGGTTGATTAATTAATAGAGAACAAAAGCATTGATACTATATGATTGTGTAGATTCAGTTATGTTGATTGAGTATTTGTTGGTGCGTTGCAATAAGATGCATTTTTTTCATAATAAGTTGATGTGGTTGTTGTATTTATATGCATCTTCGTTCTGGAGCCCTCCCTGTTTTCCACATCTCCCCTCGCACTACCTAAAGCCGAAACCAAACCCAGCTATGCAGGAATCAAATCGCAGGTCTCCGACACCCACAAAGGTAAAACGCTGAAAAAAAAAAAAAAATCCCCCTCTGTCCTGTCATTCTCATTTTCAGAAGATATGCAGACGGTTCCATGTCTAATGTCTTTGTGGGTTTTCAGGATTGACAAGGATGAACAGAAACGGATATAACAACAGTAAGACCAAATATGAGATCCAACGAAATAAAAAAAAATAGCGGTGTAGAAGCCAAGGCCTACGGATTCAAAAGGAAAAGGTATGAGCCCTGGTTCTGCACTAATATTACTTGGATTAGATGAATTTTTTAGTCTTTGCATCCGTGAATAAAGTCTGTGATCTCTGTGTGATCTCATTCACTGATCCCTAGATCTTGAATTTGTCTAATATGCTCATGGATGTGCTCTGTTTGTTTTCATGTACAAATTGGTGAATGTTGAACAGAATGCCTGCATGTTGGATCTGTGATTTGGGCTTGAACAAAAGTACCTCTGTGCTGCCTGGATCCTCCACCCCCAAACTTAGAATGAAAGGTTAGCAATAGCCTTTTTTTTACTTACTTTCAAAATTATTTTATAAGTAATTTTTGTATCTGTGAATCGCTTGATTCATTGTTGTAATTTTATATATTACATGATCGCAAGGCTCTTGATATCATTAATTGTTGGTTTTGGTACTTGACAATGGAAACCCCATCAGATTTTGGTTTGCATTGGTTTGGGTATTTTTACAGGAACAAATGTTTATTTTTTGTTGTATTTAGATAAGAATTATTAATTAAATTTTTTTTTTTTTGGAAACTAATTATTAATTTATTTATGACATTCAAACTTTCTGAGATTTGAATCTATATTTGGTGGTTTTGTGATTCATGGTTGTATTTCGATTTTTGGATTGTAGGTATGTGAATCCTAAGTTTAGCAATTGGTACAATATAGATTAGGCATTGAAACAGATAAAACTAGTCATGTTTTTTTACATATTGTTGCCTGTATTTTTTTGTTCTTTTGAGAAGTACACAGAAAATGCAGTATTTAGCGAAAAGACGTATGAATATGATACATGTATAACAAAGGTGTGCATAATGGATAGTACAAACATTGCGTAGCTTTAACATGTGTTTGCACTTTCATGGTGTAATTAGATTTCTGTTCCATATTAATTTCATATTTTATATCACATTATGCTTAAAGAATGTTGTGTTAATTAAAATAGGAGAAAACATTTAGGGCTCTAGCGGTTCTGATGATGGTGTTCTGGATGTTCCAGTGGATGTTGAGAAGTTTTAAGTAAAAGAAAAGCCTTATGTGGAAGAGTTAGAATATAATTGCTATACATGGAAGACTTGGACTATAATTACTAGGACAAAATTACAAACAATTTTGTAGTACACCTTGAAGACGAGTTTTCATTCCTTTTTAGCTCTTTGTTATTGGTATATAAATTTTAACTACTATTTTCCCCTCACCCAATATATTATGTTCAGTTCTGGCATTCCCCTCAAAACATCGTTTATGTATCATTTTTATCTTTTTTCTGTGTTCAGCTCACATACCTTACGTATATATTGGAGACTACGATACAGTCAGAGAATCACAGCCTGCATCGCTTACTTCTATTTTGAGATTAAAATCAAAACTCTTATTTGCTCTCACTATGTAATAGTTATCACTAACTTCTATTTTTTCTGTCTTATTGTATTTCCCATGTAGAGAGCTAGAACTAGAAGGACAGTAAAATGCTCGAATAATGGAACAGAATTGCGATTATGCCCGAGATATTTGGTAATCTTTCTGCTTTACCAAAACCAAATCACAATTTGTTTTAACACAAAGAAAGATGCTCTGTTAATCCAGGGATATGGCACCCTCTTTGTTTTTTGGATTGGATTTGGTATATTATTGAATAAGTGTTTTTTTTTTTTTTGGAGAATTATCAAATAAGTGCTTATGTATGCTGTCTGCAGATGTTACAGTAACAACTGCAAATACAAGTTGAGAGGAAGATCATATTCCTTTTGTGGTGGAGCTAGAGTTCGTTATCGTCTGCGGTAATCTTCAACTCAAGTTGTATGAAAATGCTTGGGTGCTTTTGAAGTGTCGACAATAGAACCCTTTCCTTCTTTTAACTTGATTAATCTAATTTTTTTCTATTAAATGATGGAGTAGCCGATCCTAGCCCATTTGAAACTCAAGAAGAGATTGAAATTGGGGAATGCTCACTGAGGCTGGTAAGGAATTGAAATTGGAAATTAGTAAGTGACAACCTTTGTTTGATGTGCAGAGTCATTGGATGGAACTTTTGTTGTAGTATATAGTTATAAGGTCAAGTGCTCATTGAGGCTTTCTTTTTACCGTAGGTAAGTCAAAGAAAGCTAAGAAATAGGAAAGGAAGGATGGTAATTCATTTGAAACTCAAGAAGAGAATGAAATTGGTGAGATGCTCACTAAGGCTGGTAAGGAATTGAAATTGGAAATTGTGAAGCGACAACTTTTATTTGATCTGAGTGTCGAGTCATTGGATTGCAAGTACTTATTGAGGTTTTCTTTTTACTGTAGTTAAGTCAAAGAACACTAAGACAAAGAAAAAGAAGGATGGTAATTCATTAGAGTTTGTAAGAGTTACTTTTCACTAACAGATTGTCTCGCATCACCTCCTTTTATACTTATGCTACAAGGATTCAGGACTCAATTTTGGATATATGTGCAAGTGCATTTTAGCCACATCACCATCATTCTCAAATTCATATGAAAAACTCATGCAAATTGTATATAACTTGGACTTAGAAATCCGCCCTTTTGGATGTACATAGGATGCAAATTGAAGACTTATTTTACCATGTGAATTCAGCTGTTTTGATTGGTTTATGAATTATTTAGATATGGGTGTGTTGAACTGTGGTTACGATTTCAAAACCCGCAGCGGAGCGCGAACATTTTTTCTAGTCACTTCTAAAAGGAATGAGTTTGGGCAGTTTCTTCTTACTTTTCCGCTTCACTGGTTGTTCACCTTCAGATGATCAGCTAGAACCACTTCTAAAGCCAACAGAATCTTTGTTGTCTGTTTCAACATCTCCAAATCCTAAATCAGGGAAGGGTTCAGTGCTTTCCTATTTCCATTGCATTTTCCACTGGTATTTTTCCCTTTAGTTTTCCCTACATTGTAGTCAAATAAGTTGTCATTGACATCACTTAGTTCATAGTCTGAGTCTCGATAATCTGAATCTTCCGAATTGCCATCGCCATCTATCTCTTCCTTTTCCACGTTATGTATACCTACCTCAACAAGATTGTCTTGTTCCCGATCTCCTTCATAAGCTTGCTCCAAAAATCCCTCAAATATGCCAAAAGGATTAGACGTGTGAGGAATGTCAAAAGAGTTTGTTGAAGCTTGAATTTCAATGTTTGGGGCTGACATGTGAGGAATGTCAGAAGAGCTTGATGAAGCTTGAATTTCAATGTTAGGGCTGAATTGATCGGTTGGTCATCTCCAACAATTTACACAAGTGCCACTCTATTAAGGGGCAATACAGTAGTTAGAGTCCAAAAATCACTATCAGCAACCATAGGCTTGTAAGTTCTGTCATTTGGCAATGTGTAATAGTACTTAGCAGTCTCAGTTACCCTAACTTCTTCGCACAATCCTCAATATCCCACCTGGACATTAGATCACAGTTCATATTACAGGCTTCTATAAAGTGACCTCCATGGTGCATTTCCATTTTAAATAACTCAAATTTATCTGTACAAGATAAGTGATCAAAGTTTAAGCAATCGGTAAAATGGCAAATCAAATGAACATTCCCTACTTAGATACAAAGTAAGCATCAGAATACAAGTGCATGGACACGAAGATAGGTCTCAGTACTTTAAATTTTGAGATTTAGAGTGTTCAAGTCACAATCACCAACTTTCAATGAACGCCATTTATATGTCTAAAATAAAAAAAATAAAATTAAAAACTCTCAAATTCTCGATTCGATACATAAAATGTTAAACAGGAGACCTTGTCCCAATCCAATCCGCCCTCTGTAAACAAACCAAATTATGTTGATTTATGTTATCTTTTATTTGAGATATAGATGGGAATACTTTGTATCCTAGTAGGACTCTTTGTAATCCAATATATTTATACGCTGTCAATGAATGAATATGAGCTACGGCTTCTACAATTCAATTTCCCTGTTACAGATTTTCTACATAAAAGCATTAAACAAAACACATGAAGACATTAATATAAAACAAGTAGTCGACATTCTACGGGAAATCTATGCGTTGCAGATTCCCATATGATCAGAGAGGTCGACTTATCTTGGAGGTAATGCTAATCAAAATATGCCACTAACCACCAGTCTCATCTCTCTAATTCCACCATGCTTTTATAGTGTTGCCCTTGATCACATATGATGGTGGCATGCTCTCCATTGTTGGAAGTCTTTAACTTCTTTTTCATTTTGCTTGATAGTCATTTATACCTTGGAAAGCAATAAATATGCCGTGATGAAAACAAGCACACAAAAAAGCATAACATTGATTTGGTGGTTTTTATAAGCTCAGGATGTTTTCTATATCGAAGATTGATTTTTCTGTCTTAACCATTTGCTAGATAGGAAAATTGCCCGATAGTTCCCGCTTAAATCATGCTCTCTCTCTCTCTCTCTCTCTCTCTCTCAATCTAAAATAGAGACATGATTCAAAATTAACATCACAAATATTGTTGATGCCACATCTTTTGTTGAGAAGTCATGAAACAAAAGACATGTTGCTAAGATCCTGAAAGATTGAAAAAAGTTATTTCTATATGATTATATCAGTTTTAACATTACCCACTACCCAATATTTGAACAGTCAATGCTTGGAGGCTTATGTCAATCTCTAACAATTGTTCGAATTATTGTATCCAAGTATGCATTATACATTCAATTGAGCCAATGAAGCATGTGTGCCAACGAATTTTGAAGAGTTCGGCTTGGTTTTCTCTCTTTGATCTTTAATATTTAAGTGTGAGGCACCTGTTTGTTGACTAATTGAGTCCCTTCTCTAAGTTTTTAGTAGATATTGTGTAATTTGCTTTTATGAGCACTTCTTTAAGCTGTCAAGTTCCCAAAATGTACAAGGAGATATCAAGTTTAACAAGTCACGAACTATGATCAATCCAAATGCAGTGAAATTAGGGATTTTACACTTAAAAACTTAGTTAGCTTTAGACCATAGGAGTAAGATTTTGCACATGTGATTATCATTGACCATCTCATTTTATTTTTCTGGATAAGAAACAAACTGTCATTGAAGGGAGAAGAAAGTGTACAAAAACAAAGTTTCTGTAAGCTTGCTGCCATTTGAAAATTCTGGTAATTACTCTAAACCCCCAAAATATTTGAAAATTCTGGTAATTGTTCTCATTGTTTTTGACAATTTGTATAAATTGCTGCCATTTGTACAAATTAAGGTTTCTTATTTCACTTGTTTGCAGGAAGCTATTAATTCTGCTTCATCGGTGACTCAAACCTTAAGCGGAGAAGTGGCTGACGGTCAACGTAAGCTCATAGCCCTTGCAGCTGCACGAGGAAACTCAAGTGCAGTAAATCCTCTGGTCACACAACTCACTAATGGACCTTTGGGTGGTCTTCATGAGAAGGTTTGTTGGATCTTAAATATGTGGAATATGTGGATATGTAACTCCAAATGTTCAATTTTATCAAATGAGTGTTGGTAGGTTGGCTATTTTAATCATGAAAAGCAATTTATTTTAGTTGAGCAAACATTATGCATGGACTTGGAACTTCTTCCCTTGAATTGTAGTTGGAAGGGTGTATGATAAATTTAGTGGGATTTGAGCATAAGCCGGTTGCCAGCCCAATACAACTGATCACATCCTGCAAGATTAATTTATCCACATTGGAGAATTTCTCATTATGCAATTCTACTGCATTTTTTTGTCAAATTTAAATTTAAATATAAATTTTAAAATTTTGGTTTTGATTATGCAGGTCGTGGATTCCGTGCTGCTGCAGTATATTTAAATGCTGCTGTCCTCCACTGTTTGAGCCTGGGCCTCCGCCACTACCATAGTGGTATATTTTCTTAGGAGCCTACTTTGCATGAATTATTTTGTGTAATTGGTTGACTTAAATCTTTATTTGATCTAACTATTCCAATTTGGCTAATTTGTTTTTTAATTTTTTATTATATTGGAGTTGAATTTGGTATTTTGGGTATGCTATCTTTGGATGCTTAGAAAGATAGTAATTTACTTTTGTCTTTGATTTTTCACTAATGGCTAATGGGATGTTGTGATGGGGTTTAGTAATTTTCAGTATTCTTCAATTATTTTGAATTTGCAAAATCAAATAACTCATGGAAATAAATTATTATTTCATTAATCTGTATGTAAGAGGACTTTACAATATGTCATCAAGTTTAGACCGACAACAATGAATGGCAAACTTAGGATTAATGCCTCTATTAATTTGATGTTTTCTCATGGTCGAGAAATATATACAGCTGTCTTATTTATTGGACAACATCATTCATCCTCTATATTTAATATTAATTGCTTTTCTTAATCTATTTTTCCGTCAATCTTTTCTGCTACATAATCTCATTTGGTTTTCGATTTTGTGAAATGTTTTGGAGGCGGGAGTGTGTGAAGTGTGTTGATGCTGAGGATAATGCTGAATTTGGTGACACTCCTCAACTAGCAGAGCAGGTAACAGAGCTTCTTCCAACTCAAATTTAATGATTGAAGCTGCCTAAGATTTGCGTAACATTCCCAAGTTGTAGTCGATGTGCCTGAGTGGTTGAGTGCTTGACTAATGAATGTAACCACTAAGATTTGGATTGTTTTTTTGTTTTGGGGGGGGGGGGTAAGAAATAACATTGCTAATTTCGGATTTATGGGTTTGAATTTTTAGTTCATTTTGCTTATTAGTTTATCTTACTTCTTTGAACCAAATGCAAATTCCAATCTTGCATTGTTAAGCCCTGAAATTAGAACAAAAAAACCTGCATGAAATTGAAGTTTTCTCTGATTGAGAACTCATTTTTCTTCTACTTGAAGTTTTCTCTGATTTATTTCTGAATAATTTAGAAATGGGTATGTTAAATTGTGGGTTACGATTTCAAAACCCGTGGTGGAGCGCGGGCATTTTTTCTAGTATGAAACTTATTTTGCACAACCATTAACAAATTGTTTGTACCTTTACGCAATCTCCATTAGAAAAGCCACAAGTTTCTCAACCAAGCAAATTGGCATCATAATACCCAACGGGTGCAAATTAGCCTTTTCTCATTTTTTTTATTTTCTTTTGAAAAACACCAAGGAGCAGGTAGCTAGCACCATCACTGTGTCTGTCCAAACATCAAATGCCCCTTTCTTTCTTTTTCTTCTGCAAAACGGCCGAAGTACCCAGATTCTTCCTTTCTATAATGAGCTTGCTAAAGACCAACTACCACACCAACTAACTTAACTACCTCTTATATTATTAGGGTGATTTTTAGTCACCACCCTCAAGTGGTGGTAATGCTTACCACCTTATTTATTACTGTTGGATGAGTTTAAATTTTGAGATTTGTGTCTGGGATTAAACTCATATAACGGTGATAAATAAAGTAATGAACATCACCATTATTTGAGTGTGGAGAACAAGAATATTCCTATAATATTGTACGCAAAAGGGGTAAGTTTCCTAATTGCAAAAGCAAAATAGAGACGTAATAATTAAAGGGTTTTTAAGCTCTTAATTAATGGTATTTAATTTGCTTGGTAACGAGAATTATTTGGGAGTCAGTCACCTACAGCATGCATGCAAATTGGAGGAGACAATTCAATAACCAAATTACACCACCGTATCCTTTGGAACTTCACTTATAGCCCCATGTTTACTTGGAAGACATGAAAATTATGAACAAAATTGATTTTTCTCCTAACCATGCCAATTGGGTTGCGATAAATTTATAACTCAATCAAGTTTATTTGCTCTGATAATTAATATTTGGGTAACAATTTATGATGAGATTCATTAAATACTAACAATTAGTGGGTGATATTAATTGGAGTGTTAAAGATAGGACACAGCTACAAGTCACATTATCGTGACGTATCTTTGTTCTAAAAACAATTTTGTTAGTATCCTACTGATTGCCCAAAAAATAAATCTCTTTCAATTGTAATAAATCTAAAGGGAATTTTAACGAAAAGCACCCGGTACAGTTCACTTTAACGAAAAACCACATTTTTACACTAAAAAGTCAATTCTGGTACTATTCACTTTACCCTTTATTTTGTCCTTATCATTAAAACTCAAAGTTTTCAAGCCATTTTCATTAGTTTTCCTAAATCTAAATTCAAATCCATTAATGAATGGCTAAGAATTTTCATTTTTGGTGGTTTAATAGAAACTCTTTCATGCCACTTAGTATTACGGTCTAGTGATATTCTCTTCACTTATAAATAAGAGGTCTTAGGTTCGATTCTCGCCAAAGACGAATTTGAACAACATTATTGTTAGCCAATTGTGAGGCTAAGTCTATCTCCTTCTCCTTAGTGTAGATAATATCATTTGTTCAAAAAATAAAAATAAAAACCCTTTCGTTGTCAAGATTGGTAGAACGACTGCTGAAACCACTGGATTAGAAGTCAGAATGCACATGGAAAACTATTAATAGCAACATTGCTAGAAAACCTTGACTTGTCATAGCCCGTGGGCTTTAAAGTTGGGGTTAAAATTATACTAAAAATGGCTATTTGCAAACCCTATTAACCATACGGTCCATACCAACCAACTTCAACCCAATTCCCTTTACTTATATGGAGGAGTTCATATAAGTAACAATATGCTATTAGTCCACTTTCAATAAACATGTTCAGTTAACTTGGTGTTTAGAAGAACATAGCTTGGCTTTAGATCATAATGAACTATCGGTGTTTCACAATAGTTATGAAAATAATCCAGTGCATAATAGCAACACCAATAACAATATCTAGCCCTTGAAGAAGATTTTAAATTCTTGGATGTATTGATCTCTTACCTCTTTAATTACAAAAGGGGGATGCAACCACTCCTCTAAGCTCCTTTGGTGCTTCAACTCATAAACTAGAGCCTTGAAATCATCATCGAGAAAACATGCAGATATGACCTTGATGAGATTTTGATGCTTGATATTTCTCAAACCTTCATAGCTACAAGTACAAGCCGAGCTCTATTGTCAGTATAAAGAACCCTTTTGTATGCAAACTCGAAACTGCCAATACCAGTCAAATTAGCTGAAGAAAACCGATCGGCGGCTTTGAGAAATTAGCATATGACACTTGCAAAGTAGAGCAAGTCCAAATACTAAAGGGATTATTAATTTCAAGCTATAAGCTAATCTTCTTTTCTTGGAGCTCTTTAGACTTGCAGTTGGGCAGCTTGAGATTAGGAATTCCCTTACAGAATCTAGTGTTGTCAACAATTGAAATAGCACTTTGATTTTCGAAAACACCTTACACCAGTCTGATAGGAAACTCAATTCACCATCTTTACAGCTACCAAGATGATTTTATTGAATGTTGAGGGTCTTGAGGTTATGAATCTTTCAAAAATTTGGAATCTGTCAAAGTGAATATTCAACAACTTCGGGAACTAGACTTCAATCGATGTAAATATTACACAAAAATACCAAGTACAAGAAGTAGTAATACACTCTTCACACAATGAACCTCATTGGTGATTATTTACATTGCAAACTTCCACATCTACTATGGTAACATAAAAGCTAGACTTACATAGGCAGTACACAAAATTTCTCTATCACAAAAGCACATAAAAAGGAGTTTCTATCCAAGAAAAGCAATCCTAATGGAATGAAGTTCAGATGCAGCATCATTGATATTCTTTAGTCGATCTATTGCGGATTCAGCAGAACAAGCAATTCCAATTCTAAATATTGAACTCAAGCACACCTCAACTTTATGAATTCTCGAATTGCATTGATTGGGATTCTCGTTCGAGCCTCCTTGAAGAAATGGTGCATCTGCAATCTTAGTAACTCTCCCAGGGAGAGCCATCTTGACAAAATTATGAAGGTTCTAGCTATCACCAAACATGTTGTCAGTGGGTCTCTTCCCTGTAAACATCTCCAACAAGAGAATGCCAAAGCTATAGACATCACCATTCGTTGACACCTCACTCCCCATGCCATACTCTACAATTCAAACATCACATTTGTGTATAAATAGTTCAGTTTGAATTTTGTAAATTAAATACTCCAAAATAAAAAAGGAAATATAATGAAGTATATATCTAACATATATATACCTGGAGCTGCATAACCAACCGTTCCTCTTATTCCAGCGGAACTTGTCTGACTTTGAATTGCTGAAACATTACTCGTTACTTGTGAGAGAAACCTTGCTATTCCAAAGTCAGAAACATGGCCAGTCAGTTTGTTGTCCAAGAGAACGTTGCTTGGCTTGAGATCACAATGAACTATTGGCGTTTCACAATGATTATGAAGATAATCTAGGGCACAAGCAACACCAATGGCAATTTCTAGCCTCTGAAGAAGACTTAACTTCTTGGGTACATGATCTCTCAACTCTTCAGTTCCAGTAGGTGGATGCAGCCACTCCTCTAAGCTCCCGTTGTCCATGAACTCATAAACTAGAGCCTTGAAATCATTACCATGAAAATCAACACTTGAACACACGGTTATAGTCTTGACGAGATTTCGGTGCCTAATATTTCTCAAAGCTTCACATTCGGCTATGAAACTCCTCGAAGCTCCATGGCGTAACAAGTTAAACACCTTCACGGCAACAAGTTGAGCTTTATCATCATCATCAAGAACTCCCTTGTACACAGACCCAAAACTACCAGCACCAATTAAATTAGCCTCTAAGAACCCGTCAGTAGCTTTGAGTAGAGTAGCATATGACACTTGCAAAATAGTGTTCCCCAAAGTGCTCAATGAAATTTCTTTCCTTTTCTTCCTTGACGAACAAAGAAAGAAATAGGAGAACACCATGGCTATTCCTAGAAGAGTAAGTCCAAATACTAAAGGGAGTATTAGTTTCAAGCTACGAGACAATCTTCGTTTCTTGGTCTCTTTAGACTTGCACTTGGGAAGATTTAAATTAGCAACAGGGCTGCACAGATTAGTGTTACCAACAACTGAAATAGCACTCGCATTTTTTGAAAACACCTCCAGTTGGTACCACTCCCCAAAATTGATTGAATGATAAGTTCAGATTATTCAGGGTTCTAAAGCCTTCTAAAAAATTTGGAATTTCACCTGAAAAATTATTGCGAGAAAGGTCTAGATCTTGAATCCCTCTCACTGAACTCATAGACAAAGGAATGGACCCGTTGAAGAAGTTTCCTTGCAAATGCAGGACTTCTAAACTCTCACAACCACCAAGGCTACTGGGGAGTTCTCCAGATAACATGTTATCAGAAACGTCCAATTCACTTAGACTTTGTAAATTCCCAACCTCCGAGGGAAGGGAACCTGTGAAGAGGTTATTAGACAAGACCAAAGCAACTGATAAGGAAGAGAGTCTAAAAACTTGTTTGGGTATTGTGCCATTAAGGAGATTATAAGAAAGATTCAACCATTGCAACCCATGGCATTCCCCTAGGCTTGAAGGAATGCTGCCCTCAAGATGATTTCTATCCAACCCAAGATATAATAACTTGGTTAAATTTCTTAAGGAAGAAGGAATATTTCCTGAAAATTCGTTCATGACAATATCTAATTTTCCAAGGTTTGAAAGCTTACCCATGTCAGAGGGGATGTTACCTGTGAACGTATTATTCCCCAAATACAACCCTTCCAAGCTCACCAGATTCCCTATCCCAGATGGGATACTTCCATATATTTGGTTATCGCCAACCCAAAACAATTCAAGTTTGGTTGAGAGATTGGATATTGACTTGGGCAATGTCCCTCCAAAACTGTTGTTGTTAATCATCAACTCTTTTAACTGCGTGGCATTGGTCAAGTCCGAGAGAAAACTTAAGTCACCATCTTTACCGCTCCCAATATTATTAAATTGAATGTTGAAAAAAAGGAGGTTATGAAGCTTTTGGAGACTCGGTACCTGTCCGATTAGGTTGTTACTCCCAACGTCAAAGAACCAAACACTTGTGACATTGAATATTGAGGGAGGAATGGACCCAGTAAGTTGGTTAGAGTCGACGTTGAAGATTTCGAGATTAGGAAGACTTTTGCCAATATCTGATGGAATACTCCCTTGAATTTGGTTAGCTGGCATGGAAAACGTAACAAGAGAAGAGAGGTTATAAATGGAGGAAGGGATGCTACCAGACAACTGATTTAACCCCAATCCCAAGAAGGTTAATTTTTTCAATTGGCCAAGAGAACTGGGGATGTTTCCCATCAAGTTATTACCAGCAAGACTTAGTCCCTGGAGAGACGAAAGGTTACCCAAGGAAGGAGGGACCTGTCCCGTTACATTATTAAATTTCAATACAAACATTTGCAGCTTCGACAGCAATCCAATTTCTGAAGGAATTTTACCCACCAACTTGTTGCGAGTGAAATTCGCATGGATAAGGTTGAAGCAATATGATATATTGTGTGGAATACTGCCACTAAACGAGTTAGCGTCTAATCGTAATACTTGCAATCTACGCAAATTCCCAATTTGTGGAGGAATTTCATGACTGAAGAAGTTGTTTTGCAGCCACAGCTCCCTTAGAAAACTTAGATTTCCAATGTTTGAGGATAGTTTCCCTACCAGATTTTGAGATTGCAGGTCCAGCTTGGTGACCCTTTGGCGATGTCGTTGACTGCACGTCACACCATGCCACATGCAAAAGTGAGTGGATTCGTTCCAGGAGCTCATCAGGTTGTAATTATGGAGATCTTGCTTTATGTGAGCTTTGATGGCAAGCAGCGCCAGCCTATCCGTCGCATTCCTTCCGAGTCCTGATTGCAGGGAGCTCCAACAGCAAACGAACACTGCACTGAAAAGCAAGTATATTAAGATCAATTTCAAAACCAAAACCCCCATTCCTGATCTGGTTAACTATATAACTAGAGAGAGAAGCAGAAAGAAAGAGAGAGGTGGGTGTTGAGTTGTGAAAGTGGTGAGTTCCATTTATTGCATGAGAAGACAATTTATAGAAGAATAGCATCATAGGAGGAACTTACACCACAGTTTCTGGTTCATGAAAAATTCAAACATGAGAAGGAAAAAGCCCAAGTAAATGATAACCATTTTGACTGCTTTTTTAGAAGACTTCACTGCACTTTCAGTGAAAAGCAAGGACCAAGATGATTAATGCACCTTTATCCCAGAAGCTGAGTGGAAACAATTTGGCAACCATCCATAATATCCTTATAATGCTTGGTGATTCGTTCCACCATGCCACAGTTTCTGGTTCTTGAAAATTCAAATATGAGAAGGATTAAGTCCAAGTAAATGATAACAAGTAACAACTTTGGCTTGTTTCTTTAGACGACATCGTTACCATACTTCCACTACTGGGACCTATTGTTTGGCACTTTCGGTACGCCAAGGACCAAGACCATTAAAGCACCTTGACTTCAGAAGCTGACAGGAAACATTTTTGGCAACCATACATAATAGCATTATCATCCATAATTCATTTTAGCAATCATCCAAAACGGAAAAACAAATACATGGAACCCAATATTTTCTCACATAAGACGTTACGTTGGTGTCACCTAATATGAAAGTTACCTTAGCAGGGCTACCCTAGCTATGAATGGAAATTTTGAAGTCTTTACGTTTTCTGAGGGGTCAGACTGTGAGATTGCTAATTTTTTCATAGTTCCCGTAAAGTATCATTGCAAGAAAGCTTGTTGAGGATGCAACCTTTTTAAAAATTGAGTTTTAACGAAACACTCCAGGTCCTGTTCACTTTTAACAAAAAACCACACTTTTACTTTTCTCTGGTACTATTCACTATACCTTTAAAAAAGATTTTTCATTAAAAGGGAAGTTTTTTTTAGACTTTTCGTTAGTTTTCCTTTTTAAAAATGGTAACAATTACTAGTGAGATCAAGTTTTCTTAATTTTTAAACTTCATGGGGGCTCAAGTCTCTAGCAGGAGAATTCCACCAATGTAGACATATCCAATTATTAACGCCTCACTTCCCAAATATTGTTAGCAAATTGAGAACAAAATAGTTGAATTATGCAAAAGTTTAAAAGAAAAAAAAAAGAGATTGTGGAGAGGATGCGAATATTTACCTAAAACCACATAACCAATTGTTCCTATTATTCTGGCGGAACTTGTCTGTTTTGTTGAAGCTTTTATATTGTTCAGTTGTGAGAGAAACCTTGCTAGTCAAAGTCAGAAACATGTCCAGTACTCGACTTGTTGTACAAAAGAACAGTACTTGGCTTTAGATCACAATAAACTATTGGTGTTTCACAGTGATTATGAAGATAATCAACTAATCAAGAGCACAAGCAACATCAATGGCAATGCTAAGCCTTTGCAAAAGATTTAAACTCTTGGGTGCCTCTCTTGCTTCTTCAATATCAGTTGGTGGATACAGTCACTTCTCTAAGCTTCCTTTTTACATGTACTCATAAACCAAAGCCTTGAAATCATTACCAAGAGAATCAACACTTGAACATGCAATTATAATCTTGACGAGATTTCGATGCTTGATATTTCTCAAAGCCTCACATCCAGATATAAAACACTTTGCTGCTCCATGGCGTAACAAGTTAAACACCTTTACGGCGGTAACCAATTGAGCTCTATCATCAACATCGAGAACTCCCTTGTACACAACCCCCAAAACTTCCAGCACCAATCAAATTAGCCTCAGATTACCCATCAGTAGCTCTTAGCAGAGTATCATATGAAACTTCCAAATAAGAGTTTGTTATTGTACTTGACGAAATTTCTTTCCTTTCCTTTCTTGACGAACAAAGAAAGAAATATGACAAAACACTTTAAAGTTTCATATGCTAAGTTTCGAAATGATCCTCCCTTATTGTAAAATTGTCCATTTCTGTGTCACCCTTTAAAGTCCAACTTTGCCAAAAAACCAAAGTAATTCATACTTGTTTTTTCATCTAATTGTTATCTAATAAATAAATGAACTATGTTTTTCAGTTAAATACTGAAATTTTGACAATGTTTATTAAATGGTTAAACGATTTTTATTTAGTTGATTTTTTTTCAAAGTTGGTCTCTAGAGGATGAACTAGAAACTATACATATGTCCGATCATCTTGCAACATTGCAGAATGAGAGCGAGAGCCGAGAAGGTAGAGCACAAAGGTCCGATTGAGAGGATATGTAACATCCCACATTCGACAAACTTAGCTATGGTGAGTAAATTGCGTGTTTGAGTAGTTCTATATGGCGAATAAATTTCATAGTTATCGGTATGGGTTTCAACTGTTATGAATTGTAGAAAAGAGGTACAAAGGCAGTAAAAGAATGAAAAAAATAATGACAATTAGAATCATTGCTTGGTGAATGCACATGACTATTTTACCCAACAAAAAACAAAAGAAAGAGAAAGAATACTTACAACAAGAATCAAGCATATCAATCAACATTCTATCAACTCTGAAATCTGTACATGTATGGTCAACTGCAAAGCTCAGCATATCGTTGCTGAGTCCGGGAGGGGCTAGGATCTGACAATGAATATGTTCCATTTCTACCATTGCTTACGCACGTTAAGTTCAGCTGATTCCCTATCTGGCTCGACTGCAAGATTGGTGCATATATGCATATAAAGAACAATATGTCAATACAAAGTACAAAACCAATTTATAGTATGAACAAAGTACGTTGCAGAAGCAATTTCCTGACACAGAATTTCGCGAGTCAATTCTTAAATTACGTTTCTTTAAGGCATTAGACTAAACGGCATGCCAAACTAGAACGACTGAATGCAACCATGATCATATTAATAAGCAAGCACTTCTGTCTATCAAATATTAAGGAGGAAGTTAATATGCGCAGAAAAGTACAGCATATTATCAGGCAATAAATATTTTGTGACTTGCAATTCCATTTTGATGTAGAGACACAGCTCAAATAATGACACCAAGAACAATGGTTGTTTAGATTGACCCCTCGAAAATGAGTAACCAAGCCAAGAGTATACCTGTCAAAAACATGACTTTTGTCAGAAAATGCCTAAATATACGGATACTACGCAAATACGAGGAAAATGAACCTTTGTTTCCAATAACAAAACAACAAACTACTGCCAACACATGCAATCCAAAACAGCAAAGTAGAAGCCGCTATCAACAAAGTGATCAATTAGTATCGCACAGAGAATAGCGATAACACAATGCGTTCTCCAAACCATTCTGATGAGAAACAAGCTGATACAGAGCCTAATCGCAATGAAAATATTACAGGACACATGATATCTACATATCTACACAAAATCCAGTTCTCTGATTTGATCAAAAAAAAATGTGCACACGTCAACTGTGGCTACCAGATTCTCATGTAGGGAGTCGATTAGGTTCATGAAGTCAAACAGTTAAATCAAAGATCGAGGAGGAGTTTACCCAACAATCAATAGTATCAAAGAGAGGACCCACAATACATATTGACACGTCTTGTGTTTAGATTTAACTGGAGTAGTAACACGTCCAGGGGGAGCATTCTGTTGGGTAAGCCATTTAAACTGGGGGCGGATCAAAAACAAAAATCCAAGATATGATGATGAAAAGAAGAGTAAGCAATGCTGCTAACTGCGGATCGAAATCTGAAACTGTAAGATCAAAGGGTCATGCGCATACTATAAAGAGGTGCATCATTGAGTATAAGGAATTTTATTTACATTATTTACATACATTGTCCAATTTGATGTGAGCTCTGAAAGCATGCTTCCTAGTAAACCAAAAAGTGCATCAGAAGCACCAACAGAAATACCATATTGAATAAAAAGAGCTGAAAGCAAACTCCCACCAAAACCAGACATGAGATATAGGAAACCAATTCGAAAAAAAAAAATTAGAATTTCAAACCAATTAGTTAAAACAGTTCATCAAAACAACTGTACATGATGTAGATCAGCATCAAACTATTATTTTTTCAATCTTTTCAAATAGACGGCATCTTGAAACATTGCAAAATGAGGCGCCATGTCTACATGTACAGGATATCCAAAACAATCTTTTTCTTCCCACAGATGTGATGGAAAACTGAAATAATCTCTCAACTTCTGTTTCAAGCAATTTTATTCTGTAAAATGGAATACTATGTCTAAAACTAAAGTTTGAACCCCATCTTTGGTGTATAAACTCTTTTCTTTGCCCACCGCTGAATAAAACGTCCTCTTGTTTCCATCAAACGAAACAACATACCGGTGTAAGTTATAATGCAACCAGCACTACATGACCACTACTCTAGGATTACAATTCAATAAACAAATGCATAGAAATCCTCTGTAGATTAATCGCAAGGTAGCTAAAGCCATCCGGAAAGTGTTTCTCTTCTAGATTTATGAAAGAAGTTTTGCACTTGGTAACTAATTTATTATTCTACAACTTATGTCGTGTGCTTTATCTTTTACTACATGAAGCTAAAAATCCAGATGCATACCAAATCCAAATTCTTGCTCAAGCCGAATTCCAATGAATAAAAGACTCAGCATATTGGCAAGCACATGGAAAACTCCAGCATGTAATCACATACATGAGATCAGCCGCCATCCCTGGTGTTGATGAACCACTCACTGCGCGTCTAGAGCACCCATCTTTTCTAACCTTCATGATGAAAACACATGAGAAACAAGTTAGATATGCAACTGAGACCTATTGACCCTTACAGGGCATGTCTATAGCTCTTATTTCCAAAGAGATGATAGCTCCCTCGCCCTTGTAGTGCTAGTTTTAGTAGTTATAGACTTTGGATTATGCATACTGAAATAAGCACATTAAACAGCTTAAAAGAATGACAAACAAGTCCCTTAAGAATGCATACCCGCTCTTACAAGAGATATTAAGACAAAACAATTTCATTTTTCCATGATCATTCTACCATTGGCCTCACAGACCAAGGAAAGTCGAACGAAAACGAAAATTTTGAAACCAAGTCGCTAAAGAACACTAATGTATAACTTTAACCCTATAACATACTACAGGGGACATTTTGTTTGACATAGCAATCTAATCAAACCAAGTAGTTACCTACTGCAGCTCTTCGAGCACCTTGCTTCTTTGTTCGAGCATTTCCTATCCGCCGACATCAAATAGACATCAAGCATTGCCTGAATGTCACTAAATACCTAAAACCCTCATTACCCCTCAAGCTCCTTTAAGTTTCTTAACTAATCGTAGATTCGCTTCTATATTCACTAGGTTTCCCAAGTCCAACATTGATTAAAAGCAGAATTACATCAAGCTTCATGCAGTTCAACTTTTTCTTTACACATATAATATAACCAAAATTCCAAATCCACCAAGTCACAAAATTTGCCAAAAAAATTGTAAAAACATAACTTTCACAATTACTCTTACCTAAAAAGGTCTCAACCTTGATTGATCCCACTCTAATTTCACATAACAAATAAAACCAGTCCAACTATCCAACCCTCCTCATCATAATTTCACCAAAAACACACATTTGAAAGCAACTTACATGAAATAGGACCGCCACTGCGTCAATTCCCCACAATCCACAACTAAAAATTTCCAAATTTCCATATGCGAGCACCCAACAAATCCCAAAACACAAACTTCAATCCAAAACTGCAAACCCCAACAAATTTAAACACATAAACTAATAAAAGAGTGAAGCTTTACGTGGTTGAAGACGGCCCAAGAAGTGGGTTTTCCTTGAAGGGTTGAAAGGAGATGCGACGAGATTTTCATCCACTTTCATCGTTGTCATTATCTATTAGTAATATTGCTCCCATTTTTGTTTTAGTGTGAACTTTGTAAGTTTTTTAGATATTTTTTGTTGTAAGTTTTTTCATTTTTTTTTTTTTGGATTTTTTACCAAGGGATTAATCCTGATCATTGAATTTTTCAAAATTTTAATATCAAATGCGTCACTAAGTGCCACGTGGCACAACATCATCTTTTTAAATTTCTATTATTGTTTGAATTTAATGGTCCGGATCAACAAACGGTTGCAAATCCAACAGCTATGAGGCGCCCAAATTGGAGCTATTTGGTTCACTTCGGTGCACGGGGTTAGGGCCAACCTTCTGCTACTTGACGTCAGGCCCATCGTTACTTATTGCCAACTGGCTACAAGGGTAGTTCAACGAGGTTCTTGGAGCCCACCAATTGCCTACCCAATTTGGCACCGATGGACCATCATTTTTTTGGTCAAGGGAAATTTAACCCCATTGCCTGGTGGATTGGCAAGAATTATGATGAGCATGGTAGAATTTTCAGCAATGGAGTATACACCTAAAATAGTCAGGAAGAAGCTGTATTGTGTCTTTTTTTTTTAACTTATAATTTATACAAAAGTTTTGTCCGGAATAATGTTATATTGTTAGACAATATTTAAATGCAACATTGTCAAAACAATTTTTGGAATGACGGACTAGTTAATTTTAAGGAGTTTTAACGAAACACTTTGATACTATTTACTTTTAACCAAAAATCATATTTTTACCTTTCCCTGGTACTATTTGACACACCCCGTCCCGAAGGAGGGCATGCTGGCCGTCACGTGAGAGTGACGTAACCATTTGCACAGTACGGAAGCTTTAAGATACAATTTAAATTGATACACCCGAAGGTGAGTCCTAATTTTGTCCAATCTGTCAGAACACCGTCGAATTCCTCGTAGTCACCACACCTTTGTGATTCCTGAACCTGGAGGGGCGCAAAACCAAAATTGAGTGGGTCAGTAAAACAATTCTTTTCCAAATCCAAACATTTCTCAAAACGTTGGTACAAGATTGTGGTGGTTCTTGGTGGTTGCCGTGAGTTCGAGAGTAAGAGAGAGAATGAGAGAGTTTTCAGAAAAGAATAAGAGAGAGAGAGAGTCTGGAATGAAAGAAGAAGAGAGAAGAAAGGTTACGGGTTTTAGGGAGGGAATTCAGGGTAGGAGGCCCTACCTAAGTCCAAGCACAAATTAACACATACAAATATAAATCTAACCCTAGTTTAGGATCTTAAAGTAAAACAAATGTCATACATTTACACACCTTAATCCCGTTTAAGGTCACATTGGTCATCTCACGTCCTCGGAATTAAAATTCCAGGACGGGCTGTGACAATCTTCCCTCCTTATAGAATTTCGTCCCCGAAATTCCAGCAATCAACTAAATCAACCATACTCCAACAATAGCTTCGGGTAAATCTCTCTCATCCGTTTCTCTTTCTCCCACATAATTTTCTACTGAATGATTTCCTTCACAAAGCTTTTACCACTTACTCTGTCTTAATTCTCAGGACCTTCTTTTCCCAATCCAAAGTAGTCCTTGGTTCCTTATCAAGTCGAATCCAATTGAATTCTAAATAGTTGCACCAGAATCCCATGTGACGAATCTGCCACCTAGTGACAACGCATCGAAATATAATGCATTATGCACCTTAGCCAATTTTGAAGGCATCACAAACTTATATGCAACTTCATTGATTCTTTTAATGATCAAAACGGTCTGATGTGTTTAAATCTTATCTTGTCTCTTTTCCAATTCTCTTCATTTCTGTTCGTGGTGAATTTTCCAAAAATATCAAACCATTTACCTTACACACTCGATTAGTGGCATATCCATCTGTTGATCTCTTTTGCCATTCCTGGTTACTTCAGGTTAACTTAATCACCTGAATACTTTGAGGAGACTCATCCATAGTCTCAGGGTCTACTAAAACTCTTTCTCGATCGAATCTTTCTCTACCCAGAAACATTCCATTCACAAGTCATCAAAAACCGACTCACGTGACACATTTCATGGTCCTTATGGCGTTACTTCGGAAACTGCACAACCAACATACTTAAGAAACTTAGCAGTTCCGTAATCCAATTCTCTTTTCCATAAAACAAATAAGTAGTGTTGCACTGTCTGGGAAAGGTTGTTACTCAACACTGGGGTAAATGTACTAACTTGTTACTTAACAAGTATAACTTCTTCTCGATCTTCCATTCTTAATTTTTCTTCCGTTGGTTTTCAATCCACAAAATGATACTCTTGGCAAACGTGCCAGATATTAATCTTACTGTAGTCTTCTCGCCAAGTGCTTGAACTAGAACAAACTTTACGATCACCCTGATCGTACAATCATGTTCATTAAGCAATACAATTCACTTTCGCTGCCTCATATCAAAATCCTTCCAAGTAATGGATATTGAAGACTTTTTGGATTCGTAAAAATCTTGCATTCTTACCAAATATAATGCCTTCATAACTTCACAGCAAGAATGGTAATCATGACTTCCAAGTCACCCGTAGGGTAATTCATCTCATGAGGTTCCATTTATCGTGAAACGTATGCAATCACCCTAACATTTGCATCAACATGCCTCCAATACCATTCAAGAAACATCACTAAAAATTTATGATTACCACTATTCTCTGGGAATACCAAAATACGTGCATGAGGGAGGAAATACTTCAGTTGTTGAATCCTTTGCTTACAATTCCTTCCCACTCATACCTAACCTCTTTTCTCAACAGTCTCGTCAATGACAAAGCAATGACTGAAAAATCTTTCACAACCATCCAAGATAGCCTGGTAAGCTAAGAAATTCCAAATCTCAATTACGACTCGTGGTTGTTCCAATTTCTCAATTCTGCTGCCTTTTAAGAATTCATTTGAATACCTTAAGCAGATATAACCAATCTCAGAATGCCACTTGATTCATCCAACATTCGCATTTGCTAAACTTAGCATACAACCAACGTTCTCTTAATCTTTGCTTCACCGACTTAATACGTTTACATGCTCTGCTCTAGGCTTAGAGTATACCAGAATATCTTCAATGAAAATGATATCTATTTATCAAGGCATTATTGGAATACTTCATCCAATAACTCATAAAACCGCATGAGTATCCACATAGCATCACCAAACTTTATAAGGACCATAACAAGTCCAGAAACCATCTTATGATCAACGTCACTTATAATATTCAATTGGTAGTAACCAGATCTCAATTCAATCTTTGAATCTTCGCAATTACTTCTGAGCTGGTTAAATAAACATCAGTACATCACCATGGATAACGGTTCTCAATCGTTACCCGACTCCATTGTCTATAATCAATTAACAGTCTCAAGATCCATTTTTCTTCCTCACCAACAAACTGGGCTCCTCAAAAGTGTTGTACTAGGTTGAATAAAACTTTTATCAACCAATTCTCTCAACTGAATTTCCAATTCCCTTAACTCATCCTGAACCAATCTCCAATATAAATTTATACCTGGCAACAAATCAATAATGAACCTCATATCTCTGCCTGAAGGCAATCCAGGTATACTTTCACGGAAGACATCAAGAAAAGTCTAACTCTTTCGACATTATTCACACTACTCCAAACAACATCATTTAGCACCACATGAGCTAAGTATTTTTGACAGCCTTTCGAAAACAATCTCTTTGCTCTCACAGCATAAATAATGGCTGAACTCAATCCACTTTGCATACTTACAAAAGTAATCTCTGGTCATCCAGATCGATGGAAAGTACTGGTTTCCCTTAACATTCCGTCTTGTCACAATTATAACCAACCAATCTAATGGAAATAATTTAACCGACACAATACATACTCTATTACTACTAAGCATTCTGAATAAGTACAAAATAATCTACCGGTTTACTTACTTAACGAATCCACGAATGAGTTATTAATATTACGGTCTGCAGCTCGCAATACTGATAAATCATCGTTGTCTCGATAAGTAGGCAACCACTCTCAAAGATATAACATTACTATTTTGTCACTCAATGCAAAATACATACACTCATCTCAACTACATTTATTTACTACTCTCAAGGTAATAACATACATAATAAGAAATATATCAGCCGAAGTCAACTAGAATGATCAATACGACTGATTCAACTCTTATCTCAATAATACGTCGGCCGGATCCACTCCGCGTGGTCGGTACGGCCGAGCCTATAACTCACAAATTTCGCATGTGTCAGTCGAATCCACTTCTCATGGTCTGTACAGCTGAACATATAACTCATCAAATCTCTCTGTACTCACAGTCAATCCGACCAAACTACTAAGTTTATAACTCTTCTGAATCGACACTATGATATCATGGAAAATTATTGAGTACAACTGATTCTAGGGACGATTCACAATTCTGTGTCCCCTCTGTTCACATAAACACATTCATTAATTTCACACTTCCCAAAGTGTTAATTTTTGTACCTGCAGCACAAGGTACATTTCCTTTACTCGAGACACCTTGTCTCAAATATCTGGGATTACCAGTATATCCATCACTTTTATTCTGACCAGCGACATTAAAACCTCAGCTAGAAGAATTAACTCTAGCTTCACTTCTTTCGAAGCTCTAAATCTTTCTATATCCTTGATATGACGAATCATTAACTTTATCGTCTTCTTTTAATTCCCATTCATTTCTTATTCTTCTTTATTCTCGTTGCTCATGTTCTCAGAGTCCTCAAGATTCAACAACATCTAGCATACTCCTGATAAGAACTACAATGGATAGTGGTCACCCAAAATACCACTTCCCTTTTTGCCACCCAGCTTAAAACAACATAACACCTCCACCAAATTAACAACAATATCTGGATGGAACGAGGCAAGTCTGAAAACTTTCTATAATATCCCTCGATCATCACCTTCCTTGTCTCATATTTGTAAACTCTTGTTTACTACCATCGATAAATGCCGGAGGGATAAACTTTTCCTTTAAACAAGTCCTTAAACAATTCTCAATCGACTGATTCCTCTGGTGACAACAATTCATACTCCTGTTTCCACCAGGATACAAATTCATAACCAAAACCAGGTAGTCGTCTCGACCCCTTGTCAGAAGGAAGATTCCTTTGACTTGCATATTCCGAAACATCTTTTCCAATTGGTTAATCCGTCACTTTGTTCCCTCAGGTTCATCATTTCTCTTAAGTGATTCAAATTCAACTCATAACCCGTCTTAAAATGTCCATTTTTCTAATATACTGAATCACCATAAGAATAGTTTCCCCTAACCCGCTAAATCAGGGAGACTAAGTTCCTCTAACTACGTGGTTTGCTACGAGGCGGTGTAGTTCTGACAGAATTCACTAGAAACTTCTCAAGATGTCCAAGATTGCAACCTGGCTCTGATACCAACTGACACACCCCGTCCCGAAGGAGGGCATGCTGGCCGTCACGTGAGAGTGACGTAACCATTTGCACAGTACGGAAGCTTTAAGATACAATTTAAATTGATACACCCGAAGGTGAGTCCTAATTTTGTCCAATCTGTCAGAACACCGTCGAATTCCTCGTAGTCACCACACCTTTGTGATTCCTGAACCTGGAGGGGCGCAAAACCAAAATTGAGTGGGTCAGTAAAACAATTCTTTTCCAAATCCAAACATTTCTCAAAACGTTGGTACAAGATTGTGGTGGTTCTTGGTGGTTGCCGTGAGTTCGAGAGTAAGAGAGAGAATGAGAGAGTTTTCAGAAAAGAATAAGAGAGAGAGAGAGTCTGGAATGAAAGAAGAAGAGAGAAGAAAGGTTACGGGTTTTAGGGAGGGAATTCAGGGTAGGAGGCCCTACCTAAGTCCAAGCACAAATTAACACATACAAATATAAATCTAACCCTAGTTTAGGATCTTAAAGTAAAACAAATGTCATACATTTACACACCTTAATCCCGTTTAAGGTCACATTGGTCATCTCACGTCCTCGGAATTAAAATTCCAGGACGGGCTGTGACACTATTCACGACACCTTTATTTGTCATTATTCACGACACCTTTATTTGTCATTTTTCATTAAAACTAAAAAAAATTTGGACTTTTCGTTAGTTTTCCTTTAATTTTAAGAACAATTTTAGAGCGACCCCTCATAAAGCTTTACTTTTAGTTGTACGTTTGTTGTGGGTGGGTGTTTTTTTGGGGGTGGGGTGGGGTTTCCCTTATTTTTGGGGCTACCTTATTTGGAGTCGAGATCCTTTTCGAATTTTTGTTTTCGAAGTTCAAGAACTCGGATATCCAGGTAGTTAAAGAGAGTGAGATCTGAACTCGTGCTTTGTGTGAGAACGGGAAATAAAATGAGCTATTTAGAATCGTTTGATTTAAAATGAGTGATCTAGATCTCTGTGTTTATTGGCTCCGGACACAGAGATCAAAAAATGTTTCCCCTATTTGGTGCAGTTCATTTAACGGGAAGCTTCATTGAATCACAATAATATGCAGGGGTACAAGATGATTGAAAGGAGCCCTCCTAAATTCGCCTTTTGCCGTAATTATATGAGGGTGGTGGTGGTGTTTAGAATTCAATTAAACCCCATACATTTTGGAGGTTTTCATTTAATCTTGCAAACATACATACTTAAGCAAAATATATCCCACTATAAGTATCTTTAGTTTTGATAAGACAATATTATAAACTATAACTTACGAGAGAAGAATTTAAACTTGAATATAAGAACACGACAGATACAATGCCTTACCAACCGACCTAATCTATATTTACAGAGTAAATATATGTATAGACGCAAACAAAATCATGAACATTATAATGCTCAAGTTGGCATGCATTATCTCATCAAAAACCTTATTATTTGGCTGGACGTAGGGACCATAATGTTCCCAAGGGAAAATTTTTAAAATGTCATATGAACTTGCACACCTTTTTCAATGTATCATATAAACTAAAATTTCAAGCAATTTGTCATACCAACTTGTCGAAATCATCAATTTGTTATCTCATCCTAACTCCGTTAAGTTTTCCATTCAAAATAAGTCATGTGCCTCGCACATAACTTGTGTTCAGGGTTATTTATGTCATTTTATGATATTTTAACAAATTTTTATTTTTCTTTAGTAAAACCCTTAAAATTTGTGTTAGAGAGTATTCATGTGGATAGTTGTGTTTGAGTAGCGTATATATATTTGCAACTCCATTTCTAACACCAAACCTCAACCCGTTTCTCAAATTATAGAGCCTATATAAAATTCGATTTCGTGACATGCTAAACTAAACACACCCACTTTTGTATCTTAACATATTTTGAGCAACATTGTCTTCATCCATTGTCTTCAAAATAAAAAACACCAATACTGAGGGCTTAACGTTCACAACATTGTCTTCATCCAAAAAAGAAAAAAATGACATTAACAAAAAGTCTAAATTTCCAAATGATTTCTTCAGATTCCATGGTTTTTAGGTGGCTTCAGATTCTATGGTTTTTAGGTGGCTTTTTTGAATTGTGCACTGACTTGCCTCTTGCAATTTGTATCACTCTACCCCTTTTAGAAACCTACAAACAATAAAAGTAAAAATAAAAAACCAGAAAAATTAACAGATGGCATTAGATGCAGATTGTTCTTGTCCCTGATTTGGTGGAGTTTCACTTCCCATATTTCCTCCAGTGGCATGCTACAAAATGATCAATAAAAAGAATTACACATACACCCGTCTATAAATACAAGATTAAAATTTAAAATACCAAAGTTTTCAATGAGCACACCATTGCTTGTGTTTGTTGAGAATTAGTCCACATTAATGGGAGGATGGACCTTACATGGGCTTATAATAGGTTGGGCTGCTCCTTATATTGTCAATTGGTTTTATGGTGGAACCTCAACTTTCTTCATGGTATCAGAGCAGGTTGTTCCACGTGTGAAGTCCAACGGCCACACGTGCGCCACGTCACCCCGTTGTGTTGTCCATGTGTTAGGCTTGAAAATTCACCACACTTGAGGAGCGTATTAAGAATGAGTCTCACATTGATGGAATGATGGACCTTGCATGGGCTTATAACAAGTTGGGCTACTCCTCATATTGCCAATTGGTTTTATGGTGGAACTTCAACTTTCTTCAGTGTTTGCCCACTTTAAGTAGTTGGTGAGTTATGGTCGATTTAATTGGTTGCACAAGTTTGTACTCTCCCAACTTCACCATAGGCCTATGAGTAGGGATGGGCAACGGTTATGGCGGACGGGTAACCGCGGTTATTTATCCATAACCGTTTATGCTCATACCCGCATAACCGTTTACCTGTTAGATAATTGTCTAAACGGTTATACTCATACCCATAACCATTTATAAACGGTTAACCATACCCATAACCGCATACCCATTTAACCGTAATCATTTAATACCTGTTTACCCATTTACCCCTTTTAACCCGTTTATCTTTTTTTTTACTATTACTCATTTTTCACCCGTCTACACATAACAAAAGGTTATTCCTTTTCACCCGTCTACACGTAAGAAAGGTTATCCACATTTTTTCCCATGTGTATAATATTTTTCTATCTACTAACCCATGTATAACAAATTAATAGAATTTATTTTTATTGAAAAAATTAGGCAGTCACTCACACGATGGTCGACCAGAGCAAAAAAAAAAAATGATGTTTTGAGCCCTCAGACCACTACTAAAATTTCATAAACAGTAATCACTAAAAGCTCACCATTTACGAACACCATCGGATCATCACCAGAAATAATAAAAAATACTAACAATAATGAAGCAGCAGCAGCAGCCAAATGGCAATCAACGTGGCCATAACCATCCATTTATGAAATAAATGGGTAAACGGTTACCTGTTTATAACTGCGGTTAATATCTATAATCACTCATTTAAATTTCACGGATAAACGATTATACTCATAACCGTAACCGTGAAGTTTAAATGAACGGGATATTTTGCCCATCCCTACCTATGAGATGATCTTCCCCAATTTATAACAACCATATGTGACTAAAAATGCCGATAAGTGAAACCATTAAGCTACTTTAACCTGTGAAGCTTGTCGTTGCCTCTTCCCGCGTGTTGTACGATTATGACCTTTCTTGCCACACATTCCACAAGTGACCTTGCTGAAGCATTTAGGCAATTTGTTTAAGGTTGATGGTGGTTGTGGCTCAGCTTGCTCTCTTGCCCTCACCTTCTTTGGCCTACCAGCTTGCTTATAATACTTTGGAGGTGCAACGGGTTGGTGATTTGTAGGTGGCCAAAATTCTTGACTATGCATGGCATGGATATAAGGAGTACTGTAGGCTCTCAAGTATGCTGCTTTCTTGTAACAAGAATGAACACACTTGTATGGATCGTCCTCCTTTCTATAGATTGCAGCAATTCCATGGGCACAAGGAATTCCAGTGAGATCCCACCTTCTACATGTACATGTGTGTTTTGCTAAATCAACCACATATTGTGGAGAAATTTTTCATTGTGATGAGTACAAAAGTGGTACATTACGTGTTTTAATAGAAGTAGTGAACATTTTTATTTTTTAAGTTACTAACTTTTTAGTACACATATCTCACCATTTGTATAGTGACACATTGTGTACCATCCAATGTATCAATCGCATTGAAAAATCTCTCCTGGATGTGAACCTTTAATGTGGCATCCATTCAATCCCACCACTGACCTACAACCTTCCAAAAAACCTTTCAACCTTCCAAAAAACCTTTTTTTCAAAGGAAAATTAATAAAACGAGTTTTAAAACTTTGAATTTTAATAAAAAATTATTTATTAACTTTATTTAATGGTTATGACAAATCCAAAATCAAACCAGTCCAATAAAACTGAACCAAGCAGTGAGTTTCCGCTTTTACCCCGACTGCAATACCTTTCCCTGTTTGCTTAGTCTGTTATCCTTTTCTCTTTGCTATTTTCTCATTTTGTAAGCCCGGTATGATCGTGAACGACGGCGAGGGCGCTACCCTCGTGACCACAAGGAAGTGAAGGACGAGGAAGAGTTCGAGAAGCCTGAGACGATCTCGACCAGTCTTCCACCGATAAACAGGAGTTGCAGATGGTTCTGACCATCATTAGAGATGGCTTGAAGAGCGACTGCAAAAGGTACTAGAAGATGGACAAAAACTGGGGTTTGTGCATTGCTGATTTTGATTCGATGAGTTTTGCTTTTATGTTCAAGTCTTATCTGGATTTTGCTTCATAGAATCAAATTAACCGAGATTTGTATGAAGGACTGTGTTCTTGTTTGAGGTTAATAGGAGGCCGGCCGAGATGCTGCTGATGGCTGATTTCCTTAAATTAGAAGCTTTTTATTGTCAATTAGAAGCCTTTATTCTGTTTTTGTTGATTATTTTTTTCATTTTTTTTACTTTTTCTTGTATTTTTTCTGTCTGCTGAGTGATTCAGTTGGACTTAGGAACATCATGAAGGACAAAGAGCAGAACCCAGGTGCCATCTCTCTCCTTCTGTTTCTCTTTCTCTCTCTTATTTCCTTAAATTTTGTTTCATTTTTTACTTTAATTTTATTATTTATTTTCCACTGGGTACGGCTTTTTATAGTTTCTGAGGAAGTATGCAATTGCAAACTTAATGAACAATTTGAATATTCTATTAGTTATGTAAATTATTGTTTTCTTTTTGTTAATTTACTGAAAATTTGCTTAGGGAAATTTAGTTCCTGGTGGAATTGATTGAATGAATTGATGGCCTATGAAAGAAATCACAATTTCTGCAAAATTAACTGCAGTCTAATTTATGTGAAAATAATAATAGTGGTTGTTAACTTGAGCAGCAGGGCTTGCTCAACTCATAATTGTGGGTCAGCAAGATGATCGGGTAGAGCCCGCTCAGGAAAGTTCTACACTGTTGGTGTTTGTGAATTCCGAACCAATGAGGGAGGAACAAGTGCAAAATGTTGTGAAATTCCTTTCACACCCGAAAGTTAGGGGCTCTCTCTTGTTGTTTACAGACGGTATTTTTTCGAGAAGAAGGGTCTCACAAAAGAAGAGATTGACGAAGCGTTTCGGCGTGTGCCTGTAAGTAAATTGATTATTGGTGTTCAAGCCGATTGCTAATTTAATTCTCAATGTTTTCCGTGTTTGACATTGTTTGTTTGCAAATTGTAGGACCCAACTGGTATTCGAGATTTGAATTGAGTTTTTGTGTGCATCATGTGGAGTTTCATGTTCAGGTGCACACTTGTGTATATCATTGAGTCATTTAGGCAATTCATTAGGTTTAAGAGAAAATCAATTTCATGGAGTCGAAATGTGAAAACCCATTTTATACATTTTTGTAGAACATGTTTTGGTCTGACCTTGATTCGGGTAGCAGGTTGACTAAAGAGTCATCAACCATTCATGTGGGTATGAAATTTTGATTAGGTTGAAGATCTTGTACACCATCTCATATTAATAGGGAACATAATATCGGTAGAAATTGAAAGTTAATCAGTTTTTTTTTTAATGTCAAGTTCTTTGTCTTTGTTCATATTTCATCTTGAATATGCAAAATCTCTTATATCTTCCTTTTTCCTATATAGCATGTGTATTGATGCATTGATGAGCTTGTTCTTATATCGTTGGGTGTTTGAAAGGTTTACTAAACCATTGTGCATTCTACTTGAAAATTACGTGACAATCCGTCCCTACATTTACAATTTTACTAATTTTAAAAACGTGGTTTGACGAAAATGCCCTAGATGCAAAGTTTTTTCATTATCGTTGGCCTTTGGTTAGAGAGACATAGGATCCATTCTCTCAGCGTATCCTTGTAGTTCTCGATAGAACAAACGCGTAGGCGCAAACGGATCTCAGTTTGGAGCTAAAACGAAGATCTTATGAAACTACGAATCTTGAGGGATATTTTAAATATTGTATATTTTATCTGTGTTTGTGGGACCCATCCATGTTGGTCCCCTCTCCCATTTGGCCGCGTGTCTTACTTTTCCCTCAGCTCTCTATCACTCTCACTCCTCTCCCGTCTCTCCCTCCCAAGTACTCTCCCTTTCACTCTCGGACCTCCCTCTTCCCGAGCCCTCTCACACCCACCCAGCGTACACCCAC
The DNA here is from genome assembly GCF_042453785.1 of Malus domestica. NCBI lineage: Eukaryota > Viridiplantae > Streptophyta > Magnoliopsida > Rosales > Rosaceae > Malus > Malus domestica. The sequence goes on along the minus strand of NC_091671.1, from coordinate 8,299,814 downwards.
CCACGTTGGCAATGTAACAAGTAACCAGAAGATAAATAATTTTTCTAACTTATCACCGTGACCATAAAGGCAAATAGATTTGTGATCAAAATTCCTCCTGATCCAAGACCGAAGTCTAAAGGGATTGAATGCTTTGAACTAATAAGAATGAACGTATTTGTTAAGGTAGGATAAGGATCAAACTTTTTAAATTGTCCATTATATCAACCATTCATCCACAAGCTTACCATTTGAGCTCCAAAATAATTTCACTTATCATGTCAAACATGGGATATCAATTACCTTTTAAATGCTTAGACAAACACCATCCCCCAATCCAAACCACAACAAAAGGGAAAAAGAAAGGTCTCAGAAAACTATGATCAGGCACCTAAATGTAGGTGAGGCAATGCGAGTCGCCCAGGAAAAGGCTGGTGCATCCTGCTCAGCTAAGCAATTTGCCAACAATCCTAAAAATGTAAAAACATTTGACGATTTTGTTTGCTTGTTTGTTCAGAATCAAGATTAGAATTCATAACAACAATGCAATGCTATTCCCAAATACAACTTCCTGTAATGAAATTTGAAAACCACAAGCCCCAACCCACTCATTCCATCCAGAACACATCAAACATAGTATTATAGTTTAATCGAGTTAAAAACTCATTCGGGATAGATCAACATTCACAAAGTTAGAATCCCACGTCAACAATGAAAAGAGGTCAAACCCATATGGAAATTGGATGATTGCGACAAAACTATTTAAGATGTATATGTACTGGAAAAGTAATTAAAAGAAATTTTAAGAGATGATTAGATAATAAAAACTCATCCCTCGTATTAAAAAGGAGGTTCCAAATGAAGCACCTAACAAATTGAAAAGCAAAAGCATGAAGAAACAGCTCTGACCGTCTGTTCAAGCTCTTGACCTCCTCGTTTGTCATTTGCCCTCCAAGCCTAGCAGCTCCAGCTTCCGGTTGCCGGAGTCTTCACCTTCATCTTTAATTCGATTGGAGAAATTCAATAACAAAATAAAGAAACCATGAATTGAAATCAGGAACGAAATCAGAAATATGCAAATCTTTTAAACAAGAAGCCGAAACAAGAAGAGAGCGTACTATTTGACAGGAAAAACTGAGCTCCAGAGGCTCGATACTGAGCTGCTTGCCCGGGCTTATCAGATTCGATGATTCAATTGATTTGTGAACCGGTGGAATTCGAATTGAAAATGAAAGAGAGATTGGCTGGAGAGAGAGAGAGAGATTGCAAAGGAAGTGAAATTGAATTGGAAATAAAAGCAATAGCAGAGAAAAGATGGAGGATCGTTAAAGGGGGAGAGAGACATTAAACGGGGAAGGGCATGCCATGAGGGGCAAAATTGAAAATTTATTGTTTGTGCCATTTTGATTACACCGGTTGAATGTTGATTTTTGTTCTAATCATTAAATAAAGTTATTATATGATTTTTGGTTAACATTCAAAGTTTTCAAGTTTTTTTTTCTTTAGTTTTCCTTTTTTTAAATTTTAACAATTACTAGTGAAATCAAGTTTTCTTAATTTTTAAACTTCATGGAGGCTCAAGACTCAACAACATTGATTGAAAAATGTAACATGAAGATTTAAGTCTCCATTAAACACGTTGTCAGTGGGTCTCTTCTCTGTAAACATCTCTAGCAAGAGAATTTCAAAATTATAGACATATCCAGTTATAAACGCCTCACTTCCCATACCATACTCTGCCATTCAAACATCATAAAATATTGTTAGCAAACTGAGAACAAAATAGTTGAATTATGCAAAATTTAAAAATAAATAAAAAGGATATTGTGGAGAGGATGTGAATATTTACCTAAAACCACATAACCAATGTCCTGTTATTCCAACGGAACTTGTTTGATTTGTTGAAGCTTTTATACTGGTCAGTTATGAGAGAAACCTTGCTAATCAAAGTCATAAACATGTCTAGTTAACATGTTGTCCAAAAGAACAGTACTTGGCTTCAGATCACAATGAACTATCGATGTTTCACAATGATTATGAAGATAATCGACTAATCAAGAGCACAAGCAACATCGATGGCAATGCTGAGCCTTTGCAAAAGATTTAAACTCACCTAGAAATTCACCAATTGGTATAACTCTGATTATCAAAGTAAAATATTAGTACAGTACAAATATATACATATATATATGGGAGGATACGTGACATTACTCTTTTTACATGACTTTTAACACATTTTTGTAGATCCCACTCCGTAGTGCAATTTAATGATCCGAATCGTTTATATTTTAGATATTCCCTCAAAGATCATGTTTACCAAAAAAACATCCAAATCTGAAACTCATACGACCGTTGGATAAAGGGTTTCTTTGTATAACTGTTCTCTTCACTACAAATGAATGTTTTAATAGTTTTGGATTTGTTTAATTTTTTGTAAGATGATCTATGAATGATGTTCTAAAAGATAGACGAGTCAGATCGTTAAAATACATTACAGAGTATGCCACATAAAAAACGTATGTCAAATGTAAAAAATAGTATCACGAATCCACCCCTTATATTAGCTAAAGCAAAAAATGATGGTTTTTCCTATAGACGCGATATTAGGGAGAGGTGAAGGGTGTAATGCATGCTTATTGATTGCTCTTGGACATCAATCACACCAGAACAGGTTTTAGAGTAGTTGTAGTTGTTATAATTAGTTGTGATTTGTTTATAGTAGTGTTGAGTCTGCACTATTTATTATCGTTTAAATGTCAATGTATAAATGTTTACCAAAAAAAAAAAAAAATCTCAATGTATAAATGCTGCACAGATTCAATTCTTTACAAAATGAAAGTGAACATAAGATTTGAAGTTTACAGTAAATATACTTAACTAATTAAAGATTTTATAATCAAAATAGTTTTTGAGATTGATATAACTCTTCATTTGGTTCTGAGATTGAACTTTGAGTTTGTCCATCATCAATCATTTTGGTAATTTCGTGAAAACCTCCTTAAATAAGGATAAAATAAAAAAAAATACTCTCAATTTTGTCAAATCATTCTAACCCATTATTTATTAAATTGAAAATATTTTTATCATTTTTGTCCTTATTTAACATATATTTTTTTACAGAATTGTCAAAATGATTGATGATTGATAAACTCATGACTACTTCTATCGATCTCAAATCTTATAAATCAAAATAAAAAGTTATGTCAATCTCAGAAACTATTATAAAACACCTACTTGATACCAAATTATCATTTTAGAACTTAGCTTTGAAGCATATAAAATTATAGTCTTAATGAAACAAATTAGAAATAACATGTTGCTTAATTTCTAGCAAAAGCCAAATCTTTTCTTGTGAATTTTGTGATCGAGATTTTACCTTTTTAATTGATACATTCTCACTTGTCTACTACCAAAATTGTTGAGACAAACTTCCTTAATCATTAGGATGTTTGAAATAAAATTCATTTTTTGTAAAATAATGTAGAAGAATATAAAAATGTTCCTTGAACCCCCACGTCATGGGTCACGTCCACGAATTTAGCGCCCCATGTGCTTCCCACCTCACTCTTGATTCTATTTTGGACAAGACCTTACACGTGGACCAATAACTCTTTCCCACGTAGGTGGTGGGAGTCAGAGGTTTGATGTGTGCGGGACCAGCCTGACATTGGATTATGATCTCTGATTAGAGCGTGAGACGCACTCGCAACCATGTGAGCTTTCATCATTGTTTGCTTGATTTATAGGGAAAAGGATTATTTTCTTAGAGATCTTAGGTATCCCGTAATCTCATTCATTCATCTTACATCGTATAGTCATAAATTATTGTACGGTCATAAATTATTTTAAAATTTAAAATTTAAAATTAATTATAAATAATACCTAACGAAAACTGACTGCACGATATATGATGAACGAATGAAATCACAGGATCCCTAGAAAAATGATCTCCGATTTATAGCTCACCAAGTTAACAACATAGCCATGTCTACCGTGCATGTGAACGTCAATCTGGAATTTTGCATTTGTTTCGAGGATTTTTAGTGGGAATTTAAAGGTCTTTACTTACTTAAGTAATTCAATACAGAGTATACGAAATAATTCAATGAAAATTGGGTTTCAAATGAGATAGAATAAGGATTGGAAATCAGAAAGTATCAAAGAGTGAACCCTTTAGTTATCTTTGATCATCTTGCAAAAGAAATGATAACTGGATGGAGATTTCAACCATAGTTTACAAGTTGGATGGATGAAGTAGAAAAGTGTATCGGGTGTGTTGTGTGACATTCGTATGCTACTAAAGCTCAAGGAAAAATTTTATAAGACTGCAATAAGGTCAACAATGCTTTACGACACGGAATGTTGGGCTGTCAAGCATTAACACGTGAAGAAAATGAGTGCAACGAAGATGAAAATGCTTTGTTGGATATGTGTGCACATGAAAAAATGATAAGGTTAAGAACGAGGATATTCTAGATAAAGTATGAGTGTCCGCAATTGAAGATAAGATGAGAGAAAATCGATTAAGGTGGTTGGACATGTGAAATGAAGACCTATAGCTACATATGTTCCGATTAGAAAATACCATTATGAGACAGAGGTTCAAGGCAAAATGGGTAGAGAAAAATCTATGAAGACTTGAAAATAGACTTTTAAAAATACATAAAGTACTTGGAGTTGAGGAAAGATTTTGCACAAAACTCATGCACAATGACATTCTAAGATTTATACAACCGACCCCATTTAGTGAAAGAAAGTTTGTTGTTGTTTGACTCGAGGGTTTTTAGTGGGTTTAGAAATTTGGACTTCTAGTTAATTAATCTCTTCTCATCTTGTTTAACTTGTTTGTTTGGTGGGAAGAAAATTGAAAAGATGATTTTAGTGTATCTTTGGGAAGCATAAATTAGTTTGAAATGGTTTTTTCTTTATGGATATTCAACACAAAACTAAAGGTTTGGACTACCGTACGATTATTAATCTATACATATAAATGTGCGTATCTCTGAAACTGTATACTTATAAATAATATTTTAAAGAAACATGACTCAACAGTTACACATATTTCACATTACTCAATTAGTGTTTCCATATAAACAGGAGGCGCTTACTCAAAGCAACATGGAGATGCTGATCAAACACATCAGATATCTGATCTCCACCAAGTTGTCTGAAAAAAAAAAAAACAGTGAAATGCTATTATGCCAAATTCATATGAACATTTCCAAGTAAATTCACACATAATTAATTTTAAAATAACCAAAGAACATATTTCTTCTACAAAGTAATGTCACTCCTACTCCTAATGCATATTAGGAAGACAATTAAACGAATTTAACAAATTACACAAACTTGTCACCAATTGAAATGCTTAAATAAGTGAAGAACATCACATGATCCATCTGATCTTCTTTTTTCTTGAAATGCTTAGAGGCAGCTTTCACCACCTTATTCCACACATAAGCATCAATTACACAAACTTCATATGTCAAAATGTGATCCATCCCTCTCAAATTCCCTCAATCCTAATCTTTTAGCAGAAAATCTCAAGTTATCAATTAAACATTAAAAAAACGAAAAAACAAAGTAAAAATCTAACAACATAGATTAAAAAAAGGCAGTACCTTTGAAGCTATGAGGTTACAGTTAACCTTCGCATAAGTCTTCGGAGAGATATCACATGCCAAATTTGTCACCAATTGATAGACACCAAGAACAAAATAAACCAAGACAAACATAGAAATAAATGCTTCTGTAAAATCTAATAAAAATTTGAAGTAAATGAAAGAATATGAGATCTGAGGGACATACATACTTTGCATGTCCTAAGTTTCATGTGTAATACTAAAGTGGTGATGGCTGGTGGGCACAGAGGCCGGCGACATTGATTCTCTGGCAAAAAATGTGAAGAGGGATCTGCAAGAGTGTGAGAGAGAAATTCCCAAATAAATTGCAAAAAAGGGCTTCTAGCTCGTATAAGTTTACAATTGCAGAAAACCTTGAACAATAAACACAACCCATTAATGTTTAACTCTGACCATAAACAATCATACTGGCACCATACCTTCACAAAGACGAAAAACGCCACAGCAAATACCGAATAATCCTCCGATGTGACCACCTGTTCCTTAGCTTCACATACGCAGAGAAGGCTTCCCAAAAAACGGACATCCACGTCTCCTGATATAAAAACAAAACCAAATCATACATCCAGTCCAGGGGTCTAAGGACATGCACAAAAAAGAAATTCATACATAAAATCCATGCAAATGTGGAAATTCAACATAAAAAAAATGGAATGAACGACAGCGAGAAAGTCCTAAAACTCACCAAGAAAAGGACAGATGCAGCGGCTAAAACAGAATTAAAAACCCAGTAATAACGATTGACAAATCAGAAAGCAGCAGACAAAACCTTTGATAGCAAGCGGTGAAAACGACGACAGAAAGACGAAATTTCCATAGACTGGCTAACCAGCTCGAGCAGAGAGAGATGCAAAAATGGGAGACAGGGGCCGAAAAAGCAGAGCAAAATCAAAAAGGAAAACGAACCAGAGACAACACGTGTAAAATGGTCCAAACTAAATTAAACAAATCAAGAAGGGGCAAAAAGGGAATCACACTGTTAATGAACAGTAAATTTTTGTGTTGGGTTTTAGTATATGTATAATGTACTGATTACCACGCTCCGAATTAATTAATGGTCAATTTGCCATTCCATATGTTATTTTATCTTGTGATCAGAACATCAAATCTCGTTTCATGATATAATGGATTGTCCTTAATTGAAAGCTTGCGCAAATTACACGATTTCAATTGCAAATATTGAAACTAGTTATCCCTTTTAAGCGAAATATCTGAAGAACCACACCACAAGGGTATAAATATAATTTGGCCAAAGAAAGATCATGTCCTCCTTGTTGCAACTCAATATTCCAATCCGTTTGCACGTATTACAGATCTAATTCATTGGTACATATTTTTTTAATCTTTAATTTTGAAGCCTTTAATACACTGCTACGATTGCGTCCCGTGCTAATGAAATAAAGACATGTGTAAATTTATGTCTATATGTCTATATGTCTATATGTCCTTATTTTCTTAACATAAGATGTCATGTCACCGCATATCCATGCCATGTAATAAGTTATTCTCCTCGTTACAACACAATTTTAAGCTGATGGTGTTGTCCCACATGGTTTGTATAGACAATTATGGTGGAACTGGCTTGGTGATATGGACAATTCCGTCTCCAAGGGTTGTTATCCAAGGGTTGTCAGGGATACTTAGCACATGTGGTGTTGAATGATGTTGATTACGGTAGTGTGGAGGAAGTCGGAGTAGTCAGACACTATCCTGATGTATTTCCAGATGATTTACCTGGATTGCCTCCAGATAAAGATGTGGAGTTTTCGATTGAATTACTTCCAGGTACGAACCCTATATCATTGACTCCTTATAGAATGGCACCAGCGGAATTAAGAGAGTTGAAAATTCAATTGCAAGAGTTAATTGATAAAGGTTTCATTCAGCCTAGTTCTTCACCTTGGGGAGCTCCGGTGTTGTTTGTAAGAAAGAAAGATGGAACTTTGAGATTGTGCATTGATTACAGGCAATTGAATCGGGTAACAATTAAAAACCGTTATCCCTTGCCTCGTATAGATGATTTGTTTGATCAGCTCAAAGGTGCCTGTGTGTTTTCTAAGATCGATTTGAGATCTGGGTATTATCAATTAAAGATTAAGGATGAGGATGTTCATAAAACGGCTTTCAGGACTCGTTATGGGCATTATGAGTTTTTGGTTATGCCATTTGGATTGACAAACGCTCCTGCAGCTTTCATGAGATTGATGAATGAAGTATTCCAGGAATATCTTGACAGGTTTGTTATTGTTTTTATTGATGATATCCTGGTATATTCTAAGTCGAAATCAGACCATATTCGACATCTTAACTTGGTGTTAAGGAAATTGAGGGAACACCGATTATATGCCAAGTTTAGTAAATGTCAGTTTTGGCTAAATCAAGTGGCATTTCTGGGACATGTGGTATCAGCTCAGGGAATTCAAGTGGATCCTCAAAAGATAGCAGCAGTGGAAAATTGGGAACAACCTCGAACGGTCACTGAGGTGCGGAGTTTTCTTGGCTTGGCAGGTTATTATAGACGGTTTGTTCAAGACTTTTCTATGATTGCCTTGCCATTAACAAAGTTAACCAGGAAGGATGTTAAGTTTGAATGGGATGAAAGTTGTGAGCAAAGTTTCCAGCAATTGAAATATTGCCTTACTCATGCACCGGTGTTAGTACTTCCTGATGATAATGGTAACTTCGAGATCTACAGTGATGCTTCTTTGAATGGTTTGGGTTGTGTTTTGATGCAGCATAGTAGAGTGATTGCCTATGCTTCTAGGCAGTTGAAGACTCATGAAAGAAACTATCCGACTCACGATCTTGAGTTGGCAGCTATTGTGTTTGCTTTGAAGATTTGGAGACATTATCTCTATGGCGAGAAATGTAAGATTTTTACAGATCATAAAAGCCTTCAGTACCTTTTCACTCAGCATGATCTTAATCTTCGTCAGAGAAGATGGTTGGAATTGTTAAGTGATTATGATTGCACGATTGAGTACCATCCGGGTCGTGCAAATGTGGTAGCTGATGCTCTGAGTAGGAAACCTCAAGGGCGACTTAACGCTTTGTATGCCAGTCGTGTTCCTCTTCTGGCAGAGTTGAGATCTACTGGAGTAGAGTTAGAATTGGAAGAGCAAAGCGAAGCTTTTCTTGCCAATTTTCAAGTCAAGCCAATTTTAATTGATCGGGTGCTTGCAGCTCAATCGTTGGATGAAGAAATCCAAGAGTTGATCAGTTTAAGAAATGAAGGGAAGAAGAAAGATCTCAAGATCCGAGGATCAGATGGTATGCTTATGCAAGAGAACAGAATGTATGTGCCTAATAATGAGGAACTGAAGAAACAAATCTTGGATGAAGCACATTGTTCGGCTTATGCTATGCACCCAGGGGGAACTAAAATGTATCATACCATTCGACCATTTTACTATTGGCCGGGTATGAAGAGGGAGATTGCGGAGTATGTAAGTAGGTGTATTGTTTGCCAGCAGGTTAAGGCTGAAAGAAAGAAACCGTTTGGAAGATTGCAACCACTTCCCGTTCCCCAGTGGAAATGGGAGAATATAACGATGGATTTTGTGTATAAGCTGCCTCGTACACAAAATGGTTTTGATGGCATTTGGGTGGTTGTAGATCGACTTACCAAATCAACACATTTTATCCCAGTAAGGGAGAAGTATCCTTTAAATAAGTTGGCTAAGTTATTCATTTCGAAGGTTGTAAAGTATCATGGTGTCCCAGTGAATATCATATCTGATCGAGATCCGAGGTTTACTTCTAAGTTTTGGATAGCTTTTCAAGAAGCTTTGGGCACTAGATTGCTTTACAGTACAGCTTATCATCCACAGACAGATGGTCAGTCAGAGAGAACTATTCAGACACTCGAGGATATGTTGAGATCCTCTGTAATGCAATTTGGTGACTCTTGGCATGATCGCTTGGATTTGATGGAGTTTGCCTATAATAATAGTTTTCATTCGAGTATTGGAATGTCTCCATTTGAAGCACTTTATGGAAAAGCTTGCCGTACTCCATTATGTTGGTCAGAGGTCGGTGAAAGAATACTTGAGGGCCCAGAGATTGTGGATGAGACTACTCAGAACATTCAGGTAATTAAATCTAACCTGAAAGTGGCCCAGGATAGGCAAAAGAGCCTAGCGGATCGACATACCACGGATAGAATGTATAATGTGGGCGACTATGTATTTTTGAAATTATCGCCTTGGAGAGGGGTGGTTCGCTTTGGAAAGAAAGGAAAGCTAAGTCCCAGGTACATTGGACCTTATGAGATCACTGAGAGGATTGGTGAAGTTGCTTACAGGTTGGAGCTACCTCCAGGGTTGTCTAAGGTACATAATGTGTTCCATGTCTCGATGCTTCGGCATTATGTTTCAGATCCTTCACATGTGATTCCTCCTCAACCATTGGAAATTAATCCGGATTTGACGTACGACGAGGAACCAGTGACTATACTGGATTGGAAAGATAAGACTTTGAGGAATAAGACAGTGAGCTTGGTAAAAGTATTGTGGAGAAACCATACAACGGAAGAAGCCCATGGGAGACAGAAGAACGGATGAGGGATATGTATCCGAGGCTATTTTATGAGTTTTGATACTGGTTAGTGACTGGAATTTCGGGGACGAAATTCTATAAGGAGGGGAGATTGTCACAGCCCGTCCCGGAACTACTAATACCGAGGATGTGAAATTACAAAAGTGACCTTAAACGGGATTAAGGTGCGTAAATTTGACATTTAGTTTTATCTAAAGTTCCTAAGCTATTGTTAGTTAGACTTAAACTTGGACTAATAATTTTGTGTTTGGACTTTAGGTGGGGTCCTATACCCTAAATCCCTCCCCATTTCCCGTTTTGTTGTCTCTCTCATCTCCTCAGTCACTCTCTCTCTCTTCCTCAGACTTCATTCTCTCTCTCTCTTACTCTCGAACTCACAGCAACCACCAAGAACCACCACAATCTTGTACCAACGTTCCATTTAAGACCACCATTGCACTCCTGAGGACTTCACGATCACGTAGGTACCAGTTTAAGGCCAAACTAAGATCACAGCGAGTCTTAGGAAGTTCCAAGGATGCTCGGAGTGTAACGTTTGGAAGTTTTGGACGTCGGGATCGTTGAGTTCGACGTTTGGCCGATTTTTGGAATTTTTGGAAGGTGAGACTTATAGCGAGGAGGAGTATATCCAGGGGCGTCAAGGGGGTTACGACCCAGCGACATACCAGTGAGTGGGCAATTGCTTTCTATATATATACCTATATACCTGATTTCCCCAGAAATCAACTTAAATGAAAAGTATGTTGAATTGTGATATGGAATATAGTTGGTTGCCATGCATAGAATTTCATGAATATTACGAATTGTTGTATGATGCATATATGTGAAATGGTGCGGTGGACGCACATGTGAGTATCAGGTGAGTATTATTACTGTTATGATGATGTTGAGATATGTTGAGCTCATAAACTGCACCTTGGTATTAGTGCTTATATTATTCACCCTGCATCGCATGCTCACCTTGGATCCAAATAGATGCTAGTCGTACAGACCACCGGGGGTGGTTCCGACATGCCAGTCGTACAGACCATTAGAGGGGTTCCGACTGGTAGGTGACCTTAGATTATATGCACAAATGATTGATGAGAAAAGCACTAGAGCATATTATTACGCCATTAAGTCGTACAGATTACATTAGGTAATTCCGACTTATGTGCAGTGTAATGCCGTACAGGTCATACTAGGTGACTCCGGCTAGATGATATTTTGAGCTCTAGATTCAGCCGTACAGGACCATTGCAGGGTCTCCGGTTGATTTATCTTTCCACCTGATTTGTATTGATGCATTCATACTAAACTGTTGAATTTGACATGGCACGTTTCTATTGAATCTGTTCATGAGATTGATGATTGAGATGGTTGAGATATATATATGCTTATATACTATTTTTCTGGGAAAGTATACAGGTTTTTCAAAAAGGGGTTATAAATGTGGATTTATGAAATGATTTGGAAAAGCTTTATTTTCGCCCACTCACGTTTTCTATTTTTCGCCCCTCCAGGTTCTAGTTGATAGTTGAGGCGTTGGTGGCCTACGAGGACTGCTTTGGCGTTCTGACAGACTAAATAAATGTAGGATTCACCCGAGGGTGTTGTAAATTAGTTATGGTCCTACTTGACTGCACCTAGACGCTTATGCTCTGTTTATGTGTGTTTAGTACACTCTTATGCACATAGAATGCTAGGTTGTAAATAACTGCAATTAGTGGTTTTCGTTTACTCGTATTTTATTTAATCGTTTCCGCTTGCGTTTATGGTTACGTCACGCTCACGTGACGGCCAGCACGTCCTAGTCTTCGGGTTAGGGTGTGTCAATATCGAAATCCCTATTATATATATAAAAAATTCACTTAAAAAATCCAAATTGTCATAACCAAATGGGAATGGGATGTGGTTTAATTTCTTGTTGAATATCTTCGACTTGTTTGAAAGGAGCTTCAAAGGAACACTATCACATGTAACGTCCCATATGAATATAGAGTAGCACTCCATGTGGAGAAGATAACAAGAAAGGTAAACATATATTCATGTGGGTGGGAGGACAAGCAGATCAGAGAAGAAACTTGGCAAAGGGAACAAGTAAAATATGCCCCCACAAAATATATAGTTTTGCACGCATATACATCTCCTATCCTTATCTGCGATCTATTCCTATGTGATCTTAATCTAAAATAAATCCTTCATACATCATCTTGTTTGTCGAATTTTGAGGCTTTTGTGGCCCGTGAATGTGACCTCAAAAATAAATGAAGAAAATATGGGTCATGTATATATAATCATTTATATTGTAAATAATCAAATTTCCTTCCGATATTATTATTATTATTATTATTATTATTATTTGGATGTATATGTGGAGTAGGGTTAATTTGCATGTGTACTGACATGAGGGTTCACGTTGATGCAGAAAAAGAAAAAGATATTTTCTTCGGATTTCTTCCTCTTAATTCATCAAGTTCGGGGATTCAGACCATTAAAATTTGATCAAATAGCTACAAACAGGAGCCCACTTTAAAAGTTATAATAACTTTAATCGTTGGAATACATTTTAATAATCTAGATTCTCGAACTTGATGGATTATGAGAAAGGGATCTGAAGATGATATTTTTTTCAGAAAGACAACAGTGGAGTTGCAAAAGCTTACTAGAATAATTGACTGATTTTTTTCTGGAACAAGGTCTTGCACTTTGGAATAAGTGGTCGGGGACTTAGGAACATGGAACCGTAAGGCAGTTTGACTAGAGGGAGAGGAGGTAGACAAGCTGCCAGTGAAGCAGAGCAGGGCTGCTTTTTCAGAAATCAACATGATATATAGAAACTGAAAAAAGAAAGAGATGGATGCAATGGTAGAATTGCTATTATGCTTTAGTGTACCTGAGCAAGTTCACTCGTTTTAGCTTTTAGGAGGGCAAGGGTAAGACAGTAATTGTACTTGTTCAAGTTTATCCGTTTGAAAAGAAATGGCAAGGCTAAGTTGAATTACTCTTCACAAATATATTTTTATTCTTTCAATATTTTCTTGGCTTTATCATCCACATGTCATTATTAGTTTAGATTTTTGATGAGATTTTTAGTTACTTTTGTTGCGCTACATGTCATTATCTGTTAGTAATATTCGCTCTGATTTTTGTTCAAGCGTGAACTTTGTAAGGTTTTTAGATTTTTTTACCACTAAATTAATTCTGGCTGTTGAAATTTTCATTTTTTTTGAAATCAGATGCACCACAAAGCGCTACGTGGTACATCAGCATCTTTTTTCCAATTTTCTTTTACCATTGGAAATCTAACGGTCCGGATCAACAAACCAATGGAAATCCAACGGATGTGGCGCGCCCAAATTGGAGCTGTTTGGCTCACTTTGATGCACGTGGTGGGCCCAGTCTTCTATTACTTGAAGTCAGACCCGATGCCACCAATTGCCAGCAAGGTCAAGGCCCGACAATTGTTGCATAGTTTCTTTATTTCGAACTTATAATTTATACAATCACGAGCTGATGGTCCAGTGATAAAAGACATATTACGAGGTTTCCTTAAAACTAGAAGTTGAATGTCTCAGGTTCGAAACCTGCTGCTGGTGTGGAAGCAGACTTATGGCCATGGAGAGATTGAAATTTGTGAGTCTTCCTAGTCCCTGGAAATGGTGGATAACCGTGTCTTGCCACCAATTGTCCCTCTTTTTTCAGAGAAAAAAAAACTTATCATTTACACCGTTTAAGTTTTGTCTGAAATAATGTTATATTGTCAGACAATTTTGAGCTACTAAATTCTAGCAACAAATCTCGTTGAAGTAAGGTTCTAAAAGACGCTAGATGCTAGTCTGCGACGGGCTGGGGCCTAGCGCCTAGGCGACTATGCGGAGCCTAGGCGGACTAGACAGATTTAAGTAAATCTACTATATTTCATGTAAATAAGTGTCATTTTATACTTCAATATATGTAATTTAATCAAAAACTACAAAATAGAATGATATATATATATATATATATATATATATTATGAAGTATTGAAACATTATGAAAACATAGGGAACAAGTAGATGATGTGTATTTATTTAAGTATTCAACAAGTTGAAAAAAATAAAATGCAAAATAAAAGTTACCTATTTTCTTCTAAGTGAGTCGCAATCTAGGTGGTTACCTAGGCGGGTGTGGGCGGGCTAGGCGGGTGCCTCAGCATGTATATGCGCCATTTCTTAATTTTCAAACGCATGTGCATTAATCGAGGCAGTGACCAGCCGCCTAGCGCTAAGACGGGACCTAGGCAGTGCTAGGCGGGGATTTTTAGAACAAAGTATGTAAAATACACTCGAATAAATGTAGTATTGTCCAAACAATTTTAGGAACGATGGACTAGTTAATTTCAAGATTGAGGTTTCAATTTTAGAGCGATCCGTCATAAAGCTTTTGTTATACTTGTACTTAAGGATATTTTTGGGGCTACCGACATGCCCATGCAGTTGATTAACTGGGAGCTTCATTGAATCACAATAAAATGCAGGGGTACAGAATGATTGAAAGGAGCCCTCCTAAATTTGCCTCTTGCCCTAATTGTATGAGGGTGGTGTGGTGGTTAGAATTCAATTAAACCCCATACGTTTGGGAGGTTTTCATTTAATCTTGCAAACATACATATTTAAGCAAAATATATCCCACTAAAAATAAGTATCCTTAGTTTTGGTAAGACGATATTATAAGCTATAATATACGAGAGAAGACTTTAAACTTGAATGTAAGAACGCGGCAAATACAATGTCTTTACCAACCGACCTAACCTATTTTTACAGAGTAAATGTAAGTATAGACGCAAACAAAATCATGTGGCTTTGTTTGTATCTCGTATGGGGGGCTCCCATACTTGGGACTGTCTCGAGCGAAAGTGGCTATTTAATACTTTGACATCAGATGTTAATGTTTCTATTCAAATTCAATAATTTCCGTTGACTTTTTGTGTGTATTCCTGTAATCTTAGGATTCTTGGTTTAATATGTTTTTATGTAAATTATTTCTTCCTTATTGATAGATAGGATTGTAACATCTTATAAACCCCTCCTTGAGAGATGAATAGAACATACAATTATTCCAAAAAGAGCATTCTCTTATTGGCACCAGAGCCTAGGTTAAGAGGAAAAAAAAAAATACCCCCCACTGCTGTGTGCAGAATCCAGATCACAAGCCGCATGGCCAGATTGTGCAGCACGCCGTCCGATCATCAACCACACCGCCAGTTGTGTTGTGCGCCGTATAACCAGCGAGCGACGCCGTCGTTTCTAGATCGAACCCACCTGTTTGTTTGCTTCGTCGCACTAGAGTCTATACGCATTGTGTTGAAGCCCAAAACTCAGACCCCCATATCTCCCACTGTTGGCTGTCGCCTGCTGCAATCCGAACCCGACAATCGTTTCCGCTGCCGAACCTCGTTACCTGAACCAACCAGCCACGTCTGATCCGCCACTGAACTTGCTCGCACCCACTATCGCACCAGTCCACAAACCATTTGCTGCAAGTTTTTTGCTTGCACAAATCCCATCTGCTACAATCCCGTAGTATTTGTGCGGACTGAAGAAATGAAACAATTGAAAAAGGAAAACGCAGAAGAGTTGCTGCGTTGGAAAGGAAGAAAAGAAAAAGAAAAAAGAAAAAAAAATGAAAAAAAAAAAAGGAAAAAAAAAAAAAAAAAAAAAGGGAAAAGCATTGTTTTTTGAGTTGCTTTTTGTTTTTTTTTGTGGCCCACACACTACAATTAAAATGGCTCGCAATGAAATCATTACTGCTCGGACCCGTGGTTCTTACTATCATCCATCCAGCAATTGTCCTTATTGTGGCTTGAGAGGACATTCCAAAAATTGTTGTTTCGAACTTATTGGCTATCCTGTTAATTGGGACAAGACTCGTGATCCCCAGTGTAATAAGCCGCGTGTATTGATTGTTGAAACTAAGGTACATTCTGAACATACAGTTAACGATGGTAAGGCTTTAAAGGTTTCTACATCTGTTACGAATAATACAAGGATAATTGAATCCGGTGCTACTGAACATATGACTTGTGATTCTAGACAGGTACAAACCCTAAAACCATTCACCAAAACTGTTGTAAGTGTTGCCAATGGTAATCCTGCCCCCATTATTAGGAAAGGTGCTGTCTCCCTTTCAGATACCCTTAATCTTGATACCGTGCTTGTTGTTCCTTCTCTTGATTATAATTTATTATCTGTTGCTCAAATAACCGTTGCCCTACATTGTCTTGTTATTTTTTGGCCTTCTTTTTGTGTGTTTTAAGGATATTTGGACTCGCAAGACGATTGGTTATGGTATCAGAAAAGAGAGGCTTTACTACTTGGAGCTGATATCGAACCATACCCAGGTGTTGACTCAAGCTGTTACTGTGGAAGGATCTCGGTGGGAGCGGAATAAAGCTTCGGAGGTTTGGTTGTGGCATCGCCGACTTGGACATGCTTCTTTCAGTTATTTACAGAGGTTGTTTCCTAGCCTATTTGTTAAGAATGATGTTTCTAGCTTTAAATGTGGTGTTTATGAACTAGCTAAAAGTCATCGTACTTCGTTTCCGTCCAGTTTGACAAAAAGTTCTGTTCCATTTATGATAATCCATTCTGATGTTTGGGGACCATCTAAAGCTGCTACATTTGGTGGTGCTTATTGGTTCGTTAGTTTTGTTGATGATTGCACACGTATGACTTGGGTTTGTTTGATGAAGTCAAAAAGTAAAGTTACTTCCTTGTTCCAGAAATTGCACAAAATGGTGCAAGTACAGTATAAGTCACAAATACAGGTTCTCATAAGTGATAATGGTGGCGAGTATGTGAACTCTGAACTTCGTGCCTTTCTGGATCATCATGGTATTGTTCATCAAACTACATGTCCATACACTCCACAACAAAATGGGGTTGCAGAGTGCAAGAACCGTCACCTTCTGGAGGTTGTCCATGCTTCCTTACTCGATGGGCGTCTCCCGTTATCCTATTAGGGAGAAGCTCTGTTACGCCCCGATCCCAACATACGTCTAGGATCGACACGTGACGTCACCAAAAACTCGTATATTTAACATACCCCGCCTCCGGGATATGTACAAAGCATAGATCAAGACTTAAATTTCATAGCATTTTTCGTACAATTTATGGTTGCATCCAACTTCCTCGTTAGACTGCCTACGTACCCTAAATAGGGATCAAGCCATTCGTAGTTCGCCATTCACCAATTTAGACCTTTATTCCAGTGCGTTCTAACAGGAATACGTAGCATACTAAAATCAATTCTTAGAACTTGACAAGCATGACATTACCAAGTTCAGGCTACAAAACAAATCAACATGCTGCTCAAGATTCTCGTTCCACCCATCATATAATTTCCATGTTTTCAACACCTTACTTCCATCCACATCATGTAACATATCAAATAACTAGTGAAGCTCATATTATTCTCAAGCCACATTGATCAACTAAAACATTCAGAATAATAACAACCATAACCAAAGTCATTCCATAATCCCGTCAATCAATCAATTTATGAATCAAAGATATATGATCTTAGCATTTACTTATGTTAATCAATAGTAACATATCATTTCACGAATTTAACCAAGGAACTCTATATCATTTCCTACTTGGATTCCTTTACTACACTAGGACATTCAATATATAAACCAATAAGTCTCACCATAATGCCACAATTCAAATATGTAGCATCTCAAGGAACATTTAACAAGCACAATAAAAATTCTCTAGTCATATCGTCATTCATCCACACATATACATTCCAACACCATCCAATCATCACATCAATCAATAACACATACAATTCATCGAATGCAGGTTAGAGCGATACAGTTCGGCCGAAGCCTACATCTTTGAAGTTGTCTCAAATGAATCAAATGATGCGATTTCGGACCACTCAATGAAATCCATCAACATCGGGTTCCGAACCTCTCAACGAAACCAAACTAAAATATGATCGTCCAACAAATGTACCAAGTACAATTAATCTTCCTCACTTCTATAATGCATATGGTCCCCCAACGTGGATATACCAAGCAGAACCATATACATAGTTTAATATCATAGGCAATGATCACCCAACGCAATTATACCAAGTATGATCACTCCTAAGCATACATGGCCATAATGATCGCCCATCGCGGATTAAGCAAGCATGATCCATACATAGTATGGTCCCCCAATGCGGATTAACCAAGCATGACCACTAATGACCCCCCAATGCGGATTAACCAAGTAGGGTCAAGATAATCAAGTAGGTAATGACCCCTAACGCGGATTAACCAAGCAGAGTCACACCTAAAGAACTGTTAGGCAGTGATCACCCAATGCGGATTAACCAAGCATGATCACTCCTAGAATAAGTATGGCCCCCCTGTTGGAAATGTGCCCTAAAGCCAATCATGTGATGATACTTTACGGACATTTCACATGTTAAACTAATCTAGTTTAACATATAAAGGGCATAGATTATTGTTTGAGCCGTCTCATATAAATGTTATATGCTTAAACGATAAAGTCCAAGGAATATGTGATTGGGAGAATGTAATCTAATGAAGTTAGATTCTTGAGACCATTCTTTCGTAGACACATCCTAAACGTTCCTGATCATAGGATTGCCAATTGGGCATTGACAGTCCGTCAAGATCGGTACGTACTATGTCTTCTCTCAGGGAGAGTGATTAGTCTCTAGTCATTGGTGTGTGTGACATCAAGACAAGTACGGTAGGTGCTCAATAGAGAATGAGTTCACTGAACGCGATCAACGAAGAGTTCTCATATTCCATGTCACATGAGAACTCATGGTTGGGATAATGCAAAGTAGTCCTTTGACCTGAGGCATCATAGTTGTCTTGTGGTTAAGACCTTGATCTTTGATTATGTCAAAGTCATCCCACCAGGAGGGTGTCCACGGCATCGTTGGGGTCAAGCCGCTTAGCTATGGAGACAAATGAATGCGCAACAAGGGATCTCTAACCTTCAAACCGTTTGAGGGAGAATACTCTCTGATATGATTTGAATCTCTGGCCAGAGTATGAATGAGATTAGGGAATGCGTTCCGAATCACATTCAAGGTAATCATATAAGCACAAGACACACATTGGATAGTAGACATGAGAAAATAAACTATCAAACCAAACAATGTGGTCAAGAGTATTAGATTAGAGAAGGACCGTATTGCATTTGTAATCTCGAACTGAATAGGTTCTCTAACCTCTTCTGATTAGCTTGGGTAACCATGATATGCTGCTAGGTGTCACTCATGGTTTGTGGAAGCCCTAAACGTGTATAATCACTAAAGGGAGAATTGAAAATAGTTTCAATTCACAATCGATGTAAAATGGTTTTAATCGCCCACTACCTCGCTAAAAGGAACCTAATGGATCGCACACCGTGAAAGGTGGAGATTGGAGATTAAACGGAAATGAGTAAGAATGATTAAATGGTTTAATCATTTATTTATGGCAAGGATTAATTAATATGTTAATTAATCAAACGAATAAGTTCGTTAAAGACTTCGGGATAGTTTTGGACCTTAAGGCCCAATGGGCTTCGAACGTCAAGCCCATTAACTTAAGTTGTATGACAATTTAATGAATGAAGATTCATTAAAGCCCAAAAGCCCAAAATCCCCTAAATGGCCAGCCATGATGAAATGAATTAGGGTTTTGGTTGTTTAGGTCACTTAAAGAAGTGACTATATAAATGATTTTATAGCCAAATATTCATAAAGTGAAAAATGGGTTTATTTTTGGGGAAAATAGGTGAGAATTGTCTCTCCATTTTCTCTCTAAAGAGGCCAACACCTTGGAGGGTACATCTAGCAATCCTACTACTCCAAGGTCACTCATTTCTTCTACAATCGAACCTTGGTGTCGAGAATTAGAGGTTCTCAATTTTGGGAACTTTGAGAACCTATTCTTCCATCCAAATCCATGGATCTAAGAAGCAAGGAATGAAGGCCCTTATCTCTTTGGGTGATTAGCCTTTGCTTATGCAAAGAGGAATCTACAAAGGTATTAATTTCAACTCACTTTGTTTTTGAGTTGATTATTGGTTCACCAATCTACTAGGCTTTGAATTTCATGGTCATGTTTTGTTTTTGAGTACATACAAGCATGATTCCGCCTTTTAATTGTTAATTGCATGTTATATGATGTTGCTCAAATGAACATGTTTTACAAAATAAATCCTTCAAGTGGTATCAGAGCCTAGGTCTAGTAGTTGGTGAATCCTTTTGTGTTTTGTAGTTCATAAGTTTGTGATCTAAAAGTTGTAATTGTTACAAGCTTTATTCTTGCTTCTTTGAAAGTAAATTTTGTTGGAAAATTTGCTATCTCAAATGTTGTAGATGTTGTTCATATGAGCATGAATATTGGAGCTAAAATTTGGTGCCATGCTTTTGGGAAAATTCGGCCAAAATCAAAGGGTGAATTTTTGGGTTCTTGTTTGACTTGTTAAAAGTGTTTTAATGTGTTCTTTGGAACCCCTAAGTACCCTAGTTTGGTTAGATGTTATTTCCCTTAAGTAAGAATGGTTTTGGAATGTTTTTGGGTGGAAAAAGTTCATGGAAAAATTTGGGTTTTTCATGGATGTTCTTCATTGTTCTTGATGTTCTTGCCAAGAACAAAAAGGTTTGGTGTATTGATTCAAAGTTTTGAATTATTTCATAAAGTATATGTGATATGTTTTTAAATGATTTATTATGTATTTAAAGTGTTAGATATTTGTATAAATGATGATTGAAATAATTGTGATTGAATTATTTCAAAAACTTATCTTACATACACTTGCATGATTGTTTTTGACAAAACTCACAAATCAACACACACTCCCACCTTATCTTCCCTAAAACCGGCCACTCCCTCAAAGGGAGTACTTTTGGGGCTTTTATGCAATTACATAAAGTTTTGATACTTTTGTGTATTTGCACTTTGGCCCAAAAGTTTACGTTTTTACGTTTAGGTCCAAAAACGCTAAAGGACAAATTGTTTTGTTCCTTTAATGATGTTTTTGCATTATTAAAAGTTTGGGTTCTAGTTGTATTTACATGAAGTTGTGACTTTTGTGTATTATACAAAGTGACCCCAAAAGTTTTTGTATTTGCAATATGGCCCAAAAGTTGAGGTTAATTGCAAGATGGCCCAAATAGGATGAGAACAAAATTGTTTTGTCTCTTTAAATGAGAATTGGATTTTCATTTTGTTTAGCTCCATTTAAATCAATCTTATGGATACAAAAACCAAATGAAAATGTTGCATTCTATTAATTAGTTAAAGTGTTAATTAATTAAAGGGTGATTATGAACCTAAGCCTAATATAATTGAGCTATGTGAAAGGCGTTTCAAATTTGTTTGAACCATGGGAATGTGTAGATTAGATTTTGGTTGTAATTTGATTTGATCAAATGTTGTAAAAGGGCTTAAGCTCTTCTTTACTTTAAAGTAATTTGTTATATGCAAATGTTGTAATGAGCATAAGCTCACCTTTACTTTGAAGTACTTCTTTCTTGCTTTATACGATATGCATGAAAATGAAGTAGTTGGGTCCAACGCCCATAAGACAACACGCCTTAATGTGATTAAACGCGTAACTAAAATCAATCTTCATTCCTAGACCGAGGTTCAACACAAGGCTCGTGTTGAATCTAAACAAAGGTTCATAATCATCCTTAGGCCCTAAGGCAACTATGTAGTCCATCAAATGAATGCAAAGTTTATGTTAGTAGTATCATATACTCTTGCTTTAAAAATCGTTTTAAAAGCATAGTGGGAGTATTATGTACAACTAAAACAAAGGGATGGACCAATAGTTGTAATAGGACCAAAATTGTTTTAATAGAGATTAAAATGTATGTTTATATGTGATGAGACACAAAACCCTCAACCAAACCAATATTAAGTTGATAAGCGAGAGATGTTTAGAATATCTCTTCGTGGCCTTCCACCGTGGTGGGATCCAATCGTTTATGACTTGTACACCGGCTTCACCCTATCATGGGGGAGTACACAGTGCATGCTTATACTCAGGAGGAATCCATATACATATGATGAGGTGAGTGTAGGCAACGAGGATAGCTATATATCGTATCATCGTGAGGCTATTCTTGAACCCCTTCACACACTAAGCATGGTGGGAAGAACTTAACTAAGTGCAATGGAACCAATATCATATCATTGTGAGGTTACATTCTCTAGAGGCCAAATAAGATGGGTACTTGCATGAGTTGCAAATGAGTAAGCGTACTCTCTCATTATTATTGTTGCTAGCCATATATCGTATCATCGTGAGGTGGGCTTGGTAATAGTGAGCCTCCCATAACCTACTAGGAGTTTCATCCAAAACTCTCGAATTCCTATGAGGGATATGGAATTTGCCAAAAATAGTGGGTGGTGCTATTTGATTTAAAGACCCAAATCAAATGGCTTAAAATCAATCAATTTATATTCGTTATGTATTTGATTACCAATATATTTGCAAACGCTATCCAACACTTGACAAATAAAAGCCGAACGTTTAGTTTACGGACTTGGTACTACAAAACCATAGATTGTCTTTAATGGCTTGTAAAATTACCAAAGTAGTCTCATCCTCACAATCTTACTATTGATAATGTATCATTAGAAGAATATGTTAGAAAAGGTCTATCATAAAGAGGACAACACTTTTAATGTCATAATTCTTCAATTACAATTTGTTGTATGAAGAAATAGGAGTTGCTTTGAACAACTCTTAGTCAATGCAAACACTAGTGCTTATTTCTTTGTTAAATGAACAAAGAACTTGAGAAGAAAGCACAAAGGCATGAACACTTTATGTGCCATGTTTCTTCACTTACAAATTGTTGTATGAAGAAATGAGAGTTGCCTTGTACAACTCTTGAAGGTTTGTAATTATGTTTAGAACATAATGGTTGGTTGACAAAAATAGTCCATTAACATGGACTTATGATGATTTTGAATCATTGAATGTTGAAGTGATAAACCACTTAACGAGACGGAAACTAGGCAAGGACTTCACCTTTGTGTCCCTATCCTAATGGTTCACTAAGTTTATTGTAAACTATATAGTGAACAATAACCACATACTCTCCAAAATTGTTTGATGTGTATAACACAATTGAAAAAAGGTTTCAAGAGAGATAGTGGGAGTTTAGGGACCATGACTAATGTAGTCAAAGGTGAAAGTCAAATAAAGAAGATAAATAACTCCAAGGGAACAAACTTTCTTTATGAAAGGATGGATATTGGAAGGGGTATTTGCAAGAAATGTCTTGCAAGTGTCAAGGACACACCTTTCGAAGGTGTTGTAAATTGTTCTTGAATAGTTCAAAACAGTTGGTTCTTCTACTTGAATGCATGATTCCGTATTAGTGACTATGTTTTACAATCGTTGTAAAAGTGTGGCTAATAAGAAGTAGAAGATTAATGAGAGAAGAGAAAGTACTTCACATTCGAAGCGTGAATCAAATGTAGATCTCTGCGAAAGCAGATGGTACTTACTTCCTCATATGAACTACCAAAGAAATTGGAAAAACATAGATTGTCTTTATATTCCAATTTTAAGGAACTAAATTCCGTCACTATGTGAAATGGATAAATGTTTTGTTTGACAAAACAATGTTCTTTATTAATCAATGATTGGATTATGGTAATCTAATTAATTATCTCTATAGTAGAGATGATATGGTAGTGTTAAACTGTTTAGAAAATAATGATGCTTAAAACCCAAAAGGTTGCAAGGTAGTGACTAATCCCAACTAAAGTTGTGATACGTCTAAAACATAAATTACGAGTTGGTCATAGATGGACGCTTTGGATCGTAAGGTCCGGATCCAATACCTTCTTGTTAAAATTGTATGGAGGCGAAATGTTCGAATCTTTATTCTTTTGGAAGAAGAAAGAATCACAAAGTTGTTGAGGTTAATTCACTTAGATGTTAGTGGCACTTGTCCACAAACATAATACTACTCATGTTGGATAACATTCACCGAAGATCACTCTCGGTTGGACTATAGTTTATTTTGAATAAACACAAGTCCGAATACTTTGAAAAATGTTTCAAAGAATTCAAGAAATGTAAGTTGATGAGTAAGACATCTAAAAGTATTTACCTCCTTAGATTTGATCCAAGGAAAGGTAACACTTTAGATAAGTTTCCTTGAAAGATATCAAGGAAAATAGCATCATAAGATAATGTATTTCTCCATTAGGAGAAGAACGAACTTGAATAAGATTTAGTTCGTTAGATGTTATCTATTACCCATATATAGGATATATACTTCTAAAAACAATATGATTGTCAATGAGAAGATCTTCCAATATTTTTATGACTCCATAAGATGTAGTTGGAAAGAAAGACAAATCTTAAGCATGTTAAAGATTTGGGGTTGTGTGCTAACAAGCAATATTTGTTTGATAATAATCTTGTAGGATATCCTTAAAATAACTTTTGGATATCGCTTCTATAAACCAACTAACAAATGTTGTTTTGTTGGGTAGTTCATTGTAATTCTACAATGTGATTTGCCTAAAAGCAAATGAACGAGAGATAGAACTCAAAGAATGGGTTCTTTGAGAGACAAGAAAGTAATCAACAAATATAACAACCTAGTTCCTATACCACAAGCTCCAAGGTAGTCGATAAGGATTTATAAACCGTCTCAGTTGAATGGTTTTGAACTTTATGACTATGTCATAGAGTTCCACCTCTTAATTCGAAAGAAATAAGAATGAAAATCCTTATGACTACATTGAGTGCATATACGATATATACTCAAGGAAATGGTAAAGTACCATTTGACTCGAAATAATGAAACCTTCAAAGCTAATTGGTAGCTTAAGGTGACTACAATCAAAGAGAATGGTTGACTTTAAAGGAACCATTTTTGACGTAGTCTTAGTTTCAATTAATTCGAAGATTGCTAGCTACAACTAAATGGTGATTCAATGTTTTGACATAATATGGGTTTCCGAAACCATTATTAAGATAGTCTTGATAATATATGTGTAAAACTACTAATCACAAGACATGTAAGTTGTAGAGATCCATCCATCATGGATCTTAGCAAGTTAGTGGGAGCTATTTGCATTTTATGAGAAAAAGGATCAAATCGTTTGATTTCTCATAAAGATGTAAATGAATCTTTTGTTTACTAGTTTTACAAAAGATTAGTGGGAGTTAATCATGTTCCTAAAAATATAAATATATATGATATATTAATTTTGGAAATGAAAAGAATACTTCTTTGTTAAAGTTATGACTTTAATACATTATATGAAGATAGAATGTATATGGGAGATATAGTCTATATACATGGGATGAAATCTATAATGATATATTTCATGATATAATTGGATTATATCAATCCCTAATAATAGACAATGGATGCTAGGAAGTTTCTCATATGATGATAAACTTCAATTAGAAGGATGACTCTAGTAAGACTAGCAAGTTGCCCTTCTCAAAGGGAACGTGCCCCTTTGACTCCCAAAGAAATAATGCGTAAATTGAATCCTTTATGCATATGCAGAAAGGTGATTTATGTATTTCATATTGTATGAAAAACATTGATATGAGTTGTACCTAGAACGGTACAAGACGATATCAATGCAAGCCCAGGATCAGAACCATGGCAACTGTCAAGTGAGTCCTTAAGTATTTAAGAAATACTAAAGGATAAATTCCTCAAAGATCGAGGAAGAATTAGAGTAACGTAATGGAAGCGTAAATGTATTAGATTATAATCTAATCCATCATTGGATGTTTCTTCATTACGAATGAAGAGATAAACGAATATCTCTTTATTATGACTAAAGAGATATTTGGATGGAAACATTAAAGTAATGACTTTAGTGTGTTCCATTATGAATGCAAGATATATTGCCATATAGAAGTTTACAACAATGTTGTTTGGATGGGAAAGTTCATTTATGAACTCTCTATTCGGTTCCAACCAGAAAGTGTTTGACACTAATGGGGCGATAGCTCAAGCCTGGGAATCAAGGTCTCATCAAGATCCGAACACAAATGAGAGACTGAACCACATGATTGAGAATCATGTATAATGGTGACGTCGTTATTCTCAAGGTTGCTTCTGTGGATAACACATATAGATATCCACTGCCTAGGCCTACTATTCAGCCATTTATGAAATGACTACAGAAGAGATATCATCATTGATGATCAAGCTGATTGGCTCTAGTGCAAGTGGGAGATTGTTGGAAATGTGCCCTAAAGCCAATCATGTGATGATACTTTACGGACATTTCACATGTTAAACTAATCTAGTTTAACATATAAAGGGCATAGATTATTGTTTGAGCCGTCTCATATAAATGTTATATGCTTAAACGATAAAGTCCAAGGAATATGTGATTGGGAGAATGTAATCTAATGAAGTTAGATTCTTGAGACCATTCTTTCGTAGACACATCCTAAACGTTCCTGATCATAGGATTGCCAATTGGGCATTGACAGTCCGTCAAGATCGGTACGTACTATGTCTTCTCTCAGGGAGAGTGATTAGTCTCTAGTCATTGGTGTGTGTGACATCAAGACAAGTACGGTAGGTGCTCAATAGAGAATGAGTTCACTGAACGCGATCAACGAAGAGTTCTCATATTCCATGTCACATGAGAACTCATGGTTGGGATAATGCAAAGTAGTCCTTTGACCTGAGGCATCATAGTTGTCTTGTGGTTAAGACCTTGATCTTTGATTATGTCAAAGTCATCCCACCAGGAGGGTGTCCACGGCATCGTTGGGGTCAAGCCGCTTAGCTATGGAGACAAATGAATGCGCAACAAGGGATCTCTAACCTTCAAACCGTTTGAGGGAGAATACTCTCTGATATGATTTGAATCTCTGGCCAGAGTATGAATGAGATTAGGGAATGCGTTCCGAATCACATTCAAGGTAATCATATAAGCACAAGACACACATTGGATAGTAGACATGAGAAAATAAACTATCAAACCAAACAATGTGGTCAAGAGTATTAGATTAGAGAAGGACCGTATTGCATTTGTAATCTCGAACTGAATAGGTTCTCTAACCTCTTCTGATTAGCTTGGGTAACCATGATATGCTGCTAGGTGTCACTCATGGTTTGTGGAAGCCCTAAACGTGTATAATCACTAAAGGGAGAATTGAAAATAGTTTCAATTCACAATCGATGTAAAATGGTTTTAATCGCCCACTACCTCGCTAAAAGGAACCTAATGGATCGCACACCGTGAAAGGTGGAGATTGGAGATTAAACGGAAATGAGTAAGAATGATTAAATGGTTTAATCATTTATTTATGGCAAGGATTAATTAATATGTTAATTAATCAAACGAATAAGTTCGTTAAAGACTTCGGGATAGTTTTGGACCTTAAGGCCCAATGGGCTTCGAACGTCAAGCCCATTAACTTAAGTTGTATGACAATTTAATGAATGAAGATTCATTAAAGCCCAAAAGCCCAAAATCCCCTAAATGGCCAGCCATGATGAAATGAATTAGGGTTTTGGTTGTTTAGGTCACTTAAAGAAGTGACTATATAAATGATTTTATAGCCAAATATTCATAAAGTGAAAAATGGGTTTATTTTTGGGGAAAATAGGTGAGAATTGTCTCTCCATTTTCTCTCTAAAGAGGCCAACACCTTGGAGGGTACATCTAGCAATCCTACTACTCCAAGGTCACTCATTTCTTCTACAATCGAACCTTGGTGTCGAGAATTAGAGGTTCTCAATTTTGGGAACTTTGAGAACCTATTCTTCCATCCAAATCCATGGATCTAAGAAGCAAGGAATGAAGGCCCTTATCTCTTTGGGTGATTAGCCTTTGCTTATGCAAAGAGGAATCTACAAAGGTATTAATTTCAACTCACCTTGTTTTTGAGTTGATTATTGGTTCACCAATCTACTAGGCTTTGAATTTCATGGTCATGTTTTGTTTTTGAGTACATACAAGCATGATTCCGCCTTTTAATTGTTAATTGCATGTTATATGATGTTGCTCAAATGAACATGTTTTACAAAATAAATCCTTCACCCCCAACACGGATATACCAAGCAGGGCCATCAATGTACAACTACTACATGGTGTAGTAAATTCAACACCTCAACTTATCCACATCTCAATCTTTATGAGTTACAACATAGTCACCTACACCATCAACTTCTCAAGGTCACCATTACTATGCCACACAAGTATATAAGTTCCACAGAATACTTCTATTATGATTCTAGGGTCACATTGTCGTAACATATATCTTACTATCTTTCACATTACTAAAAAAAATAGTTAAACATATATATATCACAATCATCATCAATACATAAGCCAAATCAAGTTTAATGAACACAAGTCTATGGCTAATATATAGACATCACATTTCAATACAAATCACATTTATAAGACCAAGACATATTCACATATGATATTAACATAAGAAATTTAGGTGATAACCATATCACATTTATATTCAAGTCACTCTCTAACCAATGTAGGCCCACTAGAATTCAATTAGTCTCCCGTAGTACTCATTTTAGTATTTAGAATGTTTCAAGACATGTTGACCAAAAGTCAACTCTCGATCAACGGTAAGGTCCATAACACTTCGTAATTCAATCCGAAAGATCCGCACATCGAATTTTGGATCCATAACTTCTCAAAGTCCACATTATGCTCAAATAACAACATACTAAAATCTCATCATGATCCGACGATCGGATCTCCGCCAATTTCAAAATTCAAGTGGCGATCGACATTTAATTTTACAAACTTAGAAATCCAATTAAGGAAGATCTGTACGTCGGATTCCAGATCCGTAAACTTCTATGATTTTCAAATATTATATTCTATCACGCATTAAGTTTTAGTGACGATCCAACGGTCGGATCGTCAATTCAAATTTGACCAAGTAAGGTATCGTAATGAAACTAAGTCCAAACAATCAAATTACGTCATACGGATATCAATTATGAAATCAGGGCATCTAATTGAACTTAAAAGAACATCGTCAGCCCACTGGCCAGGCTGCCGCCACACGCGCCGCAACGGGTGGCGGTCGGCTGCCCCAACTTGCCGGAAAATTCAACTATTTTTAAAAATTACCAAAAAATACAGAAATGAAAATCTCAAAGAGTATAGCAAACTTTATACCTATGGCCAAGTCCAAATTGGCCGGGAAACACTTCAATTTCACTCAAACCCGCCGAAACCCTTGAAAATTGTGTGCTTTGATTCGGCTTCCAATCGAACTCCGACGCCTCCAACACTGCTTAGGCCTTGTTCCTGGGGTTGAGGGAAGTCTTTTGGTGGTGGTCATGGACGGTGAAACTTGCCAAAGCCACCGGGAAAAGGGATAAGGTCGCCGGAACACCCGTGGGTTTGTGGCTTCGAACTGGAAAAATGGGAAAGAAATTGGGAAATCAAACACTACCAAGATGTAGGGCTCATCAAGGGCTTTCCATGGACACCAAGATCACCCAAAACAGAGTTCGGATGAAGAAGATATGAGCGGATCAAGTTTGCGGGTTAACGGGTCTAATTCGCCCCTAAATGGGTTTTTCTTCTTTTCTCTCGCCACTCTCATGTGGCTTTCTTTCCCTCCCTTCCTTCAGCCACTCTCGTGGCTTTCTCTTCTTTTTCATTTTGTTTGTAACAAATTCAAACGTCCGTAACTATACCGTTATAATCCGGACTTACAAACAGCTTTCGCCTATGCGTTCGTGATCTCGATATCTATTCAACAATATAAAATGTGACCTCGAATGGTTTACAGATTTTAAATAATTAATTTCCCAAAAAAATATAAAATCTCTATAATACCAATACGTAGATTATAATAATGAGATCCAGGAACGGGATTTCAAAAGCTCTCACCTCGGCTGCATATCTCATTAATCGTGTTCCATCTCGATCAGTTGATTTTTGGACGCCTCTTCAGGCTCTCTCCTTACATGTTGATGCTCTTGCAGTTCCAAATCTTCCACCTCACGTGTTTGGTTGTGTGGCTTTCGTTCATCTCCATAAACAGCAGAGGAGTAAGCTTGAACCTCGAGCCTTACGGTGCATGTTTGTGGGTTATGCCTCTAATCAGAAAGGATATCGCTGCTATCATCCTCCGACAACAAAGTTGTTTGTCACTGTGGATGTTGCATTTCATGAAAACGACATGTACTTTGCCCATTATGAGTCTGCACTTCAGGGGGAGAATAAGACAGAAGTTCAAACTCTTGATTATACTATTCCTGATGTGAATCATTTGAGTTTAAGTGGTGATGTATTGGAAACAAGTGGTGATGATTCACAAAAACATAATGATGTGAATCATTTGGACTTAAGTGGTGATGTATTGGAAACAAGTGGTGATGATTCGCAAGAAAATAATGATGTGAATGACTGGGAATTAAGTGGTAATGCCTTGGAGTTAAGTGGTGATTATTCACATGAAAACGATGTTGATGAGTCGACATCGTCGGAAAATTCATTGCCTTCCTCACCGTTGGATAACTCATTGACAGCTACCTCACAGTCGGTCTCACCACCCTTGAGCCCCAATAACCATAATCAATCGTTTTTTATTCCGGATACACTACCACCACATCGTCTCCCTAACCGTGTCAACCGAGGTATTCCTAAACTTACTTACGAAGTTGATCCTAAATGCAAAACTAGGTACTCGATGAATAGACCCAACCAAAAATCTAATGTGTTATACCCTTTAGGTAATTATGTGTCTACTAGCCACCTATCAGAATCAAATAAGTCATTTGTGTTTTAATTATCTACTGTATCTATTCCTAACAGTGTGCAGGAGGCTTTAGCTGATCCACGTTAGCAAGCAACAATGAATGAAGAATTGAAGTCGTTGAAGAAGAATGCTGCCCGGGAGATCACGGACTTGCCAGATGGCAAGAAACCTGTGTGATGAAAATGGGTCTATACTGTCAAGTACAAAGCTGATGGGACAGTGGATCGTTTCAAGGCAAGACTGGTAGCAAAATGGTACACTAAAAAATATGGAATCGATTATACAGATACATTTGCCCCTGTAGCCAAGATTAACACCGTTCGTGTTTTGTTGTCCTTGGCTGCGAATCTTAATTGACCCTTACAACAGTTTGATGTGAAGAATGCCTTCTTGCATGGAGATTTGACAGACGAAATTTATATGGATCTTCCACCAGGATGTAGTGCTCCGGATAAATACAAAAGAAAGGTATGCAGGTTGAAGAAATCCTTTTATGGTTTGAAACAGTACCCTCGAGCATGGTTTGGAAGATTCATAAAATCTATGAGAGCATTTGATTACACACAAAGTAATTCCGATCATACTCTGTTTTTGAAAAGACGAAATGGGAAGCTTACTGCACTCATTGTGTATGTAGATGATATGGTTGTAACAGGGAATGATCCGGAAGAACGTACGGCCTTACAAGGATACTTGTATACAAAATTTGAGATGAAAGATCTTAGATCTTGAATCCCTAAAATATTTTCTAGGGATTTCGGTGTCGAGAAGCAATTCTGGAATTTACTTGTCTTAGAGGAAGTATATTATTGATTTACTACACGAAACCGGCATGTCAGCTTGTCAGCCAGTAGCTACACCATTAGAGGAAGGATTGAAGCTTAGTGTTGATCCTAATCAAGTACCAGTTGACAAGGGGAGATACTAAAGGTTAGTAGGCTATTTAATGTACTTAGCACACACAAGATTAGACCTTGCATATGCCTTGAGTGTAGTGAGTTAATACATACATGATCCTGGAGAACATCATATGAATGCAGTGATGAGGATTTTGAGATATTTGAAAGGAAGCCCAGACAAAGGAATATTGTTTAAAAAGAATAATCATCTTAGAGTTGAAGGTTATACTGATGCAGATTGGGCAGGATCAGCGGATGACATACGCTCAACATCAGGTTACTTTACATTCGTTGGGGGTAACTTGGTTGCATGGAGGAGTAAGAAACAAAATGTGGTTGCCCGGTCTAGTGCGGAAGCTGAATACAGAGGTATGGCCTTAGGGATTTGTGAAATTTTATGGCTTAAGCTTCTGCTAAGGGATTTGGATATAAAACACGATCAGCCTATGAAATTATTTTGTGATAATAAAGCTGCCTGTTACATTGCACATAATCCAGTACATCACGATAGAACAAAGCATGTTGAGGTTGACCGGTTCTTCATCAAAGAAAAATTGGAAGGGAAGATAATTGAGGTACCGGCAATAAGAACGGAAGATCAGTTGGCAGATATCCTCATAAAGGTTGTTTCAAGTCATAAGTTTTCAAGTTTCCTACACAAGTTGGGCATGTGTGACATATATGCACCAACTTGAGGGGGAGTATTGACTGTTTGTGTGTATTCCTGTAATATTGGGATTCTTAGTTTAATATGTTTTTATGTAAATTATTTCTTTCCTTATTGATAGGATCGTAACATCTTATAAACCCCTCCTTGAGAGATGAATAGAACATACAATTATTCCAAAAAGAGCATTCTCTTCTATTTCTACCTTTCGACAAAAAAAAAATTAAATAAAGGGTAAAAAACTGTTTACTACCCTCATGTTTCATGGTTTTCAACATTTAGTACATCAATTTTTTTTCGTCTCAGAGTCATACCTAAAGTGTAAATTTTGGGACAGTTTCATACATCGGTTAGTCAAACTGTTAATTCTTCCGTTAAGTGATGACGTGGCGCCCATGTGGACAATGACTGGGCGCCATGTGTCATTAAAAATATTAAAATATTATTATTATTATATAAAAAAATATATATAAAAAAATAAAATAAAAAAAACCTGTCCTTCCCTACCCCGACCCCCCATCCATTCTCTCTCCAACCCCCAACCTCTGCACCTTCCCCCACCTCGAAACTGGACTCGACAAAATACCCTTCTCTTCTTTGCACCTACCCAACCCCAACCTCTGCACCTTCCCCCACCCCGAAACTGGACTTGACAAAATGCAAGATCCAGCCAACCCGAAACCAGATCTGAGCTCCAGCTCTCAAGACGCATGGCGCAGCCGTTGCCAGACGCAACTCCGAGCGCCTCCTACCACCGTCGAACCCAATCCGAGATCCATTTTCTGATCCCGACGACCTGGATCTGCTCTAGAACCCGTTTGAAGCCCGTCCTGCAGCTTCAATGAGCTGGGCAGCTCTGAGGACGAAATCTTCGGCACCTACTGGACATGGAGAAGCTCGGATCCAAACTCGATGATGGACCCTCCAATCGACTGTGCTTGGGAGAGAGAGGTGAAGAGGGAGGGTGCTTGGGAGAGAGAGATGTGAAGAGGGAGGAATGTGGGGGAGATAAAAATGGGGGAGAGAAAAGGGGGAGCCGAAGAGAATGTTGCATAGAGAAGAAGGAAGGGAGGTGGAAGACGGGTTAATTTACTTGTTTTGGATGTGCAGTGGGGGAATATAGGGGGTGGGGGAAGGTGCAGAGGTTGGGGGTTGCGTAGGTGCAGAGAAGAGAAGGGAGAGAGAAGGGAGGGGGGTCGGGGTGGGGAAGAAGATAGGGTTTTTTTTTTTAAAATAATAATAATAATTTAATATTTTTAATGACACGTGGCGCCCAGTCATTGTCCACATGGGCGCCACGTCATCACTTAACGAGAGAATTAACAGTTTGACTAACGGATGTATGAAACAGTCCCAAAATTTACACTTTAGGTATGACTCTGAGACGAAAAAAAATTGATGTACTAAATGTTGAAAACCATGAAACATGAGGGTAGTAAACAGTTTTTTACCCTTAAATAAAATACATGAACACTATAATGCTCAAGTTGGCATGCATTATCTCATAAAAAACCTTGTTATTTGGTTGGATGTAGGGACCATAATTTTCCCGAATATGAAACCTATTTTGCACAACCACTACCAGATGGTTTGCACCTTTACGCAATCTCCATTAGAAAAGCCACAAGTTTCTCAACCAAGCAAATTGGCATCATAATATCCAAAGGGTGCAAATTAGCCTTTTCTCTCTCTCTCTCTCTTTTTGTTTTCTTGTAAAAAACACCAAGAAGCAGGTGCAGCTAGCACCATTACTATGTATGTCCAAACATCAAATGCCCCTTTCTTTCTTTTTCTTCTGCAAAACGGCCGAAGTACCCAGATTCTTCTTTTCTATAAGAAGCTTGCTAAAGACCAACTACCACACCAACTAACTTAACTACTTATATTATTGGGGTGATTTTTAGTCACTACTCTCAAGTTGTGGTAATGCTTACCATCTTATTTATTACCATTTGATGAGTTTAAATTTTTGAGATTTATGTCTATCCAAGGTATTAAACTCATATAATGGTGATAAATAAGGTAGTGAGCATCACCATCATTTGAGTGTGGAGAACACAAATATTCCTATAATATTGTACACAAAAGGGGAAAGCTTCCTAATTGCAAAAGCAAAATAGGGAGGTAATAATTAAAGAGTTTTTAAGCTCTTAATTAATGGTATTTAATTTGCTTGGTAATGAAAATTATTTGGGAGTCAGTCACCCACCGCATGCATGCAAATTGGACGAGACAATTCATGGACCAAATTACACCACCGTATCCTTTGGAACTTCCCTTATATAGCCTCTTGTTTACTTGGAAGTCATGAAAATTTTGAACAAAATTGATTTTTCTCCTAATCGTACCAACTGGCTCACAATAAATTTATAACACAATCAAGCTTATTTGCTTTGATAATTAATATTTTGGGAACAATTTATGATGTAATTCAATAAATACTATCAATTGGAAGACAATAATAATTGGAGTACGTTAAAGATAGGTCAATAAGTTAAAAGGTTTGTGACACGACTATAAGTCACATTATCGTGACGTATTTTTGTTGTAAAAACATATTTGTTAGTATCCTATTGATTGCCCAAAAAAAAAAAAATCTCTATCGATTGTAATAAATCTGAATTCAGATCCAGAAATGAACGGCTAAGAATTTTCATTTTTGCGGGTTTAATAGAAATTCTTTTATTGTCAAGATTGGTAGAACGACTGCTAAAACCATTGGATTTGAGTTCAGAATGCACATGGCGAATATTGATATCAACAATGCTAGACAACCTCGATTTGTCAATAGCCCATGGGCTTTAAAAATGGGGTTAAAATTCTACAAAAAATGACCATTTGCAAACCCTAGTAACCATACCAACCAACTTGAACCAATTCCCCTTCACTTATATGGAGGAGTTCAAATAAGTAACATTATGAGATTAGTCCACTTTCAATAAACATGTCCAATCACATTGGTGTTTAAAAGAACATTGCTTGGCTTTAGATCACAATGAACAATCGGTGTTTCGCTATGATTATGAAAATAATCCAGTGCACAATAGCAACACTAATAACAACATCTAGCATTTGAAGAAGATATTAATTCTT
This sequence comes from Malus domestica, assembly GCF_042453785.1. Lineage (NCBI taxonomy): Eukaryota > Viridiplantae > Streptophyta > Magnoliopsida > Rosales > Rosaceae > Malus > Malus domestica. Next base: position 8,264,221 of record NC_091671.1, on the reverse strand, counting down.
AGGTGTATTGATCTCTTACCTCTTCAATTACAGGAGGTGGATGCAAATCATGCAGCAACTCCTCTAAACTCCTTTGGTGCATCAACTCATAAACTAGAGCCTTGAAATCATCATCGAGAAAACATGTAGATATGACCTTGACGCGATTTTGATGCTTCATATTTCTCAAAGCCTCATATTCGGCTATGAAACTCTTTGATGCTCCGTGACATAGCATGCTAAACACCTTCATAGCTACAAGTACAAGCCGGGCTCTATTCTCAGTATAAAGAACCCTTTCGTATACAAACTCGAAATTGCCAACACCAGTCAAATTAACTGAAGAAAACCGATCAATGGCTTTTGAGAAAGTAGATCAAGTCCGAATACTAAAGGGATTATTAATTTCAAGCTATAAGCTAATCTTCTTTTCTTGGAGCTCGTTAGACTTGCAATTGGGCAGCTTGAGATTAGGAATTCCCTTGCAGAATCTAGTGTTGTCAACAATTGAAATAGCACTTTGATTTTCGAAAACACCTTACACGGATGGTGGTCAAGTCTGATAGGAAACTCAACTCACCATCTTTACAGCTTCCAAGATGATTTTATTGAATGTTGAGGGTCTTGAGGTTATGAATCTTTCAAAAATTTGGAATATGTCAATGTGAATATTCTACGATTTCGTGGCACGAACTAGACTTTAATCGATGTGAATATTACACAAAAATACCAAGTACAAGAAGTAGTAATACACTCTTCACACAATGAACCTCATTGGTGATTATTTACATTGCAAACTTCCACATCTACTGTGGTAACATAAAAGCTAGACTTCACAGGCAGTACACAAAATTTCTCTAACACAAAAGCACATAAAAAAGAGTTTCTATCCAAGAAAAGTATTCCTAATGGAATGAAGTTCAGATGCAGCATCACTAATATTCTTTAGTCGATCTGTTGTAGATTCAGCAGAACAAGCAATTCCAATTCTAAATATTGAACTCAAGCACACCTCAACTTTATGAATTCTCGCACTGCATTGATTGGGATTCTCATTCGTGCCTCCTTGAAGAAGTGGTGCATCTGCAATCTTAGTAACTTGCCCGGGGAGAGCCATATTGACAAAATTATGAAGGTTCAAGCTATCACCAAACATGTTGTCAGTGGGTCTCTTCCCTGTAAACATCTCCAACAAGAGAATGCCAAAGCTGTAGATATCACCATTCGTTGACACCTCACTCCCCATACCATACTCTACAATTCAAACATCACATTTGTGTATAAATAGTTCAGTTTGAATTTTGTAAATTAAATACTCCAAAATAAAAAAGGAAATATAATGAAGTATATATCTAACATATGTACCTGGAGCTGCATAACCAATGGTTCCTCTTATTCCAACATAACTTGTCTGACTCTGAATTGCTGAAACATTACTCGTTACTTGTGAGAGAAACCTTGCTAATCCAAAGTCAGAAACATGGCTAGTCAATTCGTTGTCCAAGAGAACGTTGCTTGGCTTGAGATCACAATGAACTATTGGCGTTTCACAATGATTATGAAGATAATCCAGTGCACAAGCAACACCAATGGCAATTTCTAGCCTCTGAAGAAGACTTAACTTCTTGGGTACATGATCTCTTAACTCTTCAATTCCAATAGGTGGATGCAGCCACTCATCTAAGCTCCTGTTGTCCATGAACTCATAAACTAGAGCCTTGAAATCATTACCATGAAAATCAACACTTGAACACACGGTTATAATCTTGACAAGATTTCGGTGCCTAATATTTCTCAAAGCTTCACATTCGGCTATGAAACTCCTCGAAGCTCCATGGCGTAACAAGTTAAACACCTTCACGGCAACAAGTTGAGCTTTATCATCCTCATCAAGAACTCCTCTGTACACAGACCCAAAACTACCAGCACCAATTAAATTAGCCTCTGAGAACCCGTCAGTAGCTATGAGTAGAGTAGCGTATGACACTTGCAGAATAGTGTTCCCCAAAGTGCTCAATGAAATTTCTTTCCTTTTCTTCCCTGACGAACAAAGAAAGAAATAGGAGAACACCATGGCTATTCCTAGAAGAGTAAGTCCAAACACTAAAGGGAGTATTAGTTTCAAGCAACGAGACAATCTTCGTTTCTTGGTCTCTTTAGACGTGCACTTGGGAAGCTTTAAATTAGCAAAAGGGCTGCACAGATTAGTGTTGCCAACAACTGAAACAGCACTCGCATTTTTGAAAACACCTCCAGTTGGTACCCCTCCCCAAAACTGATTGAATGATAAGTTCAGATTATTCAGGATTCTAAAGCCTTCTAAAAAATGTGGAATTTCACCAGAAAAATTATTGCGAGAAAGGTCTAGATCTTGAATCCCTTTCACTGAACTCATAGACAAAGGAATGGACCCGTTGAAGAAGTTTCCTTGCAAATGCAGGACTTCTAAACTCTCACAACCACCAAGGCTACTGGGGAGTTCTCCAGATAACATGTTATCAGAAAGATCCAGTTCACTTAGACTATGGAAATTCCCAACCTCGTGGGGAAGGGAACCTGTGAAGAGGTTATTAGACAAGTTCAAAGTAATCGATAAGGAGGAGAGTCTAAAAACTTGTTTGGGTATTGTGCCATTTAGGAGGTTATAAGAAAGAGACAACGATTGCAACCAATGGCATTCCCCTAGGCTTGAAGGAATGCTACCCTCAAGATGATTTCCATTCAACGAAAGATCGTATAACTTGGTTAAATTTCTTAAGGAAGGCGGAATATTTCCTGATAATTTGTTATTGGAAATATATAATATTCCAAGGTTTGAAAGCTTACCCATGTCAGATGGGATGTTACCTGTGAAGCTATTTTCCCCCAAATACAACGATTCCAAGCTCACCAGATTCCCTATCCCAGATGGGATACTTCCATATAATTGGTTATCGCCAACCCAAAACAATTGAAGTTTGGTTGAGAAATTGGATATTGACATGGGCAATGTCCCTCCAAAACTGTTGTTGCTAATAATCAACGTTTTCAACTGTGTGGCATTGGTAAAGCCCGAGAGAAAACTTAAGTCACCATCTTTACCACTTCCAATATTATTTTGTTGAATGCTGAAATCCTGGAGGTTGTGAAGCTTTTGGAGATTCGGTACCGGTCCGACTAGGTTGTTGCCCCCAACATCAAAATACCAAACACTTGTGACGTTGAATATTGAGGGAGGTATGGGCCCAGTGAATTGGTTTGAGCCGCCGCCGAAGAATCCGAGATTAGGAAGATTTTTGCCAATATCTGATGGAATACTCCCTTGAATTTGGTTAGCTAGCATGTCAAATATAACAAGAGAAGAGAGGTTATAAATGGAGGAAGGAATGCTACCAGACAACTGATTTAACCCCAATTCCAATAAGGTTAATTTTTTCAATTGGCCAAGAGAACTGGGGATGTTTCCCATCAAGTTATTACTACCAAGGCTTAGTAGCTGGAGAGACGACAGGTTCCCCAAGGAAGGAGGGACCTGTCCCGTTACATTATTATTTTGCAATAAAAATGTTTGCAGCTTCGACAGCAATCCAATTTCTGAAGGAATTTTACCCACCAACTTGTTGCGAGTGAAATCCACAAATATAAGGTTGAAGCAATATGATATATTGTGTGGAATACTGCCACTAAACGAGTTATTGTTTAATCGCAATATCTGCAATCTATGCAAATTCCCAATTTGTGGAGGAATTTTATGACTGAAGCTGTTGTTTTGCAGCCACAGCTCCCTTAAAAAACTTAGATTTCCTATGTTTGGGGATAGTTTTCCTACCAGATTTTGAGATTGCAGGTCCAGGGTAGTTATCCTTTGGCGATGTCGTCGACTGCACGTCACACCATGCCACATGCAAAAGTGCGTGGATTCATTCCAGGAGCTCATCACTTTGTAATTATGAAGATCTTGCTTTATTTGAGCTTTGATGGCAAGCAGCGCCAGCCTATCCGTTGCATTCCCTTCGAGTCCCGATTGCAGGGAGCTCCTACAGCAAACGAACACTGCACTGAAAAGCAAGTATATTAAGATCAATTTCAAAACCAAAACCCCCATTTCTGATCTGGTTAACTATATAACTAGAGAGAGAAGCAGAAAGAAATAGAGAGATGGGTGTTCAGTTGTGAATTGGTGAGTTCCATTTGTTGCATGACAAGGAAATTTATAGAAGGATAGGATCATAGGAGGAACTTACATCACAGTTTCTGGTTCTTGAAAATTCAAATATGAGAAGGATTAAGTCCAAGTAAATGATAACCACTTTGGCTTGTTTTTTTAGACGACTTCACTACTGGGAACTGTCACTAGGTTACTTCCACTACTGGGAACTGTTGTTTGGCACTTTCGGTGAACGCCAAGGACCAAGACCATTAAAGCACCTTGAGTCCAGAAGCTGACTGGAAACATTTTGGCAACCATACATAATAGCATTATCATCCATAATTCATTTTGGCAATCATCCAAAATGGAAAAACAAATACGTGGAACCCAATATTTTCTCACATCAGACGTCACGTTGGTGTCACTTAATATGAAAGTTACCCTAGGATCATAGGAGGAATACTGCCACTAAACGACAAGGAAATTTATAGAAGGATAGGATCATAGAAGGAACTTACACCACAGTTTCTGGTTCTTGAAAATTCAAATATGAGAAGGAATAAGTCCAAGTAAATGATAACCACTTTGGCTTGTTTTTTTAGACGACTTCACTACTGGGAACTGTCACTAGGTTACTTCCACTACTGGGAACTGTTGTTTGGCATTTTCGGTGAACGCCAAGGACCAAGACCATTAAAGCACCTTGAGTCCAGAAGCTGACTGGAAACATTTGGCAACCATACATAATAGCATTATCATCCATAATTCATTTTGGCAATCATCCAAAATGGAAAAACAAATACATGGAACCCAATATTTTCTCACATCAGACGTCACGTTGGTGTCACCAGCTATGAAAGTTACCCTAGCAGGGCGATCCTAGCTATGAATGGAAATTTTGAAGCCTGTACGTTTTCTGAAGGGCCGGACTGTGAGATTGCTGATTTTCTCATAGTTCCCCTAAAAGTATCATTGCAAGAAAGCTTATTGTGGATGCAACTAGGGATGGGCAATGGTTATGGTGGGCGGGAACCGCGGTTATTTACCCATAACCGTTTATGTTTATACCCGCATAACCGTTTACCCATTGGGTAATTGCATAAACGGTTATACTCATACCCATAACCGTTTATAAATGGTTAACCATACCCATAACCGTGTACCCATTTAACCATAACCGTTTACCCATTTAACCATAACCATTTACCGGTTTTTGAATTTGTTTATCCTTTTTTTACCTATTTACCCATTTTTTCACCCGTCTACATGTTTAACAACTTGAAAATTACAAAATTCGAAGATTTCGAAGGCTCGATAGACGACTAAACATCAGAGTCACACACTGCATTTTGTTTCAGAGCATATACAACATTAACGAAAACCCATTTTTTCGACATTTTAGATCATCAACCATAGAAAACATAATACTTAATCCTATAAAATACAAAGTTAGAAGGCTGCCCAGCATAAATTGAACATCTAAAAATCATATCAAGACCCTCTTTTCTCCATTGACAAAAAAAAAAGTATGATTATTCTTTAACACGTAATCAATTATATAGAAATTCAAGCTTCATCAATTGCTAAAGCACAAAAAATCATAAAAATATCGCAATTCTTGGAGAAACCCAATCCATGAAACTTGAAATAATGAGCAATCAAAACCCAGCACCTAATAAGAGTTAAAAAGAAAAATTAAATTTGATGCCCTGTTTGGTTTCTAAGAAAATGCAAGAAAATATGGAAACTGAACCCAAAGAGAAACCGGGAGAGAGAGAGAGAGGAGGGGAACGTACAGAGACACTTTTCGACGTAAGAATCTTGAGAGAGAGATGAGCGGCGTAGATGAGAGAGAGGGCGGCAGAGATGAGAGAGGGCAGCGAGGAGGGAGAGATGAGCAGGGACGGGGCGTTTCAGACTCTGGCGGAGAGATTGAAAAATTAAGGTTTTTTAATTTTTTTTTTTAAATTTACATATATTAAATTAAATGGGTAAATGGATATCCGTTATAATCACGGATAATACCCATAACCGATGGAGACCCGTTATAACCGCGGGTAATACTCATAACCGCCCATTTAAATTTCACGGATAAACGGCTATACCCATAACTGTTTGTTCGTCTAAACGGTTACCCATTACCGTAACTGTGAACTTTAAATGGGTGGGTAACCGCGGTTACCCAAACCCATGGGTATTTTGCCCATCTCTAGATGCAACCTTTTTAAAAATGGTAACAATTACTAGTGAGATCAAGTCTTAATTTTTAAACTTCATGGGGGCTCAAGTCTCTAGCAAGAGAATTCCAAAACTGTAGACGTATCTAGTTATTAACGCCTCACTTCCCAAATATTGTTAGCAAATTGAGAACAAAATAGTTGAATTATGCAAAAGTTTAAAAGAAAAAAAAAGATATTGTGGAGAGGATGTGAATATTTACCAAAAACCACATAACCAATCGTTCCTGTTATTCCGGCGGAAATTGTCTGATTTGTTGAAGCTTTTATACGGTTCAGTTGTGGGAGAAACCTTGCTAATCAAAGTCAGAAACATGTCTAGTACTTGACTTGTACAAAAGAACAGTACTTGGCTTCAGATCACAATAAACTATCTGTGTTTCACAGTGATTATCAAGATAATCGACTAATCAAAAGAACAAGCAACATCAAGGGCAATGCTGAGCCTTTGCAAAAGATTTAAACTCTTGGGTGCCTCTCTTGCTTCTTCAATATCAGTCGGTAGATGCAGCCACTTCTCTAAGCTTGCTTTTTCCATGTACTCATAAACCAAAGCCTTGAAATCATTACCAAGAGAATCAACACTTGAACATGCAGTTATAATCTTGACGAGATTTCGATGCTTGATATTTCTCAAAGCCTTACATCCAGATATAAAACACTTTGCCGCTCCATGGCATAACAAGTTAAACACCTTTACGGGGGCAACCAATTGAGCTCTATCATCAACATCAAGAACTCCCTTGTACACAACCCCAAAACTTCCAGCACCAATCAAATTAGCCCCAGATAACCTATCGGTAGCTCTTAGCAGAGTAAGCATATGAAACTTGCAAATAAGAGTTTGTTATTGTACTTGACGAAATTTCTTTCCTTACCTTTCTTGACGAAGAAAGAAAGAAATATGACAAAACACTAAAGGGGATTATTTAATGTCAAGATTCGAAATGATCCTCCCTTATTGGACTTGCACTTGCATTTGGAGATTGGCACTAACTCCGTAAAATTGTCTATTTCTGTGTCACCCTTTAAAGTCCAACTTCGCCAAAAACCAAATTAATTCTTACTTGTTTTTTCATCTAATTGTTATCCAATAATAAATAAATGAACTATGTTTTTCAATTAAATACTGAAATTTTGATAATGTTAATTAAATGGTTAAACGATTTTTTATTTAGTTGATTTTTTTTAAAAGTTCGCCTCTAGTGGATGAACTAGAAAGTATACATGTGTCCGATCATCTTGCAACATTGCAGAATGAGAGAGAAAGCCGAGAAAGTAGAGCGCAAAGGTCCGATTGAGAGGATTCGTAACATCCCACATTCAACAAACTTAGGTATGGTGAGTAAATTGCGTGTCTGAGTAGTTCTATATGGCGAGTAAATTTTATAGTTATCGGTATGGGTTTCAACTGTTATGAATAGCAGAAAAGAGGTACAAAGGCAGTAAAAGAATGAGAAGAATAATGACAACGAGAACCATTGCTTGGTGAATACACAAGACTATTTTACCCAACAAAAAACAAAAGAAAGAGAAAGAATACTTACTACAAGAATGAAGCATATCAATCAACATCTATCAACTCTGAAATCTGCACATGTATGCTCAACTGCAAAGCTCAGCACATAGCTGCTGAGTCCGGCAGGGGCTGGGATCTGACAATGAATATGTTCCATTTCTGCCATTGCTTACGCACGTTAAGTTCAACTGATTCCATATCTGGCTCGACTGCAAGATTGGTGCATATATGCATATAAAGAACAATATGTCAGTACAAAACCAATTTATAGTACTAACAAAGTACGTTGCAGAAGCAATTTCCTGACACAGAATTTTGCGAGTCATTTCTTAAATTATGTTTCTTTAAAGCATTAGACTAAACATCATACCAAACTAGAACGACTGAATGCAACCATGATCATATTAATAAGCAAGCATTTCTGTCTATCAAATATTAAGGCGGAAGTTAATATGCGCAGAAAAGTACAGCATATTATCAGACAACAAATGTTTTGTGACTTGCAATTCCATTTTGATGTAGGGACACAGCTCAAATAATGACACCAGGAACAATGGTTGTTTAGATTGACCCCTCGAAAAAGAGTAACCAGGCCAATAGTATACCTATAAAAAACATGACTTCTGTCAGAAAATGCCTGCATATACTGATACTACACAAATACGAGGAAAATGAACCTTTATTTCCAATAACAAAACAACAAAGTATTGCCAACACATGCAACCCAAAACAACAAAGTAGAAGCCGCTATCAACAAAGTGATCAAATAGTATTACACAGAAAATGACGATAACACAATGCCTTCTCCAAACCATTCTGATAAGAAACAAGCAGATACAGAGACTATTCGCAATGAAAATATTACAGGACACATGATATCTACATATCTACACAAAATCCAGTTCTCTGATTTGATAAAAATAAATAAAAAATGTGCACACGTCAACTGTGGCTACCAGATTCTCATGCAGGGAATCGATTAGGTTCATGAAGTCAAACAATTAAATCAGAGATCGAGGAAGAGCTTACTCAACAATCAATAGTATCAAAGAGAGGACCCACAATACATATTGATACGTCTTGTGTTTAGATTTAACTGGAGTACTAACACGTCCAGGCGGAGCATTCCGTTGGGTAGGCCACTTAAACTGGGGGCAGATCAAAAACAAAAATCCAAGAAGAAATCCGGAGACAAATCCTCCAATATGAGCAAAGTTGTCCACGTGTGGTAGAATTCCCACTGCTAAGTTTATTATGATGATGAAAAGGAGAGTAAGCAATGCTGCTAACTGCTGATCGAAATTTGAAACTGTAAGATCAATGGGTCGTGCACATACTATAAAGAGGTGCATCATTGAGTATACAGAAACTTTATTTACCTTATTTACATACATTGTCCAATTTGATATGAGCTCCGAAAGCATGCTTCCTATTAAACCAAAAGTGCACCAGAAGCACCAACGGAAATAAAAAGAGCTGAAAGCAAACTCCCACCAAAACCAGACATGAGATATAGGAAACCAATTCGAACTGCAGAAGAACAAAGAGCTGAAAGCAAGCTACCCTATTTAGAGTTGAGATCCTCTCCGGATTTTTGTTTTCAAAGTTCAAGAACTCGGATATTCGGGTAGTTAAAGAGAGGGAGATCTGAACTCGTGGTTTGTGTGAGGAAGGCAAGTAGAATGAGCTAATGAGAACCGCATGATTTAAAATGAGTGGTGTGGAGACAAAACTACGAAATTCCGATTGTTCAGAGAATCAAATCGGTTTTATTAAGGACATGTCGTATTGATGACCAAGAAAACTCTGGAGAAGAAGCAAGCTTCAACGATCGCTGTGTTTGTGGGCTTCGGACAGCTGGAGAATGTCTCCCCTATTTGGTGCAGTTCATTTAACGGGGAGCTTCATTGAATCACAATAATATGCATGGGTACAAAATGATTGAAAGGAGCTCTCCTAAATTCGCCTTTTGCCCTAATTATATGAGGGTGGTGGTGGTGGTTAGAATTCAATTAAACCTCATACGTTTTGGAGGTTTTCATTTAATCTTGCAAACATACATACTTAAGCAAAATATATCCCACTAAAAATAAGTATCTTTAGTTTTGGTAAGACGATATTATAAGCTATAACTTACGAGAGAAGAATTTAAACTTGAATATAAGAACGAGACAGATATAATGCCTTAATAACCGACCTAATCTACATTTACGGAGTAAACATATGTATAGACGCAAACAAAATCATGAACATCATAATGCTCAAGTTGGCATGCATTGTCTCATCAAAAACCTTATTATTTGGTTGGACGTAGGGACCATAATTTTCCAAGGGGATTTTTTTTGAAATATCATATGAACTTGTACACCTTTTTTAATTTGTCATATAAATAAAATTTTAAGCAATTTGTCATACCAACTTGCCGAAATCATCAATTTGTCATCTCACCCTAATTCCGTTAAGTTTTCTATCCAAAATAAGTCATGCGCCTCGCCCATGACTTGTGTTCAAGGTTATTTCTGTCATTTTAAGATCTTTTAACAAGTTTTTTACTTTTCTTTAGTAAAACCCTTAAATTTTGTGTTAGAGAGTATTCATGCGGATAGTTGTGATCGAGTAGCGCATAAGCATCTACAACTCCATTTCTGGCACCAAACCTCCACTCGTTTCTCATATTACAGAGCCTATATAAAATTTGATTTCGTGACATGCTAAACTGAACACACTCACTTTTGTATCTTAACATATTTTGAGCAACCATAAGAGAAAGCAATGCCTGATCATTTCATTGCTACCATATCAAAAATATTGTTTCATTGCTTGGTTATGTTCAAAATCAAAAACACCAAATACTGAGGGCTTAAACAACATTGTCTTCATCCAAAAAAAAAAAAAAAATTGACATTAACAAAAAGTCTAAATTTCCAAATGATTTCCTTTAGATTCTACGGTTTTCAGGTGACTTTCTTGAATTGTGCACTGACTTGCCCCTTCCATTTTGTTTCACTCTACCCCTTTTAGAAACCTACAAACAATAAAAAAATAAAAAAATAAAAAAAAACCTGAAAAATTATCAAATGGCATTGGGTTATAAAAACACACACGAGAAAGGGACAAGGACATAGATCAAAAGAACTTGCATTAGATGCAGATTGTTCTTGTCCCTGATTTGGTGGAGTTTCACTTCCCATATTTCCTCCAATGGCATGCTACAAAATGATCAATAAAAGAGTTCCACATACATCCGTCTATAAATACAAGACAAATTTAAAATACCAAAGTTTTCAATGAGCACATCATTGCTTGTGTTTGCCCACTTTAAGTAGTTAGTGAGTTATGGGCAATTTCATTTGTCCCAAAAGTTTGTTGGTGAGTTATGGGCAATTTCATTTGTCCCACAAGTTTGTCCTCTCCCATCTTCTCCATAGGCCTATGAGATGATATTCCCCAAATTAAACAACCATATGTGACTAAAAATGCAAATAAGTGAAACCATTAAGCTACTTTTTGTAGAATTATCAGAGAGACGGGCCATACGGCCCACTTTCAACAACACCGATATTGTCCCTAACTTGGTAATTATCACCTGCACAATCTGTCAGGTGTGGGGTTTTATCACAAAATGCCTCGGTATTAGTTGGAGTAGGATTATGGTATTTAAACTCTTATTTTGTCATTGATACGGTCGATGTGGGACATTTCAACACACCCCATCACGTGGGACCCAATTAGTGGGTTACACGTGGGAGATCCACACACCGACAACCACGTGGAGCCAAGGGGACTCACCCTACACGCAGGGCCAAGGGACTCACCATCATCGCGCGGGGCCAAGGGGACCCACCCATCACGTGGTAGTACAATACAGGCCTGCTCCCTGGCTCTAATACCATGTAGAATTATCAGAGAGACGGGCCATACGGCCCACTTTCAACAACACCGATATTGTCCCCAACTTGGTGATTACCACCTGTACAATCCGTCAGGTGTGGGGTTTTATCACAAAAGGCCTCGGTATTAGTTAGAGTAGGATTATGGTATTTAAACTCTTACTTATCTTTTTACTACAACCGATGTGGGATTCAACACTTTTACCTGTGAAGCTTGTCGTTGCTTCTTCCCGCATGTGATACGATTATGACCTTTCTTGCCACACATTCCATAAGTGACCTTGCTGAAGCATTTAGGCAATTTGTTTAAGGTTGATGGTGGTTGTGGATCATCTTGCTCTCTTGCCCTCACCTTCTTTGGCCTACCAGCTTGCTTATGATACTTTGGAGGTGCAACGAATTGGTGATTTGTAGGTGGCCAAAATTCTTGACTAGGCATGGCATGGATATAAGGAGTGTAGGCTCTCGAAGTATGCTGCTTTCTTGTAACAAGAATGAACATACTTGCATGGATCGTCCTCCTTTCTATAGATTGCAGCAATTCCATGAGCACAAGGAATTCCAGTGAGATCCCACCTTCTACATGTACTTGTGTGTTTTGCTAAATTAACCACATATTGTGCTCCACTCATATGCTTCACTTGATACTCCTTATCACCAGACAACCAAGCAATTCATGAACCACTTTCTAATTTATTTTTTCAAGCATTTTAAATATTCTAGGGCCAACCTCATTTTTCCACTCATCTGCTGCTTCTCTCATTCTTGCCATTCTAACCATTAGATATGTCGTAATCCTCTCCACCATAGTTAATATTGGTTTATCTCTTGCTCCCAATATTGCACTATTAAAAGACTCACATAGATTATTCAACAAGATATCACACTTGGATGATGTCCTAAAATAAGATATGCTCCAATTACATGCTAGTTTGTCATCAAACCAACTTATAGCCAATCCATCTTCAACTTCCATCTTAGTCATCTCTGCTTTAAATCGTGGAATGGTGGTTGCTCTAGCTGCTGACCAAAGAATTTGTTTCAATGCAATGCCACCGTGTGTTTTCTTGAAATTGTTATATAAGTGTCGAACACAATGCATGTGTTCAGCAGTTGGAATAAGGTCCTTTACAGCTTCTATTAACCCATTTTCAATACCCAAATCAACGATGAGTAGCTAGAGAAACCAAGTCCAAGTTCTTCTATCTTCAATTTCAACAATTGCATATGCTACTAGATACATGCCATTGTTGGCATCTATGCCAATGGCAGTAAGCAATTGGCCTCGATGTGGACCCTTAATGTGGCATCCATCCAATCCCACCACTGGCCTACAACCTTCCAAAAAACTTTTTTCAATGCTGCAAAGCATACATAAAACCTCTGAAACCTAGGCCTTCCTCTTTCCATTTCAGTCTTCACCAAAATCGTACTGCCAGGATTTCTTCGCTTGAGCTCCTCACAATAATCCCGTAACCTTGCATATTGCTCCACATAAGCCCCTTCACTCTTCTTAGCTGCCAATGACCATGCTTTATAAAGTTGAGCCGATGTTACGTGCAAATTGTATTGTTTATGAACAGTTTGTTGAAATTTTGACACTTCCCATATAGGATTGTCAAGCAAATCCTCACCATACCTATGTGATACCCAAGTTGAGGTGCATAGTCTGAGCTTTTCCTCTGTCGGACATTTCTGGGCATCATTGAGTGTCTTCGCTTTAAGTGCAGAGCTCGTATCTATTTTGCTTGCTTAAATCACCCATGGACATCCCTCATTTGTACACTTACCCTGAACTTTATAACGCTCTCTTATTGGGAATCTTATTTGTCTTCCATTTACACAGCCATAATACACTTGTCTGAACTCCTTTCTATTGGTAAATATCATTCCAATTCTAAATTGAAGCTTGAATTTCATTGTTTGGGGTGAGGAATGTCAAAAGAGTTTGCTGAAGCTTGAATTTCAATGTTTAGGGCTTAATTGATCAGTTGGACATCATTAACAATGCACACAAGTACCACTCTATTTAGGGGCAATAGAGTAGCTAGAGTCCAAAAATCACTATCAGCAACCATAGACTTGTAAGTTCTGTCATTTGGCAATGTGTAATAGTACTTAGCAATCTTAGTATACCTTAACTTCTTGGCATAATCCTCAATATCCCACCTAGACATTAGATCACAGTTCATATTGTCAAACCAAGCAACATGACCACCAACATAAGTCATTGTCCCATTACAGGCTTCTATAAAGTGACCTTCATGGTGCATTTCCATTGTAAACAACTTTGATTTATCTGTACAAGATAAGTGATCATGTCACATCCCAGATTGACTCCGCCGTAGCACGATATTGTCCGCTTTGAGTCCTGATCACACCCTTACGGTTTTGTTTCTAGGAACTCACGTGAGAACTTCCCAATGGGTCACCCATTCTGGGATTGCTCTCGCCTGAACTTGCTTAACTTTAGAGTTCCGATGGAATCCGAAGCCAGTGAGTTCCCAAAAGGTCTTGTGCTATATGAAGGTGGGCATGTGCATATAAAGCACATCACCCCTTCTCCGTTGGTCGATGTGGGATGTTACAATCCACCCCCTTAGGGGCCTGACGTCCTCGTCAGCACACTCGCACCACACGGCAGAGTGGCTCTGATACCATTCTATCACATCATAGTCTCGGCTCTGCTGTACCACGATATTGTCCGTTTTGGTCCCCGGCCACGCCTTCATGGTTTTGTTTCTGGAAACTCACGTGAGAACTTCCCAGTAGGTCACCCATCCTAGGATTGCTCTTGCTTGAACTTGCTTAACTTTGGAGTTCCGATGGAATCCAAAGTCTGTGAGTTCCCAAAATGCCTCGGGCTATATGGAGGTGGGCATGTGCATATAAGGCATATCACCCCTCTCCGTTGGTCGATGTGGGATGTTACAATTCACCTCCCTTAGGGGCCCGACGTCCTCGTCGGCATACTCACACCACACGGCAGAGTGACTTTGATACCATTCTGTCACATCCCAGACCGGCTCCGCCGTAGCACGATATTGTTCACTTTGAGCCCCGACCACGCCCTTATAGTTTTGTTTTTGGGAACTCACGCGATAACTTCTCAGTGGGTCACCCATCCTGGGATTGCTCTCGCCTGAACTCGCTTAACTTTGGAGTTTCGATGGAATCTGAAGCCAGTGAGTTCCCAAAAAGCCTCATACTATATGGAGGTAGGCATGTGCATATAAGACACATCACCCTCCCTTCGTTGGTCGATGTGGGATGTTACAGATCAAAGTTTAAGCAATCGATAAAATGACAAATCAAATGAACATTCCTTACTTAGATACAAAGTAACCATCAACATAAAAGTGCATGGACATGAAAATAGGTTTTAGTACTTTAAATTTTGAGATCCAGAGTGTTCAAGTCACACTTAAAGTCTGACTTGCCCCCATAATCACCAACTTTCAATGAATACCATTTATATATCTAAAAAAAAGATAAAAATTCTCAAATTCTCGACTCGATACATAGAATGTTAAACAAGAGACCTTGTCCCAATCCAATCCGCCTTCTGTAAACAAACCAAATCATGTTGATTTGTCAGCTTTTATTTGAGATATAGATGGGAGTACTTTGTAGGGAGTTTTAACGAAAAGCCTGCGGTACTGTTCACTTTAACGAAAAACCACATTTTTACACTAAAAAGTCAAACATGTTACTATTCATTTTACCCTTTATTTTGTCCTTATCGTTAAAACTCAAAGTTTTCAAGTCTTTTTCATTAGTTTTCCTTACTTTGTATCCCAATAGGACTCTTTGTAATCTAATATATTTATACGCTGTCAATGAATGAATATGAGTTACGACTTATACAATTCAATTTCCCTATTATAAGTTTTCTACATAAAAGCATTAAACAAAACACATGAAGACATTAATATAAAATCAGTAGTCGACATTCTACACACATACATTACTTTAGTCTAAAGAAGGCTTTTGAATTGCACTATACAAATGAATAGTGTTTTGCACCACATTTCAGTTTATTTACAAGCTTGCCACTCGAATGCTTTTAACCAACTTTCACTTAATTTACAAAATTGCCACTCAGGCTAAAAAACCTATTTTCAGCCGTTGGTTGCATTTCACCTTTGACTCGGCGAGAGAGAGGGGAAGGGGGACATCACAGCTGACAAATTAGAGAGAGACAATTGCTCCCATTTTTTACTCGAACACAGCTAGGTGTGCCTCTGGTGAGCGGAGAGAGGGGGATAGAGCGACTACAGAGGAGGGAGACACAGGGCCTGACAGATTGGAGAGAGATTGGAGCTACGGGTTTGGACTGAATGAGAGAGAGATTTAGGTAGGTGCTCTGCCAGGATCTATGGGATTTTCTCCCATTTTAGAGAGAGAGAGATGGGCAAGGAGAGAGATATAGAGCGGAAAGCATGGGTGTGTGTATTCTTTAGGGTTAACGGGTTACGCACGGAGTCGGTGAGGAGGGGATGGGTGATGGATGAATGGCAGGGTCTGGGTTTTCAATTTTCTCCCTTGATTCAAAAGGTAATGCACTACTTTTTTTTCATTGTTTAGTGTCTAATTGCCATTTGCTTTGTTACAATTTTCATTTATATTTTGTTCTTTCATTCAAATTGTAATGGATGTTTATAAATTGTTGAGTTGGATGCTAGGATTATGTCTCTGTTTTTGTGAATTAGGGTCTTCCACTGATTTAATTTGTTTGTTTCTTGATTAATACTTACGTTAGCTCTTCGCCTCTTAATATTTTGATTTAGGTCAATTGTTAAATTCTTGAAAAAAATTGAAAGCATTGTTCTTTTTTGTCCCAAATTGGTTTGGTTCTGGTTTCAAAACAGAAACAAAAACATAAACTCCTTCACCTACGATTCACTTATTCCATTCCAAGTATTTCTCCATTTCTTTTTTAATTTCTTACTTTTTGATTCAAGCATTTATTTTTTTAATTAAATTACAAATAAGTATTATTGACCTTCATTTGGTACCAATCAATCAAATGAGAGATGAGTTGTTTGAATGTTTGATTTTACTTGAATCAGAATCTCCAAGGAGGAGAAGGAGAAGGATCAGAATGATTTAGGGTTTAGGTCTTAGTATGTGAGCAGGCGTATTGATGACTGTAATCAAGGTATCACTTAAGCTCTAATTGTGATTGGTAAATTTTGAATGACTGCTGGTTACTGTTAAAATCCCAAATGTATGCAATCCCACATTCCAATTTGTTGTGTGAAGACGCGGACCACAATTGCTTCCTCTCAGCACAATTAGTTTCCACAATTACTCTTAAACCCTAATTATCTCTCCTCTCTCTAAAATCCATTTTTTGATTTCTGAATAGGGTAAATGGATATTGTTTCTGTGTGCAGGTGTTACTCGGAGAAGTTTCAAGGGCCCTGGGACAAGGAGGATTGCATTTCAAAGTAGCAGAAATACAAGGCCGCCCTCTCTTTGCGTATCCAATCTTACCCTTCTCCTAAATTTTTATCAAACTATAGGATTTATTTTGCTGATTTTATTTTTTGCGATTTGAGTTTTTATCTCCTGATTATTTTTATTTTTTGCAGAGGTAATGCTTTTCCTTTGACTGGAAATTTTAGTGTTTTTAAAGTATAATGTTATCAAATTCTTTTTTTCTAATTTTCTGATTTTGGACTTTTGCAGGGAGTGCTAATATACTGAATTTTTGGGATTTTTTTTTATATCTTTGCATGATTTTTGGTCTTTGAAATGGGTATGTGCTATTTTTAACGTTTTGGTTCTCACCTGTTCCGTCTTTGATTTCTGTTGTTTGCCTCCTCTAGGTTGCTTCGTGAGTTTCATTTTCCGTTGTTGGCTTATGGAATTTGTAAAAATGGTTGTAGTTTTGTGACCAAATCCCTGTAAGAGTGTGCCGAAACACAGATTAGCATGCAGTGAACATACATTGAATTTGAACAAAATTTAATATATAAGTGAAGGCATATGCAGTGAACAGACATTGAATTTAAAATTGATAGGGTAGTTAAGCTTCTGCCTTAGCTATTCTTTGTCACTCACTTTTGGAATTTAATTCATTGATTTCAAAGTCACTCATGTACTATGTCTTACTCTATTCACTCATTTTTAGTATGCACCATTGAATTTTTTTATCATATATTATTCACTCATCTACTACACTAATGTTGAGATTTGGGTATAATTTGTTTTCCCAAATGTCCTGTTTTTAAGGGAAATCTAATATATAAATGGATCCAAAAACTCATGTTGCAACACATTGAATTTATTCAAATATTGATGCTTTTCCTTCTATTCACTTCAGTTGTCGTCTTCTTCTTCGTTCTTTTTTCAATGGCAAAGCCACATGTTGTTAAACCTTTTGCCGCTACTGGTCTGGTCCAATTCGAAAGAGTCGGTGAAGTACAATCTTTAGGCCCTTTGGAGGAGCTGAAAAACCAGTCTGGACTCCGCCGGTCGAAACATATTCCGAGATATGCTCTAGCTCCATAATGAATCGGACATCGGCCTGGGACACTACTCTCACTCTTTCCTACTTTCATTTTCAATTTTTTTGGAATTTTGCACTGAATTTCATTTGGGTGATTTGTGAATTTTTTTTTCTTTTGTTAGGCAGCTTTTGGTGTGCCTGCAAATATTGATTTGGCGATGCGTTTACAATAACGTCAAGAGGGAAAAGATTCAAAAGATGTTCCCAGTGTAGCTGTTTCAGAATTGAAGAGGTTGTTGATGCTTTTGATGCAGAAGTTTCAGCGAGAATGACAGCGAGATGCACACAAGGATCAGGTTAGAGATCTGCGTTGTTTCTGTGTAAACACTTTTGAGTCTCAAATATATCTCAAATTTGGGGTGTCGGGAATGGGCTGCTAAAGCTAAAAGTTCTTTTGGCTCATACATTAAAGCGGCATGTGCTTTTGGCTCATTTCTGTACAAAAGTTGAATCTTTGAATCTGCTTATTTATGTTTTGAAATGAGTGTGTTTGTTGTTCTTACTACTGGAAGTGTTTCATGTGGAGATTAATCTTTGAATCTGCTTATTCGTGTTTTGGGAATGTTAATCTTTTTAATTTTTTCTTTCCAGGACGAAAATATTTAACAAAATGAATTATGACTATAAAGTTAATTGAAGCTCTGAAAAATTTCGTGGTCGAAAAGGATAACAGATTACTGTTGTTTTTTTTTTCCTTCCTATCCAAAAACTACCTTTGATTTCTTGATTGTGTGTTTATTTAATACGTGCTATTATAATCGTTCCCAATATAATAGCAGGACCTACTATACGAGCAGGACCAGGTAGCCGACCCTCTACAACAAAATCAACCCGCTCAAAAACCCTAGCTTGAATGTGGTTCCAGAGCTCAACGACTGCGTCTACAATGGCAACAAAGTCCGAGTCACAGAGCTTCAGCGCATCATTCATGACCTCCGAAAGCGGAAATGCTTCTCCCAAGCCCTCCAGTTTCCATCTTTCTTTCTTACCTTGCAATTTGTGTTATCCCTTGTTTGGTTGCTCAGAAAATGAAAGAAAATTGAAAGAAGCATCAAAGTAATTAAATTTTAGTTAAAGAAAGTGAGTGAGAGGGAATTAGCATTTTTGTTAGTAAGTGTTTGTTTGTATCATAAGTAATTGGAAATTCCTCTGCTTTTGTAATAATGTGTTTTAGGTTGCAGATTTCAGAGTGGATGAATCAGAAGGGGATATGCATATTTTGCCGGTTGAGCATGTCGTGCAGCTGGATTTGATTGGGAAGGCAGAATTTTGCACAAATTGCTGTGAAATAAAGCCAGTTTGAGCATGTGGGTCGAATCCTATTGGACATTGTTGCATCATGGAGCATGTGATTGCTGGGAAGTTGAAGCTGGGCAGGAAGATTGAGAGTGGGTCTTTCGAAGAACTCTATTTAGGTATGGTAATCAGTGCTTGATATCCTTTTTTCCTTAGAAAATTATTCATTGTGTTAATTTAATGTGTTTTGTAATGAAATTGCTCTTCTGGTGTTAGGTGTAAATGAACACACTGGGGAGGAGGTGGCTGTCAAGCTGGTATGTGATCGATCCTCAAATCGTAGATTCAGTTATGATGTTTGGTTTATGGCTAAATGTTTGCAAGCATTGTATAGTTTTGTGCCTGAGTTATAAATGGACAGCTTCATTAAAGTACTAGGATATGTTGAGTGTGAGCTTCTGGTAATTCATTATGATTTCATACGTGCTTCCATATATATTGAAATTGTCCAGTTTGCTCATGGATGTTTCTGTATGATTTTGCATGTCTCCCTTGATAAAAGCTTGAGCAAAATATGCTTATGAAATCAATGTGGTTTAGCTTTATAAATGTGCCTGCATCTGTACTGCTTATTTGCTACCCATATAAACATATAACTTTATATGAGATTGCCCCCCATTTGAAAATGAGTGTTTTTATGCAATGTTTATGTGTAGGCACTGAAATTAGTGTCTTTTGTTTTTATTTTGATCCCAGCTGCTCAAAATTGAATTTTTTGTTGGTGTGAATATATATGTGAACATATAATATAAGCATTTGGAGTGAATATAATTCATTTTAAATTTTCTTAAATTTATTGATTATCAGATTACATAGTTAACAACTTCTGTGATTTTAAAACACTTGGAGGTGAGATTTACATAATTAAATAGTCAATTGAAAAATTGAAATGAGATGTTAGTTTTACCTGACTGATTTCTTTGTTGGGTTTATTACTGCTCAATGTTAAAACCCAAAAATGATTTTTTGGGCAAGTGGTGATCGGCCTGCCTGGGTTAGGAAAGACCGCTTACTGCAATGGCATGTCTGAGTATATCCAGCTCATCTGAAGGTAAAAAATTTCACTCTGAATTCTGGGTTTTCAAGTGTTTCCATGGCTTCAATTTTGGTTTTTGAATACATCTGAAATATATACAGTGGCAATTTGTTGTTTTGGCGTGCAGGAAAGTTTTTGTGGTATATTTGGATCATGCCGCCGATGCATTGCCGTATCCTTTTCAGGGTTTTATTTTTTTCATGTTTATTGTTCGTAATTTGTAGTTTTGCATTGCATTCCAATGTCGAATATTGAGGGTAATAAAGTAGATCTACTGGTTCACCTTCTTTCATTTGGTGCTTTCAACTTTGAATTTTTTAATCCTACTCATTTTGCTTAGTTTTTGTTCGATTTGGGTTTTGTAGTTCAAAGCCGATTTGGGGATTTTGAAATGGTGGACACTGGGCCAGCTACACCACAATAGGTACTTCAATTTCAATGCCATGACTGTGCATTTCTTTTGCGTAATTTGATCTTCTACTGATTTCGATTGAATTCCAAGAATTTTTTTTATTTGCTTAGTTTAATTTGTTGTTGTTCAATTGTTATGAAGATCTGTGAATGTGTATGAATTATTGGTTTCTGATTTTTGTTGAACAATGTGAATTTGCTTGGTGTTTTAAGTTCTTGATCCAAAGAAAGTTGCGTTATTTCGTAATGGCATTGCCATTTGTAGTGGTTGTTCAAATTACTATGTCATTTTATTTATGCAACACCTATATGATACTTTTCTTATTGGCTGTATGTGAATATCATCAATATCTTATGGATTAATATGCTTACCATTTCGTATACATATGTTTTGATTCATGTTAAACTTTTTGTATTATTTTTGTGTTTGTCATTGGCAGGTGAATTTGAAAACATTCATAGTTATCCATAGGACCTTGAGGGAGTATGCAATTAGTATTCATATAGATGGTTATTCATGTTAACGATGAAAGTATTTGGTTTAGGTTTGTCCTCAAAATTTATGCTTAGTTGTAATAATGTTTTTGCTTAGTTGTGTTAAAAAACCCGCACACTAGACCTTGTTCTTTGATGTAACCAACTAAACTAGCAAATATAGAAAAACTTAGAAACACACAAGAATTATACTGGTTCGGCAGAACTTATGCCTACGTCCAGTTATGATTTCTCTAGGTAGAGAAATCACCGCTCCTTTGATTAATAATAGAGATTACAGAACTTTTGCAAACCCTAGAACTAATCTCTCTCTTGTCTTGGCTGTCACAGTTTTCTTCTCTCTCAATTTAAGCCTTGCCGCACCCTATTTATAAGCATAGGGTGCAGTTTACATGTCCTTTACAGATTATAATTCCTATTCTAAGTGGAATAGGAAATTAGACTTCCTTTCCAATTCCAAATAGACTTCTAGGATTTCTAATCTAAATTGAATAAGGAAACTAAGATTCTTTCCTAGCTCTTTTAGGAGAAGAATTGGTGCACCCTTTTTTTTCCCTAAAACAATCCTAAACAGAAAAGGACATTAATTGACGAGCCAAAATCCTAACAAGTTGTTCATGTAAAAATGGAACTTTTTTTTTGTGTACATATATCATTTTATATTCGTTTAATGTTTGAACTTATGCTTATTAACTTGGTTATTAGTAAGGCTCTTCTAGAGGCAGTGTTGGCGTGTAGATGATGGGGAATTAGGCGATGAGGAGGAAATGACGAAGGCGGAGGACCAAAAGGTCTTATAGAAGAAGAAGCTCAGAAGTCTGATACACCAAGCAACTCCATCTGAAAGCGGAAGAATCCAAAGGTAAACCCCTTCAAACTCTTCGATTATGGTGTTCTTTAGTCGATTGCAAGACTAGAACTTGAAAAACTAACACATGCATATAATTTTTTGTGAAGGAACTGCGGTCCAGTTGCTGTATAAAAGAAAAGGACAACGCATGCTCTCTCTCTCTCACAGTAGCTCTGTGTTCTTCTCCCCCCAAACCTAATGGCTTCAGCCCAATTCGGAGCCTGCTCGGATTGGGACCTCTTGGAGATTCGGAGCTCCAGGTGAGATAATTTTCCCCAAATTGTATTCAATCTATGTTGCTTCATTTCATTTCCATTTTAATTTGGAATTGTGGATATTTTAGGCAGGTATTGCATGTATAACCACAACATTTTTTGTGTTGGATTGGGGTCAAATTGTCCAGCTTTATTAGCTATTTGGTCGCCTGTGTATTTGTAATCTGAATAATATGAATTAGGGTTTTTCTGTTAGTGTCCGATTGGTCAAGAAGGGATGCTTCTTTTTTGTTATCATGCATATTTAAGCTGTAAACATCTGAAAAACTGCTTAATTGAAGTGAGATTTCCAATTTTTGAGCTCAGTTTCAGGCCTTGACCTTTGAATTTGTTTACATGTATCCCAACTGAAGCTATATACGTCGTAGTTTAGGGGGATTTTGCTCAAAATTTGGAAAGCTCTCTCGCTTTCAATGTCCGAGTATTTAGGGTTTTGTGCAATGCAAACTTGAGCTTATTGATCCAAATGCTAGAACAGTGTACTAGACCAATTTCATATCCTCTTGGGCTAATGAGAGTATATTACTTGCCACTGAGGAATTTACTTCGTATAATAGCAATGTGATGATGTGTGGCATGCTTTAACTAAGGGATATTTTTGTGTGGTAAGAAAGCCATAGAGAGAGTCACATTTTTGTTTGGTTAAATTACATTGTAGCTTCTCAAGTTTAAGGTCTATTACAACCTCATACAATATCTTTAAAATATTTCACTTTCATACCTCACGTACTATTTTATTTCAAAATAATACCTCTGTTACATTTTCCATTCATTGATCCGTTAAGTGCTGACGTGGCTGCTACATTTGTGCCACGTGGTAAAAATAACATTTTTTTTAAAAAAACCTAAATCTTCTACAGCAACAACAACAACAACAACAAAGCCTTTTCCCACTAAGTGGGGTCGGCTATATGAATCCTAGAACGCCATTGCGCTCGGTTTTGTACCATGTCCTCCGTTAGATCCAAGTACGCAAGTCTTTTCTTAGGGTCTCTTCCAAAGTTTTCCTAGGTCTTCCTCTACCCCTTCGGCCCTGAACCTCTGTCCCGTAGTCACATTTTCGAACCGGAGCGTCAGTAGGCCTTCTTTGCACATGTCCAAACCACCGGAACCGATTTTCTCTCATATTGCCTTCAATTTTGGCTACTCCTCCTTTACCTCGGATATCCTCATTCCCAATCTTATACTTTCTCGTGTGTCCATACATCCCATGAAGCATCCTCATCTCCGCTACACCCATTTTGTGTACGTGTTGATGCTTCACCGCCCAACATTCTGTGCCATACAACATCGCTGGCCTTATTGCCGTCCTATAAAATTTTCCCTTGAGCTTCAGTGGCCTACGACCGTCACCCAACACGCCGGATACACTCTTACACTTCATCCATCCAGCATTCTATGGTTGAGATCTCCATCTAATTCTCCGTTCTCTTGCAAGATAGATCCTAGGTAGCGAAAACGGTCACTTTTTGTGATCTTCGCTAGATTGCTCCGGTCATTAGTGTGGATAAGTATATAAATGGATAGAGATAGGAAAGCTGAAGCTAAAAACAAAACCTAAATCTTCTAACAAAAAATAAACAAAAAAACAAAAGAACAGCTGAAAGAAAACCCACCCCCGTGAACCCCCCAAACCAGAGACCCAGAAACAAAACAACTGCCACCCCCCCCCGGGGACCCTCCCACGACCCACCTCACCTAGAAACCCACATCCCTCCCTCCGCACCCACCATCTTCCCTCCTTTACAACCCCACCCCCTCTCCTCTACACACCCATCACTCCTTAAATCCACATCCATTCCTCCCACCTCACGAACCCGGCGATGACGGCGTAGACGATATCTGATTTTTTTTCTTCTGGGTTGTGGGTATAGGGGTTGGGGGAAGAAGATGAAGATGAGGGAAAATAGAGGGGAAGAGGAGGGGAAAACAAACTGAAAGGTTTTTTTTTTTGTTTTTTTTGTTTTTTTCTGGGTTGCAGGGGGAAGAAGATGAAGATGAGGGAGAAGACAGGAGGAGGAGGAGGAGGGGTGGGGAAGACGAACTGAAGGGCTTTTTTTTCTTTTTTCTTTTTTTTTATTTCTAGGTTGCAAGGGAAAAATATGAAGATGGGGGAGAAGAGAGGAGGAGGAGGGGGGATAAGGTTTTTGGGTTTGGGGGTTGCAGGGAGAAGAGAGGAGGAAGAGGGGGGAATAAGGTTTCAGCTTTTGATTTTTGATTTTATTTTTAGAAGATTCAGGTTTTTAAAAAAAAAAATAAAAAATTATTATTTTTGCCATGTGGCACACATTTGGCAACCACATGGCACAAATGTGGCAGCCACGTCAGCACTTAACAGATCAATGGATGGAAAATGTAACGGTTGTATTATTTTGAAATAAAATAGTACGTGAGGTATGAAAGTGAAATGTTTTAAAGATGTTGTATGGAGTTGTAATAGACCTTAAATCTGAGGGGCTACTATGTAATTTACCTTTTTTGTTTTTTGTTTTTGGATTTGGTAACTGAAATTTTATGTGTGAACTACATGTTTATTCTCTTTCTTAATGAAACATAACTTTTTTGGAAACCATCTCCTTCTAATCAAAGACGTTCAATGTCTTCCCACTCATTGTGCAATGTGTTTATATGCCATGTATCCCTTTGTTTGTTTATAATTGTGTTGAATTTATTCAACTTAAATGTGTTTTAGTCATCCGATTACACCTGAAACAACGGGTTCCAGCAGCAACGCACGGGGCATATTTTCTCGTTATTATCTATTCTAAAGTTGAGGAGTGAATTGAGCTACAGTCAATTGTTTGCCAATTGATTTTACTTTATTTACGCCACTGCCATCAAATTGCGGCTGGGTGGGTTAGTGTGTTTTGGGGGTTGGGTTACTTTGTTTTGGGCCGCCCATCATGTGTTTGATGAGCTTTCATAGAATCCTCAAATAAGGCTGGCCCTTAGAGTGCTAAAATGACAGAAATATCTATCTAGGGTTAGGATCATGCGGCTGAGATTGAAGGGCTGCAGGGCAGTTTTGCTCTTCCATTCTTCCATTCCCTTTGCTTCGGAGGGGAGCAAACTAACCTTTTGTTTTTGGTTTTGTGGGGAAATAGATTTGAGGATTGGAAAATGAATCTATTAGCATTTCCACAAAAAAAAAAAAAAAAACTTTTCTAGTGAGCCTACAATTGCTTTTATGTTGTAATTTGGGGGGTTTTGTATGTGTGCTCAGATGCTGCGTGTGACTGTCTGATTTCAGTATTTTTTGCTTTCAGGAAACTCTGGTGTTCGAATTTCGGGGCATAAATCCACCGAACAGATAATCATTTTCCAGAGCTGACTGGAAGAGAAACATTGGATTTTATAGCTAGATCCAGAAATTGATGCATTTATGAAGGTTTGTTAGTATAATTTAATTTTGACACAAGAAAAAAGAAAGAATTGAATTTTGCATTTTCTAATTGTTTTAGTTTAACTAAAGTTTTTATTTTATTTTGGTCATTTTCATTGAATAGTTTGCAAAAAAAGAAAGAATTGAATTTTGGATTTTGTAATTGTTTTAGTTTAACTAAAGTTTTTATTTTATTTTGGTCCTTTCATTGCAGAGTTTGCAATTAGGGTGTGTATACGTGTGTTCTGTATGTTGTCCTAAAACATGTGATCTTGTTTACCTTTTTGATAATGACTATAATGATGCAAAAGATATCTACAGGAAATCCATGCGTTGCAGATTCCCATATGATCAGAGAGGTCGACTTATCTTGGAGGTAATGCTAATCAAAATATGCCACTAACCACCAGTCTCATCTCTCTAATTCAAGCATGCTTTTATAGTGTTGCCCTTGATCACATATGATGGTGGTATGCTCTCCATTGTTGGAAGTCTTTAACTTCTTTTTCATTTTGCTTGATAACCATTTATACCCTGGAAAGCAATAAATATGCCATGTTGCAAACAAGCACATAAAAAAACATAACTTTGATTTGGTGGTTTTTATAAGCTCAAGATGTTTTCTATATCGAAGATTGATTTTTCTGTCTTAACCATTTGCTAGATAGGAAAATTGCTTGAGATAGTTCCCGCTTAAATCATGCTCTCTCTCTCTCTCTCTCTCTCTCTCTCTCTCTCAATCTAAAATAGAGACATGATTCAAAATTAACATCACAAATATTGATGATGCCACATCTTTTGTTGAGAAGTCATGAAACAAAAGAAATGTTGCTAAGATCCTGAAAGATTGAACAAAAATATTTCTATATGATTATATCAGTTTTAAGATTACCACTACCAATATTTGACACAGTCAATGCTTGGATAAATAGTAGAAGACACGTGCATGAGGCAGCACAGAGGAAAATCCTTCCCGCTTCTTCCATGCTCTGGGTTTGCAACCTCTGTCGCTTCCAGCTCCGAACTTGAATCCGAAGGCCTCATGGGTATATTTGCTCACACTTCTCTCTCTTATTTCCCTGCTAATCATTCCAAATTTCATTTTTGTGTCGAATTTTAAATTTTGAAATCAGGGTAGATTACAACCATGCGGTACACATTTGGGATTTTGAGTACAGAAAGTATTTCTATGTTTTCCCTTTTGCTTTAGAGATAATCAACTGTTATTAAGCTGTTTTTGTAGTGATTAGAACTTCCTTTAGAACTAATGAATCAAGATAAGCTAATTGAAACAGCACAAATATGAAGAAAAACAGGTTCTACTTTCTTAAGGTTTCAAATTTTTTTCAAGTTTGGAGGCTTATTTCAATCTCTAACAATTGTTCGAACTGTTACATCCAAGTATGCATTATACATTCAATTGAGCCAATGAAGCATGTGTGCCAATGAATTTTGAAGAGTTTGGCTTGGTTTTCTCTCTTTGGTCTTTAATATTTAAGTGTGAGGCACCTGTTTGTTGACTAATTGAGACCCTTCTCTAAGTTTTTAGTAGATATTGTGTAATTTGCTTTTATGAGCACTTCTTTAAGTTGTCAAGTTCCCAAAATGTACGAGGAAATATCAAGTTTAACAAGTCATGAACTGTGATCAATCCAAATGAAGTGAAATTAAGGATTTTACACTAAAAAACTCAGTTAGCTTTAGACCATAGGATTAGCATTTTGTACTATGTCGTTCTAATTTCTGAAAGGTAACTAAGTAAAACAATATTTTGCATTTTTCTTCGGGTAAATAAAACAATGTTTTGTAATCTTTTATATGTAAGTGTCGGTCCAAAGCCACAAAAGGGACTCAAGAAAAGCGATATTGTCGTTGGAACTGAATATGAATGGTTCCTTGTAGCATGTATATCCATATATAGCAAGCAAAGTTTCACTTCATTGGTTCTTAGGTGCTAGACCGTCTTTTTAGTTACTTTCTATGAAAATTATTCATGCCTGTTGTAGATAATGGTTTCAAAACCCGCAACAAAGTGCGGGCAAATTTTCTAGTTCAAACTAATCAAACAACAAAATAAGATACCATTCAATCTCATGGTAAAACGCCATTCCATCAAATAAGAATGCAAATAAACATAGAAAACGGGACTATCTACAACTAGAAGAATCAAATTTCTCATTGTCGTAGACAGCCATAATAAATAATTTCATCCAACTTTATCATATAGATTGAAGGGTTTGCAGTGACTCTATTCTTAAGCTATCTTCAATTCGAAACACACACAAGCGTCGTCGTTCTCATTTTTGAACGAAAACTCTCAAACCATGTATTGTATATCAGTCTCTTTTTGAGGCTTTAGAAACCCTATAATTATTTTAATCGAATGCATAAAAGGAAGTGAGGTGTTAAAATGATAGAAATAACGCTGAACACAAGTTATGTGCCTCGCACATGACTCACTTTGAATAGAAAACTTAACAGAGTTAGGATGAGATGATAAATTGATGATTTCAGAAAGTTGGTATGACAAATTGCTTAAAATTTTAGTTTATTTGACAAATTGAAAAACTCCGCTTGTGTAAGTTTATCTTACATTGCCAGTCCCAAGCCCGGATAAAGGAGGAGGGGGAGGGCGTCAGGTAGTCGACAGCCGACACTCATAGGTTACGTCGAATCCTTATGAAAATGAATCTAGAACGAAATCGCGCTAAAGCTAGGGCGTCACCCGTAAGTGGCGCGCTGTGTGGCCCGAGCACCGTGATAAGTGAGTAAGGGTTGCTGTATTTCCATCGGCACCCGGATGCAGTGTTAAATGAGCAAGAGGGCTATAGAAACTTCTTTTTGAATGACTCCACTCAAAGTTGTTTGGGAGCATATGCTCCTATCAACTTTACACAAGACACACAAAAGAAGTACTTTAATCCTATTAGATGGGGGAGGTTGAAGAAGTTAGGACAGAAGGGTAGAGTTCAAGAGAGTAGAATGCGTTTAGGAACGTGGAATATAGGAACCCTAACGGGAAAATCTATGGAAGTAGTGGAAGTTATGGTGAGGAGAGGATAAATATTATGTGCCTACAAGAAACTAAGTGGGTTGGTCTTAAGGCAAAGGATCTAGAAAACTCAGGGTTTAAACTTTGGTATTCGGGCACAAATAGAACGAGAAACGGTGTTGGCATCATCGTGGACAAGACCTTGACACAAGATGTTGTAGATGTCAAGAGGGTAGGAGATAGAATCATGGCAATCAAGATTGTAATAGGACAAGAACTCATCAATGTGATTAGTGCGTACGCACCTCAAGTAGGGTTGGATACGAGTTCGAAGGAGAAATTTTGGGAAGACCTTGGAGACTTGGTGCAAGGAATTGCTCAGACGGAGAAGTTATTTATAGGAGGAGATTTAAATGGACACGTGGGCAAGGAGACAGGCAACTATGGAGGTTTTCATGGTGGCCATGGTTTTGGGAAGAGAAACGAGGATGGGGAAGCTATCTTGGATTTTGCAATGGCATATGATCTCTTCTTAGCCAACACATTTTTTAAGAAGAGAGAAGAACATGTGATCACCTACAAGAGTGGGTCGTCAAAAACACAAATAGATTTTCTTCTAATGAGGAAAGGGGATCGTATAACTTGTAAGGATTGCAAAGTTATACCGGGAGAGAGCTTGGCTAATCAACATCGCTTGTTGGTGATGGATGTACATATCAAAAGAGTGAGAAAAAAGAACAAGACTTGGAAGTGCCCAAAGACTAGATGGTGGAATCTAAAAGGAAAAAAACAAGCCATTTTCAAAGAGAAAGTAATCACCCAATGTGTGTGGGATAGAGAGGGGGAAGCTAGCCAAAGGTGGGATTCCATGGCTAGTTGTATCCGAAAAGTAGCAAAATAGGTATTAGAAGAGTCCAAGGGCTTTGCTCCACACCAAAAGAAATCTTGGTGGTGGAATGATGAGGTACAAACAAAGGGGAAGGCTAAGAAGGAATGTTGTAAAGCCTTATACAAGGATAAGACCGATGAAAATGGTGAAAGGTATAGAAAAGCGAAGCAAGAGACAAAGAAAGCTGTGAAAGAAGCTAAGTTAGTGGCTTATGACGATATGTATAAGCGACTAGATACCAAAGAATGAGAGTTGGATATTTATAAACCAGCTAGAGCAAGGAAAAAGAAGACAAGGGACCTAAACCAAGTGAGGTACATCAAGGATGATGATGGAAAGGTTCTTTCTACAGAGAACGCGGTCAAAGACAGATGGAGAGGTAATTTTCATAATCTTTTCAATGAAGAACATGAAAGGAGTACTTCTTTAGGGGAGTTGAGTAACTCAAAAGAGTGTATAAACTACTCCTTTTATCGTCGAATTAGGAAGGAAGAAGTGGTTGTAGCTTAGAAGAAGATGAAGCATAGAAAAGCAGTAGGCCCAGATGATATACTGATCGAAGTGTGGAAAGTCTTGGGAGAGACAGGTATAACATGGCTCACTGACCTTTTCAATAGGATTTTGAAAACGAAGAAGATGCCAAATGAGTGGCAAAAAAGCACTTTGGTGCCTATCTACAAGAATAAGGGCGACATACAAAATTGCATGAACTATAGGGGTATTAAGCTAATGAGTTATACAATGAAGCTCTGGAAGAGAGTCATTGAGCATAGATTGAGGCAAGAGACACGGGTTTTGGACAACCAATTCAAGTTCATGCCAGGGCGTTCAACCATGGAGGCAATCTATCTCTTACAAAGATTGATGGAAAGATATAGAAAGGGGAAAAATGATTTACACATGGTCTTTATAGATTTGGAAAAAGCGTATGATAGGGTCCCAAGAGACATTCTCTGGAGGATTTTGGAGAAGAAAGGAGTACGAGTAGCATATATCCAAGCTATAAAGGATATGTATGAAGGAGCAAAGACTGCCGTAAAAACCAAACCGAAAGCTTCCCCATAACTATAGGATTACATCAAGGCTCATTCTTAAGTCCTTACCTTTTTGCGTTGGTAATGGATGAGTTAACAGGACATATTCAAGATGATATTCCTTGGTGTATGCTTTTCACAGACAATATAGTGTTGATAGATGAAACTCAGGAATGGGTAAATGTGAAGCTTAACCTTTGGAGAGAAGTGTTGGAATCTAAAGGTCTTCGACTAAGGCGATCAAAGACAGAATATATAGAGTGCAAGTTCAGTGCAAATGGAGGCCAAAATGAGTTAAGGGTGAGGATCGGAGATCAGGAAATACCAAAGAGCGACTGCTTTGGCTACCTAGGATCTATCTTGCAAAAGAACGGAGAATTAGATGGAGATTTCAACCATAGAATACAAGCTGGATGGATGAAGTGGAAGAGTGCATCCAGCATGTTGTGTGACTGCCGTATGCCACTGAAGCTCAAGGGAAAAATTTAAAAGACGGCAATAAGGCCGGCGATGCTGTATGGCACAGAATGTTGGGCGGTGAAGCATCAACACGTACACAAAATGGGTGTAGCGGAGATAAGGATGCTTCGTTGGATGTGTGGGCACACGAGAAAGGATAAGATTAGGAATGAGGATATCCAAGGTAAAGTAGGAGTAGCCGAATTTGTAGGAAAGCTAAGAGAAAATCGGTTACGGTGGTTTAGACATGTGTAAATAAGGCATACTGACGCTCCGGTTAGAAGATGTAACTATGGGATAGAGGTTCAGGGTCGAAGGGGTAGAGGAAGACCTAGGAAAACTTTGGAAGAGACTCTACGAAAAGACTTATAGTACTTGGATCTAACGGAGGACATGACACAGGACCGAGCACAATGGCGTTCTAAGATTCATATAGCCGACCCCACTCAGTGACTTGGATTTTTCAAGTCTCAAATCGAGAAGTTTTCCTCACTCGAGAAATTAAGGGAACACTACCTCAACCTACATGCTTCACTCACAAAGCTTCAACATACAAGCTTCAACAAAAGAAAAATTCAAAGAACTTAGTGAATAAGGCTTTGCTGTATTTAACACAATACGTTGAAATGAAGCAAAACTTATTTATTGATATCTCCAATAAGTTACAAATATGTACATATACATAAGTCAAAATAAACAAACAAGAGGGGGCCTTCACAAATGTTGCTTAGGAGAAGTCTCAGTAGTCGGTAGAGCCCCAAAAAGAGAAGGCACCGGAGGGTGATCACTCGGAATCTCAGTATTGGACAGAATCCTAGAAGGAAGAGGCATCAGAAGCTGATCATTTGGAGCTTCATTACGCGATACAGCTCCAGAAGACGAAGGCAATAAATGCCTTTGGAACAAACCCACAAACTTTTGATGATCAAGTAAAATCTGACCATCAGATTCCTTCATCTAGTCAAGTTTCCTCTTCATGTTTGTAGCATAGTCATGTGCGAGCCTATGCAACTGTTTATTCTCATGCATGAGCCCTCTAATCTCCTGCTTGAGACTTATCACTTCAGCCGCCAATAATTCAACTTGGCGGGTTCGAGCAAATAGGTGTTGGGCCATATTCGACACAGAACCTGCACACTAAACACTGAGAGCCAAAGAATCCTTAACAGCCAACTCATCAGACCGTTTGGGAAGAAGTCTGTTATCTTTGGGAGTGAGAATGTTCCTGGCCACCACCGCAGCGGTCATATCATTCTTCATCACGGAATCCCCAATGGTAAGAGGACCAGTAGGGGATAAGAAGGATGGGCGCCATATGTTGTCCAGAGAAGGCGCGGCTGCCTCTTCACCAAGGTTCAAGTCAAAACGACGGTCGGAAAGGCCAGACATTTTCAAAGGTGTTGAAGAGAAAAGAGGTCGGACAAATCAAGATCTTAGAAGTGCAAGAAGGGAGCTTCTACTGGTGGAGATTCAAGTGTGCTTTGGAACTTAATGCCAGTCTCTATAAAAATCTGCACTCGACGGAGCTTTAGAAATCGAAGAGGCGTTTGCTTTCTCAAAAGCTGGGCTGCTCAGAGACCACGAGGGCCGATCTCAAAGATCGAATAGGTGTTTACTTTCTCAAAAGCTGGACTGCTCAAAGACCACGAGGGCCGATCTCAAAAATCGAAGAGGCGCTTGCTTTCTCAAAAGTTGGGCTGCTTAGAGACCACGAGGGCCGATCTCAGAAATCGAAGAGGCACTTGCTTTCTTAGCCTTGTCAGCACCTGTCACATGCACACTCAGCTTTGCGAAAATTACGGGCAATCTATCGAAGATTTCTGGTGAAGTAGAAAGCACGTGAATCTTACTGTTCAATCATCCACTTTCCACACGCAACATCAGCTTATGGGTACCACAGATAACTTTGCCAAAGATTTCTAACAAAGTTTAGACACGTGAAGCTTGCAGCTCCCACTACATCACTATGACCAAGAAGGGTAAAAGAATAACAAAGAAACAACACTAACAAAGTTTAGACACATAAATTTTGAAGGTTTAGCTACCATATTATTACCCACAAGGGTAAAGGAACAGCACCACTGTTGGATAATTGGAAAGTCCCTGTGTGTCAACCTCTGTGCTCCGTGGCAAGGTAGACTAGCAAAAATGCTCAATCTTTACTCACATTCGAGAAAACACTCCCAACAAGATTGCTTGCTCCAAAATCGAAGAGGCCGCCCTCCAAATCTCGAGAGCCAGGCTCCCAACATGATTACTTTCTCAAAAATCGAAGAGACATCGCTCTCTGAATTTCAAGAGCCAGACTCCCAGCAGGATTGCTTTCTCAAAAATCGAAGAGGCGCCGTTTTCTGAATCTCGAGAGCCAGATCCCCGATAGGATCGCTTGTTTGAAAACCGAAGAGGCATCTCTTTCTCAACTTCGAGAGCCAAATCTCCTTGGATAAAGCTTGTCTGTAATCTTCACACGCAACATCAGCTTTCCAGATACCACAGACCATTTTTTCAAAGTGCTCTGACAGAGTTAAAACATGTGAAGCTGGCAGCTCCCACTACAGTGTTATGACCAAGAAGGGTAAAGGAATAGCATTACTACTTGTTGTTAGAGAAACTGCTATATATGTCGACCTCCATCCTCAACGGACAGGGAGACCTGCAAAAATGTTCAACCCTTCCTCATATCTGAGAGGGCACTCCCAACGAAGCCTCTCGAAATACCCAACTTTCTTTCCCCCGATAATACCTCTGCAAACAAGCTACACCAGAGTAAAAATATCTCATATTATCAGGGTTAAAAGCAAGAGTATCCCATATCATGCTTTTTCCCTGTCTTTTCCTTTGGCCTTGTTCTTACCTGCAAGACAAGGAGAAAGAGAGCAATCAGTCAGCACTTGGAATCAAGCTTCCAGTCAGGAACTGACTGCCTGGAACCCTTTACCTGATTACTTACCTGGCATTGCTCTCGAGTACTCATCTTCAACATCTTATGCTTCCAGAGAAGATACCACATCTGCTTGAGGAACAGATAGGGCAAGTGAGAATGATACAAAAAAGTATGTGGAGACAAGCGTAACAGAACACGTGCCGATACTTCCACTACTTTGTCAACAGCAAAAGTATCCCATATCAGCAGGGTCGAATGTACTCTAGCTTTGATGGACTTGTTTTGACCCTTAAATTCTTCAGTCGGCCTTATACTCTGGAGGTAACCAGAAAATCCTCCAGCCCAGTTCAAGAATAAGCCTGTGGAAAGTTACTTCTTCAAAAGCAAAAGTATCTCATATCATCTCTTCTCATTTTCTTCTCTTTATCTTTCATGCTGCCTGCAAGATAAGAAGAATGAGAACAATCAGCCAGAACTCGAAATCAAACTTCTGATATGGGACTGATTGCTTGGAGCTCTGATTGCTTACCTTGTCTGTCACCTCTTTCAGCAGATCCCCTATCTCGGCGACTTGGGGGACTCCTACTACATGGTTTGTATCGCACTTGACCAAGCCTGAAACTATAAGTAAGCTTCAAGTGAAATTGATACATTACCTTGTGCATCTCCACCAGTTAAAGATACCACCCTTGGACGGAGGAAGAGTACTTCCAGAAAAGATGCCACATATACCTATGAAACAGATAAGGCAAGTGAAGAGGATACCACACTTCGGTACTTAGAAGTTTCGGGATTACTCAGCGGCTTGGATCTTGCAAATCCCCAACGGAGGAGCTTCCCCTCCAACCAGAAGGCCAATCACAGAGCGACACGTGTCGACATCAGAAGCCAATCATAACGCGACACGTGTCAACATCGGAAGCCAATCATAACACGACACGTGTCAATGTCAGAACAAGGCTAGAAACTCTCTTCTATAAAAGGAGATCATTCTTCCAAAATATTTCCTAATGCCATTTGTACTAAATCATTCACTTATACCCACTAAAGGAGAGCTTGAACCTATGTACTTGTGTAAACCCTTCACAATTAATGAGAACTCCTCTACTCCGTGGACGTAGCCAATCTGGGTGAACCAAGTACATATTGTGTTTGCTTTCCTGTCTCTATCCTTTTACATACTTATCCACACTAATGATCGGAACAATCTAGCGAAAGTCACAAACTGAATACTTTCTGTTGTACCAAAGTCCTCACTGATTTTGTGCATCAACAATCCTTAAGTCCTTACCTTTTTGCATTGGTAATGGATGAGTTAACACGACATATTCAAGATGTTATTCCTTGGTGTATGCTTTTCGCAGACGATATAGAGTTGATAGATGAAACTCAGGAAGGGGTAAATGCGAAGCTTAACCTTTGGAGAGAAGTGTTGGAATCTAAAGGTCTTCGCCTAAGCCGATCAAAGATAGAATATATAGAATACAAGCGGGATGGATGAAGTGGAAGAGTGCATCCGGCGTGTTGTGTGACCGTCGTATGCCACTGAAGCTCAAGGGAAAATTTTATAGGACGGCAATAAGGTCGGCGATACTGTATGGCACAGAATGTTGGGCGGTGAAGCATCAACACGTACACAAAATGGGTGTAGCGGAGATGAGGATACTTCGTTAGAGGTGTGGGCTCATGAGAAAGGATAAGATTAGGAATGAGTGGGTTGGACATGTGCAAAGAAGGCCTACTGAAGCTCCAGTTCAAAGATGTGACTACGGGACAGAGGTTCAGGGCCGAAGGGGTAAGGAAGACCTAGGAAAACTTTGGAAGAGACCCTAAGAAAAGACTTAGAGTACTTGGATCTTACGGAGGACATGACACAAAACCGAGCGCAATGGCGTTCTAGGATTCACATAGCCGACCTCACTTTGTGGGAAAAGGCTTTGTTGTTGTTGTATCGTTTGAAATTTAATGGTCTAGATCAACAAATTGTTGAAAATCCAATAGCCGTGGGGCTCCTAAATTGGAGCTGTTTCGTTCGCTTTGGTGCACGGGGTTGGGGCCAGCCTTCTGTTACTTGACATCAAGCCCGTCGTTACTTATTGCCAACGGGCTGCAATGGTAGTTCAACGAGCTTCTTGGAGCCCACCAATTGCCTGCCCAATTTGGCATCGATGGACCTTCATTTTTTTGGTCAAGGGTAATTTAACCCAATTGCTTGGTGGATTGGCAAGAATTATGATGAGCATAATAGAATTTTCAACAATGGAGTATACACCTAAAATAGTAAGGAAGAAGCTGTATAATGTCTTTTGTTTGAACTTATAATTTATACAAAATATTTGCCCAAAATAATGTTATATTGTTAGACAATTTTAAATGCAACATTGTCACAACAATTTTTGGAATGACTGACTAGTTAATTTTAAGATCAATTTTAGAGTGACCCCTCATAAAGCTTTTCTTATAGTTGTACTTTGTTGTGGGAGGTTTTTTTTTGGGGGGGGTGGGGTTGGGTTTCCCTCATTTTTTGGGCTAGCTACATGCACAGTAGAAAAGCTACCTTATTTGGAGTCGAGATACTCTTTGGATTTTTGTTTTCGAAGTTCAAGAACTTGGATATCTAGTCGTTAAAAAGAGGGAGATCTTAACTCGTGGTTTGTGTTAAGAAGGTGAGTAGAATGGCTAATAAGAATCATATGATTTAAAATGAGTTGTGTGGATTTGTCAGCTTCGTACACAGAGATCCGGAGAAGGTTGCAAGGACACCTCATGTAGTCGAAAACTCCAACTGCGCCTTACCTTAGGGTTGCGAGGACACCTCAAGGCTCAACGTTATTTTCATAAGATATGCAGAGGGTTCCATTTCTAATGTCTTTGTGGGTTTTCACGGGTGCAGATCCTGATTGACAAGGAAGAACAAAAACAGATATAACAACAGTGAGACCAAATGGGAGATCCAATGAAAAAAAAAACAGCAACAGATCAACCGAGGTCTATAGATTCCAACTGCCTCACAACTGCCGCCAGAGAGGTCAGATTGTCCAGAGCGCTGCCACTTCCTCCGCCAACACCGCTGTGTCAGATGTTAAACTGCAGCTCCAGGAGGAGGACCGCAGCAATGGCTTCAATTTCCACTTTTGCTTCTGGTGAGTGTATTTTAAGCACTTTTGCCAAAAATCTGCTTATTTACTTGGTTTTTGTGGGTTTTATTAAAATTGTATGGTTGTTGTTGTAGCGTAAAAAAGTTTGCATCTTTGCATTGATATTTGGAGCAACATACGGTATTTGGATTTGGGGTTGTATAGAAAATGAGTAATTGAAATTTATTAGATATCCAATGGAAAATTTCCAATTATTAGATATCCAGTTTGATATTTGGCGGGTAAAATTCCATTCTTTGGATTAGGGTGCACAACAGTTGATAAGAGGATAAGTCAGAAATGGAGTGATGAAATGTATTAACTTTTATGACTAATTTCGAAAGAAATTGCAATCTGCCAATCTAAAACGGTCAGTTATTTAATATCCGGTTTCATTTATAGTAGAAAAGGCAATGGATAAGAGAGATGATGGTTGAATTTGTATTTGTTATGTTAACTATTTGAAGTCTAGAATCTATAAGTTAATATATTTGACGTGCTGCTGTAATTCAATTTCTCTTTTATGTGTTCGAGCGTGGTCCGAATTTGCCAGGAATGTGTCCGGTGAATGGGATGGCCATGGAGCAGACTTCACAAGGGAAGGGTGCCCAATAGAACTTCCAGAGAATGTTGTACCTACAGCTTACAGGGAGTCGGAGGTTAAGGTTTTCGATTGGCAGACTCAATGCCCCACTCTTGCTAACCCAGATGAGCACACTCTTTTACACAAGAATATAGATTTACTTCCTGCCGTTGGATGTGAAGCTGATGCTGACACTCAATGACTCCAGAGATTGTTGATGATCCATTCCAAACTATGTGAGTTTTCAAGGTAAATAGTCACTCACCATATCCTTTTCCACTTACTAGGATTTTCTTAATTTGAACTTTTTTTCTTCAGTTTGAGTCAAATTAATTATTTTTATTTTCCCTTAAATAATTTGGAATTAGGCCTTTTATTTTGTGTGTTTTCTCTGTTATTTCATCCTCAGTTGAAAAGTGGAAGTCCGAACTTTTAGCTTAGAGAAAAACCCTTGGTTGAATCAAATGCTGTTATGGTCCCTCACATGAGAAAAAAAACACCAATTTTTTTTTTCCTTAAATTTTTTTATTTTGTTAATTTTTTTCTTTCTGCAAATTGTTGTTTTTCTTTGTTGCATTTGTCTGCTACCCTCCATAATGAACGACCTGCTAAAGCTAATGTATTTGGTTTGAAAAGAACAAGACTAATTTTGTCATTAGTATCTGCATTTTCACATCAATGTAAACTGACTGATGCAGAAGATCTAGCCAATTTAACATGAGCGGATATGAGGGAATCTTATTTCAGTGGTTCAACTTTCAATGGTGCATACATGGAGAAAGCTGTCACATATGAGGCAAACTTTGAGGTAAGAACTTCGTTCTGTACAAATAGATACTAAAAAGTGAACGAAGCATAAATAGCATTAGCTACCTATCCTCCAGTTTATGTTTGCATAATGAGATCACCCAAAAGACAAAAACCCAACTTCATTGTCAGTTCATTTCCATACAAGTTATCCCTGATTGTTAAGCATTTAGGCCATGCTTAATATGAAGGACTAGATTACAATTGAAGGATTAAGAAGGGGTTGATGTCTAAAGGGTATCCCTAATCTTATCCCCACTAATCCCTTTAAAAATTGTAAGCAGACATATTGAAATTTATGTGTATAAACTTTTTTATAAGAACAGATGTAAATTA
Organism: Malus domestica; assembly: GCF_042453785.1. Taxonomy (NCBI): domain Eukaryota; kingdom Viridiplantae; phylum Streptophyta; class Magnoliopsida; order Rosales; family Rosaceae; genus Malus; species Malus domestica. Next base: position 8,225,084 of record NC_091671.1, on the reverse strand, counting down.
GAATCATACCTGGGTCAACATACTGGTAGTATATGATTGAATGATGCTAAAGGTTAAGTATGAACTTAGACTATGTGCCGAAAGAAAGTTGCTCATTACTTGCGTATAATTTATTTTGTTTGTTCAGGGAAGAGCACAGTGGCGTGTGCTTTGAGTGGGAGTTTGTACCGCAGGAGAAGCTGTTGTACATTCTTGATGGGGACAATGTCAGGCATGGCTTGAATCACGACCTTAGTTTTAAAGCAGAACATCGTGCAGAGAACATTTAGAGGATTGGTAGCATGTGTATGCCTCTTTTTAGATTAACGAAACCCTCTTTTTAGATTAACTATGGCTTTTTGCTTCATTATGTATGCATGAAACTAATCTCTGCAGTTTTTCAATTCATCTGGGGTATTTGTGATTTTGAATGACACTAAAATTATTTATGGGTTATAGGAACCAAGGGTTAAGAAAATGGGTCCAAATTTAGAGCTGCATTTTTCTTCCCTCAAAATAAGAAGAAAACATTTCCTCAGCTCATATTTCAGCACCTCAGGTATATTTGTGTTCTAAAGCTTTCTATTTCTTTCCGTTTCTTCAGAGCTAATTTACCCATATGTTATTTGTAAAGTGAAAGATTGGATTTCATATGTCTGAGTACTTATGGTTTTGTACAATACAAACTTGAGCTTATTGATCCAAATGGCTAGAACAGTATACTCAACCAATTTCATATCCTCTTGGCCAAATGAGAGTATAATACTTGCCACTAAGAAAAATACTTCTAAAATAGCAATGTGTTGGTGTGTGGCATGCTCTAATTAGGGATATTTTTGTGTTATAAGAAGGCCACAGAGAGAGAGAGCGTCACATTTTTGTTTTTTTGGATTTGGTTAATGTTTCAATCGTAAACGTGATTACAGAATGAAAGCTGGGGACACACAAATGATACATGTAGTTTGGAATTTGTAAGTTACAAGCTTATGGAAAGTAAGCTTTTGTAGTTGTCTAATGACGTAGTCAAAGAGTAGTCCACCTAATGTTTACTCTACAATGACTGTCAACGAACCATGGGAGAAATTTCAAAGTAAGATGTTAATGTCTGAAACAAGCCTATGTTGAAATTTATTTCATTGTTTTGTTTATCGTATGAAATATTTGTTGTTGAAATTTTCTTGGTGCTTTGTTTTATAAAAGATTCAGGATGGGGATAATTTAGCTTTCATTGATTAGCATCGTTTATTAAGTTTTGTATGTGCTTTTGTTTGTAGGATCAACTTGGGAAAGAACAGAGGAGGGCACAAGCATTATCAATTTATTTGCTATAGTATTGTCCCTCTTCCTCTGGCCTCCTGAAGTGTTTCCATTCCAGTGTCACCATCTTTTGTTTCATTCATTTGTAGAATATATTCTTCTTTTTTCTATACCTTTATTACCTCCTTTTAACTTTGATTATCTTTACTTGATGAGTATTATTAGACCCATTCTCAAAATTTTGCATCCCCTGCTTCTTTCTTATGGTCCTTATACTCAAACATGTGCAAGTTTGTATTTTTCTGATGGATTGGACTATTGGGAACTTAGGTACTTTTACTTTTTATATATTTTTGTTGGGTTTTTTCTTTTTCGGAAAATGAGTATTTGATTAATTGCTTGATTTTTGCTTTCAAAAGGACTGTTAGAAGTTTGCGTCAATTTGGTTGTGATGGTAAGATTACTTTTTGTAACATTGTGTTGTGGCATGCCAGTGTCGAACTTTTTTCTTAATTTAATTTCGGAAAGAAATGAGTTTAACAGAGGTCGCATTTGGTGCGATGGCAAGTGCCTTCGCCCATGAGCGGTAGGTCTCGGGTTCGAGACTTGGGAGCAACCTCTCCATAAATGGGGGTAAGGCTAGCCGACATTTACCTCTCCCAGACCCTGCGTAAAGCGGGAGCCTTGTGCACTGGGTACGACCTTTTTAAAGAAATGAGTTTCACGGTAGTCCTATATGATGAAGTTAGCATCCTTATAAGTTGGGATCCTAAAATAGGAGTGGTGTACTCATAAATTCCTACTTTTCTCTGCCTCATTCCCCTCTACTTGCATCCGTTTTGACTTATTTTCTTTTTTGGTTCTAACTCAGGAGTTTGTCAGGGAGAAAGTTCGTGAACAAAAGAGATCTAATTGAGAGGTATTTTCTTTTTGGCACATATCATGAATTATGGTTGGGTGTTTAAACAATATTTGCCTAAAAGTATACTCTGTTTTTAGTGGTATTTCAAATAAGGTAACTTCCCCAAACATTGATATTCTGGTTTTCTATTGGTATGTGTGAAACCAGCTTGATTCAGGTTACAAGGTTGAGGGTTGCGGATAGTTGTCATATTGCGGATAGTTAATCATGTTCAATAACCTTAGTTACAAGGCCATTCACTTAAATTTTGGTTTCAAGCTGTAGAAAGATGGCTTTTCATTCTCTCTCAAAATAAGCTTTCATTACAGCTTCAGTTTCACATCATTCTTCACTGGATTTGCTAATATAAGTTTTTATTGATATAATCTTACTGGTGAATTGTTAAAAGGTAGGAAGAGAGAAGGCGGCCTGCGATTTTATAAACTAAAGTTCAGATGCATTTTCTGTGGTATGGGATGTCCGAGAGAAAGGGTTTCAGGGAGGTATGGGTTTTTAGGGCCGGTTTCTAGGGAGGTGGTGTTATGAACTCAAAATGTAATTGAGGTTTATGCTTTAATTGAATTGTTAAGAATTGTTAAATATGCTAGCTGGCATTTTAAGAAGTAGAGTGTATAAAAGGAGCCCAACTCCCTCAAATGTGACATGTACCTATAATAACAAAGCTATTAGACACTTTCTACCAAATCTGAGCATCACAGGTTTGTTCTTCCGGCCTTTGGATTTTTGGAGCATGTTGCACGTCACTTCCTGAATTTAAGGGTAGAACTGCATCAATTAAACGGTGCCTAAGTGAATTGCCTTTTCTCTCGGTTTCAGAAGAAGAAAGTAATGATTCTTCACAAAAGGTTCAGCAAGTAAACTCCATGACCGTGCCTTTTAAAAGACCTACTATTCTTGCTGATGGAACTTATGCCACACATCATGCTGCATCTGGAATTGTTTTCTCTCCTCCTACCATTTTTCAAGGATCCGTGGCATCTGGGAACTTGAGATCCTTGCTTCTCACTGGTGACTTTTTCCTTGGGACAGTTGTTGCATACACTATGACCAAGCTTGCCCTGAGATTGGAAGGGGTCCAACCATCAAAAGTTGAAGTGAATAAAGCATTTTCACAAGCACTGTTGATTGTTGTCTCTATGTTGCAATTAGGACAATCTCCAGTTCTTCCATATCCAATTGATAGTGATTCTTATGCTGGGATGGTCCTCTGAATAAGATTGCTATGCAATACTGGTGATGAGGTCAGAAAAATATGGTTAAAATCTTGCTGTCAAAGTTTTGTTGACATGCTTTCAAAAAAAAAAAACAATTAAGGGAGACAGAGGAGATAAAAGCAACGGCTCAGATTTCTCAAGCACAACCGGTTCGATTATTACTACATAGAGCTATTTCAGGTGCGCTTTATGCAGGACACATTCATAGCTTGTTACAGAGGGAATGCATTACTGAATCATTTCTTTGAGGGTTGTCATGGTTGCTCCGATTCATTGATAAATGGATACATAGCATGGATCTTGAAAATCATAAGCTCAATCCTCGTATTGAACACTATGGATGCATTGTGGATCTTCTTAGCCATGCTAATCTGTTAAATGTGGCTGAAAAGTTCATCAGAGATATTCCTACTCAACCTGATGTGGTTATATGGGGATCTCTGCTTTTTACATGTAGGATTTATGGGAACATAGAATTGGCAGAGTTGGTTGACAAAAGGACTGAGGTGTTTGAACCCCAAGATGCTTATGTTAATTCACCACGAGATGCTGGAAGTCCCTTAATTTAGGATGTTGGTCATGGTCACTAAGATGCAGTGGAAGTTCTGTTACAAAACAATGCTAATCTTGTTGCTGAAGATAATGACAGTATTACACCTTTGCAGTCATCTGTTTTGGTTGGTTCACTACCATGCTTAGAATTCTTGGTTCATATTGATCATCTAAATATGCGTATCACCCCCTGGGAGGTTGCACTGATATTGGGACAATGGGTTTCTGATATTAAAAAGGACACAAAAATGCCAGTTTACTGTGCTTTGATCAAATTGGTACAGGACAAGGACCTATTTGTAAGGTTGGCAGCTTGTAGGTCTCTCTGTTTGCATAGTGAAGATGCTAGTTTTTCAGAAAGAGAATTTATCAATCTTCTCCCTATCTATTGGGATTTGCCTTAAGTTGATTAAGGAAGTTCAGGAGCTTGACTTGAAGAAGGTTGGGAGGAATCTGCCAATGAGTGCCTTATGCAGATTCAACTTCTTGTTGCTTTGAGGATAGCAGCTAATTGGGAGGACTTCCACAATTCCATTTTTAAGCCTTGAGGACAAGGCTAATTTTCAAGGGGGGAATATTGTTATGAACCCAAAATGTAATTGAGGTTTATGCTTTAATTGAATTGTTAAGAATTGTTAAATATGCCAGCTGGCATTTTAAGAAATAGAGTGTATAAAAGGAGCCCAGCTCATTCTGGCAGAACATAATTTACAAAGAAAGAAATTAAATACAAAAATAGTTGGAGCTCTGCTCCTTCATCTCTCCTTCCCTCTTCTTCCATAGCTTCCTTGTGCTACTTGCAGGTTGATTAAGGGAATTGAGAATTGGATCTTATCAGGTGGTCTGCTGTCAGTGCCCTCACAGGGTGGGGGTGTGATATGGGGAAGAGAGGAGAGGGGGTTGGTTGCAGAGAGAAGGTGACGGCGGGTGCACGATTAGGGGGACAAAAAGAGAGTTGATTGGGTACAAGATTTGAGGGTAGGGTTGAGGGAATAAGTGTCTTGGCTGCAGAGAGATGGTGGGGTTGAGTTAGTATCTCTCCCTCTCTGTCGCTTCTCTCTTCCTCCATCTATGACATCTTCGTTTTGGGGTCAAAATATGTTCGCTTTTACATAGAAATTTGAGTGTTTTATTTATTTATTTGGGTTTTTGTAGCTGATACATATTAGGTTTTGTGTTTCTGGGTTTTATCACGTTGCTGATGCATAAACCCATCAGTTCCTCTGTAATTCATTCAGGTTTTCATTATTCTTTTTCGATTTGTTTTGTCAAAATTGAAATGGAATTTGTTGGCTTGATTTTGTATTAGGTTGCCAGAGGGTTCTGTTTTTAGGGCTTTCTCTCCGTCCCACTCCCTCTCCCTCTTTGTTTCTCTTCTTCAATCAGTCTGACGTAGTTTTGCAATTTAGGGTTCAGTGCATTTCATTCTTTTTTACTGGAATATACATACATATAAATGTCTAAATTTGTTCAATTTTTCTATACACAGGCCGGGTTAATTTGATTCGTGACCTATGATTGGATCTTATATTACAATTGTGGGTTCTGTTTTTAGGGCTGGATGAAAAGAAACACCCATCAGAGCTCTCAACAACTCCAAGGTCAATGATTTCTTCCTTCTCTCTAATTCTGTTTCTGCTATTTCAATTTGTAGGATTTAATTTAGGGTTTTAAGTTGGAAAATTTAATTAAACATTTTCAGTTGGAGATCTTTGTGTATACAACAATTAGGGTTGTTAATTTTGATTGTTGGTCTACTAAATGTTTTATAACATGTAAACAGAAGGGAGTACATATTTTGTATGCCATGGATAGGGAATGGATACGTAATTAGATCAATTGATGGGTGCCGCTGTTTTGGATATCTACATCCAGCAATACCTGGTATTCTGTGTGCTGTTGTAATGGATTGGAATTTCTACTAGAATTATTATTATTATTATTATTATTATTATTATTATTATTATTATTATTATTATATATTTAGAGATTTTGTATGTGGTTTGGGTTCTGATTTTGTTTAGATAGATGATGCTTGATTGTGGTTTAAGTTTTTTTAGTATATTCCCCGCACATTGCAAAGTTCTGGTACTATTTGGGTGTTTTGGTGTTGAAAGCCTAGGCTTTAGGGTTTAGCGTTTAGCGTTTGGAGGAATGAAAAGAAGGGATGTATGCGTTTCTAAACTCTTATGCAAATCTAATTTGAAATCATGAAACACATTTCCTATGTTTCTCAAATCTCAGCAACAGGTTTTAGAACCCTGAAATCTAAGTAAAGGTACATCATTCCTATTTTCGTGTTTTTTTTTAATTCCTATCATCATGGCCACGATTAAACGTGAATATGCATGCCAACCTTGCATACTCGGTGATTAATTTCTGGACGAATTTTTCTTTAGACGAGGGTTTGCAGATATGAATACTTGAGGGGCAGATGGTCACCATGTTGGATCCATTGATACTGATGCAACTTGGGATGTAGTTGGTTATATTCAAATCAGAAATAAAATTGTTGTGTATATTCCGCATTTGATTGAAAATCTGTAATTTTATGAATCATTTATTCGAATTTAATTTCAATTAAATAGAAATTATTCTTCTTCGATATCATTGTGCGCAACACATAATTTCAATTAGGGTTGGGTTCGGTTCAAATCGGTTTGGTTTTTTTCCAAAACCGAAATCACCGAAATTTCGGTTCGGTTCTTTTTTTCAGTTTTTTCCGGTTCGGTTTCGGTTTTTTTTTTTTTTGTTTTCAAAAAATGAAAAAAATTGAAGTCTTAAATTTTAACATCTCCAACATAATCATAACATAAATATTCCAACTAGAATCAAAGAAAATGAAAATAAATATTTAAAGTTCAACTAGAATTATAACATAAAGATTTTTTTTAACATTTTGTGTTTAAAGTTTAATTGTAAATAGATTTCTTTTTAGAAAAGTAAAATTTTCTACCATTTTCTTCACACCTGAACTCTTAACCATGAATAATATAAAGAGCTGGTGTATGTTGGTGAACATGTGCTGATTATTTTATCACGATAGTACGTACATGAGAGCATTATCATACTATAACCCACTTTGAACCAACGAGGGTCATATATCGATTATGCTCTCTTTGTATGTATTATCGGTCATTTAGTAATGTAATTTACTATTTAGTCGGCAGAAGTAATATCAAATGGGAAAACACTTGATCAAAACCAATACCTGATCACTGCATATAACAATAAGCAATGAAGTATTGAATAAGCATACAAATACTTGAAGCAAGAAGCCATATTAAACAAGAATCAGGAACTAACAGTACTGTGTCAGGATTTAGCACCATTTTGTTATCACTATTTTAGGTCTTGCTTTTTTATACGACTTCTTCCTTGTAGTTATAGGAAAAGAAGCGATGCATTTGGAATTTCTGATTTTGGGCAACACATTGGGCTTACAAATTGGGTTTAAAAAATAATACCCAAAACAAATAATTAAATATAAAAAAAAATATATTAATTTAATTAATTCGGTTCGGTTCGATTTTTTCAATTTGATTCGGTTTTTTCGATTTCGGTTCGGTTCGGTTTTCGGTTTTCGTTTTTGAACCCACCCCTAATTTCAATTAGTTTTTTATTTTTTTTGCGGTAAGATTCCGTATAATTAACCTTTACAATTTTATTCACGTGTTCATGGTCAGCAGGTCACCACTTAGTTAATTAGTGATTGGGTGTTGACCGCCAAATGTTTCATTTTTCAGTTCGAAGCTTGAATCTCACCGAGCTTCAGGTATTTTGCTTTAATTGGTTACATATATTGTTTCCCAAACACTACAAGCCAGCTGGCATGACTAATCCAAAATACTTATTTAAAAACTAAGCTTGTGATTAAGATAATCATAGCTATAACATTGCCCCATCCTTCACTTAAACCTTGTCCTCAAGGTTGCAACTAAAACTTAAAATATGAAAATCTTGCAGTGAATTCATCATAGTCCTCCCCAAGTTGATTCTTCAACATCCTTGTCCTTCCAATGAATCAGCAATTGCACCCCAGCCGCATTATTCTTCTTATACATCCTTCTTTGCAGCACTGCCATAGGTTCTTGGACCTGTAAACCATCATCAGTCACCAATGGCAACAATGAGACCGGATTAACATCAGGACCAATGTGTTTCTTTAAGCAACTAACATGGAAAACTGGGTGTATCTTGGAGGCCTTAGGAAGCTTTAACTTGTAGGCCACCTCACCAACCTTCTCCAACACCTCAAAAGGCCCATAGAACTTAGGGTGCAGTTTATGATGTGCATGAGTTGCTAGTGATTGTAGTTGATAGGGAATGAGCTTCAAATAAACCAAATCTCCCACCTCAAAGGTTCTCTCACTCCTGTGTTTGTCTGCTTGCACCTTCATCCTATTCTACGCGATGGCCAAGTTAGTTCTAAGCATTTTCAACATTTTATCCTGAGCAATCATGCCTTGTTCCACACTCTCCAGTTTTTCCGTACCAATTTCATAAAAAGAAATGTGTGGAGGAGGGAAACCATACACGATTTCAAAGGGAGTGAACTTGGAGGCAATGTGAAAGGAGGTGTTATAGCTCAATTCAGCCCATATGAGCCATTGGAGCCACTTCTTGGGTTAAGAACTAGTAAAGCACTACAGACAAGTCTCTAGGCACCTGTTGACAACTTCTGTTTGGCCATCACTTTGAGGATGGTACCCTGAGCTCAAGCACAATTTTGAACCTTGCAGGTTAAAATACTCCTTCCAGAAAGCACTGAGAAAAATAGTGTCCCTGTCACTAACAATGGTCTGAGGCATGCCATGTAGCTTAAAGATATTTTCCACAAATTCTTGGGCTACCATGCTAGCAGTGTAAGGATGTCCCAAAGCTATAAAGTGTGCATACTTTGATAGCCTATCCACTACCACCAAAATTACAGATTTCCCTTTCCATGAGGGAATGCCACAAATGAAATCCATGCTTATATCTGTCCATGCTTGCTGTGGTATTGGAAGGGGTTGTAATAACCCAGGTGGTGAGATAGTTTCATATTTGTTCTGTTGACAAATTCTGCACTCGGATATCCAAGCTTTGAGATCATTCTTCATCCCAACCTACAGAATGAAAGCTGAGGGCACACAAATGATACATGTAGTTTGGAATTTGTAAGTTACAAGCTTATGGAAAGTAAGCTTTTGTAGTTGTCTAATGGCGTAGTCAAAGAGTTGTCCACCTAATGTTTACTCTACAATGACTGTCAACGAACCATGGGAGAAATTTCAAAGTAAGATGTTAATGTCTAAAACAAGCCTATGTTGAAATTTATTTCATCGTTTTCTTTATCGTATGAAATATTTGCTGTTGAAATTTTCTTGGTGCCTTGTTTTATAAAAGATTCAGGATGGGTATAATTTAGCTTTCATTGATTGGCATCGTTTTTTAAGTTTTGTCTGTGCTTTTGTTTGTAGGATCAACTTGGGAAAGAACAGAGGAGAGCACAAGCATTATCAATTTATTTGCTATAGTATTGTCCCTCTTCCTCTGGCCTCCTGAAGTGTTTCCATTCCAGTTTCACCATATTTTGTTTCATTCACTTGTAGAATATATTCTTCTTTTTTCAATACCTTTATTACCTCCTTTTAACTTTGATTATCTGTACTTGATGAGTATTATTAGACCCATTCTCAAAATTTTGCATCCCCTGCTTCTTTCTTATGGTCCTTTTACTCAAACATGTGCAAGTTTGTATTTTCCTGATGGATTGGACTATTGGGAACTTAGGTACTTCTACTTTTTGTTTATTTTTGTTGGGTTTTTTCTTTTTCGGAAAATGAGTATTTGCTTGATTTTCACTTTCAAAAGGACTGTTAGAAGTTTTGTGTCAATTTGGTTGTGATGGTAAGATTACTTTATGTAACATTGTGTTGTGGCATGCCAGTGTCGAACTTTTTTCTTAATTTAATTTCGGAAAGAAATGAGTTTAACAATAGTCCTATACGATGAAGTTAGCATCCTTATAAGTTGGGAACCTAAAACAGGAGTGGTGTACTCATAAATTCATACTTTTCTCTGCCTCATTCCCCTCTACTTGCATCAGTTGTGACTTATTTTCTTTTTTGGTTCTATCTCAGGAGTTTGTCAGGGAGAAAGTTCGTGAACAAAAGAAATCTAATCGAGAGGTATTTTCTTTTTGGCACATATCATGAATTATGTTTGCGTATTTAAACAATATTTGCCTAAACGTATACTCTGTTTTTTAGTGGTATTTCAAATAAGGTAACTTCCCCAAACATTGATATTTTGGTTTTCTATTGGTATGTGTGAAACCAGCTTGATTCAGGTTACAAGGTTGAGGGTTGCGGATAGTTAATCATGTTCAATAACCTTAGTTACAAGGCCATTTACTTAAATTTTGGTTTCAAGCTGTAGAAAGATGGCTTTTCATTCTCTCTCAAAATAAGCTTTCATTACAGCTTCAGTTTCACATCATTCTTCACTGGATTTGCTAATATAAGTTTTTATTGAGATAATCTTACTGGTGAATTGTTAATAGGTAGGAAGAGAGAAGGCGGCCTGCGATTTTATAAACTAAAGTTCAGATACATTTTCTGTGGTATGGGATGTCCGAGAGAAAGGGTTTCAGGGATTAGGTTTGGGTAGGATTTCAAGGATTAGGTTTGGGGTTTTGTTTGTGCGATTTGTAGAGAGATGCGGGTGTCCGTGATAGGATTTAGGAGATTTGTTTTACGAATTGCAGAGAGAGATAGGGAGTGTCCAAGAGAAGTGTGGGAGGATTGAGGTGGGATTTTAGGGATTTGGTTTAGGGTTTGTTTTCTGCGATTTGCAGAGACAGAGAGATGGGAGGATTTTATGCGAGGGTTAAAGGGAACGAGTAAGGGAGGTATGGGTATGGGTTTTTAGGGCCGGTTTCTAGGGAGGTAGTCTGCTGTCAGTGCCCTCACAGGTGGGGGTGTGATATGGGGAAGAGAGGAGAGGGGGTTGGTTGCAGAGAGAAGGTGACGGCGGGTGCACGATTAGGGGGACAGAAAGAGAGTTGATTGGGTACAAGATTTGGGGGTAGGGTTGAGGGAATCAGTGTGTTGGCTGCAGAAAGATAGTAGGGTTGAGTTAGTATCTCTCCCCCTCCATCGCTTCTCTCTTCCTCCATCTATGACATCTTCGTTTGAAATTTGAGTGTTTTATTTATTTATTTGGGTTTTTGTAGCTGTTACATATTAGGTTTTGTGTTTCTGGGTTTTATCACATTGCTTATGCATAAACCCATCGGTTCCTCCGTAATTCATTCAGGTTTTCATTATTCTTTTTCGATTTGTTTTGTCAAAATTGGAATGGAATTTGTTGGCTTGATTTTTTATTAGGTTGCCAGAGGGTTCTGTTTTTAGGGTTTTCTCTCCGTCCCACTCCCTCTCCCTCTCTGTTTCTCTTCTTTAATCAGTCTGATGTAGTTTTGCAATTTAGGGTTCAATGCATTTCATTCTTTTTACTGGAATATACATACATATAAATGTCTAAATTTGTTCAATTTTTCTATACACAGGCTGGGTTAATTTTAGGGCTGGATGAAAAGAAACACCTATCTGAGCTTTCAACAACTCGAAGGTCATTGATTTCTTCCTTCTCTCTAATTCTGTTTCTGCTATTTCAATTTGTAGGATTTAATTTAGGGTTTTAAGTTGGAAAATTTAATTAAACATTTTCAGTTGGAGAGCTTAGCGTATACAACAATTAGGGTTGTTAATTTTGATTGCTGGTCTACTAAATCTTTTATAACATGTAAACAGGGAGTACAAACTTTGTATGCCATGGATAGGGAATGGATACGTAATTAGATCAATAGATGGGTGCCACTGTTTTGGATATCTACATCCAGCAATACCTGGTATTCTGTGTTTTGTTGTTTTAGCTCTGTGTTTTGTTGTAATGGATTGGAATTTCTACTAGAATCATTATTATTATTATATATTTAGGGGTTTGGGTTCTGATTTTGTTTAGATAGATGATGATTGATTGTGGTTTAAGTTTTTTCAGTATATTCCCTGCACATTGCAAAGATCTGGTGCTATTTTGGTGTTGCAAGCCTAGGCGCGGAATGAAAAGAAGGGATGTATGTGTTTCTGAACTCTTATGCAAATCTAAATTGAAATCATGAAACACATTTCCTATGTTTCTCAAATCTCAGCAACAGGTTTTAGAACCCTGAAATCTAAGTAAAGGTACATCATTCCTATTTTCGTGTTTTTTTAATTCCTATCATCATGGCCACGATAAAACGTGAATATGCATGCCAACCTTGCATACTCAGTGATTAATTTCTGGATGAATTTTTCTTTAGACGGGGGTTTGCAGATATGAATACTTGAGGGGCAGATGGTCACCATGTTGGATCCATTGATACTGATACAACTTGGGATTTAGTTGGTTATATTCAAATCAGAAATAAAATTGTTGTGTATATTCCGCATTTGATTGAAAATCTGTAATTTTATGAATCATTTATTCGGATTTAATTTCAGTTAAATAGAAATTATTCTTCTTCGATATCACTGTGTGCAACACATAATTTCAATTAGGGCTGGGTTCGGTTCAAATCGGTTTGGTTTTTTTCCAAAACCGAAATCACCGAAATTTTGGTTCTTCATTTTTTTTTTTAGTTTTTTCCAGTTCGGTTTCGGTTTTTTTTTTTTTCAAAAAATGAAAAAAATTGAAGTCTTAAATTTTAACATCTCCAACATAATCATAACATAAATATTCCAACTAGAATCAAAGAAAATGAAAATAAATATTTAAAGTTCAACTAGAATTATAACATAAAGGTTTTTTTTAACATTTTGTGTTTAAAGTTTAATTGTAAATAGATTTCTTTTTAGAAAAGTAAAATTTTTTACCATTTTCTTCACACCTGAACTCTTAACCATGAATAATATAAAGAGCTGGTGTATGTTGGTGAACATGTGCTGATTATTTTATCACGATAGTATGTACAATGAGAGCATTATCATACTATAACCCACTTTGAACCAACGAGGGTCATATATCGATTATGCTCTCTTTGTATGTATTATCGGTCATTTAGTAATGTAATTTACTATTTAGTCGGAAGAAGTAATATCAAATGGGAAAACACTTGATCAAAACCAATACCTGATCACTGCATATAACAATAAGCAATGAAGTATTGAATAAGCATACAAATACTTGAAGCAAGAAGCCAAATTAAACAAGAATAAGGAACTAACAGTACTGTGTCAGGAGTTAGCACCATTTTGTTATCACTATTTTAGGTCTTGCTTTTTTATACGACTTCTTCCTTGTAGTTAATGGAAAAGTAGCGTTGCATTTGGAATTTCTGATTTTGGGCAACACATTGGGCTTACAAATTGGGTTTAAAAAATAATACCCAAAACAAATAATTAAATAAATAAATATATATTAATTTAATTAATTCGGTTCGGTTCGATTTTTTCAATTTGATTTGGTTTTTTCGATTTCGGTTCGGTTCGATTTTCGGTTTTCGTTTTTGAACCCACCCCTAATTTGAATTAGTTTTTTATTTTTTTTGCGGTAAGATTCCGTATAATTAACCTCTACAATTTTATTCACGTGTTCATGGTCAGCAGGTCACCACTTAGTTAATTAGTGATTGGGTGTTGACCGCCGAATGTTTCATTTTTCAGTTCGAAGCTTGAATCTCACCGAGCTTCAGGTATTTTGCTTTAATTGGTTACATATATTGTTTCCCAAACACTACAATCCAGCTGGCATGACTAATCCAAAATACTTATTTAAAAACTAAGCTTGTGATTAAGATAATCATAGCTATAACATTGCCCCATCCTTCACTTAAACCTTGTCCTCAAGGTTGCAACTAAAACTTAAAATCTGAAAATCTTGCAATGAATTCATCATAGTCCTCCCCAAGTTGATTCTTCAACATCCTTGTCCTTCCAATGAATCAGCAATTGCACCCCAGCCGCATTATTCTTCTTATACATCCTTCTTTGCAGCACTGCCATAGGTTCTTGGACCTGTAAACCATCATCAGTCACCAATGGCAACAATGAGACCGGATTAACATCAGGACCAATGTGTTTCTTTAAGCAACTAACATGGAAAACTGGGTGTATCTTGGAGGCCTTAGGAAGCTTTAACTTGTAGGCCACCTCACCAACCTTCTCCAACACCTCAAAAGGCCCATAGAACTTAGGGTGCAGTTTATGATGTGCATGAGTTGCTAGTGATTGTAGTTGATAGGGAATGAGCTTCAAATAAACCAAATCTCCCACCTCAAAGGTTCTCTCACTCCTGTGTTTGTCTGCTTGCACCTTCATCCTATTCTACGCGATGGCCAAGTTAGTTCTAAGCATTTTCAACATTTTATCCTGAGCAATCATGCCTTGTTCCACACTCTCCAGTTTTTCCGTACCAATTTCATAAAAAGAAATGTGTGGAGGAGGGAAACCATACACGATTTCAAAGGGAGTGAACTTGGAGGCAATGTGAAAGGAGGTGTTATAGCTCAATTCAGCCCATATGAGCCATTGGAGCCACTTCTTGGGTTAAGAACTAGTAAAGCACAGCAAATAAGTCTCTAAGCACCTGTTGACAACTTCTGTTTGGCCATCAATTTGAGGATGGTACCCTGAGCTCAAGCACAATTTTGAACCTTGCAGTTTAAAATACTCATTCCAGAAAGCACTGAGAAAAATAGTGTCCCTGTCACTAACAACGGTCTGAGGCATGCCATGTAGCTTAAAGATATTTTCCACAAATTCTTGGGCTACCATGCTAGCAGTGTAAGGATGTCCCAAAGCTATAAAGTGTGCATACTTTGATAGCCTATCCACTACCACCAAAATTACAGATTTCCCTTTGCAAGAGGGAATGCCACAAATGAAATCCATGCTTATATCTGTCCATGCTTGCTGTGGTATTGGAAGGGGTTGTAATAACCCAGGTGGTGAGATAGTTTCATATTTGTTCTGTTGACAAATTCTGCACTCGGATATCCAAGCTTTGAGATCATTCTTCATCCCAACCCAATAAAAACCTTTTTTTCAGCCTCTGATAAGTTTTCAGCACACCTTCATGACCTGCCATGGGAGTGGAATGATGTTCCTCAAATACCCTTCTCCTCCAAACTGAATCCACACCTAAAACAATTCTCCTTTTGTACTTCAAAAACCCATTGTCAATGTGATACTTAGAGGGAACTACACCTTGTCCAGTGCCTTAAGCTTGTTTTTCAACTTCTTGTCTTTTTAGCTTAACCCAAGGATCCAGTTCTAAATCTTTTCTTAACTCATCTAACCACCCAAAGTAGGGATAGGTGATAGCTAACACTTCCTTATCTTCTTCCAAGGGTAGCTCAGGAAGGGAGTTTGAACCTGGGGCTCTGAAGAGAGCATCTACCACAATATTTTCCTTGCCATGTCTATACTGTACTTCATAATCAAACCCCAACAGCTTAGAAACCCATTTTTGTTGAAACGGGGTATTTGCCCTTTGACTCAAGAAATATTTCAAACTGTTGTGGTCAGTTTTAATGATGAAATGACGCCCTTGGAGATAACTCTGCCATTTTTTAACTGCATACACAATTGCAATGAGTTCCCTTTCATATGTGGACAAGGCCTGATTTCTAGGACCAAGTGTCTGACTTGCAAAAGCTATAGGTCGACCCTTTTGCTGCAAAACAGCTCCAATGCCTAAACCAGAAGCATCACACTCTACAATGAATGGCTCAGCAAAGTTTGGCAGAGCTAGGAGTTTGGGTGAAGTCATGGCCTTTTTTAGTTGTTAGAAGGCTTCCTCTGTGTCTTGTGTCCAAAGAAATCGGCCATTACCTGTAAGTTTGTACAATGGTTGGCAGATTTTGCCATAACCAGGAACAAATTTCCTGTAATAACCAGTCAAACCCAGAAATCCTCTCAATTCCTTCACATTCTTAGGGGCAGGCCAATCGACAATAACTTTAATTTTGGTAGGACCTGCAGAAACCCTTTCAGTGGACACTATGTGACCCAAATACTCCACTTGCTGCTTTCCAAATAAACACTTCTGTTTTTTGAGAAACAGTTGATGCTTGAGTAACAACTCCAGTGTTTGTTGTAGATGTACTAAGTGCTCCTTCCAACTAGCACTGTAGATTAAAATGTCATCAAAGAACACAAGGATAAACTTCCTCAAATAGGGGTTGAATAAGTCATTCATGAGGTTTTGAAATGTTGCAGGGGCATTAGTAAAGCCAAATGGCATTACCAGAAACTCATAGTGTCCATCATGAGTTCTAAAAGCTGTTTTTGCAATGTCACTTTCTTGCATTCTAATTTGATGGTACCCGGATCTAAGATCAAGCTTAGAGAAGTACTTTGCCCCATATAATTCATCAGGTAGATCATCAATCAATGGAATGGGGTACTTATCCTTAACTGTGATGCTATTCAACTCTCGATAATCCACACATAATCTCCATGTTCCTTCCTTTTTCTTTACCAACATCACCGGAAAGGAAAATGGGTTATGGCTAGGACATATGAATCCTGACTTAAAAAGCTCCTACACTGCCTTCTCAATTTCATCCTTCTGTGCAGATTCGTAATGATAAGGCCTAATACTTGGGGGTTTTAACCCCGGAATGAGTGGGATTTTGTGATCTTGTGGTCGATATGGGGGTAGTTGAGAGGGAACTTGGAACAATGTATCAAATGGTTGCAAAACTGCCTGTAGCTCATCTACTTGTTGAGAACTAAAAGTATCATTCACCTTTTTCATTAGACTCCAGAGAATACAATAGAACTCCAACATTAGACTGAGAGAGCTCCTTATCACCTTGCTGCAGGGCCATTTCGTGAACTGTCAGCTATGGTGGTGAACTGTGAGTCAATTTAAACTTCTTTTTGCCCACTTGGAACTCCATTGTAAGTAACTGGAAATCCCAAAGCCCAGGACTCACAATAGACAACCATTGCACCCCTAAGACCAAGTCACAACCCCCCAATGGAAGCGAAAATAAGTCAGTGTGACAATTATATCCACCCACCTCCAATGGTATGTGCCTACAACACCCTTGGCTCGTAATTTTCCCACCATCGGCAATCATTACCTCAAAAGGCTTGGTTGCTTGCAAAGACCACCCCAATGTCTTAAGAAGCCTAGAGTCAATGAAATTGTGCGTACTACCAGAATCCAAAAGTATGAGCACTGAGTGGTTATTGGCAGTGCCCAAAACCTTCATAGTTTGTAAAGACTCTGTTCCTTGCACCCCAAAAAATGCACATTCACTCAGTGCCATGCCCTGGATTTCAGCCGGTACCTCCTCATCCAAATCTTCACATAAATCACCCTCATCACTCACATCCAACAAAAGTAGCTGTTTGTGGCCACACTTGTGCCCATTCCCCCACTTTTCAGGACAAAACCAACATTCCCATTTATCCTTCTTGCGTTGAACCTCCTCGGGGGTAAGTTTTCGATATGGGAGCATAGGGGTTTTAAGCTTGGGAGGCAGTATGGGGAGTGGAGTAATTTATGCGGACGGAAGGGTTCGAGGATTGAGCTCACGTAATTAAGATAGCTTAGAATCGACCTGAACAGCAATGGATATGGCATCGTGGACAGTAGCAGGTCGTAACAACTTGACATCATAGATCAATTCACGTTTTAATCCACCAAGGAAACAACTCTTAAGAAGCACAGGGCCAACATCTCTAGCACGATTAGCAAGTCTACGAAATTTAGTGATAAAGTCCTTGAGAGTACCTGTTTAGCGCAATTTGAAAAGAGCCTCTGTATAATCCTCGAATTCGGAAGGCCCAAACTCCTTGCAAAGTTCACCAGTAAATTCCTCCCATGTAGGAGTAGTATGAAGGCAATCGCGCCATTTGAACCACTGCATTGCTTCATTGTCAAGGTAAAAAGAGGCTGTAAGGACTTTCTGAGGATCTGGAGTATTGTAACAAACAAAATACTGTTCCGCCTTATAGATCCAATTGAGAGAGTCGTCACCCTCTGAGAAACGTGGAAAATTGTTGATGCCATGGTAGTCGCTGTTGTCCCCCGCCAGTGTCGAATTGATCACGCCGAGCCGGACGCGAAGTCTCCAAATCAGAATCTGCCACGATTGGAAGATCCAGCCCCTCCCTGAAAGGACTGCTCACAGTGAAATTGCTCGAATGAGAAGGCTAATTTAGCCTCGAAATCGGCAGAGAGAAAAGCCTTGAGGTTAGCGTTCGCGGTGGCGATGGAGGAAAGAATGAAATTGGGAAGATCCGCCTATTATTCCTCAACGACAGAGAGACGAGCGTCTATGGCAGCTAATCTAGTCGTTGGAGCGTGACGGGGCATACAAGAGGGAATCAAGGATCGAGAAGGCTGATACCAATTGATATGCAGCTACTCACAAATCACTCAACTCAACCTACGAGTTGCAGCAGTAATGGAGGGATAAAAGGAAGAAGGAGATAGAGAGAGAAGAGATATACAACAACAACAACAACAACAACAAAGCCTTTTCCCACTAAGTGGGATCGGCTATATGAATCCTAGAACGCCATTGCGCTCGGTTTTGTGTCATGTCCTCCGTTAGATCCAAGTACTCTAAGTCTTTTCTTAGAGTCTCTTCCAAAGTTTTCCTAGGTTTTCCTCTACCCCTTCGGCCCTGAACCTCTGTCCAATGTCGAATATTTTTTAATATATTTTTTAATATTTTCTTATGAATATATCTGTGTGTTCAATACTACCACAATTGGTTACATATATTTTTTCCCAAACACTACAAGCCAGCTGGCATGACTAATCCAAAATACTTATTTAAAAACTAAGCTTGTGATTAAGATAATCACAGCTATAACACTTTGTGGGTTTTCAGGCGTGCAGATCCTGATTGACAACGAAGAACAAAAACGGAAATAACAACAGTGAGACCAAATGGGAGTTCCAATGAAAAAAAACAACAACGGATCAACCGAGGCCTATAGATTCCAACTGCCTCACCACTGCCGCCAGAGAGGTCAGATTGTCCAGAGCGCTGCCTCTTCCTCCGCCAACACCGCTGTGTCAGATGTTAAGCTGCAGCTCCAGGAGGAGGACCGCAGCAATGGCTTCAATCCCATTTCCACTTTTGCTTCTGATGAGTGTATTTTAAGATCTTTTGCCAAAAATCTGCTTATTTACTTGGTTTTTGTGGGTTTTATTAAAATCGTATGGTTGTTGTTGTAGCGTAAAAAAGTTTGCATCTTTTCGTTGATATTTGGAGCAACATACGGTATTTGGATTTGGGGTTGTATAGAAATCGAATAATTGAAATTTATTAGATATCCAATGGAAAATTTCCAGTTGTTAGATATCCAGTTTGATATTTGGCGGGTAAAATTCTATTCTTTGGATTAGGGTGCACAACAGTTGATAAGAGGTAAGTCAGAAATGGAGTGATGAAATGTATTAACTTTTATGACTAATTTCCAAAGAAATTGCAATCTGCCAATCTAAAACGATGGGTTATTTAATATCCGGTTTCATTTATAGTAGAAAAGGCAATGGATAAGAGAGATGATGGTTGAATTTGTATTTGTTATGTTAACTATTAGAAGTCTAGAATCTATAAATTAATATATTTCACGTGCTGCTGTAATTCAATTTCTCTTTTATGTGTTTGGTCCAAATTTGCCAGGAATGTGTCCGGTGAATGGGATGGCCATGGAGCAGACTTCACAAGGGAAGGGTGCCCAATAGAACTTCCCGAGAATGTTGTACCTACTGCTTACAGGGAGTGGGAGGTTAAGGTTTTCGATTGGCAGACTCAATGCCCCACTCTTGCTAACCCATATGAGCACACTCTTTTATACAAGAATACAAAGTTACTTCCTGTTGTTGGATGTGAAGCTGATGCTGCCACTTGATGACTCCAGAGATTATTGATGATCCATTCCAAACTATGTGAGTTTTCAAGGCAAATAGTCACTCACCATATCCTTTTCCACTTACTAGGATTTTCTTAATTTGAACTTTTTTCTTCAGTTTGATTCAAATTAATTTTTTTTATTTTCCTTTAAATAATTTGGAATTAGGCCTTTTATTTTGTGCGTTTTCTCTGTTATTTCATCCTCAGTTGAAAAGTGGAAGTCCGAACTTTTAGCTCAGAGAAAAACCCTTGGTTGAATCAAATATTGGTATGGTCCCTCACATGAGAAAAAAAAACCAATTTTTTATTTTCTTAAATTTTTTTGTTTTGTTAATATCTTTCTTTCCGCAAATTGTTGTTTTTCTTTGTTGCATTTGTCTGCTACCCTCCATAATGAACGACCTGCTAAAGCTATGTATTTGGTTTGAAAAGAACAAGACTAATTTTGTCATTAGTATCTGCATTTTCACATCAATGTAAACTGACAGATGCAGAAGAGCTAGCCAATTTAACATGAGCGGATATGAGGGAATCTGATTTCAGTGGTTCAACTTTCAATGGTGCATACATGGAGAAAGCTGTCACATATAAGGCAAACTTTGAGGTAAGAACTTTGCACTGTACAAATAGATACTAAAAAGTGAACGAAACATAAATAGCTTTAGCTACCTATCCTCCATTATATGTTTGCATCATGAGATCACCCAAAAGACAAAAACCCACCTTCATTGTCAGTTCATTTCCATACAAGTTATCCCTGATTGTTAAGCATTTAGGCCATGCTTAATATGAAGGACTAGATTGCAATTGAAGGATTAAGAAGGGGTTGATGTCTAAAGCATATCCCTAATCTTATCCCCACTAATCCCTTTAAAAATTGTAAGCAGACATATTGAAATTTATGTGTATAAACTTTTTTAAAAGAACATATGTAAATTAGAATCATACCTGGGTCAACATACTGGTAGTATATGATTGAACGATGCTAAAGGTTAAGTATGAACTTAGACAATGTGCCGAAAGAAAGTTGCTCATTACTTGCGTATAATTTATTTTGTTTGTTCAGGGAAGAGCACGGTGGCGTGTGCTTTGAGTGGGAATTTGTACCGCAGGAGAATATGTTGTACATTCTTGATGGGGACATTGTCAGGCATGGCTTGAATCGCGACCTTAGTTTTAAAGCAGAACATCGTGCAGAGAACATTCAGAGGATTGGTAGTACGTGTATGCCTCTTTTTAGATTAACTAAACCCTTTTTTAGATTAACTATGGCTTTCTGCTTCATTATGTATTCATGAAACTAATCTCTGCAGTTTTTCAATTCATCTGGAGTATTTGTGATTTTGAACGGTTACGATTAAGTCACATTAATATCTTATATTAACTTTTAGAGAGAGAAAGACAAAATAAAAAGTGTGAGAGAAAGCGAGGGAGGAATAGAAGAAGAGAAAATCATACTTTTTTTTTAATTCTTTGAATATCATCATTAATGTTATCAAAATAAGAAGAAAACATTTCCTCATCTCATATTTCAGCACCTCAAGTATATTTGTGTTCTAAAGCTTTCTATTTCTTTCCGTTTCTTCAGAGCTAATTTACCCATATGTTATTTGTAAAGTGAAAGATTGGATTTCATACGTCTGAGTACTTATGGTTTTGTACTATACAAACTAGAGCTTATTGATCCAAATGGCTAGAGCAGTATACTCAACCAATTTCATATCCTCTTGGCCAAATGAGAGTATAATACTTGCCACTAAGAAAAATACTTCTATAATAGCAATGTGTTGATGTGTGGCATGCTCTAATTAGGGATATTTTTGTGTTATAAGAAAGCCACAGAGAGAGAGAGCGTCACATTTTTGTTTTTTGGGATTTGGTTAATGTTTCAATCGTAAATGTGATTACAGAATGAAAGTTGAGGACACACAAATGATACATGTAGTTTGGAATTTGTAAGTTACAAGCTTATGGAAAGTAAGCTTTTGTAGTTGTCTAATGACGTAGTCAAAGAGTTGTCCACCTGATGTTTACTCTACAATGACTGTCAACGAACTATGGGAGAAATTTCAAAGTAAGATGTTAATGTCTGAAACAAGCCTATTTTGAAATTTATTTCATCGTTTTGTTTATCGTATGAAATATTTTTTGTTGAAATTTTCTTGGTGCTTTGTTTTATAAAAGATTCAAGATGGGGATAATTTAGCTTTCATTGATTGGCATCATTTTTTAAGTTTTGTCTGTGCTTTTGTTTGTAGGATCAACTTGGGAAAGAACAGAGGAGAGCACAAGCATTATCAATTTATTTGCTATAGTATTGTCCCTCTTCCTCTGGCCTCCTGAAGTGTTTCCATTCCAGTGTCACCATCTTTTGTTTCATTCATTTGTAGAATATATTCTTCTTTTGTCTATACCTTTATTACCTCCTTTTAACTTTGATTATCTGTACTTGATGAGTATTATTAGACCCATTCTCAAAACTTTGCATCCCCTGCTTCTTTCTTATGGTCCTTATACTCAAACATGTCCAAGTTTGTATTTTTCTGATGGATTGAACTATTGGGAACTTAGGTACTTTTACTTTTTATATATTTTTGTTGGGTTTTTTCTTTTTCGGAAAATGAGTATTTGATTAATCGCTTGATTTTCACTTTCAAAAGGACTGTTAGAAGTTTTGTGTCAATTTGGTTGTGATGGTAAGATTACTTTATGTAACATTGTGTTGTGGCATGTGAGTGTCGAACTTTTTTCTTAATTTAATTTTGGAAAGAAATGAGTTTAACGGTAGTCCTATGTGATGAAGTTAGCATCCTTATAAGTTGGGAACCTAAAACAAGAGTGGTGTACTCATAAATTCCTACTTTTCTCTGCCTCATGCCCCTCTCCTTGCATTAGTTGTGACTTATTTTCTTTTTTGGTTCTATCTCAAGAGTTTGTCAGGGAGAAAGTTCGTGAACAAAAGAAATCTAATCGAGAGGTATTTTCTTTTTGGCACATATCATGAATTATGTTTGGGTGTTTAAACAATATTTGCCTAAAAGTGTACTCTGTTTTTTAGTGGTATTTCAAATAAGGTAACTTCCCCAAACATTGATATTTTGGTTTTCTATTGGTATGTGTGAAACCAACTTGATTCAGGTTACAAGGTTGAGGGTTGCAGATAGTTGTCATATTGCGGATAGTTAATCATGTTCAATAACCTTAGTTACAGGGCCATTCACTTAAATTTTGGTTTCAAGCTGTAGAAAGATGGCTTTTCATTCTCTCTCAAAATAAGCTTTCATTACAGCTTCAGTTTCACATCATTCGTCACTGGACTTGCTAATATAAGTTTTTATTGAGATAATCTTACAGGTGAATTGTTAAAAGGTAGGAAGAGAGAAGGCAGCCTGCGATTTTCTAAACTAAAGTTCAGATGCATTTTCTATGGTGTGGGATGTCCGAGAGAAAGGGTTTCAGGGATTAGGTTTGGGTGGGATTTCAAGGATTAGGTTTGGGGTTTTGTTTGTGCGATTTGTAGAGAGATGGGGGTGTCTGAGATAGGATTTAGGAGATTTGTTTTACGAATTGCAGAGAGAGATAGGGAGTGTCCAAGAGAAGTGTGGGAGGATTTAGGCGGGATTTTAGGGATTTGGTTTAGTGTTTGTTTTCTGCAATTTGCAGGGACAGAGAGATGGGACAAGGGTGAGAGAGAGATGGGAGGATTTTATGCGAAGGTTAAGGGGAACTGGTAAGGGAGGTATGGATTTTTAGGGCCGGTTTTTTGGGAGGTGGTGTTATGAACCCAAAATGTAATTGAGGTTTATGCTTTAATTGAATTGTTAAGAATTGTTAAATATATCATCTGGCATTTTAAGAAGTAGAGTGTATAAAAGGAGCCCAGCTCCCTCAAATGTGACATGTACCTATAATAACAAAGCTATTAGACACCTTCTACCAAATCTGAGCATCACGGGTTTGTTCTTCCGGCCTTTGGATTTTTGGAGCATGTTGCACGTCACTTCCTGAATTTAAAGGTGGAACTGCATCAATTAAACGGTGCCTAAGCGAATTGCCTTTTCTCTCGGTTTCAGAAGAAGAAAGTAATGATTCTTCACAAAAGGTTTAGCAGGTAAACTCCATGACCGTGCCTTTTAAAAGACCTACTATTCTTGCTGATGGAACTTATGCCACACATCATGCTGCATTTGGAATTGCTTTCTCTCCTTCTACCCTTTTCAAGGATCCGTGGCATCTGGGAACTTGAGATCCCTGCTTCTCACTGGTGACTTTTTCCTTGGGACAATTGTTGCATATATTATGACCAAGCTTGCCCTGAGATTGGAAGGGGTCCAACCATCAAAAGTTGAAGTGAATAAAGCATTTTCACAAGCAGTGTTGATTGTTGTCTCTATGTTGCAATTAAGACAATCTCCAGTTCTTCCACATCCAATTGATAGTGATTTTTAGGTCGGGATGGTCCTCTGCATAAGATTGCTATGCAATACTGGTGATGAGGTCAGAAAAATATGGTTAAAATCTTGCTGTCAAAGTTTTGTTGACATGCTTTCAAAAAAACAATTAAGGGAGACATAGGAGATAAAAGCAACGGCTCAGATTTCTCAAGCACAACCGGTTCGATTATTACTACATGGAGCTATTTCATGTGTGCTTTATGCAGGACACATTCATAGCTTGTTACAGAGGGAATGCATTACTAAATCATTTCTTTGAGGGTTGTCATGGTTGCTCCGATTCATTGATAAATGGATACATAGCATGGATCTTGAAAATCATAAACTCAATCCTCGTATTGAACACTATGGATGCATTGTGGATCTTCTTAGCCGTGCTAATCTGTTAAATGTGGCTGAAAGGTTCATCAGAGATATTCCTACTCAACCTGATGTGGTTATATGGGGATCTCTGCTTTTTACATGTAGGATTTATGGGAACATAGAATTGGCAGAGTTGGTTGACAAAAGTGTTGGAAATGTGCCCTAAAACCAATCATATGATGATACTTTACGGACGTTTCACATGTTAAACTAATATAGTTTAATATAAAGGGCAAAGATTATTGTTTGAAGCTGTTTCATATAAATGTTATACGCTTAAACGATAAGTCCAAGGAATATGTAATTGGGAGAATGCGATCTAAAGAAGTTAGATTCATGAGACCATTCTCTTTTGTATACATATCCTAAACGTTCCTGATCATGGGATTGCCAATTGGGCATTGACAGTCCGTTAAGATCAGTATGTGCTATGACTTCTCTTAGGGAGAGTGACTGGTCTCGAGTCATTGGTGTGACTGACACTAAGACAAGTACGTAGGTGCTCAATAGAGAATGAGTTCACTGAACGCGATCAACAAGAAGTTCTCATACTCATGTCACATGAGAACTCATGGTTGGGATAATGCAAAGGAGTCATTTGACCTGAGGCATCATAGTTGTCTTGTGGTTAGGTCCTTGATCTTTGACTATGTCAAAGTCACTTCATCCGAGGGTGTCCACGACATAGTTGAGGTTAAGCCACTTAGCCATGGAGGCAAGTGAATGCGCAACAAGGGATCTCTAACCTTCAAACTGTTTGAGGGAGAATACTTTATGATATGATTAAGAATCTCTGGCCAGAGTATGAATGAGATTTAGGAAGTCGTTCCAAATCACATTTAAGGTAATCATATAAGTAAATGAATCACATTGGATAGTAGACATGAATAAACTATCAAACCAAACATTGTGGTCAAGAGTATTGTATTAGAGAAATACCGTATTGCATTGTAATCCTAAACTGAATAGGTTCTCCACCTCTTCTGATTAGCTTGGGTAACCATGACATACTGCTAGGTGTCACTCATGGTTTGTGGAAGCCCTAAACGTGTATAATTAATCACTAAAGGGAGAATTGAAAGTAAGGTTGAATTCATAATCGATTTGAAAGAGTTCTAATCGCCCACTGCCTGGCTAAAAGGAACCTAATGGATCGTACACCGTGTAAGGTAGAGATTGAAGAAACAACATAGATGAGTAAGGATAATTAAATAGTTTAATTATTTATGGAAATGATTAATTAATATGTTAATTAATCAAACGAATAAGTTCGTTATAGACCTCGGGTTAGTTTTGGGCCGCAAGGCCCAATGGGATTTGAATGTCAAGCCCATTAACTCAAGTTGTATGACAACTTGAAACCACAAAGGGCTTGAAATCCCAATGAACCCTAAATGGCCGGCCATATAGAGAAGGGTAGTGAACTTGGCTTAATTGCAAGTTTGCCACTCCATTATGAGGTGGTATAAAGGCAACTTTATAGTCATTTCATCCTTAGGGTTTCTTTTGGAGAAAAGATAAGAACACAAGCTCCCTTTTCTCTCTAAGAGGCCGGTCATCCTAGAGGATTTTAGCTAGCAATCTTACTTCCTCTAGGTCACTCATCTATTCTTCAAGTCCTACCTTGGTGTGGAGACTTAGAGGTTCTCAACTTTGGAAACTTGGAGAATCCTTTCAACCATCCTCATCTAAGAAATCCATGGAGCTAAGAAGCAAGGAATGAAGACCCTCTCCTTGGGTGATTAGCCTTTGCTTATGCAAAGAGGAATCTTCAAAGGTATAAAGTTTCTCAACTCACTTTGTTTTGAGTTGAGTCTTGGTTCACACAACTACTAGGCTTTGAATTTCATGGGTAATGTTTTGTTTTGAGTGCATACAAGCATGATTCCGTCTTTAAATGTTAATTGCATGCCATAAATGTTGCTCAAATGAACATGTTTTTCACAAAATTTCCTTCAAAAAGGACTGAGGTGTTTGAACCCCAAGATGCTTATGTTAATTCACCACGAGACGCTGGAAGTCCCTTAATTTGGGATGTTGGTCATGGTCACCAAGATGCAGTGGAAGTTCTGTTACAAAACAATGCTAATCTTGTTGCTGAAAATAATGATAGTATTACACTTTGCAGTCATCTGTTTTGGTTGGTTCACTACCATGCTTAGAATTCTTAGTTCATATTGATCATCCAAATATGCGTATCACCCCCTAGGAAGTTGCATTGATATTGGGACAATGGGTTTCTGATATTAAAAAGGACACAAAAATGCTAGTTTACTGTGCTTTGATCAAATTGCTACAGGACAACGACCTATCTGTAAGGTTGGCAGCTTGTAGGTCTCTCTGTTTGCATAGTGAAGATGCTAGTTTTTCAGAAAGATAATTTATCAATCTTCTCCCTATCTATTGGGATTCGCCTTAAGTTGATTAATGAAGTTCAGGAGCTTGACTCGAAGAAGGTTGGGAGGAATCTGCCAATGAGTGCCTTCTGCAGATTCAACTTCTTGTTGCTTTGAGGATAACAGCTAATTGGGAGGACTTTCACAATTCCATTTTTAAGCCTTGAGGACAAGGCTAATTTTCAAGGGGGAATATTATTATGAACCCAAAATGTAATTGAGGTTTATGCTTTAATTGAATTGTTAAGAATTGTTAAATATGCCAGTTGGCATTTTAAGAAGTAAAGTGTATAAAAGGAGCCCAACTCCTTCTGGTAGAACAGAATTTACAAAGAAAGAAATTAAATACAAAAATATTTGGAGCTCTTCTCATTCATCTCTCTTTCCCTCTTCTTCCATAGCTTCCTTGTGCTACTTGCAGGTTGATTAAGGGAATTGAGAATTGGATCTTATCAAGTGGTCTGTTGTCAGTGCCCTCACAGGGTGGGGGTGTGATATGGGGAAGAGAGGAGAAGGGGTTGGTTGCAGAGAGAAGGTGATGGCAGGTGCACGATTAGGGGGACAGTAAGAGAGTTGATTATGTACAAGATTTGAGGGTAGGGTTGAGGGAATAAGTGTGTTGGCTGCAGAGAGATGGTGGGGTTGAGTTAGTATCTCTCCCTCTCTGTCGCTTCTCTCTTCCTCCATCTATGACATCTTCGTTTTGGGGTCAAAATATGTTCGCTTTTACAAAGAAATTGGAGTGTTTTATTTATTTATTTGGGTTTTTGTAGCTGATACATATTAGGTTTTGTGTTTCTAGGTTTTATCATGTTGCTGATGCATAAACCCATCAGTTCATCTGTAATTCATTCAGGTTTTCATTATTCTTTTTCGATTTGTTTTGTCAAAATTGAAATGGAATTTGTTGGCTTGATTTTGTATTAGGTTGCCATAGGGTTCTGTTTTTAGGGTTTTCTCTCCGTCCCACTCCCTCTCCCTCTCTGTTTCTCTTCTTCAATCAGTCTGACGTAGTTTTGCAATTTAGGGTTAAGTGCATTTCATTATTTTTTACTAGAATATACATACATATAAATGTCTAAATTTGTTCAATTTTTCTACACACAGGCTGGGTTAATTTGATTGTTGACCTATGATTGGATATTATATTACAATTGTGGGTTCTGTTTTTAGGGCTGGATGAAAAGAAACATCCATCGGAGCTTTCAACAACTCGAAGGTCAGTGATTTCTTCCTTCTCTCTAATTTTGTTTCTGCTATTTCAATTTGTAGGATTTAATTTAGGGTTTTAAGTTGGAAAATTTAATTAAACATTTTCAGTTGGAGAGCTTAGTGTATAGTGTATACAACAATTAGGGTTGTTAATTTTGATTGCTGGTCTACTAAATGTATTATAACATGTAAACAGGGAGTACATACTTTGTATGCCATGGATAGGGAATGGATACATAATTAGATCAATTGATGGGTGCCGCTGTTTTGGATATCTACATCCAGCAATACCTGGTATTCTGTGTTTTGTTGTTTTAGCTCTGTGTTTTATTGTAATGGATTGGAATTTCTACTAGAATCATTATTATTATTATTATTATTATTATTATTATATATTTAGGGGTTAGGTAAATAGATTTTAGAGATTTTGTATGTGGTTTGGGTTCTGATTTTGTTTAGATAGATGATGCTTGATTGTGGTTTAAGTGTTTTTAGTATATTCCCTGCACATTGCAAAATTCTGGTTCTATTTGGGTGTTTTGGTGTTGAAAGCCTAGGCTTTAGGGTTTAGCGTTTAGCGTTTAGGGGAATGAAAAGAAGGGATGTATGTGTTTTTGAACTCTCATGCAAATCTAATTTGAAATCATGAAACACATTTCCTATGTTTCTCAAATCTTAGCAACAGGTTTTAGTGTTAAACTGTCCCACATCGGTGGGGTGAAGAAAACCAAAGGGGTTTAAATAGTATTACCCCATTCTAACTAATACCGAGGCATTTTTTGGTAAAACCCCACACCTGACAGATTGAGCAGGTGGTTAAGTTGGGGACAATATCGATGTCGTTAGAGTGGGGCGGGCCCGGTGATCCAAAAATTCCAACATGGTATCAGAGCCCACGGTTATGGGCCCGTGCAAGCCAACGAGCTTGTGTGCAAGCCAATGAGCTTGTCACCACCCGGAAGGAAACAAGTCTGAGCTCTTAATATAGAGACGACCGCTGAGTTCTAATTGAAAACAAGTGGGCCCAACGTGAGCCGACCTCTGAGTTTCAATTACCGATGTGGATCTCTACGTGTGAACCACTAAATGAGGTTACACGTGGTAAAACCCCACACCTGACGACAGTGGCGGAGCCAGAAATCTTACCACAAGGGGTCGTAGTGTAAAAGTTCAAAAAAAAATTTAGGATGGAAAACATGTTGAAAATGAAATCATAGTACTTTCATTCATAATTCATAACGGAAACAATATTACAAGCTATAATTGTCCACGACGAGGTTTCATATTTTGAAAACGAAGCATTATAGCTTCATTTTCAATACAAGCAAAAAATCTCTCTCAATATAAACAAGCAAGTTATCACTCAACCATTGATCTCCCATTTTATTCCTAAGTGGACCCTTAACAATATTCATGACAGAAAATGCTCTCTCCACTGAAGCAGTTGCAACTGGTAAAACTAAAGACAATGTAATGAGCAAATATACATAATTGAATACTTGATGCATCTTTGTCTCCACCATTTTTTTTGCAAGATCACCAATCCCTTCCAATTGAGAGAAATCACTACTGGAACGCACATAATGAATATAAATCTCAAGTTGATCTTCAAGTGTCAAACGATCCTCATCCGAAAAGTCTTGAGGATAAAATTGAGCAAGACGAAGTAACTTTGGTTTATCAAAAGCTACAAATGAATCTTTCGAACTCAAACATGCCAAACAAATAAGCAACTCGGTATTTACCTCATTAAAGCGATCCTCTAACTCCGTAATTTGCTCATCAATGACATAAATAAAGGGCTCCACACGATAATGATGATGATTTGTCTTTATTGGAGCATTACGCCTTGACCTCCCTGGAAGTATAAATGCCTCTTCCATGTTAGGAACATCAATATAATGTTTTTCACAAAAAGAAGATATTTCATCAACCAATGCATTGAACCCATTATTCCTCATCCAATGTAGCTTTTCCTTGCATGATTTCACTAAAGCTATTGCATTCACAATTTCTTGATCTTTCCTTTGCAATGCTTGTGACAAACCATTTGTGAGTCCCAATATGACTTTCATCAAGAAAAGGTGAAACACAAACTCAAAAGTACGTATATCTCTCATTAACTTATTTGCTTCACCCGCATTTTCATTGGGATTATCATCAATAACCATTTGAAGCACATGAACCACGGATGAAAACATGGAAATTATGCTAATCAAGGTACCATAGTGTGAGTTCCATCGTGTGTCACCGACACGTTTGAGACTTATTTCTTGATTTAAGCCTCGCCCCGTTATAAGACAATCATTTTCAAAAGCTATCACAAGCTCTTCTTGAAGTTGCCCTCTAAGTAAATCACCCCGCTTACAAGATGCTCCAACATGATTAACCACACTATTAGCCATTGCAAAAAAAGAGGCAATGTCTATATTCTTCTTTGCTACGGCAACAAGAGCTAGTTGAAGTTGATGAGCAAAGCAATGAACATAATATGCACAATGTTGTTCTCTCAATATCTTTGTTTTAAGGTCATTCAACTCACCTCTCATATTGCTAACACCATCATAACATTGTCCTCGTAGCTTGGAAATGCTCAAACCGTTGCGAGAAAATAATGTGTCAATAGCATCCTTTAGTGAACTTGAAGTAGTGTTGGTAACATGTTGGATACCCACAAATCTTTCAATTACATGCCCGTTGTCATCCACATAACGCAACACCATAGCCATTTGCTCTTTCACCGACACATCACGTGCTTCATCCACCAATATTGAAAAGAATCTATCTTTTAGACCATCCATGATAGCATCAAGTGTTTCAAGGGCACATGAATTCACAATTTCTTTTTGAATGCTAGGAGCTACTAATCTGAGATTCCCCGGAGCATTTTCCATCACAACTTCTCTAACTTTATCATTATTATCTGCAAGGAATTGCAATAGCTCCAAGTAATTTCCCCTATTGCTTGAAGTGGCACTTTCATCATGGCCATGAAAAGGAAGACCTTGTCGCAATAAAAACTTAATGCACTTAATTGATGCATTCAAGCATGTGCGATAAGCCTTACGAGCTTGGTCGGAGTGTTCGCTCACTGCCGTTTCAATATGTGTAGCTTGATTCATCAAATTTATAGCAGCTTCTCTAGCCTTATTATGAACACTCCCAACTGGTCCAACATGCATCTTAAATCTTTCTCTCCCTTTCTTCCAAGTCTTAAATCCATCTCCAGTGAAAGCTTCACTACCCACTTGTGCAAAATTGGTTTTAAAAAGATAGCAATAGAGACAAAATGCCGCATCTTTAGATATACTATACTCCAACCAATCAAACTCATCAAACCATTAGGGAATGAAGCGTCGATTAATTCCCGACATATTAGTTATTGGGAAATTATGACCTCTAGGTTAACAAGGTCCTTTTTGTAGATATGATCTTCGGACCTCATCTCTCATATTAGCATCATAATCTATTATTCGAGTTCTCAATCCAGAATCCGCTTCAAGATTACCCAAAACACCATCTAATTGACTTTGTCTTGAACTTGGAGTTCTTGAACTACCAATAGTATTTGAACTATCAACATTATTCGAATTACCCGAACCCGATGATGACTTTCTCTTAAAAAACCGTTCCATAATAATTCTACATATACAAAATATTCAAAATAAATACTCACAATATAAACAAACTATCAACATAATCAAAATAAATATGAATTGGATTTCAATTAAATTAAATATATTCTACATATACAAAATAATGAAAATAAAAACTCACAATATAAACAAACCATCAACATAATCAAAATAAATATGAATTGGATTTCAATTAAATTAAAGATATTCTACATATACAAAATAATGAAAATAAAAACTCACAATATAAACAAACCATCAATATAATCAAAATAAATATGAATTGGATTTCAATTAAATTAAATATATTCTACATATACAAAATAATGAAAATAAAAACTCACAATATAAACAAACCATCAATATAATCAAAATAAATATGAATTGAATTTCAATTAAATTAAATATATTCTACATATACAAAATAATGAAAATAAAAACTCACCATATAATCAAACCACCAATATAATCAAAATAACTATGAATTAGGTCTCAATTAAATTAAACATATCATACATTATACATAAGGTTTAGAACTTACTTGAATTGTGAAATTTCACAATAACAATGTCAATGAGCAAATACAAAGAGAGTAGCTGGCGCGGCACCACCACCACTACAGCGCGGCACCTCAATGGCGGCAACAAGGGAGTAGATGGAGTTGAGGGTTTGGGGGGGGGATTGAGTTTGGAACTTAGGGTTGGAGAGGAGAAAACAAAAGAAAATTGGGGGTTTTAGAATGGGGGAGTCGGATCTGTGAAAGAAGAAGACAGCTGCTTTTTTATTTCTTTTCAGACCTGCCCCAAAACGACGTCGTTTTGGCCAGGTCATTTAAAAAAAATTGCCTGGACCAAAACGACGTCTTTTTGGCCAGGTCATTTAAAAAAAATCCCTGGGCCAAAACGACGTCGTTTTGCCCAGGCTGTTTAAAAAAAAGGCCCGTGCGGGCTCCTCTTTCTTCAACCTGCAAGTCTGCCTTCTTTCTTCCTTCAAACATTCTGTCGAACAAGTGATAGGAGCATATTTATGCGACTTAGTTGGCTTGTTCTTGTGCATTTATGTCGTGTTTCCTTAGTTATTTTAATGTTTAAAGTCATTTTCGTGTGTTTTCAGACTCTAAGTACAAAGTATGCAAGAAGATGCATTTTGGAGGCCTTTGGAGCATGTTTCAGGCTTGGAATGGATAGCAAATGCATGGGCCAAGTGGATGGACGAATTTGAGAACTAAAGAGGCCAAGAATATGAAGAATTATGGTCCAAAAGATGAAGAAAACAGCCCAAAAATCTGTCACCCCAACTTGCATTCCTTGCCATGCAAACCACATAGAATTCCCTTTGGATTCCATGCCATGCTTGATCACTCTTGTCCCCTACATAATTTCTAATTTCATGCTTCAATTCATTTAATTATTACACTCAATTGCTTGATACCTCTTGTTCCCTTCACTCATTAGATTTTAGACAACATTTACATCCATTACATGCACCAATTGATGCTCCATCATTCACATTTGGAATCTCATGCCTTGTGTACCACATGTTGCTGCACCTTTGACCCATTTATTGACACATTTTCACCTCCCTTTCCATCTCTATGCAATGTACACAATCATTCATGCCCCCTAGCTACAAGACCACTCCATTTTACCCTTCACACTTTGCATCATCACTTCATTTTCACCCTTGGACCATTGCACACCACACACACAAATTGCCATGCATTTCATCCTTAACCTAACCTGATTTTCTAAGGTTTTTGGGGCCTATAAATACATGTTTACACCCCTTGGCCAAAGGATAATCCCCCATATTCATCATTTTATCACAGAAATTCGTCCATACACACCCTAGGAAGCAAAACACCCCAAAAACACCATTCTAGTGCCTAGAAAACATAACAGCCACTCCACCTTCTTCCACCCTCTTTGCCTAGTTCTCCACCACCTTCCAACCATCAAACACTCTTCCACACTCACCCTAAACCCCTCCATATCATTCCCCATCCATTCTACACCATAAATCCACCCAAAAATCTGTCCACAAGCTTCATGCCGCAACAAGGAGGAAGGGAGATCCATTGATGCACTTGCTTTCCAAGTTGGAGCATTTTAGGTGTTTTCTTTCCTTTGATTTTAATGTCTAATTTTATGTATCTTTGTATTGCAAGAATGAGGAACTAAACCCCCTTAGTTGGGGGGTGATTCGAAACCATGTACATGCTTGCAATATGATTTGATTACATTCAGTTGTTATTTCATAAGTTGCGGATTCAATTCGTTCATCTACTTGATTGATAACTTATTTGTGTATGTTAATTGAGAGTGCACGCTTAGTTTTCATGCATGAATATGATGCTAGATTATGAGGGAGTTTCACCTAATAGTTACAATCTTATAATCACAAGTAGTGAAGGTCGCTTGAAAACGATCTCGTTGAATGAATTCTTGGCACTAGTTTCATGCTCATCATAGTAACGAATGCCTCGTCAACACTTATAGTTCTCATTGTGCTTCATGATTCTTGATTGTATCTTTATTGTGCTCATCACGTAAGGAACCTTTGAGGAATGCTTTGAATTTTTGTATGCGTTTTTCCATCCAATTCATTAACTTAAGGAGAACTTGAAGGTTAATTTAAGCGTATCTAATTAACTTGGGGTGTTGAGTTTCATAATTTATTGAAAGAACAGCTGAAAATCATTTTGTTTGCAAGTGTGTCATGTGCGGAGAAGAACCTCCTAACTAGCCTTTTATCCATCCTTTTCATCCAAAAACGTTTTACAATCTGTTTTGTTTTAAAGTTTCTGTTTTGTTTTCAATTTTCGTCCAAAACAAATCCCCCTTTATTTTGAAGTCTTAGATTAGTTAGAAAGTGTTTTGATTTGTGTTTCTAAGTGTTTTGATTCAAGTTTTCATCCAACTTCGTCCAAGTTCTTGTTAGGTTCTCAAAACTGCCCAGAAAGTGGTTTTTAGGCAGTTTTGAGTCATTAGGTTGCTGTTTTGAGTTTTATGTTTGTTTAAGTATTTTAAAGTATAGTTTTGCATTCTTTGAGTCTAGTTTAGTGTTTTAAATTTTGTTTTTATGTTTTTAAGTCAGTTTTCAAGTGTTTAGCAATCCCTCCTAATCCCCGGCCTAGAACGATCCCTACTTACATACTTTACTACATTTGATAAAAAGAGGGTTTAATTTTGTGTGTTAACTTATTTTACGCATCAAATTTTGGCGCCGTTGCCGGGGATTAGCAACTTTGCTAATCTCTTGGATTGTTTTCTTTCGAATTATTGTATTTTGTTTAAGTTTCTGTTTAAGTTGCTGATTTGTTTTGTTTTCTTTGTTTTTAGGTACTAGTTTATGACCCGTAGCTCACAACCTGTTCGTGAGCATATCTCCGACTTTGACGGTGATTTTGAGAGGACTTTGAGAAGGAAAAAGAAATTGCAAGAGTCTAATCCTCCTAGTCCCGAGCCTGAATTAGAAGAGCAAGAAGTTGAGGTTGAAGAGAAGGCCACGGCACAAGTGGGTGGAGAAGAGCAAGGTATAGCCATGGACAACCGTACGCTCAAGGAGCTTGCCGCCTCGGGTTTGGATAATGCCGCACCATTGTGTATTCAATATCCCATGGCTGCTCAAGGTAAAACTGAAGAGTTCGAGTTAAAGTCAAGTTTGCTCCACCACATTCCAAAGTTCCATGGGCTGTCCATGGAGGATCCGAACAAACATTTGAAGGAATTTGAAGTGGTATGCTCAAGTATGACTCCAGTTACCGTTGACGGAAGTATTTTAAAGATGAAAGCTTTTCCATTCTCTTTAATGGACAAAGCCAAGGATTGGTTATACGAGTTGGCTCCCGGTACAGTTACATCTTGGGAGAGTATGAAGAGGGCGTTTTTGGAGAAGTTTTTCCCAACTTCTCGCATCATTCTTCTTCGTAAAAAAATAAGTGGAATTCAGCAAAGCCAAGGTGAATCTTTTCCATCTTATTATGAACGATTTAAATCACTTGTTGCTTCTTGTCCACAGCATCAGATGAAGGAGGAGTTACTTCTTCAATACTTTTACGAAGGTCTTTTACCACTTAAACGGCAAATGTTGGATGCTTCCGCGGGAGGAGCTCTAGTGGATAAAACACCTAGGGATGCCAAAACTCTCATTGCGAATTGAGCACTCAATGCACAACAATATGAAGGTGTTGGGCAAAGAGACACCCCACGGCCACATCATGTCAATGAGGTAAGTTCTATTTCTGAGTTACAATCCCAAATGGCTAACCTTACGTCTATGTTATCGCAGTTGGTTGAAGGCCCCAAAACGCAAGGAACTACAATCTGTGGTGTATGCTCCATTCAAGGACACCAATCTGATCAATGCCCTAAATTAATTGAGAATGGAGGATGGGAATCGGCCAATGCTGTGGGTTATGGGAATCAAAACCAACCAAGGAATGATCCTTTCTCCAATACATACAACCCGGGATGGCGTGACCACCCCAATTTCAGATGGAGAGATGCACCACAATATGGCCAACAAAGTGGATTCCGACAACCCCCGGGTTTCTTTCCAAGGCCAATGGAACCACAACCACCTCCTCAGGCACAATCTTCCCAAACTAACCCAGGTATGTCTATGAATGATGATAAAACATATCAGTTACTAACCACCATGGCGCAGGGAATGCAGAACCAAGCAAAGGAGGTTAATGAGCTGAAGAAGCAAATGGGCCAAATGGCCGAATTTTTGGGGCAATTCCGTGAAAATGGTAAGTTACCAAGCACTACGGTGGTCAATCCAAAGGGTGGCTTCGAATCTGCAAAGGCTATCACATTACGAAGTGGAAAAGAGGTGAGAAACAAGGAAGATGAGAAGATACAACTCGAAGAAGATGATAACACCTACCCCACGGCAAGGGTACCATCACCCATGCCGCAGCCATCTAAGACATCCCATCCGTCCACCTCAGGTAAGAATGTTCCAAATGTTGTGATTTCGAACACTAATCTGCCCAATGTCCCCTTTCCTAGCAGATTTTTGCAATCAAAGAACGA
Organism: Malus domestica; assembly: GCF_042453785.1. Lineage (NCBI taxonomy): Eukaryota > Viridiplantae > Streptophyta > Magnoliopsida > Rosales > Rosaceae > Malus > Malus domestica. Next base: position 8,188,145 of record NC_091671.1, on the reverse strand, counting down.
AGAGGAGGAAAAAGATGTTCTAGAGACATTTAGAAAGGTGCATGTCAACATTCCCCTCCTTGATGCCATAAAGCAAATCCCGAAGTATGCCAAGTGTTTAAAGAAGCTTTGTACAACAAAGAAACGTGTCCGGGAGAAAGAGGTGGTACATGTAAGTGAGAATGTCTCCGCCATCTTGCAACATAAACTACCCCCGAAATGCAAAGACCCGGGAAGTTTTACAATTCCATGTGTCATTGGTAATACCCGTTTCAAATCTGCCATGCTAGATTTAGGAGCATCTATTAATGTTATGCCATATTCTGTGTATGCATCTATGAATCTAGGAGCACTTAAACATGATGGTGTAATCATACAATTGGCCGATAGATCTAACGCTTATCCAAAGGGAGTTTTGGAAGACGTTTTAGTGCAGGTTGATCATTTAGTCTTCCCAGCGGATTTCTATGTCCTCGAAATGGATGAATCGGACCATGCCCCTTCATTGCCCATCCTCCTTGGAAGGCCATTCATGAAAACGGCTCAAACGAAGATTGACGTGGCCAAAGGATTAGTCACTATGGCATTTGGTGGTGACATGATTAGTTTTAAAATTTATGAATCCATTGAGACTCCTAATATTGTTCATTCTTGTTGTGCCATTGGTAAAATTGAAAAGATAAGACCGGACCATTCAGCACCAAGCACGAAGGATGCATCAAGAACCATGCAAGACGAGGGACTTGAAGTGGAGTACAAGGACCATATGGCCACTGCCCTCAAAATGCTCAAAGTGGCCGAAAGCACCATGGGGAAGAATGTTCACATTGCTGCCACTTCATCACATCACATAGGTAAGCCACCTAATCCAAATCCAATGCCATTTAAAGTTGATAGGTGGTTCCCTTCTTTGGTGCAGGTACCCAAGCAAATCCCCGATGGTGGGCGTATGAACATGAACCTTAGGCAACACAACGCACCCATCAACAAACATCACTATCCATTTCCGTTCAAGGATGTAATCTACGAGAACTTTGTGGAGCATGTTGTGGAGGATATCCCACTGCATGCCGTGGGTTCCAAGGAGAAGTGAAGTTGTTCATCGTCTGGCTGGAAGACGTTAAAGCAAGCGCTTTAAGGGAGGCAACCCATTTATTCTGCTTGATTGTCAATTTTATTACTTGTTTAATTATTTTTGGTTATGATTTTCTATTTTGAAATATTAACAAATATGCAAGGGATTTTTGACATTAAACTTCATGAAATGAACAGGAATCTGGGAAATAAAGAAACATAGCATAATACAAGAGGAAGAGCCTTCACAAAGGCTGCTTGGGAGAGGTCGTAGTAGTCGGCGGAGTTGCAGTAGTTGGCGGAGTCTCAGCAGTCGGTGGGCCACGGAAGGAGGAGGTATCAGAGGTTGATCAGTTGGAGCTTCATTGCGCGCTGCCGCCCCAGAAGACGAAGGCAGATGCTGTTGGAACAAACCCACAAACCTCCGGTGATCAAGTAAAATATGACCATCAGTTTCCTGCAGCTGGTCAATTTTCCTCTTCATGTTTGTGGCATAACTGTGTGCAAGCTTATGCAATTGTTTATTTTCATGCTTGAGTCCTCTAATCTCCTCTTTGAGACTCTGTATTTCAGCCATCAACGATTCAACGTGACGGGTTCGAGCAAATAGGCGTTAGGCCATGTTGGACACAGAACCCGCACACTGCACGCTAAGAGCCAGAGACTCCTTAACCGCCAATTCATCAGACCGTCTAGCGAGCAGTCTGTTATCTCTGGGGGTGACAAGGTTCCGGGCCACCACCGCAGCGGTCATGTCATTTTTCATCACCGAATCCCCAACGGTAAGAGGACCAGTAGGGGATATGAAGGACGGGCGCCATATGTTGTCTGGAGAAGGCGGGGCTGCACCTTCACCAAGGTTCAAATCAAAACGACGATCAGAAGGGCCAGACATTTTTCAGAGGTTTTGGAGAAAGAAGAGATCGGACAGATTAAGATTTCGGAAGTGCAAGAAGGGAGTGTTTACAGGAGGGAGCTCAAGTGTGTTGTGGAACAAAATTAACGCCTCTATAAAAATAAGAAATCAAAGAAGCGCTCCTCAGAAATTGAAGAAGCGTCCTCTCGCAAATCGAAGAGTCGAGGCTCATTTCTCAAAAGTCAGATTCTTTTCTCAAAAGAGGCGTTTCATTTCTCAAAAAATGGGCTTGCTCAGAAACCACGAGCCGAACCCCGGATTTCAAAAGATCAATTTGTCCAGACGTGTCGTCACTCGTCACATGCAACTTGCAGCTTTGCGGAAATTACGGGCAGCTTTGTCAGAAAGCGCGTAATTTGTACTATTCATCCATCCACCGGCTGCCGACAATGAGTGAGAGAATAGTTCCGGTTGTGAAGAAAAGCCCTATAAGTATCTACATTCGCCTTCCACAGCAAAGGCACACCCTCTCAGCACTTCTTCATCTCTCTGAAATGGCTTTCCAACAAACCCTCTCGAGTCACTCAGTGTTCCTTATTCCCTGGGATACCCCTGCAAACAACCCATCCAGAGCACAAGTATTTCATATCATAAAGGTTGAGAGCACGAGTATCTCATATCATGTTTTCTCCCTGTCCTTTCTCCAGCCAGCACCTGCTCTCGAGTACTCATCATCTTATGTTTCCGCTTCGTCTCTCACGTGTAAGGGAAGTGAAGATGATACCTCGAAGCATGTGGAGACAACGTGTTGATTCATCCTCAACTAGGGACAAGGAGAAAGAGAGCAAGAGGTGGGGGCACTTGGAAAGATTGAAGAAAGAAACAGACCAACACCTTTGCCTCGTGCCTGCCCGCCGTGCAGAAGAAACAAGCAGAGAAGAATGCAGACTGCACTCTGATATTCCCCGCTCAGAATTCCAAACCAGTTCAAGATCAAAGCTGTGGAAAGTCAACAAGATCAACTATCTCCAAAACCAGATTTGCGTTCTTAAACTCTACTCTGTCTGGTTTTTACTTTGCCATATTTGTCATGTTTATTTGTCGTTTGTTATTTGCTTGTTTTTGGTGTGAGTATATGCTTGAAACATTGAGGACAATGTTTGATTTAAGTGTGGGGGGGGTAACTAGTGTTTTGCATAAAATTCGTAGAAAATTATCACCCATTACTTCTAGTGTTGTTCCTTACTGTTTTAAGTATTTTTTTTAAGCTGTTTTGGAGTATTTCAGTGTGTTTTGACATAAAAATCCGAAAATTCATAAAAATTTGAAAAATTGTTTTTGAAAATCCCAAAAAGAGTTGTTTTTGTGCGCTTATTTGTGTCTTAGGGTACCTTCCAACACAATGATGAGGATTCAGTTTGTAATTGCATGACTGTTAAAGAGAGTTATAAACATGGATAAAAGTTTGATTTACTCTTTATTTATGCGTGATTGTGGTTATAACTTATGAAATCACATGTAATCATAAAAGAAAAAAAAAATTAGTTTTTGTAACATGCTTGAAGGAAAGAACTCAAACTAACGCTACAACCTTGTGAGACTTGAGCTTAAACGTTTATTTGGAGAGTTAAAATCTGTGCATTCTTGTTTTCTAAAGTCGTTGCATGATCTCATTATTCTTTGTTTGGTTATTACTTAGAAGGCGTTTCATCATTTAGTTCCAAATGCTAGAACTCATGCCTATTTCATTCAAAGCATGCTATTGATTTGCATAAAACATATTCAAGATGAAGTTGTGTAGTTACCACCACCAAAGCCAAACTGCCATGTATCCCATATCGTTATATGTTTAAGTTAACCCCATTGAGCCTTGATAGCCTACATTCTTTGTTAAACCACATTATCCTTACCTAGCATAGTTTAGGACCATCCATACCCTTATTCTTGAAGCATAGTAAAACACGATTCAAATTGAATTTCTTTTGATTAATGTATGGCAGAAAACAAGTGTGGGGGAAGTGTGAGTTATTATGCTTGTTGAAAAGAAAAGAAGAGTTGAAAAAAAAAAAAAAAAAAAAAAAAAAAAAAAGAGTTGAAAAATATGCGAAAAAGAGTTTTAAAGTGCTGCTTGTTGAAGAAAGGGTCCAAAACATAGAATTCGGCCCTAATTATTGCTTGAATTTTCCCTTCGTGTCTAAAAGCTGATTTCTGCAATCTAAGTGAATTCTAAGTTTCAATTTCATTACTTTACTTGCTATTGCTTTAAGAACGATTGTTATCCTTATCCTTCATTTGTTAGCCATCACCCTAAGCCCCGTTACAACCCTTAACTTCATCTTGAGTGTCATGCGTTTCAATATGTGAAGTTTGAAATTGATATGAGCATATGGTGTCACTGGTTCTCGCATCTAAGTAGTAGCATTCCATTCATGAGATCATATCTAAACATGCTTATTAACTCCAGAAATTGCTTTCTTTGTGATACATATATGTGAGCGTTCGTTTTCATATCTACATCAATCTTCTCACATATAACTAGTATAGGGTGTGTAGTTAGAAATCTGAGTGAAAATTGAGTGCATATCTTGTAAGGAATTGAGTGACTTCTCTAAGGCATGTTACTACATCAAAAACGTTATTTTAATCGATTAATTGTGAACAAGTAAGTGGTGACTATGATTAAGTACGTTCTTAAGTGTGAAGATGACTCAAATCTGTGGGGATAATAATTTTTAACATGTCATGTGCATTGGAAATCCCTGAGGCAAATGTTGGAAGGTTTAGGTTGTGTTTTATTTACTTTGTTTCGTTTTATCTCTTTGTTTTGCTCGAGGACTAGCAAAAGCTAAGTGTGGGGGAATTTGATAGGAGCATATTTATGCGACTTAGTTGGCTTGTTCTTGTGCATTTATGTCGTGTTTCCTTAGTTATTTTAATGTTTAAAGTCATTTTCGTGTGTTTTCAGACTCTAAGTACAAAGTATGCAAGAAGATGCATTTTGGAGGCCTTTGGAGCATGTTTCGGGCTTGGAATGGATAGCAAATGCATGGGCCAAGTGGATGGACGAATTTGAGAACTAAAGAGGCCAAGAATATGAAGAATTATGGTCCAAAAGATGAAGAAAACAGCCCAAAAATCTGTCACCCCAACTTGCATTCCTTGCCATGCAAACCACATAGAATTCCCTTTGGATTCCATGCCATGCTTGATCACTCTTGTCCCCTACATAATTTCTAATTTCATGCTTCAATTCATTTAATTATTACACTCAATTGCTTGATACCTCTTGTTCCCTTCACTCATTAGATTTTAGACAACATTTACATCCATTACATGCACCGATGCTCCATCATTCACATTTGGAATCTCATGCCTTGTGTACCACATGTTGCTGCACCTTTGACCCATTTATTGACACATTTTCACCTCCCTTTCCATCTCTATGCAATGTACACAATCATTCATGCCCCCTAGCTACAAGACCACTCCATTTTACCCTTCACACTTTGCATCATCACTTCATTTTCACCCTTGGACCATTGCACACCACACACACAAATTGCCATGCATTTCATCCTTAACCTAACCTGATTTTCTAAGGTTTTTGGGGCCTATAAATACATGTTTACACCCCTTGGCCAAAGGATAATCCCCCATATTCATCATTTTATCATAGAAATTCGTCCATACACACCCTAGGAAGCAAAACACCCCAAAAACACCATTCTAGTGCCTAGAAAACATAACAGCCACTCCACCTTCTTCCACCCTCTTTGCCTAGTTCTCCACCACCTTCCAACCATCAAACACTCTTCCACACTCACCCTAAACCCCTCCATATCATTCCCCATCCATTCTACACCATAAATCCACCCAAAAATCTGTCCACAAGCTTCATGCCGCAACAAGGAGGAAGGGAGATCCATTGATGCACTTGCTTTCCAAGTTGGAGCATTTTAGGTGTTTTCTTTCCTTTGATTTTAATGTCTAATTTTATGTATCTTTGTATTGCAAGAATGAGGAACTAAACCCCCTTAGTTGGGGGGTGATTCGAAACCATGTACATGCTTGCAATATGATTTGATTACATTCAGTTGTTATTTCATAAGTTGCGGATTCAATTCGTTCATCTACTTGATTGATAACTTATTTGTGTATGTTAATTGAGAGTGCACGCTTAGTTTTCATGCATGAATATGATGCTAGATTATGAGGGAGTTTCACCTAATAGTTACAATCTTATAATCACAAGTAGTGAAGGTCGCTTGAAAACGATAGCGTTGAATGAATTCTTGGCACTAGTTTCATGCTCATCATAGTAACGAATGCCTCGTCAACACTTATAGTTCTCATTGTGCTTCATGATTCTTGATTGTATCTTTATTGTGCTCATCACGTAAGGAACCTTTGAGGAATGCTTTGAATTGTTGTATGCGCTTTTCCATCCAATTCATTAACTTAAGGAGAACTTGAAGGTTAATTTAAGCGTATCTAATTAACTTGGGGTGTTGAGTTTCATAATTTATTGAAAGAACAACTGAAAATCATTTTGTTTGCAAGTGTGTCATGTGTGGAGAAGAACCTCCTAACTAGCCTTTTATCCATCCCTTTCATCCAAAAACGTTTTACAATCTGTTTTGTTTTAAAGTTTCTGTTTTGTTTTCAATTTTCGTCCAAAACAAATCCCCCTTTATTTTGAAGTCTTAGATTAGTTAGAAAGTGTTTTGATTTGTGTTTCTAAGTGTTTTGATTCAAGTTTTCATCCAACTTCGTCCAAGTTCTTGTTAGGTTCTCAAAACTGCCCAGAAAGTGGTTTTTAGGCAGTTTTGAGTCATTAGGTTGCTGTTTTGAGTTTTATGTTTGTTTAAGTATTTTAAAGTATAGTTTTGCATTCTTTGAGTCTAGTTTAGTGTTTTAAATTTTGTTTTTATGTTTTTAAGTCAGTTTTCAAGTGTTTAGCAATCCCTCCTAATCCCCGGCCTAGAACGATCCCTACTTACATACTTTACTACATTTGATAAAAAGAGGGTTTAATTTTGTGTGTTAACTTATTTTACGCATCAACAAGTGGTGTGCAGCTCTAAGAGGTCGCACCAGCAGCTCCAAGGGGTCACACCAGCAGCTCCAAAGGACCTCTAAGGTTATTTCCATGGCTTCCAAAGGGTCGTGCGACCCCATTGACCCCACTGTGGCTCCGCCTCTGCCTGATGGATTGGGCAGGTGGTAAAGTTGGGGACAATATCAATGTCGTTAGAGTGGGGCGGGCCCGGCGATCCAAAAATTCCAACATTTAGAACCCTGAAATCTAAGTAAAGGTACATCAATCCTATTTTCGTGTTTTTTTAATTCCTATCAGCATGCCCACGATTAAACGTGAATATGCATGCCAACCTTGATACTCAGTGATTAATTTCTGGATGAATTTTTCTTTAGACGAGGGTTTTCAGATATGAATACTTGAGGGGCAAATGGTCACCATGTTAGATCCATTGATACTGATACAACTTGGGATGTAGTTGGTTATATTCAAATCAAATATAAAATTGTTGTGTATATTCCGCATTTGATTGAAAATCTTTAATTTTATGAATCATTTATTCGGATTTAATTTCAGTTAAATAGAAATTATTCTTCTTCGATATCACTGTGCGCAACACATAATTTCAATTATTTTTTATTTTTTTATTTTTTGTGGTAGGATTCCGTATAATTAACCTCTACAATTGTTCATGGTCACCACTTAATTAATTAGTGATTGGGTGTTGACCACTGAATGTTTCTTTTTTCAATTCGAAGCTTGAATCTCACCGAGCTTCAGGTATTTTGCTTTAATTTTTTTCTTCTCTTTTGTCTTCTTTTCTGTTTGATTTCTTTCCTTCTTTTTATCCTAAATTCTGAGTTTTCATTTTGTTTAAAGTAGTTTTCTCCTGGTCTATTGATATTTTTAATTTTTTATAGTTATTTCCTGTTCTCAACTATCAATTTTTTTTTGTGTGCTAATTAATCAATTTTATCTGTAACCTTGTGCATTTCATATGATATTTCTGAAATATTTTGAGATTTTGCTGCAAGTGTAAACGGTAAATATGAAGGTGCTATTGTTACTTTTTGTATCTTTTGCACATTGTTTTTTTTTTATTTATTGTCATATATATGAATAAGAAAGATGATAAGAAATGTGTCGTTGGTTGGGAAATAGGAGGAAAAGAAGCGAATAAAAAGGTTATATGGAGACTTACTGGTAATAATTTTGGAATGTTAGCAGATTCAAGATTGCAGGTTGGCAACCGATGGTGCTAAATGATTTGTTAGATTATTCAATAGTAATTTTTTATTTTTCCTTATCAGTTATTGTTTCAAAGGGTGAAAAAGAGTGAGGGACACGGGAAGAGGGGAGAAAGAGGACAAAAGAATGGTTTGTGCTACTTTCAATGCTTTGGGTTAAAAAAAGAAAAAAGTTTCACTTCACTAACTTTGATTGAACCTTTCGTTGCTTAAGTTTCTCTTGCTATATATATAGTGTGTAGATTTCTTATTTATGTGTTTCTGATTCTGAGATTGTGTCTCTTTTGCAGAGCATGTGGTGTGGAAACACGCCAGCAAGGCCTCACTTTCGATGTCGAACTCAAGTGTGGCTCTAATCTAACCCCCGAAATTCCAACCTAGCATGTAGGAATGCTAATGTTTTCCCGTGTGATCTTCATACAAAGGTACGAAGAACTAAGTAAGTTTAGTTTAATGGCTTTTTCGATGCTTAAAAATAAATTTTAGCCAAGTCCCCGCATGAGGTTGATGTTATAAATTTTTGGACTCCATTCTTAGAAAATTTTGGCATTTTCATCAAATGAGGTTCTTTCTGTTTTGAACTGTGGGTTAGAAGTATTAACATTAAGAGCAACTCCACCCATGGAGTCTTCCCCCCTGGCAATTCACTATTGAATCCACCCTTTTGAACAGTAACTGCCTTAAATAAATAGTAACTGCCATTAATGAACAGTAATTGTCATTTGCATCTCCACCCTTGGAGCCCTCCCCCCAGGCAATAGGCAATAAAATATTAGTTTTTTTGTTTGTTTAAATAATACAAAATAAAATTATTTGTAATTTCGGATAAGATTATTTAAATCGTTCTCGTTGCGCCACGTGTCATTTTATAAAAACAAACAATTATTTAGCGATGGATTTCGATAAGATTGCAAACAAATAAATAATACAAACAAATAATAATAATGAAATTAGGTCACAAATAAATATTGCAAACAAATAAATATTGCAAACAAATAAATAATACAAACAATTAGGTAACAAATAAATGAAACAAACAAATAATTATAATCAAATTAGGTAACAAAATAATAATACAAACAAATAATTATAATATATTCTTACCTCATCCGCATAATTTGCCCCACTTCGAACATTATTACTAGCTTGTGTCAAGGCATCTCTCCACGTACTAAAGGAATGGCTAAGTATTTTCCAACGACTGGATATCGATTCTTTGGTTCTTTTCCCACTCATTTGCTCAACAAATTTGGTATGAATTATACTCCACATTTCTCGCAATTGCATCTCATTACCCGTAAGGGAATTATGAGTAACTTCAACCCAGCTAGTGCACAACGCAACATCTTCAAGAAACAACCAATTCGAACCTGCATCAGTAGCCATTTTGTGGAAAAAAATTGGATTGAAACTTTGAGAGAAAGATAGGAATTTAATTGAAAGTAGTTGAGAAAATATAAAATTGTGGTGTAAGGTAGATGGAGAAGAAGTGGTATTTATAGAAAAGTAAAAACAAATTTTTACATTTTTTTTTCAGATTTTTTACAATTTTTTCGGATTTTTTACATTTTTTTTAATTTTTATTCAAATAATTAATCTCTGCCGTTGGATTTAAAAAATTTGAATTCCAACACTCCAGATTGTGCCACGTGTCACAAAGGTAACTTTTCTTAATTTTAAAACTATTTTTTCTTTTTTTTTTAAATTTATAAAGCAGATTATTATCAACCGTTGATCTCAGATCGAACGGTTGATATAAAATCAGCTTTTTTTTTTTTACCGTTGTAAATCGGACAATTCTTATTAAAGATCCGTTGGGATCTAACGGACCGTGGGAAGCCACGTGGCTTCCCAACGGTAACTGGCGCGCGGGCCATCGTGCCTGAAATCCTGTCGGGCGACGCGCCCCCACTCGCGAGTGAGGGGCACGTGCCTGACACAAAAAAAATAAAAAATAAAAGGTCGGACCCAGCCCTTGCGTCAGCCTGACGTCACAAGGCTCGGGGGCCAGGCCGGTCGATTTTCCACGGGCCTCCCACTCGACCTCCCACCCTCACTCGGGCCCTCCCCCGCTGGATTTGCTCCCACCGGCCCGAGGGCCCTTTCTCCTCGCCTGATGCCTGAGCAACCAGCACGGCTGGAGTTGCTCTAAGACACTGACACTTGAGTGTTTGAAAATTAGGTGCAAGACATATGAGCTTCTAATCAAGAAAGACCTGCTTTTAAATCATGTTGTCTGAAAACTCTGTTTTTCTTTTTTTCCTGTTTGTGGTTTTTAGTCTTTGTCATTTAATTGGTGTAGCTTTGCTAGGATCTTTGTTCCTGCAGTGTGTGATTAGTGCTAAAGGAATTTCAGCACTGTTTCTGAGATATTGTTCGAATTGTTGTATCTAAGTATGCATTATATATTCAATTGAGCCAATGAAGCATGTGTGCCAACAAATTTTGAAGAGTTCGGCTTGGTTTTCTCTCTTTGGTCTTTAATATTCAAGTGTGAGACACCTGTTTGTTGACTAATTGAGTCACTTCTCTAAGCTTTTTAGTAGATATTGTGTAATTTGTTTTTATGAGCACTTCTTTAAGCTGTCAAGTTACCAAAATGTACATGGGGATATCAAGTTTAACAAGTCACGAACTGTGATCAATCCAAATGTAGTGAAATTAGGGATTTTACACTTAAAAACTGAAGTTAGCTTTAGACCATAGGATTAGCATTTTGCACATGTGAGTATCATTGACCTGCTCATTTTATTTTTCTGGATAAGAAACAAACTGTCATTAAATGGAGAAGAAAGTGTACAAAAACAATGTTTCTGTAAGCTTGCACTCATATGCCTAATATTTTAATTTCTTTTCTTGGCATTACCTGTTGAAATGGCTGTCTACACTGCAGGACACATATTATGTGTGAACTACATGTTTCTTCTCTTTCTTAAGGAAACAGAACTTTTTTGGAAACCATATATTTCTAATCAAAGACGTTCAGTTTCTTTTCACTCATTGTACAATGTATTTATATGCCTACTCACTTGAATGTATATAAAAGCAAAACTGCTTATCTTATCGACCTCATTCACTCATGTATCCATCTATTTGTTCATAATTGTGTTGAATTTATTCAACTTAAATATGTTTTATTTATTCGATTATGCCTGAAACAACTGGTTCCTGCATCAACACATGGACGTAATTTCAAGTCTATTCTAAAGTTTAGGAGCAACTGACAGCTACAGTCAAATCTTTGCCACTCAATTTCACGCTATTTACAACAATGTCAGCCAAATGGGGCTGGGTTGGAATGGTAATTCTCAAAAGTTGATAGGGTAATTTTGTCTGTATGGTTTAGAACGGATTGCGATGGTTTAGACTCATGCGCTCTCCTCTCATCTCTCACTCTTCCTGTTTCTGTCCTCCTCTACTGGAAAACCCACAATCTTTCATCTTCCTTTGCTTTTCCTCTCTCCGCTCCCCATATATCTCCACATGAAGCACACAAACCAAGTAGTGACGGTCGAAAGCCTCAAACATGGCGGAGGCGAAATGGAGGTACAGTGCCGGTCGACAACCGCCTCCGGTGTCGATGAATTTGGCCGTCGGAATACGTCCTCGCTCCGATTATGGTATGTTGAATTTCTCGATTTTCCCTTTAATTGAGTCTCCTCTCTCCTTTTGTGTTTGTTTAGGGTTTATAAATTAGGGTTCTTATGGATTTTAGGGTTTTTTCCTTTTTTTTCTTTAGAAATTGCACTGTATTTCTCAGATCGGAGATGTTCTTATTTTGAAAAAAATTGGAATATTGTTGATTTTAGCTTTTGTCTCTCTGGTAATTACTCTGAACCCCCAAAAGATTTGAAATTTCTGGTAATTGTTCTCATTGTTTTTGACAATTTGTTGTTAGAATTTGTATAAATTGCGGCCATTGTGTTGTGAAGTGTTATGATTATTTCAAAGAACACCGTTTCTATCAATTGCAATTATGCAGATGGCTAATGAAATCATGGCCTAGAAAACACCATCGGATGATGTTTTAATCAATTGAGAAAAGTGTAATTACTCACATTTTAACAAATTAAGGTTTCTTATTTCATTAATTATGCATCATCGGTGACTCAATCCTTAAGTGGATAAGTGACTGACGGTCAACGTAAGCTCATAGCCCTTGCAGCTGCACAAGGAAACTCAAGTGCAGTAAATCCTCTGGTCACACAACTCACTAATGGACCTTTGGGTGGTCTTCATGAGAAGGTTTGTTCGATCTTAAATTTGTGGAATATGTGGATATGTAACTCCAAATGTTCAATTCTATCAAATGAGTGTTGGTTGGTTGACTATTTTAATCATGAAAAGTAATTTAATTTAGTTGAGCAAACATTATGCATGGACTTGGAACTTCTTCCTTTGAATTGTAGTTGGAAGGGTGTATGATAAATTTAATGGGATTTGAGCATAAGCCGGCTGCCAGCCCAATACAACTGATCGCAGCCCGCAAGATTAATTTATCCACATTGGAGAATTTCTTATTATACAATTCTACTGCATTTTTTTTTCAAATTTAAATTTAAACATAAATTTTAAAATTTTGGTTTTGATTATGCAGTTCGTGGATTCCATGCTGCTACAGTATATTTAAATGCTAGTGTCCTCCACTATTTGAGCCTGGGCTCCTCCACCACCATAGTGGTATATTTTCTTAGGAGCCTACTTTGCATGAATTATCTTGTGTAATTGGTTGACTTAAATCTTTATTTGATCTAACTATTCCAATTTGGCTAATTTTTTTTTTAATTTTTTATTATATTGGAGTTGAATTTGGTATTTTGGGTATGCTATCTTTGGATGCTTAGAAAGATAGTAATTTACTTTTGTCTTTGATTTTTCACTAATGGGATGTTGTGATGGGGTTTAAGTAATTTTCAGTATTCTTCAATTATTTTGAATTTGCAAAGTCAAATAACTCATGGAAATAAATTAATATTTCATTAATCTGTATGTAAGAGGACTTTACAATATGTCATCAAGTTTAGACCAACAACAATGAATGGAAAACTTAGGATTAATGGCTCTATTAATTTGATGTTTTCTTATGGTCGAGAAATACATACAGCTGTCTTATTTGTTGGACAACATCATTCATCCTCTATTTAATATTAATTGCTTTTCTTAATCTATTTTTCCGTCAATCTTTTCTGCTACATAGTCTCATTTGGTTTTCGATTTTGTGAAATGTTTTGGAAGCGGGAGTGTGAAATGTGTTGATGCTGATGATAGTGCCAAATTTGGTGACACTCCTTAACTAGCAGATCAGGTAACAGAGCTTCTTCCAACTCAAATTTAATGATTCAAGCTGCCTAAGATTTGCATAACATTCCAAATTTGTAGTCGATGTACCTGAGTGGTTGAGTGCTTGACGAATGAATGTAACCACTAAGATTTGGATTGTTTTTGGGGGGGTAAGAAATAACATTGCTAATTTCGGATTTATGGGTTTGAATTTTTGTCGAGTATGTGATTCTGTGTTCTGTGTGTATTGATTGACTGATGAAAAAATGTAGCCATAAAATATTGATTTTGACAATTTTAATTCTGAGATTGCCTCTTTATATAATGTACAGTTTTTGTAGTTGCCTTCAATGTTATTGTCATTGGCTCGGGTGCTCAAAAGATCTATACAATGTCGTTTTGCCAAAAATGTGGGTATTGGGTTGAATATCATAAAAGTGAACATCTATAACTATAAATCTGCAAATATTTGGTAGATAGAGCAATTTGGGCATTTGTTACCAAAACATTGGTGGATAACATGTATATCATTTTTTTAGGTGAATGTTGAATGTTGAATGCCTTATCATTTTGGTTTTTAACATGCCATTGTTTATCTTCCAAAATGAGTCTAAATCTTTTCAAATAAATGTTACTTTCTGATTTGAGAAATTGTAATTCACTTTTTATTGATCTTTTCCTATATATTTGATTTACAGAGCTCAAATGTCTTTCATTCTGAGATTGTCTCTTTATATATTGTAAATTTCCAGCACTTATGCAAACTTCAGAGCATATAGGAAAGCAAATGTTTTCCATTTTAGGTACAAAGAACCAAATATGTTATATGTGTCTTCAATGAAATGCTTTAGTGTTATTGCTTTTAATTGTTTGGTTTTAACTGATGTTTGGATGCTTAAAAATATTCTTCGTTTTGTCTTTTTGAACTTGAACGGATAATCAAATTGGAATAGATTCTATTTTTTTTAGTTCATTTTGCTTATCAATTTTATCTTACTTCTTTGAACCAAATGCAAATTCCAATCTTGCATTGTTAAGCCCTGAAATTAGAACAAAAAAACTTGCATGAAATTGAAGTTTTCTCTGATTGAGAACTCATTTTTCTTCTACTTGAAGTTTTCTCTGATTGATTTCTGAATAATTTAGAAATGGGTATGTTAAATTGTGGGTTACGATTTCAAAACCCTTGGCGGAGCGCGGACATTTTTTCTAGTAAGAAACCTATTTTGCGCAACCATTAACAAATTGTTTGCATCTTTACGCAATCTCCATTAGAAAAGCCACAAGTTTCTCAACCAAGCAAATTGGCATCATAATATCCAAAGGGTGCAAATAAGCCTTTTCTCGTTTTTTTTTTATTTTCTTTGAAAAAACACCAAGAAGCAGGTAGCTAGCACCATCACTATGTCTGTCCAAACATCAAATGCCCCTTTCGTCAGCTAATCTTCTTTTCTTGGAACTCTTTAGACTTGCAATTGAGATTAGGAAATAGCACTTTGATTTTCGAAAACACCTTACACTGATAGTGGTCAAGTATGATAGGAAACTCAAATCACCATCTTTACCGCTTCCAAGATTTTATTGAATCTTGAGGGTCTTGAGGTTATGAATCTTTCGAAAATTTGGTATCTGTCAATGTGTATATTCAACAATTTCATGGCATGAACTAGACTATAATCGATGTGCATATTACACAAAAATACCAAGTACAAGAAGTAGTAAACACTATTCACACAATGAACCTCATTGGTGATTATTTACATTGCAAACTTCCACACCTACTATGGTAACGAAAAAGCTAGACTTCTCAGGCAAAACATGAAATTTCTCTGATCACAAAAGCGCATAAAAAAGAGTTTCTATCCAAGAAAAGTATTCCTAATGGAATGAAGTTCAGATGCAGCATCATTGATATTCTTTAGTCGATCTGTTGCGGATTCAGCAGAACAAGCAATTCCAATTCTAAATATTGAACTCAAGCACACCTCAACTTTATGAATTCTCGCACTACATTGATTGGGATTCTCGTTCGTGCCTCCTTGAAGAAGTGGTGTGTCTGCAATCTCAGTAACTCGCTCGGGGAGAGCCATCTTGACAAAATTATGAAGGTTCAAGCTATTACCAAACATGTTGTCAGTGGGTCTCTTCCCTGTAAACATCTCCAACAAGAGAATGCCAAAGCTGTAGACATCACCACTCATTGACACCTCACTCCCCATGCCATACTCTACAATTCAAACATCACATTTGTGTATAAATGGTTCAGTTTAAATTTTTTAAATTCAATACTCCAAAATAAAAAAGGAAATATAATGAAGTGTATATCTAACATATATATATACCTGGAGCTGTATAACCAACTGTTCCTCTTATTCCAACAGAACTTGTCTGACTCTGAATTGTTGCAACATTACTCCTTACTTGTGAGAGAAACCTTGCTAATCCAAAGTCAGAAACATGGCCAGTCAATTCGTTGTCCAAGAGAACGTTGCTTGGCTTGAGATCACAATGAACTACTGGCATTTCACAATGATTATGAAAATAATCAAGTGCACAAGCAACACCAATGGCAATTTCTAGCCTCTGAAGAAGACTTAACTTTTTGGGTACATGATCTCTTAACTTTTCAGTTCCAGTAGGTGGATGTAGCCACTCCTCTAAGCTCCCGTTGTCCATGAACTCATAAACTAGAGCCTTGAAATCATTACCATGAAAATCAACACTTGAGCACACAGTTATAATCTTGACGAGATTTCGGTGCCTAATATTTCTCAAAGCTTCACATTCGGCTATGAAACTCCTCGAAGCTCCATGGCGTAACAAGTTAAACACCTTCACAGCAACAAGTTGAGCTTTATCATCATCATCAAGAACTCCCTTATACACAGACCCAAAACTACCAACACCAATTAAATTAGCCTCTGAGAACCCGTCAGTAGCTTTGAGCAGAGTAGCATATGACACTTGCAAAATAGTGTTCCCCAAAGTGCTCAATGAAATTTCTTTCCTTTTCTTCCTTGATGAACAAAGAAAGAAATAGGAGAACACCATGGCTATTCCTAGAAGAGCAAGTCCAAATACTAAAGGGAGTATTAGTTTCAAGCTACAAGACAATCTTCTTTTCTTGGTCTCTTTAGACTTGCACTTGGGAAGCTTTAAATTAGCAACAAGGCTGCACAGATTAGTGTTGCCAACAACTGAAATAGCACTCGCATTTTTGAAAATACCTCCAGTTGGTACCACTCCCCAAAATTGATTGAATGATAAGTTCAGATTATTCAGGATTCTAAAGCCTTCTAAGAAATGTGGAATTTCACCTGAAAAATTATTGCGAGAAAAGTCTAGATCTTGAATCCCTCTCACTGAACTCATAGACAAAGGAATGGACCCGTTGAAGAAGTTTCCTTGCAAATGCAGGACTTCTAAACTCTCACAACCACCAAGGCTACTAGGGAGTTCTCCAGATAACATGTTATCAGAAAGATACAGTTCACTTAGACTATGGACATTCCCAACCTCCAGGGGAAGGGAACCTGTGAAGAGGTTATTAGACAAGTCCAAAGAAATCGATAGGGAGGAGAGTCTAAAAACTTGTTTGGGTATTGTGCCATTAAGAAGGTTATAAGAAAGATTCAACAATTGCAACCCATGGCATTCCCCCAGACCTAAAGGAATGCTGCCCTCAAGATAATTTTCATCCAACATAAGATGGAATAACTTGGTTAAATTTCTTAAGGATGACGGAATATTTCCTGATAATTTGTTCTTGAAAATTTCTAATACTCCAAGGTTTGAAAGCTTACCCATGTCAGAGGGGATGTTACCTGTGAAGCTATTATTCCCCCAAACCAACATTTCCAAGCTCACCAGATTCCCAATCCCAGATGGGATGCTTCCATATATTTGGTTATTTTGAACCCAAAACATTTCAAGTTTGGTTGAGAGATTGGATATTGACATGGGCAATGTCCCTCCAAAATTGTTGTTGTTAATAATCAAATTTTTTAACTGCGTGGCATTGGTCAAGTCCGAGAGAAAACTTAAGTCATCATCTTTACCGCTTCCAATATTATTTACTTGAACGTTGAAATGCCAGAGGTTGTGAAGCTTTTGGAGATTCGGTACCGGTCCGATTAGGTTGTTACTCCCAACGTCAAATGTCCCAACACTTGTGACGTTGAATATTGAGGGAGGTATGGACCCAGTGAGTTGGTTTGAGTTGACGTTGAAGACTTCGAGATGAGGAAGAGTTTTGCCAATATCTGATGGAATACTCCCTCGAATTTGGTTAATTTGCATGGAAAATGTATCAAGAGAAGAGAGGTTATAAATGGAGGAAGGGATGCTACCAGACAACTGATTTAACCCCAATCCCAAGAAGGTTAATTTTTTCAATTGGCCTAGAGAACTGGGGATGTTTCCCATCAAGTTATTACTAAAAAGACTTAGTGCCCGGAGAGACGAAAGGTTCCCTAAGGAAGGAGGGACCTGTCCCGTTACATTATTTTCTTCCAATACAAAGATTTGCAGTTTCGACAACAATCCAATTTCTGAAGGAATTTTACCTACCAACATGTTGCGACTGAAATCCACATTGATAAGGTTGAAGCAATATGATATACTGTGTGGAATACTGCCACTAAACGAGTTATCGTCTAATCGCAATACCTGCAATCTACGCAAATTCCCAATTTGTGGAGGAATTTCATGACTGAAGCTGTTGTTTATCAGCCCCAGCTGCCTTAAAAAACTTAGATTTCCTATGTTTGGGGATAGTTTCCCTACCAGATTTTGAGATTGCAGGTCCAGCTTAGTGACCCTTTGGCGATGTCGTCGGCTGCACGTCACACCATGCCACATGCAAAAGTGCGTGGATTCATTCCAGGAGCTCATCACGTTGTAAGTATTGAGATCTTGCTTTATTTGAGCTTTGATGGCAAGCAGCGCCAACCTATCCGTCGCATTCCCTCCGAGTCCCAATTGCAGGGAGCTACAACAGCAAATAAACACTGCACTGAAAAGCAAGTATATTAAGATTAATTTCAAAACCAAAACCCCCATTCCTGATCTGGTTAACTATATAAGTAGAGAGAGAAGCAGAAAGAAATAGAGAGATGGTTGTTGAGTTGTGAATTTGGTGAGTTCCATTTGTTGCTTGACAAGGAACTTTATAGAGGATAGGATCATAGGAGGAACTTACACGACAGTTTCTGGTTCTTGAAATTCAAATATGAAAAGGAATAAGTCCAAGTAAATGATAACAACTTCGGCTTGTTTTTTTAGACGACTTCACTAGCCTACTTCCACTACTGGGACCTATTGTCTGGCACTTTCGGTACGCCAAGGACCAAGACCATTAGAGCACCTTGACTCCAGAAGCTGACTGGAAACATTTGGCAACCATCCAAAATGAAAAAAACAAATACATGGAATCCTATAGTTTGGTTACATCAGACGTCACGCTGGTGTCAATATGAAAGTTACCTTGCTAGGCGACCCTAGCTATGAACGGAAATTTTGAAGTGTCTACATTTTTTGAGGGGCTGGACTGTGACATTGCTGATTTTCTCACAGTTCCCCTAAAGTACCATTGCAAGAAAGCTTGGTGTGGATGCAACCTTTCTAAAAATTGTAACAGTTACTAGTGAGATCAAGCTTTCTTAATTTTTAAACTTCATGGGGGCTCGAGACTCGAGCATTGATTGAAAATTGTAACATGAAGGTTTAAGTCCCCATTAAAGAACAATATGTCAGTACAAAACCAATTTATAGTACTAGCAAAGTACATTGTAGAAACAATTTCCTGACTCAGAATTTCGTGAGTCATTTCTTAAATTACGTTTCTTGAAGGCATTAGATTAAACGGCATGCCAAACTAGAGCGACTGAATGCAACCATGATCGTATTAATAAGCAAGCACTTCTATCTATCAAATATTAAGGCGGAAGTTAATTTACCACACAATAAATATTTTGTGACTTGCAATTCCATTTTGACATAGGGACACAGCTCAAATAATGACACCAGGAACAGTGATTGTTTAGATTGACCCCTCGAAAAAGAGTAACCAGGCCAAGAGTATACCTGTCAAAAACATGACGACTGTTAGAAAATGCCTGCATATTCTAATACTACGTAGATACGAGGAAAATGAACTTTTATTTCCAATAACAAAACAACAACCTGCCAACACATACAACCCAAAACAACAAAGTAGAAGCCGTTATCAACAAAGTGACCAATTAGTACTACACAGAGAACAGCAATAACACAATGCCTTCTCCAAACCATTCTGATCAGAAACAAGCAGGTACAGAGACTATTCACAATGACAATAATGAAGACATATTACAGGACACATGATATCTACATATCTACACAAAATCCAGTTCTCTGATTTGATAAAAAAAAAATTGTGCACGCGCCAACTGTGGCTACCAGATTCTCATGCAGGGAATCGATTAGGTTCATGAGGTCAAAAAATTAAATCAGAGATCGAGGAGGAGCTTACCCAACAATCAATAGTATCAAGGAAAGGACCCACAATACATATTGATACGTATTGTGTTTAGATTTAACTGGAGTACTAACACGTCCAGGGGGAGCATTTCGTTGGGTTAAACTGGGGGCGGATCAAAAACAAAAATCCAAGAAGAAATCCGGAGACAAATCCTCCAATATGAGCAAAGTTGTCCACGTGTGGTAGAATTCCCACTGCTAAGTTTATTATGATGATGAAAAGGAGAGTAAGCAATGCTGCTAACTGTGGATAGAAATCTGAAACTGTAAGATCAAACGGGTCGTGCACATACTATAAAGAGGTGCATCGTTGAGTATACAGAAACTTTATTTACCTTATTTACATACATTGTCCAATTTGATATGAGCTCTGAAAGCATGCTTCCGAGTAAACCAAAAAGTGCACCAGAAGCACCAACAGAAATACCATATTGAATAATAAGAGCTGAAAGCAAACTCCCACCAAAACCAGACATGAGATATAGGAAACCAATTCGAACTGCAGAAGAACAAATCAGAAAAACATTAGAATTTCAAACCAATTAGTTAAAACAGTTCATCAAAATTGTACATGATGTACAGATGTAGATCAGCATCAAACTATTATTTTTTCAATCTTTTCAAATAGACGGCATCTCAAAACATTTCAAAATGAGGCGCTATGTCTAAATGTACAGGATATCCAAAACAATCCTTGTTCCCACAAATGTGATGGAAAACTGAAATAATCTCTCAGCTTCTGTTTCAAGCAATTTTATTCTATAAAATGAAATACTATGTCTAAAACTAAAGTTTGAACCCCATCTTCGGTGTATAAACTCTTTTCTTTGCTCACCGCTGAATAAAACGTCCTCTTGTTTCCATCAAACCTAGCAACATACTGGTGAAAGTTATAATGCAACCAGCACTACATGACCACTACTCTAGGATTACAATTCAATAAACAAATGCATAGAAATCCTCTGTAGATTAATCACAAGGTAGCTGAAACCATCCGGAAAGTGTTTCTCTTCTAGATTTATGAAAGAAGTTTTGCACTTGGTAACTAATTTATTATTCTACAATTTATGTCGTGTGCTTCATCTTTTACTACAAACATTTATGGATGTGGCTATACATGCATGATAACATACATGAAGCTAAAAATCCAGATGCATACCAAAACCAAATTCTTGCTCAAGCCGAATTCCAATGAATACAAGACTCAGCATATTGGCAAGCATGTGGAAAACTCCAGCATGTAACCACATAAATGAGATCAGCTGCCATCCCTGGTGTCGATGAACCACTCTCTGCACGTCTAGAGCACCCATCTTTTCTAACCTTCAGGATGAAAACACATGAGAAACAAGTTAGATACTTAGATGTGCAGCTGAGACCTATTGACCCTTACGGGGCATGTCTATAGCTCTTATTTCCAAACAGATGATAGCTCCCTCGCCCTTGTAGTGCTACTTTTAGCAGTTATAGACTTTGGATGATACATACTGAAATGAGCACATTAAACAGCTTTAAAGAATGACAAACAAGTCCTTGAAGAACGCATACCCGCTCTTACCAGAGATATTAGGACAAACAATTTCATTTTTCCATAATCATTCTACCATTGACCTCACAGACCAAGGAAAGTCGAACGAAAATTTTGAAACTAAATCTCTAAAGGAACACTACTGTAAAACTTTAACCCTGTAACATATTACAGGGGACATTTTGGTTAACGTATCAATCTAGTCAAGCCAAGTAGTTCGCTACTTGCAACTCTTCAAGCACCCTTCTTCTTTGTTCAAGCATTTTCGATATGCCGACATCAAATACACATCAAGCATTGCCTGAATGTCACTAAATACATAAACCCTCATTACCCGTCAACCTCCTTTAAGTTTCTCAACTAGTCGTAGATTCGCTTCTATATTCACTAGGGTTCCCAAGTCCAACATTGATTAAAAGCAGAATTACATCAAGCTTCATGCAGTTCAACTATTTTCTTTACAAACATATGTAATATAACCAAAATTCTAAATCCATCATAAAATTTACCGAAAAAACGGTAAAAACATAACTTTCACAATTACTCTTACCTAAAAAAGTCTCAACCTTGATTGATCCCACTCTAATTTCACAACAAAACCAATCCAACTATCCAACCCTCCTCATCATAGTTTCACCAAAAACATACAAACGAGATCAACTTACATGAAACGGGTTCGCGGCCACTCCGGCAGTTCCCCACAATCCACAACTAAAATTTTCCAAATTTCCACACGTAAATACCCAATAAATCCCAAAACACAAATTCAATCGAAAACTCCAAATCCCAACGCATAAAAGAGTGAAAGCTTTACATGGTTTTCCTTGAAGGGCTGAAAGGAGAGGCGGCCGAGGAATCGACCAATGCAAGTGTCGGAGTTCTTGGGGCAATCGTTCACGACCATGGTCACCACAAAAACCACAATGTTGGCCACCACAATCGACGGCACCAGCCATGACACCCACCTCTTCAACGGGCTGTAGTCGCTGAACGACCGCCGCGGCGTCGTCGTCTCCGGAGGCTGTCCCGCCGGGTGCACAACTCAAAAACAACAATTGGTAAAATATAGGGACTTGGATTGTCTGCCCTCCTAGTTGTGGTGCCCTTCCATGCTCTCCTATTTTGTGCGGTCACGGTTAAGCCACGTCAATATTTTATATTTTTATTATTTTTTATCTTATTATCTTATTAAAAAATTAATATAAAATATTGACGTGGTTTAACCGTGACCGCACAAAATAGGAGGGCATGGAAGGGCACCATAACTAAGAGGGCAGACAATCCAAGTCCAAAATATAGAACCCAACGTACCAAATGAGATTTTAAATTTTAAATTTTAACTTATTATTTTGATTTTTTTTTTTTTGTATTTTAGTTGCAGAGGATGAGCAAACTGTTGTTTGGTTTTGGCCTGAGAAAGGGAAGCCACACGAATGCCCAGTCCAACTTTTCAACATAATACAACTGGGCAAGCGCATAATACACTCTGAATCGGAAGGAGAAGAAGAAACGGTTACAGTGTGTCAAAGTTTGTTACTTTTTGGTGGCCTAAGTTTTCAAATCATGTTCATATGCAATGCAATACTATTTTCTATTTGATACTGTGTGTGTAAACCATCAATTCTATGTTGTGGGGAGGGTCAAATATCTTTAAAGTTAGTGGATTTCTGATTATTCTTAATATTTAAAGTTGGTGGATTTCTGATTATTCTTAAGATACGTACATCAGATTCCTGTTCCGTCAGTTCCTAACATCCTCAAATATTACGTATGATAATGTATTAAAGTTTGGTGACGATCCAACGGTCTGATCGTCAATTCATATTTTGATCAAGTAATGTCTCATAGTGAAAATTAGGTTCAAACGATCAAATCACGTCATATGAATATTAAATACAAAATCAGGACATCTAATTGATCTTAGAAAGACATTGTTGGCCCACTGGCCACCCGCCACCATACGCACCTCCGAGAGTGGCGGTTTCAGCGAATTGAAACCCAATTTTTCGACTAACTCCAAAAATTACTAAATTTCACAAAAATGTAGATCTCAATGAGTAAAGTAAGTTTCATATCTGTGGCCAAATCCAATTTGGCTGGGAAAAGCCTCAAATTCACTCAAACCCGCCGGAAACCCTAAGATGGGTATTCTTCGATTATATTTCCTCGATGCTCCAACGCCCCTACAATTGATTGGGTCTTGTTCTTGGGTCCAAGGGGAGTTGATTCAGGATGCTGGTGGGTGGTGAAACTAGCCGGAATGGCCGAATCGCCGTCAAATCTCCATGGGTCACCCGCACGGGTTTACATGGTTTTGGACTTAAATATCCTCAAATTTGGGTGGAGATGAAAGATGGGAAATCACTGAGTGTTTTGCAGGTGTTGGATGGTGGTGATTCAACGAAAAAAATGGCAAAATTCTCCAGAATTAAACCAGCTTGATCGTGGTGCACGGGTCGACAAAATGGAGTGGGAATTCCCTTTCCTCATTGGCTGATGGCCTTCTTTTTTTTTTTCTTTTTTTTTCCCCATTCTGATTGGTCCCTCACTCTCTTATCTCCTTGGTCCCTTTCCCACAAGGTGGGAGTTTTAAAATAAATTTAAAATCTATAATTTAGTAACAACTTTAAATGTCCGTAACTATACCGTTAAAACCCGGACTCCCAAATAGCTTGCGCCTATGTGCTCGTGGTTTCGAGATCTATTTGAAAACATTACTTGTGACCTCGAAAGGTCAATGAATCTTAAAGATTAATTACGAAAATTCAAACCCGATAACTATTCGATTTAATTCCCAAAATTTACGGAATTAAAATTAAGTAATAAAAATAACGTAAACGTGAAATACGAATTTAAATTACGAGATACATAATGAATAGTGAAATTCCGGGGACGAGATTTCACATAGTGTCTCTTTCTTGGTCCAGTTTCATAAATAATGCCTAGTTATTGATCCACTTTCATAAATAGTGCCTAGTTATTGATCAACTTTCATAAATAATGTCTAGTTCTTGGTCATGGTTCATAAACATTGTCTAGTTCTTACTCCAGTTTCATAAATAGTATATAGTCCAGTTCATAAATAGTTTCCACTTATTGATTTAGTTTTTGAAATAATGCCTAATTCTTGTTTTCGTTCATAAATAAAGTCTACTTATTGGTCAAGTTTCAAAAATAATGTCTACTTATTAGTCTAGTTTCATGAATAGTGTCTACTTATTGGTCAAGTTTTATAAATAATGTCTACTTATTAGTCTAGTTTCATGAATAGTGTCTACTTATTGGTCAAGTTTTATAAATAGTATTTAATTCTTGGTTCAGTTTCATAAGTTTTGAAGCTTAGACCCTTTTTTGTTCCGCAAAAACACTCATTGCGCCAAAAAGGATGAACCCATAAGTGACCCTTTAGATCAAAACCTTGAAGGGTTTGAGAACTTTGAGTTTTAATGATAAGGACAAAATAAAGGGTAAAGTAAATAGTACTAGGATTGACTTTTTAGTGTAAAAATGTGGTTTTTCGTTAAAGTGAACAGTACCGGGTGCTTTTCGTTAAAGTTCCCTATTTAAAAAGCTATTTTCAATTACCAAATTAAAATTTTCTCACATTTTTTACATACCTACAATAATAAAAGTAGCTCTCCATCCAATTTCTTAAGCTTGGGTGTCATCTTAGAGAAATTTTTTCTTGCGCCCGTAACACAAATGATATACCATATGTTATTATGTAAGTAGTGAGAAATTTTATGTTTATGTTATTAATTTTTTAACACAAGAATCTCACATCTTGTATAGAGACACTTGGTGCAACATCCCGTGTTTCGAACATATTGAAAAATCTCTCATCATCATGACTACTATTAGGAAATAACACCACAAAATTAAAACTGGGGAATATAATTCAATTTGAAGTCTTTTTATTATTCTAAGCAAAAATAAAAAAATAAAAAAAATAAAAATGTATTAATGTAGCTGCAAGAAAAAAGTGAAGTGTGAAAAGGGGGGGGGGGTTGGGAGTGGGAGTGGGAGTGGGACGCCCATTGCAAGTTGGTTTTTCATTTTTCATTTTTATTTTTTATGCTTTTGTCGTTATTATTATATAAAGTTAGTAGGTAATTTTTTATTAAAATATAAAGATTTGAAGCTCGTTTCATTAGTCTTGCTATTTAAAAATTGTAACTATTACTGGTGAGATCAAATTTTCTTAATTTTTAAACTTCATGAAGGCTCAAGTATCTATCTAGCAAGAGAATTTCAAAACTATAGACGTATCCAATTATTAACATCTCCCATACCATATTTTGCCATTCAAACATCATAAAATATTATTAGCAAATTGAGAACAAAATAGTTGAATTATGCAAAATTAACAACAACAAAAAAAAGGGATATTGTGGAGAGGATGTGAATTACTTAAGTCTAAAGAAGGGGAGGAAATTGCATGAACAGTGTTTGTGAGGAATTTCAGTTTATTTACGGCCATGCCATCGGTGTAAAAAAAATAAAAAAAATTCGAAGGGACGCGTGTTGGTCATCGTGAAGAGGGAAGGAGAAGCTAAGCTTTGTCCAGTTACTTCTATTCACCGATCTCAGAAGGGGAGCCCCCTCTTCGCTCTCTCTCTCTCTCTCTCTCCTTCTCTACTGGAAAATCCATAATTTTTCATCTTCCTCTGCTTTTCCTTTCTCTCCGCTCCCCATATCTCTCTCCGTGGAGCCTACAAACCAAGTAGTGACGGTCGACAAGCTTCAAACATGGCGGATGCGTACTGGAGGTACAGCGACGGTTGACAACCGCCGCCGTCGTCGACGAATTCAGCCATCGAAAAAGCATCCTCCCTCTGATTACAGTATGTTGAATTCCTCAAATTTCCCTTTATTTGGGTTTTCTCTCTCCTTTTTGCCTTTGATTGGGGTTTGTAAAATGGGGTTCTTGGGGAATTTAGGGGAATTTATTGAATTAAATTAGAATAAACATGCTGGTGCTAATTCCCTCTTTGTTTGCTCTAATTCTTTATCAGCAAATAGAGAAAATCCTTTCATTTATTTGTTAAGACGATTCGGGACTAAGCGTTTTTTAATATTGTAGAAATCCATATCATACTAATTAGAAACATACTGATGCTATTTGATACGCACGCATCATATATATTATATATACCATTGCAGGAAGATGTTCAACGAATGGTGGATACTGGTTTGAAGGCATATAAATTTTCCATCTCATGGTCAAGACTTATCCCAAGTATGCATGTTCACCAAATTATAACTCAGATTAAACAAAACAAGTAGCTTTCACACTTAAACAATAATCGGTTTGTTTCTCTCAGACGGAAGAGGACCTGTCGATCCAAACGATGTAAGATATTACAACAATCTTATTGATGAACTGATCAGCCCAGGTTACAGTCTATCTAAATTATGTTTCTACGGTTCCCTGCTTATACTATTAAAGAAAGAAAATATCACTTAGTGTTAATAATTTAGTAACTATATTACTTATTATTAAGAATTTAGTAGCTATATTACTTATTATTAATAATTTAGTAGCTATAGTGATCTACAATTCTTTATGTTAATAATTAATTAAGTTGTTTGTTTCAACCAAGAATCGAACCACATGTTACTTTACACTACAGTTATCTCCCACAGGCACTTGACAATGAGTGTGGGGGATGGGTTAGTCGAAAAAATATGTTAGTTCCTAACATTTATGGGTGAGTTTTAAATGGGACATGCAGAAAATGGGATTTGCGATGATCATGATGAAACATTTTTGTGGATGTAGAAAAGACTTCACTGCATCTGTAGATACACGCTTAAAAATTTTTGAGGATAGAGTTTTGCATTGGACTACAATGAATGAGCCTAATGTTTTTATACTTGGAGGTTAAGATATTGGATTTCTTTCGCCACAGTGATGTTCAGCTCCATTTGGTGTCAACTGTTCTAGAGGTAACTCCTCAACCAAGCCGTACATGGCAGCTCATAATATCATGTTATCTCATGCATCAGCTGCTAGATTGTACAAGATAACGTACCAGGTAATTGTCAAACTTTCACTGTCAAGGGCTTCAAGAACTTTTATCTTTGTGATAATTAATTATATACAATCAACTTATTAGTCTTCTGTCCTTAAACACATAATACTCTTGATACAGTTGATGTCTCACAAATTAAGAAGAGAGAATTGAGAGAAGAAAAAAAAGGCAAATTAAGAGGGAAGAAGAATAACTTTACTGGTTTTGTGACTATCATCATTCTTTCATATTTTGTTTTTATGTGTTATGCACGGGCTTGCATGTATCTTTTTAATTTTGTACACACTCCGAATGGTGTTTTGACTTTAACGGTCTAACCCTACCACTAGAGGGAACTAGGGTATCACTCCCCTATGAAATTAAAAAAAAAATTCGCATGTCGATATTGTTGGGGCCACTGTCTTTACTGCATTATCTTTGTTGAAGGAATCTATACAAACACAAAAAGAAAAAGTGAGGAAAAGTGCAACATCGCCTTCTATCACTGGTTGGACTCCTAAATTGTCGATTAAATCCTCTAGTAAAAAATGATCTTCATGGCTAAATCAGTATTTAAACAAAGCGAGTGAATACTATAATCTCCAACCAAGATGCCAGCACATGGTTCCCTATGTTAATAGGTGTCACCGAGAGGAGGTAGTTCAGCATGTTAAATGGAAGCAAAGGAGAAAGATGAAGTAGCAAACCTATACGTTGAACAAACACCAAAAGAAGAAAACGAAAGATCATTCCATGGAGAATAACGAAAACCACAAATGCAAGAATATAAGCTCAGATCAATTTTTTTTGTTTTTATATAACAGATGCATCAACTAACAGAATTTTAATATAATAAGATTTAAAAAATGTGGGGTTTATGTAGAAAATGTAAGGTGTATGTTGAGAATGTGGGGTATGAGGTTATTATGGGAAAGTATGTGGTGTTTGTTAAGAAAATTTTTAGTTGAAAAAACAATGTGGGGTGTATTAAGGATGTGATGTTTATTCAACAAGATGTGGGGTGTAAATATAATAAGTCTAAAGAAAATTGTTTTCAATAAATGTTTTTAAGAAATGTTTTGCGAAATGATGGATTTTTTTTAATAGAATACCAAACAGACTCTTAGATTTCCTATGCATGGGGATGGAAACCCTTTTCGATCCTAGCTCCAATTTTGTGACCCTTGGTTGATGCCGTCGACTGCATGTAACGCCCTGCCACCGGCTAAAGTGAACGGAATCATTCCCGGAGTTGAGTACATTATTAGGTTCTTTGCTGATTTGGGCCTTGATGGCTAGCAGTGCCAACCCATCGTCTTCGTTCCAGGTTGCAAATGTGTGGAGCTCCCACAACAAACAAATATTGCATTGAAAAGTATGTATGTTAAGTTAAGATCAAATTGAAAAGTGTCGATCGAGTTGCTTCCGAGCACCATTTGAACGAAAGCGGGCAACGGCACTCAGGCAAAGGCTTTCCTTTTCAAATCCGCATATAATTCTTACAGAATTATTAAAAGCGGCTCAATATATCAAACTCATTTTGTAGAAACGTATGACTCACACTTTTAGTGAACTCATGATAGTGTAGCACTAGTGTTATAGGTATTAAACTCAGGCAACCGGATTCTTATATATATATATATATATATATATATGTATGTATGTATATTACACTCACTCAAACTATTGTAAAAGGCTTACTGTTCAATAAAGATAAGAAATTAACGGAAATCCATATTTGTTTTGTTATCCAATTGTTATCCAATAAATTGATGAATGTTATTCAGTTAAATGCTAAAATACTGACAATGTTAATTATATGGTTAAACGAATTTTTATTTAGTTGATTGTTTTTTTAAAGTTGATTGATGAACCAAAAAGTAGACATATCACATATGTCCTATCATCTTACAACATTGCAAAATTAGGGGGAGAGCCGAGAAGGTAGAGAGCAAATATCCGACCAAGAGGATCCGTCACATCCCACATTCAACAAACTTGGGTATGGTGAGTAAATTGCGCGTTTAAGTAGTTGGATATGGTGAATAAATTTCATAGTTTCGGAATGAGTTTCAAGTTTCAACTGTCATGAATAGTAGAAAAAGAGATACAAGGGCAGTAAAAGAATGAAAAGAATAATGACAATGATAACCATTGCTTGGTGAATACACAAGACTATTTTTACCCAACAAAAAACAAAAGAGAAAGAATACTTCCTATATGAATGAAGCATATCAATCAACATTCTATCAACTCTGAAATCTGTACATGTATGGTCAACTGCAAAGCTCAGCACATAGCTGCTGAGTCCGGGAGGGGCTGGGATCCGACAACGAATATGTTCCATTTCTACCGTTGCTTACGCACGTTAAGTTCAGCTGATTCCCTATCTGGCTCGACTGCAAGATTGGTGCATATATGCATATAAAGAACAATATGTCAGTACAAAATCAAATTATAGTACTAACAAAGTACATTGTAGAAGCAATTTCCTGACTCGGAATTTCGTGAGTCATTTCTTAAATTACACTTCTTTAAGGCATTAGATTAAACGGCATGCCAAACTAGAACGACTGAATGCAACCATGATCATATTAATAAGCAAGCACTTCTATCCATCAAATATTAAGGCGGAAGTTAATATGCACAAAAAAGAAGTACAGCATATTACCAAACAATAAATATTTTGTGACTTGCAATTCCATTTTGACGTAGGGACACAGCTCAAATAATGACACCAGGAGCAGTGATTGTTTAGATTGACCCCTCGAAAAAGAGTAACCAGGCCAAGAGTATACCTGTCAAAAACATGACGACTGTTAGAAAATGCCTGCCACGCAGATACGAGGAAAATGAACTTTTATTTCCAATAACAAAACAACAAAGTACTGCCAACACATACAACCCAAAACAACAAAGTAGAAGCCGCTATCAAAAAAGTGACCAATTAGTACTACAGAGAGAATAGCGATAACACAATGCCTTCTCCAAACCATTCTGATTAGAAACAAGCATATACAAAGACTATTCGCAATGACAATAATGAAGACATATTACAGGACACATGATATCTACATATCTACACAAAGTCCAGTTCTCTGATTTGATAATAAAAAAATTGCACACGTCAACCATGGCTACCAGATTCTCATGCAGGGAATCAATTAGGTTCATGAAGTCAAACAATTAAATTTCAGAGATCGAGGGAAGCTTACCCAACAATCAATAGTATCAAAGAGAGGACCCACAATACATATTGATACGTCTTGTGTTTAGATTTAACTGGAGTACTAACACGTCCAGGGGGAGCATTACGTTGGGTAAGCCATTTAAACTGGGGGCGGATCAAAAACAAAAATCCAAGAAGAAATCCGGAGACAAATCCTCCAATATGAGCAAAGTTGTCCACATGTGGTAGAATTCCCACTGCTAAGTTTATTATGATGATGAAAAGGAGAGTAAGCAATGCTGCTAACTGCAGATAGAAATCTGAAACTGTAAGATCAAAGGGTCGTGCACATACTATAAAAAGAGGTGCATCATTGAGTATACAGAAACTTTATTTACCTTATTTACATACATTGTCCAATTTGATATGAGCTCTGAAAGCATGCTTCCTAGTAAACCAAAAAGTGCACCAGAAGCACCAACAGAAATACCATATTGAATAAAAAGAGCTGAAAGCAAACTCCCACCAAAACCAGACATGAGATATAGGAAACCAATTCGAACTGCAGAAGAACAAATAAAAAAAACATTAGAATTTCAAACCAAATAGTTAAAACAGTTCATCAAAACAACTGTTCATGATGTAGATCAGCATCAAACCTTTTTTTTTTTCAATCTTTTCAAATAGGCAGCATCTCAAAACATTTCAAAATGAGGCGCTATGTCTACATGTACAGGATATCCAAAACAATCCTTGTTCCCACAGATGTGATGTAAAACTAAAATAATCTCTCAGCTTCTATTTCAAGCAATTTTATTCTGTAAAATGGAATACTATGCCTAAAACTAAAGTTTGAACCCCATCTTCGGTGTATAAACTCCTCTTTGCTCACCACTGAATAAAACGCCCTCTTGTTTCCATAAAACCTAGCAACATACTGGTGTAAGTTATAATGCAACCAGCACCACATGACCACTATTCTAGGATTACAATTCAATAAACAAATGCATAGAAATCCTCTGTAGATTAATCACAAGGTAGCTAAAGCCACCCGGAAAGTGTTTCTCTTCTAGATTATGAGAGAAGTTTTGCTCTTGGTAACTAATTTATTATTCTACAATTTATGTCATGTGCTTTATCTTTTACTACAAACATTTATGGATGTGGCTATACATGCATGATAACATACATGAAACTAAAAATCCCGATGCATACCAAATCCAAATTCTTGCTCAAGCCGAATTCCAATGAATACAAGACTCAGCATATTGGCAAGCACATGGAAAACTCCAGCATGTAACCACATACAAGAGATCAGCCGCCATCCCTGGTGTTGATGAACCACTCTCTGCGCGTCCAGAGCACCCATCTTTTCCAATCTTCAGGATGAAAACACATGAGAAACAAGTTAGATATGCAACTGAGACCTATTGACCCTTAAGGGGCATGTCTATAGCTGTTATTTCCAAACAGATGACAGCTCCCCCGCCCTTGTAGTGCTACTTTTAGCAATTATAGACTTTGGATGATGCATACTGAAATGAGCACATTAAACAGCTCAATAGAATGACAAACAAGTCCTTGAAGAATGCATACCTGCTATTACCAGAGATATTAAGACAAAACAATTTCATTTGTCCATAATCATTCTACCATTGGCCTCACAGAGCAAGGAAAGTCGAACGAAAATTTTGAAACTAAGTCGCTAAAGAACACTGATGTAAAACTTTAATCATGTAACACATTACACTGTACATTTTGATTAACATAGCAATCTAATCAAACCAAGTAGTTCACTACATGCCACTCTTCGAGCACCTTTCTTCTTTGCTCAAGCATTATGCCGACATCAAATAAACATCAAGCATTGCCTGAATGTCACAAAATACCTAAAACCCTCATTACCCGTCAAGCTCCTCTTTCTCAACTAATCGTAGATTTGCTTCTATATTCACTTTCCCAAGTCCAACATTGATTAAAAGCAGAATTGCATCAAGCTTCATGTAGTTCAAATATTTTCTTTACAAATATATCTAATATAACCAAAATTCCAAATCCACCAAGCCACAAAATTTACCAAAAAAATTGTAAAAACATACCTTTCACAAAATGTCTCAACCTTGCTTGATCCCACTCTAATTTCACAAAAAAAAATAAAAAATAAACCCCAGTCCAACTATCCAACGCTCCTCATCATAATTTCACCAAAAATACACAAGCGAAAGCAAAACGTGTTCACCGCCACTGCGTCAGTTCCCCAAATTCCACAACTAAAATTTTCAAATTTCCACATGCAAGCATCCAACAAATCCCAGAACACAAATTTCAATCCAAAACTGCAAACCCCAACAAATTTAAACAAAGAGAAACTAATAAAAGAGTGAAGGTTTACGTGGTTGAAGACGGCCCAAGAAGTGGGTTTTCCTTGAAGGGTTGAAAGGAGAGGCGGCCAAGGAACCGACCAATGCAAGTGTCGGAGTTATTGGGGCAATCGTTCACAAACATCGTCACCACAAAAACCACAATGTTGGCCACCACAATCGACGGCACCAGCCATGACACCCACCTCTTCAACGGGCTGTAGTCGCTGAACGACCGCCGAGGCGTCGTCGTCTCCGGAGGTTGTCCCCCAGGGTGCACAACGTTGTCGCTCCGCCGTGGACTCACCACCTTTATCTCTAAGCTGCTCGGCGCAGCAAATTGGCCTCTCTCCATAAAAATCTCCCCTTTTTTCGTTTTATCGTCTTCAATCAAGGATTTTGATTCAGACCCAGAAACCCCATTTGGGTTTTGATTCGAATCTCATCGAAATCAAAATGTGGGACAAAATTGAATGAAATGAGTTTTGAATTTTGCCTCCTTTTTTTTTTTTACTTTTTTCCTACTTTTTGGGGTTCTTTTTTTAAAAGAGGAATTCATCAATTTCCCCCCTAAACTTGTGACTATTGGTCAATTTCCCCCCTTAACTTTAATTTTGGTCAATTTCTCCCCTCAACTTTCATAATTAATCAATTTCCCCCCTCAACTTTAATTTGGCCAATTTTCCCCCTCAACTCTCATAATTAGTCAATTTGCACCCTACTATTAATTTTTTTTTTAATTTTCCATCTATTCTTTTTTTTTCAATCTTTCTAATAATTTCCAACAAAGTACTAAAATTAACATAAACTCACATGCATAATATAGGGTAAAATGTACAAAAGCATAATATAATTAGTATGTGATATGGGTTGATTATAAGAAAAAGTTATGAATCGGGTTTAAAGCATGTAGAAGAAGAAATAATAACAAAAAGACATAATAATCCTAAACTCATGGATCAGACCTATTTCAATAAAATAGGTAATAAAGGAGTCTAAAATTATGAATTGACTCGCCATTTTTGCATTAAAGCTCGATTCTCTGCAATTTACTTGAACTTAGCTTTCACTTTTATAAAGAGAATTGTATTCACATACAAAAATGTACGCATCAATCCTTTTCGTTATCAATTTTGTATAGTAAAAAATCAAATAAAATTACTCTATATTGATTTATTATGACTAATAATACTATCTATGATAAATTATAAAATTCTAAATTTTAATCTATTTGTAATAGGATAAAGATATAGGAAAATGATTAACATACATCTTATTTAGTTTCTTACACACACTTGTTTAATTATGATCAAATTAAAAAATTAATAGTAGGGTGCAAATTGACTAATTATGAGAGTTGATGGGGAAAATTGGCCAAATTAAAGTTGAGGGGGGAAATTGACTAATTATGAGAGTTGAGGGGGGAAATTGGCCAAAATTAAAGTTGAGGGGGGGAAATTGGCCAATAGTCACAAGTTGAGGGGGGGAATTGATGAATACCTCTTTAAAAAATAATTTATGTTTCTTGGGTTGGAGGGGAATGTGAAAGCTTTATGGTTGAGTAGTGTTAGCTTTGTGATTAAGATTTTTCTGGAAAGTGTTTGTGGGATCTGCTTTGGTTTCAAGTTATGAACAAACTGTTCTTTTGGGTACGTAGTCTTGGTTATCTGTGTCTACTTTGTTTTCCTTCTTCTTTTGTTCTTGTTTGATTTTCTTATTAGTAGGTTAATTACATCGCCAGTTTTGTAATTATGCAGATTGTCATGTGGTACCAAGTATTGTTGTTGCCATTTTGCTATTTAAGACCTGTGTAAATTTTTTCGTCAATTTCTATATTTGTTAAGATTTGTTTAATAGCCCATTTGGCACAAGCAATAATGCGCCAAGAGGGTATTCGTGATTTTGAGTGGTAGATTGTTATTGTGAATACAATATTCTTTTTCAACTTAATGCATTCTGGGTTCAAACTCTCTCGTTCTCTTAGTACAAAAAAAAAAAGGAGGGGAATTCGTGAGTCTCTTCTAGCAAGAATTTTAGTTAAAAGGTTATGTTGAAGATGTCTTGCAATTAGTGTTCGAATGTCTTGCATATTAGCTAATTAGTGTTTGTCAATTGTACGAGTTAATTTGAAATAGAAATAAGAATGACACGAAAAGATTAAAGACACTTCTCACCTCCCATTTAATTTACATACTAGGGTAAAAGACTGTTTACCACCCTCATGTTTCGTAGTTTTCAACATTTAGTACATCAAGTTTTTTTCGTCCCAGAGTCATACCTAAAGTGTAAATTTTGGGACAGTCTCATACATCTGTTAGTCAAACTGTTAGTTCTCCTGTTAAGTGATGACGTGGCGCCCTGATTGGACGCCACGTGTCATTAAAAAATAAAAAATGTATTTAAATAAAAATAATATTAAAAATTATTTAAATAAATATTAAAATAATAAAAAAAAAAAATTTCTTCTTCTCTTCTTCTTTTTTTTTTTTTCATCTTCTTCTTCTTCTGGGTTCGATTTCTTTTTTTTTTTTTTCCTTCTTCCTCCTCCTCCTTCTTTTTCTTCCTTCTCCTTCCTCCTCCTTCTTCTCCTTTTTCTTCTTCTTCTGGGTTCGGTTTCTCTTTTTTTTTTTTTTTCTTCTTCTTCTTCTTTTGGGTTCGGTTTCTCTTTTTTTTTTTTTTTTTTTCCTTCTTCCTCCTCCTTCTCCTTCTTCTTCCTTCTCCTTCCTCCTCCTTCTTCTTCTCCTTCTTCTTCTTCCTTCTCCTTCCTCCTCATTCTTCTTCTCCTTCTTCTTCCTTCTTCTTCCTCTTCTTTTCTGGGTTCGGTTTTTTTTTTTTTTTTTTCTGTTTTTTTCCTTCTCCTCCTTCCTTCTTAAGAAGGAAGAAGAAGGAGAAGAAGAATGAGGAGGAAGGAGAAGGAAGAAGAAGAAGGAGGAGGAAGGAGAAGGAAGAAGAAGGAGAAGGAGGAGGAAGAAGAAAAAAAAAAAAAAGAAAAAAAAAAAGAGAGAACCGAACCCAGAAGAAGAAGAAGAAGAAGAAGAAGAAGAAGAAGAAGAAAAAGAAGAAGAAGAAGAAGAGAAGAAGGAAAAAAAAATATTTTATTATTTAAATATTATTTAATATTATTTTTATTTAAATAAATTTTTTATTTTTTTAATGACACGTGGCGTCCAATTAGGGCGCCACGTCATCACTTAAC
The DNA here is from genome assembly GCF_042453785.1 of Malus domestica. Classification (NCBI taxonomy): domain Eukaryota; kingdom Viridiplantae; phylum Streptophyta; class Magnoliopsida; order Rosales; family Rosaceae; genus Malus; species Malus domestica. The sequence continues at coordinate 8,151,885 of NC_091671.1, read as the reverse complement.
GGGAGAACTAACAATTTGACTAACAGATGTATGACTCTGGGACGAAAAAAACTTGATGTACTAAATGTTGAAAACCACGAAACATGAGGGTGGTAACACAGTCTTTTACCCTACATACTAATTTCATTACATGACGCAAACCTTCTCATTCGGTAATAAGTTCATGACTCGTCGATTGAGAAATTCCAAAATTATCCAAAGTTGTTTGGAAATAGAAATTGATTCTTGGTTTTAAGGTGGTTCTACTACTTGAACAAAATTTTGATTAATTGAATTTATTTTTTGTTCCGGTTTACAACGAGGCATAAGCTTCCAAAAAAAAAAAACGTAAGAATATCACGAGGCACAAGACTCCAGCTATGTCTGCAACTAGCAATCAACGACAAGAATAAGGAGTTTGCTAAAAAAGACTGAACACAAACTGCATGATAAATCCAAATGAGCTAAATCATTAGCAACATAATTATTTTTCACAAAATTTTGATTAATTGAATAATTATGAAGAAAGAAGGAAATGGAAAACTTTAAGAAAACGCATTAGTAAAAGCAAAGTCCAAAACCTTCCAATCACGCTATTATTTGCCCTACACGCAATTACTTGCCCTACCAAACGAGGAAAGTTTAGGAATAATCAAAACCACGTTGCCAAACAAGTACTTGGAGTTGAAGACTTCGTTTGGCATAAATTTTAAGAAAAACTAACGAAAAATCCAAAAAAACTTCTTTTTAATGAAAAGTCATTTTTAAAGGTATAGTGAATAGTACCAAGAAAATGTATAAATGTGGTTTTTCGTTAAAAGTGAACAGTACCGGAAGTGTTTTGTTAAAACTCCCATCATTTTATCCTTTGTTTCTGTCTGCAGATTAAGACATATATCCACCTTAGGTTAAACATCTGCAGGTTAAAGAAGAAGAAAAAGCACAGAATTGCAGGTTAAAACAAATTGAAGGAAGAAGAAAAAACAGAAGTGCCAGCATAGGTTTTAGCTAGATTTTTTTTTTAAACAAGCAATATTATCTATGAGAAGGGGTGGTCTTAACCTTACAATGGGCTAACAATAATGTGGTTCAAACTCTCCTTTGGCGAGAATCGGACTTGAGACCTCTCACTTACAAGTGAAAATGAATACCACTAGATCGTAGCATTGTTCTAAAAATCCCTGCCTAGCTCCGCCTAGGCCCCGATTAATGCCTAGGTGTTTGAAAATTAAGAAAGGGTGCCTAGACCTGCTGAGGCGTCCGCCTAGGCACCCGCCTAGCCCGCCCAAACACGCCTAGGTCGTGACTCACTTAGACAAAAAATAGATAACTTTCATTTTGCATTTTATTTTTTTCCATAAATTGTAAGAAACTTGTTGCATACTTAAATGAACACACATTGTATCCTTATTCCCATGTTTTCATTATGTTCCAATACTTCATAATATATATGTCATTCTATTTTGTAGGTTATGATGAAATTATATATATTTAAAGTATAAACAAACACTTATTTACACAAAATATAATAGATTTACTTAAATCCACCTAGTCCGCCTAGCCGCCTAGGCGCTAGGCTCTAGCTTGCCGCCCAATCAACGCCTAGCGTATTTTAGAACCTTAGACCGTAGTCCAAGTGGCATGTTGTAGCTAGATTTATATTGTAGTATATGTGGTGGTTTTAATTGTTTGGATTAATGTTGATGCATGCTGGTTTTTCAGTCACCTTCTTTGATTAACTAGTTTTTCTTGTGCTTGAGTTTTAACGATAATGATAAAATAAAGGGTAAAGTGAATAGTACCATGATTGACTTTTTAGTGTAAAAATGTGGTTTTTCGTTAAAGTGAACAGTACCGGGAATTTTTCGTTACAGTTCCCTAAAATTAAATGTTGGCTGGTCATTGTAAAAGTTTAAATATAAAAACATTGACTATTCAGTTATTAACCATTTTGATATTATTTTCTAACAATCACTCATTCTTAAAAGTTAAAACCAACATTCTTAAGGCTAAAGAGTCAGGTAGAAAAGGGAGGAAAGTTCTCCGTTCCTGGTTCTCCTGTAACTAGATCCTCCTGGACTATCTTTGAGTGTGGTTTGAACTATTGATTTATGTAATTAGAAGTAACCAATTAGGTTTCAGATGAAACCTAGAAATCGATCACATATTTTGATTCCTGTATATCCGCTTATGTGGTACTTTATTATATGATATCTATATAAGAATTATACGACATATATATAAGATCCATTTGTATAGATATCATCATCTACATTCAGAAAGTCGTACGCTTCGGAAGAAGCTTGTACAGTTTGGGAAGGGGTTTTGATTGATCAAAAAATAAGAATCTACTTCAACAGATATGCTCTTAGGCATGGCCATACATAACATAGAAATCACACTTGGAAGGGGTGGACAATTAGCTAGAGCAGCAGGTGTTGTAACAAAACTGATTGCAAAAGAGGGGAAATCGCCACATTAAAATTACCTTATGGGGGGTTTGTGTATGTCCAAAAACTGCTTAGCAACCGTCATACAAGTGGGGAATGTTGGGGTGAGCCATAAAAATTTGGGTAATGCCGGATCTAAATGGATGGGCAAGTGTCCTGTAGTATTCTAAAATCATATTAAATTTGTTACTTAGTAATATAATTTAGTGTTATACTTCTTCATTTCTTAGTGTAAATATATTGTTGTATTAAAAAAAAGGGTAAAAGACTGTTTACCACCATCATGTTTCGTGGTTTTCAACATTTAGTACATCAAGTTTTTTTCGTCCCAGAGTCATACCTAAAGTGTAAATTTTGGGACAGTCTCATACATCTGTTAGTCAAACTGTTAGTTCTCCCGTTAAGTGATGACGTGGCGCTCTGATTGGACGCCACGTGTCATTAAAAAAATAAAAAATTTATTTAAATAAAAATAATATTAAAAAATATTTAAATAATAAAATATTAAAATAATAATAAAAAAAAAATTTTTTCTTCTTCTCTTCTTCTTCTTTTTTTTTTCTTTTTCCTCTTCTTCTTCTGGGTTCAGTTTTTTTTTTTTTTTTTTTTTTTTTTTCTTCTTCCTCCTCCTCCTTCTCCTTCTTCTTCTCCTTCTTCTTCTTCTTCTGGGTTCGGTTTCTCTCTTTTTTTTTTTTCTTCTTCTTCTTCTTCCTCCTCTTTCTCCTTCTTCTTCCTTCTCTTTCCTCCTTCTTCTCCTTCTTCTTCTTCTGGGTTCGGTTTCTCCTTTTTTTTTTTTTTTTTTCCTTCTTCCTCCTCCTTCTTCTTCCTTCTCCTTCCCCCTCCTTCTTCTTCTCCTTCTTCTTCTTCCTTCTCCTTCCTCCTCATTCTTCTTCTCCTTCTTCTTCCTTTTTCTTTTCTAGGTTCGGTTTTTTTTTTTTTTTTTCTGTTTTTTTCCTTCTCCTCCTTCCTTCTTAAGAAGGAAGAAGAAGGAGAAGAAGAATGAGGAGGAAGGAGAAGGAAGAAGAAGAAGGAGGAGGAAGGAGAAGGAAGAAGAAGGAGAAGGAGGAGGAAGAAGTAAAAAAAAAGAAAAAAAAAAGAGAGAGAACCGAACCCAGAAGAAGAAGAAGAAGAAGAAGAAGAAGAAAAGAAGAAGAAGAAGAAGAGAAGACGGAAAAAGAAAATATTTTTTTATTATTTTATTATTTAAATATTTTTTAATATTATTTTTATTTAAATATTTTTTTTATTTTTTAATGACACGTGGCGTCCAATCAGGGTGCCACGTCATCACTTAACGGGAGAACTAACAGTTTGACTAACAGATGTATGAGACTGTCCCAAAATTTACACTTTAGGTATGACTCTGAGACGAAAAAAACTTGATATACTAAATGTTGAAAACTACGAAACATGAGGGTGGTAAACAGTCTTTTACCCTAAAAAAAATTATACCAAATTTACATGTGACCCGTTATAAATTCAAACTCGTTCACGTTGTGTTGAATTTAGACCGACCAAACCAAAACTAGGACCAATTAATTCGGTTTGGTGTATTTTATGATAATTTATTTGGGGATAATGATAAGCACATATGCTTTTTAATTTCGCACACACTAAATTTTCTCGAAAAATTGGTCATATTGATGAATCTACAGAGGCCCAATGATGAACTAACTAAACGCTAAACATATTGTTGAACCAAGTAATTTTGCTAAAATATTAAGTTTGAAGTGATTTTCACTAAAATATAATGGTTTCCAAGAAAATGTGTTTTTTATTGAGTAGTAACAATATGCATTACAATTTCAACGTGCACTAAAATTCAACACAATAATTACGCGTTTACGTAACGATAATGAAAATAGGAGGAATTGAATTGAGGATGAATTGAATTGAGGAGGAGTTGGAATAAGGAGAAGTCAAAATCGGATTCCTGTTGAAATTGTTTACTTAAATGTTTTGGAATCGGAATACAATTTCATAAAATTGTTTATTAATTCAGCAGAATCGGAATATAAATCAGTATGATTACTAAAATGCCCTTGTCCCAAATCAAATATTTTATGTACTTTAATAGGTTTATAAATGATAGTCTTGGAAATAAAAAAAGTAAGTGAGGGCATAAAGGGAACAAAACTATCATTCCCATTGCCCAAACAAGGAGGAATTGGATTACCACCTATATCTAGGGAATCCAATTCCACCAATACAAGGAATTGAATTCTAAAATTTGTGTGGCCCCCACTGCTTTTTTTATTCCTCCATATTTAGTAAACACCAGAATACTCCGTAATCGGAATTCAATTCCACATTCTCATTCCGATTACGGATACGTAAACACGCCCTAAGAGTATGTATTAGTATTGCATCTTAGGGTGGCGCTTCAATGGCTTTACCGACCAACTCAACCGAATTTGGTTGGGTTGGGCTATTCGGTTGAGTTGGGCTAGGTTGTAAACTTCATATATTTATTTTTGAGTAAAATTCCGACCACACAATCCGACCACCCGTTCACCAAGTAGGTTGGGTTGAAGTATTATTAACCCGTTGAAACTGCCCCACCAAAATATCAACAATTCTTAAACATATATACATATACATATACATATACATATAACCACACTTGTTTGTTTCTACTTTATTTCAGTAATGAATTTAAATATCAAGTAACAAGTAATGATTCTATAACACTAAATTCACATGATTTAAAGTTAATATGACATGTATTTTAGACTCTTTTTGTTATTCATACTCACTTTAGGAATAAGAAGGAAAGAAAATAATTCCAACTTGTGGAACTCGCCCAATCCAACCTGCCTTAGAATAGTTTGGGTTGGGTTGGTTTGCCCATTTTCTTGAGTTGAAATTAGTTCCAATAATACCAACTCAAGCCTATTGGGTTGATCAAATGGTTGAAGTCTAACCAGACCAACCCACCCAATGCCCGCCTCCTAGGGTTCAAGTCTAACATGACCAACCCACCCAACGCCCATCCCTAGGGTTGAAGTCTAACCCAACGAACCAACTCAATGCCCACCCCTATCAGCACTAATTTAAAAGAGTACATAATGACATTTTCTGAATTGTTAGTAGCAAAAACTAATAATCATTTTAGAAATAACCCATCAAGTTCAAGGTTTTGATCCAACGGCCAGTGGTAGCATGTGACAAAAGGAAAAGGCATTGCTACTGAAAGTGATCGAGTCATGTATAATTGCTTAGCAACGTCCCCAATTAGATCTCAATATTTCTCTCTTCCGATCCACTTTCCAAACAATCCGGACATCAATTTTTTCTGCAGAAACACATACAAGCCTTTTCAAACCCCATGCATTTCATTTTCTTGCTTCTAAATGCATCTAATTCCACACTAAATATTCATCTTTTAATCAAAAACACCATTAATCTTCTGATATTCCTCTTTTTTTCTCACATGGGTTGGTTCCGTTTCTTGCACCTGTCACACTGTTCCATAGAGTTTTCTTAATCCTCATTGATCCAAGATTTACACAAGGTAGACAATTACGACGGCTTATCGGAGAAGGTTACGAACGAGGGCCTTTCGTGACACCATGGGAAGGCATTTCGTGACGTTTTCAGCGTGCCGCAATCAATACTGGTTTGTATGTGCCTCATTCCTTATCTGGTTTCTATTGCTTTGTGTATACCACTCGCAGTTCATGGTAGGAAAGAGCCTGATTGCATTGTTAGGTAATCACAATATCAACATTTCTTTCGATGTTGCTAGTGAGTCTGATAATCTCGTTGACTCGGTTTCTCTGCCCGAAGAAATCAATGAAAGTAGTAGCAGAAAATCTAGAGATGATGCTCATATGAACATTGTTTTCAATGACCGAAGTGGTGGGGATTTTAATCTGAGAACGAAAGATGTTTTCGGAATCACAGAACATGGCTTTGAAAAATTTGGGCACCTTTCTAAGAAGGAATCAGAGCCTCGTGACAGAAATGATCAAGCACGCGATCTGTGCGAAAATAAAGCTCAATCCGAGAAAGGGGATGATGCCGTTGAGCCAGAAGAACATGTGGTTAAAAGGGTTGAATCGGATTCGGAATCCGTTTCTGAATCATGATTAGGTAAATACATTTATGTTCATGACATCCCTAGCAAGCTTAACAAGGACTTGTTGAAGAAATGTGGTTCGCTTAGCAATTGGACTGACATGTGTGAGCTCGCATCAAACTTTGGTCTTGGTCCCCATCTTTCGAATTTTGAAAAAGTTTACTCAAACACTGGTTGGTTTGCTACAAATTGTTTGACAAAAAACTCATCCCTAGCTTCAGCCATTTTCGTACCTTATTACGCTGGCCTAGACGTCGCACGCTACCTTTGGGGACCGAGCATTTCCATGAGAGATTCTGGCTCGCTTGAGATTGCGAAATGGCTGAGGGAAAAACCAGAGTGGAAGAAAATGTGGGGGAGAGATCATTTTATGGTGGCAGGAAGAATTACTTGGGATTTTCGGAGATGGACTGACAAGGATTCGGAGTGGGGAACGAAGCTTATGCTCTTGCCCGAATCGAAAAACATGACAATGTTGGCAATGGAATCCAGCCCTTGGAACAGCAATGACTTTGCCATACCATATCCAACGTACTTCCACCCTTCAAAAGACATTGAGGTGTTCCAATGGCAGAACCGAATGAGGAAGCAGAAGCGGCCCATATTGTTCTCCTTCGCTGGAGGCCCTAGACCTAATCTCCAAAACTCAATCCGCAACGAAATCATAGACCAATGCAGGGCAGCAAGGAGAAAATGCAAGCTCCTAGAATGCACATCCGGTCCGGACAAGTGCCACAAGCCGATTTTTGTCATGAAAATGTTCCAAGGCTCCGTCTTCTGCCTGCAGCCTCCCGGGGACTCTCTAACCCGAAGATCAATCTTCGATTCAATCCTCGCAGGCTGCATTCCTGTGTTCTTCCACCCAGGGTCCGCGTACGTTCAATACCTATGGCATCTCCCCAAGGACTACACCAAATACTAAGTCCTCATACCGGCATTCGACATAAAGAAAGGGAAGGTGAGCATTGAGAGGACACTCAATAACATTCTGAGGCAGAAAGTTTACGACATGAGAGAGGAGGTTGTGAAGCTAATTCCGAGAGTGATATACGCCGATCCAGGCTCTAGATTGGAGACGCTGGAGGATGCATTCGACATTGCGGTTAAAGGGGTTCTTGAGAGAGTGGAAACAATTAGGAAGGACATGAGAGAAGGGAAGAACACAAGCTTCGATTACGTAGAGAAAGTGAGTTGGAAGTACAATTTGTTTGGGACTGTGGAGGAACATGAGTGGGATCCTTTCTTTGAGAGACAACATTTTTAAATCTTGCCTTAGCTAGGCAGATGAGAGTCTCTAGTTTAATCAAATCAAAGAAACGGTAAACTAGTTTGTTCTTTTTCTCTCACACGTACAATTTATTGGTGTTTGGAATCACTGAGCTTCAACTTTGGAATTCTTTCATCATTGGTACTTTGACAAGATCAATATAACTTAAATATATTTTGAGACATGACAAAACGGATCTTCAGAATAGTTATCATGCACTTCTTATAATGCTCGTATTTTTACAGAGAAAGAGTTTGAAAAGACTTGTTTAGAGTGAAATAACAATTCCCTTATTGAAATCATGTCGCAAAGTCCTCCATCTTCCTTTGCCAAATAAAGAGTGCAATCTTATTTATCTTGATCACATCATCAATGATCCATATAACATTTTATACGTCAAGCTTCTTAAACCACACTTCTGCTCTTTCAAAGCACTGCATTAATATAATTTTCCTTTATGTATACTTACTGTCTTTTTTACTATGATTACTTCTTTTAACACTATCTAACATCTGTTGTATCATTTCGTAACCGGTCTTGATAAGGAATTACATTTTTATCTACCACTTTATGCGCTACATATTTTTCCAAGGAAACGATTCTATCTTCTATACTTTCTAGCTTTTGCATAATCTCAATTAAAAAATAATTTTACACTATTAATCATTTTAATTGTTTCTTTAGCTGCAGCACCCGATGCTTGCAGTTTACTAAAAACCATCCCCGGTGGGTAAGGAATTCTAGATATTTGTGCATAGAAAAACTCCTTTGTGCGAAGTGCTTAACTTGCATGTATTTTAAACGTAATTAAACAGTTACATAAACGTATTTAACAACCAAGCGTTTGTAGTCCAACGGTTAGGATAATTGCCTTCCAAGCAATAGACCCGGGTTCGACTCCCGGCAAACGCAATTGTTTTTTATTTTTAATTTTTTTTTTCTTTTGTGAAAACGACGTCACGTAGAGAAGTATCCTCTCCCACTTTCGGACCTCAAAACCATCGAACCACAGCCAATCAAACCGACCAGATATTTACCCGCCAAAACCATTTCCGTGGCCCAAACTCTCTCTCGCCCCCCCCCCTCCCGCCCCTCTCCCAACCGCTTACTTCAGAGCGTGACCTTCCACACTCCAATTTCATGGCGGCCACGAGCGCCTCCTTCACTCCACACTTGGTGGGGTCCACAGTCCCCGAACTTTCCAGAAACCCTAGAACCACCGGAGCTCCGTTCTCCGTCCGAATCTCCTCAGGCAGTAACTACCCGACGACCCGCGATAAGCTCTCCGAGGGCCCCTACTGCATCTACGTCGGCCCGATCGAAACCGCCAGCAAAGAAACCCTCGAAGCCCTCCACCGTCAGGTAAATCCCCCTTCTTCCCTTTTCCCTTTTTTTTTTTTTTTCTTTTTTTAAATTTTAATTTCTGTTTTTTTTTATAAAATTTTGAAATCTGATTAGTTGGTGGTGCACGTGGTAGGCAAGTGATGCGTATTACAGTGGCGACCCTTTGATTGTCGATGACATGTTTGACAGAGTCGAGGTATGTATATATGTATGTATGTATGTGTGACTTATGAGTTCATAGGTTTTTGATAGGCCGATGTTTTTTTTTATTTTTTGGTTTCAAAGTTTTGTTTTTTGTTGTTGACAAATTTTGCAACTAATTGGAAGAACAGATGAAGCTAAGATGGTACGGATCGAAATGCGTCGTGAAATACCCACGTTGTAGTCTTAGGAGACAATCAACTTATGCAGATGCTGAGGTAATTGGTTTTTATTGAGTTTTTTGAAGTGTTGTTTCTAAGTTTTGCATTAATTCATGAATATTGCTTAAAAACATGGGAAGATAAGAGGAAATCAAAGTATGGTTATGCTCGAATCGATATTGGGTTGGGGTAATTGGGTTTGATAATTTGTCATTCATTTTGTTAATGAGCAAACTATATGTTACTCACGTGTTCGGATGATTGTCATCGTTAATATATGTGCTTGAGACTCACTGCAGAACCCTCATACAGGAATGGTTAACAATCGTCTCCCTAATGAGCAACCTTTATGTTAATTCACATGTTTGGAGGATTGTCTTCAGTGGTGTATGTGCATGAGACTCACTGCAGAACTCGCATACATCAATAGTTAACATTCGTCTCATTTTGTTAATGAGCAAACTTTATGTTAGCTCAATTGTTTGGACGCTTGTCATCGTTAATTTATGTACTTTAGACTCACTGCAGAATACATCGATGGTTAACAGTAGTCTCAGTTATTTAACTGCAATGTTAGTTTGTCAACCAAAATGTAGTTGTTAATGCACCATCTGTTATGCTTTGTTATTTGGTGAAATGGAAAAGTGGATTCTATCGTTCTTTCTCTGCTTGAATATTGAGTGACATGGATGTAGGGCAGGAAGATTTCTCACAGGTTTTTGCATTAGCGAGCATATGGATCCTCTTTCTTGCTTTTGGCAGTTCAGTGTGTCTTGTGCCTGTTTTTTACACTGTTGGCCTAGCTTATCAAGATGCTTTCAATCCAGTATTTTCGTATATAAACCAAGCGCCTGCTCTTTCGATGCTTAATTCCGTTCTCTTCGTGACGCTGGGTTCTGTCATCGGTTACCCAATTGCATCAGCTTCTGGTAAGTTAACCTGTATCCATTTCTAAAGCATTTATGATGTCAAATTCTTGTGCTATGTAATGCGGGCGCTCTCTGTTAAATCGAGGAAATTGGATATTGATTATGAATTTGTATAACTTTCAATGTTATTATACTTGTTTAAGTGTCAGCATATACTAAAGTTTCCTTTCTCACAGTTAAAGTACTTAAAGGCCTGTGGAGAAATGACTTGGTGGCACTAAAAGGGGCATGCCCAAATTGCGGCGATGAGGTCAGTTGGTTCAGTCTGAGAACTTCTAACAACTCTTAATTTATAATTTTTTGCGGCATCCATTTTCTTCTTCTGATTTCTATATCATCTTTCTGCAGGTGTTTGCATTTGTGAAATCCGATCAGTCTAATAACTCCCCGCATAGAGCAAATTGTCATGTATGTGAATGCTTGTTAGAGTTCCGTACTAAGGTTGAGGTAACCTAGTTTTCTTCTCTCTCACTCCATAAATTTTATTTTAGGGATTCTGGATCTTAACGAAGATACGAGAACCTATTACTGTAAATGGGGTTCTGTAAAAGGTAACCAATCAGGATTAGAAAGTATCCTCGGACTTAACATTCTTGACAATTTATTACATCAATAAAACTACATTTACTTATCATATTGCTAATCATCTCCCTCACGGAAGTGAAACCCTCCTGAGACTGGCCTATACAAGTGGGTCCTGCTTATGTAAAATATGTCAGAAACGTGATATATATAGCATCACTCTTGCCACATCGTGGATCGTAGGTGTTGTGAGGTTTTTTAGCAAATGGCCTCACTAGCTCACTTGGCAAAGTGCCCCCTTCCCCTTTCCTCACGGTGCTAAAACTGCCCGGGTCAAGTCATTGGCTCAGTTAATGCTTCCTCTTTTTTATCTTTTTGAAATGTTTATAGGCTCTCTGAACACTGAATGGATATAGGAGTTCGGAAATATACATGTTCCAATGCCATTTTATGGAATCAAATGACTCAGTATGTTTTTTTGCTCACAGTGGAGGTTATTTTTGTGCAGAAATCTGTTTCACCACTCGGTAGAAGATGGGTATACGGCCGTATCTATCTTGTTTCGCGAGGAGGCAGAAGCGAACTCCAAAGACGGCAATAAATGTCTTCGAAATCCCAAGAACAAATGCATATTGGAAGCTTTCTATACAGTAGGACAATTCTTTCAAGCCCTCCTTTTTCCAAATTATAATGTAATAAACCTCAATTTTACCTGAATAGAGTCGTCCTATCCCACCATGTCAAGGAAATGTATTTCCCACAAGTTATTGTCGTTGGTCATTGGACAGTTGAGCTTCGTCGATTGCATTCTTGTATGATTGTCACTTTATGGAAAAGTTTAATTCGAATACAATCTGACATGTTATGTTGTCAAATTGTCAATCTGCATCGCTAATGTCGGTACTTTGTGCGGTGTCATGCTTAAAAATTACTCAACCACATATTATTGTCAGCAAAATCCACAAGAATAATGCTTGAAGGTAATTTTATTAGAGGCTACTAAAACAATTTTGATCATCAGTTCTGCAGGCCATCGTTGCTACATTGCGTGGACGTTTTTGAAGGAACATTGACCGGAACATCAAATCACCAACTCATAATGTTGCTTAACATAAAGAAACGAGAAAACAGTACTGACTTAATGACTACTAATGAAACCTTCTCATCGTATCCAAGGTTATCATTCTTCATGTAACCAAAGTCCTATAACTGAACACCACCGGGGAGGAAATGACGGCGATATTGAATAGATAGCCGATCAGAAGTGTCCCAAGCTGTATACTAGAATCCAGGCAAGCTGTAAAACAGAAAGAAACGGAAATGAGAAAAAGGTAAGAGACTAAAAGAAACGCATTGATCTCAATTTATTTGAGAAGGTAGTCTCAAGGGGAAAGAAGCGATAAAAGTTTGAAAACTACCAGAAAAAGAGTTATGGAAGCGAAAAGCCCCTCTTGGAGGAGAGCTCCATGGCCACCGAAGTCTTCTTCGTCAACCTTTAGTACCATTGCGTAGTAGCCATATATAATTCCAGTTGATATTACCAAAAAACTGTGAAAAAAAAAGTCCACCACATAAAGATTAAGAAAATATACGACACTAGTTTGGAGAAAAAGAAAATTGTTATCTTAAGATGGTGGAAGCATATGATACATAAGAGAAAACTCAAAACCATCAAATCATATTTCTCAAACACGTAGGTGGGAAGCAAGGACATCCAACTCAGGCATATGTTCTTCTCCCTTGGCCTGAAACTAAGAGATAAGTTGTCTGTGTGAATCTAAATAGTATTACATGCCTGTGTAAACCTATCAAGTTGGTACGGTAAATTGAAAACTGTCTGCACTAAGTCCCCCCTAAAGTTGAGGTAATTCTCTCTTTCCGAGAACTACAATATTGCAGAAACAACTTGATGAATGCTCCAGCTTTACAGTTGAACTCACTAAGGTAACTCTTCATTTAATATGTCGATTTGGAAAGAAACTTTCTAAAATTATAATGCTCTAGCGTTCATATAGGCCATTAAGATTCTAGGCAATGACGAGAAGCTGAAGTTCTACACCCCTAAGATCAAATAGGATTCCTGAAGTCTTGAAAGTAACACCGACAACCTAGAGAATCTAAGTTTCAGCATACTTACTCATATGTTTTATGATCCAAATATTGGGCAGTCCCAAACGAGTTTTAAGTCCCATTACTACTGATTTCTTAGCACTAAGCAAACAATGTTATATTTGGGCAAATTCCTTGCCAAGATTTGCTTTGATGGGTTCCTAATGATCCTCAAGTTAAATGAGCTGATCACTGATTAGCAACACAAACATATGATGATTAAGCGTAAACGGTAACTATGACCAGCAATTAAGAAGGTGTCCAACCATCAACTTACATGACGAACCATATGCCTCCGACCAATGGTATTGCACCCCACAGTAGCCCACATGCGAGGGCCATTGCTTGTCGAATCCAATGCAAGACATCTCCCAATTGATCCTGCACACACACACACACACACACACATACAGAAAGTAAATCATTCAAGTTAGCCATGAGAAATATTAACCAATGCAGAATTATATTAATTTTCTGCACTCAATAAATTTGACCGTTTCAATATAGGCCTTCAATTCCAAAATTTCAGAAACACATTGTAAATTCCGATGCTTCAATAGATACCCAAGATTCAAACTTCTGTTTTCTAGTTCGTTTTCTATCAAACTTTCTCGGCAACCAAACATATCATACTTTCTCGGGAACCAAACATATCGTACTATCTCGGGAAGTTGAAGTACCTTGTCCCAGGAAGCTTCCGGATCCAACAACTTGGCGAATTTGAACCGGGACAAGTGACCGTTCTGGTGCTGCGGCGGCTGCGGCTGCTGCTGTTGACCGTTCAATTTTACTGATTTCCCTTCTTTCATGCTTCGAAAAATCACAAATTTTTATCCAAAACAATAACAATCGACCCAAAATCTTCACAAAATTCAGTGGCCTTCTGCCGAACTTGCAGAGGGATGATCGGAGCTCGTTAGGGTTTTTGGATTTGGCCGGAGAACAGAGAGAGAGAGAGAGAGAGGAAAGTGAATAAATTTGAAAAGCAAATAAAATTGAATAATTGAATAGAAAAATGGAATAGCTTCGCTGTAGATTGCGATTGGGACTTTTGGGTGTGGGCTATGGACTGCACGTGACATCAGATTTCTTTCAAATCATTATAAAATTTTCAGTGAAGACGGCTTTTTACACCCGTTGTCATTATATAAATTGTTGTATATTTGAAATAAAAAAATTTGAAAAATCTAGAATCAGACGCCTCTCGGAAAAGGATTCGGCCAGAATTCTTTTTGAGATCTTAGGAATTCGGTGATCGTAATCGTTTATTGTATATCGTGCAGTTAGTTTTTGTTAGATATTATTTATATTTATTTTAAAATTTTAAAATTTAAAATGATTTCTGATCGTATGATATATGATGAACGGTCACGATCACAAAATTTTTAGAATCCTCAGAGAAAGAATCCCACAATGATTGTTTTCCATTTTTAAGACTTTTTCAGATTATACATTTATTATTATTATTATTATTTTATCAAAGTTCAAACTTTTCAAGTTTCATTGAAACTTGGAAAAAATGTAATATTTACAATAGCTAGTCAAGCTTAATTTGATACTGCACCAAACGTTTCACTAAGTCAATCTAATTTTATCTATTCTAAGCCACTTTAGTCCTTGAAACTAGTCCAATTCGAAATAATCTGGTACTTTAGTCCTTGAAACTAGTCCAATTCGAAATAATCTGGTATAACAAACACCCTTAATTTATTGTTATTTTTACAAAATCACATCCCTTCTTCAATTTGAGGATTCAATAATATCTAGTGTGGGTTGAAATTAATTTGATGAAATATAATGACCAATATAGTTGGTATTATCTTACTCTTTGGTATGAATAAGATTTGGGATCAAATAGTCCTATGTAGGTATCTAGGTGAAGTATGCTAGAGATAGGTATGGAAATTCGTAGTCTTTGGTATTATCTTAGTCTCGATCCAGTAGTGATTAAGTAGATACCAAAAGGATATTGAAATTATGAGATAAAGGAGTAAGATATTACACTTTGATATACTTACTCGAAACTTTTGTAAGAGCACATACTTACTCGGAACTTTTCTTCTTTGAGTTTCTTAAGTATACAAGGAGTAAGATCTTCCAAATTTCGAGGACAAAATTTCTTTGAGTATCTTAAGTATCCACATTGTCAGTTGTTAAATTCATGTCATGTACCTTCATGAGTTTGGTGGGAGTGTTAAAAATATTAATATATAAGTTTATTTTAATATTTGGATTTTGTTTTTTAGTTTATGATTTAGGCCTTGTGGGTTTCTTAGGTTTTGATTATCTATAAATAGAGTTTGTAGTTTAGTATGATAAACAAATCAGTCGCAATGTAGTCTTTTTGGATTTTGTAATCGTTTCGACATTTTTGTTATTTAATAATATTTTTATTATTTTGTAATCTTGTTCGTCGCGTACTCTGATGTCAATCACTAGATCTAATTAACATAAAGGATTATATATATATATATTCATAGCAAGCGAGACTCGATACCCGATCGAGAACCACCAGTGATGTCTGTCACGAATCGCACTTGTCAAGAACGAGAAGAAACAAGCTCATTTTATTCCTAGTAAATTGTAGCAATGGTCCATCAAATTTAATCAAATTGGAGTAATGATCCCTCAACTAAAAATTCATTACCATTGGTCTCTCAACTTATCAAAATGTGCAGTTATAGTCTTTTTCATCAATTTCGTCAAAATTTTGTCAAAATAAGTTATGTTGGAATAACCATTTATATAATTAGGGTCCCTCAACTCATTAAAGTGTGTAATTATGGTCATTTTCGTCAACTACGTAATTTTTTTTATCAAAACGAGTTATGTTGGAAGGACCATTGGTACAATTATGTTAAAGTTAAGGGACCATTTCTCCAGTTGAATTAAAGTTGAGGGACCAATGGTAATGAATTTTTAGTTGAGGGACCATAGCTACACGTTTTGATGAGTTGAGAGACCAATAATAATGGATTTTTAGTTGAGGGACAATAGCTGCACATTTTGATGAGTTGAGGGACCAATAGTAATGAATTTTTAGTTAAGGGACCATTGCTCCAATTGAGTTAAAGTTAAGGGACCATAACTACAATTTACTTTTTTTGAAATAGAAGGAGAGAGGAAGGGAGTGATAGAGAATGTGAGAGTCGGAAGTTATTTTTTTTAATTTTTTTTATATGATTAGAGATATGTTATGATCACATATAGGTGAGACTTTGAAAAAAAAACAAAAGCAAAATTTGGTGGTGTGAAATTACATTTCTGCCCTATATTTCTTATTCATGTTCTGTTTTAATTAGAGGGTTAAACTGGTAATTTCATAGGGTTTTGGTTGGCAATTAGTGTTTTATTAATTAGTAGAGACATATATAAGGAAATGTTATTGACTTTTCAAAAATCTCACTCTACACTCGTGATAATTGTATTTTTCTTTCCTAATATAGAAAGTTTAGAGTGTAGAATAAGATTTTTGGAGTACTAATAACAATTACTTTCTTCTAGACAAGAGAATTAACAACACATTACAAACATTTAAGAGAAACTTACACCAAATTTGTTCAGCGAGTCCTTAAATGGCTGAATTTATTTACTAGTAGGCATACGTTTTAATTTATTTTTTGTTCCAAGATGAAATTTTCTCTCTTTCTTGGTAAGAGACGAGCATCAAGACTCCGTTGCTGTCATCTTCAAGTACTATGATATAAAACCACAAATTAAGAGGGTTATCGAAAACAGAACGTTCGATTTTCATGTATTTGCTCGCCTCTTTTTTTCACGTGACAGTTTTTGGGCAAATCTGCACAAATTATAAAACAAACAGACATATCACCCACATTTTTTTGTTATGAAAGGGATCATAATGATTCTTGTGGGCACTCACCCTGCAATTGCGTCTTTGTATTTGCATGTCATGTCAGTTGGTTTATCATACCAGCCAGTGTCGAGGTTCATTGCACTGACAGTTTTTTCAAGGAGGTCAGTCCCAGCCTTCACAAGTTTTTTGAGATTTTCAGGACTTGAATCAGTCATATCAATTTCATCAGGTTTCAAGCCATCCTCCTGCAGCACGGATAACCAGCAAGTAAGAAGGTGTGTGCCTGCAGATCCGGAGACGACATTGAAGTAAAGCATGCATGGACATGGTTAAACAATCGAAAAATAAACCTGGATCCGGAGATAATTGTCATCAGAGCCGGAGACATTGAAGAAAGCAGACAGGTATACTTCAACCATGTTGACACTTGGAGTCGTAAGAACATCAATTAAAGGGATACTGCTGCTTTTTGGATTCACCAACCATTTCAAGATTCCCCACTCGCCGCGATTTCCGACTTCCAGCATCGCACCCTTCTTTGCAGATCCAGTTCCCAGGGACAGAACCAGAAGCTTACTACTATCAATATGCAGGCGCTCTGCCCCACTTTTATTATCAGACTTCTCCTTGGCACTTTCAATGATTGCAAGCAAAGTCTGGAAACGTTGGTGACAGTGTAAGATGTTTGTTGAATATAATGCAATCTTCATGCAATTTGTTATAATTTATATATGGCATACACCATCATTAAGATCATCAAAATTAAGTATTAAAATTGTACAGCAGTACGTACGGGATTGTTGGCTGCAACACCACCATCGACTAGGTCATATTTTATTGTGCCCTGCTCAAATTTGTGAGGAGGGAGATAGAACGGTGCTGCAGATGTAGCAATGCAGACATCTCTTAGCAGAACATCCTTTGAGTGGTCTCGTTTTGCCTGCATGACGATTTATATGTTAACGAGTACTAATACTAGAGAAATAAACTCATATTATAGTAGACTTAGGCTAGTGTAGACTATATTATCCATAAAAGAAACTCGAATATTAGTTATACAAAAATGCTTCGAAACCCATTACTAATCGAACCTTCAAAGTGGAGAAGACGACCGGATGGAGGTACTTCATATCACAACTGGGAATGATAATGTTGGTTAAGGTATCTCGAATCTTTGTTTCTCCAACGGTCTGCACGATCTTGTTTCGCAGATAAACACCATCGAACTTTGGTCCCGTAAGCCGTAGAAAACCCTCCTGCAAGTAGTTTCCTGCCAGCCTCTTCAACTTTCTAAAATTCTTCAAGAATATGCCGTCTGTTTCTCTCATTCTTTGTTGTTTAATTTTGGAAAAAATAAATAAATAGTAAGTACTAGATTTACCACGAGAAAACCCTCTTGAGAAATAGGGGTTTCCCGCTCTGTTTCTCTTATTTTTTGTTGTTCAATTTTGAGTCGTGTCTTAAGAGCAATGTTGTAAAAGGCAAAGCATAGCAGTGGCGTTTTATGGATAGCATCGCCTAGGCGAAAGCCTTGAGCCATGAGGCAAAGCCTTATGAGACCTAAATAATTAGGGACTACTGTGGGTTATTTAAAAAATAAATAAATAAATATTAGATTTGGACAAAATGATGTTGTTCTACCCAAGTCTTAAAGAAAAATCATTCGTCTTCTACTTTGCGATCATCTTCTTCATGAAGATGCCGCCGTTGCAACTGAACAAAAAAAGAAAAAAAAAAAAGAAGGCAGAGCCTCAGAGGCCCAAGCCTTCGACTTTGAGGGCCCCCATAATATTTCAAGCAAGGTTTTCAGTCGCCTCAAAACGCCCTAAGGCGCACCTCGACCATGTCTAGGCGAGCTGAAGATTACGGTGATTCGATTTCATATTATAGATTGTTGAATCCTGAGAGACGGATGTCTAACGAACTACAAGCACAAGAGTAGAGGCGAAATTATGTCTTTAAAACATTGCATTTATGCAAGCTTCAATCTCCATGTTCGTCTGTTTTTCTTACTTTCTCCCTAATTGTTTATATTAATCTTGTACACAATCAATGTTGTCATTCTCTTTATATTATTATCATTGGAATTCTTGTACTATTTCCACATTTTCTATTATTACTCCAACAATATATACGTACCTTGGCTCCTCCACAGGATTTGGTGGAGGGAAGAATTTTGGAGCCTCTTCAACAAAAAATTCAACGATTTTATTTGCTGCAAAAAGAGGTTTGTTTTTTTCATCTGGTTTGGTGAGCATGGCTGTGATAAGGCCTCCCGTGCTGGTTCCGGCAATGAAGTCGAAGTAGTCTGCAATCCTTGCATCTTCACCATCCAGTTTCTTTTGAAATTTTCATGCACACAGATGCGAGGAACAATATCAGTAACAATCAAGGTTCTAAAAAATGTTAGGCGCTAATCAGGCAGCAAGGTGGGGCCTAGCATCCAGGCGGTTAGCAGATTTAAGCAAATAGATTATATAGGGCAAAAGACTGTTTACTACCCTCATGTTTCGTGGTTTTCAACATTTAGTGCATCAAGTTTTTTTCGTCTCAAAGTTGTACCTAAAGTGTAAATTTTGGGACAGTCTCATACATCCGTTAGTCAAACTGTTAAGTCTCCCGTTAACTGTGACGTGGCGCCCATGTGAACAATGCTTGGGTGCCACGTGTCATCCACGTGGAAATTAAAAAAAAATAATAAAAAAATATATATATATATTTAAAAAAAAAAAAAAAACCTTCACCTTCCCCAAATCCCACTCGTGCCCACCCTCCCATCACCCACCTCTTCATCTTCAACAAATCCCACCCTCCCATCACCATCTTCGACTCCACGCTCAGGAAGAAGAAGAAAAAGGAAGTACAAAACAAAAAACAAAAAAAAACCCAGAAGAAGAAGAAGAAGGAAAAAAAAACCAAAAAAACAAAAAAAAAACCCGGAAGAAAAAGAAGAAGAAAAAAAAAAGAACCTAGTTCGTCCCCCCGAGGAAGAAGAAGAAGAAGGAGGAGGAGGAGGAGAAGGAGTAAGAAGAAAAAAAAGAAAACCGAATCCAGTTCGTCCACCCCCCCCCCTAAAACCCAACCCCCTGCAACAAGAAGAAGAAGAAGAAGAAAAAACAAAAAAAAACCGAACCCAGTTCGTCCACCCTCCAAAACCCAACCCCCTGCAACCCAGAAGAAGGAAAAAAAAAAAAAAAAAAAACCGAACCTAGTTTGTCCCCCCCCCGGTGCAAAAACCCAATCCCCTGCAACCCAGAAGAAGAAGAAGAAGAAGAAGAAGAAGAAGAAGAAGAAGGAAGAAGGAAAAAAAAAAAGAAAAAAAAAAGGGGAACTAGTTCGTCCCCTTGAGGAAGAAGAAGGAAAAAAAATTTCAAAAAATTTTGGCGGGAAACAAATTGTAAGTACATGGTTGTGGGAAAAAAAAAATTTGGCCAGGGAATTTTTTTTTCACTAAAATCCCTTCTCTAAAAAAAATTCCACGTGGCGCCCAGTCATTGTCCACATGGACGCCACGTCACAGTTAACAGGAGACTTAACAGTTTGATTAACGGATGTATGAGACTGTCCCAAAATTTACATTTTAGGTATGACTCTGGGACGAAAAAAACTTGATGTACTAAATGTAGAAAACCACAAAACTTCAGGTAGTAAACAGAGTTTAACCCTATTATATATTATAAATAAGTGCCTATTTATACTTAATGGGACACATAATTATATTAAGATACATAAATTGCAAAATAAATGATATATAAATTATAAAGTATTCAAATATATTGAGAACATGAGAAGCAAGCATATAATGATCGTTTATTCCAGTATTCAACAAGTCTTTTACATTTATTGAAAAAATAAATTGCAAAATAAAAGTTATCAATTTTCTATGTAAGTGAGAGTCGCGACCTAGGCAGGTGCCTAGGCCTGCTAGGCGAACGCCTAATCAAGTCTATCAGTTTCAAATGCCTAGGAATTAATCGGGGAGATACCCAACCATCTAGCACTTAGGCAATGCTAGACGGAGATTTTAGAATGGTAACAATTTGGTACATAATTAAAGAACATATTCAAGTTAGGAAGAACTAAGAATAAAAGGCGGGAACAGAGACAATATATATAACCTGGAGTTCGGATTCAAGACAGTCAAGTATGGTGGCCGGGATGATGCCTCTCACTCCTCCTCCGTCAATGCTGAGAATTGTGGTATATTTTCCACGATTAAATGCTGCCATTGTTGTCTGAGAAACTAATGTAGTTGGGAGCAATGGTATATGATGACCCTTATAATAAGGAGAACGAAAGGAGAAAACATTTAATAGAACCCTAATCAGACGTGTAGTGGATAGATGAAGCAAAGTATATACCTCTTTGAGAAGCTTTCCATTATCAGACATGTGGTGGATGGATGGATGAAGTGAAGTATTTATCTCTTTGAGAAACTTTCTTTTATCAAACATGTAGTGAATAGAGAGATGAAGCGAAATATATATCTCTTTGAAAAACTTTACATTATCAAATGTGTAGTAGATGGATGGATGAAGCGAAGTATGTACATCTCTTTGAGAAGCTTTCCTTTAAAAATAACCTTTATATGATTTAAGCCTTAATCTCTTTGAGAAAATTTCCAATCATCCGTTTAGGCATTTGTGCAATGATTGACGAATAGGCTCTCTCTTTACGTGTCAATTAAGGCATTAATTATGCAATGATTAACGAATAGGAAAGCATCTCTCTTTTCATGTTAAAGCATTAATAACTAGGAGCGGGCAGAGCCTATACAATTGGAGGGATTGGACCGGATCCATTTGAAAATAAAGCGGGACAGACCGGATCATGTAATAGAAAATTAAAATTAGATCCGGACCTAATCCAGCGTGTTTGAAACGGACTAGTTCCTACAAGTCCATGGATCCAAATTGTTTTTTTTTTCCTTTTCTAAATTTGTGTATGGACTCAGAGAGGTCTGTGTGATGAAATAAATCACTTCTTGTCCAACGTGAGCGTGGTAAATGGATCAAGATTGCTATATTTGCAAGGGACACATTCGCAAATGCTACGTCTGATGCCATGTTCGATCTCTGCCATGATAATTATTCATGGTGATGTATGTGACTGAGTGTTATCTTCAATCTTTAAAGGATGAATACTTACTCGGTGAATGTTTCTTCTGTCTTGGCTTAAAGCGTTAATGTCTTTATCCTTCAGTCTCCACAAGACCGTCATATTAAAAAATATACCGAAGTCCAAAAGCAATAATCAGAAAGACGAATGGCTGCAATGCCCAATAGATATAGAGTCCCTTTGAGGAATACAAATTACCCCAACTGCACATAGCATATAATAAAAAGGAAAACTAACGAAAATGAATTGAAAACTTTGAATTCTAACGAAAATGACAAAAAATGTGTTGTAAGTGAATAATATCATAATTGACTTTTTAAAGTAAAAATGTGATTTTTCATTAAAATGAACAGTACCGGAAATGTTTATTTAAAACTCCCATAATAAAAAGAAAATGAATCATGAACACGTATATCAATACAGTCATGCTCCTACTACTGCACCATCTTTCGTGTAATATGAATAGAGCACACATCAAGAAAATGTTGCCATCACAGTCAAATAGCAATAATCAGAAAGACGAATGCAAGAAGGAAGAATCATCACTCTGAAAAAATGACGGCACAAATCATCAGTCTGAAGAAATGCTTCTTAACGATTCATGTATGAAAAATGGTAATAATTCACTTATAGGATTATATTGGGTTTATCTCCAATTGTACGTTTAAGCTTCCATTTGATCACTTTTCTAATACAATCCTTAACTATGAAATCTTACAATCTAAAAGCTTAAATTTTATACTTAATTAGTGAAGCGAAGTATATATCTCTTTGAGAAGCTTTCCTTTACCAGACGTGTAGTTGATGAATGAAGCGAAGTATATATCTCTTTGAGAAGCTTTCCTTTACCAGACGTGTAGTTGATGAATGAAGCTTTCCTTTATCAGACGTGTAGTTGATGGATGAAGCGAAGTATACATCTCGACGTGTAGTTGATGGATGAAGGAAAATATACATCTCTTTAAGAAACTTTCCTTTACCATACGTGTAGTGGATGGATGGATGAAGTGAAGTATATATCTCTTTAAGAAGTTTGCTTTTATCAGACGTGTAGTGAATTGATGGATGAAATATACTTTATAGAAATCCAACCATGAACATAAACAAAAATGACAAAGAACATTGGAAAATTAGTAGCCCTCTCAAACTTACCAACCAAAAACTGCCTTGCACCCCTGTTTAAAACACTAATCTACACTACCCTTTTTGCTCAAATACCGCTAACTTCATTGATACGATAATGACAACATATTAATACAATAACGACAACAAATTGATACAATACTAATAATATTTTTAAGACAGTAAGAACAGTACATTGATAAGTATCAATATAATATGGAGTTCATTATAAATTAAAGCAAAATATATGAATTCATATAGACTATAAGCTAAGAGTATTTTGTAACAATTAAAAAATACGTGGCTAACTTGGATTGGTGTGTTTGTAAAGAAAAGGAATGAGTTTTAATCTATATCTTTGTGGTTAGAGTTTGTAGATTGAGAGATTCAGATCGTTAAGAAAGAAAAAAAGATGTTAACCGTTCAAGTTTTGTATTTTTGTGAAGCGGACCAATAAGATTAATTGATTAATGAAGATCGTAAAATTGAAATTAAATGATCTGAATCCCTCAACTTTCAATTCCAGACAAAAAAATTCGGAGTGTATCTCAATCCGTGAAATAGGCTACTAATCTCAATTTCCCAAAACAAACATTCCAACTCATGGGATGACCTCATTAAGGAGAAGAACACACGCGTTCCTAAAACGGAGCGCAACAACTAAACCGAAAATACGTCAGGTCCTCGCTGTAATCTGGAATTACAATTCTACCCCCATCTTCCCCCGCTCTCTCTCCAATTTCTGGGTTCTTCGTTTCTTAAATTTCCGTACGATTTTCGTACCCTTCTTTTTCCTTCATCCTTCCAATTTTCGAATTAGGGTTTGAACGATTCGCACAGAATCTAGAGAGAGAGATGGGTAGCCCAAAGAAGGATCAGAACAAGGGCTTCTTCGTAGCCATGAGTTCTGTCCTCTCCATGTTCGGCAACGCCATGCACCGATCCGTCGGCGGGATAGCTTTTTTTTTTTTTTTTTTTTTTCCTTCCTTTCTTCCTCGTAATTCAATATTCCCCCTGAAAGTATCTTCCTTTAGAGGTGAATCATGGCGGCGGTGGCGTCGTCAAATCCTGATTGTTTGCTTAATCTGTAGATATACTCTTAATCACTTTTTGATTTGGGTTCCGTGATTGGATTGAGCTGGGACATTTTGATCTTGCATGCGAAGACTGTGACGTATTTGGTTTTATGGGTTATCGATATGCAACTTTGTGAGTGAATTGCTGAATGGAGAGTTCTGTTTTCGATTTTCGTGGTTTGATTTGTAATTGTGAGTTTGAAGGGTTTTAGGATGATTATTAAACTTGGATCCAATATATGTTTTTGAATTGATGTTCTGCAAATTGTAGCAGAGTTTATATACATTTTATTACACACACATGCAATAAACAAAGGCACTGGAAGTGGTGTTCTTGCTGTCCATGATGCAGCAGTCAAAATACACATGCAGTGACCTTGCTATCCACGATGCATGTGTCCTTGCTGTCCAGAACAATGATACATTTTCACATGCTAACCTAGCTGTCAAGGAATGTTTTATCCATGATAACATTCCTTCTGTCTAGGTTGTTCTGTCAGTTTGAGCACTTTTAACACTTCCCCTCAAGTCGGAGCGTGAATGTCAATGACGCCCAACTTGCCTAGATGTGTTTGAAAAATAGGCGCACGAAGTGGCTTAGTAAACAAGTCTGCGACTTGTTCTCCTGTTCTGACATAGGAAGTTTTAATTTCTCCCCTTTCAATCCTCTCACGAACAGTGTGGCAATCGATCTCAATATGCTTTGTGTGTTCATGATACACATGATTTGCAGCTATGTGTAAAGCCACTTGGTTGTCACAAAATAACCTTGCCAGTTGGGAATGCTCAACACGTAAATCTTCCAATAAATATCGCAGCCAACTTAATTCACAAGTAGCTGCAGCTATAGATCGATACTCCGCTTCAGCAGAGGAACGAGCTATTGTAACTTGTTTCTTGCTTTTCTAGGACACCAGTGACTTTCCAAGGAAGATACAATAACCAGTAACTGATCGACGAGTAATGAGGCAACATGCCCAATCTGCATCACAGTAACCGATTAAATGCAATTCACTTTGGGAAGAAAACATTAAGCCTTGTCCAGGTGCTCCTTTGAGGTATCGAAGAAGTCGATACGCTGCATCGAGATGGTATCGTTGTGGATCTTGCATGAACTGACTCAATGTGTTGACAGTGTATGCTATTTCTGGTCTTGTGATGGTCAAATAAATTAATTTTCCAACCAAGCGCCTATACCTCGCAGGTTCCTGTAGTGAAGTGCTACCTTAAGGGTTAGGACCAAATCGGCCTCCATTGGGACTTTCATGGGTTTGGCTCTAAGAAGGCCAGCCTCCTCCAATATGTCCAATGTATATTTTCGTTGGCAGACTGTGACTCCAGATTTTGATCGTGCAACCTCAACTCCAAGGAAATATTTCAAAGGTCCAAGATCTTTAATTCGAAATTGGCTACTGAGGAAGGCCTTTAGGTTCTTGATTTCTGCCTCATTGTTACCTATAATCACCATGTCATCAACATATAATAATATAATGGTGAGTGAAGTACCCTTGACTTCAGTGAACAGAGAATAATCTACCTTGGATTGGCAGAAACCGATGATGCATATTGCTTTCGAGAATGCTCGAAACCAACTTCTGGACGCCTGTTTAAGACCATAAAGAGATTTGTGGAGTCGACAAACGACATTCTCCCCCTGTCGATGACAACCCGGAGGAGGCAACATGTAGACGGCCTCTTGAAGTTCGCCATGAAGGAAGGCGTTTTGAACGTCCATTTGATATAAGGGCCAATTGCGGACAACAACCACAGTCAAGAGGCAACGCACAGTAATGAGTTTGGCTACCGGTGCGAAGGTCTCTTTGTAGTCGATACCTTCACGTTAAGTGAAACCTTTGGCAACGAGACGTGCCTTGTAACATTCAAGGGTGCCATCAGATTGGTACTTGAGTTTGTAAACCCATTTGCAGCCAATGGGTCGTTGTCCTGGTGGAAGAGGGACAAAACTCCA
Source organism: Malus domestica (assembly GCF_042453785.1). Classification (NCBI taxonomy): domain Eukaryota; kingdom Viridiplantae; phylum Streptophyta; class Magnoliopsida; order Rosales; family Rosaceae; genus Malus; species Malus domestica. Next base: position 8,125,740 of record NC_091671.1, on the reverse strand, counting down.
GGTTTAATTTTCCTGTAGAGCGGTGAGTTCAGCCTTCATCGCTGCAACCCAATAAGGGTTTTGACAAGCCTGCTCATAGGTAGTAGGCTCCACCAAGCGTGAAATATGAAAAACAAAACGCTGATGTCCAAGAGATAAAGAGGAATAGGAAACATACCGATGCAGTGGATATCGCGTGCTGGACATGGATAGAGAGAGGCCCTCCGATGGCGTGAGCAAGGTGGAATGATGAGCCACATAATCTTTGAAGTGAGTAGGTGGGTTGGTGGGACGAGTGGAGTGACGTAATGGGGGTGGGTCAGGGGGTGTTGGTGCAGATGGTGGAGGAATGAGGGAATGATGTTGCGGCAAGTGGTAAGTGGCAAGTTCATGTGGTGTGTCGGTGGTGGCAGGTGATATGGGAAGGCTTGAGTTGGGTGGAGAAGGCTCAAGGTTGGTCGGTAAAGACGACTCAACTTCACTGCTAAGTACCATGGGATTTGGGATTAATGATGAGGTGGTGTCGTGTGTGGGATGAATAATGGGAGTAATATGTTCGTCAGTTTGGTCCATGGTGGGTGAGGATTTGTAAGGAAAAATGTGCTCATGAAAGACGACATCACATGAGATGAAAAATCTACGTGTGGCTAGATCATATACCTTATAACCCTTTTGGCCAAGAGGATAACCAAAGAAAACACAACAACGAGCACGGATGTCAAACTTGTTGGTGGGTGTGAGATTGGTGGCATAGCTTAGGCATCCAAAAATTCGTAAGTGGGTGTAAGTTGGTGGTGTGTTATGCAAAAATTCATATGGAGATTTATGGGAAAGTAAGGGTGTAGGTAAACCATTGATTAGATAACAGGCGGTTTGAATACTTTCTCCCCAAAATTGTAAAGGTAAGTTAGCTTGAAACCTAAGAGCACGACCAACATTCAGAAGGTGCCTATGTTTACGTTTGACCACTCCGTTTTGTTGTGGTGTGTAAGGGCAAGAATGTTGGAATGAGGTGCCACATGAGTCTAGGTAAGGACGTAGGGAAAGGAATTCTCCACCATTATCTGCACGAAGAGCTTTAATGGCACATTGGAATTGTGTTTTGACCTAAGAGAAAAATGATTTCAATATCGTTTGTGTGTCAGATTTGAAATTCATAAGGTGTACCCAGGTGAAACGAGTGAAATCATCCACAATAGTAAGAAAATATCGTGCTCCAGTGTGTGTTTGATCTTTGTGAGGTTCCCAAATGTCACAATGAATTAAGTCGAAAGATGCAGAAGATTTGATTTCACTATTATGAAATGGTAGACGAGTTTGCTTGCCTAAAAGGCAAATTTCACAAATGTGTGTGGAATCAAACATTATTTCAACATTATTTTTGGCTAACGAAAGGGAAGGTGCGGATGATGGGTGTCCAAGTCGCCTATGCCAGAAGCTATTGGTATGATGAATGTGGTTGGCGAGATGGGGGTTTTGTCTTGGTGTAAGATAGTAAAGCCCATCCACATGCTTGCCCAGGCCAATCACCCTCTTCGTGTCCATGTCCTGCACAACACAAAAATTGGAATAGAATGTCACTTTACAATGCAAAGCTCTTGTCAATTTACTAACAGATAATAAATTGACGCGGAACTTTGGTACGTGAAGAACTTTATCAAGAGAGAGATCATGTGACAATCTCATGGAACCAATATGTTTGATTTCTGCTTGCTCCCCATTTGGTAAGCCAACGTACTCATGATGAGCATCAATGATGCTGTGTGTTGGTGGTGAATGCGATATATGGTTGGTTGCTCCGCTATCAACAATCCAATATATAGTCGAGTGTGGATCTGTTTGTGCTATGTTGCATTTAGGTGAAAAAAAATACCTGTTGCATTTGCAAATGGTTGTCTATTACCATTGCAGAGCATGACAATAATCTGATTGTACTCCTCGGCAGTGAACATGGGACCGACAGATTCGGCCGAGTTGTTGGTGAATGCGGAGGTGATGATCTCGGCATTGTTGGCTACTGTCCTTTTGTTTTTGGGTTTCATGTTCCTGCCATGCCATTTGTGGCCTACTGAGAACCCAATGATGTAGTAGCAGCGGTCCATTAAGTGTCCATCTCCATCACAGTAAGTGCATTTAAGTGACTTACGTGAAGATGTGTTGAAGTGCTTGTTGTTAGTCAATTGCGACGCTGAAGCTTGTTGAACCTACATTGCATGGGAGTTTGTTCCCATATCGCGTCGATTGACCACATCTATTTGTCATTCATGTTAGAGAATAAGACCATGAACTCGGCGTGTGTCAGGAAGTGGGCTCATCAACAGAACCGAGCCTCGTACAGTTGAGTAAGAGTCGTTCAGTCCCATCAGAAATTGCATGACTCTTTCTTTCTCTTCCCGTTCAGCAAGCCCCTTCAAACCTGCACAAGTGCAAACGAGTGGATCATGGTAGGACACTAACTCGTCCCACAAGGCCTTCATCTTGGTGTAATAGGCAGAAATTGAAAGTTGCTCTTGACGATTCTTGACAATTTCTTGTCGAATTTGGTAGATCCTTGAGTCACTGCTTTGTGAGAACCTGTCCTTGATATCGTTCCAAACTGCAGCAGCAGTTTCGGTGTACATGATGCTGCTGGCTATGTCCGAGTGAACTGAGTTCACAAGCCACAGTGTGACCATGTCGTTGCATCTTTTCCAAGCTGTATACTTTGTGTCCAAGAGTGGTGGAGTTTTGATGGTTCCATCAATGAACCCAATCTTGTTCTTTGCGCTGAGACCCATGCACATGGCACGGCTCCATTGCCCCCAGTGGTTTCCGTCAAGTGTTTTGGAAACCAAGATAAGCCCCGTATGATTTGAGTGGTGTATGGTGTATGGGTCTGAGAATTCCTCATCAGGTTTGGTATGTTGGGTTGATTCTGTCATGGTGTTGACAGTGGTGTTTGTGGGAGATATATGTAGTGGTTATGAAGGGGGGCTACGATGGTTATGGCAGCGGAAGAATGAAGGCAGAGCAGAGCAAGGATTAGAACCGCTCCGATACCATATTAAACTTGGATCCAATATATGTTTTTGAATTGATGTTCTGCTACAATTGCAGCAAAGTTTATATACATTTATTACACACACATGCAATAAACAAAGGCACTGGAAGTGGTGTTCTTGCTGTCCACGATGCAGCAGTCAGAATACACATGCAGTGACCTTGCTGTCCACGATGCATGTGTCCTTGCTGTCCAGAACAATGATACAGCTTCACATGCTAACCTAGCTGTCAAGGAATGTTTTATCCATGATAACATTCCTTCTGTCCAGGTTGTTCTGTCAATTTGAGCACTTTTAACAATGATTAGCTTAGTTTAAAGAGACAATGTGGTCTTTGTATCAGCTCTTGAATTACTGTACAAGTTAACTTGAGGTAGTGTTTTAATAAGCTGGCGAAACAGTTTGTGTGTGCGTTTGTGTTCGCGTGTGTAGTTATTTACAATCATCATTGTCCTACCAATTTAGATTTATTTAAAAGTTTGGACATTTAATTTAAGGCTAAACAGTTGTTATATAGATCTCTTAATTTAAATTATTCGAACAAAGAAATGCTTATTACTTGCAAGACAAGGGTAAGGGTGCCTTGGATAGCACTCCACTAGTTACCAAAGAGGTAGTCTATGACTTGGAATAAAATTGTAATGAAATTTTTGATAATTATGGCAGATTAAGCCATAAAATCTCCATCGAAGAGCAAGAACAAAGAACAATGAATATGAGAGTAGAGAGAGAAAGCGATGTATTGCAAATGTTGTATTTACTGAATGAATACAATTGCTTACATTTTCAGTAATATATATACCTATTTAAAGAAGCTAACCAAACAAACTTACAGCTGTCAAAACTTAATAACTAAGACAGCTACAGCTGTCAAAACTTAATAACTAAGACATCTAAACACCTTAACCGCCTAGCTAACTTATACAAAATATGACTAAAATACCCATGCACATATATCCTTGGTTAATACTCCCCCTCAATCTTAACTGGGATATCCCAGTCTGAGATTGGTACAATGATGAACAAACAAAGGACTGTGTAAACCTTTGGTCAAGACATCTGCAACCTGAGCTTCTGTAGGAATATATTGAACCTCTAGATCTCCCTTTTGGACCCTTTCACGAACAAAATGAAAATCAGTATCCAAGTGTTTAATCCGAGTATGAAAAACTGGATTAGAACATAAGGCTAACGTTGAAAGATTATCACAATGTAACAACGGTGCAGATGGAAGAAAAACATGAAGATCTTTGAGAACTGATCTAACCCAAGCTACATCTGCAGCAGCATTAGCTAATGCCTTATACTCTGCCTCAGTAGAGCTGCGAGACACACTTCCTTGTTTCTTGGACTGCCATGATACAGGATTGGAACCAATAAAGACAATGTATCCTGTGGTGGACCTTCTGGTATTTATATCAGCAGCCCAGTCGGCATCACTATAAGCAAGCAATTCCATTTTTCCCTGAGCAGAATAAGTCAATCCACACTGCAATGTACCTTTAAGATATCGAAGAATTCTTTTAATCAAACAAAAATGTTCTTCAGTTGGAGTTGTCATAAATTGGCATGCATAATTGACTGCATAGGCAATATCAGGCCTAGTGAAGGTCAGATACTATAATGCACCAACCATACTTCGGTACACTGTTGGATCAGCCATTGGTTGTCCTTCATCCTTCAATAACTGAGTGTGTGGCTTGCTCGGAGTTGAACAGGGTCTACAATGCATCATTCCAGCCTTATTGAGAAGATCAGTAACATATTTAGACTGATTAATGAAAATGTCGCCATTGTCTCGGTAGGCAATCTGCAAACCCAAAAAATAGGTTAATCTCCCCATGTCTTTCATATCAAATACACTGGCTAAATCATCAATGACTTGCTGTATTAACTTGGAAGAAGACCCTGTGATGATAATATCATCAACATACAATAGCAAGATCACTACATGAGAACCACTGATCTTCACAAACAAACTAGGATCAGAATGAGAAGATTGAAACCCCAAAGTAGGTAAATAGCTTGTAAACTTGGCATTCCATGCTCAGGGAGCCTGTTTAAGTCCATATAGAGACTTAAGTAACTTGCAGACATGAGTAGGATATAGAGAATCTTGAAAACCTTGAGGTTGTTTCATAAACACCTCTTCTTGTAATTCTCCATGAAGAAATGCATTCTTCACATCTAATTGCCTTAAATCCCATTTGTTCATTGCTGCAAGTGACAATACTAGCCTTACTGTTGTGTGTCTAACCACTGGACTAAATGTTTCGTCATAGTCCAGACCATGTTCTTGGCTAAAACCTTGAGCTACAAGCCTTGCCTTGTATCGAGACACCTTTCCATCTTGATCCTTCTTAAGCTTGTACACCCACTTGCTGCCTATAACATTTCTATTTTGTGGAACTGGTACTAATTCCCAAGTACCTTGTTTCTGCAAAGCTTCAAATTCTTCTTGCATTGCATTTCTCCAGTGCACAGAGGTAACAGCTTGCTTGTAATGAGTTGGTTCTGAAGACTCATGAATATCCAATATAGCAGTAAAACCACTAAACACAATATCATCATCAGATGATAAAGAAGAACCTGGAGGCATGGATACAGAAGCACAATAACCAGAATAATCTTTTCTTTGTAAAACTCCACTTTTTAACCTTGTAATCATATTATGCTCAGAAGGCACATTAATTACATCAGTATGAATCACAGGATCATTTACATCATGAAGAGAAACTGAAGATGTACCAGCCACAACATCAGGAGAAACAGATGAAATATCAACCATATTGTCAGATGTAGAACAATCATTTGGAGATAGATCTTCAGAGTTAGAAGTTACCTGAATTTGGGAAGGGATATGGACAGGCAACCTTGGAGAGGAAGGAGTTGGATGTAGAGTAGTAGCTTGTAATGGTAACAATCCTGAACCTGATGCTGTACCAGAAAACTGAGAAGAAACAGAATGCAGCTCCATGTCTGGATTATTGACCACATCATTCACCCCATGTTGCTCAGATTCATGTGACAATGCAACAGAAACAACTCTAGGTAACTCTCTTTGTGTAGTGGAAGTAGACACAGATTGAGGAACATGTATGGATTGAGATGTCTTAAAAGGAAATACATGTTCATCATGAATGACATGCCGAGACAACAATAACCTTTTTGTAGGTATATGAAAACACAATACTCCTTTGTAACCTACTGAATATCCCAAAAATACACATTCATCACTTCGTGCTTGTAGCTTATTGACATTATAAGGTCTCAAATAAGGAAAGACTGCAGAACCAAAGACCTTTAATGACCCTAAAGAAGGTGATTGTCCAAACAACTTCATATAGGGTGATATCATTTCTAAATTCTGACTAGGCATTCTATTTATCAAGAATACTGCATGACTACACGCATGAAACCAGAACTGTTGAGGTAAATAAGCTGCACTCAGTAATGTCACAGTAGTTTCAACAATATGTCTATTTTTCCTCTCAGCAAGACCATTCTGTTGAGGTGTATATGGACAAGAAACAAGATGCAAAATGCCATTGGTATCCAAGAAGGTCTTAAACACTTTACTCATGTACTCTCCTCCTCCGTCAGATTGTAAAGCCTTAATATTTGTATTGAAATGATTCACAATAAAGGCATGAAATTTCACAAATACAGTGTACACATCAGACTTATTAACAAGTGGGAAGATCCAAGTAAACCTTGTGCATTCATCAACAAAAATTACATAATATCGGTAACCTTCCACTGAAACAGTAGGTGAAGGTCCCCAGACATCAGTATGCACTTTTTCAAAAGGAATACTTGACTTATTACACTTTGAAGGAAATGGTTGTCTAGACATCTTACCCCTAATACAAGCTGAGCACAACTGAGGACATTTATCTAAAGAAACAGAAATCTGAGAGTCTTGAAGCATTTTTAGTTGAACCTCATTGGTGGGATGCCCAAGTCTATGATGCCAGATAGATGTCTTAACAAGTTGCCCCAACAAAGCTTGAGGTGTATTATTCATTAGCTGAGAATATTTGTAGAAATGCTGCTGAGGAATGTAATACAAGCCACTACTACTACTCCTTCCTTTCATGAGGATTTTCTTGGTTGCCTTGTCCTGCACCCAAAAACCAAATTCATCAAGTATAACATAACAATGATTATCCTTGCATAGTCTATAAACTGATAATAAACTAGCTGCTAACTGTGGAACATGTAACACCATTTGAAGAGTTAAAGATTTAGAAGAGGTTAAAAGAGAACCCAAACCAGTGTTAGCAACGGGAAGTCCCTCTCCATTGCCAACTGTAATCTTGTCATTGCCCTCAAAAGGTGTCACAAGTGTCAAATTATCAAGGTCAACAGTCATATGGTGAGTAGCTCCTGTATCTAACACCCAATTTGGCTGTGAAGAAGACACGAAATTCTGCTGAGCTTGGGCAGTAAGTGCAGCCAAAGAAGGAGATGGTTGATCACCTTGGTATGCATAATTGCCTCTGTGATAGCAGTTGAGAGCAGTATGGCCTTTCTTTCCACAAATTTGACATGCCATAACTGGAGGAGCGGAACTGGAACTTGCATCATACCTTGAGTAACAATTAGGAGCAGTATGGCCTCGTTTATTACAAATCTGACATTCAGGAATCAGTGTTGTTTTGGAACCAGTATTGCCATTCCAATTCTGCCAAGTTGAACCACCTTTAGATCCAAAATTAGCGCTTCCATTATTATTTGTGCTCCCAGGAAAGAAATTTGAATTCCCTGAGAACCTGCCATTATTGTTCCCATTATACCTAGGCCTGTTGTTAAACCTTCCATTGGTACCTCCATAATTCTGATAGCTCCTGTTATTATGAGAATTTGCATTATTTTGTTGATGAAACTGAGGAAGATACGCCTGAGACACAAGTGCCCCAGTTGACCTTTGAGTATTATTCTGAGAATTAGCATTAGCACCACTGACAAAACCATAACCACCAGAAAATTGTTGAGCCAATCTTTGACTCTGTGATGAATTAGCATTTGAAGATTCACCATGGCAATACATGCCTGACATAGGAAAATTCAGTGTAGATTGTGAATCTTCAGCAGTCCTCTCAGCGGCCAATAATTGAGCTCGAAACTCTTTAAGAGAAATAGGAGTTTCACGAGCCACAATCACAGTACGGATCATGTTAAATTCTGCTGGCAATCCAGCCAAAGCAGCAACAATAAGATCATTTTCAGAAACAACTTCTCCAGCAGCAAGAAGTTGATCCTTAAGAACCTTGATTCGCAACATGTATTTCTCAACACTATCCGAACCTTTCTTAATTGTCAGTAACTCAGTCTTGAGATGATTCACTCTTGCTCTCGAAACAGTAGCATACCGATCTTGCAAATTCATCCAAGCTTCATGTGCAGTTCTACAACCAACAACATATTCAACTGCTTCATCTCCCAAAGTAGCAAGCAATAGACTCACAAGAGCCCTATCTCTTTTAATCCACTCTTTATAAGCTGCTGTAACTTCAGTAGTGATACCACCGTCTTCAGTAAAGACAAACTTTGGTGGACAGACAGAGGTACCATCAAAATGATCAAACAAATCATTTCCTTCAAGAACAGATCTAAACTGAAAGGACCACTTCACAAAATTATCCTCCTGAAGTCTAATGGTTAACATTCCAAGTAGACTTTCAACCTTCACCATATTCATCGCCATTACTCCAAAACTGGAAGAACACAGTAATTTCAACTACAAAATCAACCGCAACAATCAAGAAGCAACAAAGAGCTTCGTGCTCAAATCTCGTGCTCAAATCAGTAATCAAGGAGCTGCGTGCTCAAGAAACAACCAATGCTGTGCAAATTGATAAAATCAAACAATTATAGGCTTCGTGCCCTAGAAATCAGCAACAATCAAGAAACAACAAGGAGCTTCGTGCTCAAATCAATCACCAGTAATCAAGGAGCTTCGTGCTCAAGAAACAATCAATACTTTGCAAATTGATAAACTCAAACAATTATAGGCTTCGTGCCCTAGAACTCAGCTTCGTGCCCTGATATCGCAACAACGATCAAAGATCCCAATCTGAACAGATCAAGATACGCCTCTGAAAAACCGTAAGCCTGATGAGCTAACCAGGATCCTCTTCACCGGTTTACTGAACCTCGGCTCTTGATACCATGATAATTATGGCAGATTAAGCCATAAAATCTCCATCGAAGAGCAAGAACAAAGAACAATGAATATGAGAGTAGAGAGAGAAAGCGATGTATTGCAAATGTTGTATTTACTGAATGAATACAATTGCTTACATTTTCAGTAATATATATACCTATTTAAAGAAGCTAACCAAACAAACTTACAGCTGTCAAAACTTAATAACTAAGACATCTAAACACCTTAACCGCCTAGCTAACTTATACAAAATATGACTAAAATACCCATGCACATATATCCTTGGTTAATAATTTTTAGATATACCAAAGAGTGATCGTATTAATAGCTTGGTTCTGTTTAGGGAGGTGATTTTCACGTCTTCTGAATCTCTTATTGAGGGTGTAAATTATGCCACGTGTCAAAAGACAAGGAAAATAAAGCATTCATGAATCTCCCGATTCGTTAAAAAAGGCAGAAACAAAAAGGAGCCGAGGGAGTAAACACAACAGGAGGGTTTCAATTTTCACGTCGTTCTTCGCGAGGCTCTGTGGTGGCTCTGCAACCCAGACTCATTCCGACCCTAGGTGAATTTTTTTTCCAGAATTTCCGAAATTTAACTCTCTTTTGGCGACCGATATATCGGCGCTAGAGCCAACGCCTCAAAATTCCGATATATCGCCGAATGTGCCGGTTTCTAAAGGATAATCATGTTCAATTTTTTGGTTTGATTTAAAGGAATTTCTTACACAAAAAAGTTAGGGTTTTCTGGTTAGTTTTTTGGGTTGTACATCTGGGTATTTCGTACACACAAAAGTTAGGTTTTTCTGCTTAGTTTTTTGGGTTGTATATCTGGGTGGTTTTATTTTCTTCAAATTTGTGACTTTTGTGATTTGAGATTTGTACATAAATTGAAATTTAGTTTTTCTGATTTCAACTCTCATTCGTATCCTGACATTTCCTCATCATTAAAATCGGTTTTTTGTGCTGTTCTTTTCCAAGCTCGGTTGCAGATCCACAAAGGCATGAAGGTTTGTCATTTAAGAATATATTATAAATGTGTGTATTGCGTTATACATGTGGGAGTGTGAATATGTTTTTTTTCCTGGGTTGATTTAGTTAATGAGGTTCGTTATAATTTCAGATTATTTTGGTTCCTGTTAATCTAATCGGACGTTAGAAGAGGAGGTGGATGGTGTTTGAAAAGCGTTGGTTTTTCAATTTTTTTTTATTTGTGCCCTTTTAGTTTTTTGAATGAAATTTTTATAATGTAAATCAATCTAAATTGAATAGCTTTGTTTGTATATTGTATTTGGTTTATTAAATAGAATGTGATTTAATGCTTTGGAATCTTTATAAACATAATATCTATACAATTTTTAATCCCACAGCAACGCGGGGCATAATTTCTAGTTGCAAACTAAAGTTGCTCTCCATTGCCGAAACAAGGTTTGTTTTCTCCACTTTTTTTCCTTTCTTTTTTTTCTTATTCAATTATGAGCTGTCCAAATTTTTAAATTTTTCAGATTTGCTTCCATACTTGTGAATCTGTGATGCTTAGAATATTTAAGGAAGTAAAGGAAGGTTTACAACAAACGGTGATTAGCACTAATTGGGCTTTGTACGAAGAAGAAGATTTGGTTAAAGCAATGATGGTGAAGCAAAATATATTGGATGAATATTTTTGAGAGAAGATTGATTATATTCTTTTCTTTACTGCTCCAATATATGAGGTTATTAGAATGGCTGACATAGATAAACCTTATCTTCACTTGGTGAATGAGTGGTGGGATGCTATAATTGAAAAGGACTATCTACAGGAATGAGCGCAAGGCATTACATGAAAAAAACAGCTTTTTTGATGCAGTGTATCGCATTTTATTGGAGTGATGGACTAAAAGTAGCACATCACTTCATTGTTTGGAGCATTCATTAAATCCAAGGTAATGATTTTGCTAATTTCCTTATTAATTCTTCTAGACCAATCTTTAGCTTTATGAGTATATTTTTAAAGTGCTATTTCTTTTATTTTAGGTATTATATTTCAGAATGGCTCCAAGAAGACCTTAGTCATCTTGCTCCACACTGAGATGTTGAGCTTACAACTGAAAGGAAAAAGTGTTTTGAGAGATACTTTTCCAATGAAGAAATTAGAAGAAATATCAATGTGGAGTATGACGCTTTCTCTATGTGCTTAAATGACTTTGGAGCTATTGATTCTATGAATGATAGGTTTCATTTGGAACCAGTGATGTTGTGGATTGTCCATGGAGCTTCTACACCTAGTCTCGAATCCATAGCATTGAAGCTACTTGGACAACCTTGTTCCTCCTCTTGTTGTGAAAGAAATTGGAGCACTTATAGTTTTGTTCACTCTCTAAGAAGGAACAAGATTACACCACAAAGAGCCAAGGATTTGGTATTTGTACATAATAATTTTCGTCTTCTATTAAGGAATAGCTCAACCTACAAAGAAAGTATTACTCAATTGGGGGATGTTGGAGGAGATGGCTTTGAAAACTTGGGTGAAGAAAGTGTCGGAATGCTTGAAATTGCTAACCTTTCACTTGATGAGCCGTCATTGGAGGCTTCTTTGGTTACTGTAGGAGACATCGTGAATGTGGAAGTTGAATGAAACTTTTTTTTTTTTAATTTTCGTTTGGATGTTTTTTTTTTTTTAATTTTTCAAGTTTGAAGACTAATTGCTTGTTGGATCTACTATCTTTCTAACTGTTTGGAGTTTATTGAAATAAATTTGAAATTGAGTAATAAATTTAATGCTTATTTTTAATGTTTTAGATATATTTATTTATTTATATTTTTAATTGCTGTATTCCTAACGTATTGTGTCTTCGTTTTTAGAAATTTGATGTGTTCCCGTGTCGTATCTCCGTATCCCTGTCCGTGTCCATGCATCGTAGGTTACCAGAGACGAACCCTAGATCGTTATAAGCCGAGAGAATCCTAGAGGATATCTAGATTGTAGGAACTCCAAGACTTAGGAATCTAATTGTGTCTATATCCGGATTAGATCTCGTGTCTTCTGGAACAAGTTTGGTCATCCAATGGAGTTGTTTGGACTCTGTCTATTGCCCCAGAACAAGGTGACGGTGGCACTGCTACTCTGTCTGATCCAGCTCCTGGCAAAGCTGTTAAGTTCATGACCAGACTTCTGAGGTAATAGTACCCGGATCAGCCTTAGTTCGGTTTTGAAAAACCATGTGTGGAGCCAAAAATAATCACAAGGCGACACGTGGATTTTTTAGTAAAAGATGACCAAACTACCCTTGAGACACACCAGGATTTCTACACGCGAGCAGCTCAAAAATGCTCCAAAAAGGTAACAATTCAATATTCATCTCATCAAATCCCGTAACCTCCAAAATATTTATTCCAAAATTATATTAATTGGTTAATTAATAGATTAATTACCCAATTAATCCATTAAACATCAATTAAAACATCCAAATACCCACAACATATATCTCACTCAATCCCAAAACTAGTGATTGACCGGCCACCCCCTTGCTCCCTAGCTTTTCATACTTTTCTCCATTTTATTACCCTATTTACACAACTATTCAATTTTGTAACCTCCTATTTGTTTCTTTTATACTTAATTGGCCAATAAATTGGCTAATTAAGCCAAAACTATAACCACCAAAACCAATTAGTGGCCAGCCACACCTTGGGAAAATTGGGCAAAGCCTAACCCTATAAATAAGCACCCATTCTCACCGAAAAGCTATTCCAACACTCTTGCAAAAATCCCAAAATTCTCTAAACACTCTTTCTCTCTAAATTCTAACTTTGGCATCGGAAGTTCTTCGGCCAAAGCCCCCCCCATTCATCGTGGGCGCGTGAGGCTTATGGCCATAACCAAATGTGTTATTTATTTTGTAGGTGCAATTTTGTCCAATATCAAGGAGGAAGAAATTCGCATCCACATCATGGTCCCACAATTAAGTTTGTTTTAAGAGACAATATGGCCTTTGTATCAGCTCTTCAATTACGATACAAGTTCACTTGTGAGGTAGTGTTTTTTCTATTGTTTCTTCCTGATTTGGAAAGTGGAAGCCCTAACTTTTAACTCTGAGCTTGAATTTATCACCCTGATGTGTATTTATTTACCTATTTGGTTGATTTTGCTGTGTGCTTTTTGGGTTGATACAGGTCATCGACGTTTTGCATCCTGGTCAGCCCAATGTCTCCAAGGTTTGGTTTCTTTCTTCGAGCTTTCTGGTTCTTTCAATGGAGATTTGATTCTGGTTATTTGACGTTATTGCACTAGTTAATAGGAAATGTGTATGATTTCGATATTAGTTTTCTAAATGATAGAATTTCAAATCACGAGTTTCTTTCAATGGGAATTTGATTCTGTTTATTTGATGTTATTGCACTAGATCTAATTAACAGACCAATGATGTCTATCACGAATTATGCATATCAAGAACCAGAGGAAACATGCTCCTTTTATTCCACATACATACATACATACATATATATATATATAGGAAGCCTTCAAAGGGCCTGTATATATATATATACACACACACTTTCTTGTAGACAAGAGAATTAACAACACATTACAAACGTTTAAGAGAAACCTACACCAAGTCTGAGCAGGGCAGGCAGGCATGCATGCAAGAACGGAAACCAAGTTTGTTCAGCGAGTCCTTAAATGGCTGAATTTATTTACTAGTAGGCATACATTTTTATTTTAGTTTTTGTTCCAAGATGAAATTTTCTCTCTCATTCTTGGTAAATAGACGAGTCTTCAAGACTCCATTGCTGCTATCTTCAAGCACTTTAATATAACACCACAAATTAGGATGAATGTCGAAAAGAGAACGACCAATTTCCATGTTGCAGCTTCATTCTTTGCTCGTCTTTTCTTTTCACGTGACAGTTTTTGGGCAAATCTGCACAAAGCATGAACATATGAACAACATTTTTTTGTTAACACCAAGTAATATCTACTATGCTAACCAAAATGAAAGGGATCATAATGATTCTTGTCCTCACTCACTTTGCAATTGCGTCTTTGTATTTGTATTTCTTGTCAATTAGTTCATCATACCGGCCAGTGTTGAGGTTCAGTGCCCTGACACTTTTTTCAAGGAGTTCAGTCCCAGCATCCTGAAGTTTCTTGAGATTGTCTTCACTTGCATTAGTCATATCAGTTTGTTTAGGATCCAATTCATCATCCTGCAGCACGGATAACCAGCAAGTAAGAAGGTGTGTGCCTGCATCTGGAGATGACGTTGAAGTAAAGCATACATGGACGTGGTTAATCAATCGAAAAGTAAACCTGGATCCGGAGATAATTGGAATCAGAGCCGGAGACTTTGAAGTAAGCAGACAGGTATACTTCAACCATGTTGACACTTGCAGTCATAAGAACATCTATTAAAGGTGTGACGCCCTTTTGAGGCAGCAGCCATGTTAAGATTCCCCAGATGCTGGGATCTCCGATTGTCAGCTCCATATGCTTCTTTGCAGATCCAGTTCCCAGGGACAGAACCAGAAGCTTACTACTATCAATGTTCGGTAGGCGCTCTGCCACACTTTTGTTATCAGACCTCTCCTTGGCCATTTCAATGATTGCAACCAAAGTCTGGAAACGTTGGTGTAAGAAGTTTGTTGAACATGATGCAATCTTCTTGGATTTTGTTATCATTTATATATGTCATACACCATCATTAAGATCATCAAAATTAAGTATTAAAATTGTACAGTAGTACTTACGGGATTGTTGGCTGCAACACCACCATCGACGAGGTTATATTCTCTTTCGTGAAACCCAAATCTGTGAGGAGGGAGGTAGTACGGTGCTGCAGATGTACCAATGCAGATATCTTTTAGCAGAACATTCTTTGAGCTATCGCGTTTTCCCTGCTATCATGATTTATGTGTTAACGAATACTAATACTAGAGAAATAAAACTCCGATTTGAGTAGACTTAGGCTAGTGTAGACTATATTGTCCACAATAAAATAAAGAAAAAAGATACTCGAGTATTAGTTATACAAATATGCTTCGAAAACCATTACTAATCGAACCTGCAAGGTGGAGAAGACGACCGGATGGAGGTTCTTGAGATCATAACAGGGAATGATAATGTTGGTTAAGGTCTCTTGAATCCTTGTTTCTCCAATGGTCGTCTTGATCTTCTCGTGCAGGGTATCACCTGCGAATATTGGTCCTTTTGCCGCTTTCCAGAAGTCTTCGAGGTAGTCCTTCCCAATTCCCAGCCACTTCTTAACTATATCTGTCCAGTCGTCGTGACCGACGGAACCACTAAGAGCAATGGTGGGAGTTTTTGGGGAAAATAAAATAAAATTAGCAAGCAGTAGATTTACCACGTGAAAACCTCCAACACCAAAACAGAAGAAAAAAATGATGGCTTTCTTCCCATTGAACACCTTCCCAACCCACTTTAATGGCGTGTCCATAGCTATTGACCCTAGCCACAGACAAGCAGTGGCTATAACAGTCAATAGCCACAGAACAGAGGCTATTGACCCTAGCCACGGACAAGCAGTGGCTATAACAGTCAATAGCCACAGAACAGAAGCTTAAGTTTGATTCTTGTCAAATGTGAATTTGAACTACATTGTTGTTAGCTCATTGTGAGGCTAAGTTCACCCCTTTAGTGTAGATAATTTCGTTTGTTCAAAAAAAAAAACAACTTATTAACTTATCAGCATACATATATGTTGGAGACTTTATGTTATTTAATATCTCTAATATTAGAAAGTCAGAAATACATTTGGTGTTACAAGGCTTCACCAAAAATATTTGGACACAAATACCCCTAAAACAAAAAAAAACTCACCACTACAAAAAGGGTTATAATCTTCAAGGGCATTTTTGTAAAAACAACTTGAGAAAATTAAAGAACAAACGCAAAAAAATAATAATAAAGAGATAAACCATTGCATTTAGCCTCAATCTCTAAGTTTATTAGTTTTTCTTACTTTCTCTGTAGTTGTTTATATTAATCTTGTACATAATTGATGTTTTGATTTTTGTATGATTATAATCATTGGAATTCTTCTATTATTTTCATAATTATTGCTCCAACAATACATACGTACCTTGTGTCCTCTGCAGGTTCCCTTTTTGGTGAAGGGAAGAAATTTGGAGCCTCATCAACAAAAAATTTGACGATTTTATTTGCTGCAAATTTAGGTTTATTATTTTCATCAGGTGTGGTGAGCATGGCTGTGATAAGGCCTCCTGTGCTGGTTCCGGCAATGAAGTCGAAGTAGTCTGCAATCCTTGCATCATCACCATCCAGTTTCTTTTGAAATTTTCATTCATGCAGATGCGAGGAACAACATCAGTAACAATTTGGTACAAACGTAATTAAAGAACACATTCCAGTTAGGAAGAACCAGGGCCGTCCAAACATTTTGGAGGTCCTGGGCAAAAACAGAAATGGGGCCCACAAACCTACAATACGAGCAAAAACATGTATGTTTTTTATGTGAATTTTTTTCTTTCTTTTCGACTAGGTATTTGAAGGATTTTCAATAATTTGAATAAATATATTTCTTTGTCGTCATATATAAAAAAACAAAATTTCATCGTAATACTTGGTTAATTGGTCATAAAGAAAAGAAGATTGTTATATGGTAAAAATACTAGTCAATTGAGCAATACTTGACGTCTAAAGTGTCTAAGTACAGACTTTGACAAAGCAATTTTCTGAGAAAAAGCCTTGTAGAATTGGTAGAAGTGAAAGTTCTAATTTTTGCAGCTGCCTGAAAGTGATCTCATTTTTTGAATAATCTCTGTACTTGCCAAATTAATTTGGTAAGGACATACATACATTATTTTGTTGAAAGTTGAACTTGAATTGGAATGAATATAAAAAACATGCGCATCTAGTTAACCTTCTTGATGAATTAACCAAGTTTTAGCGATTATAATTGAAGGTAAAAGAAATTAACAATCAAACAAAAATTAGTAAAAAATTGGAAGAAAAAAAACGGCGTAAGACTAATTCAAACCTTGGACTTCATTATTACTAGAAAACAACGGCACCAGCGCCTATAGTTAACCCTCTTGTTGAATTCACCAAATTTTAATAAATATAAGCAATTATAAAAGAAATTAACAATCAAATAAAAATAAGTGAAAATAAGAAAGTAAAAGGCATAGAGACTAGTTCAAACACGGGTCCTCATTCTTACTACAGAATGACGGAACCAGCGCCTCTAGCTAACCTACTTGATGAATTAACCAATTTAGTTTTTTAATTTATATGCTTATAGGAGTATATCCTAATAATTTTGGTGCCTCTGATTTTTTTGGGCTTGGAGAGTCGCCCTGTTGGCATTGGGCCAGGGTCAGCCCTGCCAATAACAAAAGGGCGGGAACAGAGACAATATACATAACCTGGAGTTCGGATTCAAGACGGTCGAGTATGGTGGCCGGGATGATGCCTCTTACTCCTCCTCCATCAATGCTAAGAATTGTGGTATATTTTCCACGATTAGGTGTTGTCATGTTGTCTGATGAGCTAATGTAGTTGGGAGTACTGATGAGCTAATGTAGTTGGGAGTACTGATATATGATGACCTTCATAATTACGAGAATGAAAGGAGAAAGCATTTAACAGAATCCGTAGTGGGTGGATAAATTAAGTACATATCTCTTTGATAAGCTTTTCTTTATCAGGAGAAAGCATTTAACAGAATCCGTAGTGGGTGGATAAATTAAGTATATATCTCTTTGATAAGCTTTTCTTTATCAGATGTGTAGTGGATGGATGGATGAAGTGAAGTATATATATCTTTGAGAAGCTTTCTTTTATCAGACGTATAGTGGATTAATGGATGAAGTGAAGTATATATCTCTTTGAGAAACTTCCATGATCTCTTTGAGAAGCTTTCCTTTATCTCTTTGAGAAGCTTTTCTTTATCAGATATGTAGTGGATGGATGGATGAAACGAAGTAAGTATCTCATCAGAAGCTTTCCATTATTAAACGTTTAATGAATTAATGAAGCAAAGTATATATACTTGTTTGAGAAGCTCTTTAAATGTCACCTTTATATGATTTAAGCCTTCTTTATCTCTTTGAATCCTGTAAACGATGCATCTATGTGAATGAAGCGAAGTACATACCAAACTACTTCCTCTCCAATCATGGCAATCATCCGTTAAGGCATTTGTGCAATGATTGACGAATAGGCAACCCTCTTTCTTCACGTGTTAATTTAGACATTAATTATGTAATGATTGACGAATAGGAAAGGCATCTCTCTTTTCATGTTAAGGCATTTATAACATTGGGTGGGCATGGGCCGGCCGAAGCCCAAAATTGGAGGGACCGAGCCGGATCCATTTGAAAATAAAACGAAGAGAGATGGATCTGGTTAGGTAATATAAAATTAAAGATTAATATCAGTTTACTATCCATACATCTGTTAAGTTTTTCGTTAGAATTTATGGTAATTGATGACGTGACGTCCATGTGAACAATGACTAGAAATCACGTGTTAATAAGAGCCCACGTGAATATTAAAAAATAAAAAAATTAATAAAAATTTTAAAAATTAAAAAATTACAAAGTCATCTTCCTCCCTGCTCCCCCCCTCCGTTCGTCTTCCCTGCTGTACGAATCTGCGGCAGAGGGTATCGTCTCTCATTCACATTTGCACCAGTCTGAATGACGAGCCCAAAGTCCCTTCTAGCACAAACACATACACAATCAACCTCCTCTCTCATTCAAATCCACACCCTCCCCTCAATTCCCCAATTTCCCCAGATCCAGTAATCCCAAAATCAACACCAAATTAAGAAATTTCAACACAAATTTAAACGGAAGCCCTAGAAACTTTGGAAAATTCCAACTTCCAAACCCCCTAGGATTGTTCGAAATTTGAAATTAGAAACCCTAGGCTTTCTTTGGGAATGAGAGATCCATTAGGGCGGCGATGGCAGATCGGAGAGAAGTGGAACAGAATTCAAAGAAAAGGAAGAGAGAGGGAGAGATAGAGAGGAGAGGAGATAGATGATCTCCTCGTTGGTGGTGCAGGGAGTCGAGGAGGGAGGGGGTTTGGATGGGTGCAGAAGATAGAAGGGAGAGGAGAAGGGAGGGAAGGTCGGGGATGAGGTGGGAGACGGGGTGGGTATCAGGGAAGGGGTAGGTAGGGTGGGGAAGGGGACAGGATAGAGGCCCAGATTTTATTTTATTTTATTTTATTTTTTTGAATTTTTGAATTTTTAATTTTTTAATATCCATAAAGGTCTATATTGACATGTGACGTCTAGTTATTATTCACGTTGATGTCACATCATCAGTTAACGATTGATTTAACAACAGTCTTAACGGATGTATGAAAATATCTCAAAATTATTATTTAAGGTACCACTCTAAAATGAAAAAAACTTAATATACCAAATATTAAAAACTAATAATTTTCAAAATATAGTATAATGTTGCAGTCCTATTAGATTAGGAATGTGATTGTGTAAATTCTAGTATATCTTGGAATATCTCTTATATTTCTATTAGGCGTAGATTACCTATTAAATGCTGTAATCCTAAAGGGTAATGAATTAACCTTCCCTACTACTATAAATAAAGGCACAACGAAGTGGAATAGAACACACTCACAATTACACATCTCTCTCATTCTCTCTACCTATTGTTGCACCCCTCTCTCTAAGGCCTCCATAATTGTTCAGTAAATTATGCCTACAATACATTATTAGCACGCTCTTGACGCTGTGCTAAAGAGTGTTTGATTTTCAATCAGGGGAGTATTACGTTTTAATCATTCTTTTTATGATTAATTCGTATTTTATTGAATTGATCTACATGATATTGATTCAATTTAATTTTTTCTGTGTTGAACGTGATACAACGCATTGGAGATACAATTCCGGCTTTATGAGAAAGATCTTCTACAAATTCAAAGGCTCTTGTTGTTTTCTGCCAATCAGGTGCGTTTAAAATAAAGTAAGATATTTGAAACGACATTGAAGCATGAAAACATTCCCTATGATGCATGAACCCCTTATGTTTATTTTTTCTTTCCGATATATATATATATATATATATATATATATATATTGTATATATTCATATATTTGTCAATATATATGTTTGTTTCATGCATTACGCAATTATATTTGCTATGTGGAATATGTGAGTCAAAGTATATTCATAAATTAGAAGCAATTAGGTTTTTAAACCCTAGGTTCAAAAAAAAAAAAGGGTAATTTTTAGCACCACCGTGGCGACAGACCTTGGGACACCAATTTGGACCTTTGCGTAGCCCTATGGGGCTTGCTGCCTTCCCTCAACATTCAACTAGGCCTCAGCCTATGATGGTTATCTTATGGGCTTGAAAGCCTTAGTCCAAAACCTAACCCACAACCCGCATGCCTGAAGCCATGCTGGGCTTGTCATTGTCACAGGCTTGAAGCCCCGGCCTGTCTGCATCAGTTTTCTGGTTAGCTGGACTGGTTCTCTACCACGGCCCGCTTGCTGCTGGGCCCTTACCTCACCTCGGCCTATATGCCACAACCTTTTTGGTTGCTGGGCTTGTGCCGCAACCCAATAACTCGGCCCCAATTAAGCCAGCACTTGCTGATGGGCTTCAAAATCCTCAGCATGTGGGCTGTTATTACAGCCACATCCGATCACTTTGCTCACGGCACCCAGCCCAATTTTTGGGCTATCGTATTTTCGACCTAACGCTATTATTTTAGCATTCTAAATAATTTTAACCTGTCTGTTAATATTATTTTGTTTCTACAATCGACCATGTATGACCCGATTTATTGAATTAATTAAAAGTAATATGCAGTCCATTAATCTAATAATGAAACCAAAATTATTGACCTGAAGATCTGACACACCCCAACCGAAGTCGAGACGTGTTGGCCGTTACGTGAGCGTGACGTAGCCTTGTGCGCAAGCGAAAATGATAAAGAATAAGGAAAAACGAACAATTTAAAACCAAGCAACTAGCAATTCCAGTTAAGAAAGGATGCTAGTGAGGGTCTAAGTGTACAAATACACTTTCAGAGCAATAAGAATATCTAGTTGCAGTCAAGTAGGGTAATTACTAAGATACAACACCCTAAGGTGAATCCTACTTTTCGGATTCTGTCATAACACCGTTGAATTCCTCGTGGCCACCAAACTCTACTACCTAAAACCTGGAGGGGTGAAAAACAAAGTTGAGTGGGTCAGTAAAATACATTTACACAAAAACCTTATTTTCCTTTGAATATACTAACCCCTCATCGTAAAACAAGTATATAGATACTTTCCCAAAAAATAGAATGCATAAATATGTATATATCTCAAATCATGCTCAAAATCAAGATTCATATTTGTATGTATGCCATACCTATATATAACAAAATAAGCAATTCAGGTAAGAATAGTTTCATAGAGACTTATAACATGTTAGCCGGAACCCCTGTGGTAGTCTGTACAGCTGAATTTATAGCTCAAAAGTCAATCTAACTGGAGTCACTACAATGACCTATACAGCAATATACTGCACAAGAGTCGGAACCAAATGCAAAGGTATGTACGACAATAATGGGGTAATATAATTATGCTCAATACTACTCTCACATAATAGCCGGGTGATAAATCACTAGTCACCTACGAGTCGGAACCATAAATAAGGTCTGTACGACAAGACTGTGCGCCTAAATTGGATCCAATGTGAGCATATGGTGCGGGATGTGACATAATAAACAGGCTTGTGTCATATCTCTGGCTAAATCACAATCACCCTAAGTGCAGTTTTATGAGCTCAACAATATTCAATCATATATCACAACATCGACAATTCACATAACTAAACGTAACTTACCTGAACTTACCTGAGCCTCCACAGCACCATGCAACAATATGCATAATTATGATAATGCATATACTAAAATAAAATATAGGTATAGCACAACATTTAAATCACATTTCCTTAAATATATTTTCTGGGAAAAACGTCAAGAGTGTGTATATATATATACTGAAAATAACTGCCCACTCACAAATATGAAGCCGGGTCGTAACCCCTATGCCTAGCCTGGCTACGCTCGTCCTCCGGATAGGTCTCGCCTATAGAAGAAACAACTATATAAACATCACTTTAATGCATATATACCAAACTATGTAATAACTTCTCATACATAGCTCAAATTGGGTATATGAATATACCACAATGACCTGCACAACGTCACGATCACCCAGGAATTTTTACAAATAATTTTCTGACCCCGCACACGCTGCCACGCGCCGGCGAGTGCACGGCAATACAGTTAAGTTGGGATTCTCTAACCCCGTTAGGAATATTCCGTTAAAAGCTAACGGATTCAGTTAAGTTTACCTGACGGAATATTCGCTCGTCTTCTCCGATTGCTCGTCGGACTCCTCGCCGTCGTCAGAAAACTGGGAAATCGAAAAACCTTCATAACTTCTTCATTTTTGCACCATTTTCTATGAAATTTGTACCATTTTAAAGATCTCAACAAGACAAACAAAAACATACCTGCCCCGACCTCCAACTCGTCAAAAATTCTGGCCAAATTTAAAACTCTTCGTTCTCATGATTCCGACGTCCAATTTCTTCAAACAAGTACTCCAAGCTTCATAAGGACATCCTTAAGCTCCCTATGAGTTTAAATTTCCCTAAAACATAAGGTTTTACGTGAGCATGAATAGTACCTCAAATCAGGTTTTGTGGTTCGACGTGAAATCGAAGGTAATCTTACCTATATTTGGTACCTTTGAACTCATGAGGACCTTAGGAACACAATGGTACCATTTTCTTCTTCGATCTATCACGTTTGCAAGGGTTTCTGGTTGTGTTCATACAAGAGAGAAGAGAGAGAGTGAATCTGAGAGAGAGAGAGCACGGGAATGAGAGAAATAGGGTAGATGGGTGTGTGTGTGGTCCAAAAGCCACCAATCAAAACTAAGAGAACACTTAGTTCTAATTGGGTCCAATAATAGAGGAATAGAACTAATAGGTTCACCACTTTAAGTCCAAACCACAACACCCAATAATAATTCTCAATGTTCAAGGGTATTTAGGTAATTTCACACTGTCGATAAATATATTTCAGGACGGGCTGTGACAAGATCACTTTTGGACATTAACGATTCAATAATTTATTTTTATACTTTGAACCGTTGACATACTTTTGTAGTCTCGAAGCAATCACACTTGAGTTCCTAACGAAACTTAAATCCACTACACTTAGTTGTATATTGCATTCTGTGTTTCTTGGAGGAACCTCTCTTTTATGAACTAAATGTTCATAAACTAAATTGAATATGTAGTTTCAAATTTAGTGCCTTTGAAATCCGAAGTTTTCATAAAACAATACATCGATGAAAACCCGACGTTTTTCATGAAAACCATGTCTTAGAACTTGAATGTTCTAACGTTGATGTTTATGGATGATTCCTTCCCATATCACTAATCAAAATCTTGTTGCATCCAATTCAGTGGATTGTCGAACTGTCACAAGTTTGATTTTTCTGACTTGGACGTTTCTAATAAAAACCATTTGACTATCAAGAAGCTGAGAAACCATTAAAGCCAACAATGGCATGGAATAGCTGAATAAGCCTCCGCCATGATCTTCATTATAAGACTTATGCTCAAAGCATTACAAATGGAAATACCTCCCGATCGAGGATTCCATGGCTCTTTGGCTCGCTCCTATGGACTGTCTAATCATGAAAGACATTGCCTGAAGCATACCATGATTACGTCCATGAATAAGTACAATTCTAAAGTTTATAAAGCTGATCAAATTTTTACTGGAGAATACTTTTCTCATCCTTCCTTGTTTCTAACTCTCCCCTGAAGCAACAGTGTAAATAGCGGAAGGTTACCAAATTTTCGGATCTGATTACTACCACAAACATATGGTAGAATCAGGGCCTGCCAAGGTGTGGCATCATGCCCGAAGCATGATCCTTGGTACCTAAGACCTAAAACTTCAAGAATAAGGGAAAATATTCCTGAACCTTAACCCTGCAGAATCTATTTCTGTCTCGATGGAATAAACCATTGGTTATACACGTGTTCGTGCCCCTACCAATGTTGTTAAGGAGTACCATTCTAGTAGTCAATATGTGAGACTAATTTTGCTCCACCAAACACCGTCGAAAGAGTAGAATTTTGACATGGATGACCTTGTTGGTCGAATCCTCTTAGTAAACCATTTACTTTGTGAACATTTTTCCATGTTCTTGGATTCAAGTTTGGTGTGTGTTTTACTTATGGATAATTTTATTGATATTGTCGTCGAATATGACTTAATTGAATCATGTTTCTTAATACATGTAACCGATTCAATTAAACACGTGATTAGGTAGTAATGTGGGAAAGTTAGTTATCTGGATGAATGTGTACAACGCACACTAACTTTACACCTAAATCACATCTCTAACAACGACTTCAGGTCTATCCAACTTGATTAAGAGCATTGGCATGCTCCTCGTTGTATGAATGGTACTGAATCACCATTTAAGGGACCTTAAATTCTCCCTGACGTTGAGTTTTTAAGGATATTCGAGATGACAATGATCATAAATGAACCACTGAAGAAAATAAAGTGGAATATCTTTGCACCACCTCCAAAAATAAGCCTGAAGCTTTGATTTGGGACCAATAGGTTGTCTCCCAACTGGGAACACACCATATGTGGCCGGCCTGGAACTGGGTGATTGAGCAATTTACTTGTTTTGGCACGACCTTTTGGGACACTTAGGTCGAACAATGATACTTCGACGCATCTCCTTACCCAAAGTAAGGATCTTGTGCCTACAAGCACACTTTGCTAAAACCCGCTTGTTTCAGGAAATTTGATTTCTAAATCATCCCTAGCAAAAATACAAAACAACTCATTTTTCACAATGAATTTAAGGGAATATATGTGGACTAATCCAACCAAAATACAGACCATATAAATACTAATGGTTTTGGTTGATGAATCGACAAACTGATCACATGTTTATCCATAAACATTACTGCTAAACCTCATGGCTGATTAAGGGTTCACCACCCTACTTATCCCTTAAGGTTCGGGAGACTGGATAATGCCAGAGAGTTTATATCGACAGTTTTCGATAAGGTATTGCATGTCGTTTTGATTTATAATTAAACATCGAATTCCTATGATTCACCCCAAATAGCCTCGCCTAGTGATCATAAAGTGCAATTTAAATGATCGCCCGAATTTTGGTAAACGTACCAAGTTTTTGGTTTCTACCTAGGACTATGCAATCCTTGTACGCAGTTATGTTGGTCCGCCTTGAGGCCTATTGCCACCCAACCTATATGACTTTACAGTTGGTTACTGGGTATGAACTTGACAATTTTAGTATTTACGCATTTGGGTGTGCATTCCATGTGCCAAGTTGCGCCACCGCAACGTACCACCATGGGTCCTCAAAGAAGGATGTGTATCTTTTGTCGATCATGATTCTCCTTCACATTAGCTCTCTTCGAGGCCTTGCATGCGATCTTTTTACCGCTTATTTGCCGGTTGTCACTTTAATGAGATAGTCTTCCCATCGTTAGAAGGAGATAAGAACGTCAACGTTCCTGAAGAACAGCGCGAATTTATGTGGACGCTATCCACTATGTCTCATCTCGATCCCCATACCACACAAGTGTGATAAGCAAGTGCGATGACTTCTAGATTTCAGAATGTTGCTTCAGACGCATTCCTCTAATCTAGCTAAAGTGACCATATCATCTACCAGCTACAAACATGTCTGCAAAGATAGACATACTTAACGAATGTCGAGTCAACATCCCTAGAGGGTGTGCCACCTCTGTTGGACTATTTGGACACCCCTGTTGGACAGTTCAATACACCGGCAGATAGCCAATCAATTTGTCTTGGCCTGGAGCACGACAGATCACTCGGTTCGTAGAATTCACTTCCTTGGAAAAGGAAGACACGGCACAACAATGAATCTAAACTCGATTGCTATCTCAAATCATTTCCATCTCATGAGATTAATCCGGATTTCTCCTGAGACTTAAAGTTTTTGGTCCAGTATACTAGTTTGGATGAGAAAATGGAATTGAAATGAGATTATCATTGATGATGTTTTCGCTTATATGGTAGCTACAGACATAAATGAAAAGCGACGATATCGAACCGTGTTCCGCTGATTAAGTGACAACGTAGAACTAATTGGACAACTAAAGTTACAATCCAGGTTAAATTCCTTACCAAAGTGTGCATTGGACCTGTTGTCCCTACACTGCCCAAGATAACCCTGTTGTGTTACAAGTGGGAAAGGAAGCATATTGAGATGAATGAAATAGTGCAATATGATGCACGCCTTATGACGCAAGGTTTCTCTCAAACGTCTTGTGATTGATAGCAACATTATGAAATGTGGTTAATGTTTCTCTATGGGGATATAGATACGAAGATTTACATGTAAGTTCCCGAAGAATTACATGGACTAGTTCAAATAGTTTCAAAAGCACAAAACACCATTTTAACTCGTTTTGAGGCGTTTACTTATGTATTGAAACATTCGACAGATGTGGTATACCCTTCTAAGTGATTATTTGATCAATCAAGGATGAATTATGCCCTTGCATGTTAAACTGTGAAATCTTATTCCAAATTGCTAGAGTTACAGTTTATGTCGTTGACACGAATCTCACTAAGACTCCATAAGAGCTTGAGAAAACTACCTCACACCTAAAGATGGAATTTAAGATGAAGGATCTTGGGAAAACTCGTTTATCCATTGACCTGAAATTGAAGCATTATTCTGACGATATTTTGGTCTACCAGTCGAACTGCCCCCCGAATATGTTACCCTTGAGTATACCTATGATTGTTCATACGTTATATGCAAATGAGACCTTTGAAGAGGTTATAGAATCCAAAATTCCATATCTAAGTGCAACTTTGCGTTTCGTTGTACTTAGCTCATTGTATTTAGAAGGACATCTCATTTGTTGTTGATCTTGGTAAAGATGCAGCACCGCGCCTACATGCAACCACTAAATTGGTATTAAAGACGTACCATGAAGGTACTACATAGGCAAATCCCAACGCATCTTAGCTGATCCAACCCCCATAATCCTCGAAATGATGTTTGCCTTGTTTGTTATGTTGATGCAGGTTACTTATCAAACCCGCACAAGGTAAAATCCCAAAATGGTTATGTTTTTACCGTTAGGGATATCGCAATATCTTAGAGGTCCATGATATGACCTTAGTTGCGAAATCTTCGAATCGTTCCAATACTCACCTTACTTCACTATGCCACAAGTAAGACATGGTTAGGAGTTCTTGTTAAGCATATTTGAAGTACTTGCTATGTTTTCATCCATCGTTGAGTCCCAACGACGATCCATGAAGATTATGCCACATGTATCAACCCGACCAAGCCATGATACATCAACGAAGTCAACACCAAGACATGTTACGTCTACATCTACATCAGCAAAGCATCAGGAGATTGAAGTCATGCAAGCCCTAAACAACCTTGCCGACCTCTATACGATGTCACTGCCGAAGTCAACCTTCCAGAAGCTTGTCCGAGGAATTTGTATGCCTAACTATTCATATGCAATGCTTGTAGTTCTCATTTGGAAGTTATGTCAAACTCAGGGGGAGTATCCAGAATTATACTCACTTGATCTTAAATTACTCTTTTTCCCTAAGATTATGAGCATTTTTCCCACTAGATTTTTACTACCTAACTAGGTTTTAACGAGACACTCATCCTGGGCTGATCATACCCTTGTGCAAGGTTCTAAAAAACGTTGGGCGCTAGTCGGTCGGCGGGCTGATGCCTAGCGCCTAAGCGGCTAGATGGAGTCTAGGCGGGTGCCTAGGCGGATTTGTACTTTTTAAATAAATTTGTAATATAATATATAAATAAGTCCATTTTCATACACACAAAAATCATACTTATTGAAAAACAAAATGCAAAACATACAAAATAAATATTTGTTATAAAATATAAGTATTGTATAAAATTTTAGAGTTTCTTTAAGACCATAATTATTATTGGGTCTTATTTTGTTTAAATGTTTGAAATTGGGCCTGCTACAAATCTTGAAACAAAGTCCATAAACTTTTAATTAATAAAAAATCTACTAACCCTAGAGAACATAGCCGCACCCACCCCCACCTTGCTCTCTATCTCATCTGCATAGACTGCTGATTTCTCTTACTCTCTGCAACGCTATCTTTCTCCCCCCCCCCCCGTCCCTCTTCGCAGCAAATCGTCTTTCTCTCCCTCCCTCTCTCTTTTTCACTCCCTCCTTCTCTCTCTTTCACTCCCTCCTCATCGGATTTTGTAGAAGATTTGAGGTCCGGGTGCGACTGAAGGTGAAAGGCAATGAGAAAACGACGACTGCAAGCTCGAAAGAAGGCAACACAGTGACAAGACCGCCTAGCACCACTGCATAAGAGCGCCTAGGAGCGCCCAAGTAGGCGCTTAACACATCCCCGCTTTTCTCTGCCGATTGGCACCTAATCGGAGCGACACCTCTCCGCCTAGCGCCTAGGCCGATTTTTAGAACACTGCCCTTGTGAGCTATTCTACTTGCGTCCAAAAGACGTATAGTTTTGACTTAATGCAACTTCTCACTTTTCTCCTTAGTCTATGGGTTTTTCTCCCACCTTGGGTTTTACCATAGTGAGGTTTTGTGAATTTTACTTTTTTATGCATTCTTCCGTTGATTTGAAACTCGCATTCACTCATTGTGCCGACGACTTCATCAACTATACTTACTTCAGCACTGAAAACCTGATACGCCATTTACTTGAGTATTTACACACTCAAGGGGGAGTGTTGCAGTCTTATTAGATTAGGAATGTGATTGTGTAAATCCTAGTATATCTTAAAATATCTCTTATATTCCTATTAGGCTTAGATTACGTATTAAATGTTGTTATCCTAAAGGGTAATGAATTAACCTTCCTTACTACTATAAATAAAGGCACAATGAGGTGGAATAGAACACACCCACAATTACACATCTCTCTCATTCTCTCTACCTATTGCCGCACCCCTCTCTTTAAGGCATTTATAATTGTTCAATAAATTATGCCTACAATATATAATTAATTCTAAAATGATCTAATTTCAAAATATAAGACAAATCGGTCATGCACATATAATCCACAACAATAAAACAAAAATATAATTTTTCCTACATCTTAAAATGATCTAATGTCCTCATATATAAATGAAGTTGTTTCCTCTCATGTGTCATTTGCACTTTTCTCTAAAAATCTCTCTCACCCATTCCCCAACTCAAATAACCCTAACCCACACATCTTCATTCAACAAGTCATGTCCAAGTCTTCATCCAATCAAGTTCTTAAGGAGCATTTAGTATAATTCAATCATCCATCACAGCAGCAAAACACCCCCAGCCAACAGCAGAGACGAGTTCTGGGGTTACCAAGCTTTCCTTTATTAGACACATAGTGGATGGATGGATGGATTAAGTGAAGTATATATCTCTTTGAGAAGCTTTCCTTTAACAGATGTGTAATTGATGGATGAAGCAAAGTATACATCTCTTTGAGAAGCTTTCTTTTACCATACATGTAGTGGATGGATGAATGAAGTGAAGTATATATCTCTTTAAGAAATTTTCTTTTATCAAACGTGTAGTAGATTGATGGATGAATCCAACCATGAACATAAACAAAAATGACAAAGAATATTGGAAAATTAGTAGCCCTCTGCCTTGCACCCCTGTTCTAAACACCAATCTACACTACCCTTTTTGCTCAAATACCGTTAACTTCAGTGATACGAAAATGACAACACAATAATACAATAACGACAACAAATTGTTACAATACTAATAATATTTTTAGGAGTGTGTTATCCACACACCTCATTTTACTTCTTACATATCCTTTAATAATTTATGTCTATTGATCTTCTTCAATTCATCCAATCCGACGACCGAAAATTAAAAAGGTGTGAGAAGTAAAATAGGATGTGTGGATATCACACTCCTATTTTTAAGACAGTAAGAACAGTACATTGATAAGTATCAATATAATATGGAGTTGAATATAAATTAAAGCAAAATATATGAATTCATATCGACTATAAGTTAAGAGTATTTTGTAACAATAAAAAAATATGTGGCTAATTTGAATTAGTGTGTTTGTAAAAATAAAAAATAAAAAGAGTTTCAATCCATATTTTTGTGTTCAGAGTCAGAATATTGAGATATTCAGATCGTTAAAAAGGAGAAAAAGATCTAAACCGTTCAAGTTTTGTATTTTTATAAAATAGACCGATGAGATTAATTGACTAATGAAGACAGTAAAATTAAAGGGTAAAAGACTGTTTACTACCCTCATGTTTCATGGTTTTCAACATTTAGTACATCAAGTTTTTTTCGTCTCAGAGTCATACCTAAAGTATAAATTTTGGAACAGTCTCATACATCCGTTAATCAAACTGTTAAATTTGCCGTTAATTGTGACGTAGCGTCCATGTGGACAATGACGTGGCGCCATGTGTCAGCCACGTTTTTTTTTTTGTGACACGTTTTTTTTTTTTTCTTTCTTTCTTCTTCTTCTTTCTTCTTTCTTCTTTCTTCTTCTTCTTCTTCCTCTTCTTCTTCTTCCTCTTCTTCTTCTTCCACCCGACTGAAAACTTTTTTTTTTTTCTTCCTCCTTCTCCTTCTTCCTTCCTTCTTCTTCCTTCCCCTTCTTCTCCTTCTTCCTTCTTCTTCCTTCTCCTTCTCCCTTCTTCTTCCTTCTCCTTCTCCTTCTCCTTTTTCTTCCTTCGAATCTGGGGATTTTTTTTTTTCTCTCCTTCTCCTTTTTCTTCCTCCGAATCTGGGGAATTTTTTTTTTTTTCTCTTTCTTCTTCTTCTTTCTTCTTTCTTCTTCTTCTTCCACCCGACTGCAAACTTTTTTTTTTCTTCATCCTTCTCCTTCTTCCTTCCTCCTTCTTCTCCTTCTTCCTTCTTCTTCCTTCTCCTTTTTCTTCCTCCGAATCTGGGGATTTTTTTTTTTTCTCTTTCTTCTTCTTCTTTCTTCTTTCTTCTTCTTCTTCTTCTTCCACCCGACTGCAAACTTTTTTTTTTTCTTCCTCCTTCTCCTTCTTCCTTCCTCCTTCTTCCTTCCCCTTCTTCTCCTTCTTCCTTCTTCTTCCTTCTCCTTCTCCTTCTCCTTTTTCTTCCTCCGAATCTGGGGAATTTTTTTTTCCTACTTCCTTCTCCTTCCTCCTTATTCCTTCTTCTTCTTCTTCTTCTTCCTGCCCAAATTCGTTTTTTTTTTTCCTTCTTTCTTCTTCTTCCTCCTTCTTCCTTCTTCCTTCTTCCTTCTTCCTTCCCCTTCTTCTCCTTCTCCTTCTCCTTCTTCTTGTTCGTTTTTTTTTTTTTTTTTTTTTTGCTTCTTCTTCCTCCGAATCTGCCCAGATTCAGCTTCTTCTTCTTCTTCTTCCTTCTTCTTCTTCTTCTTCCTCCAAATCTGCCCAGATTCAGCTTTTTTTTTTTTTTTCTTCTTTCTTCTTCTTCTTCTTCTTCCTCAAAAAAAAAAAAAAAAAACCGAATCTGGGCAGATTCGGAGGAAGAAGAAGAAGAAGAAGAAGAAGAAGAGGAAGGAAGAAGGAGGAAGAAAGAGGAAGAAAAAAAAAACTTCCCCAGATTCGGAGGAAGAGAAGGAAGAAGGAGAAGAAGGGGAAGAAAGGAGAAGGAGGAAGGAAAAAAAAAATTTTGCAGTCGGGTGGAAGAAGAAAGAAAGAAAAAAAACGTGGCTGACACGTGACGCCCAGTCATTGTCCACATGGGCGCCACGTCACAATTAACGGCAAATTTAACAGTTTGACTAATTGATGTATGAGATTGTCCCAAAATTTACACTTTAGGTATGACTCTGAGACGAAAAAAACTTGAGATGTACTAAATGTTGAAAACCATGAAACATGAGGGTAGTAAACAGTCTTTTACCCAAAATTAAAATTAAATGATCTGAGTCTCTCAACTTTCAAGTTCCAGACAAAAAAATTTGGAGTGAATCTCAATCCGTG
The DNA here is from genome assembly GCF_042453785.1 of Malus domestica. NCBI lineage: Eukaryota > Viridiplantae > Streptophyta > Magnoliopsida > Rosales > Rosaceae > Malus > Malus domestica. The sequence goes on along the minus strand of NC_091671.1, from coordinate 8,093,517 downwards.
AAATAGGTCTACTAATCTCAATATCCCAAAACAACATTCCAACGCATGGGATGACCTCATTAAGGAGAAAGAACACACGCGTTCCTAAAACGGAGCGCAAAAACCAGGATGAGGATCCCATCCGGATCCAAATGGTAGAGGTTATAAGAATCCTTACATTTTATCCGTTCATCGTATATGATGCGGTTCGTTTTCATCAAGTACTATTTATGTTTAATTTTAGATAATAAAATTTAAATAATTTCTGACCGCATTATATATGATGAACGGCTAAGATCCGATGATCACTAGGATCCCACCATTTGAATCCGAATGGGATCCTCATCCCAAAAACTAAACCGAAAATGCGTCAGGTCCTCGCTGTAATCTGGAATTACAATTCTACCCCCACCTTCCCCCGCGCTCTCTCTCTCTCTCCAATTTCTGGGTTCTTCGTTTCTTAAATTTCCGTACGATTTTCCTCTGTTTTTCGTACTCTTTTTTCCCGTTCATCCGTCCAATTTTCGAATTAGGGTTTGAACGATTCACACAGAATCTAGAGAGAGATGGGTAGCCCAAAGAAGGATCAGAACAAGGGCTTCTTCGCAGCCATGAGTTCTGGCCTCTCCATGTTCGGCAACGCCATGCACCGATCCGTCGGCGGGTTAGCTTATTTAATTTTCTTCCTTTCTTCCTCGTAATTCAATATTCCGCTTGAAATTATCTTCCTTTAGAGGTGAATCATGGCGGCGGCGGCGGCGGCGTCGTCAAATCCTGATTGTTTGCTTAATCTGTAGATATACTCTTAATCACTTTTTGATTTGGGTCCCGTAATTGGATTGAGCTGTGACATTTTGATCTTGCATGCGAAGACTGTGATGTATTTGGTTATATGGTTATTGATATGCAACTTTGTGAGTGAATTGTTGAATGGAGAGTTCTGTTTTCGATTTTCGCGGTTTGATTCGTAATTGTGAGTTTGAAGGGTTTTAGGATGATTAGGTTAGTTTAAAGAGACAATGTGGTCTTTGTATCAACTCTTGAATTACTATACAAGTTAACTTGAGGTAGTGTTTTAATAAGCTGGCGAGACGGCTTGTGTGTGCGTTTGTGTTCGCGTGTGTAGTTATTTACAATCATCATCGTCCTACCAATTTAGATTTGTTTAAAAGTTTGGACAATTAATTTATAACTAAAAAGTTCTCTATAGATCTCTTAAATTTAAATTATTCGAACAAAGAAATGCTTATTACTTGCTAGAAAAGGGTGCCTTGGATAGCACTCCATTTGTAAACAAAGAGGTAGTCTATGACTTGGAATAAAATTGTGATGAAATTTTTAAATATACCAAAGAGTGATCGTATTAATAGCTTGGTTCTGTTTAGGGAGGTGATTTTCACGTCTTCTGAATCTCTTATTGAGCCATTAATCAGACTTATGTATAACTTGCATGTTCATTATTGTTGTGCTCGTTATATTATGGGTGCTTTTTGTGTACGTTTTCTACGCTATTTTCATTTTCTTGTGTACTTTACCAATTGAGAAAAAGATGTCCTTGTCCTTATGAGATGTTATTATGCAGTGAGTTTTGTCAGTTGAGAATCTGGCTCTCTTGTCTCTTTTAGGTTGCTTGGTTACGAAGGGGTGGAAGTCATAAATCCAGAGGGAGGCAAAGAAGATGCAGAGGAGGAAGCTCAAAGAGGAAGATGGAAGCAGGAGGTATATGCCATTTTCGTGTTTAATTCCAGAAATTAAAGTGCAATTCTAGTTATCATTTTCTGGTTTAGTAAGCTATTTTCATGTTTGGGAAGGCTTAATTTTTCCGTTTTTATGCTTCAAATGTGAAATTATAATGTTCATTTTTAACTGACATCTCTTATACATCCTGACATATTGGCTCTCTGCATGTTTACTGTTTAAGGAACGAGACAGTTACTGGAGGATGATGCAGAAGTATATAGGTTCAGATATTACATCAATGGTGACTCTTCCTGTACTTATTTTTGAGCCAATGACAATGCTGCAGAAAATGGCTGAGGTTTGTGCTACTTAATATCTTTGCAGTGTTGTTATGCCTGGATTGTTATGCACATTGTACATATAGTCGAGTATGGTATAAATTGTTCAATGTCTGTGACAGTTAATGGAGTATTCACACTTGCTAGATCGCGCCGATGAATATGAGGATCCTTATATGCAGTTGGTGTTTGCCAGTGAGTATACCTTTCATTTGAACTTTTTTGTGATTCACATGCAAGTATTACTGTTTGATGCATTACTTTTATGTTATCCGTTGCAGCATCATGGGCGATATCGGTCTACTATGCCTACCAGCGGACTTGGAAGCCATTCAATCCTATCCTTGGGGAGACTTATGAAATGGTTAATCACTCAGGGGTTACATTTGTTGCAGAGCAGGTGAGCTGGGATATCACTGTCTTACCTATGTTAGTTGTCCCAAGTATGAGCTTTTGAGTGTTTGAGGTTGTTAGACCTTTGTCCCATTCAATAAGCAATAGTACCATCTTCTTGGATAAGCTTGATATTAGACATCTCCAAAAAACCCTTTCTCCAAGAACTTTGCAAAATATCTTTTACGCTAAAGCTACTTTTATGTGTCTAGTAATCTTTTATTGTATTTCGAGTACTTCCTTGTTAGTTTTTTCTTGCATTTTCTTCTGTCTTCGATTTAAGAAGTAATGTTAAATGATTCATCATGTATCATTGTTCCAGGTGAGTCATCATCCACCAATGAGTGCTGGGCATGCAGAAAATGATCATTTCACTTATGATGTGACATCAAAACTGAAGACTAAATTTTTAGGGAACTCTGTTGATGTTTACCCTGTTGGAAGGTAGTACACAGGTTTCTTGTTTTTTTAACAACTATTTAGTTATGTATGTGTTTTATGTTCTCCCAACAATGTAGTTTACATTTTTGGATGCCATTACCGTGTGTGAATAGAAGGGTTTTCTATTACACATCTTCTGTTTTTTAATGATTTCTAAATCAATTCTTTGTGTGATCTTAAACTGGTTACGCATTGCTATTATAAGAGTTTTATTTTTCTATGGCCACTAAATACACATATCAACAAGAGTGCATCCGGCGTGTTGTGTGACCGCCGTATGCCACTGAAGCTCAAGGGAAAATTTTATAGGACGGCAATAAGGCCGGCGATGCTGTATGGCACAGAATGTTGGGCGGTGAAACATCAACACGTACACAAAATGGGTGTAGCGGAGATGAGGATGCTTCGTTGGATGTGTGGGCACACGAGAAAGGATAAGATTAGGAATGAGGATATCCGGGGTAAAGTAGGAGTAGCCGAAATTGAAGGAAAGATGAGAGAAAATCGGTTACGGTGGTTTGGACATGTGCAAAGAAGGCCTACTGACGCTCCGATTAGAAGATGCGACTATGGGACAGAGGTTCAGGGCCGAAGGGGTAGAGGAAGACCTAGGAAAACTTTGGAAGAGACTCTAAGAAAAGACTTAGAGTACTTGGATCTAACGAAGGACATGACACAGGATCGAGCACAATGGCGTTCTAAGATTCATATAGCCGATCCCACTCAGTGACTTGGATTTTCCAAGTCTCCAACCAAGAAGTTTTCCTCACTCGGGAAATTAAGGGAACACTACCCCAACCTACATGCTCCACTCAGAAAGCTTCAACATACAAGCTTCAACAAAAGAAAATTCAAAGAACTTAGCGAAGAAGGCTTTGGTGTATTTAACACAATACGTTGAAATGAAGGAAAGCTTATTTATTGATATCCCCGATAAGCTACAAATATGTACATATACATGAGTCAAAATAAACACACAAGAGGGAGCCTTCACAAAGGTTGCTTAGGAGAAGTCTCAGCAGTCGGTAGAGCCCCAGAAAGAGAAGGCACCGGAGGGGGATCATTTGGAGCCTCAGTACTGGACAGAACCCTAGAAGGAGGAGGCATCAGAGGTTGATCATTTGGAGCTTCATTACGCGGTACAGCCCCAGAAGACGAAGGCAATAAATGCCTTTGGAACAAACCCACAAATCTCTGATGATCAAGTAAAACCTGACCATCAGTTTCCTTCATCTGGTCAAGCTTCCTCTTCATGTTTGTAGCATAGTCATGTGCGAGCCGGTGCAACTGTTTATTCTCATGCTTGAGCCCTCTAATCTCCTGTTTGAGACTCATCACTTCAGCCGCCAATGATTCAACTTGGCGGGTTCGAGCAAATAGGCGTTGGGCCATATTAGACACAGAACCTGCACACTGAACACTGAGAGCCAGCGAATCCTTAACAGCTAACTCATCAGACCGTTTGGAAAGTAGTCTGTTATCTTTGGGAGTGAGAAGGTTCCTGGCCACCACCGCAGCAGTCATATCATTCTTCATCACGGAATCCCCAACGGTAAGAGGACCAGTTGGGGAGACGAAGGATGGGCGCCATATGTTGTCTGGAGAAGGCGGGGCTGCCTCTTCAACAAGGTTCAAGTCAAAACGACGGTCGGAGGGGCCAGACATTTTCAAAGGTGTTGAAGAGAGAAGAGGTCGGACAAATCAAGATCTTAGAAGTGCAAGAATGAAGCTTCTACTGGTGGAGATTCAAGTGTGCTTTGGAACTTAATGCCAGCCTCTATAAAAATCTGCACTCGACGGAGCTTCAGAAATCAAAGAGGCGCCTGCTCAGAAATCGAAGAGGCGTTTGCTTTCTCAAAAGTTGGGCTGCTTAGAGATCACGAGGGTTGATCTCAGAAATCGAAGAGCCGTTTGCTTTCTCAAAAGTTGGGCTGCTCAAAGACCACGAAGGCCGATCTCAGAAATCGAAGAGGCGCTCGCTTTCTCAAAAGCTGGGCTCCCTAGAGACCACGAGGGCCGATATCAGAAATCGAAGAGGCACCTACTTTTCCAGCCTTGTCAGCACCTGTCACACGCACACTCAGCTTTGCGGAAATTATGGGCATTCTGTCAAAGACTTCTGGGGAAGTAGAAAACACATGAATCTTACTGTTCAATCACCCACTTCCCACACGCAACAATAGCTCATGGGTACCACAGATAACTTTGCCAAAGTTCTCTGCCAAAGTTGAGCACGTGAAGCTTGCAGCTCCCACTACATCGCTCTGACCAAGAAGGGTAAAAGAATAGCAAAGAAACAGCACTAACAAAGTTTAGACCCATAAATTTTGAAGGTATAGCTACCATATTATTACCCACAAGGGTAAAGGAACAGTACCACTGCTGGATAATTGGAAAGTCCATGTATGTCAACCTCTGTGCTTCGTGGCAAGGTAGACTAGCAAACATGCCCAACCTTTACTCACATTCGAGAAAACACTCCCAATAAGATTGCTTGCTCCAAAATCGAAGAGGCACCGTCCTCCGAATCTAAAGAGCCAGACTCCCAACATGACTACTTTCTTAAAAATCGAAGAGAGGGTAAAGGAACAGTACCATTGCTGGATAATTGGAAAGTCCCTGTGTGTCAACCTCTGTGCTTCGTGGCAAGGTAGACTAGCAAACATGCCCAACCTTTACTCACATTCGAGAAAACACTCCCAACAAGATTGCTTGCTCCAAAATCGAAGAGGCACCGCCCTCCGAATCTCGAGAGCCACTCTCCCAACATGATTACTTTCTCAAAAATCGAAGAGACACTGCTCCCCGAATCTCGAGAGCCAGACCCCCAGCATGATTGCTTTCTCAAAAATCGGTGAGGCACCGTTCTCCGAATCAATCGAAGAGGCGCTCGCTTTCTCAAAAGCTGGGCTGCTCAGAGACCACGAGGGCCGATCTCAGAAATCGAAGAGGCATCTACTTTTCTAGCCTTGTCAGCACCTGTCACACGCACACTCAGCTTTGCAGAAATTATGGGCATTCTGTCGAAGACTTCTGGTGAAGTAGAAAGCACATGAATCTTACTGTTCAATCACCCACTTCCCACACGCAACAATAACTCATGGGTACCACAGATCACTTTGCCAAAGTTCTCTGCCAAAGTTGAGCACGTGAAGCTTGCAGCTCCCACTACATCGCTCTGACCAAGAAAGGTAAAAGAATAGCAAAGAAACAGCACTAACAAAGTTTAGACACATAAATTTTGAAGGTCTAGCTACCATATTATTACCCACAAGGGTAAAGGAACAGTACCACTGCTGGATAATTGGAAAGTCCCTGTGTGTCAACCTCTGTGCTTCGTGGCAAGGTAGACTAGCAAACATGCCCAACCTTTACTCACATTCGAGAAAACACTCCCAACAAGATTGCTTGCTCCAAAATCGAAGAGGCACCGTCCTCCGAATCTCGAGAGCCAGACTCCCAACATGACTACTTTCTCAAAATCGAAGAGAGGGTAAAGGAACAGTACCATTGCTGGATAATTGGAAAGTCCCTGTGTGTCAACCTTTGTGCTTCGTGGCAAGGTAGACTAGCAAACATGTCCAACCTTTACTCACATTCAAGACAACACTCCCAACAAGATTGCTTGCTCCAAAATCGAAGAGGCACCGCCTTCCGAATCTCGAGAGCCAGACTCCCAACATGATTACTTCCTCAAAATCGAAGAGACACTGCTCTCCGAATCTCGAGAGTCAGACCCCCAGCATGATTGCTTTCTCAAAAATCGAAGAGGCATCGTTCTCCGAATCTCGAGAGCCAGATACCACAGACCACTTTTTCAAAGTGCTCTGACAGAGTTAAAACATGTGAAACTGGCAGCTCCCACTACCGTGCTATGACCAAGCAGGGTAAAGGAATAGCATTACTACTTGTTGTTAGGGAGACTCCTATATATGTCGACCTCCATCCCCAACGGACAGGCAGACCTGCAAAAATGCTCAACCCTTCATCATATCTGAGAGGGCACTCCCAACAAAGCCTTTCGAAATATTCAGCTTTCTTTCCCCCCGATAATACCTCTGCAAACAAGCTATACTAGAGCAAGAATATCTCATATCATCAGGGTTAAAAGCAAGAGTATCCCATATCATGCTTTTTCCCTGTTTTTTCTTTTGGCCTTGTTTTTACCTGCAAGACAAGGAGAAAGAGAGCAATCAGTCAGCACTTGGAATCAAGCTTCCAGCCAGGAACTGACTGCCTGGAACCCCTTACCTGATTACTTACCTGGCATTGCTCTCGAGTACTCATCTTCATCATCTTATGTTTCCAGGGAAGATTCCGCATCTGCTTGAGGAACAGATAGGGCAAGTGCGAAGGATACATGGAAGCATGTGGAGACAAGCGTAACAGCACACGTGCCGATACATCCATTACTCTGTCAAAAGCAAAAGTATCCCATATCAGCAGGGTGGAACGTACTCTAGATTTGATGGACTTGTTTTGACCCTCAAATTCTTCAGTCGGCCTTATACTCTGGAGGAAACCAGAAAACCCTCCAGCTCAGTTCAAGAATAAGCCTGTGGAAAGTTACTTCTTCAAAAGCAAAAGTATCTCATATCATCTCTTCTCATTTTTCTTCTCTTTATCCTTCATGCTGCTGCAAGATGGGGAGAAGGTGAACAATCAGTCGGAGCTCTGATTGCTTACCTTGTCTGTCACCTCTTTCAGCAGACCCCCTAGCTCGGCGACTTGGGGGACTCCTACTACATGGTTTGTATCGCGCTTGACCAAGCCTGAAACTACAAGTAAGCTTCAAGTGAAATTGATACATTACCTTGTGCATCTCCACCAGTTAAAGATACCATCCCTGGATGGAGGAAGAGTACTTCCAGAGAAGATGCCACATCTACCTATGAGACAGATAAGGCAAGTCAAGACGACACCACACTCCGATACTTAGAAGTTTCGTGATTACGAGATCATTCTCCCACAATATTTCCTAATGTCATTTGTACTAAATCATTCACTCGTACTCACTAAAGGAGAGCTTGAACCTATGTACTTGTGTAAACCCTTCACAATTAATGAGAACTCTTCTATTCCGTGGACGTAGCCAATCTGGGTGAACCACGTACATCTTGTGTTTGCTTTCCTATCTCTATCCATTTATATACTTATCCACACTAATGACCGGAACAATCTAGCGAAGATCACAAAAAGCGACCGTTTTCGTTACCTATGATCTATCTTGCAAGAGAACGGAGAATTAGATGGAGATCTCAACCATAGAATACGAGCTGGATGGAAAGAGTGCATCCGGCGTGTTGTGTGACCGTCGTAGGCCACTGAAGCTCAAGGAAAAATTTTATAGGACGGCAATAAGGCCAGCGATGTTGTATGGCAGAGAATGTTGGGTGGTGAAGCATCAACACGTACACAAAATGGGTGTAGCGGAGATGAGGATGCTTCGTGGGATGTGTGGGCACACGAGAAAGGATAAGATTGGGAATGAGGATATCCGAGGTAAAGTAGGAGTAGCCGAAATTGTAGGAAAGATGAGAGAAAATCGGCTCTGGTGATTTGGACATGTGCAAAGAAGGCCGACTGACGCTCCGGTTCGAAGATGTGACTACGGGACAGAGGTTCAGGGCCGAAGGGGTAGAGGAAGACCTAGGAAAACTTTGGAAGAGACTCTAAGAAAAGACTTAGAGTACTTGGATCTAACGGAGGGCATGACACAAAACCGAGCGCAATGGCGTTCTAGGATTCATATAGCCGACCCCACTTAGTGGGAAAAGGCTTTGTTGTTGTTGTTGTTGTTGTACTTTTGTTTATGCATATGGTTAGCTTTTTGAAATTTTATTACCATCATGTACTCTTTTTTTTTTATCATCATCGCATTTTCCTATTTCTTGGTCATCCTTTGAAGCTTGAATCTTGGTAACAGTATTTTATATGTTTTTGTACTATTGGTTTGTTTACAGAACACGTGTGACTCTTAAAAGAAATGGTGTAGTCTTAGATTTAGTGCCACCTCCCACGAAGGTAAACAACTTGATATTTGGCCGGACGTGGGTTGATTCACCAGGGGAGATGATTATGACCAATCTGACGACTGGGGACAAAGTTGTGCTATATTTTCAGCCATGTGGCTGGTTTGGGTATGGCTTCAAATGTCTATGAAACATCTGTTCTTCTTTCTATGAATTGTTTGTAGCCTTGTTAATTCTTACTCTTGGATTCACTGGTCTAGTGAGATTAGAACTTTCTACAATGCTAAATAGATTTCTGACCCTGCGTTTTCTCTTAATGTATGGCTTCAAATGTCTCTATAAACTAATAAGTGAAGATGGCTGCTTCATTCTAAATGATTCATTGGATCCCTCTATAAATAATCTATTCCAGTATAGTCAAGTAAAATTTGCAAAAATTTGTTACACTTTTATGACTTCCGTCAGTAGCTCCCAAAATTAGAGCATACGACGATCTCTTAGTGGTTATCCATGTCCTTTTGTCTCACTTGTCACCTGCTAGTGGTGTACAATTAAAAGTTGTATTTGGTTGCAGAGCTGGCCGCTATGAAGTGGATGGATATGTTTATAATGCTGCTGAGGAACCTCAGATACTGATGACTGGGAAATGGAATGAGTCAATGAGTTATCAACCATGTGATTTGGAAGGGGAACCCCTTCCAGGCACAGAATTGAAAGAGGTTACTCATGGACTCTGTCTTTGTTGTATAATTTGGTCTGTTATTGAAATTTTGTTCTAATATTTCTAGTCATTGTGCTGTGGAAAGGGTGAAATCTGTGGCCTGGGCATTATTATTTTTTCTGATACAGTCAGTTAAGTTTAGGGTAGTGCTATTCGCACACCTCTTCTTACCTCCCACACACCCTTGTTAGTTTTTGTCCATTGATCTTCTTCAATTCATCCAACGGCCGGAAATTGAGAGGGGTGTGCGAGAGGTAAGAATGGGAGTGTGGATAGCACCACCCTAAGTTTAATCTGTAACATGTGCATTTACTTTTCTTGGAGTTAAATCACACACGTACACAGCCGCACGTGCATGCACACACACACGAATATATAGATGTATGACAGTTATTAAGAGAATTTGATGCAATTATTTCATGGATGACCCATTGTGTATAATTAGTTAAGAGTAATGCTAGGGAGACTATATTTTGTAAACTAAATGACATGGAAGTTGATGAGTGGATTATTACTTAAACGTTGATAAATGTGCTCATTTTCTATTGGTGACACATCATTTAGTTTGCAAATTTAGTCTCCCTAGCATTACTCAATTAGTTAAAGACAACTAGCCTCCCACCAGAGTGGTGTAAAGGCTTGTTACTTTTCGTGCTTTGTGAAGGTCTTCACTAGTATTTGTATGTCGGGTTTCAGCTGCATCCTTTGGTACAGAAACAACAGTTTCAGGAAGATGATGAGTAGTTTGTTCGCTTGGCTCTCTTTCCAGAACATTGTTTTTTACTGGATCAGACCTTGTATGATTTTAATTAATTTTCTGTGTAAAAATACTGAATAGCATACATTTATTTTTCTGCAGGTTTGGCATGTTGCTGATGTTCCAAAGGACGACAAATTTCAGTACACATATTTTGCACATAAACTAAATAGCTTTGACACCGCTCCTAAAAAGTTGTTGGCATCAGACTCTCGTTTGCGGCCTGATAGATACGCACTTGAGAAGGGTGATCTATCCAAATCTGGTGCAGAAAAAAGCAGGTCTCTCTCAAAAAAAAAAAAAAAAAAGGATTTAGTGTTATTTCCATTCAGGAATCAGATGGTGATGGTCTTTTTAATGGGCTTCCATCATTTGAATGTTTCAGTTTAACATAACCGGTCATCATGTATACATTGAGTCTATGTTCCCCCAAAAAGCTGACTGTCCCTTTGTTACCTTATTTTTCTTTCAGATTGGAGGAGAGGCAGAGAGCTGAAAAGAGAGAACGAGAAGCTAAGCATGATCAGTTTACACCAAAATGGTTTGACTTGACTGAGGAAGTTACACCTACACCTTGGGGTGACTTGGAAGTCTATCAATATAACAATAAATACACTGAACACCGAGCCGCAATTGATAGCTCTGACTCGATTGATGCAGTTGATGTTACATCAATTGAATTCAACCCATGGCAGTATGGTAACCTGTCTGCCGAATGAGGTATACCCACCTTCGTGTTAGCTTATTGGATTTTGCTGCTAGTTCTGGAACTTTTTCGCTTGTAGAAGCAGTCTGTCTTCTGTTGGCATGTGTACATTGTTGTATCCCGTTCCATAATTCTTTTCCGGTTGATCCTTGCTCTTCTTTGTTCCTTCCCCCTCTCCCCAATTTTTTTCCTGTTTGTTACCAAGATCTTGTAGTCTACAAAAGAGAGAAGCAAAGACATGGAAAAGGTTACATGGGTCTCTGGTAAATGTTATGATATCGCGGTGATGCATTGCCAGGTCTTCTGACGTGCGGTAGAAACAGCTATGTGCACGGAGCAACATCACTGCTCTGAGCCTCGAGAAAGAGTTGGTGTCATGTCTTCTTACTGGGTGGTGGTTTCACCCTTCCCTTCTAGACATGGACCATGTTTCTTCTTCTTTCTTCATTGATGTATATCGCTTTACGGACACCCGAGTTGGGATAAGAAATACACTAGTTTACTGTACAAAAATATGAATATTTTTTTTTCCCTTTTGGTTTTGTTTCCCCTTCTCTTAGTTCTCTATATGCTCTTCTAAGGGGGTGATGTATGGTTACTTAAAATTTGAAACCTTCGTTTTCATGTTTTGTGAAATATGGATCATAGTGAATAGAACAAAGGAAAATAATCCTTCAATTTAGGACCAATATAATCGAATTCATTTTGGTTGTCTTCTATGATTTAGTAGGACAGCTCTCACACCGAACCAGACCAGTGTGAGGTGTGGTGTCACATGGAATCTCATGTTCTATGAGAAGTACTTTATGTATGACGTGGTCGTGCCTCCTACCCAAGTCATTCCACCAAAGTTCGTAGGGTATTCCTCAAGTATTTTGTTCTCACCCAAGCTTGCGATGATCACACTCGGTGTAGGACTTACACGAAAGGGTTCATTGCTGTTATGGCGTGTTCTAGTTCAATAATGCAATGTTATGTGTAAGTTTCTCTTCACATGATATTATATTATTGGACTAGAAAACCATGCAACGGTGAACCTGTTCTATGTTAATTGCTCTTCTGTGTGAAAGTCGTCTTAATAAGACAACCCAACACAAATTTCTTTGTGCATTCCTTCCTCTTGGCTTGGAAAAACCATGGTTTACATTTGAAACTCAAATACCACAATGGCACCTTGGGCCCATGTTATCATGGCCCCTACATTCATTTCAAATCAAGGGCCCATGGGTCTTAATATAGTGATGTCCCCATCATTTATGGACCCTGGTGAAGAGATTCTCAAATTTTGTGTCCCTTCCAATTTAACAAATTTGACGGTTCCATCAACAACAGCTTTTCCGCCCTTTGCATTTAAAACTTCAAATGACCGAAAAATGGTATCTTCCTAAAACAATTGAATTACAAAAGAAATGTAATAGACAAAGAGTGGTGGTCCTACGACTCCCAAGTCCTACCCCAAAGAGTCCTACCCCAACATTTGAAGGCACTTGCACTTTACTTGCTTGTTTGGTTTATGTGTCCAACTAAATTCTAATAGTTGCCTAATAAAGGCCTCCATTTGTGTACTCAAATATGACAATCTGGTTATTACATTAGATGATCTTGAAACCAATGCAAGTTTTAGTGGCGTCACAGGTCCAATGAATGCACACTATGTATTCAGAGAGTATTATCAAATAGATGTTTGTCATGTGTCGTCGCCGATTATACGAGAGTATTTCTCATGCATTAAAGACAGTCTAAAACACTATTAATATGAGTATCTAGGGTGTCTATTATATTATTAGTTCCATTGAGATATTTACCATTTAATTCAAGTTATAGCATGTGTTTGTTTATTAATATTATATGCTTGGTATAAGGATGTTGTCCACCACGTGTTATAATCGAAGTATATAAATTGATAATATCACGTTAGCTTACCATGCAATATTAATGTTATACACTTTGTATAAAGATGTTTGGTGATTACGTGTTGTAATTTGAGTAAATTGATAAAATCACATCAGCTTATCATGTCAGATTATACACAATAGTTTTTTCGATCGATCAATAGTTCACAATGGCCGTCACCCACTTTTCCGTGGACAATAGTGGTCATAAGTCTTGCAATTTTTTTAATTTTATATATATACAACTATATATTTACACTCACAACGATACACACACACACACACACTCTAAGAAGAGTGGGGAAATAAATTAGTTGCCAACTCGCAATTTTCAACATTCGAACTTGAGGCATCTCACTGAGAAATAAAAAGAAATTTACTAAACTGTAATACTAAGTGACAAAGTGTTGCAAAACTTTAAATAAATAATTTTAGCATCATCTTAATGTCCATAAAATTAAAAGTTCAACATGATAATCCCTTAGGCAACTTGGGGTCTTGCATTGCACCATGCAAACCTATAAAATCCGAATAGGTTCTTCATCTCGAATGTGGGTGGGAATAATTATTGGGAATTATTTTGGAGATATAATTAAATAAATAAAAAAGAAAAAGAAAATAAATAGTTTGAATATTGTTCCAATCTTCTTCCTCTTTACCTGGATAGGATTAGGTCATGGGTCAATGACATATCATAGTCAATTATGCCATGCTTGGTTGGAATTGAAAATTACCTCTCAGACTATTTTACAGGCTAAATAAGAAAGCTCATTAACCATGTGCTCTTTGGCCAAGAGTTTCTTTTCTTTTCTGCTTCTTTGGTTTCTTTAGTCGACATACGCGGTTGCCTGAGTAGAGCGTGCAATAATTAAAAAAAAATTAAAAATTAAAAATATTTATTTTAAAAGTACTTTCCAACGAATTTTATAACTTTTTTTTTATAAAATATAAAAAAATGACTTGTGTTTTGATTTTTCAATGAGAGAACGAATTAATTGTTGAATGGGTGAGCGAGCCACCGTATCTGAATAATGACATGGCATATATCAATTTTACCCACAATTTTCTTCCCAACAAAAAAAAAAATTAAGGTGAAGTCAACTATGATGAGATTAATAAAACAGTTGTAAGTAGCGTGTAATCTAATCCCAACCCAAACGAATAAGAATCTCCTGCCACTTGATTCTAATTTATAAGAAGAAAAAAAACAATAATAATTAACATTTATTAATTGCGACTTAGTGCAACGGTTTAGTGGTATCCTTATTTACTTGTCAATAAGAGATTTTAGGTTCGATTCTCACCAAAGGCGAATTTGAACCACATTATTGCTAGCCGATTATGAGGCTAAGTCCTCCCCCTCCCTCCTTAGTGTAGATATAATTTATTGTTAAAAAAAAATGACACTTACTATGTTTTTTCTATAAATAAAATTAAGATAACATAATGTCCAATAATTTTTTTTTCTTTAAAATGAATCAGTTGGTGGCTTCGCTACGACAATCTAAAATTCCAAATGCTGGGAAAATTCTCAGAAGCATTACAACCTCCCATGTCCACTATTGTGTGAGTCACAAATGCTAGGAACCAAACCTAAGACGAATAAAACACAGACGTCAAATTCGTCTCCAACTATTGAACTATTCCGTGGTTAATAATATTCTTGTTGTTGGGTTACAAAGTCTGTGTTGAAAGGCTCCACGTAACAGAAAGCTGCAGGGAGCGCAGAGTTTCTCAACCGCCACTTCCAACCATTACCCCTCCCACCTCTCAACAAATGAATGAGATCTGACGTTCCCTTTTACGTCAAGAAACCCTTCATCTTACGTGAACTTCAATTTAACTTCAATCCTCCAAACTTTCGCTTTAAATTAAAAGAATGGAATGGAACACTTTTCTTTTCCTATTTGCATAAAACATTGATGATGATATATATTAATTTTGTGTGTTTTGTACTCTTTTGTGCTTTATATTTTATTGTCATTGTTCAAGTGGAAAAATGATTAGTTGTTCAAGCATAAAAATGACTAGCATGAGTTGCTTATATACAAGTAAACTAATATAATTGTCGATGAATCTTGAGTTTCAATAGAGTCTACATGAGTTAAGAGTTTACGATCGGCCAGGTACTTGAAGTATTGTGCCTTAGTATAGCTCATACACGTAAATTATGACATAAACCTGATACCGAAAGATCAAGTTGTTGAACTGTCACGATGTCAAAAACTCATTCACCCATGCTATAAATACTTCAAACATTTATTTAGTTATTATATTTTGTTTTACGCACATTTAAACGTAATATTATTAAGCTGATATGTCACGATAACGGTGGACTTATTCTTTGTAATTGCTCTCCAATATAGCCAACCAAGAGAAGATTCCAAAGTCATTGGCAGAAACCGACAGGCAGCTTGTGGTCCCTATTAGTATTGGAAATTCCAAATCCGAATGGGTAAGATCAAGATGAGATGATCAGCTGGCAGTTGAACAAGGCTGAGAACAAATGAAGGCATAATCTTAATTCTAAAGGCCTACCAGCAACCGATCATACCATAACCATACGCTTCAAAACCTCCCAACGCTATTTTCCTTCTGATTTATCATTTTAATTCAATTTAATTGGAATCACACATTTATTTGCTTTTCCCAGATTTTATCCTAATAAAACTACAAATCGTTATCTGCATGCACTTTTTCCAGCTTTCTTGGGGCTGCATTTTTTGCCTTATTCAAAGGGAATGCAATTGCAGACATCTCTCTCTCTCTCTCTTTCTCTCTTTCTCTCATGCATGCATGGGCCAGCTTGGCAAGCAGCCAAACCTAAACCCTCTCTCTCTCTCTCTCTCTCTCTCTCTCTCTCTCTCTCTCTCTCTCTCATGTATGCGTGGGCCAGCTTTGCAAGCAGCCAAAGGCTAAACCGTCTTACTTTGACATGTGCATTCTACATCCATCATGTGCATTTCATTATCTCACTCTTTCAACCGAATACCTGTATTCAAATCTAGCTACTTTCCAGTTCTACCAGATCTAAACGATTAATTTTACAGCCAAAAAAAAAAAAAAAGATGTATAACATATACAATAATTAGATAACTAATTATGCCTTGATATTAATTAATGGATGAAATAATTATGCATGAATAATAGGAAAAGTGTTGCTCGATAAGAAATGTTATATTCTCTGATAGTATGTTCTGTTATGTTAGACTATCAATTTAGATTATAGTTAGTTCTATTGCGTTAGGCTGTCAAATAAAACTATTTGTTTTGTGACTTCTTTTTTCAATATCCGATTGGAGGGTTAATATGTTATTTTTGTGATCAAATATCCAAAGAATCAAAGAGTATAAAACTCCCGTGCGTAGTAAAAAACCAAAAATATCAAGTTGGACAGAAATAAGAGAAGTCAATTGTCTTTACTTGTTTATTTCGTTACTTAACTGCATACAAATTTGGTGGATTATGAAGTAGTTGACATTCAACAAAACGTCATGATCATACAATAAAAACCAACGTTGATTACTAATTAGAAGTGAAAAGCATATCTTGATCCCTGATTTGGCAGAATTAGAATAAGCTGGATCCCTTTGTATTGGTCCTCTAAGCTGTGGACTAGTCAATAAACATCAATTTACATATTACATGTGAATTAAGTGTTTAAGCTTTGGATCTTGTACGTGCACGTCTCGACTATGTCCATGCATGCTGCTTGACTTGGTTTTCATCTTGATCATTTGAACTTTTTTGAGTTCATCTTGATCATCAATTAATTTTTTTATGAACATATTGTTCAAGTTCATTGACAAGTTTTTTTTAATGAAGTTCATTGACATTTTAATAACCCTTTTTAGGGCACGTGTTTTCACTTTTAGTTTTAGGAGATTTAAGTTTCATGAGAGTTTGTGTAGGATTATCAGAGAGACAAGTTAAAGGTCATCACTTCTAACAATACGGATATTGTCTCTAACTTGTTAACTACCACTTGCATAGTCTGACAAGTGTGCGGTATTATCATAAAAGTTTTCGGTATTAGTTGGAGTGGGTTGAAATATTTAAACTCTTCTTTTTTTCAGAGATATGATCGATTTGGGATGTTTCGCAGTTTGGTGGCACAAAATCAGATAAAGAATTTTAAAATGAATATATATGTGTGTGTGTGTGTGTGTGTGTGTGTGTGTGTGTGTGTGTGTGTGTGTGGGTTGAAATATTTAAATTCTTCTTTTTTTTTAGAGATATGATCGATGTGGGATGTTTCACAGTTTGGTGGCACAAAATCAAATCAAATAAAGAATTTTAAAATGAATATATATATATATGTGTGTGTGTGTGTGTATCCATTCAACTCAAAATGAATTCGAAATGGATGTAGAGGCTTAATATCTTTTGGGATGTGATATACACACACTCCTTTTTACTTCTTACACACCCTTTTAATTTTTGGCCGTCGGATCAGATGAATTGAAAAATATCAAAGGACAAAAATCAACAAGAGGTGTGTGAGAAGTAAAAAGGGGTGTGTGGATTGCACACCCCTATCTTTTAATTTAATGTAAAGTTTTAAACCCCCCTTATTAGTTTACTTACCGATGTGAGATTTACATTTTTAACAGGAAAAATAATATATAGTCGATCTAATAAGATCAAGTATTCTCACTGAAGATACGAAATTTAAGATGTTAAAATTATGTTTACGTACATTTATGGTGGACGTAAATGTAATTTTTGCTGCAATGAGGGAAATGTAAATTATTATTTGTTCTCTACTAGAGATGATAAAAAGGATGTATATATATTTACGTTTTCTTCCCAATATGAGTATTTTATATCCCTTTATAATTTCTCATCAAAGAACTTTCCAACTAATAGAAAATGTATGTGTTATACGTCTGATATGGACTCAGATTGGAGATGCTCTAATTGTATTGTAGTAACATGTAGCTTGTATGCTCAAGGTCATTAGAGGAAGATTAACATATGTAGGACTTGTATAAGGTCCCCCATTCCACATATCTTTCACACCATGGTTCCATTTGCACTTTGCATTCCCATCTTGTGCACACTTTGTCTTTTGCAATTTGGAGTATCTATCTACACAACTAATAAGGACAAACACAATTTCAAAATTTATTTTCCTTTTTGGGTAACTCACACCCCCAACATTCTATTTTCAAACCCTACATTCCTTTGCATGACCTCTCCAATGCTTAATTTCCCACCTTAACCTATTTGTTATCTCTGTGCACTACTATCTCTGGTAGATAATGACGGAGGAAGCCGGCCAGATGAGACGGGAGGGTAGGGTGGG
Source organism: Malus domestica (assembly GCF_042453785.1). NCBI lineage: Eukaryota > Viridiplantae > Streptophyta > Magnoliopsida > Rosales > Rosaceae > Malus > Malus domestica. The sequence continues at coordinate 8,075,330 of NC_091671.1, read as the reverse complement.
GTGGGGGGGGGGGGGGGGGGAGGGGAGGGGAGGGTAGGGTTGGGGGGGTTAGGCCATCTTCAACCTAAAGAGACCAAAGGGTCATGTTTAGCCCTATAGTTCTACAAGAAATTATTTTTTTAATAAATAGTGTCATACCATATTTTATATCATCTCCAACCGAGGGTGCTAAAAGACCATAGGCCAAAATATAGCTCTTGACAAAACAAATCCATCTCCAACTAAAGGGGGCTATTTTTTAGCCCCCTCAATAATTTATTATTTTAATTGAATTGATATGGTTAATTTAATTAAACTACTATATTAAAATAAGGTTTTTAGACGTATTTTGAGTGTCACTTGTTGCTAAATTAATAAGCTTCCAGATTTCTTATCTTTATATAATGAAAAGGATGTGAAAAATTGGTGAATAATTGAAATAAAATTAGGTAAGAGAGTATGAATTGGTGAAAAGGAAGTGAGAAATGGGGTTGAAATGGCTTAGGTAGTTTTTTTTTTTAAATTTCGTAAAAAAAAAAGTCAAATCCAACAATAACCTGATGTCAGCATGATGTCAGGTAGCATATGTTTGGGCTGGGTTATATGGCTGGCTGCTCTTGGTCAGCCTTTTGGCCGATTCTCCAATTTTTCGCCAGGTGGGGCCCACTAGCCCTTGGTTGGAGACAATTTTCATGTCAAAACAGGCTATTTTTTTGTCTATGGCCCTTTGGCCTGGTTGGTTAGGCCATCTCCAACCAAAAGGTCCAGAGGGCCAGAGGGCCGAAAATAGCCCTAAAACCGTCTCCAACCGAGGACTAGGCCAGAGGGCTCGAGAATCTAGGAAGGCCCCACGGAATTTCAAAGGGCCAAAGGGCCAAAGGGATGGCTGGCTATTTTTTTATATATAGTTTTGTTATTCTTGTCGGTTATAACCGACAAGAATACATGCTATTATTTAATATACTAAATAATGGTGTATTCATGTCGGTTATAACCGACAGGATTTAAAAAAAAAAAATTCAAATGAAACGGCTACTAGCCGTTGCATTTGATTTGATTTTTTTTTAACATTATTATTATTTTTTTTATTTACAAAATTTTTCATATAACTTCTATTTTTTTCTATAACTTCTATTTCACAAAATTTGGTTCATATTTTTTTTTAAATTCCATTTTTTTCCTATAACTTCTATTTCACAAAATTTATTTCATATTTTTTTTTAAATTCCATTTTTTTCCTATAACTTCTATTTCACAAAATTTATTTCATATTTTTTTTAAATTCCATTTTTTTCCTATAACTTCTATTTCACAAAATTTATTTCATATTGTTTTTTAAATTCCATTTTTTTCCTATAACTTCTATTTCACAAAATTTGTTTCATATTTTTTTTTAAATTCCATTTTTTTTCCTATAACTTCTATTTGACAAAATTTGTTTCATATTTTTTTTAAATTCTATTTTTTTCCTATAACTTCCTAAGCCATTATACAACATTAAATTAAATCAAGTAACATGAAACAACATTAAACAATATGAAACAACATTAAATAACATTAACCAACATAAAAATTATACAACATGAAACTTAAACAACATTTTAGTTGTAGTTTTTAAATAATAAATTATGTTTGGCCCTATGGCCCTTTGGCCCTCGGTTGGAGACGGAGGCAAATATGGCCATGTACTGTTCATTAAAATATTAATATCTTGGAGAATCTTGGAGGGCCAGAGGGCTAAAACGAGCCATCTGGCCAGCCCTCGGTTAGAAATGGCCTTATAAGGTGACAAAGGCATGGGTAGAGCCACAAAGGGACCAGAATGGTCCTTGACCTATCCTGCCTTTTTTTATTCTTGTTACCCTAATAGATCATGTTGTTGTCGCATGTCAGTCTGATATGTATTCTCAATCCAATCTTTTTTCCATTCCAGGCCATGCCTCATTTTTTTCTCCATCCCTCTTATTGCGGTGCAAATTTCACTTTCCCTCTGTATTCTATCAACTTTTCTTTAGCTTAATTATATTTTAAAATTTTTCTTGCTTAAACTTTACCTTATATTCAGGTTTTTGGAGATTTGTACAATAGTTCTCTCTGTTGAATTTGGGTCTTTTAATTTCTATGCAAATTACTTCAATCTCTCATGTTTTGAGTTCAAATTACATATTGTGTGAGAGACCTTTCCCTCTTGTACACATGAAATCCTAACTTTGCCATTGAAAGGTGAGATGAGTAGGGCAAGATTGGGGGGAAAAAGATGGGGGCACCCACTGTGTACACATGAAATTCTACCTTTTAAAGGGCTACACACATGTCTTTGATATGCTGTGTTAGAATCAACAATTTTTTTTTTTTTTTTTATCTCCACAAAAATGCTCATCCCATTGACATACTTCCCACCGCCACAGGATGCTTCCAAATCCAGCCACTCCCTCCACGCCATGTATCACGATAAGCCCCACGTTCCCGTACAACACAGGAGAAGCGCTTTATGTGTCCTTGTTCTTCTTCGTTACTTGGCATCCCACTCTCTTCGCCCGCCACGCGTCCATTCCGCACGATTTTCTTAATTAATCGTCAAAAACTTCAAACTCCCTTCTGTTGAATCGGGGGGCGATGACCGCCACTTCTTATCCCCCAAGTCAACGCCGTTAGCTATCTTAGTTCTTCACCAGCCACGTGTCCGTCATCCCTAACGGAGATCCCTCTCCGTCACCTCCTCCTCCGGGTCCCACTCGTCACCATGCTCCTGTCCTTCTCGGGTGGAGATAATAACACTCACCAAAAAGCGACCAACAGTGACCTCCCTTTTCGCCACGTAGGCTTCGGGACTCCGTCTTACGTCACGCCACCCCTGTTAAATCCACAAACAAAAGCGAAATTCAAATAAATTATAGAAGTTTTAACGAAAGACTCATGTACTGTTTACTTTTAATGAAAAATTATATATATATATTTTTTTAGTAATATTCAATACATTTTTATTTTTCATTTTTTATTAAAATTATTTATTTTAGATTTTTCGTTAGTTTTCCTATAAATTATGATTGCTAAGTTCTATTTTTTTGTTTTTTCAATTAATTAATATTTTTTTTGGCAACGCAGAAAAAAAGTACGCAACATGCTTATCGGGATAACTGCTGGGATGAATATGACAAAAATGTACAAACAGGGATTAAAGCAAGCTTAACAATTGACTGTAACGTGAAATGACGGATACACCCTCAATGGATGATCGGATCCATGTTAGAGAAAAACTATGTTTTAGATCTGAGAGCAAAGAGCGTGAGGAGAGAGAAAGAGAGGGATTAGTATTATAAGGAAGCAAGGAATAAAATAGTGGTGACTTCAATGGCTGGATCTCTACTGCTTCTCTACGGTCTACCCCACCTTTATTATTTTATGGTTTTATCGGCTAACTGCTTTTATCGCGTAATTTATCAGTGTCATAGATCGAAATCAGAATGCGTCCTATGAAATACACGCTTGAAATTTGTCCATGCCCACTGAATCATTGTACGGTGGTTTCTTCTTCCTATATTTACCTTAATGAATGTATTTTTGGCACTTAATCCTATTGAATGTTTCACATGAGCTATAATCTATTAGACAATGAGAATATCTTTTCTATATTATAAAAAGGTTTATTTCTTCCATTACATTAAGAAAAATTAAACTCTTAACCTATTCTGAAAGTAATTTGGTACTTACGTATTTACTTGCTTGGAACAATTTCACTCTCGATCAGATTGAGCTTACAAAAACAGGAAATGTTAGCTTGAGGTTCACACTAGCATAGATTTGTAGTAGCAGCGGCATTTGACAACCATTGAACTTTGTTTAATGTTCTAAAAGTAAATTGACATAGTTTTTTACGCCTTCACATAAATAAAAATCTGACTCTGTCATTGAACATGATTTGTAACAATTAAATATCTCCCTTAATACTATAAACAAAACATATCTAATGAGTAAGAGAGTGATACGCGTACAATGCTTGTGAAAACACAATTGACAAATGAATAATTTCATTTGATGAACAATAATGGACATTGTACACTCAAACAAAACATTACTCAAGGGAGGGCGACACTTGTGTGATGCTTGAGGAAACCAATTGAGAGCTTGAGTTTCTCTTGATGTTAAACAACAGATGAATATGATTTGTACAAATCTCTCCTAATATCACGCAATCAAAAAAAAAAAAAACATTTGTACGCAGTAAAGAGAGTGACACTAGTGCGATGCTAGTGAAAAACCATTGACAATCGGAGAATTCTTTTGATACTGGTGCATTGCTTGCGTAATCTTCTGATACTTAAGTTATACTTTAATAAACTGCTTAAACTCTTCTCCCTAAGACCTACTCCAACTCTTGAAGTAGAACTCAAATTTTAGGGTCAAAACTTACTCCAATTTGCTCCAAACTTAGGACAAATATGAGTTAAAACTCAAAACTTATTTCTGGTATAGATTTTTTAGTATGATTGTCACACGAGGTGGTACACCACGTGTCCCTATATAAATGATGGGATATGTGTGTTAAAAGGTTAATAGCTTAAAAATTAAAATTTTCCATCATTTACATAAAAACACGTGGTGTATCATCCGTGTTTCCGTCACAACTAAAATTTTTTCCATTTCTTGGCCAAATTTAGCCCAAGATTCCCTTAGAGTTAATGGAGCTAGTCCACCATATATGTATATTTTTTTTGGTTTTATATTTATAAATTCATTGAATCCAATTGTTAAGATCTAATATGATGAAATCCAACGGTAAAAAAAAAAATCTAACGGTCCAAATTTAAATCCAACGGCTAAAGTAATTAAGAAGAAAATATTTTATGTGTTTCATATTTTTTTCATAGTGTTTCACGAGTTTCATGGTGTCAGTTAGTGATTTTTCAATATTTGTCAGAATCTAAATTTTTTTTAAGTTAAAATATTCATAAAATTAATTAGAATAGTCTACATAATTTTTTTCTTTTAAAAAAATTACTTCAAGAAAAAAAATAGTTTAAATTCATTCTTTAATAATCTAGGGCTAAAATTTTAATCTATAAGAGTTGGAGCAAAAAAACTGTTTCTTGGCTAAAAATTTTGAGTTTTAACATATGGATTGGAGATGATCAGCGATGAAGAAACTACAACAATTCTTTTTCACACAATTTTTTTTTTCCATAATATTCCCAAATTTAACAAGTAGTTAACCCATTTGGAGAAAAATGAATTATAAACTAACAAAAGGAAGAATCATGCAAATTTTGAACATCATTTTTTTGTATCTTTTTCTTGGTAACCGAACACCATCCGTTCATTTTTCATGTGGGATAACCACAAATAACTCCAACGTCTATTTGGTGACCCAATGAAAATTGGAAATTATCCCACAGAAGCAAATTACGACATAAACCCATTTTCTTCGTGACCCGACGGTTTTTATGGATCCGGCGGGCCACAAGCAGCCACATGATAGCATAATGCTCCACGTGTCACGATCACATGGCAGTTGGAAAGTGGGTCCACTCAATAGCGAAGAACCGAACCTTTAGGTGGGTTCCACACACCTGTTATAGCCGGTTCTTTAGGTGGGAATTACCGTTAGGTCCGGTGAGAGGGGTCAATGGTATAAGAGGCGGGGGTTTAAGCAATGGTTGGTGGTTTTCAGAGGGTTTTGGCGATCAGAGGGAGAGAGAAAGACCAGTTTTTTTGTTTGTTTTAGAGAGAGAAAAATGGGTGTTATTTGAACCGGAAGAAAAAAATCTAGATTTTCCGGGAAAATATGGGATAGAGAGAAAATGGGTGAGAAAATAGCGTAAATTTCCGTATCATTGTTGGTTTGATTTCTCCGACAATTCCCCGATCTTACATTCGCCTGAAATTTCTCGAGATTTTTCGATTCTGGGCTTAGAGATTTGAGGTTTGAGCGAACAATCGTTGGCTAGAGGTGAGCATGTTGTAATTTTTTTGGCGAAAATTGTTCAAGCTTGCGTTTTTATTTTTATTTTTTTATGTACGGTTTCGATGAGCCTTTCCCGAACAGTGTGTTTGGTTGCCGAGAAAGTGCGGAAAAGGGGAGAGAATTGCTTGGTTTTTGACTCGGAATTCGACCCAGAATATTTTTTTTGGCTCGAAATTATGGGATTTTCCGCTATGAAATTCTGAGCAAACAAACGAGGTCTTAAAAAATGATTTTTTTTGTCGTTGATTTTTGTGGACGATCTGATTTGCTTCCAATTGGGTTTGATGGATTCGATCTGAGTTTTCCGGTGGGAATTCATAATTTCCATCCCAATTTTAGTTAAAAAATCTCAAATTTCTCCCTGAAATTCGAGAAATGAAGATTCTCTGTTCGTTTTTGTCTGTTATGGAGACCCAATCTGAATTGTGTGTTCTTCAAGGTCGATCTCGGCCGAGGGTTTTAGACCTCTTTATTTTTTTCCTTCAGATTTTGGATAATTCCCTGAGGATTAAGGGAATTAAATTGTCCCAATTTTTCAGAAATTTCCCTTTTGTTGGCTGGATTTTGAATTTAGATCTGTCTTTTGGGTTTTGCAGTGGTTTAAGGACTTTTGTTTTTATTCATTTTTTTCTTTCTTTTTCCCGCTTCTCATTTACTCCGTCAAAAATGGCGAATTTTTGGTTCTCCTGACAGGAACTGTTGAGGATTTTATTTGATGGGTTCGATTGTCATTTGTTGTTTCCTGGTATATTTAAGGTTTATTAACCTGTTACCTAGTCTCTGTTTTTTTATGTTAATTAGTTTTTTCCCCTTATTGTTTCTTGTTCTTCCTGGGTTGCTATGTCTATGTTTTTTCAGTCAGATCGTGTGGATCTGATCAGAGTTTCGGACATGAACTTATGCTTCTAGGTTGTAATTTGATATATCCTTGTACGTTTTTGGAGTTTTTGTATGCTCAGATGCAATCGAATTTGGGTAATAATGTTCCGAATATCTCCCGGAATTCTATTGATATACTCGTCGATTAAATGTTGCGTGATAGAGTGAATTATGCGAGATCATTTTCTGTGATCCGAACAATTAGATTTTATTTTCTGCGAAACTGATTGCTTGCATTCATCTCTGTTTTCAGGACGTAGCTTTTGGATTCTCATTGGTGGTGGTCGTGTATATTAGTTGAAAGGACTAATCTGAGTCCGGGTTCTTTGTAGTTGATGTAAATTTTCGTGGTATGATTTTTAAGATATGGTGATGCAGAAGAGGTTGGATTACGGATTCAATGGCTATCAGGTGCCTGTCACTCCTAAAGCTTATAGATCAGCAAGGGTACGTGTATCCAACGACTCTTTATGATTTACATTTTACGTTTATGATCTATATGCTTAATGTTTTATCAAATTAATCCATATGCTTAATTTTGATAACGATTTTTCAGAAGCGGCGTGCAGTTAGAAAGATGGTTGAAGACAATGCAATGGGTGCATTTGACTTGTTGGCCACTGTAGCTGGCAAGTTATTGCTCGAGGGAGAGAGTTCTCCCGCTTCCAGTCATACATCAATCGGAAAAGTTCAATGTGCAGGTATTAAGGAGAATTATCTGGCTGGAGATAAAACCTTGAAAGTGGAACCTTGTGATCGAGGCAGTTGTGATAGGATACCTTTGGTATCTGATCATATGTCAACAGGTCAGAATCTAAGTTCGTGCTCCAAGGCTTCTCCAGTTCATCAGAATGAAAGTCATTCGGTTATGACAACTTCTAATGGCTCGGAGAGGTTTGTTTCTGACATGTTGGCGAGTGGAAAATGCAAGAATGAATTGGGAAGTCTTACTGGGAAAATAGAAGCAGGCTATTCTGGGAACAGGGAGTCTGGTGAATGTAAATTAGATAATAAAGTTAAAATATTAGTAAAGGATGAGACTAATAAGAGTGGGGAGGTGGTTACTGGTAACGGGCCTGATATGTGCAGTTTTCAGGATCCGGTTGTCTGGGAAGGTGAACCTCCTCCGCTAGTTAGTTCAGATAGTAGCACCAAGGTGCCTATGTATGTAGATCATATTCCTCAGAGATCTTTCCCCGCTAGCCGGGATGATGTAAAATTAGTTGGTAGAGATGATGACGAAAATTTCTTTGGGTGTACTCACCCTAGTACAGCCATGAAGTATTCAAGGCCAGCGCCGTCGCGTATTGGAGACCGAAGAATACGGAAAATATTGGCTTCGAAATATTGGAAAGTAGCTCCAAAGTCGAAGGATGAGACACATTCTAATTCCTGTAAGTGGCTGCCTCGTACTAAAAGAATTTGTGAGTTTCTCGAGCTTCCTTTCAAAGTTTTAGTAGCAATGCTGTGTGGTTTCGCTAAACTGTTTTCTAATATCAATTATTATCTTTTTCTGAATCTTTAGATCGGGATATGAAACCAAATTACCACAACAGGAAGAATTGCTACAAACGTCAAAGATCTCAAATGAATATGCCTTTCAAGAAAAGGAGGCTTTTTGACCGTAGCACAGTTCCAAATCCTGATCAAGGTATTAGTAGAGAGGGATTCTTTGACTTGCGGGGGAAGGGAACCAATGTAAATGCTTCTGCTTCGTGTTCAAAGATGCAAGGTCATTTTCAAAATCAGATTCTATTCAATCAATGTGATTATCTTGATGTGTTTTGGAATGTATGAGTTTTTTTTACCAAGTAGTATGAAATATTTATGCAGCCACTGGGATGTCTTCTTCGGTAGGAGGTCAGCACTCATCTTTCCAATCAAGGAATTCGCATGGTACAAAAAAAATTTCATGAGCGCTTGATATGTACACTTTTAATTTGATTCGTGTCTTACATTCCAAGAGATTTTTACAAGAAGGTGATTTTTCCCTTATTCAGTGAAGCTCAGGATCAAGTCGTTTAGGGTTCCAGAGCTATTTATTGAGATTCCGGAGACAGCAACTGTTGGTTCATTAAAGGTATTTCAGGACTATTTTGATTGTGCATCTCCCTCTAGTTTAGCTATGTAGTATACTGGATTTGTTTATATGAGAGACATACCGCACTTTCTCATGGTGTTAGTTCGGGTCCTCATGATGTGCGATCATTCTGCAGAAAACAGTTATGGAAGCAGTGACAGCTGTACTTGGTGGTGGATTATGTGTTGGTGTACTTCTTCAAGGAAAGAAAGTGAGAGATGACAACAAAACTTTACTGCAAACAGGAATTTCTCAAGATGACCATCTAGATTCTGTGGGATTTTCCTTGGAACCCAACCCTTCCCGAACCCCTCTACCTTTATGTTCTGATGGTTCTCCAAGTATGCTTCCCTGTGATGAAGTAAAGCCTTTAACAAGGTAATGCAAATATGCTCTGGCCTCGTCAGTTTTGCACCTCGTTCAGTTTTTTATTTCTTCCCTTGCGTACTAATTCATTACAGATGGTGGTGCTTCTTTTCGTGTTCATTTTTCTCTTTTTCCAATTGAATGCTAGGGTGATTCTGAAACTTTTTTACAACGTTAGCAACTTAGCAGTCAGGTTGTACATATTAGTCTGGTCTAGTGCTATGCAATCTCAATCTTGTAGGATTTCGTAGGATTGCTTTCAGACCAAGACTAGAAATTTAGTTGCTATTTAGCTAATAATGATTTTGCACCAGGTACCAACCGGGTCCTACTGGTGAACCCCTACCTGAACCTCATATGGCCAGTTTTGGGAGCTACATTGAAAGTGATCATGATTCAGCACCCTCTCCAACTGATATGTCAGCTGAAAAAAGCACAACAGATTCTAAAGCACTGGTTGCTGTTCCAGATCTGAGTATGGATGCATTGGCTGTGGTTCCTGGGAACAGGAAATCAAGGCGGTTTGATATTGGACAGCGCCGAATTCGTCGACCTTTCTCTGTTACAGAAGTGGAAGCACTTGTCCAAGCGGTTGAGAAACTTGGTACCGGAAGGTATAAATGATTTACGAGCATAAGTTTTGATTTTGTCCAGCTTGACTTAGTAAAATTTTGCTGTGGTGTGGAGTTTTAATGGTTTTGCTTAAAAGAGTAAACTGTGAGCTTTCAATAGAAAACAGTCCCTTCTGCTGCAGTGTGGAGTTTTAATGGTTTTGCTTATTTACAGGTGGCGTGATGTTAAACTACGAGCTTTTGACAACGCTAAGCATCGAACATATGTGGATTTAAAGGTAAGGAGTCTGTTTGCCAATGATAAAGTTTTGAGCACGAACATTGTTTCTTTTAATCTTTTCTGGTTACCTAATTGAGTCCCCGGTAAAAGATTTCAAATTTAAATTTCATATCATGTGTTACTTTCACATGGCTTATGATTGCTTCCTCACCATTATATTTTACTAATTTATGAGTCCTTTTCTGCGGCTTGGGCCCGCTCGAGGTACTTAGTTTGATCTGGTCAGTCTGTCAAACAGCTTGCTTGAATTAGAGGCAATGATTAGGCAGTCTTTGTAGCTTTGTTAATCTGCATAACTTTACCTGTTGAATACAACTGTGAGGGAATCTCTTATATTCTGAACTTACACGCATCTCCTAAATCTAACTTTGTCTGTTAAATACTTTTGCTGCTGTGCTTTTTTGTTTTCTGTTTGAAAACTGCTTAAAAAGTGAGGGATGTGATGTGGGTTTGGTTATGATTGTGTCGTTTTTACGGGTTGTGTAGGATAAGTGGAAAACCCTAGTGCACACGGCGAGAATATCTCCTCAACAGAGGCGGGGAGAGCCCGTCCCGCAGGAGCTCTTGGACAGGGTCCTAACAGCTCATGCGTACTGGTCCCAGCAGCAAGCCAAACAACAGCTCAAACAGCCCGAGACTTGCCTTCTCGTCTAGATGTCCGATCAATTGTTTTCTTTTTGTATCTTTGTTAATGATGTAAAAAAAGTATGACAAGAAAGTAGGAGTTGAAGGATGTTTATGTAATATCAGTCTGGTCCGCCGTCGCTCTCTTGCCACGGCTCCCTTTCCCCGAACGGAGAGGCCGCCGGCCCTTGTAAATGGATGACAAAATAAGAAGAGCGATGGCTAACTGAATTCTTTAGAAACCCAAGTTGTTGGTTGGTGTTTCCTGATCTTTTTTTTTTCTGGTAAATGTGGTTTGGGTTGTTATGAAGGTCTTAGTTAATGTAATGTTGATTTAGTTGTTAATTTAGGGTTAATGCTAATGCAACTCTTGTAATCTTCCAATTTGCATTTCAGTTGCAAGTAGATATTATAATTTCAAGGCCATCTTGGTCTTCATATATTCCAAATCTACTGTTTATAATCTAAGTTTGATCCCAGCATTTCTATTTCTTGCTATACTCAAATGGGCATGTCACTTTAAAGATATTTTATACGTGATTGTTAATGAGTTTTAACTTTCTCTGCACAATGGGTTTGAGATATCGATATTGTAACGGGCATATGCCACTTATTTTCAAGCCAACCGCATAGTGGTATGAGTTCACAACTTTTTCATATGTGTTCATGCACAATTAGTTTAACATACTGCTACATTGATATTCTCGAAAATCCTACCTGGTTAGACTCGAAAATGACAAATTGCTTAAACTTTTAAAAAAAAAATTTGAATCAAACTTTTTCTAACATGAAGGTGGAACTGATTTATTTAATTTTTAGCTTCTGTGGGGCCGTGGGGGGTTGTGCAAGTGAATTGTGACGAATATATGGACCCCTTTAGCCTTTAGGGTACCAAAATAAAATCAGAATCCCACACCCTTCCATCAATATTAATCATTTTTTTGAAGTTTTTCTATTTTATGCAATAATACTCTATTTAAAAAAAAAATTAGCTTAGAGCTAGGCATAACCAGACATTGAACTCAACACAATATTGTACATCCTAGCTGTGCAAGTAGAACATAAGATCTCGCATTTACACGTGAAGAAAAATACCACTAAATTATGATACTAGTAATTAGTTGATGTTTTAGTAATTTTAGTCCCCAATTGAATTGTGGAAAAATTGAGTCGATTACTTTTAACTGATTTTTTGACACACTTGATGATGAAAGGCAAAGTTGGGAGCATAAAGTGAGTTCAAAGGCAAAGTGCGTCAAAGCGACTTTCAGATGACTTTATACAACATAAGCTTTGTTTATTAAATTTGCTTTTGGGACAAACAACACTATAAATTTTCGATGATTAATTAACTTACAAGTAGTCACAATTTACCATCAAAGTCGCTACAAGATTCAAATATATATAGGAGATAGTGACATAAATTAAGCCTATAAACAAACAAGTATGGGTGGTGTCTAGTTTTCCTAGTAGAAAGTAGAAACCTAAAAAAGACCACTGCTCTAAAAATTTCCGCCTAAGTCCCGTCTTGGTCACAATCTAGATGGCTGGCCATCACTCAGATTAATCCTTAAGTGTTTGAAAATTAATAAAGAGTGTCTGGACCTGTTTAGGCACCGTCTATACCTGCCTAGGTGCCGCCTATACCTGCCTAGGCCACGACTCTCACTTAGATAGAAAATAGATAACTTTCATTTTGCATTTTATTTTTCAATAAATTGTAGAGACTTTTTGAATATTTGAATGAAATTTTTTTATATGTTTGTTCTCAAAATTTTCAATATATTCTAACACTTTAATATGAAATAAAAAATCACCTAGACCCCTACCTGTTACCCGACTAATGCCTAGCACATTTTAAAACCTTGCTAAAGATAGAATAACGAACTTGACAGATTGAGGCAAAGTAGGGAAGAAGAATACGAGAATATGCCAAGGGCATGTGAATAATTGAGTTGATATATACTTGATCCTCCTCCAAGTTGTTGAAGTCTGTTACTTCACACGTATGTCATTCAAAACCAACAATGTTGGAAAAATTGTGATGGTCCCACCTCCCCACAATTTTGCCAAATTGCCATTTATTACGTCCATACCTCTCTATATCTATATATCTATCTCTTTCGTGTAAAGTGTACTAATTCTACATGGATTGTATAAATAGGAGTGGATTTGTGGTCAATATTAATGGGGTTGTCTCTTTGTGCCACAATTCTCATTTACAAGAGAACCACAAAAGATGTATGGGTGGGAATATGACTATCCCTTGCTATAAAAGGCGAATAATGACTTTAGGTTTTTGGTTTTCTTAAAACTTAAAAACAAAACGAACAAAAAAGTTTGAGGAAAACATGTGGCGAGACATGATTGTCTGTCTGATACGGGTCATAGCATGTTCGTACCGACCCTTATGGGATAGCCATCACCATGAAGGCTAGTTCCACAATGTAGAAAGGGAGGTCGGTTGTTCACAAAACGAACTGAGTTGCAAAAGTTGATTGTGGAGTGAAGTAGGTCATGCAAGGCATGATGGGTCTTACTAGGTTCGCATTGAACCCAATCGGCATTTTCATTCAAAAAATTGTCAAAGAGTTACCTCAAATCGACAAAGTGGTAGGCACGCTTCTTGGTCAACTGTCATAACTCGCATTTGCAAAACCAAACCATAATTTGAGCAGTCAATTTGTGCACATTTCTGTAAAGGGCTTATAAATATTAGGCCTCAGGATACCCAAGTGGCCTGGGCTTGCTTTATGTATGATAGAATCGGCTGGATACAAAGCAACAAGGGACTTCACCTCAAGGGTTAAGGCTTCTTTGACCTTGTAGAAAAAGTATCAAGCCCAAGGGTCCATTCAATTAGTGCGCAATTTCCCGTTCTTTTTTTTTTCCCCTCAAGAGTTTAGGGTTTATGATTTAGAAAAAGACATCGGTTTTCCGAATTTTTTGAATTTTTCAGAAAAGAGATCAAAATTAACATTTTGTTTGGACACAACAATGTGATAGAACAATTTGACGATAGAAAAAGCTTTAGTTGTTTGATCTCATTATATATAATTGAGACTACTTTTCTAAGAGATGGAAAATAAAACCGCCTCGTGCCTAATTTGAAGTGAAAACGATAATACACATGGTATAGATAGTCGTACAAATATAAGAAAGAACATGGGATTGTAAAAGTTTTTCTCAAATACACACAATTAAATCCAAAGATACATTGGACTTGTTGCATTTTGTTTGATTTCTTGAGGAGCACTACTAATCTTTTTGACTATTTGGTAGTATGAACGCAGAGAGAAACCTTCAAAAGAAGGAAAAGGAATGGACTAGAAATGATGAGGTCCCAAAATGTTACTGAAAAAAGACAAAGCTGCTAATAGTGACACCAGCACCAAGAGCTTACATTCAATGGATAAACATAATATAAGGAAAACTAATGAAAATGGCTTGAAAACTTTGAGTTTTAATGATAAGGACAAAATAAAGGGTAAAGTAAATAGTACCAGGATTGACTTTTTAGTGTAAAAATGTGGTTTTTCGTTAAAATGAACAGTACCGGGTGCTTTTCGTTAAAGTTCCCCATAATATAACTACTAGTGGCCACTGGGCTATGTGTAAAGTATATGTTTGAATAAAAATCGTAGGCCTGCTTTTGGGAAATGAAAATGACAAAAGAGGAATTGGGAAGATACATACAAAATAGGGTCCTAGAAAGATTGGATCAATCCCATTTTATATTTACATTTTTGTTTGCATTGTCCTTCAAAATAAGGGGCAATTGGGTAGGATGTTGTATTGTGTTGTGTAGTAAAATTTGAATTTGTATTGAGAATATAAATTAAATGAAATTGAACAAAGTAATATTCATATACTTATAGTGACAAAGTAAGTGAATTTCACAATAATGAATTTAGACATGAGTGAGGCGACGCGAAGTAAATAGGGTTGATTGAGTTGGCCTTAATCATGCCAACTTATTCAAGTTAATAATTAGTTCGTGTTTTAGGTTTTAACACGCCAAACTGGAAAATAACACACTTTAACACACTTATTTTCTCATGAACCTCATAAGCTGTATCACATGAGGTAATCCATTTAAATTGAAAATGAAATAACAAGTTTAACCTTTTTGTTTGATGTAAAGATTATATTTCACGCTTTATTTTTAGTTATGAACATTAAAAAAACAGTAATCGTGTCATTATGTGTAACCACATTTAATTATCACGTTTTGCTTGAGTTTGGACAAAATGACCAAAATAATGAGGGTTTTTTTAGTCAAAATGATCTTTGAGATTAACATCTCTTCATTTTAGTCCCTGAGATTTGAAATTAATAGAAGTGGTCTTTACGTTTGTCCACCGTCAATCATTTTGGTCAGTTCATGAATACCTTGAACTTTTGTCAATCATTTTGGCCCATTGTTTATTAATGAGGGGTATTTTTATCATTTTGATTCTTATTTAACATAATTTTTAACGCAAGGAAAAATGATTGATGGTAAACAAACTCATGGACCATTTCTATTGATTTCAAATCTCTGAAACCAAAATGAAGAATTATACCAATCTCAATGACCATTTGACTAAAAAATCAAATAATAATCGTGTTGTATTTAGATGGACTCTAATTTTGTTTGTGTCGACACAAACCAAACCCGTGAGCACATAGCCCTCAGAAAACATTACAGAAAAATAAAACCTTAATTGAAAAAAACTCAATGCTTTTAATTGGGAATACAACATTAGGACGTAAATCAAAGGCAAATGGACCTTGAACCCTAAACCCCAAAGAGAAATTGACTCAAACTATTTCCGACATTTTGGGCATGTAATGAATTTATATAAAAATGCCTTTTTTTGTAATTCGTGAAGCATCGTGCGTGTCGGAGATTGTCACCTCTCCAAACCAGTATGCATGCATGCATATCATTTTTTTCTCATTTCAATTTTGAGAAAAGGGAAATAAGGGGCTTGTGATCAACTCTCACACATGCAAACCTAACCCACCATGAGATGATACTGATGATGCATGCACGTTGATCTTATATATACATGACTTGCCAACCAAGCCTCCCTAGTAAAATCATACGACAGCTTTTGAGATCTTTGGTTGCTTTTTTGTTTACAATATCCTTCTGTTTCTGGTGCACACTACACATGGGACGAAGTTACTTCAAGATTCTCCACTGATTGACTATCTCCATCTCAATGTACTTGTACGTTCTAAGTTTGAATCCAAGCAGGCTTCAAAGTTTGAACCTTGAATATACAAATACTAACCAAGAACGCTTGACTGGTAAGTTAAGAAATATCTGTATATTTATTTGTCTTGTTTATACGGTCATCTAGTGATTAAATATTTATGATCTTTCACTGTCAAATTTGGTAGTAGTTAAATATTTATGATCATCTTTCACCGTCAAATTTGGTATCATGAGTGGACATTAAAACATTAAAAATGAAACCCATCAGTCTTAACGTTTGATATTCCATGATTAATTCCTAGGTGACCACTGGAACATTTCTAATAATTATTCACTGAGTCTGAAACAATAAAACTTTTGTACGAGTTATATTATTGAATCCCAAGTCAAATATTAAACAGAAAATTATGGTACAAAAGATAAAACTCGATCCATTAAGATAAGCTAAACTAATTCTTGATCACCAATTATACACACGCATTATAGGGTTAATTCGTGGTAGTTTAACTAGTTGGAAAAAGTCACAGTTGATACTCAAACATTTCATATTTTAATTATATTGTTTGTTTGTTTTGACAGACGATATAGCTCAACGCGCATGCAATCAAACCTCAGACCACACAAGTATCAAATTTATCCTTATCGTCATTGTTTCTTTTTAAATCCATTGCCTTGGACCGACCCACAATTAATTTTAGGTTAAAATTACTATTTAAATGAAGCTTAGTAACATACAATCCATCGTTTTGTTGGATGATCGGATAAAGAATATCTGATGTGATTCGCTCAATTTTCGACACATATTAGCACATACATGGCAAGCAAAATCTAGGAGATATAGAGAAAAAAAAAAAAAAAAACTGATCATGTGATATGATCACAACAGGGGCAAGAGGTCTCCACTAGAGATTATGGTATCTGGAAAAAGTATTGTGTATGTCGTACCATTACATGACATGCTGATCTGGTGTTACTACTTTATATAAGTATGTAAAATTCTTTTTATGTAAACCGATTAAAAATAAGAGTGTTAGATGCACACGAAAACATTGAATTTACGAACACATGAGGTGTCTGCTATGAAGTTGGTTTCACGGTGGATATGTTTAAAATGGATGGACTAATAAACTTCTAACAATGTGCAAGATGTTCCGAATCAACATTTTCATTTTCTAGAGGATGAGATTTCTACACATAGGGAGTCAAATCAAACCTTAACAATCACATTTAATATACACTTTATATAAAAGGAAAACTAATGAAAATGACTTAAAAATTTTGAGTTTTAATAATAAGGACAAAATAAAAGGTAAAATGAATAGTATTAAGTTTGACTTTTTAGTGTAAAAATATAGTTTTTCGATAAAGTTAACAGTACTGCTGACTTTTTGTTAAAACTTCCTTGTATAAACCTTTGGCACGATTAAACTTTGGCCTGCAGTTTTCTAGATCTACTAATATACTGTTGGTTTAAAATGGATAGACTCAAAGAGCTAATATTTCTATTAAAAGTAAATCTGTGTATCCAAAAATCACGTACTATAAAACTTATGATCGTTCAACACAAGAGGTTTAAACTGAAATTGTAACTGGACGCAATATGATTATGTCGAATGATGGAGCTATCAAAGTTTAGCTTGTTTAAACCTTCAATCGGAGGTTTCGATCTGATATAATAGTGACAAGGGCCTTCTTGGCATGAAGCGGGGTATACATGTAATTAAGTCCTAAAAATATTTAGTCTCTCATTTACTAGGAGATCATGAATTTAAATCTTAAATAAATAAATAAACAACTAAAAATTTCTTCGTTTTGTTTAATATTTTTTTAAAGTAGTATTTTATTTAATATAAGTCGGTGACAGTCTAATTTCTTTTTATATGCAATATCAATACCACATTCGGTTAAATTAATGGTATGTCAAAGTAAAAGTGGTTAGCCAAATAATTCAAACTTAAGTTCAGAGTTCAAAACTTTTGCTTGCTTGGTACTCCATCAACCCTTTGGGGTTTAATTCATAACCATAAAAAAAAAAAAAAAAACCTTAATGAAAAACTTTTGGTATTGTTCATTTAAAAAAAAAAATATATTTTTATATTAAATAGTCCGTCATGATACTATTTATTTTGTCCTTTATTTTATCCTTATCGTTAAAACTCAAAATTTTCAAATTTTTTTCATTAATTTTCCTAAAAATAAAACCACTTGATATCATCGGCCCTTCTCTTTTCCATTGAAAAAAATGATGAGAAAAAGGTACCACAACGTTAAAAACCATTGGTCAACTTAACGCTTCCACAGCTTTACCAATTGCTTGAGCTGCAACAAAAACGCCATGAAGCCACGCTGTGTGGCGTCTCCCGCTTCTTGACTTCCACACCCTCCGCCCGTTCTCCCCACTTTGGCCTTCGTCTCTCCTCCACCACTCGTTTATCCGGTGACACCTCAACCCAGTAGTGGATTGAGGTTTCTCTGTTCTCTCTCAGGTAAGCAGATTCTTCACCTCAAATCCCAAAGTTTCAATCTTTCAGTCTTAATTTCCTCAATTTTCACCAAACTCGAACTGGGTTATCGTCAATATTCTTAAAATTTGATTGCTATGGATCCAAGTTCTTATCAACTGCCCGATTCCAATTCCAATTTCATCGACCAGACACTTTCCCCCAATTTCAATGAGTACCCAAGCAGCGATCCCTTTGTGGATCTTAGCTTTCTGGGCCAAAACCCTAGCAACTCTGCTCTGTCTCCGAGCTTGAGCCCCGAGGGAGATGACAGTGACTACTCTGACAGTGTGCTCAGGTACATAAACCAGGTGTTAATGGAGGAGGATATGGAGACAAAGCCCTGTATGTTTCATGACCCTTTGGCTGTCCAAGCCGCTGAGAAATCTCTCTTTGAGGTTCTTGGTGGGAAGTTTCCGCCTTCTCCGAATCAGCATCCGCTTAATTTTGAGAGCCCTGATGGTCGTTCTTCTGCAACCTTTAGTGATCATAGTGGAAATAATAGCTCTAGTCTTAGTTCTAGTACTAGCCATTTGGATGATTCTCGGAGTAGCGTTGATGTTATTGAGCATAAGCCCTCTATTTTGCAAAACCCAATTCCGGAAAACTTTGTTTTCCAGTCAAAGGCCAAGTCTCAGTTTTCGTCGAATGGGAATGGATTGGTGGGTTCTTATGTGAGTGAGCCTATGGTTTCTAATTTGTTTAGGGAGAGGGAATTGGTGTTACAGTTTAACAGAGGGGTAGAGGAGGCTAGTAAGTTTCTTCCTAGAGGTCAACTGATTGTTAACGTTGAGAATAACAAGCCGTACACAGTGGCGAATGGAAAGGCTGAAAATGTGGTGGTTAAGACGGAGAAGGATGAAGGCGAGTATTTTCCTACTAGTTCGAGAGGAAAGAAGAGTCATGAGAGGGAAGATGCAGATTTGGAGGTTGGGAGGAGTACCAAGCAATCAGCTGTTTATGAGGAGACGGAGGCTGATCTATCGGAGATTTTTGATAAGGTGCTTGTTTGTGGTGAGGGGAAACCCAAGCCTATTGTGAGTGAAGGTGAAGAAGTCTGTCTGGATGAAGCAAACAAGGCTCTGCAGCAGAATGGGCAATCTGTTGGAACCAGTAATGGAAAGACTCGTGCCAAGAAAAAGGGCGACAAGAAGGAAGTGATAGATTTGAGGACTCTACTCATTTCATGTGCACAAGCTGTTTCTTCTGATGATCGTAGGACTGCTAATGAGCTACTAAAGCAGATTAGGCATCACTCTTCCCCATTTGGCGATAGCTCGCAGAGGTTGGCTCATTGCTTTGCAAATGGCCTTGAAGCACGGTTGGCTGGCACTGGAACTCAGATATATACTGCTCTATCTTCTAAAAGAACGTCAGCTGCTGATATGCTGAAGGCTTACCAAACTTATTTTGAAGCCTGCCCGTTCATGAAGGTCGCGATAATCTTCGCAAACCACATGATTTCAAAATTAGCTGAGAAAGCAGAAACACTGCATATTATAGATTTTGGAATCCTCTACGGTTTTCAATGGCCTGCTCTCATTCGTTGCCTCTCAAGAAGAGCTGGTGGACCTCCAAAACTACGCATTACAGGGATAGAGCTTCCCCAAAGTGGTTTTCGACCTGAAGAAAGAGTCCAAGAGACAGGGCATCGTTTGGCAAAGTATTGTGAGCGGTATAATGTTCCTTTCGAGTACAATGGCATAGCAAAGAAATGGGAAGCTATCCAATATGAGGAACTCAAAGTCAAGAGAGATGAAGTGCTTGCTGTGAATTGTCTGTTCCGGTTTAAAAACCTACTTGACGAGACAGTTGTGGTAAACAGCCCAAGGGATACTGTTCTAAATTTCATTAGGAGCATGAATCCTGATATCTTTATCCATAGTGTCATTAATGGATCTTACAATGCCCCATTCTTCGTCACACGCTTCAGGGAGGCTCTATTCCACTTCTCTGCAATGTTTGATATGTTTGATACCAATTTATCTCGTGAGGATCAGATGAGATTGATGTTTGAGGAAGAGTTCCTTGGACGAGAGGTTGTAAACACAGTAGCTTGCGAGGGCTCTGAGAGAGTTGTGAGGCCTGAGACATATAAGCAGTGGCAGGCTCGGAACATGAGGGCTGGGTTCAAACAATTGCCATTGAACCGTGAACTCATGAACAAATTAAGGGCCAAGGTGAAACTGGGGTACCACCGTGATTTCATGGTTGATGAAGATGGAAACTGGATGCTGCAAGGATGGAAGGGCAGAATTCTCTACAGTTCCTCCTGTTGGGTACCGTCTAGGTCTTGAAATGCATGCTGTTTAGAACTGAATTGACTTGCACAAATAGGCTTCTGTAGTTCTATACAGATGTAAAAATAGTGCTGTATTTTGCAATCACCGTGCTGTCTGGGTGACAATGTACTGGTTTCTTATCGGTAACTTCTAGCACTGCATAACTTCGTATTAGAAATTTGATTAATGATGAACTATTGTAATGTTGAACATTGTAGTTTTCGTTTTGTATTTGTCTCAGTTGAATCTAATCGTCAAATAAACGCAATTTTTACTTTTATGGAATATGCCCCGGAGGATTTGGTTACCCTTTTCCCGTTCATCCAATCTTTTTTAATATGTTATATGATAAATGAATTTGAGTAGAAAATCCATTGCATTCTATGTTTTTTAATACAATTTATATGGTCTTACATTATGCGTTTTAATATCTAACGATATTTAGAACAGTGACAACATCGTCAACAACAAAGAAAAAAAAAAAAGCTTCGGCTTTGAATGGTGTTCATTGTACTTGCCATTGTGGTTTTGATTTGAGAACAAAGGGCAAGGAGATAACGGTGGCAAAAGGGTGCTTAGTCGACGATCATGGTTTGTCTTGGAGGTCCCTGTCGCATACTCATATCCTTATGTCCTTATGTGTGCGTGCCGTACACCAACACGTTCACACGAGAGAACGAAAGCGACATGAGAGAAAGAACGCCGAGAAGAAGCTAGAAAGATGCTGGCTGCATGCGGTCCCATGGTCTTGCAAATTGCATGTCGGCTCTCTCTAGTCTCTGTGGAGGTCCAAATCACTTCACATCTCATAAGGTCCCAAAACAAATGAACCAATGGATTGAGAATTTGAAAGATTTTAATGGATTTATACATCTATAGATTTTTATGGAATTTAATTGTTTTGTAGAGATTCCATATAAAATTTTGATTCAATTCCCTCGAAATCTCATGGGAAGAGATGAGATTTGTGGATGCTTAAAATACACTACGAAATCTCTCTAATTCCCTCTAATTCCTTAACTTTCTCAAAATTTTTAACATAAATTTCTAATTGAATACACCTGAAATGTTATAAACTTTCTTAAAATCCTAATTGAATACACCCGGATTTCTAAAGATTTTAATAAACTATCTTAAAATTATAATTGAACACACCTTGAATATCAGAGAATCACTTAAAATCCTGATTGAATACTCCTAAATTCATTAAAAGAATGAAAATCCTTCAAAATCACAATTGAATACACCCCCCCTTAAGTCTCTAGTTCGATCAATTATTTTTTATTAATAAAGATAAACATTAAATTTGTTGATGCACAAAAGCAGTTCAACCAAGTTGGGTCAAAATCAAGCAAAGCTTGAGTACGGGTTTGAGCCTCTCTTTGACCCCTTGTGTAGAGTGACTGAGTTGGATCTATATTTAATGAGCCTTGTATTAACAAATAAGGGATTATCTATTCTCTATCGCTTCTTAGTAATGCAGGGTCAGTTGATCATGTTGTTCGTTATGAACGCCTACTTTGGTCATCTTTCGACTCGTGCGGGTATCCAAGTTCCATGTGTTTACACGGACATTGATTTGTATTAGAAATTTAGAAGTTAGAACAACCGAGTTTGACAGTTCCCGATTGTATTTGGAGCCGTTTCCTATGTGCTCGGTGGCTACATTGACGTTGTTGAACTTTTACTTGCTCAAAGACAAAACATAATACAAATTGACCCTTGACCAATATTAAGTTCTTAATGTGATGCCACATCAAGACATGCACATAATTTCCGAGGCTTTCTGTCGACCATGCTATGTATTTGTTTGTTTATTTACTAACGAATTATCAATTAACAGACAACATATTTCAGGGAGGGGTGTATTTTTGCTTGTTACCCTAAATTATAGTGTATTCTCATCATATATCACATCATTTGATACGTGTCATTTTACTTAACTGTAGTTAATTTTTTTTTTTCAAAATTGGAAAAGGAACATTTAATATTAAAGTTAATCAGAGTTAGTTGAAATGACACGTATCAAATGATGAGATGTATGGTGAGCATACACCATAGTTATGGAGGTGAGAAAATAATGCTCCCTTCGAGAAGTGATACCGGCATTTTCACTAACCTTTGGATTTGGATATTTATACTTCTTTAAATGACATGTGTTATTTTATTACACAAAAAACAAGATTTTGACTATGAATTAATAATGAAAAATAAATGATTTAATTTCAAAAGACTTTAAAGGTCTTATTATTATTATTTTTTGTGTAAACAAGTGTCAGTTAAAGAAGTCAAAATGTCCAAATACAAAAGTTTATGCAAAGATTGCCAGCATTTTTCTCAATTTAGTAATTTATTTTATCTTTTTGTTGATCATTTTCCCTGTTTATTTGAATAAAATTTCCAAGCCCCCGAATTTTGATAATCTCTCATATTATTGCATAAATTTGTCATTGTTTTCGAAATACTAGTAGTACATCACGTGTTATCATATTAATAGAGGGAATTTTTATTTTTAGATTAAATTTTAAATTTTTAATACAAATATTTCATGACTTATATAATAACACGTTAAATACCACTTTAAATTCTGAACACATTGAAAAATCTGTCTGTATTCTTGAGGCCAAAGCAACACGTGAGAGATTCATATTGTGTTTTGACCTTTACCATGATTAGAGGGATTAAGAAGCAAAATCAGTGTTTTCTTCTGATAAAATATAAGGAAAGCAATACCTTTCCTGTTATCATCAACCTCTATTTTCCACCCGATTAGCTCACAGTCAGAAGACATATCAATTTTTAATGTTATTCACAGTATCATGATAATGTGAACGGGATTAAGGAAATGATTAGTAAATTAATTAAAAAAGATGAAAAGGAATAAGCATTCGTGCTCTTCAAGACAGAGGCTTGTTTGTCAAGTCAAGTTTCTTATGAGCAACCGGTGGTTTTTCTATCACCGGTAGCCTTGAGCTAGTTTGACCATGTCAAAGTTTCAACCAAGCAAACAAATATAGCTCACAAAAATATTGGATTTTTCAATTTTTTTCTAAGGGTTCTAAAGTCAAACTCTAACCCTCATAAAATACCCAAGATCTATTGCAAATTTACATCTAAAAATGTGTGAAGGAATTGGACTTATGCATGTGTGTGAAAGTGTGAGCAGACTGAAATATGGGCATCAACATTGGCTTAGAGAATAGAGCGCAATGTATTTCGATGGAGAAATCTTATATGTAATCATTAAATGTATCATATATTGTGGTTGTGTATTATTCACATAATTTTGGATACGCAAAGGCATATTGTATGCAAGTTTTTCTCGTTTGAATGAGCTTATAACTTATAAGTTGGGCAATCCTCACCTTCCATCTCTGTTCTCTTTCCAAATATATTTTTCGAGTTATCAATCGACACGGTTGGTATTGCGGTATTTAGGACGCTACTTTTGAATTTGGTGGTGATTTCTACCTCAGTGGCAATGTCTATCCGGTTGTTAACAACGATATTAGCTCCTCATGAAAGCAAGTGGTGTTCTTGGTCTTATGTTTAGGGCTTTTGTTTTGATGGATTTGTTTCAACATACTTTGTAGCTTTCAATGGATCAATCATCTTATGTGGATTTTTTAACAATATAAGTAACAATTGTTATGCTGATATTGAAGCACGAATTTCATTTTTTATTGATTGTGTGTATTTTCTCCCGTTCAAGTCAGTTTTGAGTTTAAATTCGTCTTATGTTGGAATCGGTTCATACTAAAAAATGATTGTGTACATATCCAAGTCATTCACATTAATTGCACTTTATCAGCAATTTAGTTCAACCAAACTAAACCAAATCAATTTATTATAATTAGTTTGATAATAATTTTAAAACTGATCCAATCCGGGTATGTCAAAATTCAAAAGCAAGCAAAGTTCTATAGTATATGAACTGTCAAGAACATTATTTTAAGAATTTTCCACTCTCCAGGTCCCATTGCCATATTCTGTAACACTGAAAGAACAAAAGAAAACGACAGGGATTATCGAAAGAAAAAACAATGCACAGAGTGGGACCAAGTCCATGGTTGCAAAGTCAAACATGTGCATGACTTATTCACGGACCGATCAGCACGGTTGGAAAAAGAGTTCAGGACTATCTCTGACTGACACTTGCTATGCTCCTCCAAGAAAGTACGTGACGCCGCTCGGCCCCACCCGCTTATAAATATCAGAAAACCTCACCGGTGCTGTTAGTTTGGTTCCCCGAACCTGAGATCGCCGCCTTTTGTTTTCGAGTCTCAACGTTTTTCTTCAAGGTACGCCAGTACTTTTCTGTTCATGTTGTTTTCTGTCATCCGATTCAGTAAAGGTTCGATCTTTGCTTGTTCTTAGAGCCTTCCGCTTCAAAACCTTTGCTTCCTGTGCAATAAATCTGCAAAAACTCTGATGGGTTTTTGAGGTTTTTCATTTTTGCTTCTGATTTGTTCTTGCTAGCCTGCTTTGTTCCTTGATGGGGTTCCTGTGAGATTAAATCTTTAAATTTCATCACTTTTGTGGGTAGAATCTTAAGTTTTAGAGGGTTTTAGAGTTTAGAATTGTACCCAGGTATTTTTCTGTGATCGTTATGGATCATCCAACTGTCAATGGAAGTCCTGATTACTTGAATGGTTTCAGTATTGATGATCTAGCCTTCTCACCCCATTCAACTCAATTCTCAAATCTCACAAATGAATACCAATTTAACCAGTTCTCTCCGGATCTTAACTTTGTGGACAATCATTTTTCCCTTCCGCCCGATTTCGAACAGGGTAATATTGTTCCTAAAGTCAGTTTGACCACAAGTGGAGAGTCATCTGTTCCATCTAATAGTTTGAATCCACCTGATGGACGCTCATTGTCTCTGCCTACGGTTGTGAGCGTCGGAGGAGTAGACAGTTCCTCCGATGACAGTGATTTCTCTGAAGCTGTTTTCAAATACGTAAACCAGATTCTTTTGGAAGAGAACATAGAGAAAAAGCCTTGCATGTTCTTTGATCCGTTGGGTCTTCGTGTGACTGAGAAATCGTTCTATGATGTTCTTGGTCAACGGTACCCCTTTTCACCCAATCAGCAACCACTTCATATCAATCCGAATGTTGAGAGTCCTGGTGGTAATAATTCTGGGAGTTGTAGTGATTGTAGTGGTAGTAATAATAGTCCTAGTCCTGGTACTAGCAATTCCAATGATCCTCAACGGGTTGGCGATTCGGGAGATCCAAAATCTTCTTTTCCACAAACTACCCTTCCCAGTGACAACCCTTTCCAGTTCAATTCACATTCGAGTTCACAGTTGTCTGTTCCTCTGGAAAATCGCATGACTAGTGTTGGTGATAGGCGGCATGTTGGTGGTGGGCAGCGCCTTGATGATATGCTACAGGGCTCCTCTGTAGAAGAGTTTGTGGCTCAGAATATATATACAGATAGTGATTCTATCTTGCAATTCCAGAGAGGGTTAGAGGAAGCTAGTAAATTCCTTCCGAAAAGCACTCAGCTGCTTGTTGATCTGGAAAGCAACACAGTGTCTCCAGAAGTGAAAGCAAGTGTGCCGATGGTTACTGTCAAGAAAGAAAAGAGTGAGCGGAAGAACTCACCTAATGGGTCAAAGGGAAGAAAGAATCGCGAGCGGGAAGATGTTGATCTTGAAGAAGGGAGGAGTAGCAAGCAGTCTGCAGTTTATATAGAAAAGACTGAAGAGAGTGAATTGTCTGAGATGTTTGACAAGGTGTTGCTGTCTACTGGCGGAAATAATGAATCTCAGTGTGGCAATGTTGCTTTTAAGAATGAAGCAAGCAAGACCTTGCAGCCTGGACAGCCACAAGGATCTAATGGTAATGGCGGGAAGGCTCGTGGTAAGAAACAAGGAAAGAAGAAGGAAACTGTGGATTTGCAGAATCTCCTGATTTTGTGTGCACAAGCCGTGTCTACCAATGATTTTAGGACCACTAGTGAACTGTTGAAGCAGGTTAGGCAGCACGCTTCTCCTAACGGTGATGGATCTCAAAGGTTGGCTCACTTCTTTGCGAATGGTCTTGAGGCTCGTATGGGTGGTACTGACACCGGAACCCAAAAGTTTTATACGTCCCTTGTCAAAAGGTCATCAGCCGTTGATATGTTGAAATCTTACCAAGTTCATCTTTCAGCTTGCCCTTTCAAGAGAATGTGTGTGCTCTTCAAAAACAAGATGATTTTGAAGATGGCCGAGAAAGCAACAACCCTTCATATTGTCGATTTTGGTATCCTGTATGGTTTCCAGTGGCCATTCCTCATCCAGCATCTTTCAAAGAGACGTGGTGGACCTCCGAAGCTACGCATTACCGGGATAGAGGTTCCCCAACCTGGGTTTCGTCCAGCAGAGTGGATTGAAGAGACTGGACGTCGCTTGGCAAGATATTGTGAGCGTTTTAATGTACCTTTTGAGTACAATGCTATAGCTTCACAAGATTGGGAATCCATCCAACTGGAGGACCTTAAGACTGAAAGGAATGAGGTGCTTGCTGTGAACTGTATGTTACGGTTCAAGAACCTACTTGATGAGACCGTTGAAGTGAACTGTCCAAGGGATGGTGTTCTACAACTAATCAGAAGGATGAAACCAGATATTTTTGTCCACTCTATTATCAATGGTTCCTACAATGCCCCTTTCTTTGTCACTCGATTTCGGGAGGCTCTCTTCCACTACTCTTCCTTGTATGATGCATTTGATATTAATATACCCCGTGACAATGAAGAGAGGTTGAGGTTTGAGAGTGAGTTCTATGGCAGGGAAGCTATGAATGTAATAGCATGTGAGGGCGTAGAGCGGGTTGAGAGGCCTGAGACATATAAGCAGTGGCAGGTTCGATGCATGAGGGCTGGTTTACAGCCGTTGCAATTGGACCAAGATTTAGTGAAGATTCTTAAGGATAAGGTGAAGGCATGGTACCACAAAGATTTTGTAGTTGATCAAGATAGTGATTGGATGCTTCAAGGATGGAAGGGCCGAATTGTGTATGCTTCTTCTTGTTGGGTGCCAGCGTAGGAATCTTGTAGAATATGCTTGTTTGAACTTCTTTGAGAATTGTGATAGAAAGGATGATCAACAAACTAGGCAGAGGTACTATTTCATTTCGTATTTGAGTATTCTGGTTATCCATGTTGTACTCTAATATACCATGTTGCACTCTAATATACTAGTCGGCTTTGTAGCTGAACTACCTCAATACTTCATCTTTGTAATATTCCTTTCGAGTCCAAGAGACAGGCCACCGTTTGGCAAAGTATTGTGAGTGGTATAATGTTCCTTTCGAGTACAATGGCATCGCAAAGAAATGGGAAGCTATCCAATATGAGGAACTCAATGTCAAGAGAGATGAAGTGCTTGCTGTGAATTGTCTGTTCCGGTTTAAAAACCTACTTGACGAGACAGTTGTGGTAAACAGCCCAAGGGATGCTGTTCTAAATTTCATTAGGAGCATGAATCCTGATATCTTTATCCATAGTGTCATTAATGGATCTTACAATGCCCCATTCTACGTCACACCCTTCAGGGAGGCTCTATCCCACTTCTCTGCATTGTTTGATATGTTTGATACCAATTTATCTCGTGAAGATCCGATGAGATTGATGTTTGAGGAAGAATTCCTTGGACGAGAGGTTGTGAACACAATAGCTTGCGAGGGCTCTGAGAGAGTTGTGAGGCCTGAGACATATAAGCAGTGGCAGGTTCGGAACATGAGGGCCGGGTTCAAACAGTTGCCATTGAACCGTGAACTCA
Organism: Malus domestica; assembly: GCF_042453785.1. Classification (NCBI taxonomy): domain Eukaryota; kingdom Viridiplantae; phylum Streptophyta; class Magnoliopsida; order Rosales; family Rosaceae; genus Malus; species Malus domestica. Next base: position 8,046,822 of record NC_091671.1, on the reverse strand, counting down.
TGAACAAATTAAGGGCGAACGTGAAGCTGGGGTACCACCGTGATTTCGTGGTTGATGAAGATGGAAACTGGATGCTACAAGGATGGAAGGGCAGGATTATCTACAATTCCTCGCGTTGGGTACCGTCTAGGTCTTGCAATGCATGCTTGTTAGAACAGAATTGACTTGCAGAAGTAGGCTTCTGTAGTTCTATACAGATGTATTGATAGTGCTGTGTTTTGCAATCACCATGCTGTCTTGGTGACATTATACTGGTTGCTATCGGTAACTTCTAGTCTTGCCTGTACTTGCCTGGGGTCCAACTTCTTCCCCTGTATATAGGTCGTGCGTAGTAAGATCAGGTGCCTTCTGTGTAACTTCTTAATGCTTTTTGTTTAGAATTTGATTGATGTATATAGGTCGTGTATATAGGTCGTGCGTGGTCAATGAGAAAATAATTGATGTAAAGAGCTAGCCCTGCATAACTTTGTATTAGAATTTGATTGATGATGAACTATTGTAATGTTGAACATTGTACTTTTCTTTTTGTATATATCTCAGTTGAATCTGATCGTCAAATGAACTCAACTTTTACCTTTCTTGATGCCCGGGAGGGATTGTTTACCGGTTTCCCGTTCATCCAAACTTTTCATCGCGTAGCTCAAACCAAATGCAATGTAATCAAACTTATCATATTGATGTCATAGAAATTATAAAATGCCATATGCATGGAAGAGGTATTTATATATTATATAATAAATCAATTTAAGCATAAGTGCATTTTATATTTTCCAATACGAGTATAGGCTTACATTATCCGTGTTAAATATCTAGGAATATTTAGAACATGGTCAACTATTTATGAACTTTCGTCCACCACAAAGACAGTGCTTCGACTTTGAATGGGGTTCATTGTACGTGCCATTGTGGTTTTGATTTGATCTTTGAGAACAAAAGGCAACGAAATAACGGTGGCAAAAGGGTGTTTAGTCGACGATCGTGGTTTGTCATGGAGGTCCCTGTCGCATACTCGTACTCTTATGTCCTTGTGTGCGTGCATGAACACGTTTACACGAGAGAACGAGAGCGACACGAGAGTGAGAACACCGAGAAGAAACTAGAATGCTGTTGGGTGCATGCGGTCCCATGGTCTTGCAAATCACTTCACATCACAAATGAGTGATTGTTTTCTTTTATACCAAGGTCATCTCCAACCGAATGGTCCAGAGGATTATAGGGCCAAAAATAATCCGAAAACCGTTTCCAATCGAGAGTTAGGCCAAAGGGCTCTGGAATCTGAGAGGACCCCACGGAATCGGAAAGGGCTGGAGGGCTGGCTAGCTGCATGGCTGCATGCAGCTAGCCAGCCAGCCCGGGGCTGGTCATTTTTTTTTTAATGTTTTGTTATTTCTGTCGGTTATAGCCGACAAAAATAATATATACTATATTATTAGTGTCGGTTATAACCGACACTAATAGCAATGTTAATATAATAGCAGTTTGAACAGTGTGGGTTAAAACCGTCACTAATTCTAATTTGAATTCCAACAGCTAGCCAGTCACTAGCCGTTGTATTCAATTTTTTTTTTTGTTTTTATGAATTTAAACTTTTTTTTTCTATAACTTCCTATAACTTTTTTTCTATAACTTATATTTTACAAAATTTGGTTCATATTTTTTTTCGTATAACTTCTATTTTATAAAATTTGTTTCATATTTTTTTGAAATTCCATTTTTTTCCTATAACTTCTATTTCACAAAATTTGTTTCATATTTTTTTCCTATAACTTCCTATAACTTTTTTTCTATAACTTATATTTTACAAAATTTGGTTCATATTTTTTTTCGTATAACTTCTATTTTATAAAATTTGTTTCATATTTTTTTGAAATTCCATTTTTTTCCTATAACTTCTATTTCACAAAATTTGTTTCATATTTTTTTTTAAATTCTATTTTTTTTCCTATAACTTCCTAAGCCATTATACAACATTAAATTAAATTAAGTAACATGAAACAATATGAAACAACATTAAATAACATTAACCAACATAAAAATTATACAACAGGAAACTTTAACAACATTTTTAAAAACATTTAAAAACATAAAACATAAATGCCTACTCCATGCTTCTTCAATAGATTGAATTGAAAGAGATTAAATGGAAATAGATTGAATTCAAAGTTGTGAGAATTATATCCCAATATCCACCCTATTTATAGCAAAAAAATATTCAAATCCAACGGCTAGCTGACGTCAGCTACCAACGGCTAGCTGACATTACTTAGCTGTTGGATTTGAATTTAAGTTGTAGTTTTTAAATAATAAATTATGTTTGGCCCTTTGGCCTTCCGTTGGAGACAGTTTTTTGTGACAGGGCTAAGACGAGGCCTCTGGCCCTCGGTTGGAGATGGAAGCAAATATGACCATGTACTGTTCATTAAAATATTAATATCTTGGAGGATCTTGGGGGGCGAAAGGGCTAAAACGAGCCCTCTGGCCAGCCATCGGTTGGAGATGGCCTAAGTGGTACCGAAGTTGTCCAAATAGATAAAACATAAGACGACACTCATTTTCAGTAAAAGTGACCAGTCAATTCAAGCATTATTAACATAAGAGTAAATTACATTTTACTCCTTCGGGTTTGGGTGCAATTATAACCTCATACAACATCTTTAAAATATTTCAATCTCATAGACAAACTTTTATTTTGTTGCAATTTTATGCATCCGTTAGTTAAACCGTTAATTTAACCGTTATATGGTGACGTGACAAATGCATGACCCACATATTTGAGGACGTGACATATAAAAAAGAATTAATTATCAAAAAGCAATTTAAAAAAAAATTAAATTAAACAAAAAAGGGGCCCACCCTTCTTCTCCCCAAGACCTCCATCTCCATCTTCTTCTTTCTCCACCCCGACCACCTATCCCAGACAACCATGTCAATCCCTCCCCCTTTAAATTTCCCTCTCCCAATTCTTAATAGTTCCAGATCATCAACAAAACAATTTACACAACCAAATCATCAAATTTCTGATTCCCAAATCTTGACACACGGCATGGCGTCGATTGACGCCTTCGTCACCGGCGGCTGACCGTCCTTGCCACCCAGCCCCCACAGCAGCGAGTCCAGGTCCGAATATCCTTCGTTCACTGACACGCGTTGGTGAGGATGATTCCTTCCCGCTGGGTTCGTCTTATCGGGTTTTCTCTATCTGGGTTTCAAGTCGGGTGTTGCGGCGGAGTGGCTGCACCTAAGATTAAAGGCATGAGCACAGAGAGCTCTCGATCTCGACCCTTCCTCATGACCCAGTCGAAAAGGGAAGCTAATTCAGACACAAACTCATCTTCGGATCTAGGAAATTTTCTAGGCTTTATTTTCGGATTAAGAGCGAAAACTGAGAGAAAATATAAGAAGACTCGGAACAAATTTGAAAAAAATTAGGAATGGGGTTTAGGGATTGGGAGGGTGAGGATTGACATGGTGGTTGTATGTGACGGGTGGTGGTGGTGGTGGAGAAAGAAGGAGATGGTGATGCAGGTCTCAGGTGGAGAAGGAAGAAGATGGAGATGGAGGTCTCGGGTGGGAGAAGAGGGGTGGCCCCCCCCTTTTTTTTGTTTAATTTAATTTTTTGTTTAAATTGCTTTTTGATAATCAATTAATTTTTATGCCATGTCATTAAATATGTGGGTCATGCATTTGCCACCATTTAACGGTCAAATTAACAGTTTAATTAACGGATGTATGAAATTGCAACAAAATAAAAGTTTGTGTATGAAATTGAAATGTTTTAAAGATGTTGTATGCGGTTGCAATTGAACCCAAACCCCGAGGGGGTAAAATGTAATTTACCCTTAACATAATAATTCACCCTACTACAACTGTCAGCGTACAAATTCTTTTATTTTGAATCAGATCAACCACACACATCATTCACAAATATCATACAATTCACACTTCGCACGACTCTGCATTCAGGCGTTGCATTGCGTCCGTTTCTGGTTTATCTTCTACATTTGAATATAGACTCTACATTGCAAACTCCGTTTCTAATTCTGCTTTTACATTTGGATTCAGACTATGTAATTCGGTGTCTGTTTCTGGTTTTGCTTTTACATTTAGATTCAGACTTTGCAATGCAATGTCTATTTTTGTACTTCTTTTTCTTATGGATTGTCTTCAAGTTTTCAAGATATGCAAGCATTATCTTCCACCATTCCAGCGCAAATTCAAATAGCAAAAAGAGCCTAAAATCCAAAGCACACATTTCACAGATTTGATCCACTGCCCAATTTCATCCTCGAGCGCCTTCCAAACCTCATCGATACTCATGTTCAACTTCTGCAACTCTAACCCAAACAAGCTTTCTTCTAGAAACTCTCTTCTACAGTTGATGTGGGACCACTCCTTCATGAACACTGCCGGCACCATTGGCTTCATGATCTCGTGGAGATCAGTGATGGTTCTAGAAGGAATCATGTCAATTGTGATGTTGTAGTCACTGATCGACTAAGCCATTGGGATTTGGTGCTACTCACCATCACCAATGACCTCTTCTTCATTAGAGAGAAAAATGGGAGAGAAGGGATGAGAGAAGGATGAGAGAGAGAAAGAGATAAGAGAAAGAAGTAGATAATGACAAGGGAGAGGGAAGGAGAGAAGGAAAGCAATAAATTGAAGTGATAAGGGTAGAATAGTTATTTTCTAACTAATCTAAACTCATGTGGTATGCTTCATTGACCTATATATAATTACTGTAAATATTTCATTAATTATGTCCAAAAAAAAAATTTGACATTGATATATGCCTAATTTGTAAAGATTCTATTGACCTTTGGCTAAATAACCTAAAAAACATTGTGTGGAGCCAAAAATAATCCCAAAAATCATGGAGATGACATGTGGATTTTTGGACAAGAAGGACAAGATTACCCTCGAGACACATCGGAATTCCCATGTGCATGCAACAGACAATAATGACTCAATCAAGTAAGAGTCAAATGTGGTCAATATGGTATTTATTTAAATCTCTCTCATCACTTCTCATCAAATCCTTATTCAAAAGGTAACTCCGAAAACTTCCTATTTAATTTAGGAATAATTGTCATCTTAATTGCAAGATATTATTTCACATAATATCTTGCAATTATTCACCCAATTACACCATATATGGCCAACCACTCTCCACCCAAATGCCCGGCCACTATCCTATAAATACTCATCTTATCCCACTAAAATGCTAAGCTATTTGCTATTCACAAACTCCTAAACACATTCTTTTCATAATTCTAATTTTGGCATCGGAGATTCTTCGGCCAAAGCCCCCCAATTCATCATGGGCGCGTGAGGCTTTTGGCCTTAATCGAATGTGTTATTATTTTGTAGGTACATTTTCGTCAAAGGAAGAGATGACAGAAATTTGCATCCACACAATGATCATGAATTGGAGTTTGAAAATTGAAGTCCTCCACCCGCAATGGAGAGAGGAGGACTTATGCAATCACATAGTTTGTTAAACTAGATTTAATTTAGAGATATTTTTCTTCACAATATTGAAATAAGTCTCTAGTTCGATCATTTTTTATTATTAATAAAGATGATAATTAAATTTGTTGATGCACAAAAGCTGCTCAACGGAGTTGGGTCAAATTCAGCCCAAGCTCGAGTACGGGCTCAGACTGTTTTGGGCATCTCTTTGACTCCTCATTTAAAGCAACTGAGTTGGATCTATGCTTAACAAGTTTTGTATTGACAAATAGATGATTATTTTTTCTCTATCTGTTTTGGGCATCTCTTTGACTCCTCATTTAGAGCAACTGAGTTGGATATAGGTTTAATGAGTTTTATCTATCACGTCTCATTGATGTGAGATAAGTTGATCACGTTGTTCGTAGCATCATGTGAGTAAAGGTAAAACTTTGCCTGATGAATGCCTACTTTGGTCATCTTTCGACCCGTGCGCGTATCCAAGTTCCGTACGTGTTTACATGGACTTGTGGGATGTGTGTCTGAGTGCTTTGAATTAGAAATTTATAAGTTAGAACAACCGAGTTTGACAGTTCCTCATAGTATTTGGAGCCGTTTTCCATGTGCTCGGTGGCTCCATTGACATTGTTGAACTTTTACTTGGCTCAAAGACAAAACCTAATACAAATTGGCCTTTGACTAATATTAAGTTCCTAATGTGATGTCACATCAAGACATTCACATAATTTCCCAGGTTTTCTGTCGACCATGCTATGTATTTGTTTGATTATTTACTAACGAATTATTAATTAGCAGACAACATATTTTAGGAGTGCTAGCAACATTTGCATTAATTTTTGCATTTGGATATTTACGCTTCTTTAAATGACACGTGTTATTTTATTACCAAAAAAAGAAAGAAAGCGAGGAATTAATGATGAAGAATAAAAAATAAAATTTCAAAAGGCATTAAAGGTTTTTTTTTTTTTTTTTTTTTTGTTAAACACGTATCATTTGAAGAAGTGAAAATGTCCAAATAAAAATGTTGGTGCAAAAGTTGTCAGCATTTTTCTTAATTTAGTCATTTATTCTATCTTTTTGTTGACCATTTTTCCTATTTATTTGAACCGAATTTTGATAACCTCTCATATTTTTAGAGAAATTTGTCCGAACCACGAGTGATACATTATTATATTAGTGGAGGAAGTTTTATTTTTTAAGTTGTTAATTTTTAACACAAATGTCTCATCATTTGTATAATGACACGTAGTGTACCACCAAATGTTTCGAGCACACTGAAAAATCTTTTCATATTCTTGAGGCCAAAGCAATGTGTGAGATGCTAGGAAAACTAACGAAAAGTACAAAAAAGAACTTTAGTTTTAATGAAAAATGACAAATAAATGTGTAGTGAATAATATTAAATAAAGATAAAAATATGATTTTTTTTATTAAAAGTGAATAGTATCGAGAATGTTTCGTTAAAACTCTTGATTATGTTTTGACCTTTACCATGATTAGAGGGATTAAGAAGCAAACTCTGTGTTTTAAAAGAATAAGGAAAGCATTGCCTTTTCTGTTATCATCAACCTCTATTTTCCACTCGATTAGCTCACAGTCAGAAGACATGTCAAATTTTAATGTTATTATCATGGTAATGTGAACGGGATTAAAGAAATGATTAGTTAATTAATTAAAAAAAGATGAAATGGAATATTCATTCGTGCTCTTCAAGACAGGAGCGTGTTTCTCAAGTCAATATAACTTATGAGCAACCGGTGGCTTTTCGATCACCGGTACTCTTGAGCTAGTTTGACCAGGTCAATGTTTCAACCAAGCAAAGAAATGTACCTCATAAAAATATTGGATTTTTCAAAATTTTCCAAGGGTTGGAATGTCAAGCTCCAACCTGTAAAATACCCAAGATCTATTACAATTTACATCTAAATAAACTAAATGTGTGAAAGAATTGTACGTATGCATGTGTGTGAAACTGTGCGCAGACTGAAATATGGGCATCAATATTGGCTTAGAGAATAGAGAGCAATGTACTTCGATAGAGAAAAAACTTATATGTAATATTTAAATGTATTATATATTGTGGTTGTGTACTACTGACATAATTTTGGATATGCAAGAAATATTATTGTTCGTTTGAATGAGTTTATGAGTTGGGCAACCCTCACTTCCCTTTCCTATTCTCCTTCCAAATCTATTTTTCAAGTTATCATTCGATTCGGTTGGTATTGCGGTATCTGGGATGCTACTTTTGATTTTGGTGGTGATTTCTACATCAATGGCAAATGTCTATTCTGCTATTAACAATGAGGGTTGCTCCTCATGAAAGCAAGTGGTGTTCTTGATCTTATGTTTAGGGCTTTTGTTGCGATGGATTTGTTTCAACCATAGCTTGTTGCTTTCAATAGATCTATCATGTTATATGGACTTGTTTACGATCTGTATAAGTAACAATTGTTACGTTGGTATTGAATCGCGTATTTTATACTTTATTAGTTACGTGTGCTTTCTTCAGTTCAAGTCAGTTTTGAGTTCAAAATCGTCTTATACTGGAAATGGTTCTTAAAGAAAAAACGATTGCGTACATAACCAAATCATTCAACAATAATTTGGTTTTGACAACAATTTAAGTTCAAACAAACTAAAATCCAATCAATTTATTATAATTAGTTCGATGATATTTTTAAAATCGATCAAATCCGAGCATGCAAAGTTGTATAGTATGAACTTTCAAGTACATTATTTTAGGGTAAATTACATAGTAGCCCCTCAGGTTTGAGCTCTATTGCAATCTCATACAACATCTTTAAAACATTTCACTTTCATACCTCAAGTACTATTTTATTTCAATTTCATACAACCGTTAGATTTTCCATCCATGGATCTGTTAAATGCTGACGTGGCTGCCACATATATGATACGTGGCTGCCAAATGTCTGCCACGTGGCAAATAAAATAATTTTTTAATTTAAAAAAAAAAAACATATTTGCCACTTTTTTTTTTCTCTTTCTTCTTCTTCTTCTCTCTCTTTCTTCTTCTTCTGGGTTCGGACCTTTTTTTTTTTTTTTTTCTTCTTCTTCTTCTTCTTCTTCTCCCTCCTCCTCCTCTTTCTTCTTTTCTTCTTCTTCTTCCTCCTTCTTCTGGGTTCGGTCCCTTTTTTTTTTTTTTTTTTTTTCTTTCTCTTTCTTCTTCTTCTTCTTCTTCTTCTTCTCTTTCTCTTTCTCTTTCTTCTTCTTCTGGGTTCGGACCTTTTTTTTTTCTTCCAATTTCAGGTTTTAAAAATTTTTTTTTTTTAATTTGCCACGTGGCAAACATTTGGCAGCCACGTGTCATATATGTGGCAGCCACGTCAGCATTTAACAGATCCATGGATGGAAAATCTAACGGTTGTATGAAATTGAAATAAAATAGTACTTGAGGTATGAAAGTGAAATGTTTTAAAGATGTTGTATAAGATTGCAATAAAGCTTAAACCTGAGGGGCTACTATGTAATTTACCCATTATTTTAAGAATCTTCCACTCTCCATGCCCCATTTCGAAATTCTGTAACACTGAAATATAAAAGAAAAAGACAGAGATTATCGAAAGAAACAAGGGACGGAGTGGGACCAAGTCTATGGTTCCAAAGTCAAACATGTGCATGACTAGTCTAACGCACAGACCGATCTACCCGGTAGCAAGAAGAGTTCAGGGCTCTCTCTGACTGACTCATGCTATGATCCTCCAAGAAAGTTCGTGACGCCGCTCGCCCCCACCCTCTTATAAATATCAGAAAACCTCACCGGCGCTGTTAGTTTGGTTCCCCGAACCTGAGATCGCCGCCCTTTGTTTTCAAGTCTCAACGTTTTTCTTCAAGGTACGCCAGTACTTTTCTGTTCATGTTGTTCTCTGCCATCCTATTTAGTAAAGGTTCGATCTTTGCTTGTTCTTAGAGCCTTCCGCTTCAAAACCTTTGCTTCCTGTGCAATAAATCTGCAAAAACTCTGATGGGTTTTTGAGGTTTTTCATTTTTGCTTCTGATTTGTTCTTGCTAGCCTGCTTTGTTCCTTGATGGGGTTCCTGTGTGGTTAAATCTTCAAATTTCATCACTTTTGTGTGTAGAATCTTAAGTTTTAGAGGGTTTTAGAGTTTAGAATTGTACCCAGGTATTTTTCTGTGATCGTTATGGATCATCCAACTTTCAATGGAAGTCCTGATTACTTGAATGGTTTCAGTATTGATGATCTAGCCTTCTCACCTGATTCAACTCAATTCTCAAATCTCACAAATGAATACCAATTTAACCAGTTCTCTCCGGATCTTAACTTCATGGACAATCATTTTTCCCTTCCGCCCGATTTCGAACAGGGTAATATTGTTCCTAAAGTCAGTTTGACCACAAGTGGAGAGTCATTTGTTCCATCTAAAAGTTTGAGTCCACCTGATGGAGGCTCATTGTCTCTGCCTACGACTGTGAGCGTCGGAGGAGCAGACAGTTCCTCCGATGACAGTGATTTTTCTGAAGCTATTTTCAAATACGTAAACCAGATTCTTTTGGAAGAGAACATAGAGAAAAAGCCTTGCATGTTCTATGATCCGTTGGGTCTTCGTGTGACCGAGAAATCGTTCTACGATGTTCTTGGTCAACAGTACCCCTTTTCACCCAATCAGCAACCACTTCATATCAATCCGAATGTTGAGAGTCCCGGTGGTAATAATTCTGGGAGTTGTAGTGATTGTAGTGGTAGTAATAGTAGTTCTAGTCCTGGTACTAGCAATTCCATTGATCCTCAATGGGTTGGCGATTCGGGAGAGCAAAAACCTTCTTTTCCACAAGCTTCCCTTCCCAATGACAGCCCCTTCCAGTTTAATTCACATTCCAGTTCACAGTTGTCTGTTCCTCTGGAAAATCGCATGACTAGTATTGGTGATGGGCGGCATGTTGATGATATGCTGCAGGGCTCCTCTGTAGAAGAGTTTGTGGCTCAGAATATATTTACAGACAGTGATTCTATGTTGCAATTCCAGAGAGGGTTAGAGGAAGCTAGTAAATTCCTTCCGAAAAGCACTCAGCTGCTTGTTGATCTGGAAAGCAACACAGTGTCTCCAGAAGTGAAAGCAAGTGTGCCGATGGTGGTTACAGTCAAGAAAGAAAAGGGTGAGAGGAAGAACTCACGTAATGGGTCAAAGGGAAGAAAGAATCGCGAGCGGGAAGATGTTGATCTCGAAGAAGGGAGGAGTAGCAAGCAGTCTGCAGTTTATATAGAAAAGACTGAAGAGAGTGAATTGTCTGAGATGTTTGACAAGGTGTTGCTGTCTACTGGCGGAAATAATGAATCTCAGTGTGGCAATGTTGCTTTTAAGAATGAAGCAAGCAAGACCTTGCAGCCAAGTGGACAGCCACAAGGATCTAATGGTAATGGCGGGAAGGCTCGTGGTAAGAAACAAGGAAAGAAGAAGGAAACTGTGGATTTGCGGAATCTCCTGATTTTATGTGCACAAGCCGTGTCTACCAATGATTTTAGGACCACTAGTGAACTGTTAAAGCAGGTTAGGCAGCACGCTTCTCCTAACGGTGATGGATCTCAAAGGTTGGCTCACTTCTTTGCGAATGGTCTTGAGGCTCGTATGGGTGGTACTGACACCGGAACCCAAAAGTTTTATACGTCCCTTGCCAAAAGGTCATCAGCCGTTGATGTGTTGAAATCTTACCACGTTCATCTTTCAGCTTGCCCTTTCAAGAGAATGTGTATGCTCTTCAAAAACAAGATGATTTTGAAGATGGCTGAGAAAGCAACAACCCTTCATATTGTCGATTTTGGTATCCTGTATGGTTTCCAGTGGCCAATCCTCATCCAGCATCTTTCAAAGAGACATGGTGGACCTCCGAAGCTACGCATTACTGGAATAGAGGTTCCCCAACCTGGGTTTCGTCCGGCAGAGTGGATTGAAGAGACTGGACGTCGCTTGGGAAGATATTGTGAGCGTTTTGGTGTACCTTTTGAGTACAATGCCATAGCTTCACAAAATTGGGAATCCATCCAACTGGAGGACCTCAAGACTGAAAGGAATGAGGTGCTTGCTGTGAACTGTATGTTACGGTTCAAGAACCTACTTGATGAGACCGTTGAAGTGAACTGTCCAAGGGATGCTGTTCTAAATCTAATCAGAAAGATGAAACCAGATATTTTTGTCCACTCTATTATCAATGGTTCCTACAATGCCCCTTTCTTTGTCACTCGATTTCGGGAGGCTCTCTTCCACTACTCTTCCTTGTATGATGCATTTGATATTAATATACCCCGTGACAATGAAGAGAGGTTGAGGTTTGAGAGTGAGTTCTATGGCAGGGAAGCTATGAATGTAATAGCATGTGAGGGCGTAGAGAGGGTTGAGAGGCCTGAGACATATAAGCAGTGGCAGGTTCGATGCATGAGGGCTGGTTTACAGCCGTTGCAATTGGACCAAGATTTAGTGAAGATTCTTAAGGATAAGGTGAAGGCATGGTACCACAAAGATTTTGTAGTTGATCAAGATAGTGATTGGATGCTTCAAGGATGGAAGGGCCGAATTGTGTATGCTTCTTCTTGTTGGGTGCCAGCGTAGGAATCTTGTAGAACATTCTTGTTTGAACTTCTTTGAGAATTGCGATAGAAAGGATGTTCAACAAACTAAGCAGAGGTACTATTTCATTTCATATTTGAGTATTATGGTTATCCATGTTGTACTCTAATATACATGCATATACTAGTCGGAGTTCATCCTTGTGAGGGTTGAGTTATTCGACCCACCCAGCAAGTTAGAAAAAAGCTTATTCATATTTTTCATGTTTTTTCAGGTCATTTGTGGTAATACCTTCTCGAAGAAGAACCTTAACGATAGAGTGGTGTTTCTCATTAGATATTTACTAAATTATCTTTTTGGCTTTTGATCGATGCATATGATGGTTGAAGGCGTATTGGTCATGATAGATGATGGTTGAACGCCTCTCCTGATGGTAGGATATTTAGTTATGTACAAGCAGTCGGTTGCAGAACTGTGGACATTAGTCAGATAGAATAAAGAGATGGAACAAGCTATGAACTTCTGTTGTGACGAAGAGCTGTTGTTCCACATGCTGGTCGGAACTTTTTTCTATCAGTAGTTGCAATATCGGGGATTTTCCGTTCTTAATCTTTGTACGATCTTTTTTGGATCTTAGACCTTTGTGTTTGTTCTATCAGATGTATAAACAAGTAGAATGCCTTTTTTTTTTGTGGTTTATTGATCAAGTAGCTGTGTTGCTCACAAGTTCTCGTCTTCCGTTCTTCATTTTGGCAATGAAAAATTACGGAAAGATGCAAGTGCTCGGCTTCGTTATTATCTTGTTGCGTGTATGGTAAGGTGTATTGTATACATGTTAGTAGGTTTTGATAGGACATAGTATGTCAATTTGTTCTGTGAGAGCCATCGTTCTGTGCGGAGGCTGCTTATGGCATCAGACAACCGAGTGGAACCAACTTCGCAGGGACCGCATTGTGGGGATCCCGGTGTATTTGTGACTTGTGAGAAGTGCCACATGCCTTGTGTGGCCCGATTGTCCGGACCTAAGAACTTCTTCTAACGAGAAATACTAGGTCACAATTAAGAGATGTTCTTGTGTACGGCACCTGAATTTTGGGGGGGGGGGGGGGGGGGGGGGGTGGTGTGAGAGAGTGATGGATCAAAAGTGGTTCAGGTTAACATGACAAAATAGGGGATGAGGTAAAGGGAAGATTTTTGTGTCTGGGTCTGTAGGGGTGAGTTGGTCGGACTTGCGGACCTTAGAATTTCTCCATAATTTGACATATGTACCATATTTTAGATTCATACTAATCAGTGTCCATCTAATAAATTTTCATATGGCAAGTATACCCTCCACATATTTTGTAAAATTATAATTATTACCCTTACATCATTCTCTTTGACAATTTAATATATCACATTAAATATCATTATTTTTAGTCATTAACATATTCATAGCAGTTTATTTAAAAGTTACTAGATACTCGAACACTATCAAACACTCAACAACTTTATTTTTTAGCTGTTTAATCTCACAGCATAGTAGAACAATTTATTTCTTTATTTAATTTTAAAGCACAACAATACTAAACTAGCCCTAAGGGGGTGAGGGAGTGGGCTACAGCACTAAACCTCACAATGTGTTAGCGTAGTTCAAATTCACCTTTGGCAAGAATTGAACCTAAGACCTCTCACTTACAACTGAAGAGGAATATCACTAGACTGTAATACTAACTGGCAATAGATTCTTTTATTAAAAAGACGTTATGTTATCCTTTTTTTTTTCCTTTTAAGACTACATATCTTACAAATATTTTTACACTTATGTGTAGCCTTTAGATTTTATAACATCTAAGGGTTCTTATTTATTCATTAAATGACATGGATGCTTATGGGGATTTTAACTAATATTAATGACAAAAAATAAGATTGAAAAAACATAAAATATGGAAAATTAAAAATAAATTTAAAAAACGGAAGAAACCCTAACTAGTCGTGGAGAGGAGTGTTGCCCTTGCATCATGACATAGGTTCGAACCCCGTTGGCTCTATAATCTAACAAATCGTTTGACCAAAAAAAAAAAAAACTAGTTGTAAAACAAACTACCTGCTGACTTTAAGCCAATAACAAAAACAATGAAATCTTTTCTTAATTTTCTAATGCGATCTGCAATGCTTGGATGAGATTGTTGCCAAAAGTCTCCCTATCTACAGAAAAATCACCATTACGTAAGCAAAACACAATTATATATTCTTTATTATTGTTCATATATGTGGGGTGATTAATTAGGTTTTTGCAATTTTTTTTCTTCATTTTGTCAGTTCATGAGTTTGATGATTTTTATACCCATTTGGTGCCTTTGCCCTTTAAAACATTGTATTTCACACACAAATAGACTTGACCATTTTTTCTCATGATTTAGAACAATTCGAACCCCTTTCGACCAATACTTAAACTCATTCGAGTTGTGTTGTAATTTGAAGGTTTTATGTATATTATAAATTGTAAGATGCACAAGAGACAAGGTTACACTATATAGGCAAGGTAGAAGACATAACCTTCTAACCTCCCATAACACACGCCTAAAACTACTTTACAGCTAAGAGAGATCCATTGAATTAAGGACACAAGTAATCCCTTGAATTAAGAACACAAGTTAGATATCCCTTGAATTAAGGACACAAGACAGCTGATGTAAACAGCCAACCTACTTACACTCATCTTCCAATACCCCCGTCAAGCTGGATCAAAGGGGTTGATTGATCCAAGCTTGACCAAAATATGCTGAAAACCAGTAGAAGCAAGAATTTTTGTGAAAACATCGGCTAACTGATCATGGCTTCGCGTGTAGTGAGTATCAATGATATTGGATTGAACCTGGGTGTGAACATAGTGACAATCAACTTCGATATGCTTTGTGCATTCGTAAAACATAGGGTTGGATGCAATGTGCATTGCGACTTGATTATCACAAAACATAAAACATAGGTTGAGTATTAGAGAAACCCAAATCACCAAGGAGACCTTTAAGCCAAATTAGTTCACAGTCAGTGGATGCCATGGCACCATACTTCACCTCTGCGCTTGATCGAGCCACAACACTTTGTTTCTTGCTTTTCCAAGTGACAAGATTGCCACCAACAAACGTGCAAAAACTTATGGTTGATTTGCGATCAATAGAGTTGCCTGCCCAATCCGCATCAGTGTAGCTTATGATTGTTGTATGGTTGTTCTTCTTCATCAAGATGCCCCTACCAACTGAACCTTTGAGATAATGAAGAATGCGATATACAATCTTCAATTGAGTTGTAGTTGGGGAATGCATGAATTGACTGACAAGGCTCACGACATATGAGATGTCAGGTCTTGTAATGGTAAGATAAATGAGCTTGCTAACCATTCGTTGATAATAGCTCAAATTTGTGAGTGGCTCTCCTTGAATGTCTAGTTTAAGATTGGTGTCCAGTAGGGTGTGAGCTGGTTTGCATGCTGACATTTCAGCTTATTACAGGAGATCAAGAACATACTTTCGTTGGTTTAGGAACAAACCTTTGCTAGAACGAGCCAGTTCGATGCCCAGAAAATACTTGAGAGTACCAAGATCTTTGACATCAAATTTGTTGCGAAGATACTGCTTGAGGGAGTGAATCTTAGATAGGTTGTCACCGGTCACAATAAGATCGTCAACGTAAATGAGTAAAACAAGTTTTCCAGTGAAACCAATTCGAATGAAGAGAGATGAATCAACATTGCTCCGTTGAAAATCAGCATTTTCCAGCACCAAACTAAGTTTGGCATACCACGCTCGAGGAGATTGCTTAAGGCCATAGATGGACGTATGTTATTTGCACACCATATCCTTATCACCTATTTGTGAGTGGCATGGTGGAAGTTTCATATAAACTTCTTCTTCGAGATCATCATGCAAGAAGGCATTATTAACGTCCATTTGAAAAAGAGGCCATGCACAATTGATGGCAAATGATAAGAGAACTCGGACAGTGTTCATTTTTGCCACAGGGGAAAAAGTCTCCTTATAATCAACTCCATAAGTTTGTGAATCCACGAGCAACCATGCGAACTTTATGCCTCTTAATGGTTCCATCAGACTTGAACTTATTTTTGTATATCCACCGACTCCCCACAACATTCTTTCCCTTAGGAAGTTTGACCACCGTCCATGTGTGATTGTTATGGAGAGCCTGAAGTTCTTCTTCCATTGCCCTTCTCCAATCATCATGAATGTTTGCCTTATCAAAGGTCTAGGGTTCATGTGTATTTGTGATTGCCGTTAAGAAGGCAGCATGATTAGACGAAAACTTCTCATAATCAAGAACGCTTGTCAGCGGGTACTTGGAATTATAGGTCACATAATCATGCAATCTAGGTGAAGGGTTTCTTTGTCGTGGATGATTACGACAAGCTTGACTGGCAGGTTGTGGAGTTGATGCCATCATTGAGGGGATGTTATCATTTGAACTAGACGGATGTTCACGTGCCAAAGATGTTTCCTGCTCATCAAGTTCCTCATGAAAAATTGGAGTTACTTGGCTTGGAAGAGGTTCTAAGACATCATGCTCAATAGTACCCAAGTGAGGCATGGGAAAAAGATCCATCAAGTGCTCCCCCTGACTAGATAGTTAGTTGGACGAGCGAAGTAGGGCATGTTTTCATCAAACTTTACATCTCTTGAGATCACCATTTTTGTTGTTGTTAGATTATAACATCTATAACCCTTTTGAGTGGATGAATAACCCAGAAACACACACTTTATGGCCTTCGGATCCAACTTGTCTCGATGAGGTGTTTAAACATGAACAAAACATGTGAAACCAAGTACTCTCAAGTGTGATAGATTTAGAGATTTTCCTTTCAAAACTTCATGAGGAGATTTGAAATTTAAAACTCTGTAACCTATTAATGAGATAGGCTGCAGTAAGTACTCATTAGGACCAAAACTTCTTTGGTACATTCATGTTAAACATGAGAGCCCTAGTTTTCTCAAGAAGGTCCCTATTTTTTCTTTCAGCAATCCCATTTTGTTGGGGTGTTCCAACACAACTTGTTTGATTTAGTATACCTTATGTGCTCAAATAGTGTGACATCTTATTGGACATATATTCAGTGCTGTTATCTGATCTTACGATATGAATTTTTGGCGAAACTTGAGTAGTGACAAGTTTGTGAAAATCTTGGAAAACATCTATAACTGCACTCTTAAATTTCGAAAGGTACAACCAAGTGATCCTTGTGAAATCATCAACAAAGGTTACAAAATATTTGTATCCATCAAAGGACTCTAAAACTAGCCCCCAAATATTAGAATGCACGATTTCAAAAGGATTACTAGCCCTAGACATTGAAGAAGAAAATGGTAACCTAGCAAACTTAGATAAGTGACAAACATCACATTGGTTTACATTTTTGCATAGGCTTGGAAACAATGAGGTCAAGACATTCTAAGAGGGGTGTGCTAATCGTTGGTGCCACAAAGTTTGTTCTTGAGCTTGGCTTGTACTGACTTGAAAAGCTTTCGGTACTTGGATTTCCTGGACACATAATAGAGACCATTTAAATAAAAACCTTCACCAATCTTCTTCTTGGTGACTAAATCCTGAAACACGACAATGCAGGGAGAAAAAATGGCAAGACATTTGAGTGAGTTTGTGAGTTGTCCAACAGATAAACGTTAGAAAGGAAATGACGGAACATAGAGAACATTTGACTCAACATTGTTGGATATCAAGTTTATTTTCCCTTTTCCAAGAACTGAAGCCCCTTTGCCAATGGCAACAGACACATGAGAGGGTGCATATATTGTTTCAAAATTATGTAGGTTTGTAACCTTATTCGTCATGTGATCAGAAGCACCTGAATCTACAATCCAATAATCATGTGCACTACTAACTGAGAGAGCAGTTGAAAAAGATTTCAGAATACCTGTGATATCTTTGGAAGCAATGTTCTTATTTTTAGCTAGAAACCCAGCAAAATGCCTAAGTAGAGCTGTCTGATTTGAGGAACCTTATTCACCATCTCTGATCCCTTGTTTCTTATGAAGGAAGGCTGCAAACTCATTGATTAGAGTTACGGATTGGTAGTGAATTTGGACATCTCATCCGGGGTGACATAAGTTGTGAGATCAGAGGCTGCGAGATTAACTTTGTGAGGTGAGCCATACGTAGCATTTGAGGGAGCCTTGTGATCTCTCAAGAATTTAGGCTTTAATTCTGGATGAAGAATCCAACACCTATCCCTTGAGTGACCACCATTATTACAGTAGCTACATTTCAAATCCCCTCGCTTTCCTTTGTAACTTCTTTCCTCAATAGACTTATAATTGGAAGCATAAGCCCTAGTTTCAGGTAGGTTAGTTTTCACCTCCATGTTCATCACCTTTCTACGAACTTCCTCCCTTTGAATAGTTGCACAAATGCTTGAAAAAGAAGGAAGGTCAACGTTCATGAGAATGTGACTTTGAAGATCCTCAAAGTCTGAACTTAAGCTTGCCAGTAGTTAGAATATTTTGTCTTCCTCGGCTTGTTTCAACAGTACTTCAACGTCGGTGGTGTGAAGGCGATAGACATTGAGTTCATTCCACATCGTTGTCAGCATTCCAAGGTGTTGTACAAATGATTTCCCTTCCTGCTGCAACCCAGCAATGTCTTTCTTGAGTTGAAAAACTCGAGCAGTATTATTCTGGTTTCCTTACATCTCTTTAAGATTTTTCCAAAGATGCATGGAAGATTCAGCATAGCTGAAGATCTCAACAATCTTTCGTTCCATAGAGTTGAGCAACCATGACATAACAAGCTGATCTTTGCAGAGCCATGCGTCATACGTTGGTGACTCAACTTCGGGAATAGGAATGGCTCCCTTGATATAGCCAAGTTTCGATCGTCCTCCCAGAGCAAGTGCACAGCTCTTTCCCATGGAAGATAATTAAATTCATTTAATAACATTGAACTCAGATGTTGGTTTGGGTTTACATCAACGTCAGACAAGATGGAAGACGGAGAAGCATGGGAGATTTCTGCCTCAAGATTAACTGAGCTCTCTTCAGCCATTGTAGAAGGTTGAGAAAGAGTTTAACACACAAGGATATACAGAGATAGGCCCGTTAGGGCTACTGCTCTGATACCATATTGTAATTTGAAGGTTTTTTGTATATTATAAATTGTAAGATGCACAAGAGACAAAGTTACACTATATAGGCAAGGTAGAAGACATAACCTTTTGACCTCCCATAACACACACCTAAAACTACTTTACAGCTAAGAGAGATCCCTTGAATTAAGGACCAATCATATTAATGGACACGTTTATTGCGTGTGCACTTGGATACTTGCACGCATAATTATCCATTCAAGTGAGTAACGGATGTCTGTTCCTTGTGCCAAAAATGATGTATTAATTTGATTATTAGATTGTTTAAAACTCATTAGTAAATAAAACTTTATGAGCTCGTTTTGAAATGTTTTTTAAAATGGCTGAAAGCGGTTTTGGTGAAAATATTTTTAAAATCGATCCTTAATCAAAATGCAAGTAAATCTTTTGGTCATGATAGATGATGGTTGAACGCCTCTCCAGCTGGTATGATGCATAATTATGTACATGCAGTCGGTTACACATGCTGGTCGGAACATTTTTTTTTTATCAGTTGTTGCAATATGGAGGATTTTCCGTTCTTAATACAATCTTTTTTCGGATCTTAGACTTGTGTGTTTGTTCTAGCAGATGTATCAAGAAGTAGAATTGTGGAATTTGTTATATTTTCCTTTTTTTTTTTGTGGTTTATTGATCAAGCAGTTGTGTTGTTCACAAGTTCTCGTCTTCCGTTCTTCATTTTGCTAATGAAAAATTACAGAAACATGCAAATGCTTGGCTTCGTTATTATCTTGTTGCGTGTGTGGTAAGGTGTATTGTATATATGTAGGTAGGTTTTGGTAGGACAAGAGTATTTCAATTTGTTATGTCAGAGCCATTGTTCTGTGCGGAGGCTGCATATGGCATCAGGCAACCGAGTGGCACCAACTTCGCAGAGACAGTATTCTGTGGATCCCGTTGTATTTTTGACTCGTGAGAAGTGCCGCATGCCTTGTGTGGTGCGAGTGCCCGGACCTAAGAATTTCTTCACCATAGGAGCCTGCTTGGCTGTTACAATTCAAAGTATCAAAATTCTTACAAAATAACCAATAAATTATAACTAAGAATAGGGTAAAATATATAGTATAAAATTTACTCATCAAAATACCCCCAACTTAGCCTTTTACTTGTCCTCAAGCAAAACAAAACTAGAAAACAAAAACAAAAGCTAACAAACTAAAAACTTAATCAAAACTAGCTAAGACAAATTTCACCTTCAAGTTGCCAGTCATAGAAAACGAAAATTTGAATATCTTTCCAAAAGTTCCAACTAATCCCACCACAAGATCCAAGCTATTTATAACCAATTAGAAAAGAATTCATGCACTTCCTTTATTGTAAAGTGAACCAACAAAATTAAGGAAACTCGACTAAAATCCCTACCTCTCGTCGTTTTTATTCAAACATATTCAAACTTCAAACACACATTTTTTTTCCTTTTTTCTTTTCGACTTTTCTCAATTTTTTGTTTATCATTTTTTTTCTCCTTTTTGCTAGCAATAGTGATGGTCGTGCAATGCTAGTTTCATTAAGCTTTTGATTCAACTCATGTAATGAGTTTTAGGTCAATGACTCCCCAACCAAAAGGCTTGAGGGCACTAGGTTAGAACACTCCTAACGACTTACTAACTCAACCTGAAAATGCTACGAAATCAACTAACCATTCTGCCCCATGCCAAGACTCAACCTTTTGACGTGAGAATCAATGTTGATCAGGCAGGACTGGCCCGGTTACTAAGCAAAGTCTCATTAGAACAATTATTACTTTATTCATAACAATTATTTATAACAAAAGCTAAAACTTTACTTATTTAGAACAAAAATTAAAATTAACTCAAACGAAAAGTAAGTGTTTCAATCTCACTCCCCACAAACCATGTTGGTGTGCATGTGCAAATTTTCAAAGTATAACTCATGAATTAGTGTCTAAGCAACAATAAATAGAAAAGACTTTATTGTGGGATTAACATTCACCATGTCCACTTGTTCTAACGTTTAAAATAATATATAGATTTACTAACTCAAAAATTAAAAACCTAAAATTTATACTTTCCCACCCCCAAACTTAAATCACACTTTGTCCTCAAAGTGTGAAAAATAAATAAAAATAAAGAAAGAGACAAAAATAATATAGTCGATAAAAACAACCTGAACTAAAATAAATTAAACTAAACTATGTAAAAACATGAAAAGAAAATTAAAGAGAAAATAACTAAAAGAAAAAAGAGTTAACAGAAAAACAAAATAAATGAGAAAAGACTAAGGAATACGTGCATTCATGCTAATGAATATCTGTGAAATTCTGTGCTGCATCTCTGTGATTTATCTTTATGAATTTGACTTCTGCATGCTCATGAATCTATACTTGTGTGTACTTGCATGTCTCTACTGATGTATATGTGAGCAAACACGTGCATGAAACTTGATCTGCTATATGTGGATTGCTTGCTAAACCCAAGTGTAGGTGTCGAGTAGCAGTATACACTCGAAGTTCGAGTGTCGTATTCCTCAAAGAGCGTTGAAAAAGAATGCAGAATTATCAAGACTGAAACAAAGAATAATATCGAATGAGATGTAACTTATAGAAGAAAAGTTCAACAATTAAAAACACTAAAGCATCAGGGTTCCACCCGCATACAACTATGCAATTTCACTATTTCGATTTCTTTTTATAACTCAACTAAGATACCAACAACAAGTGATCTCAACTGGAAAATATAGCAATTAAGTTTTCCTCATATAAAGCTTCTTGAAAACTGATTTTCATTGTAGATATTCAAAACAAAACGCCCATTCAATTTCTTATAGAAGTAATCCCAAATATAATTTGTACCTATGGCAACAAAATATTAAGAAATTACTCCGTCGAAATCGTACCAATTTACTAATTTATTCAATTCACTAAAAGCATGTGTCACAGCCCGTCCCGGGATTTATATATCGGGAGCGTGAAATGACGATACTACCCTTGACGTTACTAAGGTATGTGTGTGATATGTTTTGAATTTTTCATGGTTCCTAAGTTTTTGGAAAAATTGTTTAAGTTGGATATAAAAATTTTATATTGGATTATTGTGTGGTTAGGGATTAAATGGATGGTGTGGATTAGAGTGGACCACCTACACTCCTTGCTCTCTCTCCCTTTCCCGTACCTTCCCTCTCTCTCCTCCCTCACGACCCTCTCTCACTCTCTCTCACCCATAAACGTACGGACGTCAACCAAAACCCTCCAAAACTTCATGGATCGAAGCAAATAAGGTATGATTCTTCACCCTCTTGATGTTCTAAGTTGATTGGTACTAGTTTTAGGAAGTGAAACCCTCGGAATCGTCGTGAAACCCTAACCCCGAAAATGTGCACTGTTCATGCACACGTAAAATCTTACGTTTCAGGAAATTTCAAGCTCACAGTGAGCTTAAGGACATCCTCACGAGCCTCGGAGTACTTCGTTGGTGATATTTGGACGTCGGAGGACCGAGAACGAAGTCCTCAAAGTTTCCCGAACTATCGTGCTTCTCCAGGTAAAATATAGTGAATTTTAGACCCTAAAACTAGTCCATCGTGATTCTACATGTTGAGGGCTTCAAATTGATATAAAATTCGAAGAAAATGGTTGAGAAACGAAGGAGAACAAGGAGTTACAAGTTTGGCCGAAAACCAGCCGCCGAAAAGTTCAGTCCGGCGAGCCCAGGGTTAGGGATGATGCGCGTGGGGGCGTGTGCGGCCTCCAAAAGTTTTTCTAAAAATTTCCCGACGTCCGTGACGTCGAGTAGGTCGATGTGGTATATTCCTATACCCAAATTGAGTATCGTATGAGAAGTTATTTCGAATTGTTGGCTATGTGTTTAAATTAACGTTTTTATAGTTGTTTCGCATATAGGTGACACCTATCCCGAGGACGAGCGCATCCAGGGACGTCACGGGGGTTACGACCCATCGACTTACCAGTGAGTGGGCAGTTTTGTTTTCGTATTACCTATATACTACTGTTTTTCCCAGAAAATGCGTTTATATGAAAATATGATTTAAATTGTCATGCATGCAATTGTTGAGATATTTGAATTAAGAATTGATGCATATATATGTGAAATGACTCGATGGACGCACATGTGAGTTTTTACCTTATTCAGATGATTTATTTATGAGAATTGCATTGAAGCTCATAACCTGCACCCTAGGTGTTAGTGCTTATATTGTTATTCACCACACCGCACGCTCGTCTTGGATCCAAGTAGGTGGATGTCGTACGGACCATATGAGGGTTCTGACATGCTAGTCGTATAGATCACTAGATGTGATTCCGACTAGTGGGTGACCTTAGTTATGCGCGCCGATGATTGATGAGAGAAGCACTAGAGCGTATTTATACACCTTTCATCGTACAGACTACCATATGTAGTTCCGAGTGATGTGCAGAGTTAGGCCGTATAGGTCACCGTGGCGACTCCGGCTGAGTGGGATGTTGAGCTATAGAATCAACCGTACAGGACCACTGTAGGGTCTCCGGTTAATTTATTATTTCACTTGATTTATATTGATGCATTCTTATTCTATTTTGGGCATGGCATGACATATTCTTTCTGAGATGTTATGTTGATAGATGGTGAGATGAGTTTTGATGATATATGTATATATATGTTTATATACTGTTTTCTGGGAAAGTATACAGGTTTTACGGTGAGGGGTTAGAAATGTTTTAAATGAAACGTTTTTTTGAAAATCTTTGGTTTTACTGACCCACTCACCTTTGTTTTGCGCCCCTCCAGGTTCTAATTAGCAGTTGGTGGCTCTCGAGGTCTTTTTCGGCATTCTGACAGACGTATTACATGTAGGACTCACCTGTGGGTGTTGTATTTTTAATTATAGTCCTACTTGACTGCACTTTGACCTACGCTCTGAACTTGTGTGTTTTACTTTATAACTCTCATCCTTTTATATTAGTAGGTTATTTCTGCTAGTGGTTGGTTTAATTTCCTTCATATTTAGGTTATATCTTGCTTCCGTGTCGCACTTTTGGCTACGTCACACTCACGTGACGGCCAGCACGCCTTGATTCTAGGATCGGGGTGTGTCAGCATGAATGTGAAACAAAACTATAAGAAAAACATGATTAAACTTATGAACCATAGCCAACATTCATCAATCCGAAAATAGAATAAATAAGAAATTCCATTGAAAATCCACAATGTAAAATTCACATTAAAACTCCGAAATAGAATCGAAATAATAAAACTACATACTTGTAATATAGGTTCCCCCCTAGCTTTAGCTAGAGAGATTAGTTCTCCATAAACTAAATAGAAAAGGAAAAGTCTAAAATTATGAAAAAGCCGGGCCCCTTGGAAAAAATCAAATGGAGAGATTATATGAGTTGCTATCCCAACCAACCTCCCTTCATATTCTTTTTGAATAATGGTCATTGATAAACCCATTATTATTATTATGTTAATGCCATGTTGAAATGGTAATGGCTTGCCGTTTCTTTTTCTTCTTCTTTGCCTTCTCCTTTCTTCATTTCTTTTGATACTTTGAATTGTATTTTCAATATAGGAATTTCGATTTCCTCTGAGCAAAACATAATCAAATGGATGAATTTTGGAATAATTCTAGTTGGAGGACGTTCATGAGTCAATTAGCTTGATCGTGTCAAAATATCAGATTTTTCCACCAGATGGTTATTTTCTGGAGATAAAATAAAAAAGCGATGTGCAGTGCTGGAATATTGACGTTTTGGGCTTGAATTGCGTTTTTGGAGCCCAAGATGACCTCAGATGAGTTCATGGCCTTCTGGAGATATGTTCAGAACGTCTTGATCTTCAAAACAAGCTATCATCGGCCGAATTTGGAAGATATTTGAGGCTAAAACATGGCTGGACAAGTACTTGGAAGATTCTCCTAGCTTAATTAGAATTTTATTATTATTCTTAGTTTCCTAGTTGGAATAAAGGACCTGGTTTTTAGGGTTTGTGCGATGGATAGCAACATATATTGCTTTTCCGTCCACAATATTTCTGTCACATCTCGGCCTGGGGTGAATAATTTCTCGGGCCCGTTCCACCACCGTAGCACGATATTGTTCGCTTTGGGCCCTGACCATGCCCTCATGGTTTTGTTTTTGGGAACTCACGAGCAACTTCCCAGTGGGTCATCCATCATGGGAGTGCTCTGGCCTCCTTCTCGCTTAACTTCAGAGTTTCTACGAAACCCGAAGCCAGTGAGCTCCCAAAAGGTCTCGTGTTAGGTAGGGATGTGAATATACATTTAAGGATCACTCCCTTAGGCGATGAGGGATGTCACAATCGATACCAAACTGACACACCCCGACCGAGATCAAGGCATGCTGGCCATCACGTGCGGGTGACGTAGCCATGTGCACAGTGCGAAAGCAATAAAGATAAGGAATATATGAATAATTAAAAACTGAAACTACTAGAGTGCACTAATAAATAGGAAGTGTTAGGAGTAAGATACTAAAGTAAATCCTCCTAATCAGAGCATAGTAAGTCTAGGTGTAGTCCAGTAGGACAAGTACTAATTATACAATACCATAAGATGTCCTACAATTATTTTGATATGTCAGAACCACCAAAATCCTCGAACCCAGCAACAACAAGCTTACTAAAACCTGGAGGGGCACAAAACAGAAAACGTGAGTGGGCAAAAATAAATGTTTCACAAGACCATTTCTTTTATCAACATATCTAACCCTCACTGTAAAACATGTATAATTTTTCCCAGAATTAGAATATAAGCATATACATAAATATATATGTAAATATATCAATTTGCTTCACATAATCATTTTCATATGTACGCCATACTAAGATATAATAGAGTAAGCAATTCAGGTAAGAATAACTTCATAGAAATATAACATGTTAGCCGGAACCCCTGTGGTAGTCTGTACGGTTAAATTCATAGCTTATAAGTCAATCTAGCCGGAGCCACTAGAATGACCTATATGTCACTATACTGCACAAGAGTCAGAACCAAATGAAAAGGTCTGTATGACAATACTGGGTGTAATATAATTATGCTCAACACTACTCTTTCATAATAGCTTGGCGATAAATCGCTAGTCACATACGAGTTGGAACCATAATGAAGGTCTGTACGACAAGACTGTGCACCTAAATTGGATCCAATATAAGCATATGGTGCGGGAGGTGACATTATAAACAGACCTGTGCCATATATCTGGCTAAATCACAATCACCCTAGGTGCAGTTTTATGAGCTTAACGTTATTCAATCACATGTCACATCATCGATAATTCACATGACCAAACATAACTCACCTAAGCTTACCTGAGCGTCCACAAAATCATAATTATATATAATGCATTATATACCAATTCATATACGAATTATAAACTCATATGCATGGTATTCAAGGCATAAACTCATTTAAGCATATTTTCTGGGAAAATCCCAAGTATATAAATATATACTGAAAACCAAAAGCCCACTCATTGGTATGTCAAAGGGTCGTAGCCCTCAAGTCGCCCTTAAACGCGCTCGTCCTCGGGATAAGTCTCACATATATGCGAATTAACTATAAAAACGTTATCATTGTGACATCCCACATCGTCCATGGGAGTGATCCTTAAATGTATATTCACATCCCTACCTAGCACGAGGCCTTTTGGGAGCTCACTGGCTTCGGGTTCCGAAGGAACTCCGAAGTTAAGTGAGAAGGGGGCAGAGCACTCCCAGGATGGGTGACCTACTGGGAAGTTGCTCGTGAGTTCCCAGAAATAAAACCGTGAGGGCGTGGTAAGGGCCCAAAGCGGACAATATCGTGCTACGGTGGTGGAGCGGGCCCGGGAAGTGATCCGCCCTGGGCCGGGATGTGACAAATGGTATCAGAGCCAATCCCTGGCCAGAAGTGTGTCGACGAGGATGTCGGGCCCCTAAGGGGGGGTGGATTGTGACATCCCACATTGCCCAGGGGAGTGATCCTTAAATGTATATTCTCATCCCTACCTAGTACGAGGCTTTTTGGGAGCTCACTGGCTTCGGGTTTCGTAGGAACTTCGAAGTTAAGCGAGAAGGGGGTCAGAGCACTCCCAAGATGGGTGACCCACTGGGAAGTTCCTCATGAGTTCCCAGAAACAAAATTGTGAGGGCGTGGTCAGGGCCCAAAGCGGACAATATCGTGTTACGGTGGTGGAGCGAGCCTGGGAAGTGATCCGCCCTGGCCAAAATGTGACAATTTCTCTACGCTTTCTTTTATGCAACTTTAGAGATAGAGAGTAATTGCTAGGGTTTTTGGAGATTAATAATTGTAATTTCACTTAAGATGAACACCACATCTTAGGGGTTGCCTGGTTTTTCAAGGGGTTTTCATAGAGCGTAATGAGTCTTTCATGTTTAGACTTGATCCGAACGTCCGGACGTGTTGCATGTTAGTTATACATTCTATGTTGGAAGTTCCAAGTAGAATATAAATTAGGAATACCTAACCTTCAAAGTGGCATGTGTAGATCATAAGTAATTGGTAAAAATGCATAGGATTGCTAAGTGATGGTGGAACCCTAGTGCATTTATAAATTGGTATTTTAAAAACTGTTTCTTTTTCTTCATCTCTAATATTGCATATTAGTTTCTTTTATTAATTAAATTCGTTTTATTAAATTAGGTCATAAAAATCAATTATCTCAACCTTTTGCTTTACAATAATTAATTGGAATTTGGTTTGTTTTGATTTATTTAATAATCTTTGTGGAGAACGACCTTGCGAGATTCGTTTATACTATAATAACCTTGTCATTCTTGCAAGTATTATATAAGTTTTTAGTCTGTTTGCGTGTGTAGTAAAATCCCTATCAACAACATTAGTAAAAAATTAAAACAAATTAGATATAAAACCTATTTGACCAGTTATACATGATAAAGCACAAATTTGATAAATTACTAGAGAAAAACATGTAACGGGTATAATCAAAGTGAATTAGGCATGCACTTTTGAGCAATTATCATGGAACCTTCTGCACACGTGTGTCAAACCCTCGCAACAGCATCTATAAAAGCTGACTTAGCAGCTTCAATCTTCATTTCACAAACCTGAGCAGGCTAGCAGCTACATTCTTTTCATCTCCTCCCTCTCTAATCTTCTCTGCCTGCAACCCAAGGCTTTACCCCCTAACTTTAATGTCACAGCAGCGGCTTCATTTCTCGAGTCTTCGAGAAATCTCGTCAACAAATCTGAGCCCAAATCCTTGCAGTGCACAATTCGTCGACAACCAAAAGGTAAATTTCAGCGACCTCCATGTTTGTTCTCATTGCTTAATTAGTCTACAAAAAAAACTCTGAAAGTCTCATGCATGTGGTTTGGATTTGGTGCAGATCCCATAAGAAAAGGCGCAGATGGAAATGGCATTGTTGCACAAATCCAAAGGGAAGCCAACTAGCAGGTGTCTCAAAATTCTCAGAGTCAGAATTAAAGGCATAATTTTGAAACCTAGAAATATGTTTTCAACATGGATCTGTGGAATGTAGTAGGGCTGGGTTCGGTTCAAAATGGTTCGGTTTTTTGCCAAAATCGAAACCGAACTGAAATTTCAGTTCGGTTCAATTTTTTTTCGGTTCGGTTTTTTTCGGTTTGGTTTTTTCCGGTTCGGTTTCGACCCAGTTCGATATTTTTTTTTTTTGAAAATGATTAAAAATTGAAATCTAAAATTTTAACATCTCCAATACAATCATAACATAAGCATTCCTACACAATGAAAATAAATATTTAAAAGTTCAACTAGAATCATCAATCAAATCTTCCAAAGTCCAAACTTAAAAAAAACATCAAAGTTTAAGTCTTCAAAAAGTCCAAATTTAAAATAAACATTACACTTCAAATCTTCCACACCTAAAATAAACATAACAAAGTCCAAATTTTACAGAAATATTCCACTTAACTAAAATCATAAACTCAAATAAACCTTCAAGATTTCATGTCTTCCACGCACTTCTTCTCTTCAACTCCTCAAGCTCAACGCTGAGGCTGCCTAGGAGGCAACATAGCAGATTAACATTGAAACTGTTATCTCACTACGTGGTTAATCAACATATATATATATATATATATATATATATATATATATATATATAAGAGGGAGGTTAACAATGCAACCGTTGCTAAGAAAGAGAGCTCTACTTTAAGTTTGTAAAATTCACAAGTCAATATAAACGGAGTGTCAGATTCATTGAACTGCAAATTCAAAGTTTTTACTAAAATTTTCAGCAAAATTTTAAAAACATAAAATTTAAGAACTGGGTTTGGTAATTAATTTACATTTGGATTAAACCCAAATACCCAATGGCAAATACAGATTATCAGACTCGTTGAACTAAGAAAAATAATCAAAATTTAAGACCTGGGGTTTGCAAATAATTACCAGGCAAGTCCCTTGGCTCGTGGTTGCAGATATTGATTTCATTGATGACGTCGCTAACAATGTAATCCATTCCCTCAAGCTTCATCTGCAAGTAATAGTGGACCAGCTCTTCTTCTGTGGGGAGGAATTGAAATCCCAGAAACAATCACATTGAAAATGAGCACACATTCATGGATCTCAGTCACTTCATAACATTAATAAATCTAGAAAATCGGCAGATTAATAGAAAATGCAAAAGTATGAAATGAATACCTCTTTAATCAGAACCAATTTCAATAGATAAATAGAACAGAAAATTAAACATAGAGAAATGAGAGTATGAGACTAACCTTTTGCAGTCGAGACTCGAAACTACAAGAAGAACCTCACGGCGAGATGAGAGACAGACGGTGAGAGCGAGGTGTGAGAGATTGAGAGTGAGAAGGGTCGCGCCGTCATGGGTTGCCTGGGATTCAAGACTGAGAGAGACAGAGAGTGATTGAAGTTGAAGACCGAGAGAGAGAAAGAGAGGAGGCTAACCCTTTGCTGTCAAGACTCGAAAGGGCAAGAAAAAGCTGACGGCGAGATGAGAGACTGACGACGAGAGGGCGAGGTGTGAGAGATTGAGAGTGAGAAGGGTCGCCTGAGAGTTTGAGAGAGACAGATCGATTGAAGTTGAAGACCCAGCGAGAGAGAGGAGGCTCGGCTGCGCGAAAGGGTTACTGGGTTAGGGTTACATTGGAGACAGGGAACGAGAGAGAGAAGAGGGGAATGAAAAAAAAAAAAAAAAGGTGTGGCTGCTACTACCAGTGGCTAAGGTTAAAAGGATTTTGTTGGTTTCTCAAAAAAAATTAAAAAACTACTCTGAAATCTTGGACATGAGGGTTCGAACCCATGCACTGCATTTTGAAAAGTTTCACTGAAACCAACTTGGCAACAGGTTATGTTTTGTTATGATTGTATACTAAACTATTTATAATATTGAAAAAAATAATTAAATATATATATATCGGATCGGTTCGGTTTTTGAACCTTAAAAATCGAAACTAAATTGGCCAGATTCGGTTCGGTTTGGTTTGATAGTTTTGGTTCGATTTTTTTTTCGGTTCGATTTTTTTCGGCCTCGGTCCGGTTCAGTTTTCGGTTTTTTGAACCTACCCCTAGAATGTAGTCCTTACGTTTGTTAACTTTTGTGCTGCATTTATGTGATTTATCTCTATGAATATGACTTCTGCATTCTCATGAATTTGTACTTGTGTGTGCTTGCATGTCTCTACCGATGTATCTGTGAGCACTGAGCAAACACATGCATGAAACTTGATCTGCCATATGTGGACCCTTTTGCACACTTGAATCCCCGATTGTGGAACCATGTACAAAGAAATTTGTTGAATGGTATGTAAATTAAGTTTATGGGAGACAGAGAAGTGAATGAATGTTGATTGCATGCCTTTAGTTTAGATTAGGCCGAATTAGTTCCGAATGCAACCTGCAATCACAAATTAGAAACCTAATTAGATAGTAAAAATAACAAGAATTAAAAATTGCTTTATTTTTTAATCTTTTTATATATTTATTTTCAATTTTCTGATTTTTAATATTTTTTTTTGTAATTGAAATAAAAGCACGAAAATAAAAAGAAAAAAGTTAGAAAAAATTGGGTTGCCTCATAACAAGTGCTTTAGTTAAAGTCTATAGCTAGATGGATTGGAAAGATGTCGTTGATCACGTCACTTGTTCTTTTAGAATCAACCACTCCTTAGCAGCATCGTAAGGCGACAGCAAGTACGTAATGTGTTAAGGTTTTATCAATTATGCATTTAAATTCAGTGGCTGAATTCTTCATATCAGCTCTTCTATGTGAATGAATCTTTGTAATCCAATTGGGTCCATTCCAGCGAGGCTTACGTCTCTATCGAATTGACTTGAACTTTGTATTTAATACCCACAACCTTTACACTGGCAGAATTTCTCTACGAGGAATTTGGCTTTCACGGAACTGACCCTAATTTTCTTTGAATTTGATGGATTGGGCTGATGGCCTGTTCAATTCAGCAACCAAAAATTTTTGTGTTGGTAGCTGTCTGCCCTGTATCTAAATCTATCAGATTGCTAAAGAGTTAATCATGTGGTGTATCAAACTTTAACTTTGCATGAACAACCCCTTCCAACACGTCAGTTTCCTTGCATTCTTGCAACCTTTTGGAATGGGTTGTGGTGGGGCATAAGCTTGGGTGGCCAAAGGTTTTGGGAGGATTTCAAGATCAGCATGTGTTGTTTCCTCCCTTAGGCATGAATAGCTTGCAGATTGCTTCCCAGTTCCTACACCAATCTCCTCTTTATCACCATTGTCACGCCCCGATCCCGACATACGTCCAAGATCAATACGTGATGTCACCAAGTACCCGTATATATAACATACCCTACCTCTAGGATATGTGCAAAGCACAACTCACGATCCAATTGCATAGTAATTTTTTCGTACACTTTATGGCTGCATCTAATCTTGTTGTTAGACTATCTACGTACCCTAAATAGGGATCAAGCCATTGTAGTTCACCATCATACACTAAACTCCGACACTTATCCCATTACGTTTTAATAGGAAAGCGTATCATTCCTCAATCAATTATTCAGACTTGACAAGCATGAATTAATTGATTCAAGCTACATAATGAACCCACATGACATTCAAGATTTCTATTCCATCCATCATAAAATCACTATCCTAATATTGCAATCACAAAGCATGTAACATATCAAATGATCAACAAAGCATAATATTATCCTCTAGTCACATTCATTAACTAATCTAATCATATTAACAACAATTATATCCAACATCATTCCACTATCACTTCAATTAACCAATTCCATGAATCAAGGAGGCACGATGCTAACATTTAATTACGTTAATCAATCAATAAGATCACATACAATTTCCAGAAATTTAATAAAAGAAATTCTGCATAATTTCCTACATGGATTCCATGTCATAACATGATAAAACTAATTTATAAACACAAAGTCAACACTGAGCCATTACTATTACTCGAATCTAGGGCCGGACTAACCTTATGGAAATAAGCCAGAGTAGGGATTCCAGACCTTTCAACGGAATCTAACTCAAATACGGTCGCCTATCGAAATGTACCAAGTACAACTAATCATCATCACCCCTAGTATGCATATGGTCCCCCATTGTGGATAAACCAAGCATAACCATAGGTATAATCTAAACGTGCATGCAGTGATCACCTATCGCGGATGTACCAAGCATGATCACTTCTCACAGTCCTCCATCGCGGATATACAAAGCAGGACTATATCCTATAACTCTAGGTAGTGACCACCTATCGCGGATATACCAAGTATGATCACCCCTAGAATGCGTATGGTCCCCCATTACGGATAAACCAAGCAGAACCATAGGCATAGTCTAACGCGTAGGCCCCTATTGCGGATATAACAAGTAGGACCATGTCATATCTCTAGGTAGTGATCACCTATCATGGATATACCAAACATGATCACCCCTAGAATGCATATGGTCCCCCATTAAGGATAAACCAAGCATAACCATAGACATAGTCTATCGTGTGGTTCCCTATCGCGGATATACCAAGTAGAACCACGTCCTAACTCTAGGTAGTGATCACCTATTGTGGATATACCGAGAATGACCACCCCTAGAATGCGTATGGTCCATCTATTGAGGATAACCCAAGCAGGACCATAAGCATAGTCCAATCATGCAGGCAGTGATCACCAATTGCGGATAAACTAAGCCTGATCGCCCCTGAAATATGTATGGTCCTCCATCGTGGATAGACCAAGCAGGACCCTCCAATTACCATTACTACTTGGTGCAATCAGTTCAACACACGTAGGCATTAGCACTATCAGCTTCTCGTGACCACTAACTATCTTGTCATATAAGCATAAAAGTTCTACATAATACTCCTAATAAGATTCTAGGTTCACATCGTCATAAAAACATTCATACACATCATACCAATCATACAATTCAAACAACATATCATAAAAATTTCAAAGCTACAGTCAAATCATAATTAATAAACATAGATCGATGGCTAAAGTAAAATAACAATTCAATAGAAATCACCCATATTATAGTCACTCACCAACGAACGTAGGCCTACCAGATTTCATTTAGTCTCTAATAGTACAAATTTAGTATTTAAAGAAAATGATTCTAAAAATGTTGACCAAAAGTCAACTCTTAGTCAACAGTGGGGTCCACAACCCTAGTAATCTAATTCGGAAGATCCGCCTATCATATTTCTGATTTGTAATTTCCCAAGAGTCTCATTAATCATCTAGAACAGTATTCTAAATTTTGGAATGATCCAACGGTCGGATCTCCACCAATCGTTAAAATTACTTGGCGGTCGACATTTGATCTTACAAATTAGAAATTCAATTATCGAAGATCCGTACATCAGATTCCCGATCCATAAGTTCCTAAGGTTCTCAAATATTACGTACTATAATGCATTAGAGTTTGGAGAAGATCCAACGGTCGAATCATCGAATCATAAAAGGGTTAAGTGGCGTAATATTCCATACTAAGTTCAAACTATCAAACTATATCAATGGTTATCAAATTTGAAATCAGAACATTGAATTTAACAAAAAAAGGCAGTGTCGGCCCACTGGCGATGCGCCTCTGCGGGTGGCGGTTTCCGACGAATGGAAACCCCAAATTCCCACCAACTCTAAAATTCACGAAATTTTGCAAAAATGTATAACTCAAGGAAAGGAACATTTTTCATACTTGGTCCGAAGTCCAATTCGACCGGGAAACGCCTGAAAACCACCTCGATATGCCGGAAACCCTTGAAATAGTGTGCTTTGATTCGTCAAATTCTCAACTCCACTGCGCCTATACTTGTTTGGGGTTTGCTCTTGGGTCCAAGTGAAAAGTTTTAGTGGTGGTAGTCACTGGAATACCTTTCAGAAACGACGAATCGCCGCCGTGCACCCCACGAAGCCCTCAGCTTCAATTCTCGCGTAATAGGACCAAATTGATATCAATTTTTTTTTTTATGAAAATAGAAGAGGGAAGGTTTTGGGGTATTTCTTAGGTGTTTAATTGGTGTAATTCGCCAGATTTTGGCCGGGAAAGGCATCAGAAGCCCTTGTTTGCATCGGGTCGAGAATAAGTAAAACGGGTCGAGGGAATTCCTTGCTTTTCCTTGTGAACACGAAATTTTCCTGAAACGAAATAGACAAGAACAACGTGCACAAAATAATATTTGTATTTGATGATTTTGGGTTACAATCTCTCTCTATTTTGATCATCTGATTCGATCTCCGTAAGGTGTTGATTTATGGATGTTTTGTTGATCCAAGGGCCGTCAAGGCTTGATTTTGGATGAACTGTTGGAAGTTTCTTCAAGGGCCGTGGGCTTGATCTTTGAAGGTGGATTTGAGCGAATCTTCAAGGAGCCGTTGGGGCTTGATCTTGAGGATGAGTGTTTCTTCAAGGGCCGTTGAGGCTTGATCTTGAATTGGTGGATGATTGTTGGTGTAAAGGGCCGTTGGGGCTTGATCTTGGAAGAACGATGAACGAAGAACGAAGAACACTTTCTTCGAGGGCCGTCGGGGCTTGATCTTGAATTGGTGGACGATTGTTGATCTAAAGGGCCGTTGGGGCTTGATCTTGGAAGAACGATGAACGAAGAACGAAGAACGAAGAGAGCTTTCTTGATTCTTCGGGAACCTGGATGCTTGAGAGCTTCGGAGTTTCAGAGCTTCAGAACTTCAAGAATTTTGCCTAATGATTTTGGTCCCTCTAAATGAATGAATTAGCCTTCTATTTATAGAAATTTCCAAGGCCTAATTTTGAATATAATATTCCAGATGAAATAAGTTGTTTCTGCCAGGTGTTGACACGTGTCCTGTTTGATGACTTTTCCAACTTATTTTGATTTTTTTTAGACACACGATACGTGTAAAATTTATGTAATACATGAGCGTTGAAACTTTGATTTATCGGTTAACATTTATTTACCGAAATTTCGATGTCTACAAATGCCCCCACTTCAATACGCGTTGTATACATGTGCTTGTCGCGTGTAGGAGATGCGTTTTGAAGTCCCTTACTGTAGATGTCAATCCAAGGGCCGTTGAGGCTTGATCTTGAATTGGGCTGGAAATTTCTTCAAGGGCCGTTGAGGCTAGGGGTGGGCAAACGGGCCCTGGGCCCGCGGGTAGGGGCGGGTATTAGCGGTTCGGGGCGGGTACATATTATTTTATATACAAAACGGGGCGGGGCGGGTAGGGTGGAAGTAAACTGAGGGGCGGGCCGGTTCCAATTTTCTGAAGTCACGGGCCCCCGGCCCGAACCGTATCCAATAAACCTCACACACTCAAATCGCACACATACTCAAATCTCACACACTTCTCATCTTTCTCGAAGACTTTCCCAGACGTTCTCCATCTCCATCTCTCTCCCATAGTATTCCCTCTCGATCTCTCTCTCCTAGAGTCCTCCCTCTCGATCTCTCTCCCAGAGTCCTCCATCTCGATCTCTCTTCCAGAGTCCAGACTGACTCTTATCCCTCTCGATTCTCAGTCCCCTTTCCCACTCGAGTCGAGTCCTCCTGTGAACACCACCATCGCCATCGTCTCCTCCCAAACATGACCACCCATCACCACTGTTGAAAACACCTCCATCATCCTGCAATTCGAAATATCATACAATCTTCTCTCAAATTAAGGTAATTTCTAAATTAGGGTTTTTGAATTATTTTGTTTTTGAGTTCAGGGATTTAGGACTTTTGAATTAGGATTTTTGAAATTTCTGGGTTACTGAATTTAGGGATATCATATCTAAATTTTCTGGATTTCGGATGAGGAAGCGATATTGGAGTCGGAGAGCGAAGAAAAGTTAGAATTTTTCAGGGAATTAGAGGGCGAAATTCGAGAAAGAATGGCAAAATCGGTGAGCATAGAAGATAAAGACGGAGACTTGGGAGGGTTAGCTCGGCCGTTGATACTGACGAGGTGTAAATTGGAGCCAGCGAGAACGGCGGCGGAGAAGCTCGACCCGGAGTTGGTTTTCTGGAAAACGAGAAGGTTGGGAATTGTTGATTCATTCTCACCGAGTGGTTTGCGATTAATTATTAGTTATTAATTAGTCTCATTAGTGTTTAATTCGTTTTTTAATTTTTGGTAGCTGAATTAGTGAAAATTTATTGATGATAGTTGTCTGATACCATAATTTTATAGTGATTAAATATTGAAAGTGTGTATATTCACATCTGGGGTCGCACGAGAGAATCTATATTGCTCTCATCTGTTTGTATTGTATGTGGGCAATGTAAATGGGGTGTTGTTGGTAATAAAAAAAAGCAGCCCACTGTCTCGGACCTAACAAAAAAGCCAAAAAAAAAGTAATTGGACCCGTTGACTCGTCCCGAACCGGCCCGTTTCAAACGGGCCGGGTTAGGTCCGGTTCCCAAACTTAAAAACCCTTTACCTGGCCCGGCCAGACCTGTTATATTTTAAAACGGGTAGGTTCGGTTCCTTTAAATTTGGGCCCGGCCCGGCCCGTGCCCAGCCCTAGTTGAGGCTTGATCTTGAATTGGGTTGGAGATTTCTTCAAGGGCCGTCGAGGCTTGATCTTGAATTGGGCTTGAGATTTCTTCAAGGGCTGTTGAGGCTTGTCCTTGAACTTTTGTTTGAAATTTCTTCAAGGGCCGTCGAGGCTTGATCTTGAAGGTTGAAATTGGACCACAAGGAGTTTCATGTGGTAGATGATCTTTGGCTTTGGTAGTGGATGAATCGGCATGTATTTTGTTGCGCTTGTTGACTTTCCACAACTTTGATCTTGAACTGGGTTGGAGGATTTTCTGGATTCCTCCAATTGTTGACTTTCCACAGCTTATTCTTGAACTGGTTTTGATTCAAGGGGGCTAGACACTTGATCTTGAATCGGACTTGTGATTTCCTCAAGGGTCGTCGAGGCTTGATCTTGAATTTGGTTGGAAGCTTCTTCAAAGGCCGTTAAGGCTTGATTCTTGAAGGTTGACTCGAACACATGACAAGCAGGCACGAGGTGAAAGTGACGACTTATTGCTTTGTTCAATCTTTCTAATTCACACCTGAGCAGTTTGGTCAACGGTATGATTTTCAAGATTGATGGGCTCTTCTTCCAGTTGGTGACTTGATCTTTAAGGATTTGATTCAAGGGTGGTGAAACGGCACATGCAGCCCACAACGCTTAACAAGTCGACCCAAGAATTTGAGGGTCAAAACGAGTCATCCACCCAGAGTGATTGCAAACTTGATGATATGAGATATTTTTGATTTTGAAGAAGTAGCGGATGAATCAGCATGTGCTTTGTTGCACTTGTCTCCACATGCTTCAAGGTATCATTTTCATTTCCTTTATCTGTTCCTCAGGCAGATGTGGCATCTTCTCGAGTTCCTCATCTCAGACTCCTTCTGCTGAGTTGACTATGCAAGCTGCATTCTTCTCTGCTTGTTTCTTCTGCACGTTGTCTCCACATGCTGCAAGGTATCATTTTCACTTGCCTTATCTGTTCTTCAGGCAGATGTGGCAGCTTCTTTGGAAGTACAGCAGCAGTGGGAGATAAGTACTCGAGAGCAGTGCTAGGTAGGCAATCAGGGAAGGGTTCCAAGCAGTCGGTTCCTTACCCGAGTTTGAGTGGAGGTTCCGGTATATTGTTTTCTTTATCCTTGTCTTTGTAGGTAAGAACAAGGACAAAGGAAAGGACAAAGAGAACGCATGATATGAGATACTCTTGCTTTCTACCCTGGTGATATGAGATACTTTTGCTTTGGAGTCATTGGCTTGCAGAGGTACCCCAAGGAATAAGGAACACTAGGTGACTCGAGAGGCTTCGTTGGGAAGGCATTCTCGGAGATGAAGAAATGTTTTGTATGTCTGCCTTGCTATGTAGGGTGAAGGTGGACAATTATAGGAAGTTCTTTAATACCTGTAGAGGTACTATTTTTTTTTACTCGTGTCGGCAACCATTGCGTGGTTGATCAGTATGGCTTCACGTGATTTATTCTTTATCAGAAATCTTCGACAAATTGTCCGTAATTTTCGTCAAGCTGAGTGTGCATGTGACAAGTGTTGACGAGGCTGAAAAAGACTGGCGCCTCTTAGATATCTGGGATCGGCGCTTTCGACAAATTGCCCGTGATTTCCGCAAAGCTGAGTTTGCGCGTGACGGGTGCTGACGAGGCTGAAAAAGACTGGCGCCTCTTCGATATCTGGGATTGGCGCTTTAACAAATTGCCCGTGATTTCCGCAAAGCTGAGTTTGCTCGTGACGGATGCTGACGAGGCTGAAAAAGACTGGCGCCTCTTCGATATCTGGGATTGGCGCTTTAACAAATTGCCCGTGATTTCTGCAAAGTTGAGTTTGCGTGCGATGGGTGCTGACAAGTCTGGAAAGGAAGATCGCCCTGGTTTCCGAGCAAGCCCAACTTTTGAGAAAGATAGCACTTCTTCGATTTTTGAATTGGCCTCTTCGAATTCTGAGCTCGCCTCTTCGATCTCTGAAATCCCGTCGAGTGCTGTTTTTTTATAGAGGCACGCTGTTCGTTTCGAAGCACACTTGAATTTTTGCTTGTGAAAACTCCTTTCTTGCACTTCTAAGATCTTGATTTTGTCCGACTTCTTCTTTCTTCAACACCTTAGAAAATGTCTGGACCCTCCGACCGTCGTTTTGATTTGAACCTTGGTGAAGAGGCAGTCCCTTATTCTCCAGACAACATATGGCGCCCATCATTCATATCCCCTACTGGTCCTCTTACCGTTGGGGATTCGGTGGTGAAGAATGATATGACCGCTGCGGTGGTGGCCCGGAACCTTGTCACTCCCAGAGATAACATACTACTTTCCAAACGGTCTGATGAGTTGGCTGTTAAGGATTCTCTGGCTCTCAGTGTGCAGTGTGCAGGTTCTGTGTCTAATATGGCCCAACGCCTATTTGCTCGAACCCGTCAAGTTGAATCATTGGCGGTTGAAGTGACGAGTCTCAAACAGGAGATTAGAGGGCTCAAGCAGGAGAATAAACAATTGCATAAGCTCGCACATAGCTATGCGACAAACATGAAGAGGAAGATTGACCAGATGCAGGAATCTGATGGTCAGATTTTACTTGATCATCAGAGGTTTGTGGGTTTGTTCCAACAACATTTGCCTTCGTCTTCTGGGGCTGTACCGCGTAATGATGCTCCAAATGATCAACCTCCGGCTCCTCTTCTTCCTAGAGTTCCGCCGAGTGATGAGGCTTCACACAAGCAACCTTGAAGATCCCCTCCTGTAAATTTGATTTGTCTTTTTTTTTATTATTATTTATTTATTATTTTTTTTATGACATGCGGAACGCGAATTTATGAAATTTTTTTAGAGAAATAAATAAAAGATGGACTTTACTAAATGCATTATATATATATATATATATATATATATATATATATATTTGTATATGTTTCTCATGGTGCTAGATGCTCCACCATTTTTTTTTATTTTTTTCGGTGCTGGATGCACCCACCACTTCCCTTTTTTTTTTATTTTATTTTTATCACATGGTGCCAGACGCACCACCACCTTCATTTCCTTTTTTTTTTTTTTTTTTTAATCATGCACCTATTATTATATATATATATATATTAGGGTGATGGCTGACACCATCATTTTATTTATTTATTTATTTATTTATTTTATTTATTATTATTATTATTATTATTTTATTAATTATTTTTTTTATTTTCGCTTTCGATGCCGGGTGCACCATGTCTCCTCTTTTCCCTTTTTTTATAAATTTTTTTTGTCCTTTTCATGCATACATACATACATACATACGTACATACATATACATATATATATATATAGGGTGCGGGATTGGAGCTTGGAGGAGGAAGAAGGAGGAGCACGGAGGAAGATGACTTGCTTGCTGCCGACGGTGCTACCACGGGAGGTGCGAGAGCAGCTGGTCCTGGAGTGAGCGACACCATTGTTGTTCGTCTAAGAGAGACGGAGAGAGAATTACGGTGGGCTTACGGTCTCCGAATGTCACCACTTTGCTGCTGCCTTTCCGTTGTTATTGGCCGAGACGAGGGTGCACGTTGCGGTATCTGGGCTCACGGATGGGACTCTCGCTGGGCAGAGAGGAACAAGGAGCAGCCGTCTGAACCTTGGGGGAGTCGACAGCAGCAGGGACCGGAGAACATCTCTCTTTCTTCGGCTGCTCTCATGATCTCTGGCTGAGCCGCAAGTGGGAACTGCCGTGCCATGCCCGGGTCGCTGCTGCTAGGACCCGGTTCTCCTCCGCTCGGGCCGGCTTGCTTCTTTCGAAACTGGAGCTGGTTGATGTTGTGGCAGATCAGGTGTGCTCCAGGAAAAAAAATGACTGGATCTGGTTGTGACCCACGAATGGCACCAGAAAGTGGCGAGAACATGAACTAGCTGGTTGATGTTGTGGCAGATCAGGAGCCGACACAGGTTGATGCTGCTACTGCTTGGACCTGGCGCTGCTGTTCTGGGAAATGAACGACATGCCATCTCCGAGAGTGAAAGAGGGGTCGGACGAGACTGAGGAAGATGGAGGTGGGTAACCGTAAGGCTAAAGAAAGGGAGAGGATTGCGAGATCGGCGCACTCCGATTCTCTGCCGCCCTATCTCTTCGATCTGTCTCATAACCTTACGTCATTCAAAACAAGAACGGCATAGTCCTTACCAGATTCTGGACAAATGAGCAGCAGCAGAGCTCCAGAGGCGGAGCTTACCAGATCGCAGGAGCAGCAGCAGAGAGCCACGCCGCTGCACGATTTGCCGTGCCTCCCCGTGCACTCGATCTGGTCCTCCGCGTCATCGTTGACGGTGTACCCATACCCGTACCTCCCCACGAAGCTGGTGCAACAGTCATTACTATTGCTCCAATGAAGAAGTCAAAATTTGCTGCTAGGATTGATTTTTTATTTTTTTTGGCCTAGGGCATCGTTCATCCATCCACCAATTGCAGAACCAATGATTGCTCCTGTAACTGCCATACTCACCATGGTTTTCTTGCAACCATTTTTTTTTTGTGGATGATTTTTTCCTTGGTTTTGATGATGCTGATGTCGACAAAGCTGCTGAGTGGGCTGCCTTTGGTATCTTTTGGATCAGGACGACTTCTTTTGATGGGCTTGCAGCAGATTGGGCCTGGTGTTGCTTTGGGATCCATATATATATATATTTTTTTTAATACATAAAGCATATGTATTTTTTTTTTCTTCTTCTTTTTTTTTTTTGTACAAAGAAATTGTAATAACATCAAAACTTTTAATTAAATCTTTATTCCTTATTTTGGTGTGACTGAACTTAAATTTTGAATATTCGAGTTGCCTACGTACCCTTCCAAAGAAAGAGATCAAGTCACAACGTAGTTCAAATGAGTGATGAATTTAACAGTGATTTTGATGATGATTTTACCGTACACAGTTTATGCTCTTGCGGGCCAGGAGCGTTGGTGTTGCCTTTTATGCTCGTGCAGACCAGGAGCTTTGGTGCCATTTGCAGTTTCAGCTCGTGCAGGCAAGGAGTGTTTGGTGTTGCCTTTTATGCTCGTGCAGACAAGAGCGTTTGTTGTCGCCTTTTATGCTCGTGCGGACCAGGAGTGTTGTGCCATGCAGTTTAGGCTCATGTAGGCGAGGAGCTTTGGTTCGTGCAGTTTTAGGCTCGTGCGAACAAGGAGCTTTGGTTCGTGCAGTTTAGGCTCGTGCGAACAAGGAGCATTGGTGTTGCCTTTTATGCTCGTGCAGACCAGGAGCTTTGTGCCATGCAGTTTAGACTCGTGCGGGCGAGGAGAATTTGGTGAATTTGTCAAGCAATTTTGGAGAGGCGTTCCTCACAATCTTCATAGCAAGGAGCCTTGACCGAGTGATTGAAGAAGTCTTCGGGCAAGAAGTCGCTCATCGTGATGGGGATGGACGATCTATGTGTCGAAATTTCATCATCTTCAACACATTCACGTTGCTTTGAAGGTTGACAAGAGCTGCTTTGCCCCCTTTCCTATTGGCGGACTTGTGGAGGAGACGTATGCTTCTTGTGCAATTTCTTAGGAGTGACTTGAGTCCATCCTTCAACTTTGCTTGTCTTAGAGGATGCCCCCAGCGGTTGAGGTGAAGATTTTGTGTTGAAAGAGCCATAAGTGATGGTGGTATAGTTTGACTTCACCACATCGTCAAGATCTAGCTCGATGATTCCTTTCTGAGCCAGCTTCATGATGAGATCTTTCAGCATGAAGCATTTTTCTGTTAGATGATTGATGAAGCGGTGGAATTTACAGTATCTTGGATTGTCGGTACGATTCATCTCTTCCGGCCGTCTGCACTCAGGCAAACCGATCACCTTCTTGTCCAACAGGTCATCCAGCATGGCAACCACATCAGAGTCGGGGAATGGATAAGTCTTCTCTTCAAGCTCTTTCAAAATGCGTCTATGCATCTCTTGATCACGAAAAGCTTCGGTTTGAATCGCCTTGCCTCGTGTGGAGATTTTGACGGGAGATGTGTTGACCGTCATCGCTTCCTTGGTGGGTTTCCATGCAGCCTTCTCCACCTTTGTCTCAAGAACTTTGTCGTTCTTGTAGTCGACGATCGGTTCCTTCTTCCCATGATGGGCGATGCTTAACTCCATGTCATGGGCGCGAGTGGCCAATTCCTCGAAGGTCCGTGGTTTAATGCCTTGAAGGATATATTGCAAACCCCATTGCATGCCTTGGATGCACATCTCGATTGAAGAGGTTTCCGAGAGCCTGTCTTTACAGTCGAGGCTTAGAGTACGCCATTTGTTGATGTAGTCAATGACTGGCTCGTCCTTCCACTGCTTTGTACTCGTTAGCTCTAGCATGCTCACAGTGCGGCGGGTGCTATAGAAGCGGTTGAGGAATTCTCTTTCCAATTGCTCCCAGTTGTTGATGGACTCAGGCTCTAGGTCCGTGTGCCATTCAAAGGCGTTTCCTTTCAGCGAGCGCACAAACTGTTTGGCGAGGTAGTCCCCTTCGGTCCCTGCGTTGTTGCAAGTTTCGACGAAATGTGCAACGTGCTGCTTTGGGTTTCCTTTTCCATCAAACTGCATGAACTTTGGTGGTTGATAACCCCTTGGCATCTTCAGGGCATCAATCTTCTTGGAGTAGGGCTTCGAGTAGAACAAGGAGGTATGTGAGCTCCCTTCATACTGTGCCTTGATGGTGTTGGTGATCATCTCCTGCAGCTGCTGGATAGAAAGAGATCCCATGAGTGCCGCTGCTTGGTCTGGCTCCAGCTTCGCATCGATTCTCTCCATCGGAGGCTCATCTTCTTCGCTAGCTCCTTTTTTTAGTGGATCATCTTCTGGGTTGGGGTTCTCGCCGTCCTGTGGCTCCAGTCGGCTGACGAGTGCAGCGATTTGCAAGTCTTTTTCTTCCACAATCCGTGTTAGCCTTGCAATCGCTTCATTCATTTAAGCCAGTTGTTCTTCGATGGAGGTAACGCCGATGGTCATGACTTGTGCAACCAATAGATGTGACTTTCCTTTAGACATCCAGGATGCTGACGAAGAACGTCGTTGGCTGTTTTGGGATGTCATCTTGTGTGCCTCAGCAGCATGCTTCGGTGCTCTCAGCGAGGTCAGGTTGATGACAAACTCGTACCTTTGATGCTCTCCTTGCTCTTTTAGCGGCACCAACTTTGAAGTGGCATGTTGAGGAGCGGTTGTGGCGCCAATGGATTGTCCGTTTGCGGCAGAAGTGCTTAGGATCCTTCCCTCAGTGGTTGCGAGAACGGCTTGTCCCTTGCTTGATGCCATTGACTTTGAGGTGTGTTTGGATTCCTTAAACGGAGAAAGAGATGAGAGGTAGAGATGGTCCCACTGGGCATGCCAAATTTGTAAACACGAAATTTTCCTGAAACGAAAGAAACAAGAACAACGTGCACAAAATAATATTTGTATTTGATGATTTTGGG
The DNA here is from genome assembly GCF_042453785.1 of Malus domestica. Taxonomy (NCBI): domain Eukaryota; kingdom Viridiplantae; phylum Streptophyta; class Magnoliopsida; order Rosales; family Rosaceae; genus Malus; species Malus domestica. Next base: position 8,002,317 of record NC_091671.1, on the reverse strand, counting down.
TTACAATCTCTCTCTATTTTGATCCTCTGATTCGATCTTCGTAAGGTGTTGATTTGTGGATGTTTCGTTGATCCAAGGGCCGTCGAGGCTTGATTTTGGATGAACTGTTGGAAGTTTCTTCAAGGGCCGTGGGCTTGATCTTTGAAGGTGGATTTGAGCGAATCTTCAAGGAGCCGTTGGGGCTTGATCTTGAGGATGAGTGTTTCTTCAAGGGCCGTTGATGCTTGATCTTGAATTGGTGGATGATTGTTGGTGTAAAGGGCCGTTGGGGCTTGATCTTGGAAGAACGATGAACGAAGAACGAAGAACACTTTCTTCGAGGGCCGTCGGGGCTTGATCTTGAATTGGTGGACGATTGTTGATCCAAAGGGCCGTTGGGGCTTGATCTTGGAAGAATGATGAACGAATAACGAAGAGAGCTTTCTTGATTCTTCGGGAACCTGGATGCTTGAGAGCTTCGGAGTTTCAGAGCTTCAGAACTTCAAGAATTTTGCCTAATGATTTTGGTCCCTCTAAATGAATGAATTAGCCTTCTATTTATAGAAATTTCCAAGGCCTAATTTTGAATATAATATTCCAGATGAAATAAGTCGTTTTTGCCAGGTGTTGACACGTGTCCTGTTTGATGACTTTTTCAACTTATTTTGATTTTTTTGTTTAGACACACGCTACGTGTAAAATTTATGTAATATATGAGCGTTGAAACTTTGATTTATCGGTCAACATTTATTTACCGAAATTTCGATGTCTACACTCCTCTCCCTCATTTTCCCTCATTCTTTCCCTTTCTGAATGGTCTTTCCCCCCTCATTTCTTTCCCACAACTCTCATTTCCCCCATCTCTTGCTTCCATTTGGCAGCTTCTAATCTTTTTTTTTCTTTTCTTTTCTAATTGGTCCCTTTCCAAAGTAATGGGAACCCCAAAAATATTAAATTCTTATTTTATTTAAGAAACTTCTAACGTCCGTAACTTCTCCTTCCTCGTCTCAATTCACGAACAGCCTTCGCTTACGCACTTGTGGTATCGAGCTCAATTTGAAAACATTAAGAATGACCCTCGAAAGTCTACGGATTATAAATAATTATTTTTAAAAAATTCAAACTTTGTACTTAAGTAATTAAAATAAAAAATTAATTTATATTCACGAAAATACTATAAAATACCGTGAATACGAAATATGTAAATTACAATAGTGAAATCCAAGAACGGGATTTCACAATCATAGTTTTTCCCACAGTTTAATGCTTGAATATGAAATCCTTGATTGGTTATTTCAAAATACAACTAAGTTGATTCCAACAATTTAGAGAGTTTGTCCTCTACCGAAAGCTTGTGTGGCACATTAGGCTGCTTAAAATACTGCTCATGACACTTTTTCAAACTTGGAGTGTAGAATTTTGAATAGGGATTTTTCCAATGCCTTTTTGAGTCGATTCTCATATTGATATGCTTCTGGACAAACTCTCACAACCCGGCCCGGGGCGGACCACTTCCTGGGACCGTTCCACCACCGTAGCACGATATTGTCCGCTTTGGGCTTACCATTCCCTCACAGTTTTGTTTCTAGAAACTCATGAGCAACTTCCCAGTGGGTCACCCATCTTGGGAGTGCTCTGGCCACCTTCTCGCTTAACTTCGAAGTTCCTACGGAACTCGAAGCTAGTGAGCTCCCAAAAGACCTCGTACTAGGTAGGGATGAGAATATACATTTAAGGATCACTCTCCTAGGCGATGTGGGATGTCACAATCCACCCCCTTAGGGGCCCGACGTCCTCGTCGGCACACTTCCGGCCAGGAATTGGCTCTGATACCATTTGTCACATCCGGGCCCGGGGCAGACCACTTCCCGGGCCCGTTCCACCACCGTAGCACGATATTGTTCTCTTTGGGCTTACCATTCCCTCACGGTTTTGTTTCTGGGAACTCATGAGCAACTTCCCAGTGGGTCACCAATCCTAGGAGTGCTTTGGCTACCTTCTCGCTTAACTTCGGAGTTCCTTCGGAACCTGAAGCCAGTGAGCTCCCAAAAGACCTCATGCTAGGTAGGGAAAAGAATATACATTTAAGGGTCACTCTCATAGGCGATGTGGGATGTCACACAAACTCAAGAAAATATTCATTTTCAGGGCACTGCAAAATATCATGGGTGTTCAAACAGCAAAGTGCACAAATTGTAGGTTTAATTCCATAAAACCCCATTCTACAAATCTGACCCATAAAGGTGATCGTCCTAGTTGTACATCGAATCCAGAGAGGGTACACATTCCATTGTTGCACTGCTATCAAAATCAACAAGTTGTAGCCTAAAAAAAAAATCAAGTAAATAAAAGTCAGGGACAAAAGTAAGTAACTAAGAATATGATAAACACAAATTATTTAAAACAATTCTCGGCAACGAAGCCAATTTTTTGATAGGATCTTTACCACATGCAAAAGTAAGGATAAAAACACGAAAAAATACTTGTAAGAGTACAAGGTAATCGTAGTATAGTCAGCTCTAGTAAGGTCGTTCTCCACATGGATTGAATGAATAATTTATGTAAAAATCAAATCTTAATTAATTATTTGAAAATAAAGTTTGGAAAAGGTTGATTTTATGACCTAAAATATTAAAAACGAATTTAATTAAAATGATTAAATAGATTAGCAAAGTAAACAAAACAAAAGAAAATGTTTTGAAAACCAAATTGTAAAAGCCTAGGGTTCGGCCGTCACCTTAACAATCCTACGTAATTTTACTAATTACATATTAATTACACATGCAACTTTGAATGTTAGGTTTTCCTAATGCATATCTTCCTTGTGATATTGAAGTAAGAACGTATATCTAACATGCAATCCATCAATAATACTTCAATTAAATGTAAGCATGCATGTCACATCCCGGCCCGGGACCCCACCACATCTCGAGCTAGACTCCGCCGTAGCACGATATTGTTTGCTTTGGGCCCCGATCACGCGCTCACGATTTTGTTTCTGGGAACTCACACGAGAACTTCCCAGTGGGTCACCCATCATGGGATTGCTCTCGCGTGAATTCGCTTAACTTCGGAGTTTCGATGAAACTTGAAGCCAGTGAGCTCCCAAAATGCCTCGTGCTAGGTAGAGATGGTCCGGCCAGGGATTGGCTATGATACCAAATTGTTATATCCTGGCCCGAGCCATCACCACATCCCGGGCTCGACTCCACCGTAGCACGATATTGTCCACTTTGGGCCCCGACCACGCCCTCACGGTTTTGTTTCTGGGAACTCACACGAGAACTTCCCAGTGGGTCACCCATCATGGGATTGCTCTCGCGCGAACTCGCTTAACTTCGAAGTTCCGATGGAACTCGAAGCCAGTGAGCTCCCAAAAGGCCTTGTGCTAGGTATAAATGGGAATATACATATAAGGCTTACATGATCCACTTCTCGGGGCGATGTGGGATGTTACAATGCAAGACTCATTAAGTTCTGTGAAAACCTTTTGAAAAACCATGCAACCCCTAAGAGCGTGATATTCACCTTAGGTGAAATTACAATTATCAATCACAAGAAGCAATACTCAATCCTCCGGTGATATTTCGACTGAATTGCATTCAATTACTTATCTAAACATAATAATGGTAGCTAAGCATTAAGAAATAGAGACAGTTTAAACAAAGTGATTAACAATTGAAAGTAAGCGTGCATAACATCATAAGCAATTGAATAAAGACTACATATTCATGCTAAGACTCGTGGCCTCGCCCTAGCAAAGAAAAATTAGTTACAAACAATCATAAAACAAAAGGAATTTTATTGAAATTAGAAAAAGGATAGAAAATACATTGAAAGAAGAATACAAATCGTCAAAGCCTAGCCAAGTTCTCCAAATTGATGCGTTCTTAACCCTAATGGCTAAATATCCTTATTTATATTGCTAGAAAATAAAATCATTCCTAGAAAAAGTTTTATAATAAAACTAGGAAACTAAATAAATTAAAATAAACTAGGAAACATAGTCCCAAACTGATGAAATCTGCCCATAATCTTCACAGTCACATTTTGGATCCAAATCTCCTCCAAATCTGGCCTATGATAACTCATTTTGAAGCTTGGAATAATCTGAACACTTCTCCAGAAAGGCCCAAACCCAAAAGTGGTCATCTTGGACTCCAAAAATTACAATTAAGCCATAAAGTCACTTTCTAACATCACTCATTGCTCTTTTATTTAATCGCCAGAAAATAATCTTTTGGTAGAAAAATATGATGTTTTGACATGATCAAGCTAAGCGACTCACAGACGTCCTCTAATTGGAATTACTCCAAAATTCATCCATTTGATCACATTTTTTTCCCAGAGAAAGTAGAAAATCTTATATTAAAAATTCAATTCAAAATATCATAATTCTCACAAAATAACCAATAAATTATAACTAAGAATTGGATAAAATATGTAGTATAAAACTGTCATTTTCTATTATTCAACAAGTTATCAAAAAGTATTTTTTTGGAAACTTAAGAGCGACAATTTTCTATTATTCAACAAGTCAGTCTTTTGTTGGAAACTTTAGAAAGGAGATATTTGAAAAACTAAACCCTTCTTCTACTACCATAGGAGCCTGCTTGGCTGTCATTTTCTAAATTTCTATTATCAACAAGTTATCAAAAAGTCAATTTTTTGGAAACTTAAGAAAGGGGATATTTGGAAAACTAAACCCTTCTTCTAACAAGAAATACTAGGTCACACCACAAGGCTTTCGCTGAGGAAGGTCTATTCATGAAACGCTCGCCTACACCTTTGCCTTTTAAAACGGTGTGTTTCACACACAAAACCCTTAGCCACGCATAGACCCAAACAGACTTGACCATTTTTTTCTCATGGTTTAGAACCCTTCGAGTCCCTTTCGAGCAATGCTTAAACCCATTCGAGTTGTTAAAATTCTGCAAAAATTGGAATGGATTGAACCCATCTTTCACAAGGAGTAACAGATTGAGCTATCCTGTGAAGTTGGTCAAAGAAATATAGCATATTATCTTATCTGAATGAAGACTAAAGCTTAACAGAAAATTAATTAAGCTGTTGTCTGCACTCATCTCCATCTTACTAAATAGAGAAACAATTTTTTCTGAGAAACCATTCATATTTTTTTTTCCCAAAGACAATCCAATCACATAAATGGACACATTTATTGGGTGCTTGGGTGATTGGATACATAAATCCGTTCCAGTGGTTACACGCAATTGGTTACTTGCACACATAATTATCCATTCAAGTGAGTAACGGATACTGTTTGTTCTTTGTCCCAAAAATGACGTATTCATTTTTTTTTTGTCAAACGATAAGTTTGTTAAATTAGAGAGCCCACGGAGTTCGAACCTATTAGTAAATGAAACTTTATGAGCTCGTTTGGAAATGTTTTATAAAATGGATAAAAGCATTTTTGGTGTAAATGTTTTTGGAATTGATTCTTAATGAAAATGCAAGTAATTCTTGAAAAAACCGAAAATATTTTCTCCAAAAAGGGTCTAAGTTATTTTAAAAGCATTTCCAAATGAGCCATATATCTTTGAAAATAATATAAAAATGAAAATCTATATAGGGATATATTAAAAAAGATGATCAAACCATAATGTATAATCTTACTATCGAAAATATTTCAAGAATTTTATGGATATAGAGACAATTGTGGATGCAAATTTCTTCATTCTTGTTCTTGGACAAAATTGCACCTACAAAACAAACAATACATTAAGTCAAGGGCAAGAGCCTCACGCACCCACGATGAATTGGAGGGGGGGAGGGTGGACTTTGGCCGAAGAACCTCCGATGCCAAAGTTAAAATTTTGAGGGAAAAATGTTTGGAGAATTTGAAGAATTTAGCAAAAGTGTAGAACTTAGGTTTTTAGAGAAAATGGGGTAGTATATGCCGCCCCCCTTTGGAGAGATGGTAACTGGCCCCTTGTGGCATTTTTTGGCGTAATTGGTAGTTAATTAGCCAATTAATAGATTAATTAGGTAATAAATCAATTAATTAGCTAATTAACATAATTTGAAAGGAATATTTTGGGGGTTACCTTGTGAAGAAGATTTGATGAGGATGGATGAAATAGGTTTTGAATAAATACCTATTTTTGGCACTTTTGACTTGATTGTGGGATGATTGTCCACTGCTCGCACGTAGGAATTCCGATGTTCCTCGAGAGTAATTTTGTCATTTTCACTATAGAATTCACGTGTCGTCTCTTGATTATTTTTGGCTCCACAACAATGTTGAAAGAATCCTTAAAAGAGTAAGCACTACAAGAATATTAATAGTGAATCTCCCACATATTATTTTGTTATATGCCATTTTCTAATGATGACACGTAAAAATAAATTGAATTGTAACATTGCGGTGGAGGTGAACTCATTCCATCTAAGTCATGGATTTAAAATCACTCTTTCGTAAGTCATTCTTGTTCAAAAAGTGAAAAATGATGTCCATAAGTAACCTGAGGCTCTGTCGTATACTAGTACTAGTACGACAAGGCTATCTAAATCATTTTATCATGTCGTGCATAATAAGTTTCATTGACTGCCATTGGTTGCGTTTGAAAAAGACAGTGACTTTTACCCTCTTTTGTTGTAGAGATCGTATTTGTATATAGTTGTTTGTTTGCATGCATTGGAGAACACAGGAAGAAAATGTGGAGGCTGAAAATTGGGAAGGGTGAAAATGACCCATTTTTATTCAGCACAAACAACTTCACGAGGAGGCAGACATGGGAGTTTGACCCCCATGCAGGTACTCCTCAAGAGCGTACTGAGATTGAAGATGCTCGTCAAAATTACCACCAAACCTGATTCTAGGTCAAACCTAGCAATGACTTACTGTGGAGAATGCAGGTGCATAATTTGAATAAATACCTATTTTGGGCACTTTTGACTTGATTGTGGAATGATTGTCCACTGCTCGCGCGTAGGAATCTCGGTGTTCCTCGAGGGTAATTTTGTCTTTTTAACTCTAGAATCCACGTATCGTCTCTTGATTATTTTTGGCTCCACAGATCCCCTCACACCTGTTAGGCTGCTCGCAAAAAAGGGCAACATGTGTAGAGATTTTCTTGCTTTAGGAAACTTGGGCTTGTTTCCTATTTTGATGTAGATTCCTTCTTTATTAGGAAATTAGATTCTTGTAGGAAAGGGAAATAAATTTCTCTCAAAGCCTAGTTAAGTCCACCTTAAGTGGGTTATTAAATCAACTTTGGAAAGCGATTTATTCTACCTTACAAGAGAGAGAGCTAGATGATATTTGTTCCCCCTCCTCTAGCAATCTTCTACACTTGCCCGTGCAAAGGACCGTCTTTTGTTGATTTCTTTGTCTTTTCCGCGCCGCACCAAGGTAAGAAAAATTTATTTTTTCTCGTCTTCTTGTTGGATATTGCCGTTGCAGGGCAACCGTTGGGGTGGTGCGGCACGTAGGCTGGCAGGGGCTAAGAGTCGGCTCGGCATAGGCTAATGAGGTGTTGTGGCAGAAACCACTGCTTGGGCTACTTGGCTTGGCTAAAACCAAGGGCAGCTTATGCGCCTGGGGCCGCGGATTGAGGCGTTAGGGCACAGTGCTAGGCGAGCCGCATGGCTTATGTCCTTTGGGCTCTTGGACCTAACGTGGGCCAGGCCAACAATTGAAAGAATTGAGGAGGTTGCGAGGCGCAGTGCTAGGCGAGCCGCATGGCTTATGTCCTTTGAGAAATTCATTAAGCTTACTTTGGGGAGGCTGTTGAGATCTGTGTGCTTTTGAAACCAGATGGACGCTTGTGCCAAGTTTGTCAATGACGTTAGAAAGGTTGTTTGCCCAAGTTCCTTTACGAAACATACAACCCAATATAAAAGAACTGCTCTGCTTCCTGTGATGCAGATATAGCAAGGCTGCCAAAGAGATGGTGAATACTATGGTAGCTGAAGCTTATTCCTCGACCGAGGGGATAAAAATGTTGGATTTTGAGCTCGTTGCTTTGAAGGGGTCTAATATTTCTGCCCCCACTTCTTTGTAGCTTGAGACGGCTCACCAAGAGATCGTTGACTTGAAGACTAGGCTTGATGCGATCTAAGTTAAGTATGAAAGTGCAGAGAATGAGATTGGATGTTACATACCTCATATTCGAGATCTTGAGTTTGTAGTTTCTGAGCTTCGTTTCTCTGCTTATGCAAAGAATGAAGAGTTGATCAAGTGATCTACTTCAAGAGAATCGTCGATATGCTTGAACCCTAAGTGTTGGAACTTCAAGGCGTACTGAAGATCAATGAAAGTATGAAGAAGGAAGTGGATGAGTTGCAGCACGTCCATGTTGGTTTGCTTGAGGAAAACGAGCAGCTGAAGGGTGAAAATGTTGGGTTCTAGGTTTTGAGACCTTCTTTATTTCTCCAGAAGACTTACTTGCTTTTACTTTTGAGGCTTCCATTGGAGAAGTTGGTGCCCAGGCTGAGGTAGCTAAAGGAGAAACGTTGGATAATGTCATTGCTAAAAGCTTCGCGGCTGCTGAAGGTGTGGCGACCGAGTGGTCATGAGATGTCCAAGTTGCTGAAGTGTAGTCTTCTAAGTAGCCTTTAGGATTTTCTTTGTTTTCCTTGTAGCTCTTGTTTTGCTTGAACTCATTCGGCATTCGCTAGTCATTTATAGACATGCTTCCTTCACTCTTCTTCATCTTAGCTTCTTTTGTTCATGCCTTAACCTTTAGACTTTATAGACCAGTGGTAGGTGTGCTACTTTTCCATAAGTAGACAAGCCCGCGTAGTCTATGCAGTCGTATGTGTTGGTGTAGAACTTTGCAAATTTGTTAGCTATAGGGTTGGCAGCCGGATTCCTTACTTACAGAAGCAGACAAGTCCACGTAACCATTAGGTTGTTAACCTTGGCTTTCTCCAATTCTGTAGGTTGCGTAGCAAGTATCACAACACTTTAGGACTTGGTGTAGGTTGTTTCACTCTTGGCAGAGGTGAAGCTTATCGACTATGTAACATGTCGGCAATGGATAAAGCTTCATATATGCACGCTAGCTTGTTTAACCTTTCACAGAATGTGCGGTTGTATAAGTCTAGTGTGGCTTTACTGCTCAAAGGGCAAGCCGTAGGCAATCTTCTGGAAACCGTAGGCTACCTTAGTGCACTCGGTAGCAGTTTTAGGGTTCTAGGGGTAAACATCCATGTGGCGTACTGCGTAATGTGCCTTCTCCGTCTTTGAGGCCCTGTTCCCCACGAATTAGGCAAAGAGACCCAAAATTCTTCAGTTAGCTAAGCCTTGAAAAAGACCATTATGGCTACTTTTAGGAATCCCGGTGCAAGCCATCATGCATCTAGTTATACCATGGCAGCCCGACTTATCCACGTCTGGATATTCAGAGTGTAAAGTTTATCTTCCCGCATTGGAGAGCAAACCCATGTAGGTGTGGGGGAATTCGTTTACCCTCTTGCACTGGAGAGCAATTATGAGAGCATGGTTGGTCTTTCAGAGGAGGTGCAATTCATGCGATGAGTCCTTAAGAAGGGCGCGATCTTCTTTTGAAGTGCAGAAGTGATCATTTGTTATAAGCATGCAGCCGAATCAAGTTGTAGAGTAGTTATGAATTCCTCATTGAAAAATGATTAAAATGAACGAGAACTTAGTTGTAAGGTAGGAACTACATAACAACTGGATAATCCTTGGCTTGTGAGGTGGTGCCCGTTAAGCTGCTTGAGTCTTCGGGCTTTGATGTAGCGGGAGGTCACACATGGTACTTTCTCAAATTGTAGGCGTTCCATTGCTTTTCGATCTCTTTGTCGTTTATGGTGGCAAGGGTGTAATTACCCTTGCCACCTATTCTGCTGATCTTATATGGACCTTCCCAGATGAGATCCATCTTTTTGGAGCCTTCTCTATGGGCAGTGATGAAGGCTTTTCTTAGAACTAGATCTATGGGTTGAAACTGTCAGATTTTACCCCTTTTGTTGTAGTTGGAGATGAGCTGCTACTGGTAGGCTATGATGCAGGTGATGGTCTGCTTGCGCTTCTCCTTTGCTAGATCTATGCTTATGGCCATCTTCTTACTGTTCGGTTGCTCGTCTTTTGGTGGTGCGATATGCCCATAGACATCCGGGGAGTTTGTTTGGCCATTTTCCCTTCTTGTCGGAAAAGGATTTCTTGAGGCAATCGATGATCGTCTTGTTGGATGCTTTGGCCTGCCTATTGCCTTGAGGATATCTCGGGGTGGACATGTGTTTCTTGATGCCATACTTTTGGAAGAACTTCGCTAGATCTTGGCCCACAAACTGTGGGCCGTTATCGATGACGATGGATTGAGGGATGCTAAATCGGTAAATGATGTTCCTCCATATGAAGCGCTCTATGTCCGTTTATGTTGTGGTATTCATGGGTTCTGCTTCTACCCATTTAGTGAAGTAATCGGTTGTCACGATCGTCATGCATTTGCCCACAGTAGCGAGCGGCATTGGCTCTACCAAGTCGATTGATCACTGCATGAACGCCCAATAACTCGTCTGCGAGTGTAATTTACTGGCAGGCAGTGCTGGTAACGACTTGTAGCGTTGGCTGCGGTCGTACATTTGTACTAACTCCTTAGCGTCTTGGTGCATGGTAGTCTAGTCCTGCGTTTAGAGCCTTATGTGCTAAGGAGTGGCCTTCTGAGTGATTTCCACAAATGCCTTCATGGATTGAGCTTAGAACCTTTAGGTAGTCTGGAGGCGCTAGGCACCGGATGTGGTCTAGTGTAGGATCTTCGGACGAGAATGTCGTTCTACATACAGTAGCGTGCTGCCTTTATTTGGTGCTTTCTAGACTTTAATCTTTCCATGGGGAGTGTGCCATTGACCAGGTAGTCTATAATGGAATCTTGCCAATTTGAAGTTGTACTAACCTGTGACACCTCGGCTAGTGGCTCCGTCTCTATGCTTGGCTTGTCTAGATACTTCACCGGAATAGAGCGTTTGAGTTGGTGGTCGAGGGTGGAGCCTAGGCTTGCTAGTGCATCCATGTGAGCGTTGTCTGCCCACGAAACTTGAGTGAGGGTGTAAGTCTGAAACGCTTCAAGTAGTTTGGCTAATGATTAACTGGGAATAAGAATGAATTACGAGCTTTTTCATCGCCAAGTCTTTTACCATTCAGATGTCTGCTAGTAGTGCCTCGTACTCTGCTTCGTTGTTGGATGCTTTGAAACCTAGAGTGATCGCCTATTCGGGCATTGAACCATTTAAGGTGACAAGGACCACGTCTGCTCCCGAACCTTTGTAGTTAGATGCGTCGTTGACATGCAAATGCCAGAAGTTTCCATTGGGTGGAGTAAGCGCGGCTAGGGCGTGCTCGGCTACCTCCAGGGCGTTTTTTGGCCACTTTGTTACGTCGCCTAGGCTCGACGTTAAGGCGCAGTAGGGAGCTGTGAAGCCGTTGTTGGGTCACCCTGTTGTGTTGTGAATGCGTGGTAAGAAGCTATGAAGCTGGGGCCATGTTACACGCAGTGGGAGATGCTCAACTACTGGTATTTGGCCACTTTAGAGTTGAATTATCGAGCAAGGGTCGGCTGGGGCCCTGTGATACGTAGCAGAAGGTGGTGTTCAACTGCCGGTACATGTTGCTCTTATGTATAATCTTTTGGGACGATGAGGACAAAACCTATTTCCGAGTGCGTTCTTCTAGTGTTCGGCTACCCTTGGCGCGCCTTTTAGGCCGACTTGTTGCGTTCGTCAGAAAACTTTGCATCCACCAGTGTCTACGCCTTTATCATCGCGCATCTGAATTGAGCGAAATAGCACATCATAAGGATGACTGCGTGCGTCTGAAGGTAAAACTTGAGCTTCCGAGTTGTAACAACTATTGCCAAAGTTAGCTTTTGAATTTCTGGTAGCATCGAGGAGAGCTTTTGAACTGTGAAATACAGGTAGTCGGGCCCCTAACTCTTCTCGTATGATGGTAGAGCTTATTGCTACTTCAGATGTGGTTGCTCGTCCAGTCAGACCTTGAATCTCCTTCGGAGTAGTGGTAGACTTCATATTCAAGATCGCTTGGATTTGCCTTGAATTTGCATCGGCGAACCTTGTCCCAAAGTGCATGTTTCTCTGCTATAGCGAAAGAGTATGCTAGAGTTAGAAATTCTTTCATGATCAATTCTCTGAACAGCGGGTGGTCTGTTGGGAGTCCTTTTTGGAAGGCTGCTCTAGCTATCGAGTCATTGCATCTGACTATCTTTACCTTCTCTGCTTTGAACCTCTTCACATAGTCGTGAAGCGACTCCTTTGGGTACTTCTTGACGTTGAACAAGTGGTAGGACTTTTTCTTAATCAAGCAATATGATGAATATTCTTTGGTAAAAATCAAAGAAAATTCGTCGAAACTCCAGATGGATTGTGACGGCAGGATGTAGAACCAATCTTGCGCCTTACCTTGTAGAGTGGTAGCGAATGTCTTGCACATGAGATCGTCGTTGTTTCGATAAAGGATCATTGTGCTTCAATAGTGCTTTAGGTGTCTCTCCAGGTTTCTATCCATTTTGAAGGATGTGAAATGTGGCATGCTGAACTTGCATGAAAATTCTACCTGCTCAATCTAGCCAGTGAAGGGTAACCTGCTTATGTTGGTCATGTCCTGTCGTAGTGTCTCGTTAATGACCTCGTTGCATAGGAAATCGTGCAATTGCTTGGTCAGAAGCCTCTCTACTTCTTCCTGAATTCGCCTTTGTTGGGGGTAGTGGAACTCTCGGCTGCCCCCAATCGTGACCTGCTGGTCTAGGCTGCTCTTCCATTTGTTTGGCTCATCTATGCCGTGGCTACGGTGCATGTGGTGTGTTCCTAGCAGGCGAGCGAGTTCTTCACAGGCTAATGGTTAAACTTAAGCTGGATTGAGTGACTGCTTCTCTCCGTTCGTTGTGCTGCTGACTCTGATGTGAGGTGGATGATACTTATTACGGGCTTAGTCGCGAATGAACACTTTGCCTGGAAGGTTGCTCATTTTGATTATTAGAGTGTGACCCTAACTGTGAGTATATACTCGTCCGTGGGCTTGACCAAGAGTGCACGCTTATCCACACGCTAAGATGGGAGTATATGCTATCTCGGGGGCCTAATTGGGAGTGTACACTGCCTGAATGTTCAGTTCATGGCTGGTTGAGTGGCTGCTTACCAGGACGCTGCTGGAGATGTTATTCATCTGCCCTTGTCCTACTTCGGGACACCTTGTTTGGGGCACATTGCATCTCGGTGCGATGCAAAAGCTTTCACCAAGGTTGTCTGTTGTGCAAGGACGCTCGTCAATTCTATGACTTGTCGAGACAAGTGTAGTTCTCCATATGGATTGAAAGAGCTTGAAAGGAATACGTCTCATTGAGATGTGGAAGTGTGGTGGACTTTGTGAGCGAGATTTGAGTTGGGAAATGTCAAATTCGTAGAGAAATATAGTGAAAATGCCCGCGGTTCAACCGTAGGCCCAAAAATTTGAAGTTGGGGCGGTTGACCTAATCTTGGACCGATTTGGGTTGCTTTGAATGCCACGGGAGCAGGCTGGGCCGCTAGAGCAAGCTAGGCCACGAAAGTGGGCTGCTCGGCGTGTGGTGCACGTGGGTGTGAGGCTAGGGCTTGGTTTGGCAACGCATTGGGCTCATGTTGGATTTGGGCAACATGGGCCGGCTCGGCTAAGGCTTGGGCCCTTGAAGGTTGAAATGGCACGGCTTAGGCCGTGGCTTTGGAGCGGTGGGTTTTGCCAAGTGTGGCTGCCGTGGTGGTTGCCATGGTAGTGTCTCGTGGGGGTGTCGCTCCACTCACCACTATGTTGAGCCTTCTTGAACGTTGAAATTTCCGTTTGTCGAGGTTTTTGAATCTCTTGCCATTGTACTTTTCTTTTACATTTTATCAAAGAATTTTTAGAAATAAAAATTCCAAGAATAAGAACATACGAAAAATCTACAAATAAGCAAAGAAACAAAAAACCTTAGATGCGAAAGTCTTCTATGAGTGTGTGACTCAACTCTCAATGAAAACACCAATTTGTGGATGCAAATTTCTTCCTCCTTGTTCTTGGACAAAATTGCACCTACAAAAAAAACAACACCTTAGGTTAAGGCCAATAGCCTCACGCACCCACAATGAATTTTTTTTGGGGGGGGAGGGCTTTGGTTGAAGAACCTCCGATGTCAAAGTTAGAATTTTGAGGGAAAAGTGTATGGAGAATTTGGAGAATTTAACAAAAATGTAGAACTTAGGTTTTTAGAGAAAATGGGATATTATATATAGGGCATGGCCGGCCCCCTTTGGAGAGATGGTAACCGGCTCTTTGTGGCATTTTTGGGTGAAATTGGTAGTTAATTAGCCAATCAATAGATTAATTAGGTAATAAATCAATTAATTAGCTAATTAATATGATTTGAAATGAATGCTTTGGGGGTTACCTTGTGGAGAAGATTTGATGAGGATGGATGAAATAGATTTTGAATAAATACCTATTTTGGCCACATTTGACTTGATTGTGGGATGATTGTCCACTGCTCGCGCGTAGGAATTCCGGTGGTCATTGAGGGTAATTTTGTCCTTTCACCCTACAATCCACATGTTGTCTCTTGATTATTTTTGGCTCCACAACAATGTTGAAAGAATCCTTAAAAGAGTAAGCACTACAAGAATATTAACAGTGAATCTCCCACTTATTATTTTTTATATGCCATTTTCTAACGATGACACGTGAAACGAAATTGAATTGTAACATTGTGGTGGGGGTGAACTCATTCCATCTAAGTCAAAGAATCAGCAGCCCTTCCTGTTGAGAGCGAATCACTGACTTGTGCTGATTTTTCAGCAGCCAAGTCTCTTTCGTAAGTCATTCTTGTTCAAAAAGTGAAAAATGATGTGCATAAGTATCCTGAGGCTCTGTCGTATGCTAGTACTAGTACGACAAGGCTATCTAAATCATTTTATCATGTCGTGCATAATAAGTTTCATTGACTGCAATTGGTTGCGTTTGAAAAAGACAGTGACTTCTGCCCTCTCTTTTGTTGTAGAGATTGTATGTGTATATAGTTGTTTGTTTGCATGCATTGGAGAACAAAGGAAGAAAATGTGGAGGCTGAAAATTGGGGAGGGTGAAAATGATCCATTTTTGTTCAGCACAAACAACTTCACGGGGAGGCAGACATGGGAGTTTGACCCCCATGCAGGTACTCCTCAAGAGCGTGCTGAGATTGAAGAGGCTCGTCAAAATTACCACCAAAACCGATTCCAGGTCAAACCTAGCAGTGACTTACTGTGGAGAATGCAGGTGCATAATTTGGCTCAAATATTAGACTTATCATGATAATTCTAGCTAGCCAAGTAAAAGATAAAAGAAACATCAGTGGCGGAGCCTGAATATTTGTCACTATTTAGGAGCATGATAATTAAATAAGCTCCAACCCTCACAGCCTCCAGCTACCATGAGTCACAACCCTTATTCTTGCTAATTTTAAAGGCATTTTCTTACAACTAACTAATGCAGTGTTTAAGAGAGAAAAATTTCAAGCAAACGATTCCTCCATTGAAGATCCAGGAAGGTGAGGAAATCACACATGAAACTGCGACAGCAGCATTGAAGAGGGCTGTCCGTTTCACTGCAGCCTTGCAATCAAGCCACGGACATTGGCCTGCTGAATTTTCTGGCCCATTGTTTTACACACCTACTCTGGTAATTCAAATTCACCACAAATACACACACACACACACACACACACACACACATATATATCCTCATTATCAATTCTTTTCTTTTTCATAAACTTGAGCTCTCATTAGTGGATCATTATGCAATATTTCTAAATACTACAATTTTTCTTTCTTCTTACAGGTCATGTGTCTGTACATCACTGGACATCTTAATGTTGTATTATCTGCAGAACATCGAAAAGAAGTTAAGCGTTGCATATACAATCATCAGGTTCATATATACACACATATACTTATTATATTGTTTGAAATTTTCTCCTTTTTTTTTCTGTCATTAATGATCAGCTAGTCCAAGATCTGTATGCTACTTGAATAACGAGTTTTTATATATGTGTGTAGAACAAAGATGGTGGATGGGGATTAGCCGTGGGTTGCCATAGCAGCATGTTCGGTACGGCTTTCAACTATGTGTGTTTGCGTTTGCTTGGAGAAGGACCAGATGCAGGTGAAGACAACGGCATGGCTAGAGGAAGAAAGTGGATTCTTGACCATGGCGGTGTAACCAATATACTTTCTTGGGGAAAGATTTGGCTTTCGGTAGTGTGGCCTTTTTCAAGTACACAAGTTATACAGTAATTTATTCGAAAAGAAAGTTTAGTATCTCATACTAATCTATAGTGTTTATACATTATTCTCAGTTCTTTTTAACTGTAGTTGTTGACGGAAATTCCACCGCCATTTGAGGTGAATGGTGGTTGTGTTTGTTTTGTAGCTGCACTTGGAATAAATCCCAAGTTGCCTACGTATCTCTTTTGATTTGAATCAAGTCAACTCGTAGTTCAATTGTATGTTGATGCTGGCCATTTGGTTATGGTGCTTGTGGTGTTTGACCAAATTTGGTGAGCTAGGGATTCTGTTTCGGTTCAATTTGGTCACGAGCGAGTCAGGGATTATGTTTGGGTTGAATTTGGTGGATTTGGAGTTTCTTTTTCTTTTTCTTTTTTTTGGGGGGGGGGGGGGGGTCAAACCACATAGTTCAGAGTGGATTTGGGTTTTGTTGTGGTTGTGTCTAGAATTTAGCACACAAAATATCTCCAATTTTTTTGTGAAAATTTGTGGCCAAACGACAACATACCAAATATTGTAGATTGTAATCAAACTAACTATGAATGTCAATATCATTAATCAAATGTATTCTTATTTGAAAGTGTGGTCCAAATTAAGAGTTCGACATTTATACATAATGTAAGTATTTTCTGCCAAGAGAGCATTCTTCTATGTATATCATATATACATACGTAAAGTATTATATGATACGTAACACACATGCATGTATGTGTCTATGCGTGCGCATGGACTTATGAACTGATCCAATTTCTTTTGATGCAGATACTTGGAGTGTTTGACTGGTCCGGATGCAACCCAATGCCTCCCGAGTATTGGATACTTCCTTCTATTCTTCCCATACATCCAGGTACATATGGACAATTGTTTAATAAGGTTGCCGTCTCTCTCTCTGTTGCGCAAGCTGGGATGAAGAGTATTCCTTCATGTTCAACTAAAAGTGCAACATTTTCCTGAAAAACATTGTTGTTGGTCTTTCAACTTGGACTGCTTTATTAATGAACTTATATATAATGAACTCATATGGTGATGGATCTAGAAATTTGTCTTTCTGAAGATGCGATGAAGAAGCTTTAAAGATTGATTAATAATTAACTTAAATTGCTTAGTCCCTTAGCTTAATAACTTTCCGCTTTGAATAATTTATTATCAAATGGTTATATGCTTTCATTTCCTATGGACAAAGGTCAACAAAGCTACGTAGACATTAGAAGTGCAATAATAACCCAAACAAAAAGATGTTTACTTAACAAAAGTGGGAGGGAAAAACGAATTAGAAAACTTGGAAAAAAGAAAAGCAAGGAAAGGGTATTAGATAAAGCAGTTCCTCCCTAGTTTGATCTCATTGTTGAATTTTAGGTATTTGATTATATATTTCAAGAGTTAACTCACACTTTTTCAGTTCCATATGTGTTAGTAAATATAAAGGGAACTTTAACGAAATGCTCCCGGTACTATTCACTTTAACAAAAAACCACATTTTTACACTAAAAAGTTAATCCTGGTACTATTCACTTTACCCTTTATTTTGTCCTTATCATTAAAACTCAAATTTTTCAAACCTTTTTCATTAGTTTCCTTAAATATAAAAGAAGGTTAAAAGGTGAAATGATTCACATATCTATTTTTTAGCAAGGATAATACTAGGCCAGATAGGTCATCTACTTGAACTATATGTCACAGTTGATAATTAAACTATATGTCACAGTTGATAATTAGATTCATATGGGTTGGTTTCGATTGACTTTAATTGGATGATTATGAATTATTTTATTTTTATTTAATAGATTAAAATAAATAATTGAATAGAATATTGAATCCGTAAGAAGATAAAATCTCAAATCACCTTGTTTAAACCATTAAAAAAAAATTCAATCATCAACCAACCGTTACATCATATGATTACAGAATATGGTCTTAAAACATTTAGCATTTTTAGTAATAATAAGCAGTGTTCTAAAAATCGTCCTAAGCGGCAGAGCTCCACTGTGATTTTGGTCAGGGCGTTCACAAAAGGGGGAGGAAATAGGCAGCCGCCTAGGCGGCGGTCTAGGCGGTTCTACAATTTCCGATTCACCATCGGCAGGAATCTCATCACCGGCCGTTCACCATCTGCAACTCGTCTTTGCAACTTTTGACAGATTGGTTCTGCAGAAGATGGGTTCTGGGTTCTGCACAGACCTCACTTGGCTGAAAAGAGGAGGAAGGGAGTGACGGTGGGTTCATCAGAGAGTGAGAGTGGAGAATGGGATAAGTTGCAGAAAGTGAGAAAAGAGATCGCCTCGCCGTTTTGAGAGAAAATGGTGGAGTGGGTGAAGGTGATGGCTAATGTTGTGGTTAGGATTTTTTAAATCAAGTGTCATTTGATATATATATATATATATATATATATATATATATATATATATATATATATATATAGAAAATGGTGGGGTGGGTGAAGGTGAAGGCTAATGTTGTGGTTAGGGTTCTTTAAATCAAGTGTCATTTGATATATATATATATATATATATATATATATAGAAAATGGTGAGGTGGGTGAAGGTGACGGCTAATGTTGTGGTTAGGGTTTTTTAAATCAAGTGTCATTTTATACAACATTAGCCGTCACCTTCACTCACTCCACCATTTTCTATATATATATATATATATATATTTATATTATTTATATTTTAAATCAGGCCCAAGGTTTTTTTTTTTACAGAATAGATGGCCAATAATAATTTTAGTTAAAAAGAACTCAATAACTTTAAATAATATTCATGTTTTATAATAATTTTAGGTTCCCGCTTGGCCACCTAGGCATTAAACTCTAACTAGCCATCCGACTAGCGTTTAATATCTTTTAGAATCACGATCGTAAAGAACTCAGTAATCAAAATTATTCTAACAACCTCAAATGATTACAGCATGTAGTGATCACGAAAGCTCATTACTTCTACCAAGTATTAATTTTCTTTTCACACTCCGAATTTGTTAGCATGCACTCCAAAATGGTGTGTTTGAACTATTAACAAGTTCTGTTGTGGCTTTATATATTAACCCAATTTTTTTGCACCATGTAATATATGTGTTGTATATAAGTTGCAGCGAACACTAACCCAATTATTTCTTCACCATGTAATATATGTGTTGTATATGTTGCAGCCAACATGATGTGCTACTGCCGCAATACGTATATGCCCATGTCGTATCTGTATGGAAAAAAGTTCGTCGGCCGAATAACCCCACTCATATTACAGTTGAGGGAAGAACTCTACATTCAGCCTCACAACAAAATCAAATGGGGCAAAGTTCGCCATTTATGTGCACAGGTCAGCTAATTATTCGTTTATTTCCCTTTTATATATATACATTGTGAAACTAATTATAAAAATGGGTGAGAGAGATGAGACGGCAGAGAGAGAAGAGCTTAGGCATATGAGAATTGTGTCTTCACTCTTTGGCCTTTTATCTTTATTTACACTAATGATTTTCTTGCCTTGCAAGTGATACAAATCTATGAGGATTTGGTCTTCAAATCCTTTTAAGATTCTATTCTAAGTTTACACAATCAAGTATCTAATTAATAATTCTATTCACAAACACTCTTCCTTAAGTGTGTACAACTTAAGAAGTAATCACATAATGATTAGGAGATGGTGGTTTTTTTCGTCAGTTCTCGACAGGTACAGTAATTGTTAACACGAGTCTCATAGTAGATGTGCATATCAAAAAAAAAATAAAAAAATCTCACAAATATCTTGCTACGGTAGTCCAGTAGATATCCCACTCAACATAAAGTATAGACCTTACTAAGAGAAAAAATCTCAACCTAAAAACGCTTCAGGATGCCATGCTTCTTAGGGAGGGACATGAAATAATTTCCAATTTAAAATTAGCAAGACTTCACTCATATCACTTGCGACTTGTTATTACCCTTTGAACCTTTTTCTTGGGATCTCCAGTCTATAGGTTAGGTTGCTATCACAAATGACTCAATTTTCTACGAGCTTTAGTCCCATCCCTTTCAAGGTTTTCCAAACCTTTTCTCATGTTAGTCCTTTCATCAAAGGATTTTTCGAAACTTTTTCTCATGTTAGTCCTTTCGTCAAAGGATCAACTAAATTTTCTTCAGACCGTGTATGACTGGAATCTTTTTCTCCCATAAAGGGGTATATGACAATAGGTTTCTCAATCATCTTGCTTCTTCTCCCATAAAGGGGTATCTGACAGTAGGTTCATAAATTTTAGAAGAATTAGAACCCCCACTATTTCAAAGATTAAAAGGAAATTTAATCTCATAAAAATTAGCATCAAGTGACTCAATTATGACATGGTTTTTCAAATAAAAAAATCTATATGCTTTGCTATTACATGCATAACCAATAAAAACACATTCATATGCTCTACTAGCCAATTTCGATCTTTTTGGATCAGGTTTACGAACATAAGCTAAACAACCCCAAGTTCTGAAATACAACACATTTGGTTTCTTATTTTTCAATTTTCATAAGGAGAGATATTCGATTTTGAGTTAGGAATTCTATTTAACACATAACATACAGTCAACACAATTTCATGGGAGATTGAAACGTCTTAAAATTGTTGAATCTGAAATAGAAAGGAACGAAGTTACCCGAAAAATGTAGAAGCTTTGAGTGGTGAATGATTCTTGGGATGAGTTGCGAACTAATTCGCTCTCTTGAAGACATTTCGCAGCTCTGCCAAAAGTGTGCAAGCAATTCACAAATATCACGTCGTCCCCAGGATAAAACAGCCCATAACCTTCTTCTGATAAGGTTCTTCCTTGCACAACGGAAAAACCTTCTAACTCACACCTTTTCGATATGTTGCTATTAACTCAATATTTGTAAAACTTGTCTTTTTTTCTTATTATATATATATATTTTTTATCCTTCGGACTTATATATATATATATATATATATATATATATATATATATATATATATATATATATATAATAAAAGAGACGTTGGGGGATGTAAATGATTTAAAGGAAAGAAAGCTGCAAGTAATCAATGCAGAAGAAAACAAAACGGACTAAATCAAAACGTCCAAATCACAACGGAATAAAAAATTATGTAAAAATAGATTTGATCTTTTTTTCTATTCAAAGAAAGAATCTCATCTTTAAAGTGAGAAGCTTTCTCACATTTCTAGTGAATTAATGATCCTGAACTGATAATAAAGTTAATGACAATTTATAAGGTTAATAACAATTTACGTTTTATATTCAATGTTTGTAATAAAACAAATCATAAATATATTTAAAATATTTAAATAAAAACATAACAGCTCTAACAACTATTGTTTGGTTGATCTCCAAGATATTGTTGTATTTCTAACAGTAAAGATATAACCTATTTGAGAATGAACCTTGTCCGGGTCAGATAAATAACCAGTGTTGCATAACCAACAAGGCGGACTTCATTCTGAGGATCAGGGAGTTAGATCCGCTTGGCGATGTGTAGGGATAGAATAAGCTCATATCCATTGCACCCTTAAGGTGCATGATGTCTTTAAAACTTGTCTAGTGTCTGCGTGTAGGCCATTATTGTAGTTTGCCAAAAGATTCACAACAAAGAAGATGTGCAGTCTAATGTATAGAGCTAAATACAATAAAGCTCTAGTTGCACTTAGGTAAGGAATTTCAGGTTCCAAGGCCTCTTCTTCATCATATTTAGGAAGAAATTGATATTGCTTTGCATCTAGAGTTTGAGCAACCATAAGAGTAGTTGAAGGTTTTGCTTTTTCCATTAAGTGGCACACCTTTTGGATGTAGTTCGATTGGTGAACCAATATACCATTTGAACAATGCTCTATCTTCGAAGTTATATTCGTTCACAGTCTTCTAGTCTTGGTGTTTCAAATTAATCCAATCATGCCTAGCTTCAAGCAAACTAATCAACTTCTAGTGACCAAATCGATTGGCTAATGTTGGCTAGAGAGTTTGAGGATCTTCCTTCGACATATATTCAGTTTGTAATGCATCATACATGTGGCAGTAGATAAAGATCATAATGATTGCCTTCTCAACTTCACTTGTTTGTTTCTCAGCCTCGATGGTTGCTCTAATACACTTTGCAATGAGGTGGAACTTCATGTCTTGAATCTAGCTGAGATAGTTTCTTCCAAATATCTCCAAAGCGGTGAAATCGAGCTTAGCGATGTTCGACATTGTGTAAATAACCAAAATGTGAACTAGTGCCTTGAATAAAATTCATAGGCATTATAGCTAGAACCATAGATTCTAGAGACAAAGTTTGGTTTAACGGATTTACATCATAAAGGTCAAAAATTCTTATTGAAACCGGTTTGTATGGATGGATTGTATGTATGAGTTGTCATCCTCACTTTAGCTAAGTCATAGGCTAAAGTCACTTTCCATAACTTATCATTCACCTTACATAAACCTTTCCATAGCTTGTCATTCACCTTACATCAACCTCACTTTCCGTAGCTTGTCATTCACCTTACATCAACCGTTTTTTAGTTGCTTGTAAAAGCTTCTTTACTTGTAATTTGGTTTTTGCTTTTCCACTTGTGATGGCAGATTTTAGGGATTGTGTTTATGTAGTTATCCTAAAATCTATTGTAGCTTTCTTTTGGCTCTCTATAAGAGTTGCCTTCACTCTCTTGTAACATTCATAATGAAATATACAACAAATATTGAAACCAAAACTCAACATGGTATCAGAGCAGGAACCATAGGGTCCTGACTCTGTTTTTTTTTTTTTTTTTTTTACTTTTTCATTTGCTCATCATCGATAGATATGGCAGAAGAAAACGTGTCTAGTGCCGACAATGTCTCATCCTCCTCCCCAAACTTAACCCAAGAGGTTGAGAACAATCGAAATCAACGACTCTGCTCGGTGCTACTGAACGAGTTCAACTACCTTCCTTGGTCAAGAGCTGTGTCACTTGCTCTAGGAGGAAGATCGAAGCTAGGGTTTATCAATGGAAGCTTTGAGCCCTCAGAATCCACTTCACCAACTTACGATGCATGGCATACTACTGATCAGCTGGTCATGTCCTAGTTACTTAACTCCATGGAGCCAAAACTGTCTGAGCTTTTCAGCTACTCAGAGTCTTCCCTTCTCCTATGGGAGTCTGTCAAAGGCATGTATAGCAGCCAAATCAACTCAGTTCGCATCTTTCAATTGAAGAGTATGGCTAGTTTAAAGCAAGGTGATCACTCATTTGTTCAACACCTTGGAAGTATGAAATCCATGTGGAATGAACTCGATATGTATCGTCCACACACGACTGATTTCGTTGTGCTACTGAAGAGGGCTGATGAAGACAAGGTTTTTCAACTCTTAGCAAGCTTGGGAGCGGAGTATGAAGACCTGCGTAGTCACTTGTTAATGACTCAAGAGCTGCCATCCTTTACCACTGTGTGTCATGCAGTCCAGAGAGAAGAAACTCGACAAAGAATGATGAACGTTGAGCCCAAATCCAACTCTGAAGCTAGGGTTTTCATAACAAATCATAAAGCAACTGGTGATAGGGTGCTTGGCAAGAAAGCAGACTGGAAATGTTCTTATTGCAACATGAAGGGAGATTTGAGTGAAAAATGTTCGATTCTTCATCCGGAGTTAAAGCATAAGTTTGATAAAGAAGGCATGATGATCAAAGATAGGAAAGGTGGAGTCACTACAAAAGCATTTCATTCAGCTTGTTCCTCAACTGATGGGATGGCCAATTTCTCAACAAATCTTGTGCCTTTGATCAACGAGTTTGCTGCTTTTCTTCAAAAGAAGCAAGGAAGCACTGAACCTGATGAAATGACACCTGAAAACCCTACTGCAATGCTAGGGAAATTTGCTGGATTCATAGCTGACTCGGAGAACACATTGAAAGGCAAGACTCCATGTATTATCAGTGCCATTTCCATGCTCTTAATGCAAATGTTACACATGATTTTTAGATTATTGACTCTGGTGCCACTGATCATATAACTAATAAACCCTCTAGTCTCCACGATTTTCAAAGAACTATTGATCCAATTCATGTATCTGTTGCAAATGGGAAAGGGGAACCTATTCTAGGGAAAGGAAATATTAGATTGTTAAGTGAGCATACTGATTTCATTGCTCTCTATGTACCTTCTTTTCCTTTTCAGCTCTTGTCAATAGGAAAAATCACAAAAACCTTAGACTGTCTTGCCATATTTTCCCCTCACAATGTTGTGTTTCAAGACCGAGTTACTCAGAAGAAGATTAGTGAAGGGTTCTTCTTGAATGGACTCTACTATCTCTCAAAGGAGTCCAATTTTTTTAAAAAACTCAGTGTTAACTTAAGTCAAGTTTAGGAACACCAACTCTGGCATCAACGCCTTGTCCATCCCTTAGAACATGTGATGACTAAGTTGTTTCCCTTTTTTTGTAAAAACACATTGGAGTGTGAAACTTGTCAAATGTCAAAAGCCACTAGACTTCCTTTTGTTTCCTCTAATTCTAGAACTAGTAAACTTTTTGAGCTTGTTCACTCTGATATTTTGGGTCCTTCTCATGTAGAATCCTTTGATGGGTATAAATATTATGCTACATTATTCTAGAGTAACCTGGTTGTATCTTTTAAAACTTAAAAGTGATTTGTTTGATGCTTTTAAGGACTTTCACAACCTAATCACCAATCAATTTTCATCTAAGTTATATATGTTAAGATCAGATAATGGTACCGAGTACACTTCCAATAACATGAGTAATTACTTGAGCAATCATGGCATTTTGCATCAAACTAGCTGTGTTGGTACACCACAACAAAATGGTGTGGCAAAGAGAAAGAATCGAGACTTATTGGAGAAGACGCGATCACTTATGATCCAAATGAATGTTCCTAAGAAATTTTGGTCTCAAGCTTTACTCACTGCCACATACATCATTAATAGACTGCCAACTCGGGTGTTGAATACTAAATCTCCTTTTGAAGTCATAAAGGGCAAGCCTATAAGCTTGTCTCACCTTAGGACCTTTGGTTGTACTTGTTATGTGCATATTCAAGCTCTCCATCGTGACAAACTAGACCATCGAGCTGTCAAATGTGTGTTTATAGGATACGTAAGTTCTTAAAAGGGTTACAAAGTGTACAACCATAACACGGGAAAGCTGGCAGTCTCTAGAGATGTGCGATTTGATGAATATTCACCTTATTTCCACAAAGGGTTAGAGACTAATGCTAATATGGAAGATCTTATGGACCTATTTCCACTACCTATTCCAGCAGAAATTCATGAAGTCACTCCTGCTCATATCAGCACTGATAATTCTCAACTCACTGAGAGTGTAACTGATGCAGTGCCAAGCTCATCTGAACCATCAGAAGCTCAACAAAATCAGCAAGTTATAAGTGCACCAAGAAGAAATCCTACATGAGATAGACATCCACCAGTGAGGTTACAAGAGTATGTTACTTACATTGCAAGGCATCCTATCTCTGCAGCCATTTCTTATCACAGATTCTCATCTTCTCATACTTCTTTCCTTAACAAAGTGTCTCACACTTTCGAACCAAGGAATTTTCATGAAGCCACATGCATGCCTGAGTGGCAAGATGCTATGACTAAAGAGCTTCAAGCTCTGAATGGCAAGAAGGTCGTGGGAAATATGTGGATATATAAGACCAAATTCAACTCCAATGGAAGCATTGAAAGACACAAGGCACGATTAGTAGCTCAAGGCTTTACTCAAGCTTATGGCTTTGACTATAAGGAGACATTTGCTCCTATTGCCAAAATGAACACAGTGAGGATATTGTTGTATGTGGCAGTCAATAATGCATAGCCCTTATTCCAAATGGATGTGAAGAATGCATTTCTTCATGGGGATCTTGAAGAAGAAGTGTACATGAAGTTGCCTCCTGGTCATTCAAGAGAAAATGAACCCAACAAGGTCTGCAGACTTCACAAAGCCATATATGGTCTCAAATAGTCCCCTTGAGCTTGGTATTCGAAGCTTAGTTCAGTCCTTGAAGCTGCAGGGTTCAAAATGAGTCATGCTGACTCTTCTTTGTTTGTTCGAAGTAATATTGCTGGCAAATTGGTAGTACTTATATATGTTGACGACCTAATTATTACAGGTGACAATATAAGTGAAATCAATACGCTTAAGCAGTCACTTCACCAAACATTTGCCATTAAAGACTTAGGGCTCTTGAAATACTTTCTTGGAATTGAGGCAGCTACCTTTTCAAATGGATTGTTCTTGAATCAAAGAAAGTATGTTCTTGATCTTCTAGATGAAGCTAACATAATGGAATGTAAACCAGCTCGAACACCCCTAGCTAGCAAACTTCAGTGGCATGAAAAATGTGAACCTCTCTCGGACCCTAGTGTTTATCAGTGAATGGTTGGGAAACTTATTTATCTCACCATTACTAGGCCTGATATCTCCTATTCAGTTAGTATAGCCAGTCAGTTCATGCACTTTCCTACTCTAATTCACTGGGAAATCGTCAAGAGAATACTTCGATATCTCAAAGGCTCAGTAGGAATGGGGATAATTATGAAGAACAATGGATCAAATCACATCTTGGCCTACACAGATGCTGACTGAGCTGGAAATGCCCTTGATCGAAAATCCACAACAGGTTTTTGCACATTTGTTGGAGGGAACCTTGTCACTTGGAAGAACAAGAAACAAACTGTTATTGCTTGATCTAGTGCCAAAGCTGAGTATAGGGCTATGACAGCAACAGCCTGTGAACTCATATGGTTGAAAGGTCTTCTTTCCGAGCTTGGATTCACAAGCATGACACCTACGTCCTTGTATTGTGATAACCAAGCTACCATGCACATTGCCTCAAATCCAGTATTCCATGAAAGGACCAAACATATTGAAGTTGACTGCCATTATATTCGTGCTCAAGTTCAATCCAAAGCCACGATCAACTTGCTGATTTATTCACAAAAGCACTAGACTCTACTCAGTTTCAACATTTGTTGTGCAAGCTTGGATCAATTAATCCCCTTGATCCAGCTTGAGGGGGTGTATTGAAACTGGTTTGTATGGATGGGTTGTAAGTATAAGTTGTCATCCTCACTTTAGCTAAGTCATAGGCTAAAGTCACTTTTCATAGCTTATCATTCACCTTACATCAACCTTTCCATAGCTTGTCATTCATCTTACATCAACCTCACTTTCCATATCAACCTCACTTTCCATAGCTTGTCATTCACCTTACATCAACCTTTCCATAGCTTGTCCTTCACCTTACATCAACCTCACTTTCCATAGCTTGTCATTCATCTTACATCAACCTTTCCATAGCTTGTCATTCACCTTACATCAACATTTCTTAGTTGCTTGTAAAAGCTTCTTTACTTGTAATTTGGTTTTTGCTTTTCCACTTGTGAGGGCAGATTTTAGAGATTGTGTTTGTGTAGTTATCCTACAATCTATTGTAGCTTTCTTTTGGCTCTCTATAAGAGTTGCATTCACTCTCTTGTAACATTCATAATGAAATATACAACAAATATTGAAACCAAAACTCAACAACTCTCAACATGGTTGGTGTGTGTGCTTCTAGGAAAAAAACCCCAAGTTTTTAAATGGCACGCTCGCAACTTTGGGCTCGAGATTAGAATGAATATTCACTCAACATGTATTCATCGACAACAAAAATCGTCGGATGTGTCTTGGGATCGCAGCCCTTACGATTGCACAAAGCAGGGAGGCGGCGACAGATTGGGAAGAAGAAGACATGCCAAACGACATGTCGTCTGGACCTGGGCTAGGACTAGCGCGACTCTAGCCCCAACTTCTGCAATTTAGGGTTTTGGCGTCCTTCGTTTTTCTTTCTTTCTTGATATACCTACACATATTCATCAACATATAACTTGCATATAACTCAGAATAGTAATCTTAGTAATCATGACCTAAATTAAATTGATATCAAATAGATTAGGGTTTATGATTACTTGGATGTTGATGAAATGGTGAAAAAGCTTTCGCGGGGTTTTCTTCAAGATCCTCTCCTTCTTGCAGAGACATGTTGTGTTGATGGCGTGATGTGAAACTAATTTAAAAAGTGGGTTAGAGAGAAGGGCTTAAGTGTATGAGAATTATGCCCTCGCCTCTTGGCCTTATACCTTTATTTATACTAATCATGATGGATTTTCTTGCCTTACAAGTGATACAAACCTATGAGGATTTAGTCTTCAAATCGTATTAGGATTATGTGTTAAGTTTACACAATCATATTTCTAAATAGTTATTCTATTCACAACAATATATATATATATATATATTAGAATACATGATTTATTTCATAGTAGAGTAATGCTAGATGTATCTCATTTACTTATCATATTAGTTTTAATGTCTTTCACACTAAGGATGTACATATCATGTGGGATTACGAGATTGAAAATTTTGTGTAATACATGCATGCAGGTGGACATATACTATATATATATATATATATATATTAGAATACATGATTTATTTCATAGTAGAGTAATGCTAGATGTATCTCATTTACTTATCATATTAGTTTTAATGTCTTTCACACTAAGGATGTACATATCATGTGGGATTACGAGATTGAAAATTTTGTATAATACATGCATGCAGGTGGACATATACTTTCCCCATCCATGGATGCAAGATTTGGTGTGGGATTCCATGTACATGATTACTGAGCCTCTTCTTAACGTTTGGCCCTTTACCAAGTTGAGAGAGAAAGCTCTTCAAGAAGCAATCAAACACATACATTATGAAGATGAGAGCAGTCGGTATATTACCATTGGAAGTGTAGAAAAGGTAATTAATAATGGTGTTTATATCATAAATAGTATCTGAAATTGATCAACCTCATTAAGATGGTCATTAAAAATGAAAATTGATAAATGTAGTCTTTAAATATAAGTGCTCCAAATCAATATCATCATTCCATTCATTTTCGCCAAATATTTTACTAGTGTGCTCACATGGCACACATATCACCGGACATTTTTAATTAAATAGGGTCAAATGGATTAAAAATAAAAATGAAAGAATTTACCAAACTAATTAAAATTCTATAGTAACAATAAATAAAAAAGAAAAAAAGCAGTTAAAAAATATTTTTTTTAATCTACTCATGATTTGTGAAAAATTCATGTATTGGGTCCAGTACCCTTATCAAAGGAATTTTTTTTCGATGATAACAGTGGAAAAGCATAAAATCTCATAGCTGTTTGAAAATTTCCCTTTGAATCCCCGCTAGAGAAGGTTATCGTGGGTTGAATTTAGACAGGAGAAGTTGTTGCGTGCATAGCGTCTGGAGAAGGCGAGAAAGGCCTGAAAGTACACGGGTTCGTCGGTTCGTCGCGGGTCTGTTAGCCATGAGTTTTATCTTCGGACGAAAGAAGTGGAGGACGGCGGGACACACCAATACCGGGTAGTGGTCGATATGGAATAAGAAGAAAAAGAATGGAAGGGGATGATTTTGGTAGTTGAGGTTCTGCTACACTTTTTTCCCTTTTTTTTTCCAAACATTTTTCTTTATATTTAACTTGTATTTGTGTCTACACACTTTGTGTGTAAGAACACTTTTTTTTTTTTTTAAAAAAAAAAAAAGGGAAGAAGAGGGGGAGAGAGGGGGAGAGAGAGAATGGGTGGCCTGGGAGGTTTTTATTTTTATTTTTTTAATTAGATATATCTTAACATCACTTTTAGGTGTGAGTTAAATTAAAAACAGTAAAATTTAAAAATTAAATTATTGCTTATCATTTTTTTGTGATAGAAGACTAAATAATATTTTCATTCTCTTTGATTGACAAAGAGGATTCTATTAATAAGTAGTTTAGATATTCAAATTGCACTTATAATTATTTTTATATCTTTAGATTTCTTTTAAGTTTTTAAATCATGATTTTAAGAAGGTTTCGCGTGGCCATATTGGTCCCACTCATATGCTATGTCGTCATGCTAACAAAATAGTTGATGGTAAAAAGGAGGAAGAATGGTATTGATTTGCAGCATTCATATTTAAGGACGACATTGATCGAGTTTTATTTTAGAAACCATTTTGTTAGGGTTAGACTAATTTCATGTATTATTTGTGATAAAAATAAAATAGTAAGGATAATTAATACGACTTGAAATGGAAAGGCACTATGCCACTATTTGTTTTTCTGATTCTCTTCTAAAATATTTATACGGCTTGAAATGCAAAGACACTATGCATGCTTGCTTGTTGGGTTGAAGACCCCGATGGTGATTCTTTCAAAAAGCATCTTGCTCGGGTTCCAGACTTCCTATGGGTTGCAGAAGATGGCATGAAAATGCAGGTTAGTACAGCCCATAAAATAGAGAAAACAAGAGGCAATGTCGGAATATTGTTTAAATATTAGGTGATGATAGAGGGACCATATTTTGTAAACGACATTTAAACCATATATCTAATAAAAGCATTAGAGAAATGGTTCCAAAATGATTTACAAATTATAGTCTCTCTAGCATTTTTCATAAAATAAGGAGGGTTTATTTCTTTTATTAATCCCCAAAATTTATTATTGTTGGTATTGCACACCCACTTCTAGTATAAACTTGCAAGGAATGCCCCGCGCGGTGTTGTGGGATTGAAAATCATACAAAAACTTTGTATCTAGTACTACTTGATGTGTATTACATGCAATTTACATGAAAAAGATTTGATAGTCCTGTTAAAAATCACACAAAATCTACAATCGAACTAAGATACATACTATTTACATACAAAATCTACAATCCGACTGAGATACATATGCTTAATATGTGTGTACCCCTCTCGACTTTGAACTTCCCCTGCATATTTTACAAAATTTACAGATTAAATTAAATATAAAATCCAACTTATTAATTACAAATTTCAACTTGGTAATTATCAAAATCGAAACAAAAGAAGATTAAAAGGGTCGAAAGGGAGAATTGGAGAAGAGTCAAATACTAATAAATAAAAATAAATAAATAAATAAAATCAATATTAAGATTACATAAGCACATTCAATTTGATGATTTGGAAATTAAAGCAAAGGCCTTTGACCTTCTATGACATATTAAATACCTCCTTGAGTACAAAAATAGAAAGAAAAGAGGCATAAAATATAGTAACTCTAGTTTGGGGTAATTCATGCATATACAAAGTGTTAAAAGAGGTTATATTTTTATTGGAACTAAGACTTCTATTTTAAACAAAAGAAGAAAACACATGGCAGACAGAAAAACATAAAGTGGAGTACTTGCATCAGGCCAAGAATCGATAATGAGCTCCACAATTCATTGGCATTGGCAATATCTCATTCCACATCAATTTGTTCCTTCTTAGATGGCTGCTGAAACCAACCATTCCAAATTAATTATAACAAACCAATATGAAGGCTAGTAATTTATTGTCATAGACCGTATATAGATTTCCTCATAAATACGATAAAATACAATTACATTAAATCTATGGGTTGAATTGCAAACTCAAGCATTTCCTTGTCAATAGAAACTAATAACAACTCATGACCAAAAAAATTTACAGAACACAGAAAGTAGAAACATTAGTACCTAATTAGACATGAAAATTACAGAATAAGCCAGATTAAGCCATCTAAAAACAGAATAAGTCACTCAGTACTACGGTCTGGTGGTATTCATCTTCACCTGGAAGTGAGAGGTTTTAGGTTTAAATCTCGTGGATAGCGAATTCGATACCAAATTAGGCTTTCCATTGTGTGGCTTAGCCGAACTCCTCCTCCCTTTAGTGTAAAAATACGATGTACTCAAAAAAAAATTAATACCACCACAGCAAAATACTACAGAATAATCTAATTATTTATGCATTTGGCAAGTTAAATAAGAAAACCATTCTTACATTAATTCAAAAACTTAGAGCAAAACGACACTCTTATTCTATGGTTGGTTTTATTATATACGCTAGACAATAAATTACTTTTGTTATTTGCCAACTATCCTCAACCCTCAACCTTGTAACGTATATCAAGCTGGTTTCACATATACCAATAGAAAACCAAATTATCAGTGTTTGGGAAGTTACTGTATTTGAAATGTCAGGAGTATCTTGTGTAAGTACAGAGTAAAACTTAAATCATACTTTCAAATGCTGCTTTAGCTCTTCACTTCTTACTTCAATAGCTTTTCTCTGGGCTTCTTTGGCCTATAAAATATATAATAGGAAAGAGAAAAAGTTGTACGCTAAAAAACAGAGTATACTTTTAGACAAACATGTTCAAACACCCAAATATAATGCATGATATATATCTGCCAAAAAATAAAATATCTCTGGATTAGATTTCTTTCGTTCACGAACTTTCTCTTTGAAAAACTCCTGAGATAGAACCAAAAAGGAAAATCTGTCACAATTGGTGCAAGTAGAGGGGAAGGAGGTAGAGATGAGTTACTACCATCTTTAGTATAATTTACCTTAAATTCATCCTTCAGGTATGCAGATAATTCCTCGCGCATTGAACTCCATAACCTTTTGGTAGAACTACATAACGTTTTGATAGACTATCTCATCAACAAATAGGCCGTATCAATTAAACTATTCATAAAGGAATAGAATTGAAGGAGTTCAATGTATGTTTATACGTAAGCCATTCAAACTACTAACAGCATTCCCAAAAGAAACCTATTTCATCAGTAGAACTCAATTCTTTTAGTTTCTGAGCTTACCCTAGGCCCCAAATACAACTTAATTAACAAAACACCAAATACTCGCACACAGATTCATCAAACCACCGAAAAAATTAAAACCCAAAAACTAAAAGCAACAACTCAGAAAACCCAGATCAAAATGACGGCTAAAGACACCCAAGAAAATCAAATTAGGAAACTATGAGGGCAAGGATCAACGAAGAACTCACCGAAATTGAATCGAATGGAGAGAACAAAGAGCAGAGACAAATAAGGAGGAGCCCTCCGGATGCCCAAAAAAAGAAATGATTTCTAGGGTTTGATGGGTTGTGCGGGCTGTCGGAGATTTTTTTGGTTCGAATTGAAGTCGAGCGAACGTAGACGTGGAGGAGGAAATTGAGTTTTCTCGCTGTGCTGTCCAAGAGAGTAAACGACGGCTCAAGAACTCAGCGGACAGAATGGCAGACTTATAATAATACAAACTAAGCAAGGAAAAAATCG
The DNA here is from genome assembly GCF_042453785.1 of Malus domestica. Taxonomy (NCBI): domain Eukaryota; kingdom Viridiplantae; phylum Streptophyta; class Magnoliopsida; order Rosales; family Rosaceae; genus Malus; species Malus domestica. Next base: position 7,968,963 of record NC_091671.1, on the reverse strand, counting down.
GAACTACAATGTTATTATCAACAGTATTTCAATTGATTTTCAGTTTTAGTATATATTGAATTTGTTACTACTGAATTTCAGTTCTAGGATCCATCTACAGTACTTAAATAAAAATAAAGGTACCGGCATCATTTAATTTAAATGTTAAACTCTAATGCAATAACGTTCAACTGTAATATACTACCTTTAACAATGTAATTTAACGTCTAGACCCTAAAGAGCAATGTACGTATGGTAATACCGACATCATTTGGTGTAATTAAATATAACAATAAAATAATTATATAACTTTGAAGTGTAAATTTGAACCATTACGGTGTAACCTAACGTCCACACCATAAAGCGGAACCTTGGTATAGAGATACCAATATCATTAGTGGTAGTAAAAAATATGTAGAAAAATAGATTTTAATATTTAAATAAGATGAGGTTTAGTTTAATGCCTGATACAAGATTCAAAATTGAGTTTAGTCCCTTGTTTTATTTAAATGTTAGTATTTATGTTCTATGTCATTTTTATTTTATTTTTTGGTAATTTCATAATTTTCCTTTTTCCAAGTCTAAGTAATTTATTATAATATATTTTGGTACATATATTTTAGGTATACTAACTCATTATAAATATATTTCGGTACAAAAATTTAGGTACGCAATATTTCGGTAGAAATATTTAGGTATACTAATTCATTATAATGTATTTCGATACAAACATTTAGGTATAGACATTTAGGTACAAACACGTTAACTTAATTTTTTTTTCTTTTAAAAGGGGATCATTTCTGCAAACTTATGTAATTACATATTTTTCTAATGCATCACTAATTTCTTTAAAGTTTTTCTCATTTAGGTTTATTTATAACTGAAAGAATTAAAATGTGCATATTAATAAAATCAAAATTTTTAATGAAGACATTAAATAAAAATAGAATATGAATTTTAATAAAGGTACACTTTAAAGAATTAAAATCAATATGTATCTAACACCAGATTTTTTTTTTTTTAATTTCAATTTTTTTCAAGGACTAATGTTCAAAAACCCCTTGAATATAACGTTACTATAAGTAGGTAACTGGGTAGTGTAAATTTGAACTATTACGGTGTAACCTTACCTTAGATCTTGTATGTTGGTTTATGTTGTAACACGATAACAATGTTGTAAGTTCATAACATTCCCTAATAACAAATGTCTATACTATAATAGTATGTCATTGGTATAACAATAAATGGAATTTTGTAATTGAATCATGTTGAAGTACACAAACTTACCTTGACAATGTATAGGACGTCCACAATGTAACTATTAATCTTATTATCGTAATAAATCACATCATTCTTTGTCACTAACATGAACCTTATCATATTATGTACCCTTAAATATAATATAGAGTCATCATAGTGTCTCTTAGATTGTACCGATATCTCTTTTTTTTAATAAGGTACCGTGGAGTCTTCCTTTAAAAAAATTATATAGTCGTTTTAATTGCTGAATATGGTTCTCCAAGAGACAATGAGGCGCTGAGTTTGGACTGTTGCCATCATACTGTGCAGAGTCTGGGTACTCAATCTTGGGATATTGCTTATATCATTGAAGCTTTTCTTGCTGCCACTCGCAACCTAAGTGCTTCTGAGACTGGTCCCACACTTATGAAAGGACATGACTTCATAAAGAAATCCCAGGTTTTTTAGTTATATAAGAATTATATGCTCAATTGTATTCATTCCCTTCTTTAATCTATGATGTAAAAGATATTACTCCAATCATCCTTAGGTTTTTTTAGAAAAATCAATGAAAACCCAAGAAGAAACTGAGGTTACTAATAAAATTCGTCCAAAATGATCTATATATCCCACTACAAATTTGATCGTCAAGGGCTTACTTGTTCTGTACATCCCACTACAATTTTGAAGGTGAGGGATAATCCTGTTGGTGATTTTAAGAGCATGTTTCGATGCACTTCGAAGGGATCATGGACTTTGTCTGATCAAGATCACGGATTGCCAGCTTCTGATTCCCTTTCAGAAAATCTGAAGGTAAAGCAACAATTAAACCATATTGAGAATTTATAAGCTTCTGAAAATGCATGCAATACATCTTACTTCAAAACTCTGTATGATATATTCTCTTGTACACAGTGTTGCCTACTACTCTCAATGATGCCATCAGAAATTGTTGGTGATAAAATCGAACTGGAGCGAGGATATGATGCTGTTAACTTCCTGCTCACTATGCAGGTGTGTTTAGTGCTTTTCTGAAGTCTTTCCTTTTCTGGTACTCTGGCTTTCCTTAAGTTCCATTACTTTAATGGATGAAAAGAGAAGGTTCTATGAATTATTCATATGCAGAGTAAAAATGGTGGTGTATCAATATGGGAGCCAGCAGGAGCTCCATCATGGTTGGAGGTATGGTAATTGGGAGTAAGCATACAATTTACATTTTATGTAGCATATATCACTACAAGTTGTCTTTTTAATTTGTCTCTTTCTAGATGCTTAATCCCGTGGATTTTCTTGAGAACATCGTCATTGAGCATGAGTAAGATCCTGATCTTGCTCTTCATTTCATTAATCTTTTCTTCATATTCTTGGCTCCAAATAAAATAATTAAACCATAACTGATCTAGGTATGTTGAGCTCACTTCCTCGGCATTACAAACTATGGTTTTGTTCAAAAAGTTACATCCTGAGCATAGGAAGGAAGAGATAGAAGAATTTATTGTTCGCGCTGCACAATATCTTGAAGACACACAAAACCCTGATGGTTCATGGTATGCTCTGTGCATTTGAAGGTTTAAAATTTGTTCCAAACATTTCTTTGACACTTAAACATTTGAAACCATTTGGGTGGGATTTTTGTCTTCCTTGTGCTGTTGCTTCTTATCTTCATAACCTATCACAACTTCTCTGCTATAGGTTTGTTAAGATAATAGGGATTGTGGGCACCATTCAGATTAATACTGAGGAGCTAACATCGCCTAATCCTCTATTTACTTTGGTAAAAAGAAAATGAAATTAATTACATATGGGAAATCATTACAGGTATGCAGTTTGGGGAATTTGCTTCACATACGGTGCATGGTTTGCGCTTAAAGGTTTGGCAGCTGCTGGAAAAACTTATTACAATTGTCCGGCTATGCGCAATGGTGTTCGCTTTCTACTTACAACCCAAGGAGATGATGGTGGATGGGGAGAGAGCTACCTTTCATGCCCAAACAAGGTAACTAGGATTTCATGCCCAAACAATGGTGTTCGGTTATCTTGGCTAGTTGGCATAGTGAAAAACACCAGAAATTTTGTGTCTTCTCTAAGCAGCAGAAATGGCTTGGTTCTTTATTGTTATGCAGAAATTAATACCACTCGAAGGAAGAAGATCAAACTTAGTACAAACTGCATGGGCTTTAATGGGTTTAATTCATGCCCAGCAGGTGAACTAATGACTTTTAAAAAACTAAAAATAGTCTCGTAAACAAAATTTCATTCAGCTATTAAGCATTAATTAACACTTGTTTTATAAAATTGTAATAGGCAGAAAGAGACCCGACTCCTCTTCACCGTGCTGCGAAGCTGTTAATCAATTCTCAGATGGAGAACGGTGGATTCCCTCAACAGGTACCGCTTTCTATGCTGCTAGATAATCATTTCTCAGAGGAAAAATGAATATTTATGTTCTTTAGATATAGACTCATACAAAGAGGTCGCACTTGGTGCGATGGCAAGTGCCTTCGTCCATGAGCGGTAGGTCTCGGGTTCAAGACTTGGGAGCAGCCTCTCCATAAATGGGGGTAAGGCTAGCCGACATTCACCTCTCCCAAACCCTGCGTAAAGCGGGAGCCTTGTGCACTGGGTACGACCTTTTTTAGATATAGACTCATACAACTCGTGATTTTTAAATAAAAACTCATTTATCTTTAAACATCCAATATAAACCCAAAATTCAAATTTGATGCCATGTTAAAAATTAATTGACCTATTACTTCAGATAATTTACAACATATGCCACTACCCTTCTAACGTTTTCTCACACAACCCTCCAATTTTGACTTCAATCATGCCCACATAATATGGGCATTAAATTCTAATTACTCCTCTTGACCTTTTTTAGCTACTTATAATCACAGTATGAAGACATATTAATGCTTATTTGTCTTTTCAAGAATCATTAATCCACCTTTTAATTCGTATACAATTAATTGTATAGGTAAAAAATGTTATTAAGGGTATTTTAGGCATTCGAAAATGTACAATTGGTGAAGTCAAACATAATTAATGTATTTGCTTGTGTGGAGCCTAGTCAATAAGTTTTAAAGTAAAAAGTTAATGTTTGATTTTATCTAACGAAAGTTAAGTTTCAAAGGATTAAAGTCATATTCTCATATATAAATATTGGATAATGATGGTTAATTAGCTTTTTTCTTAAAAATAATATGCATTCACTGATATGCAACTATGCAAGTGGAGGAGCGGAAAATAAATAATTAAACTACCATTCTAACTAACTTTAATTTTAATTTTTTTTTTTTTGCAGGAATTGACAGGTGGTTTCTTTAGTAATTGCATGTTACACTACGCAAATTATTGCATTACTTTCCCGTTAATGGCTCTTGCAGAATACTGCAGCTGCATGCAGGTTCCATTGGCTTCCGCCGCAGGTGTTTAATACAACAAAAGATTTATAAATGGTTGAGAATAAATCTCACATTGATGAGAGGAATGATATTGTATGTGTTTATAAATAATCATGGGACTTCATCTTCATGACTGATATATAAGGATCCAAATATATATTAATATCAGTCTGCATGATGCTCGAGTGTGCAACAGTTGATTATGTTTGCATATTAGTGAATGGTATTGTAACTATTACAACGGTAAATTCTATTTACGTACAATAATACAATTCTGCATCAATAATGTTTAGTCTTGTGTTGTTTATTTTCCTGTATTTGAGCTATCTGCCTTAATGTCATTTCATTTTTCTTGGATTATTTCTTGTAAGTAAACTGTAATACATAAAAAAAAATTTTATTGATCTAATACATAGATTTGCATGCTTATATTTATGTAATGCATCATACCGAGTAGTAAGAAAACAAATTGCAGTGGTACTACGAGAGGTAGCAGACAAGATATTATCTTAGAAATACAAATAAAATAAAATAAAATATTTGACTATGATACTTACGTTTTTAACCCCTCGGAAAAGGAAAAAGAAAAAAAGAAAAAAAAAAGATAGTCAATATCCTTTACATGATAAGTTGAAATGAAACACAATAAGTGGTCCAATGGTAAAGGCGTAGATTGCGACTCCCCAATAAACAACGGGTTTGATGTTGCCGAGCTGGTGAGTTTGCTTGATTGTGGCCACAAGCAGGGTGAAATTCATCATAGCCTCTCTGGGCCTAAAAGAGGTGGATAACCGTGGCTTATCATTTCCCCCATTAAAAAAAAAAGTAAGTTGGCAATGAAGTGATTGGTACTTGATAAGTTAGCATAACAAACTTGCTTTTAAACTTGTGATAGTTAAATATAAATCCATGTATAATAAGTTTAAACCAAACTATAGCTAATAAAAAGTTCTCAAAAAAAATAAAACTATAGCTAATAAAATTATGGTATTAACAAAACAGTGTCTATATATATTAAAGAAACTTGTGATATTTAAAAAAAAAATTGTTATTAACACTCAAAAAATCTCATTCTACATTCTTCATAACTGCATGCAATATTCTTTTTAATTATAGAAAATTTGGAGTGCAAAATAAAAATTTTACAGTGCGAACAATAATTCCCTTAAAAAATTGTATTCTTTTTTTTTTATTTGAGAAGAAAAAAAAATTGTATTCTTAATTAGATATATATTAAGAGAAAACTCAAACAAATTAAATCATGTTAATTAGGTTAGGCTTCCCGTGGAATTTGTTGTGCGAAAAGCCCATGAGGTCCCCATATCTAGTACATGATCAATATGCCCATCATCTGAAATAAATTTAAGATCATTTTAGTGTGATTTGTATTACTTTAGACTCTATTGAATCAAGTTCAAGTAATTTGCCCGGTTAGTTGAGTGCTAGTTTAGTTGGGCTTTTTTTTTTTTTCCAAAAGTTTAGTTGTTTACTTTGAGAATATTTACCCACATATGACTAAGCACTTCATCAATTTGACCAACAAGACTCATTTAATATATCGTGAGAACAAATATTTGAGTAGCCGCCTTTGAATTGGTATAAATAGAACAGTCGAGTATTTTGTAATAGAGTTTGTTTGTACCATACTTGACCAATCCTGAAACTACTGAGCACCGGTCAACGTTATACCGTTAAAGACCTAGAAGAGTTTCCCTCCAACCAGGAGGCCAATCACAGCGCGACACATGTCGACATCAAAAGCCAATCATAGCGCAACATGTGTCAACATCAGAAGCCAATCACAACATGACACGTGTCAATGTCAGAACAAAGCTAGAAACTCTCTTCTATAAAAGGAGATCATTTTCCCACAATATTTCCTAATGTCATTTGTACCAAATCATTCACTAGTACTCACTAAAGAAGAGCTTGAACCTATATACTTGTGTAAACCCTTCACAATTAATGAGAACTCCTCTACTCTGTGGACGTAGCCAATCTGGGTGAACCACGTACATCTTGTGTTTGTTTCCCTGTCCCTATCCATTTACATACTTATCCACACTAGTGACCGGAGCAATCTAGCGAATGTCACAAACTTAACACTTTCTGTTGTACCAAAGTCCTCACTGATTTTGTGCATCAACATTTGGCACCGTCTGTGGGAAACGACACGAAAAGCTATGTCGGTTCTCTCTCAATTTCTCTCTCAATTTTGTGCATCAACTGTTGTACCAAAGTCCTCACAGAAGATGTGGTCTTTGTTGCTGTCTGTCCATCGTGAATCTGCACAACCCAGGAACCCAAAGCTTTTCCAGAGAATCCATCTCCATTCCCACTTCCTCACGGACGACGTCGTGCTCCACTGCAACATGGACGACAGCAACAAAGACCACATCTTCTGCTGGAACTGCCTCAAATCCCGCATCAGCTTCCCCACTGAGTTCCTCTACGCGTTTGACTCGTTTGACTCCAACTCGACCATGAACTCCCCTGTCGAGTCTGTGGTGAGCTCCACCGAAACCAAAGAAGGTAGCAGCAGCAGCGATGAAGTATATGGTGATCCAGGGTGAACCCAACGCTGTCATTCGAAGAAATGAGATGAGGAGGATGTGCCCTTGTCGGAACCCTAATCCTAAGCATCTCCGCCGCCTTCCACAACCTCATCCTCGTCTCCCTCCACCCCTTGCACATCATCGCCGCTGACAACAGCCCCGACGGCAGCAACCTCTTCAAAATCTCTCAAAGACAACTCCTTCTTGGTAATCCAAAGTGCAAGTCCGAGCAGGGTGTGATAGGAGCATATTTATGCGACTGAGTTAGCTTGTTCTCATGCATTTATGTTGTTATTTCTAAGTTAATTATGTATTTTAAGCTATTTTCGTGTGTTTGTAGGTCCATAGGCCTTATACAGCAATAAGGTGCATTTTGGTGCATTTTGGAGCAGTTTTGGGCTTGGAATGGATAGCACATGCATGAAGCAAGGTGGATAGACGAAATGGAAAACTAAAGAGGCTTGGAATGTGTTAAAAAGAAAGAAGAATTAATGTAAAATGACAAAGAGCTCAACAACCAAATAAGAAACATGAGTCAAGATTACCTTATCATCATCCATGTTCCCTCATTGCACTTAATTGCTACACAATTCCTTGTTCCCTCCATCATTTCAAATTTCCTGCATCATTACTTTGAATCATTTCAACACCACTCCATTTTACCCATGCTTTGCATCATTACTTCACTTTCACCCTTGAATCATTTCAACACCACTCCATTTTACCCATGCTTTGCATCATTACTTCACTTTCACCTTTGAATCATTTCAACACCACTCCATTTTACCCATGCTTTGCATCATTATTTCACTTTCACCTTTGAATCATTTCAACACCACTCCATGTCCCCCTCCATTGCCTTGCACTTCCTCTATAAAAGGAAATGTGTGTAACATAAATTGAGTTCATAGTTTGTTAGATCATTCACTCCCATTTCAACACAACCTTCATCCAAACACATCCATTCATCTTCACATCCATTCCTCCATACAAACAAACCTTCAAACACTCACCAACATCTTGTGCCGTAGCAAAGGAAGGGAAGGAAAGTGCTTGGACATGCTTGTTGTCCAACTTGGATCGTTAGAGCGTTTAGGTGTTTTCTTTCTTTTGTTTCTAATGTTTAAATTCATTTCCTTTCGTTTTGTTGTAAATATGAGTGGCTAAACCCCTTTTGGCTAGGGGTGATTTCAAAGCCATGATTATGTGTGCAATATAATTTGATAAATTCCAGTTATGAACTATTGAATCGTGAATGCAATTGGCTTAACTATTTGATTGATAACTTATTTGTATTTGTTAATTAAGGGTCGACACTTAATTGGCATGCATAAATCCGATGCTAGAATATAAGAAAGTTTCACATAATCGTTACAAACTTATATTCATAAGTAGTGGAGGTCGCTTATAAACGATCGCGTTAAGTTTAATTCCTAGCATGAGTGACATGATGTCATAGTTGCAAATGCTTTGTCAATGCTTATGATTTTCATTAAACGTAATGATCTTTGATTGTATCTCTATTATGATGTCATGTAGAGAACTTTTGAAGAATGTTTTGGGTTGTCGAATGATGTAATCCAATCCAATAAAACAAGGAAAATCTGAGGGTTAACTAGTGATGTCACGGTTAATTTGGAGCATTGTCGTTCATAATTCAATGAAGTAGTAACTGGAAATTAAGTATTTGCATACATGTCATGTGTGGAGAAAAAGCCTCTAGCTATCCCATCCATCATCTTATTTCTCAAATTTGTTTTACAATCTGTCTAGTTTTTCATACTTGTTTGTTTGTTTCAACTTTATCCAAAACTCAATCCCCCTTTACTTTAGTGTGTCTAATTAGTTAGAATCTGTTTTAATTTGTGTTTTTAAATGTTTTGATTCAAGTAAAAGTCAATTTTCGCCCAAGGTCATTCCTAGTGTCTAGTTTAAGTTTATTTAGTTGTTTTAAGATGTTTTGAGTATTTTAAGTTTGCTTTGAGTCTTGTGAGTCTTGTTAAGTATTTTTTAAGTTTAGTTTTATGTTTTTGAGTCAGTTTAGAGGTTATTAGCAAGCCCTCCTAATCCCCGGTCCAGAACGATCCCTACTTATACTTATACTACAGTTGTCAAAAGAGGGTTAAATTTGTGTGTTAAGTTAATTTTCGCATCAGGGTGCTCAAGTGTACCTCCATGATCAATGCATGCAAGATCAAACACACGCGTGTAGTCCTTGATGTAACCTATCACTTTCTCGTCGTACTCGAATCTTGGGTTCCATACAAGTGAACCATATCCAAAGACCCATAATACCATGGCTGCTCTTTGTTGTTCTTCATCAGAGGCAGCCCCAAAAAGTTCTTTCAAGGATAATTTCGTGGTCTGACGACCATTTTACAACTTCAGAAGATAAGCAGATCTGGTATCTTTCCCTCAACAAAGACACATGTTATGGATTTCAAACGAAACAAAAGTACAGATTTGGATGGTTTAGCATGAAGATCAAGTTGGTCGGAGGTGACTCCGCCGGCGTAGTCGCAGCTCACCTGCAATATTTTGCCAGTACAATATTTTGCCTTAACAAACTTTGTCAATTTGATCTATTCATTATACAGTCATACTTATATTGTCATTTATTGTCAGGAATTATTGAGCAACTAGATCCACTGATCAACATTGTTGCTGATTAAAAGAACCTAATATGCGAACCCGACAAACAGACCGGAGTCATGTCAAGAATCAACTCATACTGAGTGCACGCTGACATAAGGTACATACTTGCAATGAGGAATACCACGAGCCGAGCCGTCTCGGAGTGAGTATATCCTCTAGCCGAGCAGCCTCGCAACGAGCATCGCCTCCAGCCGAGCAACCGCCTCACCACGAGCATAGCCTCTAGCCGAGCAGCCTCTCAACGAGCATCACCTTCAGCCGAGAACAGTCTCATAACGTGTGATACCTCTAGCCGAGTATTGCTTTATGTTAAGCATTATCTTGTGTTGAGTATTGGTTCAAGACATCTAGTCACTTCGGCCCGTACATGGATTAGATTTGAAGTCTCCAGCCAAAAGACTCTTTTGACTGAATACTTGAGGGACTCATGTTGGTACCATATATTGGGCCTCGTCTTTGGGCCTCATCCCTAAGCCCATGACAAATGTAAAAGGGGAGGGAGCCCTTATTCTATAAAAGGGACTCCCCCTCACCCTCATGAACACACATTCAGTCTCACCTTCACTGAGAGAGCCTCATACTCAATCCTCACACATCCAAACAGAGGGCAATACCCTATCAGCCAAACAAAGAGCAAAAGGGCAAGAGCTGCATCCATAAAGAGCTCCATTGCCGATCTATTGTAATCCATACATACATACATAATCAACATCAGTATGGACGTAGCCCAAATATTGGGGGTGAACCACGATACGTCTTTGTGTTCTTGTGCGTTTGTGTGATTCACGGCCGGATTTACGTTGGTCCAAGATCTTCCGAATTTTGTGCATCAACAGAGTTTTCTTAGCTCGTGTTCTTAGAGGGACTGGAGGGCGTTCTATCGGGGGCGTAGCTCCTTCCAATTGCTCTTAACGAGAAAAAGGTGTAAGTTGTTTTGACAGGAAAAATCTGGATCTTAGTGTCTAGTCTAGCTCGTCTAATCTTCTTTGACATGAACTAAGTTTTCTCCCTTTCAAATGTTTTTTAAAAAAAATGGTAAAATAAAAAGCCCATTCTTTTCAAATTAAAGCACAAAGAATTCTCACCACTTGAGCCATGCATGTCCATTATTTTTTAACTTGTCTTCCTCCTTATCTCTTAGCATGCATTTACGCCATCCCAAAAAAGTTTCCAACCTTGTTTTTTGGTTCTTGTGTTATCCAATTGCAATTTTGATACTTGTAAGTTGTATAATTTGTGATTTATGAGCTTAATCTGTTGACTTATGTTTTTGATAAGTTTACAAAAACTTGATGAACTTGATATATAAAGAAATTGAAGTTTCACCATAAAATCAATTGGCAACATAGGGAGTAGTCTAGCCTCTTATAAGCCCATGCAAGGTCTCTTATTCCATCAATGTGGAACTCATTCTCAACACGCCCCCTCATGTGTAGTGAATTTCAAGCTTAACACGTGGGCAACACAATGAGGTGACGTGGATCATGCGTGGCCGTTTGGTTTCACACATGGGACAACACAACGGGGTGACGTGGAGCGTGCTGGCCATTTGGTTTCACACGCGAGACAAGGTGCTCTAATACCATAAAGAAAGTTAAGGTTCCCAACCTCTTATAAACCCATGCAAGATCTCTTTTCTCATAAGTATGGGACTCATTCTCAACAATCTATATCATGATGAACAAGCCGCATGAAATCAATGGACTGTGAGCCAATGCCTTCTCCATAGACATACAACTGAACCTAGAAAAATGTGGGAAGTAGGACACTCAAAATTCCATGCAACATATTGGTATCTGCAATCAGATGACCGCCATGTGAGTTATGTAAAACAAGGGTAAATAATTTACTAAATTTCAGCAAGCTCTTTTCCACTACTCTTCCTTGTATGATGCATTTGATATTAATATACCCCGTGACAATGAAGAGAGGTTGAAGTTTGAGAGTGAGTTCTATGGAAGGGATGTTATATACTAAACCAAAAACCAATCAAGCAATAAACAAAACATAACGAATTCAGAGTTCCTCCAATATAGGAGTACCTCTCTAACAACGGAAGCTTTATTGATTACCAACAAATACTAGAGAACTCACAAACACAAAGTGTTCTCAAGTATACAAACTTATGCCTCTCAAAAACTCTCACACACAAAACTTTATCCCACGTCCATCTATTTATACTAATAGATGTCCTAGGTTTACACAATGTTCCTAGAATATAGGAAACCAAATCCTATACTAAAACCAAATCCCAAACCAACTAGGAAACACAAATCCAAATATCTTGCGTCCAAGATATCCTAATCCTTTTTAGTTTAGGCATGTTGATTTAATGCCAAATCCAACAATCTCCACCTTGGCATGAAATCCATAACGTGGCATCAAACAACTTTTGTTGCTCCACCATATCGCAAGATCAAACTTGCTTCAACTGCACCAAATCCAAGCAGTTCTCGAACTTAGTTGCATTAACCATCTTTGTCAACATATCAGCTGGATTATCTTTTGTAGCATCCTTTTTTAGACGAATCTCACCTTCAGCTACACTTCTCTTACAAAATGATATCGTACATCAATGTGCTTAGTCCTAGCATGATGTACATCAATGTGCTTTAGCGATCGCCATGTATTCTGCTTATGTGGTTGATAGTGCCACCGTTGGTTGTAAATTGTTCTCCAGCATATATGACCATTTGTCATAGTAAACACATACCCAATCGTCGATCTTCTCTTGTCTAAGTCTCCAGCAAAGTCTGAGTCCACATATCAAATTGAGAACTTATCAATTCCTTCATCACATCTTTCAAAACAAATAACTTTGTCCCTCATTCCATGTAAATACCTTAGTATCCACTTAGCATCATTCCAATGCTCTCTTACAGGATTATGCATGAATCTACTAACAATTCCAGTTGCGGATGCTATATCAGGACGAGTACACACCATAGCATACATTAATCCTCCAACCAAATTAGCATATGGAATAACATCCATCTTCATCTTTTCTTCATCGGTTTTGGGACATTGTTGACTACTCAACTTGAAGTGAGCACCTAATGAAGTTCCTACAGGCTTAGTGTTTTTTGTTACTCCAAACTTTTGTAACAACTTCTCAAGATATTGCTTCTGAGACAAATTTGTCTATCCCTTGTGATCTTCAGTCCCAATATTTTCTTGGCTTCACCGAGATCCTTCATTTCAAGCTCCTTTCTCATTTGCTCCTTTAACTTTTCTATCTTTGAAATATTACTTGAGGCTATAAGCATGTCGTCCACATAGATTAACAAGTACATGAACAAACCATCTTTCAACTTCTTGTGATAAACAGAGTGATCATAGTGACTTCTTGTATAGTCTTGACCTTTCATAAACTTGTCAAATCTTAAATACCACTGCATGGGCGATTGCTTCAAACCATAAAGAGATTTCTAAGCTTACAAACCAATCTTTCTTTGCCCTTCACTAGATACCCATCGGGTTGTCTCATATAAATCTCTTCATCTAAATTACCATGAAGGAATGCAGTCTTCACATCTAGTTGTACCAATTCAAGGTTGAATTGTGCAACTAGGGCAAGCAATATTCAAATGGATGAGTGCTTAACCATAGGAGAAAAAAAATCTTATTGTAATCTATTCCCTCATTCTGAGCATATCCTTTAGCCACTAGCGTAGCTTCAAATCTTACCAAGCTCTTGTCATCCACTCCATCCTCCTTTGCATAAACCCATTTGTAGCCAATTGTTTTCCTTCCTCTAGGCAGCTCCACCATTTCCTAAGTCTTATTCTTGTGAAAGGAGAACATTTGATCGTTCATTGCGTCATGTCATTTACTCTCTTCTTCACTATTTACTGCTTCTTCAAAATTAGTGGGAATTTCAGCCTCAATTACTGGCACTGGATATACCATGCAGGCCATGCAATCTTGATATCTCTTCAAGATTTCCAGTTCAGCTAGAAGCTTGTTAAACTCTTCTAGATGGCCAATCATCTTCGTGCCCTCTTTATACTGGAACCTGTACAACTTGCTCTTGAGATGCAATCGATTCTCTGCACTCTTCTTTATATATTTTGTCTCCAATGCTGCCCACAATTCTTTCGCAAAAGTTATGTTCATTACACCATACTTCTATTGTTTTCCCAAGCATAGCCAAATTGTAGAACATGCACGAGCATTCAATCTTTCCCATTCTTCTTTTTTCATCGAAAACTACATGTCTCCTAACACAACAACCAAACCTTGTTATATCAAGACATCTCGAACCTCACACTGCCACATAGCAAAGTTGTTTGTTCCATCAAATTTCTCAATTTCAAACCTAACACTCTCTGAACCATCGTCTTGGTTCCACTAGTGCCAAACTTTTCTTCAACATCATCACTACTGGTGGAATCACCAATCTTCGTCATTGCTTGATAGTCACAACCCACGTAAAAACCTAAGCTTTTGATACCACTTGTTATAAACTAAATCAAAAACCAATCAAGCAATAAACAAAACACAACGAATTCAGGGTTCCTCTAATATAGGAGTACCTCTCTAACAATAGAAGCTTTATTGATTACCAACAAATACAAGAGAACTCACAAACACAAAGTGTTCTCAAGTATACAAACTTATGCCTCTAAAAAACTCTCACACACAAAACTCTATCCCACATCCATCTATTTATACTAATAGATGTCCTCGGTTTACATAAAGTACCTAGAATATAGGAAACCAAATCCTATACTTAAACCAAATCCCAAACCAACTAGGAAACACAAATCTAATTATCTTGCGTCTAAGATATCCTAATCCTTTTTAGTTTAGGCATGTTGATTTAATGTCAAATCCAACAAGGGAAACTATGAATGCAATAACATGTGAGGGTGTAGAGAAGGATGAGAGGCCTGAGACGTATAAGCAATGGCAAGTTCGATATATGAGGGCTGGTTTACAGCCTTTGGCATTTGACCAAGATTTAGTGAAGATTTTTAAGGATAAGGTGAAGTTATGACACCACAAAGATTTTGTAATTGATCAAGATAGTGAATGGATGCTTCAATAATGGAAGGGCCGAATTGTGTATGCTTTTTCTTGTTAGGTGCCAGCGTATGAATCTTGTAGAATATGCTTGTTTGACTTTTTTGAGAATTGCGATGGAAATGATGATCAACAAACTAGGCAGAAGAGACTTAGCATCCTACTTTTCCAGCCTATGACTCCATGCCCACTTTCTCTCCCTAAATTCCTGAAACTTTTTCTGTCGTCGGCCTCTTGCTCTTGCTTGGGGTTGACGACAGCTCAGTGCCCTTCCTTCCTCGCCCTCCTCCCTCTTCCTCTTTCTTCCACCCTCTGCTTTATCCCTATCTCCCTGATTTTCGCCATCCTTCCTCTTCCCTTATTTCCACCATTTGTTTTCCTCGCTTTCTCCCATCTCTTCCTCTATTTCCTCCCGATTTCACCATCCTCCCATGTTCCTCCGACTCCACCCCTTTTTCCCCTCCTCCAAATCACCATGGTTGGAGTTTTAGATTTTTTTTATGCATTTAGCTTTCACTTATTTCATTTCTAAGCATTTTATGTCTCAAGTTGATCTAAACTTGGTCTTAGTGTTTCTTAAGTTTATCTCAGATATGTTTTCTTTGCCTTGTTCATCTCCAAACATCACTCATCACCGTGAATCTTCTACCATATACCCTTGCTGCTCGTTTCATTGGGTGTCTCCTCCTAGGATCTCCTTTAGAGGAGCACTTTGGTGGTTCATAGCATTTAAAGTGCATTTTGCACTATTTGGTCGAACTATGGGAGCGCTCTCAACGCGAGTAGCTTGCCTACCCCCATTTTCCATTCATCCATTTGTTTCTTTAGCTCTTCTTCTGGGTGGTGCTGATGGATCTGTAGTGGTGGTGTGGCTGTTTTGGTGGAGGTGGCTACTTTACATTTTCATGTCTAGGTTTTTTTATTTGTTCGCTGCTATGGGCTGCTCATTTTGGGCCCTTCTCATTGTAGTTTTCATTTATGGAGTTGGGTTTTTGCTTGGCTATTTTTGGACTCTCTTTTGGATTTGTCCTTACCTTGTAGTAGCTTTCTCTTTCAATGAAATTTACCTTGATTGTCCAAAAAAGAAACCTAGGCAGAGGTACTATTTCATTTCACATTTGAGTATTATGTTTATCTATGTTGTACACTAATATACATGCATGCATATAGTAGTCGGCTTTGTGGCTGAACTACCTGAATACGCCATCTTTGTAATTAGAGTCTCTTTTTTATAATATGAAGTTCATCCTTGTGAGGGTTAAGTTTGAGTTATTCGACTCACTCAACAAGTTAAAAGAAAAAAGCTTATTCACATTTTTCATGTTTTTTCAGGTCATTTGTGGTAATACCTTCTCGAAGAACCTTAACGAAAGAGTGGTGTTTCTTATTAGATATTTACTAAACTATCTTTTTGGCCTTTGATCGACTCATATGATGGCTGAAATCGTATTGGTCATGATAGATGATGGTTGAACTCCTCTCCTACTGGTATGATGTATAGTTATGTACATGCAGTCGGTACTTTGGGTCTTCAAGTTGAAATTTATTCTAGTTTTGGTTTTGTTTTTCATTTGCTTTTGTTGATGCACAAAATCAGCGAGGACTTTGGTACAACATAAAGTGTTAAGTTTGTGACCTTCGCTAGATTGCTCCAGTCACTAGTGTGGATAAGTATGTAAATGGATAGGGATAGGAAGCAAACACAAGATGTACGTGGTTCACCCAGATTGGCTACGTCCACGGAGTAGAGGAGTTCTCATTAATTGTGAAGGGTTTACACAAGTACATAGGTTCAAGATCTTCTTTAGTGAATACTAGTGAATGATTTAGTACAAATGACACTAAGAAATATTGTGGGAGAATGATCTCCTTTTATAGAAGAGAGTTTCTAGCTTTGTTCTGACATTGACACGTGTCATGTTGTGATTGGCTTCTGATGTTGACACGTGTCGCGCTATGATTGGCTTCTGATGTCGACACATGTCACGTTGTGATTGGCCTCCTAGTTGGAGGGAAACTCTTCTGGGTCCTTGACGGTATAACGTTGACTAGTGCTCAGTAGTTTCGGGATTGGTCAAGTATGGTACAAACAGTGCTCCCCTAAGTTCCCGAGTGAGAGAATCTCCTCAGTTGGGGACTTGCAAGATCCAAGCTGCTGAGTAATCACGAAACTTCTAAGTACCGAAGTGTGGTATCGTTTTCACTTGCCTTATCTGTCTCATAGGTAGATGTGGCATCTTCTCTGGAAGTACTTTTCCTCTGTCCAAGGGTGGTATCTTTAACCTATGGAGATGCACAAGGTAATGTATCAATTTCACTTGAAGTTTACTTGTAGTTTCAGGCTTGGTCAAGCGCGATACAGACCATGTAGTAGGAATCCCCCAAGTCGCCGAGCTAGGAGATCCGCCGAAAGAGATAACAGACAAGGTAAGCAATCAGAGCTCCCAACAATCAGTCCCAGATCAGAAGTTTGATTTTAAGTTCCGGCTGATTGTTCTCATTCTCCCTATCTTACAGGCAGCATGAAGGATAAAGAGAAGAAAAAGGATAAGAGATGATATGAGATACTTTTGCTTTTGAAGAAGTAACTTTCCACAAGCTTATTCTTGAACTGGGCTGGAGGGTTTTCTAGTTTCCTCCAGAGTATAAGGTCGACTCAAGAATTTGAGGATCAAAACAAGTCCATCAAATCAAGAGTGCGTTCGAACTTGATGATATGAGATACTTTTGCTGTTGACAAAGTAATAGATGAATCAGCACGTGTTTTGTTGCGCTTGTCTCCACATGCTTCCTTGTATCCTTCTCACTTGCCCTATCTGTTCCTCAGGCAAATGTGGTATATTTTCTGAAAGCATAAGATGTTGAAGATGACTACTCGAGAGCAATGCCAGGTAAGTAATTAGGCAAGGAGTTTCAGGTAGTCAGTTCCTGACTGGAAGCTTGATTCCAAGTGCTGACTGATTGCTCTCTTTCTCCTTGTCTTGCAGGTAAGAACAAGGCCAAAGGAAAAGACAGGGAAAAAGCATGATATGGGATACTCTTACTTTTAACCCTGATGATATGAGATGCTCTGGCTCTGGTGTGGCTTGTTTGCAGAGGTATTATCGGGGAGAAAATAAGCTGAGTATTTCGAGAGACTCTGCTAAGAGTGCCGAAGAAAAGTTGAGCATGTTTTTTTATTTGCAGGTTTGCCTGGCTGTGGAGGATGAAGGTCAACATATATAGGAATTGTCCTAACAGCGAGTAGTAACGTTGTTCCTTTACCCTTCTCGGTTATAGCAATGTAGTCAGGGCTGCAAGATTCACGTGTTTTAACTTTGTCAAAGCACTTTGAAAAAGTGGTCTGTGGTATCTAGAAAGCGAATGTTGCGTGTGAAGATTGCAGATAAGCTTTATCCAAGGAAATCTGGCTCTCGAAGTTTGGAGAGTGGTGCCTCTTCGGTTTTCGAACAAGCAATCCTGTTGGGGACCTGGCTCTCAAGATTCGGAGAACGGTGCCTCTTCGATTTTTGAGAAAGCAATCATGTTGGGAGTCTGGCTTTCGAGATTTGGAGAGCGGTGCCTCTTTGATTTTTGAGAAAGCAATCATGTTGTGAGTCTGGCTCTCGAGAGTCGGATAACGGTGCCAAATAATCCTGTTATAAGTTTCTGATTTAAGACTAGCAAGCTGATGGTGAGAAATAATACCATGATAATGGTAATTGGCTAGTATGGAGAGAAATGTAAGTCTAAGCCTTATTGTTGAGAGAGTGTGAATCTATACTTTGGAATTAAACGCTTGAGTAATAGTTTACATGATTTTAAATTTATTGTTAGTTAATTTTAGGTTGGTATTCTATTTCCTTGCTGAGAAAGAAACACTTTTGGAACTGAAGGGGAACCTTCACACTTTTGGATGAATGTAGGCCCATTATAAGACAATTCTTCAACGTATCGAATATTTTTATTGTTGCTGTTGGAGTTGAGGTAACATAATGTTTTAATTAATTAATTTATAGTTCTATTTTATGTTGGTCACTTTTGACTACTGGAAGCCGCCAGTCAATGTCCAAACAGCATCATATATACAGTTTTTTGCTTTTGTTTATAATTATACATTAGATTACTCCAATACCTAATTGAGAAATTTTTAAAACTTTGATTTTGATATGGATGGTATTATTCACACACTCATATATTTACCTCCAATCATTTAATCTTCTTTAATTTATTTGATCCCATAATTCAAAATTAAAAAAGATGTATAGAAGGTAAAACGAGTGTTTGAATAGCATCATCTTAATTATGATTAGGGAGCTGATTCCGCTTTTGTCTTTATCCATTTGGAACTCTAAGGTCATACTTCTCCGTAGAAGTTAAGAAATCTGTGCTATTGCCCTTTGAGAATTGTAATGGTCATCCTCTTGCACAGTACAATAAATTAGGTTACTGTCCTAAAATATCTCGGGATGTATCTCATTCTCTTCTTTTCACTCACAACGCCTGATGACGGAGCCCGTGATGTGTGAGAAAATAAGAAGAGACGTATTCTCGGGATAGGAAAGCCTTCTTTTTCTGTGAAAATCATGGTTTGTTTTTGAAAAATTAGCGACAAGTCTTATTTCAGTAATATTGATTATTTAGTCAACGACAAAATCATTTGGAATTCATATTGGAAAAATCATAAAAAGAAACGGAAAGACAGGGCGGACAAAATCAGTTGGAATTCATATTGGAAAAATCATAAAAAGATACGGAAAGAAGGGGCGGAGGGGTGGAGTTTAGACTTCATCCCATATCAGAGAAATTCATAAATTTCAGCTAAAATTGATAAATTTCGTCGATATTTCCGACATATCGGTTAAATATCGAAGAAATTTTTATATTTCGTCTAAATCAATGTTTGACATTCCTTAAAGTTTCAGTTTAAATTTTATGCTTTGAGCAAATTTCTTCATTTCTATTGATGACAAACGATATCTGTATATCCATCGATATTTGCACAAGTTTGCATATCGATATTTCCACCACTATCGGTATTATAAACATTGGTTAGAACCGAAGTTTTCAAATACAACCCAGTCACCCACGTGTATATTCAGATACATATATGATGGTGATCTTTCACTTTGACAAATGACAATAATAGTTAACCAAAACCCAGTCATAATTAACCAAACCAATCAATAATTTAAGGCCAAAATGTTTACGTACGTAGTATTAGTCAAATGGAATTGTCTTTGTCGCATGCACGCGTGGAAGAATATTCGTCGGTGTATCTTATAAAAACAAAAGAAAGTCAAAAGATGCAAATTACATGTGATGTTTTATTTTTAATACCTAATATATAGTTTAATTTAGGAGATAAGCATCAGTAGGGATTAAGTAGTTATCATAGCTTCTTAGATTTCAACCGTTGTGTGACTTGTGTCTCATTAATACTGATGAACGTATTGTGTACTAGATTGTTAGTGACTATTTATTATTGTTTTTCACATATTATAATCCACTATTTTTCATTTATCAACTGAAGTTGAATATACGTCGTTAGCCCAAATAGCACGCTTGAATAATCATTAATATAACAATCTTTACAATTTCAAGCACATATAATGTCAACAATAAAACTACCATTCTAATTTTTGATTGTATAACAAATCATAATCATGTGGTGAAGTCGGTTAACATTCATGGTCCAAATAAAATTTTCTCCCATTTTTCTGTCAAACGTTAAGTGTACAAGTGTCATTTTCCTTAGTTGCATCAACCAATCATGAAGCTCCATAAGTGCATGAATTTTTTTTACAAATAAATTATTTTAGAACTAAAATAGAGAAAAATCAAAATATCACAAAGTTCCTACTCTCGGACGCGCCACTGTCATCCCGCGTACCACTTCCCCACCCCATTGCCTTTGCCCTA
Source organism: Malus domestica (assembly GCF_042453785.1). NCBI lineage: Eukaryota > Viridiplantae > Streptophyta > Magnoliopsida > Rosales > Rosaceae > Malus > Malus domestica. The sequence continues at coordinate 7,948,205 of NC_091671.1, read as the reverse complement.
TACATTCCCCACCTCTTAATCTCCAGTGACATGAACCCTGACTGGCCCTCCTAATTAAAACCTTAATTTTCCCCCATTCAATTTTGATCCTTTAAACAAATGGCTATTGGAGTGCATCACCCAAGCTACCCATGGCGTGATTAGAGGACAATGACTTGAATAGCTTAGGATGTCTTGTGCACCAAGGTAATCAATCTTTTGTTTTATGCAACGATATATTTATACTCTGGTAGGTTTGCGTTCTACCACATAACATATTATTGATAATTAATTATCAAACTCATCATACACTAGAAAAAAAGGATAGAATTAGGCTTATTATATTTATACCCCACATATTATTGAATAAACCTCACATACTTAATACACCCTACATTTACTTTTTCAATTAAAATTTATCTTAATACACCCCATTTACTTCTCCATATTACCCTCCCACCCCCATTCTCAACATACACCTTACATTTTCTATATACACCCCACATTCTTCACATCTTATAGTACTCAGTCACAATCAAGATTGGAGGAAGATGAGGCTGCTAAGACTCTATTGAAGGTGGCAGACGAGGTAATACGTTGAGGTTTAATGACAAAAATTCGAAGGTAAAAGCAGCAAGGAAAGGAGAACAATCAGAGGGTCTCTTGTAATGTGAATGGCACTAGAACTTTGCCCAGATTGGCAAAAACATAGCTGGCATTTTTAGATGGATGAAAAGAAAAAAACGTATTTATTTACTGGTGTTGAATTGCAAAACAGAGATTGTGTTTACCCATTTTATTACTATTATCATTTCTGTAAATTGGGGTTATGCCATGAGACAACATACATAAGGAAATATCGTTAATTTCTTCGCACTCCATTCAAGTTCTAATCTCACAGTTTCATCATTTTCCTTGCATTTGTTGGGAAGACAAAAAAAGTGGATAAATAATACGCTAAAAGTGATTTGGGGTTTATTAATAAATTTTTTATTATTTTTTTAAAACCTAATAAGGTCAAAATTGGTATTGCATAGTATAGTGTATATGTCATTTAATATCAAATTTGAATGTGGTGTGTATTCAACAGTAAGTGGGGTGCTAATAAAAAAAAGTTGTGGATGCAAATTTCTTCCTCCTCGATCTTGGATGATTTTGCACCTACAAAACAATTAACACCTTAGGTTAAGGCCAAGAGCCTCACGCGCCCACGATGAATGGGGGGGGCTTTGGCCGAAGAACCTCCGATGCTAAAGTTAGAATTTAGAGAGAAAGAGTGTTTAGAGAATTTTGGAATTTTTGCCAAAGTGTTGGAATTAGCTTTTTGGTGAGAATGGGAGTATATTTATAGGGATAGGAGGTGGCTATGGTTTTTAGGTTTAATTTAGGTTTAATTAGCCAATTTATTTGGCTATTAAACATAAGATGAATGTTTTGGTGGTTTTTGAATTTATTGGGTAATAAAAATGAAGAAATAGTGAAAAAGGTAGAAAAAAGTGAAGGATTAGGTTTTGAAATGGGGATAGCCGGCCATGTGGTGTTTTAGGGTTGAATTGGATGTATTTTGTAGTTATTTGGATATAATGGATGGTTTAATTGACAATTAATGGGTTAATTAGGCAATAAACCCATTAATTAGCCAATTAACATAATTTAAAAGGAATGTGTTTGGGAATTACCTTGTAGAAAGGATTTGATGAGATGGACTTTGAATTGTTACCTATTTTGGGCACTTCTGTCTTGGTTGAAAGAGGGTTGCCCGCTGCTTGCGCGTAGGAACCTCGTTGTACTGAAAGGGTATTTTTGTCATTTTTGTCCAAAAATCCACGTGTCGCCCTGTGAATATTTTTGGCTCCACAAATGCCCCCACACCTGTTGGGCTACTCGCAGAAAAGGGCAGCAGGTGTAGAGATCTTCTTGCTTTAGGAAACTTAGGACTGCTTCCTATTTTGATGTAGATTCTCTCTTTAATAGGAAATTAGATCCTTCTAGGAAAGGGAAATAAATTTCTCTCAAAGCCTATTTAAATCCACCTTAAGTGGGTTATTAAATCAACTTTGGAGAGCGATTTATTCTACCCTACAAGAGAGAGATAGCTTAGAGGATATTTGTTCCCCCTCCTCTAGCAATCTTCTACATCTTGCCCGTGCAAAGGACCGTCTTTCGTTGATTTCTTCGTCTTCTTCGTGGATAGTGCTACCGCGGGGTAGCCGTCGGGGTGGTGCGGCACGTCGGCTGGCATAGGCCAGGAGTCGACTCGGCATGGGCCGATGAGGTATTGTGGCAGGGACCACTGCTTTAAGCTGCTCGACTTGGCTAGAACCAAGCGCAGCTTGTGTGGCTGGGACCTCGGATTGTGGCACTGGGGCGCAGTGTTAGGCAAGTCACATGGCTCATGTCTTTTTAGGCTTTTGGACATGACTCGAGCTAGGCTGGTGATTGAGAGAAATGAAGAGGTTGCGAACCTCATGAACTGCTGGAATGTTGGGTTGAACTTCCCTGCTAGGTACCATGAATGACGTTGGCTACTTTAACTTTTTTCGTCAGGAGAAACATGGGATGTTCCCAAAAGATGAGGGGAATAGGATCAAAACGGATGCACTGGCTCGTCCAATCACTGTTGTGGATCCTGCTGCAAGTGAATGTGGGAAAATGGATCTTCTCTGCTTGCTCAAGAGATGCCGGCTGAGAAAAAACCAAAGACTTCTTTCGCTGCTCATGAGGGTCCGCTTGCTACCAAGAGGTATGTGATTGACATGACTTCTTCCAATGGGAAGAAATGTAAGGCTGCTAGATCTGAGCATGTGGCGTCTTCCATGTTGAGAATGGCTAGTACAATTGTGGATAAGATTACTCAGCGTTAGGTTTTATCATGCCCCCAGTGCCGAAGTTTGTACCAGGACGTTCTTTGGAAGCCAAGTTCGGTTCACCTTTGTAGAGACTTGCTATTATGAAGAGTGGTAAGGTGGACTCTGCTGCTAAAGTGGCGCTAAAGCCTGCTCCCTTTGCTACTGAGATTGATTCGCCTCAGATTCAAGATCTTAAGCTTGCAATTTCTGAGCTTCGTTTCGCTACTTATGCTAAGAAGAGAGTGGATGAGCTGCAGCGCGCCCGTGTTAGTCTGCTTAAGAAGAATGAGCAACTGAATGGTGAGAAGGATGGGCTTGAGGTTTTAAGACCTTCTCTATTTCTCCGGAAGACTTGCTTGCTTTTACTTTTAAGGCTTCCATTGGTGAAGTAGTTGGAGAAGTTAGTGCCCAGACTGGGGCAGCCAGGGGTGAAGCGTCGGATGATGCCGCTGCTAAGAGCATTACGGCCGTTGAAGGTGTGGCAACCGAGTAGTCGTGGGATGTCCAAGCTGCTGTAGTGTAGTATTTTAGGTAGCCTTTAGGATTTTCTTTGTTTTTCCTTGTAGCTTTTGTTTTGCTTGAACTCCTTCGGCCTTTGCTAGTTGTTTATAAACATGTTTTCCTTCGTTTTTCTTCATCTTCACTTCTTTTGTTCATACCCTAACCTTTAGACTTGATAGACCAGTGGCAGGCATGCTACTTTTTTATAAGCAGACAAACTCGCGTAGCCTATGCAGCCGTAGGTGTTGGTGTAGAACTTTGCAAAGTTGTTAGCCATAGGGTTGGCAGCCGGATGCCTTACTTACAGAAGCAGACAAGTCCGCGTAACCACTAGGCTGTTAACCTTGACTTTCTTCAATTCCGTAGGTTGCATAGCAAGTATCACAACACTTTAGGACTTGGTGTAGGTTGTTCCGCGCTTGGCAGAGGTGAAGCTTATCGACTACGTAGCATGTCGGCAGTGAATAAAACTTCGTATATGCGCGCTAGCTTGTTTAACCTTTCACAAGAATGTGCGGTTGTATAAGTCTAGTGTGGCTTCACTGCTCGAAGGGCAAGCCGTAGGCAATCTTCCGGAATCCGTAGGCTACCTTAGTGCACTATGTAGCAGCTTTAGGATTCCAGGGCAGCCGTCCATCGGATGTACTGCGTAATGTGCCATCTCCGTCTCTAGGGCCCGGTTCCCCACGGATTAGGCCAAGAGACCCAAAATCCTTCAGTTAGCTAAGCCTTGAAAAAGACCATTGCGGCTACTTCTAGGAATCCCGGCGCAAGCCATCGTGCATCTAGTTATACTAGGGCAGCCAGGCTTATCCACGTCTGGATATTCGGAGTGTAAAGTTTATCCTCCCGTCTTGGAGAGCTGACCCATATGGGTGTTGGAGAATTGGTTTACCCTATCGCACTGGAGAGCATGGTTGGTCCCTCGGGGGGTGTAATTCCTGCGATGAGTCCCTAAGAAGGGCGCAGTCTTCTTTTGAAGTGCATGAGTGATTAGTTGTTGTAAGCATGCAACCAAGCCAAGTTGTGATTACTTCTAAATTCCTCATTGAAAAACGAGTGAAACGAACGAGAACTTTAGCTGTAAGGTAGGAACTGCATAACAACTGGATAGTCCTCAGCTTGTGAGGTGGTGCCCGTCGAGCTTATTGAGTCTTCGGGTTTTGATGTAGCGGGAGGTCACACATGGTACTTCTTCAGATTGTAGGCCATCCATTTCTTTTCAATATTTTTGCCGCTTCATGGTGGTGAGGGTGTAATTACTCTTGCCCCATACTCTGCTGATCTTGTACGGACCTTCCCATATGGGATCCATCTTTTTGGAGCCTTCTCTGCCGGCAGTGATGAAGGCTTTTCTGCGTCGTCGACATGCAAATGCCAGAAGTATCCATCGGGTGGAGTAGGCGCAGCTAGAGTGTGCTCGGCTACTTCTGAGGCATCGTTGGGCCGCTCTGTTGCGTCACCTAGGCTCGGCGTGAAGACGCAGTAGGGAGCTGTGGAGATGAGGCCATGTCATACGCAACAGGAGATGCTCAACTGCCGGTACTGGGCCACTCTAGAGTTGAATCGTTGAGCAAGGGTCGGCTAGGGCCGTGTGATGCGCAGCAAGAAATGGTACTCAACTGCCGGTACATGTTGCTCCTATGTAGAATCTTTTAGGGTGACGAGGACAAAACTTGCTTTCGAGTGTGTCCTTCCAGTGTTGCGTTCGTCAGAAAACTTTACATCCGTCAGGGTCTACGCCTTTATCGTCGCGCGTCTGGATTGGGCAGAATAGTACGTCATTAGGATGATTGCATGCGTTTGAAAGTAAAACTTGTGCTTCTGGGTTGCAACAACTATCGCTAAAGTTAGCTTTTGAATTTTTAATAACATCGAGGAGAGCTTTTGAACTGTAGAATACAGGTAGTCGGGCCCCCATCTCTTCTCGCATGATGGTAGAGCTTATTGCTACTTTAGATACCGTCAAACATGTGAATAAGTCCTCCGCTGCTTCTAGGGAGGTGATGTCGGGTACTTCTTCAAGTCCTTGAATGTGCATTGGCGAGCCTCATCCTAAAGTGCATACTTATCTGCCAAAGCAAAAAAGTCTACCAGAGTTAGATCTTCTTTCATGATCAATTTTCCGAATAACGGGTGGTCTGCTGGAAGTCCTTTTTGGAAGGCTGCTCTAGCTATCGAGTCGTTGCATCCGACTATTTTTGCCTTCTCTACTTTGAACCTCCTCACATAGTCGCGAAGTGACTCTTTTGGGTTCTTCTTGACGTTGAACAAATGATCAGATTTCTTTTTGATCGAGCGATAGGATGAATATTCTTTGGTGAAAACCAAAGAAAGTTCGTAGAAATTTCGGATGGATTGTGGCGGCAGGGTGTAGAACCAATCTTGCGCCTCGCCTTGTAGAGTGGTGGCGAATATCTTGCACATAAGCTCATCGTTGTTTCGATAAAGGATTATTGCGCTTCGTTAGCGCTTTAAGTGTCTCTCCGGGTCTTCATCCCCTTTGAAAGATGTGAAATGTGGCATGCTGAACTCTCGTGGAGGCTCTGCCTGCTCGATCTCGTCCGTGAAGGGTGACCTGCTTATGTTGGTCATGTTCCGTCGTAGTGCCTCATCGATGACCTCGTTGCGTTGGAAATCATGCAATCGCTTGGTCAAGAGTCTCTCTACTTCTTCCTAAATTTGCTTTTGTTGGGGTAGCGGAGCTCTCGGCTGCCCCCAGTCATGACTTGCTGGTCTAGGTTGCTCTTCCATGTGTTTGGCTCGTCTATGTCGCGGATGCAGTGCATGTGGTGCGTTCCTAGTAGGCGAGCGAGTTCTTCGCAGGCTGCTGGTTGAACTTGAGCTGGATTGAGTGACTGCTTCTCTCCGTCCGTCGTGCTGCCTACTCTGATGTGAGGTGGATGACGCTCATTGTGGGCTTAGCTGCGAATAAACACTTTGCCCGGAAGGTTGTTCATGTTGACTATCGGAGTATGACCCCAACCGTGAATGTATGCTCCTCAATGGGCCTAGTCGAGAGTGCATGCTCCTTCGTGCTCTAAGACGGGAATGTACACTGCCCAAACATTCGGCTCGTGGCTGGTCGAGTGGCTGCTTCCCGGGATGCTGCTGGAAATGTCCGTCTGCACGTTGGATCCCGATGCGTTGCAAAAGTTGATTCACCAAGGTTGTCTGTTGTGCAAGGGCGCTCGTCAACTCTATGACTTGTCGAGACAAGTGTTGTTCGCCATTTGGATTGGAAAAGCTTGGAAGGAATGCGACTCCTTGGGCAGTGGAAGAGTGGTAGACTCCGGGCGCGAGATTTGAGTTGGGAAATGTCAAATCCGCTAAAAAATATGGTGAGAATGCTCCCGGCTCGATAGTAGGTCCAGATGGTTGAGATAGTCTTGGGCTGACTTGGGCTGCTTGGAAAGCCACGGGAGCAGTCTGGGCCTTGAGAGTGGGCTGCTCGTCGGGAGTAGGCTGGGTCACGAGAGCAGACTGCTTGGCAGGAGTAGGTTGGGCCGTGAGAGTGGGCTACTCGACGGAAGCAGGCTGGACCACGGGAGTGGGCTGCTCGTCGGGAGCAGGCTGGGCCACGAGAGCAGGCTGCTTGGTAGGAGCAGGCTGGGCCACGGGAGTGGGCTGCTCGACGGAAGCAGGTTGGGCCACGGGAGTGGGCTGCTCGATGGAAGCAAGCTGGGTCACGAGAGCAGGCTGCTTGGCAGGAGCAGGTTGGGCCTTGAGAGTGGGCTGCTCGACGGAAGCAAGCTGGACCACGGGAGTGGGCTGCTCGTCGGGAGCAAGCTGGGTCATGAGAACAGGCTGCTTGGCAGGAGCAGGCTAGGCCGCGAGAGCAGGTTGCTTGGCGGGAGCAGGCTGGGCCATGGGAGTGGGCTGCTCGACGGAAGCAGGCTGGACCACGGAAGTGGGCTGCTTGTCGGGAGCAGGCTGGACCACGGGAGTGGGCTGCTCGTCGGGAGCAGGTTGAGTCATGAGAACAGGCTGCTTGGCAGGAGCAGGCTGGGCCGCGAGAGCAGGTTGCTTGGCGGGAGCAGGCTGGGCCATGGGAGTGGGCTGCTCGACAGAAGCAGGCTGGACCACGGAAGTGGGCTGCTTGTCGGGAGCAGGCTGGACCACGGGAGTGGGCTGCTCGTCGGGAGCAGGCTGAGTCACGAGAGCAGGCTGGGCCACGGGAGTGGGCTGCTCGACGGAAGCAGGCTGCTCAATGCGCGGTGCATGTGAATGCGAGGCTTGGGCTTGGGTCCACGTAAACTTGGATGACACGGCTTGGGTCGTGGTCTTGGTACCGTGAGCCTTGGATGGCACGGCTCGGGCCGTGGTGAAAGCTCCATGGACCTCGCCACGAATGGCTACCGAAGTAGCCACCGCGATGGTTCACATGGTGGCCGTGGTGAAAGCTCCATGGACCTCGCCACGAATGGCTACCGAAGTAGCCACCACGGTGGTTCCCATGGTGGCCGTGGTGAAGGCACCATGGACATCGCCGTGGGTGGCTACCGAGGTAGCCACCGCGGTGGTTCCCATGGTGGAAACTTGTGGTGGTGATGCCGCTCCCCTTATTGTCGCATTTTGCCTAACGGATCTCCGCAATCCCATTTCTTGTATATTAGAATTTTCACTTATGGAATTTTCTAAATTTCTAGCCATTATATTTTGCTTATACGTTTTATCAAAGAACCTTTGCAAGTAAAAAATTCTAATAATAAGAACGTATGAAAAATATTCAAATGGACTAGAAAATAAAGAAAAAACCTTTTTGTGCGAGAGTCTTCTACGAGTATGGATTTCAACTCTCAATGAAAGCACCAATTTGTGGATGCAAATTTCTTCCTCCTCGATCTTGGATGATTTTGCACCTACAAAACAATTAACACCTTAGGTTAAGGCCAAGAGCCTCACGCGCCCACGATGAATGGGGGGGCTTTGGCCGAAGAACCTCCGATGCCAAAGTTAGAATTTAGAGAGAAAGAGTGTTTAGAGAATTTTGGAATTTTTGCCAAAGTGTTGGAATTAGCTTTTTGGTGAGAATGGGAGTATATTTATAGGGATAGGAGGTGGCTAGGGTTTTTAGGTTTAATTTAGGTTTAATTAGCCAATTTATTTGGCTATTAAACATAAGATGAATGTTTTGGTGGTTTTTGAATTTATTGGGTAATAAAAAGGAAGAAATAGTGAAAAAGGTAGAAAAAGTGATGGATTAGGTTTTGAAATGGGGATAGCCGGCCATGTGGTGTTTTAGGGTTGAATTGGATGTATTTTGTAGTTATTTGGATATAATGGATGGTTTAATTGACAATTAATGGGTTAATTAGGCAATAAACCCATTAATTAGCCAATTAACATAATTTAAAAGGAATGTGTTTGGGAATTACCTTGTAGAAAGGATTTGATGAGATGGACTTTGAATTGTTACCTATTTTGGGCACTTCTGTCTTGGTTGAAAGAGGGTTGCCCGCTGCTTGCGCGTAGGAACCTCGTTGTACTGCAAGGGTATTTTTGACATTTTTGTCCAAAAATCCACGTGTCGCCCTGTGAATATTTTTGGCTCCACAAAAGCCTAGTATTATCTATACACCTATTTTTACTTCTCATATGTCTATTTCAATTTTTTACTTTTATTTAGATCAAATGAATTGAAGAATATCAATTATTAAAATGTAATAACGATGCATTACAGATAAGATGTGTGTGTGAATATCACTCCCAAAAAAATGAAAAGTATGACTACACATCGTTAGTGACACCGAGATTGACTATGTTAGTTTTTTAAGGTTGAACAAACAACTACAATGGGAACCCAAGAAAATTGTAACTTGACCATCACGAATGGACTTTTTTTTCCCTTTTTTATAAAAGGAACCAGCAAGCAGTTTTGCTACGACAGTCCATCATTTCAAAAGTTAAGGAGACTCACATTTCAGTCTATCCTGATCACTATCATGTTATTTACCAGAGTCCGGAATTAAACCTAAAACCACATAAGGATTGAGGAACTTTGTCGGTTTGCAGTTGTGATCCACATCCTTCTATCTCTCTCTCGCTAAAACCCTAATGTCCAAATCTGATTGGCTACATGTTATCATCTTTTATGTATATTCTTCTGTGCATCATTTTTAAAAGGGGTGGCTGACTTGTCCTGCTTTTTAACCCCCTTCCCAGAAGGTTCGTCGGTCTCCAGCTCCTATTTTCTCTTAAATAAGGCACGCATATTCTTCTCTGTATATATATGTATGTACACACACAGAGTTCCAGAGTCCAGTCAATGTATCTGATCTCCTTACGAGTTTTCACGGGTGTAAGATACTCTGCTATCTTTCTTAGTTATTCCAGAAGTTTCAGCCGCTTTTATTTATTCAATTATTGTGTGTTCAATTCAATTTATTTTCCTGTTCATAACCTGTTCGCTGGTTTGTGCAAAGTCTGAATCTTGCTATCTGTTTCTGGGTATTTTCTCAATTGCCCAATTGGGTCGAGTTCTTCATAACCGAGATTCCATTTTTCATTTCACTTTCAATTCTCCATAGAATCAGTTCCAAAATCTCACATCCCAGTTGGGTTTCTTGAAAATTTGAAAAATCTGATTTGGGATTGTTGAAAAGTTGAAACTTTATGGATACCCTTCTTGAAAGATATGATGTTTCCATGGAAAGATTCAATTTTGGGTCAGTCTATCCTCATCAAAATCTTGTAAATGGGTTCAAAGTGAATCATGAATCCACCAATTCAATTTTCCCTCCAACAAACTTGGATCATAATTCTAGTGATTCAAGCCCTTATTCGAGCGCTGGTTCAGATGGAGATTCTATTGACCCTAATGATTTCAATCATCCGATGCTCAAGTACATAAGCGATATTCTTCTGGAAGAAGATTTGGAGGGTAAACCTTGCATGATGCAGGACTGTTTGGCCCTCCAAGCTGCTGAGAAGTCTTTCTTTGATGTCCTTAATCCGAAGGGTCCCCCTTCGCCAAACCAACCCCCTTTGTCCCATAGCCTTGAGAATTCGGATGATGATTCCACCCCGAGTTTTCATAGCGGTGATGGCTCCTCTATTGCTGCTAAGACAGAATGGGGTTTTGATTCTTCAGAAACCTCCCATTTCCAATCTTCTCTTGTTGAGTCTCAATCGGATAACCTTTTGGTTTCGGATTTGCTTTCTGAGCCGCAAAGTTCTGAGCATTTCGGAGGTGTAGGGGAAGCAAGCAAGTTCCTCCCAAATGGAAGTTTTGGAACTTTTAACCAGGAGAGGCACCACTTGATGCATCCAGGTCCTGATCTGTGGCCTCCGGGGACTCGCACACTGGTGAGGAGGCCGGAGAATGATGGGTACAACTCAACAAATATATTGAAGGGAAAAAAGAATCATCAAAGGGAGGATGTTGATTATCCAGAAGAAGGGAGGAGCAGCAAGCTGCCAGTTGCTTTTGCTGATGACTCTGAGCCGCCGCAAGAAATGTTTGATGAAGTGTTGCTCTGTCATGGGCATCATCGTCTGGGTAACAAGCAGTCAAAAGGGGCTAAAACAACGCGTTCAAAGAAACAGAATAACAACACGGAAATAGTTGATTTGAGAACATTGCTAACCCAATGTGCACAAGCTGTGGCAAACTATGACCAACGAACTGCAAGTGAACTACTCCAGAAGATACGGCACCACTCTTCCCCCTGTGGTGATGCAAACCAGAGATTAGCTCATTACTTTGCTGATGGCCTAGAGGCACGCTTGGCTGGCGCCACAACCCCAACGTACTCTTTTCTTGTTGGTACACAAACATCAACTGCTGAAATATTAAAAGGTTATCAGGTGTTTATTTCTTCATCCCCTTTCAAACTCATGTCAAATTTCATGGCCAACAGAACGATTATGAAACTCTCAGAAAACGCAACAAGGCTTCACATTATTGACTTTGGTATTTCGTATGGTTTCCAATGGCCCTGCTTTATCCAACATCTCTCGGAGAGAACTGGTGGACCGCCTAAGCTTCGTATCACAGCAATTGAGCTTCCCCAACCAGGTTTTCGACCTACAGAAAGAGTTGAAGAGACTGCGCGTCGGTTGAAAAAATATGCTGAGAGATTTAATGTTCCATTTGAGTGCAATGTCATTGCTCAGAAATGGGAGACAATCAAATTTGAGGATCTTAAAATTGACAGAAGTGAGCTGACTGTGGTCAATTGTATGTGCCGTTTAAAGCATATACCTGATGAGACGGTGATGGCAAGCAGTCCAAGAGATATTGTGCTGAAGTTAATCAAGAAAATTAATCCAGACGTTTTCATTCATGGGGTTGTCAATGGGACATACAATGCACCCTTCTTTGCCACACGGTTCAGAGAGGCACTTTACCACTACTCTGCATTCTTTGATATCTTTGAGGCCACTGTTCCCCGCGAAGATGAAATGCGTCAGTTGTTTGAAAAAGCAATTCACGGTAGAGACATAGTGAATGTTGTAGCTTGTGAGGGACTGGAAAGAGTTGAAAGGCCTGAGACATACAAGCAGTGGCAGGTTCGGACCGTGAGGGCTGGGTTCAAGCAGCTCCCACTAGACCAAGCTCTTTTGAAGCGAGTGAAGAAAATGTTGAAGTCTTATCATGATGATTTTAGGATTGACGAAGACGGGAACTGGATGTTGCAGTCATGGAGAGGAAGAACTATCTTGGCTCTTTCAATTTGGGTGCCGGCCTAGGCAACTATTACAATCTTTATTCTCTTTGTTGTTGAATTTTTTGTGTAATATTCCATCCAGGGACAAGGGTGTGCATACTGCTTTGTTCTTGGTTTTATGAGTTTATTGTTTATTTTTCATTTATTCATTGCTGCCTATGGGAGCTTGATCTTGGATATGTAATATTTTGAACCTGTTCTTGATAAATACACTCTTTTGCCAACATATGGTTGTTAAACGCTTAACTCTTCTTATGACTTGAAATTCTTAGGACATTTTAGTGTTTACGATTGGATTGGATTGGATTGGATAACTCACTACACCTAAGGTACGTTGAAGTAAGAAATACAAGTGTACTTTTCCATTTTGTCTAAGTTGAGGGAATTCGGTAGATTAGTCACTAAGGAAATTCATTCCTTTCAATTCCCATAAATTGGTAGGATTGGATTTGGGGATATGCTCTTTTTAGAACTAATCTCTCTTTTGCCTTCAGCTTGGACTCTTGAATCTACAGTGTTATCCAATCTAATCTAATCATAACGCCAAATGTGGGAATGCCTAAAAACAGTGAATCAAATTAGGGGTGGGCAAACGAGTACAGGAACCGTGGGTCAGGGAGGGTAATTAAGGTTCGGGGAAGGTACGGGCCAGTTCCTATTTTGTAAAAACAGAAACAGGGAGGGATGAGCCTTTGAAATTTTTGGTTCAGGCCAGTCCTGAAGTATAGGAACCGTGGGTACCTGGACCGGCCCGTTTGTAGTTAGAATGGACGGATGAGATTGAAGAGATCATCTCTCCATCTAATCTAAATCGTTGGTTTTAAGTTTGCTTGTCCTCAAACTTATCGAATTCAACTGTCACTCTCACTCTGTCGATCGAGTCTCTCTCGCCGTCTCCAGTGCGTCGTCCTCTTCCCTCCACCACCTCGATAGCACGATCGCCCAGGCGACCACCATCTTCTTGATTTGTCACTTCTCTCTCAACGTCTCGATTTGACTTCCTAAGGACCCAGACTTACATAACCCAGCCACCCTACCACTCATCTTCTCGATTTGTCACCTCTCATTCGTCGTCTCGAGTGCGTCGTCCCCTCCCCTTATTGAGGATGATGGGATTAAGATCCTGCAAGTTTACTCCAAGGAGATCAGCAAGCACATGCTCGACACCATCAAGTCCAGGAATGTCGTTGCTTTCGCTGCTCAAAACGGTGCCACGGAGTCCGAGACTGCGAGCTCTGCAGTTGAATCTACTGCTGCTGAGGATGCTAAGGCAGAAGAGTATTGATCTCTCAATGTGTGTTAGGTCACTCTTAGCTTCGTATTAGGGCTTTCATATCAAGATTTGTTAGTATTTATTAAGGATTTCTTGTGATGCCTATATACCTAATGATCTGCTAAATATTTAAACTTTGTTAATTTCACTATGCGCTTCAATTTTCTGTGGATTATATCATCTGGGTTTCTGTTGTGAGTATTGATCTACTGAGTCTTGATCTGCTTTGTTCGGAGATGTTTATGCTCAAGATTTATATGGAAATAGGTTTTGGAATTGGAATTTTTTCAAAATCTTTCCTCTTGCATTATCTGGGTTTCCTATTGCATAATCTATGCAATTTGTGTAAATTCCAGTTTTTTTATATTTTTCAAAAAAATAAAAAAAACCAAGGACCCATGGACCCGACCTGAACCGGTCTGTTTCAACCGAGCCGGGTAAAGTCCAGTTCCTATATAAGAAAATGTAATCCTTGACTCGGCCCGACCCGTCTCCTTTGCACCTGGGTCCGGTCCTGTCCCTTCAAATTTGGGCCTAGCCTGACCCGTGCCCACCCCTAAATCAAATACAAATTATTACTTCAGAAAGAAAAAGAACTCTGCAGTCAAAGTGTCAAACTTCTATAAAGCTTGATAATCAATGATTAAAAAAGCCAAAATCTATGGCAGCAATGAAGAAAATTGCAACTTAAACAGAAAAAAAAAACCTAAAAATTGTTATACTAGTTGTTGGTGAATTCATATGGTCATAGAACGATATTATTCGTTATAGGCTTACCATTCCTTCACAGTTTTGTTTTTGGGTTTCGGCACGAGAACTTCTCAGGAGGGTCACCTATTCTAGGATTGCTCTCGCCCAAACTAACTTAACTTCGGAGTTCTTATGGGATCCGAAGCCAGTGAGTTCCCAAAACGCGTCTTGCAAATGGGAGGTGAGCATGTACATATAAGGCATAGAGGATCCTCTCCCCTAGACGATGTGGGATCTCACAATCCACCCCCTTAGGGGCCCGATGTCCTCCTCGGCACACCCACACCGAATGACAGAGTGGCTCTTGCAAGACGCGTTTTGGGAATTCACTGGCTCCGAATCCCATAAGAACTTCGAAGTTAAGTGAGTTTGGGCGAGAGCAATCCTAGGATGGATGACCCCCCGATTTTGTTTCTGGGTTTCAGCACGAGAACTTCCCGGGGGGTCACCCATCATAGGACTGCTCTCGCCCAAAGTCACTTAACTTCTGAGTTAGTATGGGATCCAGAACTAGTGAGTTCCCAAAACGTGTCTTGCAAATGGGAGGTGAGCATGTACATATAAGGCATATAGGATCCTATCCCCTAGGTGATGTGGAATCTCACAATCCACCCCCTTAAAGGCTCGATGTCCTCCTCGGCACACCCGCACCGAACAGCAGAGTGGCTTTGATACCAAATTGTCACATCCCAGCTCAGCTCCGCCGTAGCACGATATTGTCCGCTCTAGGCTTACCATTCCCTCACGATTTTGTTTTTGGGTTTCAGCACGAGAACTTCCCAGAGAGGTCACCCATCCTAGAACTGCTCTCACCCAAACTCACTTAACTTTAGAGTTCTTGTGGAATCCAGAGCCAGTGAGTTCCCAAAAGGCCTCGTGCTATAGGGAGGGGAGCATGTACATACAAGGCACATCATCCCCTCTCTGTTAGTTGATGTGAGATCTTACATCATAGCAGAAGCAAAATATGACTGATTAGAATTTTCTA
Organism: Malus domestica; assembly: GCF_042453785.1. Lineage (NCBI taxonomy): Eukaryota > Viridiplantae > Streptophyta > Magnoliopsida > Rosales > Rosaceae > Malus > Malus domestica. Next base: position 7,933,193 of record NC_091671.1, on the reverse strand, counting down.
GGTTTTACTTTTAGTACCCTTATTTTTATTTATTTGTTTTGTATTGGTTGTAATCAAATTTCAATCTTTTCATACCTTATAATTGACACGGTCAATTTTCACCCTTGCAAAAACTTTGAATAGAAAATTATGTTGGGAACCCAGGAAAGGTATAGATTGACAGGCAAGGACTTACCTAATTTGTTGATTGGCCCCTGCAAAGTTGATTTTTATGTTTATGGTCCAATTGACTCTTGACCACCCACCTACCATGACAGGAGTTAAAGCAGCCTTACTCTATAATCTATATGGACTGCAATTTTATTAAAATTTGACTACTGACTTTGTCAAACTTTTGAATTCAGACCTTGCCAGAAGTTTCATTAAAATATGCAGTATGATGATGTTTCCGCAGATTTTATTTTAAAATAAAAAATAGCATCTGTCTGATCAGTGTACTGTTCCACAAGTAATCAGGTACTCTGCAATATTTCTTAGTTTTTCCTTCTTTAATTCCTTTTTTTATTTATCAATTCCAAATTTCATCACTTTTGAGCCTTGAAAATTAAGAATTTTGAGCTAATCCTGCTAGATAGTTTGTTTTCATGGATATTGAAAGATTTTCTGCCCCCACTGAAGGATTTGAATTCGGCAATGGCTCGAATTCAGTCTGTTCTGATGAGAATCTTGCAGATGGGTTCAAAGAGAATCATGAATCCACCAACCCAAATTCCCTTCCATCCAACTTAGATCATCCTAGTGTTTCAAGAACTTCTTTGAGCGCGGGTTCGGATGCTGATAATATCGACATCAGTGATTGCAATCAACCTGTGCTCAAGTACATAAGTGATATTCTTCTGGAGGAAGATTTGGAGGGTAAGGCCTGCAAGTTGCAGCAATCCTTGGCCCTCCAAATTGCTGAAAAATCTTTTCATGATGCCCTTAATTCGGAAAACCCTCCTTTACTCAACCAACCCACTTTTTCTGTGTACCAAAGCTTTGAGAATTCCGATGTCGGTTTTCATAGCAGTGATGGCTCTATTGCCAGTTTTTATAGCAGTAATGGCTATATTTCTGCTAATAGCGGCTGTGGTTGGGATGTTTCACAACTCTGTCATGTCCAGTCTTCACTCTTTGAGCCTATATCGGATACCCTTAACGTTCCGGATTCGTTTTCTGTAGAGGAAGGAATCAAGTTCGTTCCAAAAAAAAGTTGTGAAATCATTGACCCTAAGAGGGACCAGTTAGTGCCTTCAGGTTCTGATCAGTGGCCTCCAGGTCCTTGCAAACTGATTGGGAATTTGGCATCGAAGAATGGCTACAACTCAACAAATGGATCAAAGGGAAAGAAGAATCATCAGCGGGAGGATGGCTATGACACAGAAGAAGGAAGAAGAAACAAGCAGTCAGCTGCTGCTTGTGACAGTTCTGATCTGCAAGAAATATATGATACGGTACTACAGAGTGTGAACCATGAACCTGACTCTTGTTCTCATGATGAACCTTCGCAATCCAAGGGAAATGGGATGTTGCAGCATAAGAAGCAGTCAAAAGGATCAAAAGCATCACGTGGAAAGAAACAAAACAGCAACGGGAAGGTAGTAGACCTGTACAAACTGCTAACTGAATGCGCAGAAGCTGTGGCATGCTATGACCAACAAGCTGCAAATGAACTACTCAAGCAGATAAGGCAGCACACTTCGCCCTACAGTGATTCAACCCAGCGATTAGCTCATTACTTCGCTGATGGCTTAGAGGCGCGGTTGGCTGGTGCCAGAAACCCGTCATATTGCCCTCTTATAATGATGCACATACCAGAAGCCGAAATCTTAAAGGCTTACCAGGTGTATGTTACTGCATGCCCTTTCAAGAAGATGGTGCACTTCTTTGCCAACAGAACAATTATGAAAACAGCAGAGAAGGCGACAAGGCTTCACATTATTGATTTCGGCATTTCTTATGGTTTGCAATGGCCCTGCCTTATCCAAAGTCTCTCAGAGAAAACTGGCGGGCCTCCTAAACTTTGTATCACATTAATTGAGGTTCCCCAACCAGGCTTTCGACCTGCCGAGATAATTGAAGAGACGGGGCGTCGCTTAACTAAATACTGTGAGAGGTATAATGTCCCATTTGAGTACAATGTCATTGCTAAGAAATGGGAAACCATTCAATTGGAGGATTTTCGTATTGACAGAAATGAGGTGACCGTGGTTAACTGCATGCACCGGTTGAAGCAAATTCCTGATGAAACAGTGATGGCGAACAATCCAAGAGATGCTGTCTTAAATTTGATCAAGAGAATCAATCCAGACCTTTTCATGCACGGAGTTGTCAATGGAACATACAATGCGCCCGCCTTTGTCACACGGTTCAAACAGGCGCTCTTCCACTTCTACACATTCTTTGATATGTATGAGGCCACTGTTCCACGCGAAGATGAACAAAGAATGTTGTTTGAAAGAGCAATATTTGGGAGGGACATAATAAATGTTGTAGCGTGCGAGGGGCAGGAGAGAGTTGAAAGGCCGGAGACATACAAGCAGTGGCAGGCTAGGTATGCGAGGATCGGGTTCAAGCAGCTGCCGTTAGACCGAGCGCTCTTGAAGAAAGTGAAGACCATGTCGAAGGTGATGGGGTATCATAGTGATTTCCTAATTGAAGATGATGGCCAGTGGATGCTGCAGGGATGGAAAGGAAGAATCGTCTTAGCACTTACTGCTTTGAAGCCTGCGTAGGAGTTTCACTTTGTGATGCATAAAATCTGTATTTTCTTGTATCTTCAATATTTCCTGTACGTCTCGTTTACTCACTAGGTTCAATCAACATATTGAATGAAGAAACGGATGTTACCTTTCAAATCTTGTTTAAATTGAAGGAAATGTTTTTACTTTTACCTGTTACTAGTCAATAGCAGCAGGGAGGCTGCTATTGCTGTTTACACGTTAGCACGATTGCAAGTGGTTTCCAGCCGAAACAAGGTTCTAAAATACGCTAAGCGCTGCTCAGGCGTTATGCAGGGGCTAGCGCCTAGGCGTTTAGGTAGGACCTAGCGGTTTTTTTAATTAATTAAATTTATTACCTAACATATAAATAAATAACTATTTATACTTAAAAAATACATAATTGTATTGGGATACATAAATTGCCAAATAAAATGACATGTAGATTATAAAGTATTAAAACATATCGAAAACACGGAAAACAAACATATAATGAGTATTTATTCAAGTATTCAACAAGTCTCCTATAATTTATTGAAAAAATAAAATGCAAAACGAAAGTTCTCGATTTTCTGTCTAAATGAGAGTCACGGTTTAGGCATATGCGCCTAGGCATATCTAGACGTTCTTTTTTAATTTTCAAACGTCCATGAATTAATCAAAAAGATGGTCAGCCGTTAGCGTCTATTAAAATACAAATTAGCGTGGTGAATATTTAAAGTTAAGACAATAATAATCCCACGCGGATTTACACATATTGTTGTTTTAGCCCAAGTGCAGTTCATCTTTACGCTTAGGGTCTTTTTCACTATATATGTCTATATGGTTTTTCCCATTTTGTTTAGAAGGTGGCGGCTGATTTTGTCCTATATTAGGAGGAAGGACCTCCCCCAGATGAATGTTTCATTACTGTGAACAGGTTTATATATCCCTCCACTGACGCTCTGATTCATTTTGATTTTAGACATACAGAACAAAGAGTGAAGAATTTCAGGTTTTAATTTTCATTCGAGCGATATTCTAACTAATCAAATCTCAACTACAGCGAAGTGGATTTGAACGTTCGGACGAGAAGAGAAGTGAGCACACTGTTTTAACCAATTTCAGTATGTCTAGATATTCTCTTCTTTTTTTTTCTTGTTTAATCTTATTTGTGTTCATAATCTGCTAGCTGATATTTTCTCTCTCTCTCTCTCTCTCTCTCAATTGGCTGCAGTTCTTGCTTTCCAAAGCTTCCTGATCATCATTTCCAAAATTCCAACACCACAGCTGAGGTTCTTCAAATCTAAGAAACCAGACGAGTTCCTGCTAAATTAATTGTTTTTATGGATACCCTTTTTGAAAGATTTTATGTTCCCATGGAAAGATTCACTGTTGGTCAGGGATCTAATCAAAATCTTGGAAATCATGAATCCACCAATCCAATTTTTCTTCCAACAAACTTGGACCACAATCATAGTGATTCGAGCTCGTCCCAGAATCTTGTAAATGGATTCCAAGTGAACCATGAACCCACCAATACACTTTTCCTTCCGCCCAACTCAGACCATCCAAGTGAATCCGAGTTTTCGAGCTCGGGTTCAGATGGAGATACTTTTGATATTAGTGTTTGCAATCATCCCGTGCTCAAGTACATAAGCGATATTCTTTTGGAAGAAGATTTGGAGGGTAAGCCCTGCATGTTGCAGGACTGCTTGGCCCTCCAAGCTGCCGAGAAATCTTTCTATGATGTTCTTAAACCGAAGGGCCCTTCGTCCAGTCAATCCCCTCTTCCGGTGGACCGAAGCTTTGAGAACTCAGATGATGATTTCAAAGAGAGTTGCCATATTAGTATTGGCTGTGTTGCTGCTAGGACAGACTCGGTTTCGGGTTCAGAAATCTCTCATATCCAATCTTGTCCGGTTGAGTCTTCATCGGATGCCTACAACTCAACATATAGATTGAAGTCAAAGAAAAATCACCTGAGGGAGGATGGCGATTATACAGAAGAAGGGAGAAGCAACAAACAGTCGGCTGCTTCTGCTGATGGGCCCGAGCCACAAGAAATGTTTGATGAGGTTTTGCTGTATAAGGATGCGAGGCGTGCGTTTGAGTCTTGTTCTGATGATCAGTCTGTCAAAACTGACGGAAGTGGGAAGTTGAAGTGCAACAAGCAACCAAAAGTTTCTAAGGCAGCACGCTCGAAGACAAAGAATAAGAACAGGGAAGTAGTAGATTTGTGCACAATGCTGACTCAATGCGCACAAGCTGTGGCAAGCTATGACCAGCAAACAGCGAGTGAACTAATCAAGAAGATAAGGAAGCACTCTTCTCCCTATGGTGAGGCAACCGAGAGATTAGCTTATTACTTTGCTAACGCCCTAGAGGCGCGGTTGGCTGGCTCCAGAACCCCCTCATATTCTCCTCTTTTAAGTCCGCAGACACCAGCTACCGAAATCTTAAAAGCTCACCAGGTGTATATTACTTCATGCCCTTTCATGAAGATGATGTACTTCTTCGCCAATAGAACAATTATGAAACTGGCGGAAAATGCTACGAGGCTTCACATTATTGATTTTGGTATTTCGTATGGTTTCCAATGGCCATGCCTTATCCAACGCCTCTCGGAGAGATGTGGTGGACCTCCTAATCTTCGTTTCACAGCAATTGAGCTCCCCCAACCAGGTTTTCGACCTACTGAAAGGGTTGAAGAGACAATGCGTCGCTTAGAAAAATATGCTAAGAGATTCGTTGTCCCATTTGAGTATAATGTCATTGCTCAGAAATGGGAAACTATCCGATTTGAGGATCTTAAAGTTGACAGGAATGAGCTGACTGTTGTTAACTGTATGCGCCGATTAAGGCACATACCTGATGAAACAGTCGTGATGAGCAGTCCGAGAGACACTGTCCTTAACTTGATCAAGAAAATAAATCCAGATCTTTTCATTCACGGAGTTGTCAACGGGACATACAATTCGCCCTTCTTTGTCAAGCGGTTCAGAGAAGCACTCTTCCATTACTCTTCGCTGTTTGATATGTTTGAGGCCACTATTCCTCGCGAAGATGAACACCGGCTGATGTTTGAAGGAGCAGTATATGGTAGAGACATAATGAATGTTATAGCATGCGAGGGGATCGAACGAGTTGAAAGGCCGGAGACATACAAGCATTGGCAGGTTAGGTATCAGCGGGCAGGGTTCAAGCAGGTGCCGCTAGACCAGGAGCTCATGAGGAAAGTGAAAGCTATGCTGAAGTTGATGCGCTATCACAACGATTTTCGAATCGATGAAGATGGCCACTGGATGCTGCAGGGATGGAAAGGAAGAATTGTCATGGCTCTTTCTGCTTTGAAACCTGCTTAGGAGTTTCACAATGTGGTGCCCAAAATTTGTTTTCTCTTTGAATTATATCTTATAGCTTCTTTTTCACTCTAAATTTTCTCTTATCCATCTCTGCCTATGGAGCTTGATCAAACTTCTTATCAATTGCCTATAATTTGTATATCAATTTCCTATAATTTGTATATCAATTTCGTATAATTTACTACGTGTATATTCAATGCACTAGTTACGCTATAATATTGGTATACTAGCACACATGGTAAATAAGTTTGATAGAAAGTATGACTTATCACTTATGGTGAGAATTGTAGTTTGTTGACAAACGATACGACCAGTTAGAAAAAAATGCGAATTATCGTGAAAGAATGTGTTGATGTATAGAGCAAGCATCCAACGCAAATCCCATAAATTCCGGACACAGACACAAAGCTGGTGGGTGGCTGCTGACTTTGACTAACCTTAAGAGTTAAAGAATAAAGGCTAAAGACTTAAAAGACCTTCCCGGAAAGTTAATGTTCATGCATGTATGAATGAAGAAACAAAGGATAATCACTACATATATATAATTTTTGTATATGCCTGCAATCAAATTTTATAATCCACTGTTGCTTTTTTCTCAGGTGTGAAGTATTTTGCAACTCAAAAGACCAAGAGGTACTCTGAGAATTGTCAATTTTTGTTTGTTCAAATCTTGATTCTGTTCATAACCTGTTGGATGATGTTCCACAACCTCAAATCTGTATATATTTCTTGAGTATTTCTCACTCACCCAATTGGATTGATATCTTATTTTCTGAGTGAATTGCATAATATAAGATTGAAATTATATCACTTTCTTGTTTTCCCCAACTTTTCTTGGCCATCAGTTCCAAAAATCCAATATCTCAATTGGGTTTTCTTGAAAAACCTGATAAATCTGACCAGTTTCTGCTAAATTGGTTGTTTTTATGGATACCCTTTTTGAAAGATCATCAAGTCCCATGCAGAACTTCCAATTTGGTTCTACTCAATTCCAAGTGAATCATGAACCCACCAATCCACTTTTCCTTCCAACAACCCCTGAGCATCCAACTGATTCCGGGTGTTCGAACCCGGGATCAGATGGAGATTCTTTTGACATGAGTGACTGTAATCATTCGGTGATCAAGTACATAAGTGATATTCTTCTGGAAGAAGATTTGGAGGATCAGCCTTGCATGTTGCAGAACTGTTTGGCCCTCCAAGCTGCTGAGAAATCTTTCTATGATGTCCTTAATCCGAAGGATCCTCCTTCGCCTGACCAACCGCCTCTTCCGGTGTACCAAAGCTTTGAGCACTCAGATGATGATTCCTCACAGAGTTATAGCAGTAATGATTCTGTGGCTGCTAAGACAGACTCGGTTTTCGATTCTTCAGAAACCCTTTTGGTTTCAAACTCAACTTCTGGGAATTTTGGAGGAGTTGGGGAGGCAGGAAATCTCGTTCCAAACCTGAAACATGGAATTATTGACTTGGAGAGGTACCAATTAGTTCCCCCGGGCGATAACACACTGAGGAGGAATTCCGCACCGGAGCCAGAGAATGATGGCTACATCTCAGCAAACAGATTGAAGGGAAAGAAGAATCATCAAAGGGAGGATGGTGATTATGAAGATGGAGGGAGAAGCAACAAGCAGTCAGCTGCTTTAGGCGACGACACTGAGCCACAAGAAATGTTTGATAGGGTATTACTCTGTCATGTGAATCATACGCATGGGTCTTGTATTCGTGACAAACCTTTGAGCAGTGAGGGAAGTGAGAAGTTGCAGCCTAACAAGCAGTCAAAAGGGTCTAAAACAACACGCTTGAAGAAACAGAATAACTACCGGGAAGTTGTGGATATTAGCACCCTGCTAACTCAATGTGCACAGGCCACGGCAAGCTATGACCAACGAAGTGCGAGTGAACTACTGAAGCAGATAAGGAAGCACTCTTCCCCCTATGGTGATGCAACCGAGAGATTAGCTCATTACTTTGCTGATGGCCTAGAGGCGCGCTTGGTGGGAGCCAGAACCCCATCGTATTCACCTCTTCTGAGTATACAGATACCAGCCGCTGAAATCTTAAAAGCCCACCAGATGTATGTTAATTATTGCCCTTTCAAGCATATGTTACACTTCTTTTCCAACAGGACAATTATTAAACTAGCTGAAAAAGCAACAAGGCTTCACATTGTTGATTTCGGTATTTCGTATGGTTTCCAATGGCCTTGCCTTATCCAACGCCTCTCGGAGAGAAATGGTGGACCTCCTAGCATACGTTTGACAGCAATTGAGCTTCCCCAACCTGGTTTTCGACCTACAGAAAGAGTTGACGAGACGGGGCGTCGCTTGAAAAAATATGCTGCAAGATTTAATGTCCAGTTTGAGTACAGGGTCTTCGCACAGAAATGGGAGACCATCCAACTTGAGGATCTTAAAATTGACAGAAATGAGCTAACTGTGGTTAACTGCATGCATCGGTTAAAGCACATACCTGATGAAACCGTGGTGGTGAGCAGTCCGAGGGACCTTGTCCTAAAGTTGATCAGAAGAATTAATCCGGACCTTTTCATTCACGGAGTTGTCAACGGGACATACAATTCACCCTTCTTTGTCACACGGTTCAAAGAGGCACTCTACCACTTCTCTGCAATGTTTGACATGTTTGAGGCCACTATTCCTCGCGAAGATGAGCAGCGGATGATGTTTGAAAAGGCAATATATGGTAAAGACATAATGAATGTCGTCGCGTGTGAAGGACTGGAACGAGTTGAAAGGCCTGAGACATACAAGCAGTGGCAGGTTAGATATCATCGGGCTGGGTTCAAGCAGGTGCCGTTAGACCAGGAGCTCTTGAAAAGAGTGAAGATTATGCTGAAGGCAATGCATTATCATGATGATTTTCTAGTAGATGAAGATGGCGAGTGGATGCTTCAGGGATGGAAAGGCAAAACCATCTTCGGTCTTGCTTTCTGGAAACCTGCTTAGTTGCTGGATCATGTTATCTAGGCTAGATTTTTTGACAGTCGTGGATAACTAATACAATCTGTAATCTTTTTGTTCTCGAGTTTTCGAGTTGTCTATACTATACGCACTGCGTGTAGTCATGGTTTATGAGTTCATTTGTTAAGTTTCCTTTATTCATTTCAGCTTCTTGACAAACTACTCTGATCAAAATGCTGCTTATAAGAATTTAGTCGGAAAACCCTAAGCGCGGTTACTTGGCTGCGCAACCTAATTGAAATATAGCTCAGTTGATTGATATTTTGGAAGAAGAAGGAATCGAAGAGAGATGAATGCACAAGGGAGAGGAAATGGTTGTTTCTCTCTCTGCAAATTACTGAGGAAATATTATTCTCGTTGATTGCTTCTCTCACTCCCACACAAGTCATGTAAAAAGAGAATAATACCGTTAGAAACACTTTAGCTGGATCTCTCTCTCGCTAGAAACAGATCTCAGCCATTCATTTAATTAATAACTAGGATCATTACACATGGCACTCATGGCCTTACATATTTGAGCTTTACACTTGGCAATATTAAGCACAAGCGACTACACAATTAAACACATGGCTTATTCACTAATACTAATCAGCTCACTGCTTATAATTCAACAATGGGCACCATGTAACTTCTAACTCACTAGTTACGCAGGAATCAGGGATTAAACTTGACGAAAACTTTTAATACGGCTTAACAGATTTAAGAACTCGAACCAACGAATCGAAGCGAGAAGTGACGAACTCGAAACTAAATATTATGCAGTGAAAATCATGATTTTACTTCATACACACATTCAACTTGTAACCTTCAAGAAGCTAGCCGAATAGGACTGTCGCGATAACTGCTATGCATCATTGACCGTCTTTCAACCTAATGTACAACGCATACCATTCAAGTGAGAGAGAGAGCTCAGAGAGAGAGAGAGAGAGAGAGAATTTGGACTAAACGCTTGAGAAACAAGGTGTAGAGGACTGAGTCAAACTTCAAGATTCTTATCCGGGTTTGCTTCTGCTATTTTATTGTTTCCTTGGGCAAACAAAGAAACAACAATAATAATGAGGAATATTCTAATCTCCATGCACATGAGTCAAACCAACTAGTCAAAAAAACAAACATCAAAAGTCAAGGCGCTTCTCTGAAAATTCAAGAGACTGTTCTGGTTGGAAAAAAACCCACCATATATTTTGTCTTTAGGTATTGATGCACATCAAATTGGATGAAACTGGCCCATTCTAATAAAATGTAAAGACAAATTGCCAACTAGGATGGTTGAGTTAGTAAAGATCGTTTTTTTTTTTTTTTCGCTAAGTTAAAGTCTAGGTTCGAGTTTCGCTACCAACAATTTTTTTAATAAGCGATCAGTAAAAACTAAAAAAATGGCCAAGATCCCAGTCCTCAAATATGTTTGCGGTATACCTTTATCTAAAATGGTGTCCTCTGCCACAGTTAAAGGTAGCCGCCCACTGCACCATATCATGGATAACGCACATGGGTTAGAAGAAGCCATCTTTGGCTTTAGTACAGCACATAGTTTATGCATGATTATATGGTAGGAGAAACATCGCCTTGCTAGACTGTTTGGTATAAAAAAAAATACTTATGTTATTAGACTGTAAATTTAATCTATTGATTAGGTTGATTTTTGTTTGAATGTGTCATTGTATTCAATATATAATAATATAAATATTTGTCTGGCTACAAGTCTAGAAAGAGACCTTATATATTGGATCTCCGAGTGTGTCATGTGTCCCATAGCATCGTGACTCTAGGGCGAAAAGTAGGAGAAATTAGATTTTCTTGATTTTTTATAATACATCGATATTTTTACATTAGAGGAAAATGAAGTTTAGTTAAGCCACACAATATACAGCCTAATTTGATATTGAATTAGTTCCTATTTAAGATTTGATTAAGAAGCTTTGACCACTTGCCACATCACTATTTTTCTATTTTCAAATTACATGTCATTAGTGTAAAAGTATCTTATTTCCCCAATCTCTTGAATTCCGATGCTTACTTTTTTAAGAAAACTAACGAAAATTCCTCAAAAATTTTAGTTTTAATCAAAATGACAAAATAAAGGTGTAAGTGAATTGTACCATGAGTGACTTTCTAAGCTTAAAATGTTTTTAATGTTAAAAGTGAACAATACCATGAGTGTTTCATTAAAACTCCTACTTTTTTCTATAAAAATTAATTAAAGTAATTCCTCATTAATAGTAAAAAAAGTAATTAAAATATAGAAAAACTAATGAAAATGGCTTGAAAACTTTGAGTATTAATGATAAGGACAAAATAAATGGTAAAGTGAATAGTACCAGGATTGACTTTTTAGTGTAAAAATGTGGTTTTTTGTTAAAGTGAACAGTACCGGGTGCTTTTCGTTAAAGTTCCCTTAAAATATATGATTCGTTGATAACAAATGTATCGACTTTTGGTACGTTTATATTTCAAATGTACCTTAAACCAAATGTATACATGTTATCGGTAACCAAACGTACTTATATAATCAAACAACCATACAATCAAACGTACCTATATTATGTTTATGTACCTGATAACTAATTTTGGAACATTCTAATTAATTTATTAAAACAAATATAATAATAAACAATAAAAAATTTGATATAACCATAAAGAGATGAATAATAAACGCATTAATAATAGGAGTATAAAATGGTTAACAAAGAAAGAACGTGAAGTTGACAAAAAGAAACGTGAAGAATATACTTCAAATAAAATAAAATTTTGTCCCAAAAATTGTAAGAGAAATATTTAATATTTAATCAAAATTTTAAAAGGAAAATTTTTTTTATTTAAAAAAGAAAAAAGAAAAAAAGAAGAGATGTTTAGTCTATGACGTTCTAAAACGAGGTGTCTATATCAAAATGCCCACACAAAAAATCCAAAAGTTGATACCTTGTCTATCTCTTCAGATCTTAGGGCATGTTTGAAAGAGCTTTTGGCCATAAACAGTTGCTTATAACACATTTGCCATAAATACACAACAAGACACCATATTTAAACTCACAGTACGACAATATAAACATCTGTCTGAGAATGCAAACTCAACGAGATCATTACTTTAAATAATGGTATTCCAAATTGTGCTCGTAGTCTCATACTGTAGCGTTAAATACCTTACCCCTACGTAAAGCGTGTTTGAAATTAAAAATGCTTCCGATGATAACGATTTGTATCACGTTTCATATAAGTCAGAACTAGACAACAAACTTTCATCATGTTAAAACAATGTTTCTCCCAATGAATATCAAAAAAGAAGAAGAAAACAAAACAAAATCAATTCATCTCGTGGATTCTTTGGTCCCCCCACCCTACTCACATTTACATACCGATGTATCTGGTTGTCCAACCCAAACAACAAAAGTATAAGGATAATCACTAATGCTTTATTGTTAATTAATCATCATAATACACAACATTATTGATCTGATTAGTACTAAACAATGAGAGCTTTGTCCAATCAAGTTTAACCTTTTGTCTCTGCTGATGCCAATCAAAACTTAAATTAATAACCTAGTGAAAGCAAAAGCTAAAAGGAACTGTGATAATATTCCACTCTTACCATAAAATACATGCAAATCATTTTTTTATTAACCTAATCCAATTATTTTGGGGTTGTCACTCATTAGCCACCGCACTAATTAAGGCACCTGAGTTCTGAGGCAGATTCACATAATCTGATCATGAATTGGTATTATACTCATATAATAAATAAGTATTCAACCTTGTAAAGAAAGCATGATGCTTTTGTGTTTATATACTAAATAGATTGTGTTACGCCTGCAAGCAAAACCGATTCTATATTTTTAATCAAATAGAGAACCGTAGCGCATAAAATAAAATTGAACACACTAAACTGTGAGTTGTATACAATTTATTGTATAATTAGCGACACAAGCAAAACGGGGCACATGTTGTTTATCGAAAGCATAATCGAAGCATCAAAGCACAAACAATGAAGAATACGAATTGGTGATTTATATAATATAGGTTATTACATGTTTAGTGACCTTCCAAATTCTAGTTTCTGTTAAATGTTTGTAACTCGGTTCTATGTGCTTCTTTTTTTTTTTTTTTTTTTTAAAGGAAAAATGCAAGTGTTTTATGGAAAAACACCAATATGAAGGAAGCGCACAACAAGTGCTTCTTTTAGAAAGCGCTTCAAATGCGTTTTTCAACCCAGAAGCATGTTTAACTTTTTCCGCCAAACTCTATTGGAAGCGCTTTTGGTGATCCAAAAAAGCTTTTAGTTATTTTAAAAGAATTTTCAAACATGCCCAATAATTTCATGGGAAATTTGATTTGCACCCATAACCTCTCTCTACACCCTCGACACTTATATTATTTTTAATTCAACTATCAATATCTCTTTAAACCCAAATTTATTACTTAAGCTATTCTCACAAACTCAATTCAATATTTAAATTTATCTTTACACTCATTCAAAAATATAAATAAAAAAAACCACTTAAATTCGTTAAACATTTAAACTTATTGGGCTCACAATATGTAATTGCCAACAAAATTCATCTGTACAATGAATTAAAGAACAAAACTAGAAACTACGCGAAATTTCATGTCAACAGTGAACAGTTTCATAAAACAAAAACAAAACTTTTTTCTAAAAAAAAGCACTAATTAATCGCCTTGTGTTGGTATAAATTCATAATGATTCACAGCGTATAAACTAAACTATCATACTCCTACAGAGAAAACATTATGAACATATTACCAGCTATTGGTGCAGGTGCATTGGCATGTGATACAAAATCTTAATAGATATAATGTTGAGTTTCCACGCACTCATCTCAGGATTAAAACTTTTCCTTCTATTAAGTTATTGTAATAGTTTCGAACTTTTTTATTTTCTTTAATAATAATCAAAATTTAACAAAAAGGAAAATATTGCAGGTGCATTGATAATTGCTTATTATCAGGAAAACAAAAGAAATCGTCTTAACAACAAATATTAAGATAATTTCACAGGAAAACAAATTATGCAGATACAAAAATGCACGGTTGCAACCAGAGGCGGATCTATTAAGAGACTGAGACCACCCGCAAGCTCAGATAAAGGCCTATTGAAACCACTGAGCACCACCCAAGTCTGGGCTGTAGTGGTGGAGAACAGCAGCCATGGCTGCCGATGCACTGCTCCTTTTGTTACAGAAGGAGAAAGAGGACTCTGTTTTAAAATGACTTGGCCAAACGCACCGTTTCGAGCCAAGCCAATAGATAAAAAGTTTTAAGAGCACTACCGACAGCACTGCCGACTGCTCTTCTCATTGTGATTGGACATTTTCTAGACTTCACGTGATGGGTTTTTAAATTCCCAAGTAAAAAACAATTTGGAGATTTTAATAAAAAGGAAAAAGTAAATTAAATGGGTCCCAATCTCATTCAAGTAAACATTTCGTTTTATCTTTGGCTCTTTTGCCTTTTGCTATGCACCTTTGCCATTTAGTTGCTGGCAAGAAGAGAGGATTCTCGTCGGATTTTTTTTTGTGAGAATTTTAAAGATTTTTTAATTATGTTTGTTCATTTTATATCGTACAATTAGAAATTATTGTAATTTTTTATATTTAAAATTGAATATAAACAGCATTTGATGAAAATTTATTGCACGATGTACGATGAACGGATGTGATTGAAAAATTATCAAAATTCTCAAAAAAATGATCTATCCTCATTCGCTGGCAAGGATACTTTGGGATTCCTCAACTCTTCCAGCCAGTAAAAAACCTTTGAACTTACCCTCATGTCTCCCTTGGCATTAGGGTTTAGCCTCTAGGTTTGCAAATGTCTTCCATTCTTCTTTTGATCCCAAAACCCTAATTAGGGTTTAGTTATGCAAGTTTTTCTTGGGGAGATTGGTTTATTTATTAGTGCATGTTGTAAGGACTTGTCACTCAAGTGTTCAACACAATGTTTATCTATGTATTAATCGTAAAAGTTTTGATAGTCTTGCATTCACGATCAGAGTTGTACAATACATTAT
This sequence comes from Malus domestica, assembly GCF_042453785.1. Lineage (NCBI taxonomy): Eukaryota > Viridiplantae > Streptophyta > Magnoliopsida > Rosales > Rosaceae > Malus > Malus domestica. Next base: position 7,918,147 of record NC_091671.1, on the reverse strand, counting down.
GTAGTTGCACTCATTTTTATTTTGGTAGACATATAAATGGTAATGACTTTGTCATTTATTTTTTCAGTGTTATTTTGGTTTTTTTATTTTTTATTTTTTGCTATAATATTGGGACCACCCGATGCTAAAATTTTGGATCGGTCACTGGTTGCAACCATGGAAAGTCGCATATATGACTGCAACCTTTCACTCCTAGACCCTAAAAAAACTTGAAAGAAAACGGGAAAAAAAAAATTAAAAATTAACTTAATTGGTATTCCTTTTTCCTTTCTTTTGTTTCATACACATACTTGGCTAAAGTCAGTTTTGCAGGCAATACACTCGGAAATCTTAAAAAATTGAAACCAAATGAAAAAAAAAAACTTGCATAAATCGATTAATATCTTAGCTAGAGGATTCAAAATCATCATCCATAGATCAAAACAAGCCTTTTTTTTTTTTTTTGTAAGAGCATCTTAGGTTTTTAGCTAGAGTAAACATAACATAAAGATCGCGTGATATTAGAGTTTTATTATTGAATTTGGGTTTATTGATAGTTTTATTGTTAATTTTATTTTGTACTTGATGGTAATTATGTAATAAGGTAAAAACCAATGCACATTTAAAATTTAAATTTGGTGTAGGAAAAGGTTAATGGGTTCATATAAGATTTCCTAATTTCCTCCCAACAAAATCGATCCATTTTGATGACATGTATTAATCCAAGCTAGATTTTTTATTTTTGAACAAACGATATTATCTACACCAATAGAGTGGGAGAGTGAGCTAAACCTCACAATGGGCTAGCAATAATATGGTACAAATTCACCACATGCGATAATCAAACCTAAGACCTCTCACTTACAAGTGAAAAAAAAAATATTACTAAATCATTGTACTAAGTGGCCCAAGCCAGATTTAAATAAGTGAGCTTTCTCATTTCCTGGAAGGTATGATCAGATAAAACTTTTGTTAGAAAGTCAAGATATTTTGTTCATAAGAAACATCACCGTTCCTATTTTAGTATTTTAAAGATATTATAGAACATCCATCATTATTCGTTGAAGCCTTTAAATATTCCAAGTTGGCGGCTATTTTAATATATATATGTATGTATCAATGTGTCCATACTCTTCCTAATCTCCATTCAATCAGATTTCTCATTTGCTTCTGAATCCTGTTAGGTTATGGATACCTTTCTGGATGAATTTCCAAGTCCCATGAACAACTTCGTGTTCGAGCAAGCCCCCGTTCCGGCCTACTCGAATCCCAATCTTGTTCATGAGTTTGAAGCCAACCATGATTTCACTGATCCTAGTTTCTTCCTTGTCAATCCCGACCCTGTTAGTGATTTATCTTCGTCGCCGGGCGTGAGCTCGGAGGTGGATTCTCCGGACAGCGGTGACACATCCAATGAAATTCTCAGGTACATAAGTCAGATGCTTATGGAGGAAGAGGAATACTTGGAGAACAAGCCTTGCATGCTGCACGAATGTTTGGCCCTCCAAGCTGCTGAAAAATCACTGCATGATGTGCTTGTTCAGGAGCAGAATCCCTTCTCAACTGATCCACTTCTTGATTCCGTGTATCGATATGTTGAGAGCCCGAACCCAGGCAGTAATCACAGCAGTTCTGGCTCTGTTGCTTCTGCAAACTGGGTTGGATCGGATTGGGATTGTGTTCAAGATGTTTCCAAGTTCTCTCCTGCCCAAATTCCAAACCCTTTGGTTTCGAGCGGCGAGGGTGAAATCGCGCATCTGGAACACAACTCATCGCTTGTTATGGCGCCGAGGGAGCTGCAGGTTAAGGATGTGAGTAACTCTCCGAATGGATCAAGGAACAAGAAGAATCGCCAGAGGGAAGACGGGGATTCTGTAGATGACGGGAGGAGCAACAAGCTTTCAGCGGTTTATGCTGACGAAGTTGAACTACCGGAGCTGCTTGATAAGGTACTGCTCTGTGAGAATGACAAACAAGAGTCCAACTCATGTTCTCCCCAGGAAAGCAAGAAGTTGCAGCTCAACGGGAAGTCGAGAGGATCGAAGGGCAAGAAAACACGCAAGAAAAAGCCAGACGACAATGCAGGGATGGTTGATTTATGGTCGATGCTGACTCAATGTGCACAAGCTGTTGCAAGCTATGACAGAAGGAATGCAGATGAACTACTCAAGCAGATAAGGCTCAACTCTTCTCCCTCCGGCGATGGCACACAGAGATTAGCTCATTACTTGGCAGATGGCCTCGAACTGCGCTTGGGTTCTGGCGTTCCCTCGTACACTTCCCTTCCCAACAGTATGTCAGCTGCTGATCTCTTAAAAGCTTACCAGACTTACATCAAGGCTTGCCCCTTCCACAAGATGTCGAATTTATATGCTAACAAAACGATTCTGAAACTAGCGGAGAAAGCGACAAGGCTTCACATCATTGATTTCGGTGTCCTCTATGGCTTCCAATGGCCTTGCCTCATCAAAGGCCTCTCCAAGAGACCTGGCGGACCTCCCATGCTTCGTATTACTGGAGTTGAGTTTCCCCAACCAGGTTTTCGGCCTTCGGAAAGGGTTGAACAGACGGGGCGCCGCCTAGAGAATTACTGCAGGAGGTTCAATGTCCAGTTCGAGTACACTGCCATAGCAAATAATTGGGAAACAATTCGGTATGAGGATATCAAAACCGACAGAGATGAGTTAACCGTAGTCAACTGCTTGTACCGGCTAAAGAACCTACCCGATGAAACAGTGACAGACTGTCCGAGGGATACAGTTCTGAAGCTGATCCGGGAAATTAACCCGGATCTATTCATCCACGGGGTAGTCAATGGAACCTACAATGCACCCTTCTTCGACACACGCTTCCGGGAGACGCTCTTCCATTTCTCTTCCCTGTTCGACATGTTCGAGGAGACACTGCCGCGAGAAGATCAACATAGGCTGCTATATGAAAGAGAAGTATATGGTAGAGATGCTATCAATGTGATAGCATGTGAGGGTTCAAGGAGGGTCGAAAGGCCGGAGACGTACAAGCAGTGGCAGATTAGAAACAAGAGAGCTGGGTTCAGGCAGTTACCGTCGGACCAGGAGATCTTGAAGTTAGTCAGGAGTATGGTGAAGAGAGATTACCATAAGGATTTCATCGTCGACGAAGATGGCATGTGGGTGTTGCAGGGATGGAAGGGCAGGATAGTCCATGCTATTTCGTACTGGAAACCTGTTTGAGAGTGTTACAAAAGGCGCTACGGCAACCTCGATGTAACAAGGGCACCTGTTGGCTTCTTGTGCATCAAATGGAAGGCAACGCCGGAAATGTGTTTCGCACTAGCATCCCGCTCGATTTCTGCTGGTTTTCGGACTTCCGGAGAGTAGTTTTATGGGCTTAGATTAGCTAGTGCTGCTTAGAACTTATGAGCATGATATGTAGTTATAACTTATGTGCTAGTTAGTATAGTGGCTAAGGTTAGCTATCCCCTCTCTTACAATCTGATTTGGGTGTACTAATAGTCCGGTTTAATGAAAGTTCTATCTTTATGTTTCGAAGACCGATCGATAAATTCATCGGAGAACCATAAGTATTCTCCTGAGTGGTAAACCTGCTGATAAACCAAGGAACCACAGTATCTTCACCACAATTCTCCCTTGAAACTCATCATAACGCCGGTAACCTAATCGTTGAACCACAAACAAGAAGTAACAAAAACGGAAAGCTATAAACTCTTACGTTTTTGTTTGAAAACTAAACATGTAAGCTGATCAAAATCATCATTAAAATTTGAAATAGATGGCACAACACCTTCAAAACTAACACAGCCGAGATAAGCTACAGCAGCCCTTCAATCAGCATTGAACACAGAATGTACATATCTAACAAAATTAAAGACTGAAGTCCATTCGGATGCCCAAAATTCAACCCTAGCCCGCAAAATATTCACTTCCTACATTTTCCCTAAGAAAATGATACCATTCTCTCCAACCGAACAACCCAAAAAATTGTCCACACGTGACAACTCCACAAAAAATAGCCTTCAGGAAAATGTAAACATATACGCAAAGCCACGGGACAGTGAAGAAAAAAAAGGGTGAATACTTTCATCCGTAACTTTACATAGTCAAGTGATGAGCTAATGCTCAAGCCTCATCCAAGAAAATATTTGTACTTTGCAAAAAATCATAGTACTCAAATCATTGCGATGTATCGAAGATGGGTGGTAAATAAGAGGATTGAAAGGAATGAGGGATGAGTAATCAATCGACTAGCTGAAACAGGATATACAAGAAAATATTCAGTCTTAAACCAAGACCATTTATGAATTTGAAACATAATATCAACACATGAATCATGACTAATAAGCTTCCACAATTCCAAACACTAAGAGATAAATGTCATGTACAATCCCTATTCTGGATACTAATGCAAAGAGGGCTGGGTGACAGCCACTCTTTTTTAGGCGTAACCCATATACACTTTTACTACTACGGCAACCTGAACTCTCCCCCAAGTTACAAATGAACCCAGAGAGGCACATTAATCAGTGGGCTCTTACCCTCTTCGGGGAATAAAGAAAACTTGATTCAAAATTAACTTACGAAAAAAAGTGGTACTTAGAGTTCAGGATGGGTTGTGTTAGTTACCAAAGCAACATGAATGCCAAAAGTGTAGCTCATAGTAATGTAATCAATGTTTTAAAAGCTTGACTGTAATAAGTAACAGTATAACTATATGCATTTAACTTTTCATACTCGTGGAAACAGATATGAAAAAAAACTAGCCTTAAGCACTAGAGGTTAAAAATACTAACAAATAACCACAATTCCTGCATCTAAAATATCCTAGCATCACTGATTAGATAGCAGGTTCAAATAAAATGAGGAAGCTTTAAGAGAAATATATCAATAACCATAGATTGGAGCTAGAACTCTTTATTATACTAAAAATAGAGAAACCAGATCATCTTAAAATCTAACAAATTTGAATTATGAGAACCGAGCATTAAATATTTGACAACAGGATTACAGATCCAAATGATAGGGCCTGAAAGAAATTCAAAAATTAAGTACACACAACTATAAGTGAATCACCTAGTTAATGCTCAACCTCTTTTGTTTTGACCCTTTGATGGTCTAAGAACGTTCCAGTTCAGGTTTTCACCCTTTGGTTTCCTGAAGGAACCTTTACTTGTATTTGGTGACGGCTGCTGACCACCTTGATTAAGTTTGGGTGACTTGTTCAGATGTTGTTTCCCAGAAACTACTTCAGACTGTTTTCTTTTATGGTCTCCATTAGTCTTACTGTTCAACTTATTAGTATTTGAGCACTCTGCTTCATCCATTGAGGACCCATTTTCTCTGTTGAAATGCAAATAGGAGAAAGAAGATAGGAGAGCAGAAGCCAAATTTTAGAAGAAAGTTTTGCCGACATATATTTCTTAGTCTCCTTAATACAAATAGATGAATTTTTTTTTTTAATTTAAAAGAGAGAAAAAAGGTCGTACCCAGTGCACAAGGCTCCCGCTTTACGCAGGGTCTGGGAGAGGTGAATGTCGGCTAGCCTTACCCCCATTTATGGAGAGGCTGCTCCCAAGTCTCGAACCCGAGACCTACCGCTCATGGGCGAAGGCACTTGCCATCACACCAAGTGCGACCTCTCTTAATTTAAAAGAGAGAAACAAAAAAAAAAAAATCCAGTTCTGAAATCTCAAATTACCCACCTAAATGACACTTTTTCACTTTGAACGCCGGAAGATGTGGCAGGGGCAGCAGGCTGACCAGGGTTTTCCGATACTTGATTCAGTTTCTATCATGAAAGCAATTTTATGTGAGGTGAAATATAGCCAATCAATAAGTACACAAGAGGCCAATCCTATTAGAAATCTTAAGGTCCATGAACCTTTTACTCACATCAATCGATGGATTGAAGCTTTGAAATGACATCCGCCCCCTAATCGCTTCAGGTTGCGGGTCACCTTCCACTATGACCACACTGCACGACAATCCACATGAAGCAAGTAAAAAATTAAGAAAAAAGGAGATGGCGTAGTGTAACTAATGAATTACTATAGCAGGCAGATGTAATTGTCTCCGGTTCAATGCATGGAGTTATCTTAATCAAGGCCTTTGCGCATCCACGTTGAGACATTAACGCCTTTGCCTCAGCACACCAAGGGACCTCAAAAAAGGGTTAACCTTATTAATGCTAATTATAGTTAGGTTCTACAAACTGGTTCTCCTATGATCCAATTTTTCAATACCAATAAATCCATAATTTCTTCAATTCCTCAGATACTACACCTACGTCAGGTCACAAAATAAACTTTCCCTTCGAAACTATCAAACAACAAACAATTACGAATCCACACTGAAACTCTTTCAGTAACGTAATCCAAAAGGCAAAACAGCTCAAATACTTTAGATAAACATTATAACAAGAAATAAAGAGAAAGAAAATCTACCACTTTCTTATTTGGCGGGCAGGGAAAGCAAAATCCACAGCAGGTTTGGCATCTTCTTCTTTCTTCACCTCTCTCTGAGTTGCTCTTTGCATAAACTACAGTGATTACAATAAAAAATTAAAATACAGCTGCATCAGAAAGTAAGAAAATTAAAATTATAACGCCCCAAGATGAATTTAAGCAAAACCCAGATCGAATTCCAAGTGGGATTATCAAAATAATAATTTAAAACAGAAATAAATAATGAAAATTAATCGAAAAACCAAAAGAATTTGAAATTTCTTCGTTTCTTATTACCTTTAAGTTCCTGAGAGTGCTGGAAAGCTCTCGCTTCGCCATATTAGCTCTGGTTTATTCCTATGCAATCCAACTAAGAACTGAAGGCGGTAACTTTAAGCTGGAATTTCTCTGGCGGAGGCTCCGCCGTGAAGGAATAAGCTTTCCTTTATTTGTTCTGCAACTGTGGGAGGAGAAGGCGAAGAGGGAGGAAACTAGGGTATCTTTTGGGGACGAATGGGAAATTTACCGAACGAAAGGACAAATTTGACCCTCTCTAGTAATGGGCTTTTTTTGGGCTTAGGGTTTTTGGGGTAATTCTCCTTTCTTTTGTCCCATAAGAATTTGGTTTCCTTTTATCCGGATCCACTATGTGACGATCTCGAGAATTATTTCATCGTGTCCGTTATTCTGTTATTCTAAAGTTAAAAATTATTTTAAATATTTTTATTTAAAATTGAACACAAACAGTACTTGATGAAAACTAATCACATGAGTACGATGAACGAACACGATGAGTTCCTCACACAGAGATCCGGATAGATCCTCATCCGTTACTTAGGATTTTTTTTAGTTTTTATTACTTAGGATTTTCTTCTTTTCCTTTATTAAATAGATTTTCAAGTTCAGAACATAAAACTGTAGCATATTATCATTTATCATCAATCAAAGTAAGAGATTTTTCCATTTTTAGTGGATTCCGAAATATTGATAGATTTCAAACTATATTATCGGATTTGACGTTTGTCAACCCTTCCATGCTCCATTTCAATTCAGCACAAATGGTTAAGATCATTTATCCTTACAACCAAAATCCTAGGTTTGAATCTCTTTCCTATATCAATCGTGTTAAAAAAAAAATGAAAAACTTTAACACCTAATCGTTAAATGAATCTATCCCTTTCCTCTCTCAATCGATACAAACACTATACAAAATGGTGACCCTAAACCAATAAGTCTCCCTGCTTTATCGGAGAATAACGTCTGTTGTACGCACATTTACTCTTGCTTTGAAAAGAGGCTCGCCACGACTTGAACCCGCTACAAACACTATAAGAAAATGAAAAATAAAAACGATAATTTTTAATTGAAGAAACACTAGCAAGGTTCTTTTCACAAGCACAAAACTTATTACACAGGATAGTATGAATTCTTATCATACTCAATCTTTTGAAGCACAAAAAATAAAAATATAGAAATATTCAAATCATAGTGTTGTTAGATTTTCGCCGGCATAGTTGTCTGGAAAACCATTTTTTTAGTCGGACAATTTTTTATTGGCATCCATACTAGACTTAATTATTAGACAATTTTATCATCTGGGCATGCATTTTCTCTGAGGTATTTCATCAAATTGCTGCTGAAGACATCGTATAAGAAAATAAAAAAACGACAAGAGTGGCCTAATTAACTAAGCTGTAATATTCAAATCTGTGCAGCATGCAGAACATGCATGCCGCAACGCTCTAATTCTTTTTTTCGTAGTTTAGATGAATTTAATGCAAATATATCGTTTACACTAAACTCAATGCCAATTGCCATAGCTTTGTAATGGTTCCAAATTTTCAATTTTTAAACTGCTAAGTAGATATATTTGAGTCCAAATATTTCCATAGGCCGAAGGACAGAAACAGTTGCCTATAGCCTTCAGAAACAACCCTCTAATTCCCTAAAAGCAAATATCAAACACGAAGGGAAAATAATACACAAAACTCAGAAATATAAGTCAAGTTAATATTGCTAAAATACACCAAACTCAGTGAGGTTAATTTATCACTTGCAGAAGAAATTTGACAAAATAAAATGCCAAAAAAAGCTTGCGCGTTCAACACTACGCTCTTACAGAGACTATAAGACTGCTCAGTATCATATAGATAGAAAGGAGGGCAAAGGAAACACTAACAAGTTTAAATGATCACGTTCGAGAACGATCCTATGTGTCTTTTTCTTTGGACTGTATAATACCAAGATGGCGGGGAAACCGTGATGCCAAGACATCAAAACTTCACCATTCTCTAAAATGGCTGTGGGAAAAATACTAGCAATAGGACGATTTGGGAAGTGATTTAAAGGAATTTCTATGAGTTTAGTCCAAGATTCATTGACACCGTACTCCTTCATCACCCATATTGTAAGTGCAACGTTGCTTTTCGAACCATCATCTCCACGGAAACAGGACACAGAGAGCCAATTTCCAATGGTTCCGGTTGCTATGTCCTTACATTTCTTTTCCGTAAAATTGGATGGCAAGCACCATGTCCTCAAGTTTCTCATCCGCCAAACTGAAACAGACAATTCTTGAGGGATATTCCCAGTGCAGAGTTCCGTTTAACGACCACCCACGGAGATCACAAACCAAGTCAGCATTGTCATAGTCAACAGTTACTCCATGTTTTTAGTGAAAATTTGCAACTGTGTGAAAATTAAGGGGGTGTATTCAATTAGGATTTGTAGAGAGTTTTAGGGAATTTAAATCTATAGAATTTGAGAGAGTTTGAGAGAAAAAAAAATGAATTCCTAGAGATTTTGAGTGAATTAATTATAACTTTCAGAGAATTCACATGAATTGTGAGAAAATTCTTTACATGGGGTTAGAGAATTGCAGAGAATTTGATCAACAATTTCCTTCTCTGTACGAGCTAAAATTTCATCCTACTAATACCAAATCGCAATACCAAGTTCACATGCAATGTTTTCAACTAGCTATCAAAGTGAAGAGGAACCCGATCGATTCATGTCAAAATAAATTAACTATCCAAGTTTTTGAAAAAAGCCCAACAATTTTATATAAACATAACTACTCAAAGCAAAAGGATTTATCCAGCGTTCAACCATGCTGATATCCAAATGCAACAAGTCTATATAGACATACAACATTGACCCAATTTGTCCCTACTTCCACATTAGCTGTCACCGTGCCATGTAATTTCATACACACATTAAGCAACTCACGTCATGCGAAGTTCGAGGTTATATCGCTGCTCTCCAGGTGTTTGCATACTCTACTCTGTAAAAACAATTAATTCCCTATTTCTCATCTTTGAATGCTATCACTCACAGCATCTATCCACATATTTGTAGCTATGCCAGCTCTCCATGCATTAGCAATCTGTCGTTGTTGCTCTTGAGTTTGATTACCTAGTTCATCATCATTTTCTTCATCTTCAGATTCATCATCTTCTTGTTCGATTGGAAATTCATCAGAACGACACTCCTTGCGAAGAAAGTTGTGCAACCTTGCACAAGCTAACACTAACTCTGCTTGTGTTTTAATTGGAAATGGAGGTGCAGACTTAAAAATTGTGAATCAAGATTTAAATACACCAAATATCCTCTCCACTACGTTTCTCAAGGAAGCATGTCGAAGATTGAACAACTCATTAGCATTTACGGGGTCACGATCGTTACTAGCAAAATCTTGGAGATGATATCGAACACCTCGAAACGGAGCTAAAAATTGACGACGATTTGCAAATCCACAATCCACTAGAAACAATTTACCTAAAATTAAAACACATAAAGTTATTATTTATGGTACATCCTAGTGTAAATAAATAAATGAATACAAACCTTTTGGCACTTTAAGTCCGTTTCTCCTTGATACAACATCATGTAATAGTTTGGAGTCATGAGCTAAACCCTCCCATCCGCTAAGAATATATATGAATTCCAAATCAAATCCATTCCAACAGAAACTTTTTCCATAAGAAAGATATGAGAGGTAGTCCCATTTAATTTTGGTTCGGACTCAGGTCGAGATCTTTTCCTTGGAAGTAGCTTTTGTATGGGTGTAGCAGTGGGAGCCTCAAAATTTGCATCTAGGAAAGATGATGCATAGGATGGTGTTTGGAATAATGGATCAAGTTGCTCGACGTTCTCATCAAAGGGAGGAAATTCGTCTACTCTGACTGGCCTACTTTCTTCAACTCTATATGTTGTGACATCAGTATCATCGCCCAATCCAATCGAGTTATTTCCTTTAGCTGTTCCATCACCAAAAACAATCATCAAATCTTCATAATCTGCAAATGTCTCTTTGCGAATACCTTGACTCTTTGGGTGAGACTAGCAAAAACAAAAACATAATAAAATTGTTAAATACAAAATGTATAAACATGAAAGATCATCATGTGTAAATAATATATTCTTTAAAGAAAAAGAAAAACTCACCCTAAGGAAACCTTCCCATACTTCATCACTAGCTGTGAACTTCTTTGTGACAGGGTCCCAACCAAATCCAGAACTGTGTCTAAAAAGCTGGCAAATTGATTGAAATCGACCCTTCAATGTTTTCATACGGTTCTTAACATGATCTTCAGTTTTTTTACACCCAAGTTTTTCATTGAGCGCGGGAACAATTTTGGCTTTTATGGTCTACTTACTTATTATGCCATTAGCATCACGCCATCCATTGTTTACGGCCTCAACAAGTAGTTGTAACAACTAGGGGTGGATTTTTTTGCCAAATTGCCGTGCCAACCGAATTGTCAACCGTGCCATACCGATTTTGTGCCAAATTTTTCGTACCAATCGGTAATGGTACGGTATTGTACCGTACCGAAATCTCATGGTACGGTATTGGTAATGGATACCATTACCACGGTATTACCGTACCATACCGATAATACAATATAATATATAATTTATAAATTATATAATAGATAACTATATAACACATATTTATAATATTCCAATAATTTGAAAATAAAACCCTACTTATATTAGCATTGTTGTTGGTGACTTTGATCTCTTGAAATTGTGGAAATCAAACACAAAAGAGTTCATAATTCTTTCACAAATAGACAAAATATCTTTGTAACCCCCACTGCTACTTTTGCTAGTGAAAATGCATTTAGCCTAGGGAGGAGGATTGTGGACCCTTTAGGGTATCCTTGACTCCTAAAATAATGGAGGCACTAGTGCATACTAGTGGTTGGCTTAGGGCATATGAAGTAAACTTCTACAAGGAACCAACGGAAGATATGCTTCAATTTTACAAGGAAATGGAAGAAGAGAAAACAAGAAAGATATACTTTAATTTTTTTAGTAAATTTGTTATTAAATGGTTTTCAACTTTAATTCTTCTTGCTACTAATTAATATGTTTTCTTTGTTTGTAATGTAGGCTTGACACAAACTCAATCTTCTACAAGTTCAATGCCTCCTCCAAAAGTTTCGACATCTTAAGCTTGAATAACTGATCAATGAATTCTCCTTTTTGAAGTTTATTTCCAATTTTCATTTGGTTTGAAACTTTAATTTCTATTTGGATTGTTAACTTCTATTTGTTTTGATTCGTAACTTCTATTTGGATTGTAAGCTTAATTTTCATGATGAATCTTGATGCATCATTTGAATTATTATATGTGTGAATTGTGAATGATGAATAATAGATGAATTTAATCTATAATGCATGAGATAAAGGTACAAAAAAAAAGTTTTGCCCTTGAATTGGGTTAAAAAAACAAAAACAAATTTTGTCCCAAAACAAAAACAAATTTTGTGGCAATTACCATTGCCATACCATGCCAACCGAACTTTTGGCAATATCGAACTTTGGTATACCGAAAGTTTGGTACGGTAACGGTAATAGATTTTACCAAACCGAAAGTTTGGTATGGTAATTGGTACACGGGGTTTGGTACGGTAACCGTACCGAATCCACCCCTAGTAACAACATGTTGTTCTCTTGCATGGACCACTGATTATAGTTTCCTTTTGTCTTTTCTTGTTGTGAATCTCCCATTTATAATCTTAATAGATGATGCATTATAATAAAACAATGAGATATGACAATAAAAGCATAACATGATAATAGGGATTACAAGTATAAAAAGGATTGGGACAACATATTGACATATTATTAACGCAACAAGTATAATGACTATAAAAAGGCATAACATGACAATAATAGATTGATTAATAGGAATTACAAGCATATAGGATGTAAATGATAAAATTCTATTTTTAGGGATAATAAAAAAAAAATCTCGAGTTTCGAATTGGCATAATAGATTGAATGATAAAACTTGGAACTTGAGGATCCTCAATCCCGTCTTTTCCCTAAACAGAACATATAACAATGCCACAGAACATATAATCAAAACAACAGGAGGCCAATCAATCGCTGATAAAAAAAAAAACCGCCCACAGAACATATAACAATGCCAACCAATCGCTGAAAAAATTCGAAACAACAGGAGGCTCAATATTCGAAACAACCAATCGTTGAAACAATTCGAAACAACCAATCGCTGAAAAAATTTGAAACAACAGGAGGCTTACAATATTCGAAACAATGGGAAGAAGTTGCAGAGGAAAAAAGATTGTACCTTTGCAAAGAATTTCAAAACGACGAGACGGAGACCGGAGAAGATGCTCTTTGGAGGAGAGAGCAGCACCCTCAAAATCTCTCAAAGTTTCTAGGGTTGAGGTGAGATTTGCCAAGCTCTTTGGTATTTATACATATCACCTTGAAATCCTTCAAAATCCACCAAATCACAAATCCTCTAAAATCCAATTCCCTTTTCAATACACCTAAACTTTGAGAGACTTTCAAAAAGTTATAATTGAATACACCTAAATTTATAGGGAATTGTAAGAAGTCTCTAAGAATCTCAATTGAATACACCAAGATTTTTATAAAATCTTTTAAATTCCTAATTGAATACCCCTGAAATTATTAATTCCCTGAAACTCTCTCAAAATCCTAATTGAATACACCCCCCTAAAGCTTAATACAATCTTGTAATCCTCAGTGGTAGGATCATAACCGAATCCTTCAAATATCCAATTGGAAAAAGGCGACAGAAATCGTGGTAGGAATTTGGCAATTCTAGTGCTAGGGTTCCATAAGAGAATGTCTATACAGTGTCGTAGTAACCAAGCTAAACATTTCAAGCCCTTGCAAGAACCTACAACTTCATCGAAAGACCACCAATGTGGTAATTTTTTTTTTTATCAAAGCTCGCAACCAAGATTTGTTCTTATGATATAATCATCCCATTACTAAATTTTTTGTTTAATCAAGATACATGCATTCTTGCAAATGGGTTGGAAGGCAACATACGGATGTAGATGCATAGAACATGTGAAAGAAGCCAATTTGCTTCCTTTAAATGTTAGTTTATTACAAGTGGGAAAACATGTGATGAAAGCATGTGGTGGAGATGCAGGTTTCCCTTTTAATATTGTTTCTACATACAAGTTGGCAAATGCAATGCAAGCTGCCCAAGCAATGAAATGCAAGCTGCCCAAGCTTCTTTGGGGCAAGTACAAAGATCTCAGCAAGGGGGCTCTTCCAGACCTCTATATAAAGAAGCAGATGGAGAAGGATTATGGACACTCAATCAAACAAACAAATACAAGCACAAACTCTGCTCAAACCATATTTGCCTTCACGAAGCTGTAGTCAGCCCCCAAGCCTTTATCCTTTTTAGGATCAGCCCTCACAAAAGTCATCTTTTGTCTAGTTTATTAGCTCTGCTGCTCACTTGCAGTATCGATTTCCTTTGTAGTTTTCATATACAACTCATCTTCAGTCATTTAATTTACAAGCAATCTACAATATTAGTCATTCACTTTCCTTTGTCATTTACATATTGTTCTACCTCTCCATATAAGTAAAGTCCTTATTTTTAAGGTAAAGAAAGAACCTTGATTTGAGCAACTCCCACTCAAATGGCACAATCTCTTGATTTAAAGTCAAAAGGCGCAACCTCAATTATTCAAATCCCGTCTACTAGCAGCATCTGGTAGTGGCACGCCCGCACCCCACCAATCTCGTATGTGAAGTAAATCTCCGGCTTGCCCGCGAGGCCCATGGTGGATTTAGGGAGCAAACAGTTAGAGATCAGGAAGGCAAAGGAAAACTCACAAGCTTTGGATTAGATGCCGGTTACTGGTGAAACTAAGGTCTCCACATACGTAAGTGCACAATCAGCACGATGCTCGAGTTGGAGAACAGTCCTAACTGTCTTTTCTTTTGGATTGTATAATACCAAACCTGAACTGTCACTTATCAAAACTTCACCATTCTCTAAAATGGATATAGGAACAATGTAAGGATCATTATACAGTGAGAGATCTGAAGGAATTTGTACGAGCTTAGTCCAAGAATCATAGACTCCGTATTCATTCATCACCCATATTGTAATTACATTCTCTCTTTTCCAACAGGTATCGAAGAAGGATACAAAGAGACAATTTCTAGTGGTTCCCATTACTATCTCCTTACATGTTTTGGTTTCTGGAAACTTGGATAAGACACCACCTCCTGAAATCCGCCAAATTTAAAGAAACGAGTTCAGTGTGTATGCAAGCAATGGGGTGCTTAAGGAAATCAGAATTGGAGACTAAAGCACCCCATGGCTTGCATACACACCGAAATCGTTGTAAAGATTTGGCTGGAAGCCGTGACAGTATCTCAACCAAGATATCCTCGCTGATATAGTGGTTAGAAGGAGGTTGATTAAGCAGACCTCCGCTGCCGTTCGCCACGTTAAGTTTTGTTCTTTTTTGAAGAAAGAGTTCTCCATGTTAAAGTGTGGATACTGCACGCAGAATATCACAGAAACCCTAATATGCGCAAGTGATTAGAAAAGCTACCGTCTTTTGGTGTAGGGTTGGATTTGGATTTGCAAGCAAGGTCTGTAATAGCCCAAGGCTGATGGGCCGGCCAGAGTTTGGCACTATTATTAGGTCCGTTTTCAAATGGGTAGGGTCTAAGCGTAGCCCGGTGTAACAAAACTTCAATTTGTTCAATTTATGGAATTTGTTTGATCCATTATCATGGTCTAGTTTTGTGGTGGTAATAATAAAAAAGTTAATAAATAAGTCATCCTTACTACAACTCTATAAGACCGTACATGATATTTTCACCTCATACTTCTCCTCCTTCAATTATTTTATAGTCATTGAATCATTTTCCTCATTCAAGAATCTTCCATTCCGTTTTGAAGAGTAACAATGACCAATTCAATCACGTTTTCATTCATTTGGAATCTTGGTGGTATTCTTCAAGTTTTAAGTTTGAATTTCATGAATAGTATGGTATCAATTTATTCCTTCGCTAATTAAGTGTAATATATCGTCGTTTTTTTTTTTTATAAAGATGATCAAGAAAACAATCGGTTCTTATTAAGAATATGTAAACTTTTTTTTTGTTTTAACCCAAGCATCATGTACACTAAAGGTGAGAAAAAAAAATTATAAACTCAAACACAATGTGGTTAAAAAAAATGCTTAAGACCATTGGTTGTCCACGAGAGACATGCATTAAAAAATTAAATTAAAAACACTTGACTACATCATTGTTTATTTTAAAAATAAGACAATTAAAAAGTAACGAGTCTAAGTAATTCAACTAGCACGTCCTATATGAAATCTTCGTTGTAGAGCATCTTGATATTTTTCAATCATCGCTAACATATTTGATATTTTCTTTAGAAATGGTCCAACCCCCCGAGCATTCCACCCTTAAAACAAAAAGTACAAGGTAAGATGAAAAAAAGAAATATAAGTTACTCGTCGTATTTTACGAGCCAGCCACAACCCAATAGGAGTCGTTTACGTTTCCGTCCGTATAAAAGAATCTCTATTTAACCTATAAAAACTCGGATCACTCATTGCTCAGACCCAGCTAACAACAAAGAAACCCAGCAACTTCATCATCATCCATTACAATCTTAAAGGTGCCAATCAAAATTCACACTTTGTACTTTAACACCATCAAATTCATCAACTTTTTGTTCTAATTTCTTCTGGGTATTCTGTTTGAAATCCTTTTGTTTGAAATCAGATAGTGGGTTTCTTCTTCTTCTCCTCTTTGTTTCCTTTCTGTGGACAGCATTGCGTATCTTTGTTTACAACTTTTATATCTGAAATCTGTGTGTTTTGATGGGTATTCTGAATTTTTTTTTTAATTGAGAATTGGGTTTTTTCCCTTATGTTTTCTCATTGTCTTTTGCTTATTTGGCAGGAAATCAGTAATTTTGGTTATTGGAAAGCTTGTTGGACCCAGTGAATATGGTAAGTTGAATGACCATTGTTTTGTTCCTTTTAGTTTGTGCTTTCTAAAATTGGAATTGAGAATAAAGTTGATGACTTGATTGTGCTGGCAGTTTAGTTTCTATTTTTGTTTATTATAGCAACCTTGATTAGTGATAGTGATTGATGTTTGTAGGATGAAGGAGGTTTTAGATTTGACCAGAAAAATTAGGTTTTAGTTTAAAAGATTTGCGGGTCTCAGTTGCCAACTTAGATTTGCTGTGCCAGGCTTGCAAAATTTGAATGTTGCTTCTGTTTCACATTTTATCCATGATCTAAATGTTTGGAACTTCGTTGACTGATTATTTTTATGTAACAGGCTTATGAAGACTATCGCGCTTCAGCCTTTGAGCAGAGTTATCGTTGTTACCCTGTCTCGTTTATTGAGAAGGTTTGAATTCTGGACCTACAAAGTTAAATTCCACTAATGAAGTGCCCTCCATAAAGAGGGTGATACTCTGAAATCTATCATTAGGACCTCTCTTGGAATGGGCATACATCTTCTAGTATTTGAGTTCTGTGATTAGTTGGAGTGATGTATTTAGTCAGAAGTGTATTTATTCGTTCAGCTTCCTAACTGTTTATACTGATTCCTCTTTAATCTTGATCTTTGCAGCCACATCTGGAGAAGGGTGATAAAAGTATGTTTATTTTCTTGATTACTTCGTTTATATGATACATGCCATTATGTATATATTTTTGGGAACTTTAACGAAAAGCTCCTGATATTGTTCACTTTAACGAAAAACAACATTTTTACACTAAAAAGTCAATCATGGTACTATTCACTTTACCCTTTATTTTGTCCTTATCGTTAAAACTCAAAGTTTTCAAGCCTTTTTCATTAGTTTTCCATATATTTTTTCGTAGAACATGATTTACTGAATACTTGTCTAAATACTTGTCTAATCATGTTTTTGTTATATTTGTCCTTCCAGTTATAATGCCTCCCTCAGCTCTTGATCGCCTTGGTAATTGATCATTCTGTCTCTTATTTGTCCTGCTTTTGCAAATTTGATTTCAAGTTATGTGACCCGATCTTGATATATGCTGATTCCAACTAAATATGAACTTTTCTTCTCCAGCATCTTTACAGATCGACTACCCTATGTTGTTTGAACTTAACAATCCTACTGTTGGACGAGTTACTCATTGTGGGGTTTTGGAATTTGTTGCTGATGAGGGCCTAATATATTTACCATACTGGGTGGGTACACATCTTTCCTTGGAATTTGTTGCTGCAGCATTCCAGATATGGCGTTGCTTATTAGTCATTTATGTGCTTTCTTTTTGTAGATGATGCAGAACATGCTTCTTCAAGAGGGGGACATATGTCAAGTGAAAAACAAAAGTCTCGTAAAGGGAACATGGGTGAAGTTGCAGCCCCACACCAAGGACTTTCTTGATATCTCAAACCCCAAAGCCATGTTAGTTAATCACTTTGATATCTTCATTTGAGTAGCCGGATTGCACTTTGGTATAACAGTAGAATTATTTTTAATCCTAAATTATCTTGCTTCCGCAGTTTGGAAACTACATTGAGGAGCTACTCCTGTTTAACTACTGGTGATACTATCATGGTTCCTTATAACAATAAGCAGTATTACATTAACATAGTTGAAACAAAACCCTCCCCTGCAATCAGTATCATTGAGACGGACTGTGAGGTTGATTTCGCCCCTCCTCTTGATTATGTGGAACCCAAAAAACCAGTACCACCTACTTTGTCAAAGAAGAGACCACAAGAAGGTGCTTATGATTTTTTTTTTTTTTTGTTTATAATTTTGAAAATTGGTTTGAAGTTCGAAGTGTTGCGCGTATATTTAGTTTCATCTTTTGCTTACAAGACTCTAGAATTCCTTCCTAACAGCTAACTTTGGTTTTCTGATTTTAATATGTATCTTTCAGCTGAAGAAGAACAACCTGAAAAGATACCAAAATTCAATCCATTTACTGGTTCTGCAAGACGATTGGATGGAAAACCCATGACAGAATCAGTTGCACCAGTGTCTGCTCCCATTCTGAAGCAGCACCAACATGACAGTGAAAATGGAACCAAGGATTCTACGTCATCAACTTTTGCCGCGCGTAAATCTGGAAAGCTTGTGTTTGGTTCAAATGGCAACCAACCCACAAAAGAAACGCCAAAAGTATGTCCCTCATTGTTTGTAAATTAAACGAAATAAGTATGACACCATGCTTATTGTTTGTATCTGTTCTTGTAATCCCAGGTTGCCCCAAAGAACGGCAAGCCAGAGCCTTCTCAGAAGGCAGAAGATACACCTCAGAAGGCAGAAGAGCCGAAGTTCCAAGCATTCACGGGGAAGAAGTATTCATTGAAAGGGTGAGGTTAAAGGCGTATCTTCATCGAAAACAAGGTAAAGAGAGAAGGCATTTCTTCCATCAATTAGTTTTTGAGAGATGAAAAGTCAAGTTATTTTGGCAATGGAAGGTCCAACCCCAGAATGTGCCCTGCACTTGAATGATGCTTTATGAACCGAACCGAAGGTTGGTATGAATTGGAAACTTCCTTGTCGTATGTAAATAGGCACATGAACCGAAGGTTGGTATGAATTGGCAACTTCCTTGTCGTACAGACCGTATGGAACCATGTTCATATATTTATAACTCAATATATTTCTTGAATTTTGTCGATTGTTTTTAGACCTCAGTGCCTTGCTGATCTTCATGGTTACTTCAATTCAACTTTATGTGCTAAGCATAGAATGTCTGAGCTCAATTTAAATAGAGTAAAGAGAAATGATTTCCGCACATCATTTTCGCTTTATGGACACTCGTATTTTGTTTCAGTCCTCAATTCTGCTTCTGATTTATTTAATCCAAAGGCTAAAAATGAAAAGTGTGTGCATGAAAAAGTGATGCAGGGCGCAGCGGATAGAAACGAAATAAAATGACAGATATGATTGATAGATAGGGTCCACTATCTCCTAGTGTAAGGAGAGACCTGAAAACCCTATAAACTTTGGTTTTAGTATCAGCCTACAACGTAGACACTAGAACGAACAGAGCAGCAGACTCTTAAACAAGAAAAATGCACATAAAAATGAGTTTACAACTCAAATATTAATATGATAATTCAAACAATCTCTCCCTTTTCTTTACAAATACATGAATTTATAGATGCTTAAACCCCCTCTTAATAATTACTGATACGTGCATCATAGTTCATGCATCATTACTAGAGTTAATGAACTCATTAATATTAACCCCACTTAATCTACCCCACTAACATATATTCATTACATTAAATAAAGATTGAATTATTACATAAAATTCATTACTTCAGAACCCTTGTATTCCATGTATATCGGCTGAATTTCAAAAGCTAAATGTATTGAATCTTTCAATGATCTTATTTCATGTCTTGCATCATTCTCACTGGGTCGGAGAGAATTCGTCCTCGAATTCGAATCACCATCCGCTTTGGAGACAAAATATTGATATCTTCCACTCCAAACAAATAGATACTTTGAATAAATGATAAACTTTGAATAGCATAAAATATGCTCCACAACCAAGGTCTTGATCTGGACGTCTTCCCAATAAATCTTCATTTGATTAGTTGTATTTGCAAAGTTCCTTGCAGTACTTGAATTGAAATGACCAACTCCAATCAAATCAATAAATTCAAAACTACCCAACATGTGAAACAAGCCATGAGACTCAACTTCCATTTATTTAAAGAAAAACTTGAAGTTGTAGCCTTCAACATTTCCAAGGTCCCATCCCATCCACTTGGAATTGCCTCACAAATTTCACAACCCTCACAACAACGATCAAAATATTGGAGGAAGATCTAGATTGAGATCTTCATCTAATGGCATATGCGACATGCTAAATATAGCGTCACTCTTAAATTGAGCTGACGCTCTGATACAAACATTGGTAGGATAAATACTTATTACTAACGATTATAGTTACTAGAAACCTAATAAAACATAGCTTTGAAATATGAAAAGCCACAAACAATCAAATTTAATATAAAACTATATTTAATGCCGTGCATTGCATCATACTCCTCTTCTCGAAAAAAATTCGTCCTCGAGTTTTCAGGTGACTTTTGGTTTTCCCTCGATCTTTTGGAAGGCCTTTTTTAACTTTTCCATAACATGTACAATAGCACAAGAAATTTACGAGTGTTCGAAGTCTTGATCCATACTCTTTCTTCAAATAGATAAGCTCGAAATGGCACATGACTCCAATCGTGAGCAGCGGATAACTTGCTTTGATACCACTTGATGCAGGACAAGCTAAGGGTTCTCGGGGAGACGGGGGATGATAACCTGGGAATCACTCAACCAAGGGCAACAAAGCTTGCTCACGTCGCTAATCGTGGATTCGCTCACAAGACCAAGCCAAAATGCTTGATTTTAGGGAAGGAGAAATCACTCACTTCAATTGCACAAAGCAAAATATATTTTAATTCATTCAAGTCTTCCTAAACATACATATGGAGCCCTTTAAATAGAGAGATTACAAACATTGGTAGGATAAATACTTATTACTAAAGATTATAGTTACTAGAAACCTAATAAAACATAGCTTTGAAATATTAAAATCCACAAACAATCAAATTTAATATAAAAACTATATTTAATGTCGTGCATTGCATCAAAAAAGGTGCGTGAAAATCACTTTCCATGCAACCCTACCTTGGTCCTTAGGGTTCGGTAAATTACAGTGTTTGAT
Source organism: Malus domestica (assembly GCF_042453785.1). NCBI lineage: Eukaryota > Viridiplantae > Streptophyta > Magnoliopsida > Rosales > Rosaceae > Malus > Malus domestica. Next base: position 7,896,697 of record NC_091671.1, on the reverse strand, counting down.
AACAACTAAAGTGCTTCTTCAGGAAGGCATCCAAGTGAAAAGCGCTTCCCATAGAAAGCAGTGGTGGAATTAAGTGCTGGTTTAGTATTGAGGTGCTTTTATAAAAAGTGGATATAAAAAAAAGCTGAGCTCAAAAAAGTGTTTGGTAAACACTTAAAAACAGTTTTGTTGATGCACAAAATCAGTGAGGACTTTGGTACAACAGAAAGTGTCAAGTTTGTGACCTTCGTTAGATTGCTCCGGTCACTAGTATGGATAAGTATGGAAATGGATAAAGACAAGGAAGCAAACACAAGATGTATGTGGTTTCACCCAGATTGGCTACATCCACAAAGTAGAGGAGTTCTCATTAATTGTGAAGGATTTACACAAGTACATAGGTTCAAGCTCTCATTTAGTGAGTACTAGTGAATGATTTAGTACAAATGACATTAGGCAATATTGTGGGATTATAGAAGAGAGTTTCTAGCTTTGTTCTGACATTGACACGTGTCGTGTTGTGATTGGCTTTCGATGTTGACACGTGTCGCACTATGATTGGCTTCTGATGTCGACACGTGTCGCACTGTGATTGCCCTCCTGGTTTGAGGGAAACTCTTTTGGGTTCTTGACAGTATAACGTTGACCGGTAGTTTCGGGATTGGTCAAGTATGGTATAAACAAGCTTATTTTCACAGTTTTGCGTGAAAAAAGCTCAAAATGTGAAGCAGCAAAAATGAGCTTATTTTCACAGCATAGCAAAAGCAGTTTTTTTTCAAAGCACATCAATACCAAACCAGCCCGGTGAGCCAGTGCCAACAATGTACAAGTCTTATACTGTACTAACACAAGTATTCAACTTTGGGCCCATGATTTTAATACATTATTCCCCATCCTTTTAGGGAATTGTTATTAGTACTCCAAAAATTTCATTCTACACTCCAAACTTTTTATATTAGGAAAGAAAAATATATTTATGAGGAGTGTATAATGAGATTTTTGGAGTGTCAATAACACTTCCCATCTTTTTATCTACTATAGTTCATGAAATTCGAACTCAGTATCACTTTCAATTGGCGCCATTGTCCCTTTCTCATTGTGTGATGTTTAATTATTATTTTTTTCCAACAAAGGTACGATTTTTATTACCAACAAACAACTAAATACAAGAGGTCCAAATACAGGTGAAATATGGCAAAACGAAATGGACCCAATGCTACACAACACAGAGCCCAAAACACCAGTTGGAGCCCAAAAATTGAAACACCACAAACGAAAACCTAGCCTTCTGCAAACATCGTTGCGGCCTACATAGTGCATCCCCATCAGTGCAATCCAATGCCCCGGACCACCGCCAAGCATCCTCACCCCCCCCCCCCCCCTCTCCCCCCTTTAGAAAAGAGGAAGATGGTGACTCCTACAGCTTGCAATAAACACTGTACTAAACACAACCAGAAATCAAAAGAATTCGATGGAGAACCCTCCAGCAGCAGTGCCAATAAAGGTAAACAAGTGGAAGGCGGTGGTGTGTACACCTAAGCTGAAGCTCTACATACCCCCCAAAAGAATCGTAGCCAAGTGTTGTGAAGAAGGGTGATTGCAGATCGGAAAAGAGATGGGAACGAGGAAGGATGGAGCCAACCCGCAATACGGAGTGGAAAAAATGGGAGAATCGGAGGAAAGAAAAAAGAACAAGGAAATAAAGAGGAGGACTGCCACGGATCTTGGCCACATTTAGGGCCGCACGATTGTGGAGAATTTGCAAGAATGGAAATCACTCACACAGAGGTGAGAAAAGCTCTTAAAGAGGGGGAAAAAACACCCCCTATTGGTGGGTAGTTTTGTCTTCCTATCTACGACGATTGGTCCTTCATTTTTGTTGATATCATCGTGATTGACGTACCAATTTAGGGTACACAGCCCACGTCAGTCCTAGATTCTTGGGGCATGACTTACCTTACACAAAGTGTCCTGAAGCTACCCACATTCACTATACCAAGTGTCATAGGAACTTGAAGTTTCATAAAACAATACTCATGAAACTTGAAGTTTTCAATGCTTAATCAATCCAAATACTTATATTCGACTTGGATGTTCTAACTCGTTGCCTATGAACGTTTTTTTTTCCAAAAGCACAAACCACGACCTTACTCCCCCCAATCCGCGAATTGTCAAACCGTAATAAGTTCGATTTCACTCCTTTGCGAATTTCTGGCAGAAACTAATTTTAAGTACAAGACATGAAGCTCTGCAAAGAGCTTAAGAGCTAACATTGAAGTTGTGATTTCGGCTGAGCGAAGCGAAGTAAGCAACCGCCATAATCTTCACTGTGGTCGCTATATAAACTATAAAACACATGAAATGAATTGTATCGACACTGGTCAATATAATTTAAATATAATTTTATTATAATAAAATGGTCTTTCCAGCATGATTCAGACAAATAAGTGCCCAAGTATTGCTAAATCAAGCTTCCCATCTGATTATATCGTTCTGCAATTTCAAGTTAAAAATTACATGAGAATAATAGACAACACATTTTGGCAGGTCCTACGCTCTGCTGCAAGCCATTTTCCTTTCTGTGGTTGAGTAAAGATGTAGGCCTAAGCTTCCACCAGTTGCTCAATTGCAATCTCTCTTGTAGTTTGGACATTTTCAGACTGCATAGTGGTGATTTCCCAGAGTTCTGGCAGTGCTTCCTTCATATTATGGATGCTCTCAAGTGCATAATCCGCTCCTTTGGTGCGGTGGGAGGTGCCAACCTACAAACAAACCATTTCGTAAATAATATTGGTGAGGATGATATTCCTAGATCAACTTTTCAGTAACTGCAGAAGTTCAACCGTATAAATTAAGCTTTACTAACCAATACTGTATGGAGGCCGCACTGCTTTGCAGTTTGTATATTGCGAATGCTATCATCGAAGAATAACTGGAGAAGAAAACGGAATCACAAAATCAACAGGAGTGTGGCGTGGGAGACAATTAAGAGTGTCCATTTTGCAAACTCCAAGTTGAACTTAATGTACCATTTATGGTGATATGAAACAGAACTACACCATATTATGTCAGATAGTAAGATGCCAATTTATTAAACTTATCGTTAACTCAATTTCCCTAGCCAAGAGAAGAGATCTTACTGTTCTTTGAGGGTCGATGTTTGCAAATTTAAAGGCTTCTTCGTATGCAAGCTCAAATGGTTTGCAGACAACTGGGGTCTTTGGAACCACCGCACCAGTATTTGGTTGTTCAATGTGTTCAGTTTCTTCTGCACCAACAGAATCATCGGCATTGTTGGTGGGATTCAGTGTCTCAAAACATATAACTGACTCAAAGCAGTCCTCTATTCCAAGCCTTTTGAGCACAGTATCCGCATGTTTCTTATCCGAATTCGTGAAAATCTACACAGGAAGACCAAGTTAGCAACATAACATAAGAGAAACCATTAATCCAAGAGAATTCCCCCCCTTCCCCTTTTTTAAGGACAACATTTTTATACATACTACTTTGCGGATAGGCAGACTAAGTAAAAGGCCCCTCAGGACAGGATCAGGAGTAAGCAACTCGTAGGGCAACCTCCCATGAACAAAACTGCAGAAAGCAATTTTTGTGAAAAAAATTAGATCACACGATTGTCGTAAATGAAGGAGCACAAACTAAGGTCGGACATTTGGTACCTATGAAAGTCATCATAATCGAAGTTATAGCCCTGAGCCTGGAAATCAGGAAAAACAGAAAAACCATGTTCAATTACAATTCTGCTCTGCATACTTTCAGAAGCTATAAACAAAGGTTAAATGGATCACAACCACCATACCTTAAGACCGGCCATTGTTGTCCCATAATCCTTGTACAAAGAAATACACAATTCGGGAACTTCACTTTCGTCCATGCCAAGCCTTTGAATCATATATTCTACAGCAAATATTCATAAAAATTTCATTCAAACAATGAACATTTCACACCAAAGTTTTAAAATCCAGAATCATAAAGCCAGAACAACCTTTAATATTCCTAGTGATTTGTACTGAAATTCCAGAACTCAGAGGGTAAAGGGTGTCGTCTAGATCTGCAAATCGAAACAACACTCCTTGTTATTTTCCGTTCGAGAACCATAGATTCAAATAAGCACACCTTTTGTATGAAAGGACTTACCAAATAGAAGGCACTCATATTGGTGATATTGAACCTGATTTTCCATCTGTTTTCTAGAAGGCTTCAAACAAGACGAATCGAAACGTTCATAAGCATATAAACAATTACATAACAACAAGAGCTGAAAAGCAAAGGGCAGCTTCCATTTACCAAAAAAAGACATGAAATCCAATATTTACAGTTTAAAATTTCTCTTTGGTGAAAGCAATCACAATGTACTCAAACCAAACGTCAACAATCCCTCACAAGACCTTCAGTCTTTTTTTCCCACCATAAAAATCCAATCTTTTAATTTCCAAATACCAACACAAAAATGCCTCAAATAACCAAAAAACGATAACCAACATTCACCAAGAAAACCCAATCAAAGTAGGCAGATGACTCGAATCCCAGAAAGCCTAGACATTTAAGCAACATTTCAACGGACAAAACAAAACCCAAAATTCGATTTCTCCAACATTAACCATTCTAAATTTCCAAGTGAGAAAACAATGCTTCATCACAACCAAAATAGTAAACCCAATATTTGATTCCTCCTACATTAACCATTGTAATAATTGCAACTACAAAAAACATCCAACGTAAGAAACTCCTAACAAAGTAAGAACAGACTAGAGAAATGAGGGTTACCAGATCCGAACGACCGACGTTGCAGAGAGAGAGAGAGAGAGAGAAGAGAGGATATTTTGGTAGGGTAAAGTGAAAGAAAGGAACTAGTCGGAAGCCTGCAAGATGTGTCTGTTTAAATAGGCACACAACTGTTTTTTAAGTATTTAATTCATTTGTTCAAAAAAGGTTCAAAAGTCAGTTTAAACGAGAAAAAGATCTAAGCTCGTTACGTGGCCCTATCGTGTTTTGACACGTACCAATTTACGTGCGTTTAACTGGCAAAGTGTCGCTATCATCATTGTTTTCGCTTTTTTCTTCTTTCGTCTTTGCATGTGACGAATATACAGTAAAAAATTTATAGAAGATCAACTACTTATATTATTATATTTATAGAAGAATTATGTTCCTAACACACTAAAAAATTTAGGATAAATTACGGTTTGGTCTTCGGAACTATTATCTCAGTTAAAATTGACCCATGATTTTGGCAAATTAATCTTTTGAATTATTTGAAATCAATCAATTAACCTCTCACCATTAAATTCCGTCCACTATGCCGTCAAATTCAAATGCAAATTAGTCTTTCACTGTGATTTCTTACTTTTAAGGTATTTTTGGATAGCAAGGAAACAGCACATCAAATCAAATCTTGACGACTAAGAAACATTTGGCACTTTTTTATTTATTTTTTATGTGAGAATCGTGATTTAAATAATAATTTCTTGTTTGGGTATTACAACACCTTATAAAACTCAAAAATCCTCCACAAATAGAAGGCTTTATTCAGTAGAGATTACAACACACCACCTTGTGAAATTTAAAACAAAAAATCTCCAGAAACAGAAAGATTTTCTTCCAAGGATTCTTACCTCGTTAGGACTTTACCTTTCCAAGAGTATTCCATCAACAATTTTTTTATATAAATAAAAGTAGTAACATGACGATGTTAGTGCGCCTGTTGTTCATCTATGCTTGTACGGAATTATATTTTCTTATTCGTTATAAGTATATGCGAAACCATTTTGATTTTTAGTGGTATCATAGTCAGTCCTTCACGTAGTGGTGTTTTGCTTTATGGCAAATTCTACATATTAATTGATTCGATAGATGACTTTTAGTGCGAAGAAATATGAACAAATAAAAAATTATCACATTACTTAGTAATATAATTTTTTTGATATTGCAATATACCAAAAGTTTAAGACATAAACAATAGACACCAATTGATAGATGATATATTGTGACGTATAAATATATATTTGACAAACAATAAAATAATATACACTAAATTCATCTAAACTATAGTAAGTGAGAAGAGTTTGAATTCATAACGCAACAAGTTGAAGAAAGAAAAAAAAATCCTAAGCAATCCACCACTTATTATTTGTTAGAAATAAAGGGGATGAAAGGATTGATTGTTTTGGAAAAAAAGAAGAAGAAAGGATCTATTATAATAGCATCTCTAAATATAAGCTAAATGATTCAAATGTTAATTTAGCTAGCCACTACTTCCAACAATACTAGCTATTTTAGCTTAAGTTAAAATATTTTAATATTATTTTTTTCCTAACCTGATGCATTTAACCTTTGTTTAGGTTTATGCATTAGTTTTGGTAAATATGAAAAATATTTTTTCATTATATATGATACTACAATATACCAAAAGTTTAAGAATTAAACTATAGACACCAAGATGACACATTGTGACGTGCAGATATATATTTGACAACGATAGAATAATATACATTAAATTCATTTAAACTATGAAAAGTGGGAAGAGTTTGACTTCGGAAATGCAGCGAGTTCAAGGAAAAATATTGTTTGTACCATACTTGACCAATCCCGAAACTACCGAGCACCGATCAATGTTATACCTGTCAAGGACCCAGAAGAGTTTCCCTTAACAAGGAGGTCAATCACAGCGCGACACGTGTCGATGTCAGAAGATAATCACAGCGCGACATATGTCAACATCAAAGGCCAATCACAACACGACACGTGTCAATGTCAGAACAAAGCTAGAAACTATCTTCTATAAAAGGAGATCATTCTCCAGGCCATTTGTACTAGATTATTTACTAGAACTCACTAAAGGAGAGCTTGAACCTATGTATTTGTGTAAACCCTTCACAATTAATGAGAATTCCTCTACTCCGTGGACGTAGCCAATCTTGGTGAATCACGTACATCTTATGTTTGCTTCCCTGTCTCTATCCATTTACATATTTATCCACACTAGTGACCGGAGCAATCTAGTGAAGGTCACAAACTTGACACTTTTTGTTGTACTAAAGTCCTCACTGATTTTGTGCATCAACATTTGGCACCGTCTGTGGGAAACGCATTTATTCCTACTCTCTTCAGCTTTGTCAAGCTGGTTTCCACCATTCGTACACTCTTTTTTTGATCGGGCATCCCTCTCCAACATGGGGAGCGAAAGAAGCCACAACACGCATAACGACACCCCCTCGCACCTAGTGCAAAGCAACGAAAGAATGAACCAAAGAAGTTTGTTCTTCAGGCTAAAGTTGATGAGCTGGAGGCTCAGAACAACAAGATAGCAGTGAAGAACAAGGTCCTTTAATAGCAGTATGAGAAGCTCTTCGAGATGCTCTATGAGGCTAGGCATACTCAAACACACGACCTCATCACCCCCGTGGAAGTCAACCATCAACTGGGTGCCCCCCAACACGGAAGGTCACCTGCCTTCGACATGGGTATTCCTGACGAAGAGCGAGCTACTCATCGAAATGTCGATCAACATCTCTCAACCCAGCTGTTTCAACTCGAAGTATGAGAAGTGGAGGAAGGAACATTCTTGCAAAAGGAATGGAAAGATCAAAAGCCGTTTACCGTGACTGTCGAGACTTCTTAAGACATCATCGAGAAAATTCTATCCACATAGGCTCAAGGGTCAAAGACCCAATAGTCATTAAAGGGCTCGGTCATCTACCACAATGTAGGCCAATGCCTAATCCAAGAAAAGAACCACATGCCTTGGAGGGACAAGAAGGTGAAGGAGACTCGGGGGACTTCCAAACGGCACGTCTCGAAAGCCAGTACAGTAAATCTAAGAAAAAGCCACATGCCTTTAACCAAACTTCCATACTTCCAAAGGATGAGGAAAACTTGCAAATGAGAGTTTGAATGATGCCTGACTCCACTTATGACCCTCTTATTCTGCATCTCCTCGAAGAGGTGAACAGGCTAAAGGCCGAGCGTTATTCCTAAATCCCTGGCTGGGATCAACCAAGGCCCGGCCCTTTGACAAAGAGAATTCTTGGCACCCCTCTACAAGGAGAAACGAAACAGAAGCTTGGCTTGCAATCTTATACTGGGAGGGAAGATCTGATTGAGCATATATACTTCTTTGAATCTACCATGGCATACCGAAGACACAATGATGAGGAACGATGTCTCATATTCCCCTCAACTCTCTCTAGTAGAGCTCTCAATTGGTATTGTCGTCTTCGATCTAATACTGTGGATTCCTTCACTGAGCTAAAGAAACTTTTCGTGGCTCAACACATCTTCCAAGCTGATCACGTACACTCCGCTGATAAGCTATACACTATTCATCAGAAATCAAATGAGTCATTGCGTGAATATGCCGGTCGTTTATGCAATGAGTACTCTCGTTGTGTTGAGGCAGATGATAAAACAACACTTAAGGCCTTCACGGTAAGCATGCATGAATGCTTCTTCAAGTGCATGATGAATGCTAACACTTGAAAGACTTACTTTGAGGTAATGATGCAAGCTTACAATCATGCATTTGTCGAGGTAAGGACATACCAAAAGAACCCTCATATGGTTAACCCCTATCAACAAGTGGGAAGTGGAAGTCAAGTTCTACCAAGTGAGGAGATCGTGGCTATTCAGACACCCATTGCATCTTTTCCTGCCTCATTTTGCTAATCGTTTCTACCAAGTGAGGAGATCTTGGCCATTCAGACACCCATTGCATCCTATCCTGCCTCATTTAGCTACTCGCTAAGTCACCAAATGTATTCGTCTCTTGGTAAGGGAATGATTTTTACTCTCAGCAAGCTCATTACAACAAGAGGGATAAAAGTTCGTATCAAGACAACCAGGGGTGAACGTACCCTTAACTATTATGACTATAGGGTCAAGCCTCACTCTTTCAAAGTGGAGGACTAGGTACTGAAGGAAATGCTATTATAAGAAGACATACACATTACAAATCTTTTGACCCTAACCGCTTGAGATCTTTTGTCACACAAGCCATTCGGCAAATATTTAAAGAAAAGATAACTCAGACAACTTCTTCTGAGTCTTTTGCATTCCTAGCATTGGAACACTTGGTCTACGCTGACCTACCTCTATATTCCAACTCAGAGTTCAAACATGCGTACTTTGACACAAAGTAAATGATACTAAGTGTTACAACCAACATGGTTCACATATCGAAAGCATGGATTCCTTCATGCATAGCAAAACATTCATAATCATAACTTATATCAATCAACATAAACATCATACATTCCAACACATTCATACATAAGCCAACTGTGTTTCGAAAGGGTTCAACATACTTTGTGTCATTCGACACTTGCTACAATGTGCCTCGGTACCCTGCCCTTATTCTCACCAACTAGGTGATGAAGGAACTCACCTTCATGCCACCAACCAGGTGATGAAATGTACAACCCGTACTCTAATATTATTTGGCAACTTGCCACTCTTATCACCAACCAGGTGAAGAATGAACTTACCTTCGTGCCACTAACTAAGTGATGAAATATACAACCCAGTACTCTAACATTATTTGGTAACTTGACACTCTTATCACCAACCAGGTGAAGAAGGAACTTACCTTCGTGCCACAAACCAGGTGATGAAATGTACAACCCGTACTCTAATATTATTTGGCAACTTGCCACTCTTATCACCAACCAGGTGAAGAAGGAACTCATCTTCATGCCACCAACCAGGTGATGAAATGTACAACTCGTACTCTCCTTCATGCCACCAACCAAGTGATGAAATGTACAATCCGTACTTTAATATTATTTGGCAACTTGCCACTCTTATCACCAACCAGGTGAAGAAGGAACTCATCTTCGTGCCACCAACCAGGTGATGAAATGTACAACCCGTACTATAATATTATTTGACAACTTGCCACTCTTATCACCAACTAGGTGAAGAAGGAACTCATCTTCGTGCCACCAACCAAGTGATGAAATGTGATGAAAGGTGATGAAGGAACTCACCTTCGTACCACCAACCAAGTGATGAAAGCAACTCACCATTCATTCCACCAACTAAAAGACGAGCGGTACAACTTGTACATGTGAACTCTTAGTATTCACAAATAATAAAAAACCCTCAAGCTTTACAACTCAACTAGAGGAGCATTTATGCCCAACAAGAGTTATAGTCACCAACAAAGTCTTATTGCAAGCCAACAATGGCTTCAGTGCATGGTATACGAAGATTAAGCTCTTCAGCCCTCTTACATCTGCTTCAGACATTTATCCTCTGTAATAATGCAAATACTACAACTAGTAGAAAGCTTCACACACTCTTGATCAAGACTGTTCGAAGCAAATTCAATTTATATTGTTCATCCAAACCTTCGACTATTACAAGATGTGGCTTGCATCACAATCTCTTGCAAAACAGTGTGGAAGCAAAATTTGTATATATTGTCTCTCTCATATTTTCAAATTTCCAGTTTCCCCAAAATAAAAAAAAATTAAAAAAAAAGGAAAATTGAGAAATTCAATAACTTCAACAAATTGAGGGCAACTATAATTCTCAAAAACTTCACACACTCTTGATCAAGATAGTGTGAAGCAAAATCAATTTATGGTGCCAAAAAAAACTTCAACAAATGGAGGGCAACTACAAATGCCAAAAACTTCACACACTCTTGATCAAGATAGTGTGAAGCAAAATCAATTCATGGTAACCAACAAAGCTTCAACATCAAAGTTTCACATACAAAGTTTCAACACAAAAGCTTCACCACAAAGCTTTACCAACAAAAGCTTCAACAAATGAAGGGCAACTACAAATGCCAAAAGCTTCACACACTCTTGATCAAGATAGTGAGCAAAATCAATTCATAGTACCCAACAAAGCTTTAACCTCAAAGCTTCACCTACAAAATCTTCAACACAAAAGCTTCACCTACAAAGATTCACCAACAAAAGCTTCAACAAATGGAGGGCAACTACAAATGCCAAAAGCTTCACACACTCTTGATCAAGATAGAGTGATGGCACCCAACAATGCTTCAACCTTAAAGCTTCACCTACAAAACTTCACCACAAAGCTTCAACAAATGGAGGGCAACTACAAATGTCAAAAGCTTCACACACTCTTGATCAAGATAGTGTAAAGCAAAATCAATTTATGGTACCCAAAAAATAAAAAATAAAAAAGAGAAATATTTTTGAAAATTTGAAAATTCGAAATTTCAAAAATTCAAAAATTCAAAAAAAAAAGAAAAGGCCTAGCCTCCCATTTTTTGGGCCTAACAACTTTCATAACAAATATATATGAAGGAGAAGTTTTGGGCTACCATTTACAAAGGAAAATGGTGAAGTTTTGTTACTTTGCAAACTTGACTACTAACAAGACACCTTATTCGTCAACTCCCTCTACCAAAGACTTGGGGGACTCCTACCATATACTACTACACCACGGTGACTTGGATCTTTCAAGTTTCCAACTGAGAAGTTTTCCTTACTGGGGAAATCAAGGGAGCATTATTTCAACCTAAATGCTTCACCCCTGTAAAAGAAAAGGCAACAGGGCTACTTGTTCAAAAACCGAAGAAACATCGCTCTCTGAATCTCGAGAGCCAAATCTTCCTGGATAAAATTTGTCAACACTACCCACACGCAACATCAACTTTTCAGGTACCACGGGTAGCTTTCTCAAAGATCCCTGACCAAGCTAAGGCGCGGGAATTTTGTAGCCCCAACTACCTTAACTATTACCCATAAGAGGTAAAGGAACAACATCACTACTGGCTAATTGGCAAATCCTTAGATGTGTCGACCTCCATCTTTTGTGGCAAAGCATACTCACAAGAATGCCTAATTTTTCCTCATATCCAAGAACACACCTTCAATATATTTGCTTGTTCAAAAATCGAAGAGGCAACGCTCTCCGAATCTCGAGAGCCAGATCTTCAACATATCTTCTTGTTCGAAAATCGAAGAGGCACTACTTTCCAAACTTTAAAAGTCAACACTTGGAATCAAGCTTCCAGTCAGGAACTGACTGCCTGGAACCCCTTGCCTAATTACTTACCTAGCATTTCTCTCGAGTACTCATCTTTAACATCTTGTGCTTGCAGAGAAGATACCACATCTGCTTAAGAAACAGATAGGGCAAATGAAAAGGATACAAGGAAGCATGTGGAGACAAGCGCAACTAAACACGTGCCAACTCACCTATTACTTCTTCAAAAGTAAAGGTATCCCATATCATCAGGGTCGAACGTACCCCAGATTTGAAAAACTTGTTTTGACTCTCAAATTCTCGAGTCAGCTTGTTCCTTTGGAGGAAACCAGGAAACCCTTCAATCCAATTCAAGAATAAGCATGTGGAAAGTCAACAAGTACAACCCGATTCATCCTTTATTTCTTCAAAAGCAAAAATATCTCATATCATATCTTCTCCCTTTTCTTCTCTTTATCCTTTTTGTTGCCTGCAAGATAGGGATAATGAGAACAATCACCTGGAACCCGAGATCAAAACTTCCAATATGAGGCTGACTGCTTGGAACTCTGATTGCTTACCTTGTCTGTCACCTCTTTCGGCAGATCTCCTAGCTGGACGACTTAAGGAACTCCTACTATATGGTTTGTATAACACTTGACCAAGCTCGAAACTACAAGTAAGCTTCAAGTGAAAATGATACATAACATTGTGCGTTAACATCGGCTAAAGATACCACTCCTAGATGCAGGTCAAATACCTCCAGAAAAGATGTCACTTCTACCTATGGGGCAGAGGCAAGTGAAAATGATGTCACACTTTGGTACTTAGAAGTTTCATGATTACTAAGTGGCTTGGATCTTGCAAGTCCCCAACCGAGGAGCTTCCCTCACTCGGAAACTTAGGGGAGCACTGTTTGTACCATACTTGACCAATCCCGAAATTACCGAGTACCGGTCAACGTTATACCGTCAAGGACCCAGAAGAGTTTCCCTCCAACCAAGAGGCCAATCATAGCGCGACACATGTCGACATCAGAAGCCAATCACAGCGCGACAACACAACACGTGTCAATGTCAGAACAAAGCTACAAACTCCCTTCTATAAAAGGAGATCATTCTCCCACAATAATTCCTAATGCCATTTGTACTAAATTATTTACTAGAACTCACTAAAGGAGAGTTTGAACCTATGTATTTGTGTAAACCCTTCACAATTAATGAGAACTCCTCTACTCCATGGACGTAGCCAATCTGGGTGAACCACATACATCTTGTGTTTGTTTCCTTGTCTCTATCCATATACATACTTATCCACACTAGTGACCGGAGCAATCTAGCGAAGGTCACAAACTATGCTATTGTTAGAAATAAAGGGGAAGAAATGATCAATTATACCATCTCCAACAATACTAGCCAAATCTGATGCTATTGTAACTAGCCAAATCTGATGCTATTGTAACTAGCCAAATGACTCAAATGTTAATTTGGCTAGCCAGCTTCCATCAATACTAGCTATTTCCTAAACTTTACAACCCAAGCTATTTTTCTTCTCTTAAAGCCCACAAACGACGCAATTTATAGTTTTTCTCTCTCCTCCTAGCTAAATTCAGCTAGTTACTATTCACAAAGTTAAGATAACTAGTCATTTAGTCAGTATGTTGGAGCTTCATTTTTTCTGTATTGTTTAAAGTAGCCAAAAGTCTCATTTAGTAGGTTGTTGGAAATGCTCTAATTCGCATCAATTATTATCCAAAATCTTGATATTTATATCGGTAGCTGCATGTATAGTTATCCAGTGGCTGTTGCATTTATTTTGGGTAGGTTGTATGTTATTATGTGTTGCAAAAATCAGAAAGCCAGACCCCAAAATAATAATTCAAAAATACAGAAAGAAGCTTTCTTGATCATTGGTAATTTGACCATACATTATTAGGATATACATAAGAAAATACATAGCCAATTGCTGGCCTCCATGCTTTTCCATTTGCTCAAAGGAGCTTTGAAATTGAAGCTAAAAAGCTTAAGCACCTAGGCAGTCACTGATGTCTCAATTGCCAGCAGCTTCCCTGAAAAGGTTCTACCCATGGCTGTGTCCTTATTGTTGATTTCCCATAGTTCTGGAAGTGCTTCTCTGATATTGTGGATGCTCTCGATTGCATAATCCACACCCTTGGTTCTGTTGGAAGTGCCAACCTATACATATATAGATGCAATAGATAGGGTTTAGAAATGTTTTATATTAGCAACAAACATGAACTGAACAATATTTATTTTCGGTTTACAACTTACCAATACAGTATGGAGACCGATGTTCTTTCCAGCTTGTATGTTCCTGATGCTATCATCAAAGAATAGCTGCAAGAGTACCAAATCTCTTTGTTAGAAGTGCTTTTGTCGAATCGCTTGTGTTAGAAGCTCTTTGTTTAGAAGCACAGCAAGATTTTTATTACAACTTTAAGTGCTTCCCGAAAATGCACTTGAAAGCACATTGGTTCTTTACTAGAATGCCCTAAAAATTCATGGAAGGTGCTTCTGATTGTCTAGCGCTTTTGGCACTTCGAATTAAAAGCGCAGACCCTACGGTTAATAACATGAAATGGATCATTTTAAATTTCAGGAATGCTTGGTAAGAACCAAGGTCTAAATATCGATATTATCCCGATATTTCCATCGAAATTTCCATGTTTTTGGACTACCGATATTTCCGATATCATCGATATTTTAGACCTTGATAGGAACTCTATGTGGTACTAAGTCATTCATGTATCTTACCATGCAATTAGGGGTGGGTTCAAAAAACCGAAAACCGAAAAAAACCGAAAACCAAACCGAACCGAAACCGAAAAACCGAACCGAACAAAAAAACCGAACCGAATTGAAAAAACCGAACCGAACCGAATTCTTTTGGTTCGGTTCGGTTTTAGTGATCTAGAAACTGAACCAAACCGAACCGAACCGAATTAATTAAATTAATTTTTTTATTTAATTATTTGTTTTGGATATTATTTTCTAAACCCAATTTGTAAGTTAAAATGTGCTAAACCCAATGTGTTGCCAAACTTTAAGCTCAAAATATTAAAAAAAAGTCCTATAAAAACTCTAAACCCTAACCTATTATTTATCCCCCATATAAGGTTCCGGAGCCAAACCTCATCCTGAAGTACCTACACCCATCTCCATAGCACTGTCTACTTCTGTCTCAGCTTTCTTTTCCAAATCTACTCTCATATAACATGTAACAGAATCCATAAACATTGATTTCGGGTAGATTACTTAGGGAATTTGTGATGGAAAAGAATCCAACACACACTAAATAAATCCACCCACGCATTTCTTTTACTAATCAAGTTGTCAACATGCAGTTACAAGCAAACAACCCTGATCTTTGAACAACATCATACAATTTAACTTTTCTAAGTCATTTGTACGATTTTTGTGTTGTGAGGTTGTTAGTTTGGACTTTGGAAGACTTGATTGATGATTTTAGTTCAACTTTAAATGTTTATTTTCATTGTCTTTGATTATAGTTAGAATGATTATGTTATGATTGTGTTGGATACGTTAAAATTTAAAATTTCAATGTTTTTCATTTTTTGAAAGAAAAAAAAACAAAAAACCGAAACCGAACCGAAAAAAACCGAAAAAAAAATGAACCGAACCGAACCGAACCGAAATTTCGGTTTGGTTTCGGTTTTGGCAAAAAACCGAACCGAATTAAACCGAACCCACCCGTACATGCAATGTATAAAGTGTAAAATATTGTACTAATTCATTATATATAAATGATTATGGTGTGTTTAAACTTCTTTCATTAATTACTACATATTTTCTACACTCACAATGTTTGCCAGCTCGCTATATAATCAACTTAAATCAGTTAAATCCATCATGCAATGCATTTCCTTCCAATTTTTTGTGATAAACTAATAGATAATTGACTAAATAAACATCCTGCAAAGTTTCAATAAAAATTTCCAAGTTTTTCTTACAATTTCCGTGGTTTTTATTCAATTTTTATCGATATCGATAATATCCCGATATTTCCATCGAAATTTCCGTATTTTTGGACTACTGATATTTTCGATATCATCGATATTTTAGACCTTGGTAAGAACTAATTAGATGGCAATGTAAGTAGAATTTCACATCAGATTCATAAACAAGTAGGAGAATAATTGTCTTACAGTTCTTTGAGGGTTAATGTTGGCTTTTTCAAAGGCTTGTTCATATGCATTTGCAAACGGCTTGCAAACAATTGGAGTCACTGGAAGCTCTGATATTTCAGCATCAAATAAGCAAGAATGATCCAAAACACTCGTGCTGCTGCATCCTTCATCATCATTAGTGGGATTCAGAGTCTCAAAGCAAATAACTCCTTCAAAGCAGTCATTCAATCCAAGCTTGCTTAGGGTTTTTGCCACGTGGACCTTATCCCCATTTGAGAAAATCTGTTTCATGCATAAAACAAAAGAAAACATAATTAGAGGAATAAATATTTAAATATTGAAGCTAATTAGT
This sequence comes from Malus domestica, assembly GCF_042453785.1. Classification (NCBI taxonomy): domain Eukaryota; kingdom Viridiplantae; phylum Streptophyta; class Magnoliopsida; order Rosales; family Rosaceae; genus Malus; species Malus domestica. The sequence goes on along the minus strand of NC_091671.1, from coordinate 7,880,234 downwards.
AATTAATTACAATCAATTTCCTATTTAAATGTGACTTGTTGCTTACAAGTTTCCTGTATGGCAGGCTCAGCAATAGAGTCCTTAAGACATGGTCAGGTCTTAGATTCTCATAGGGCAATCTTCCATGAACAAAACTGTAATATTTGGGAATTTGTGAGATTATTGCATCGTATAATGATGGAAAATAAATAAATAAAAAACAGAAAATGGAAAAATTTGATACCTATGATAGTCATCATTGTCAAAATTGTAACCAATAGCTTTGAGACCGGCCATTGATGTACCATAATTCTTGTACAATACTTGATTCACCTCAGTGGCTCTTTTTTCCTCTATGCCTAATTTTTTAACCATGAATTCTGAGAAAAGATGATTAAGAATAATCAGATAATTAATATTCAATTTCACTAAATAACTGATGAAAAGTGTGTGTGGATGGAGGAGGCATTGATGGATTGTGCTATACCTTCAATGTTCTTGGTGCATTGTTTAGATAATCCAGAACTCAAGGGATAAAGGGTGTCATCAAGATCTGCAACAAAACAGTTTCTTTGTTATTATTATTATTTTTTTCAATTCGAGTCGTATTGTAATCTAATTTATAATATAAGGAGGTGGATTCGAACATGAGTGAACAGGGGGACTACTGCTAATCTCTTGGTTACATCCAAGTTAACAAGCTTAGGTCTGGAAACTTAAAGGCATGGTATATATGAGACTTAAAAAGGATAAAAAGTGAAAAGACTTACCAAAGAGAAGGCACTCATATTTTGGCATCTGATCAGCCTGCTGATACTGGTTTTGGAATTCCATTTTAGCACTACAAATCAAAGCTTCAAAAGAAAGCCGGAAGGTTACTTAGAGAGAGAGAGAGAGAGAGAGAGAGAGAGAGAGAGAGAGAAAGAGGTGCAATGTTTAAAGGAGGAAGGGAGTTTTGTTGCAGAGAGAAGATGGTGCAGATGAGACTTGGGTTTGAGTTGAGAAAATATTGGAGGGCTTAAATCATATATATATAAGAAATCCACAGGAAGGTCAAGCATGCCACCTTCTTTGACACTCAAACGTCTAGAAGGTAGAAACGTATATAATATATCTTGACTATATATATATATATATATATATATATGCGACTGGCCACAACACACCACACACAATTCAAAATTGAACACCTAAAATAAGGGAAAGCATTTCTACGTGTATATCAACAGTGAAAGCATGTGAAACGTATCAAATCCTCAACAATCAACATATAGCATACAAATAAGAAGTGCATGTCACATTGAAAGTTTTTAAGGTGCATTTCAAGACTGATATCACAAACACAAGGATAAATTTTTGTAATGCTATAGTCGACCACACCATGAATCTCTAGTGGAACTCTCATAGGATTCCAACACAGATGAAATTCTGCCATCTGTCATCACTAGGTGTAGTGTTATCAATATTTAGTTTGTAGGTTAATATTATATATACATGTTATGATTCAGGTGCAAAAAACGAGTATTCCTGTATCGATAACAACTCCTGCTAAAGCAACGCAACAACCTCTCCTTCTGAACCTTCGTCATAGAGGAAGGAATTGTTGATGATTTTGGCCGGCTCTATAGTTTCGAGGTTGTCTTAGATCTTTTTACCGTTTTGCGGAACATCTTGGCCCTCATCAATTTAAAACAGACTTTTCAAGTATTTAAATACTATTTAAATTTATAGCATCACGAAGCAGTGTTACAATCACGTTAAAAAAAATTCTCGTACTCATTTAGAGTAGAACAAATAGCTTTTCCCATTTCAACTTTAGTGAAGTGTTGCACCAAAAAGAACAAAGAGCTTTGATAGGATGAGAATATTTTAAGCTGGGTGGTTCAACACATCCATTTTTATCTTACTCCCTCTTTTCAATTTCCTTAATTCAACATCTTATACCATCCTTTCAATTTACTCAATTCAACGATCAAAAATTTAAAAAAAAAAAAATTAGTGGTAAAGAGAAGTGTGAATCATACAACCCTTTAAATTACTCAGGTATATTACGGTTGATTTGCTGGTAATATCTTATGTTTGTGTCACATCTTTGACCAACTAAAGTACAATTTACATCCTAATATAAAAAGCACTCGAGGATTTAGTGCTTTTCTAATCCTATAACTTTTTGTATGGAAAACGCGTGGTCGTTGTTAGCAAGCATTTGGAAACTTGTAATCCATGACATCATGGAAGTGGTGTATTTATAAAATAGCAAATAAAGAATACAGATTTCAACCATTCATGAAACGTGTGAAATAGTTAGCGAAGAAGTTCCGAGAACAATGTACAAACTATGAATAACTAAGTAGGCAGAACCTGAGGTTCAAGGGGTGATGAGCCGTCATCCTCGGACCCAACCAGCGGTGTCTCCACTGTTTTCTCACCATCTTTCTCTTCAAAACCGTCCTTAAATCTATCGTAGTTGGTCGCTTCAGCCGGTTTATATGGTCTTTCCCCCAACACCTTGATCAGGTCATCTTGGTGAAGAACTTCCTTTTCAAGCAACAGTTCTGCAATTTCAGCTATTTGCTCTTTATGTTCCTCTACGAGTTCAACTGTGCGTGCATACGCCTTACCCACCCATTCGCGCACTTCACCATCAATAAGGGCTCCGGTCTTGCTGCTGTAGGGCTTTGACATCTCAAATGATTCTTCCCTTTGAGGGAAAGAAAGGAGACCTACCTTGTCACTGAAACCATAGACTGCAACTTGGGCGTAGGTCATCTTTGTCACTTTCTCCAGATCGTTTTGGGCTCCTGTCGAGATTTTTCCCAACATAACCTGCACCCCAGAATATGTTAACCAACAATATCACTAGATGACTAATGAAGTTCCAAGGAACTTGAGAATGACGATAGAAGAATAAGAAGAATTAAGAAATGTTACGTATCATAAACATCTTCAAAAATAAGACTAATGAAGTTTCATGTTACCTGTTCAGCTGCTCTACCACCGAGGGTCATGCAGGTCATATCAAAAAGCTGCTCCTTGGTCATGAGGAGGTTTTCATTTGGAACATACTGGGCAAACCCAAGTGCTGCAGTACCACGAGGAACAATGGTCACTTTCAACAACGGTTCTGCGTGTTCTAAGAACCAGCCGGTAACAGCATGCCCTGATTCATGGTAGGCAACAGTACGGCGCTCGAGCTTGCTTATAACCTGTTTGACAAGCAAAAGGATGTCAAAATTCCAATTATACAGAACAAAGACAAAGAAAAACACTGAAGGTTAAAAGTCAAAGCATTCTCAACTAAGACATAGAATCCCTTATATCTACCTATAAGTTTGATCTGGACCTTTGTTAACACTACTGAACCTGCATAATGGAGGCTAAAGTGGGACCTACAAGGTCCAGATCAATGGAAAGAACCTGTTCTAACTCAACATAAGGGGCCACCTATAGCCGCATAAGATCCAACCCCAGTACTATAGTTTTAGGAAGATGGATAACAAGAGTTGCCAAATATTTTCTTCTTCCAAGGTATGCAATGATTATCTCCAAAGGTTCCAACCAAATCTCTAGCTAAAGTGCACATCACAAATTCCATCATAGCAATGACCGGAGTCCTAAGTAGGGAGGACACAATGCTGTGCCAGCCCATGTTATGCAGCATTGCTCTTTCTTTCATTTTCGGACAATGAGGAGATGAGAGGGAAGGGAATGGTAAATTTACTAAGAAATGAAATAAAGTTATCATATGCCATGAAACTAACGAACAATCCAAAAATGACTTACCCTGTTCTTCTTCTCCAAACCACCAATAATTCTGTCTATAGCCGCCTCAAAATGCTGCATTGTGACCAGTGCACTCTCATTTCTTGCAGCAATTAGAGCACCTTCATTGCAAACATTTGCAATGTCTGCCCCAGCAAACCCTGGAGTCAGGGCTGCAAGCCTTTGAGAATAATATGATGGTTCATGATCAAGTTTGATCTTTTTCAAGTATATCTGAAATATCTGGTCACGACCTTTAATATCGGGCCTATCAATAGAGATTTGGCGATCAAATCGACCAGGCCTTAATAAGGCTTTGTCCAAAATATCAGGCCTATTGGTGCCAGCAAGAACCACTACTCCAGCAGTTGTTCCAAAGCCATCCATCTCTACCAACAACTGATTTAGAGTACTCTCACGCTCATCATTGGAACCTGAGAATCCCCCACGCCCCCTTGCTCGACCAATTGCATCAATCTCATCAATAAATATAATACTCGGAGCACATTGCCTTGCTTCCTGAAACAAGTTTCTAACTCTAGATGGTCCAACACCGACGAACATCTCCATGAAGTCTGATCCAGATATAGACAGAAATGGAACACCAGATTCCCCTGCAGTTGCTTTTGCTAGAAGGGTCTTTCCAGTGCCTGGAGGGCCTACCAATAGAGCTCCTTTGGGAATTTTGGCTCCCAAATCCTCATATTTCTTAGGATTCTTGAGAAAGTGCACAAATTCCATGATTTCCTGCTTTGCTTCATCACAACCAGCAACATCTTTAAAATAGATCTGTACCAATTAAAAATATCAGGTACTGCTGAAAACGTATGACAGAGCTTAAGAAAATATATTACAACAGATTAATGACAAGAAAACACTAGCGAAACAAAAAGTCAACCTTGTTCTTTGCATTTTTATCTACTTTTGTAACTTGGGCTTTTCCTATATTGAAGATCCCACGGCCACTTTTTCCACCAGGCCCACCAATACCTAGTCCACCCTGCATTTTCCGCCCCATAAACAAGAGGGATCCCAAAAGCAGTAGTGTTGGTGCAAATCTCATCAATTCTTGGTACCAAACCATCTCCGAGGCATATGTAACAGGAACAAAATCATGACTGTCTATTCCCAATGCTTCCTGGGCATCCTCCAACTTCTCCTCAAAAGATTCAACACTTCCAATATTGAAATAGTATTTGTACTGGCCCCCATTTGCACGAGTAGGGGTACCAGGTCCTTGGACAACTTCCTCACTTGTCTGACCGCGTGGTGAGTTACGCACATACACTTTGGCAACTGATTTATTAGAGACAACTATATGATCCACTAAGCCTGGTTCCAGAAGTTTGTTTTTAAACTCTTGGAAACTTATCTGCAAAGAACAAAATTGCAGAGCATGTGAGTAGAGAACTTCTTTCTGGTATAGAGAAATAACGTAAACATAAAACAGAGTGGTACCACAAAAGAGATTACAAACAAGACTCAAATCTTTGACCAGATTCGTACACATACATGTCAACGAATTTACTAATTTGGAAGTGAACCGGTAATTTCTCAGTAATTAGGGTAACAAACATGTTGGCTGAATCTAGCTCACTCCCAACATCAACTCAAATTAGGGTCACAAAACTCGGCTTTATATCACAACAAAACAAGAAATTTTACAATGTGGCCTGTAGTTACATAAACACCATTCAGAAAACCTAAAATGAAAAAACAAATATAGCAAGATAATTGAAAGAAAGAGATCACATATTTGTGTATACACTAACCTGTTGCTGATCAGGAGAACCAAAGGAGAAGGAGGAAAGAAATAGCCCAATGACCAATAGGGGGGTGATTAAATTTTGAAACTGCCTCAAGAAAGTTTCCTGAAAACTCCCCTGATCATTTGTCTTTGATTCGTCTAAATTGAAAGAAACTTAAAGTTAATAGAAATGTAAAAGACTATAAATGCACAACCAACACGGAATTGTCTTAAAAACATATTCCTAAAATTTTGGGGATGAAAGAGCATGTCATCCTGGATAGGGAGAGAAACAAAAATAGCGAGAAAGAGAACTAGAGAAAGGAGAAAAGACGGTGAACCAATCTTCTTACTTAATATGACAAAATGTCCAAAAAATATTTTTTAATAAAAGCTTATATGCAGGCAATCCATAATAACAAAAAATAGAATAATTAAACTTAGTATTTAAGAAAATGATCTTAAAACAAATAACTAATCCCAAAATTCTAGTCTTAATGATAAAATATAAATTGTTTACTTGCATCTTTCATTACATAAGCCCTCACCTGCTATAATAGGCCCTAATGAAGGATTTTATGCCTACCTCCTCCCCTTTAACCCACCCCACTGAACACTGGACAGCTTTAAATTACACAAGTATTCAGTATCAAATACTAACATAGAACCTACACTTTTAAATTTGACACTATTTTCTATCAGACTCAGATGAGTCTCTTATGACCAAGTTTACATACAGAAAAATTGTAGTCATTTATCAGTGTTGGTGACAAACACCTACTAAATAAAATGTCCATTTTACGACGAGATACATCTTGTTTTCAAGGTATGCTAAGCCTAGGTAGGGAACTGCAAGAGTCGACCTCTAACTGTGAGTGTGGGGTAAGTGCTTTACAACTAGAACCATGTGTCTCCATGAAAGTACTTATTCTAACCAGCAAATAAAAACTTACAGCGGTGCCACTTCGAAACTCCAATGTTTCAAAAACACATTATTTTTTTTCCTGACAACATGATTCATATATTCAAAACTCCAAAACATCTAAGCACACATGAGATTCTGAAACGTAAAAACACTAATCTAACATAAATTAAAACAACAAAATCCTACATTTTTTCACTTATATGATAAACATTCAACTCACACAATCATAATAGTGAAAATGTATCGAAAGTAAGCCCTGTTGCAGCTGGAAAGACAGAAACTTAACCTTTCGACTCCGATTTCTGCTCATCACCTTTCGGAATTTCCTTCTTTTCCTTGGGATAGAAGTTCTCATAATCTGCAACACCAAGAGCAACACAAGCACATACTCAATCTAACCACTATATTTCTCGACAAATCACAGCAACAATTACATTCATTTAGCTGAAATACAATTAACTAACAAACCCACAACACAAAAATAAAATAAAAACTGAAAATTGCATACTCTTTTTCTTTGGGTTTTCACTCGAAAAGTGTCGGCAAAGTTTAGGGCTTGCAAGAATGCCACTGAAATCCGAAACGCATGCTTTGTGGGCTGCTATTGACGCAGCAAAATACGACCTCAAAAACCCTAATTCCCCATCGACCGGACCCAGATACGAACCAAAACGCGGAACTCCAGAAGTCCCTCCATTCCCAATCAGACCCGCCGATCGCCCACTTCCATTCGACAAATTCTACCACACAAAATTAAAAAAAAATAAAAATAAAAAACCCCCGGAAATTTAAACAAAAAATTAAATTAAAAGTCGAAAAAAAAAAGATAAGAGAGATTGGAGAGCTTACACTGGAGCGAGAAGATCGAGAAACGGAGCGACCAATCCGAGAAAAAATCATAACTTTGATGCCTCAGGTGGAGAGGGAGACTGAAATTTTGCTTCTGGGAATCGTTGAGAGCCAATGGAAACTTACCTCTCGAGCTGATTCGATGAACCCATTTGGAAAAATCCGATTTTTCTTTGTTTTCTTTTGGTTTTGTAAAATTATTCGGTGCGTATTTTGGGCGAAGTGCGTGTGTTTGCGAACTGGGGAGGCGAGAAAAGTACAAGGTGTTTGGTTGCGGAGATATTTGGTGTTACGTGGATTATTTTTATCGAAAGGATGACTTGCTTGGCAAACAAGACAATACATTCACGCCCACGGATTTCGACTACCAAAACGTAGTATGGCTTTTGGCTGTTGAAAACAAATAGTCGGACTCCTTCATAACTTTTGACGAAACCTTTATCGGACTTGAATGGTAAAAACCATAATACGATATGATTTGAGTTTCATACGATTAATTGACAAAATTTGAGTTTTGAATAATTAAGTTAGATTGAATGTGAGTTTCATAAGGTATTACCGCAAATAAGCCTTCATGAATTTATTGTAAAAGCTGGTCTTTCTACATGCAAACCGGAACATTGGTATCATAGTGAAAATAATGCTTGGTAGATAACTTACTTTAGAGCAAGTTAGATAATTTTTTTTAATCAAATTTGGGATTGTTAAAAGACTAATGCTAGGTAGACCAGATTTTTAAATTTAATTTTGTAAATGATATGATATAATTGTTGATATGAAACACATGAAATAATTTTTTTTTAATTATTTTAGCTGTTGGATTTAAAATTGGACTGTTAGATCTTTTTTTACTCAAAAAAAAAAATGTTTTTGGGGTAAAAACTAAATTTTATAGAGAAATATTTCTAGGTTGAAAATTTTAGGTTTTAACCTAAGCATTGAAGATGGCCTTGGCATTTCTCATCTAAAAAATTGATTCAAGAAAATCAATAAACAAGTATTTAAAATAAGAGGTTAAAAGGTGTAGCGAATGAGTTATGATTTTGAAAGTTTACAAGTCTATTTCTAGAGAACTTGGATAATTCGCTATATTTCTTCTCATATTCCATATCCTTGGATTATCCAAACGATTAATCTAAATCAAAACACAGAAGATAAGTCTAATTTCCCATGGCTGTCTCTTTGGATACTCTTTTGACCAAATTTGGCTTGGGTTAGCCAAATTGTTGCATCCTATAAAGTCGGGCTTTCTTCCCCCCACTCAGCCATGGAAGCCAAATCAATGTTCCTTCACTCCAAAACAATCCCTTTCTGTTCCACATTCACAGACACACCCAAATTCTCCCTCGGGCAGTTCAGCAAACTCCTTCCGTGCAACTCAAACAAACCACAGCTCTACCTTCCGCCATAGCCTTAAACCCCTCAAAACCCCGGCAACGTTATGTCTTTCCCAAAACCCATTATTCTTATCAACTCCAACAGGAACAAGAACAAGCACCCATTTGTTAGCTCCGCTCAAATTCTCATACTCTAGCACCTCAAGCTACCCAGAATCTAAAACTCCATTGCTGAAGCATTTCAACAACTTCTCCTCTGACTCATTGAAAGCTACCCTTTTGAAATTAACCCCATTTGATGTGATTAAATGGTCTGGGATGTTGTCATTTACAATTGCAGCCACCAAAGGGACTCTGAATTTGCTATTGAGCCCCTTGGCCTTGGTTTCTGGCTGTATTGGCTGCGGTTTACGGGTTATACTGCTTCGGAATCATTTGCGCGGTGAAGTAAATGTATTTAGCAGCTTGCCATTGTTACTTCAGTGTTTTCTTGGCTCACACTTGTCCCGCCAGCCTATTTCAATGGCTACCTTGAAGGTTGGCCTGTATTCTTCTTTGCGTACCATTATTTCTATTTCTTCAATGTTAGTGTGAGGAAACCGTTATATGGAGATTACTATGCCCGCACACATGATCCCAAGTGAGAAGTGAGCCCACCGAAATGGTTGCGCATTTTGTTCTGTGTTGGGGTCATGGCTGGTCAGCATTCCTGGCAGGTGGAGCAATGTTCCTATTTGGATTTTGATATTGGTGACTCTGCTATTGCAGTATAACTCAACATTGTATCTTGCAAAGTATTCAGAAAAGGTTGTGGTGCCAACTGTTGTTATGCAGTTGGGGCTTACCGGTGTCTACGTCATCCAATATATGTGTCTGCAATGTATCTGTTTGCTGCGTATTTCATTGTGGCGATTACGCTTTGAGCACCTTTGAGCTTACTATTCATTGTAGCGGTTTGTTCGTCGTACTATGATCAGAAGGCCAAAACGGAGGAGGCTTTGATGGTTGACACTTTTGGGCAGAGGTATACGGATTATGCGAGCAAAGGTAGGTACAAGTTCGTTCCTTCTATCTGTTAGTCGTTCATATGAAGGATATATATATATTTTTTTTCGGTGAAGACATATGAAGGATATATTGTGTTGTACTAATATGAGCATTTTCCAAGAGTGTGTTGTACAAAGTTATATTGTAACATCATTATAAGATATGACATATTTCATCCCTTTTTACTTCTTCAAAAGTTACATTGTAACTTCATTCTAAGATATGACATACTTCACTTATTTTTACTTCTCTCATACCTTTTTAGTTTTCAGCCGTCGGATCAGATTAATTGAAAAAAATTAACAGATAGAAATTAACAAGGGATGTGTGAATAGCACATCCCTATATATATTCCTTTGAACACGCGTGTTTTAAGTGTTTTGGTTCACCTCACATTGGTGCTTTATTTGTCAATCTATCCTTGTGCCACCCATATTCCAAAATTGGCAAATGATACACTTGCTGCAATTTCTTTGGCTAAGGAACACGTTTGGTTGGTTTGTCAGGTGTCAGAACAAGCCGGTTTGTAATGTCATTTATAGATACGACACACTTCACACATGAAAAGTTTAAATTAAACCCTTACATTATCTTCGGCCAACTCTACGAGAAATTTTTCAGTATGACGGGAACACAGATGGTATAATACGTATTTTTTATGTAAGTAAAGAAAAATTTTATTTTTCAAATTGTTAACATTTTAACACATATATCTCACTATTTATATAATAATACGTAATGTACCATCTTATGTGGCAAGTTGAAAAATCTCTTCAACTCTACACTCATACTTTCAATAATTTCTAAACTATTCGGGTTTGGGCCCCTAGCTTTTCTCGTGCCACTACATGTACAGAACCCATCCCATATATTTCAAATAGAGCTTGGCGCGCTTTTCACCGACCAAATATGGCGCTTGTACTAGAAACGCAAAGAACTCCGCAATACACGGTCTTAAGTCGATCCACGTGTCAGAATAAAAAGGTTAAAGCGCCAAGCGACACGTGGACGTCATGCCCTGCTTAGCTGTCCCGACAGCAACCACAAATCCAATTGGACGGGCACTAACCCTAAACATGTAAGAAGTAGAGTCTTCCAGAACAAGCTTTTCCAAACACAGCAGTACTGTTCTTCCACCGCAAGCCATTCAAAAGTAAAACCCTATATAAACCCTGTCTCTGTTTTCCCTCACATTTTATATTCTCAGACTTCAGAGTTTTAATATTGACAGTAAATATGGTGATGAATATGATGATGGAAGTTGAAGCGGAAGTTGATTATGAGAAGGGATGCTGTACCCCGAAACGCAGCGAGTTTCGGATTCCGGAGGCGGTGGCGCCTCCTCCTGCGCCAAAGAAGAAGGCGTATTGGGTTGGAAAGAAGAACAAGAAGCCGCCGAAGAACGGGTATTTTAACCCTCCTGATCTCGAACTACTGTTTGCAGTGACTCCAGTACGCCAAGCTTGGGCTTAAACCAGTGTAGTTTCTTAGGGTTGTTTTAGGTTTTTTCTGGAAAATATTGAGGGTGCAGCGTTAACTTGCAGGTATTTTGGCTGGTGAAGAAGATAAATTATCTGTAAATATGAATGTAACGTAGCCAGTGATTTTTTGGGTTTGTTCTTTTTACTGTACAATTGAACTACTGGGACCAAAGGGCTTTTGGTTTTGGAATAGGGGTGTATTATTTACACATCATTTTTATTTCTCACACCCTTTATTAATATAAATCTTTTGATTTTCTTTATTTTAACCGATCCAGCAGTTACAAATTAAAAAAATGTGAAAAAGTAAAAAGTTTGCGTAGCACCGCCTAATATTATATATTGCAGTGAGTATATCGTATACCATATGTGTGGAGTTTGTCGGGAAACTTTGTTAGCACCGTGTTTTATGAAAGTGAAACTATTTGTTTTTTGGGGTTTCACTCCGTACCGTGGCAAATTATTTTGAACAAATCATTGGGTTTATACATCTAACCTACAATATGAATTTATCTAATTAGCAAACCTACAAGACATTGCACACAATGGTGATTTTTTTTAATAAACAATATTATCTACATTAAAAGAGTTGGAGAGTGGAATAAGTTTCACAATACATTAGCATCGTTTTTAGTGAGAAACGAACTTAAAATCTTTCAAGTGAAAAAAAAAACAAAAAAAACTATTAAACAATAGTATTAAGCGGCAATCTTTGTTGATATTTTAAATAACAAAATACCCCAAAACATAGTTTACATGGCGTATGTGCCAATGCATTGGACCGCCATTATCAATATAATGCATTTGGACCATTCCCACTAGTACTACTAACAAATGGACCGGGTTCTAAGCCCATTGTTTTTTCTTTTAATTAAAAACTTGACTACCTAATTTCCAACAAAGTGGATAGAGTCTAATTAGGAATGGGAGGCTCTCTTTTGAATTTTGTGTTTGATTTTGTTTTCTTTTGAGGGGGGTAGCGATGTAATGAAAATAGTAATCACTGGGAAAATTTTCTAAATATTAGACACACATTGTGGATTTTATAATTTTTAGAACTTTTTAACATTTAGAATTTTAGGAAGTCGAAAAGGATTCAAGCGAATTAAGGGCGCACTTGTTTGCCCTTATTAAACTTCACTAGACTAAACTTGCTTAGCTATTATTATTAGTCCGTGTTTGGTGCGAGGAAGGGCTAACTTTAATGAGACCAAGTCGAACTCTTGTCCACTAAGTGCTTCGTTAGGTGGTCTTAGCAAGACCGCGCAAAAAGTATGGGATTGTTAATCCCATCTCTAACACATGCATCGTTTGCACGTCTACATTTGACACCTAATTTTAAGTAAATTCATCATATTAATAAATAAGTTCATCCAATTCTTCTATATTAAAATATAAAAATTTGAAAGTACACCCAAAATGTTTCAAAACTAGTCAACCCAATATATGAATTATTTGGCAAATTTGTAAGTGCACTCATTTGCCCCATAGCCATCGCCATCACCAAATTCACCATAGCCAACCTATGGCTATGGACCTCCACTACCACCACCAGACGCAAGCAGGTAGTCACTACCATATTGACCAAACCCAATATTAAGGTCATCTCCAACCGAAGGAGGGCCAAATGGCTCATTTTAGCCCTATAGTTGTAACATCTCACATCGACCAACGGAGAGGGGGTGATGTACCTTATATGTACATGCTCACCTTCCTATAGCACAAGACTTTTAGGAACTCACTGGCTTCCAATTCCATCGGAAATCCGAAGTTAAGCAAGTTGAGCGAGAGCAATCCTAGGATGGGTGATCCCCTGGGAAGTTCTCGTCTGAGTTCCCATAAACAAAACCATGAGGGCGTGGTCGGGGCCCAAAATGGACAATATCGTACTACGGTGGAGTTGAGACTGGGATGTGACAAAATTGTATCAGAGCCACTCTGCCATTCGGTGCGAGTGTGTCGACGAGGACGTTAGGCCCCTAATGGGGTGGATTGTAACATCCCACATCGACCAACGAAAAGAATGTGATGTGCCTTATATGTACATGTTCACCTTCTTATAGCATGAGGCCTTTTGGGAATTCACTGGCTTCGGATTCCATCGGAACTTCGAAATTTAGTGAGTTCGAGCGAGAGAAATTCTAGGATGGGTGACCCCCCGAGAAGTTCTTGTCTGAGTTCTTAGAAACAAAATCGTGAGGGCGTGACCGGAGCCCAAAGCGGACAATATCGTGCTACGGCGGAGTCGAGACCGGGATGTGACAATAACCTTTCAATAAATTAATATGTTAATGAATAGTGTCAGGCCATATTTCTTACCATCTCCAACGGATGGGCCAAAAGGTCTTAGGCCAAACATAGCATTGTGACAAAAAAACATCTCTAACTGAAGGGGCCATAGGCCAAACATAATTTATTATTTAAATTTAAAAACTACAACTTAACTTTAAAAACTACAACAACTTAAATTTAAAGTCTATAATAATAATCATCATCATCCGCTATTGTAGGATTATAGTCGGATGTAAACAACTCTCGTCGGGCCATAATTTCCCTCTTTTTCCTATCAAAATAGGCCTTACTCAGTAGTGTAATCCGAAGTGTTCCTTTGCATATTCCTATCATCCATCTCTTCTTATATTTGTTTGGCCCATTCTTCGTGCTTACGATTCCTTTCTTTCGTGGCAATGACATTTTGCTCTACCATTAATCGTAATAAGGCTGCCATTTCCTGTTGAAATGCGTAATCATCTTTTGCCTTACCATTTTCCTTCAATTTTCGGGCATTGTTTCGTGCCGTAGCCCTAGGTATAGAACCTTCACCTGGAGACGGATTTTCTACCCTTGTTTCTTGAATGGTAGGAGATCCATCTTCATCCCCATCTGTAGTTGAGGATCCATTTTCGAACACCGCCGTATGACCAACTATTTGTTGAGGTGGATCTTCAAATAACACCCACCTTTTACAAATTTCCAGACAACCATGATGATTAAAGGGTTTCGAGTTGTCCTCCATATACAACTCCTCCGCTTGGTGTACCTAGAAAAAATTATTACAAAAATTAAAGGAAATTAATTTATGAAATTAAATGTAATATAATTAAATATTTAAAATAAGTTGTGAAAACACTTACTTTGTCGTAGTAATTGGCTCCACTTTCATGTTTGCTTGCGACCTTTAACACTGCTTGATGCCATTTATTCAAACTTGGATGAAGATGTTTCTTCCATCTTGAAGAATAACTATCATGGTTTCAGGTATTCGGTGGAGTGGTGCATTCGTATAACTCATAGTATTTTTTGGACGTACTAGTCCAAACACCTTTACTTGTTTGAGAAATCCACATCACACTATCTTCTGAGACCCATCTATATGCCCTGCAAAGAGCTTCATCTTCTTTTTGGGTTCAAGCCCTACCTTTCATTGCAGATGTGGCAATTTGAAAATTATTGAAAAAATTGAAGGAAAGATTATTGGAAGAGGTAAGAGAATAGAATGTGAAGAATTGAAATAGAATGAAGTAAGATAGTATGGAATAGTGAAAATTATGTTAGAAATGGTGTAGGAATGGTTTAGGTATTTATAGGAAAAAAAATGAGATTTTTTAAATATTTTTTGTTTCAAAAATTGTCCTAAAAAAAAAAATTCAAATCCAACGGTCACCTGACGTCAACCAGCCATTGCTAGTTGGCGTCATGCTGATGCCAGGTAGCCGTTATATTCAAAAAATGTGTCGGCCCAGGGCTAGCCGATTAGCCTGATTTGGTGTTTTTGGCCTGGTGGGGCCCACGAGCCATTTGGCCTAGCCCTAGGTTGGAGACGGTTTTCTTGTCATTTCGGGCTATTTTTAGCCCTATGGCCCTTTAACCGAATCGGTTGGAGATGACCTAACCTACTCAAATGTAAGACAACTAGCGAAGAACATATATAGAAGTTGTCCCTTTTCTTTACCATCATTGAAACTTTTGAAATTCATGCACTGAAACCATCCATCCTATGCCAACCGCTCTATATTTATTAGCATATGACTTCAAAGTTTATTTATTTCTGTTAAAACGGGGCCTAAGCCACGCTAAATAAAAGAAAACATCAACTCAAAGGGTTTACACAGACAACTCAAGTCTAAACAACTCCAGAGATATTATCTAGCAACAAGTGAACATTGGATCCAATATAGCATGAACTGGATATAGCATTGCCCCAGTTCATGCTATATTTCCCCTTTTGTGATGTGTTGTATCAAATGGTGGGGTTGGTGCGGTCTATCCAATGCGAATGGTAGCTTCATTAAAGGTTTTGTGCGCAGTATCTATTGTAGCAGTCACCATTTATTTATAGGGAGCTTTCATGAAAAGGGTTTGAGCTAAGTTTATTTTAACAAAAAATCATGCTATAACTTTATTTAATGAAAAATAATTAAATATTAATGAAAAACCCTTAAATTTTAATAAAAATGACAAAAAACTTAAATTTTAATGAAAATGACACAATTTGAATAAAAAAATTAAAAAAAAAAACCTAACATGCATCTATCGCAGACACTGTTTATGAAACTAGTCACTATTTAAGAAATTAAACACTATTTATGAAACTAAAACACTATTTATCAAACTGAACGGTACTACACTATTTATTGGTCCAGTTTCATAAATGGTGTTTAATTCTTGTGCTAGTTCTTGATCATGTTTAATAAACAGTGCCTAGTTATTGAGTCCAATTTCATAAATAGTGTATAGTAATTAATATAGTTTCATAAATAGTATCTTTTTCTTGATCTGGTTTCATAAATAGTGTTTAGTTATTAGTCTACTTTCATAAATAGTGCCTAGTTCTTTGTCATGTTTCATAAATATTGTATAGTTCTTGGTCCAGTTTCATAAGGTTTGAAACTTATATCCTTTCTGGTCCTATAAAAACACGCATTGTGTCGAAAATGATGAACCCAGAAATGATTCTTTAGATCAAAACCTTGAGAAGATTATGTCATCAGTAATTATATTTAGAAAGCTGTTTTCAATTACCAAATTAAAATTCCCTCACATTTTTACATACCTACAATAATTGAATGTAGCTCTCCATCCAATTTCTTTGGCTTGCATGTCATATTGAAGAAATTTTTCCTTATGCCCGTAACACAAGTGGTACACCACGTGTTATTATGTAAGTGATGGGAAACTTTATTTTTTAACACAAGAATCTCACCACTTGTATAGAGACACATGGTGTACCACTCAAGCATATTGAAAAATCTCTTGTCATCTTGACTACTACTGGCAAACAACACCACAAAAATAAAACTGAGAAATGTAATTCAACTTGAAGTCTTTCTCTTATTCTAAGCAATAAAAAAAAAGAAAAAAAAAAGTCTCTTATTGATAGTTGACAACGAGGAGGAAAAAGAGTGGAGGGGGGAGGGGGGAGGGGGGAGGGGGGAGGGGGAGGGGGATGGGGTGGGGTTATGAGCGCACATCGCATGTGGTGTTTTTTATGGTTTTTTTTATTTTTTTATTCTTTTGTCCTTATCAGTAAATAAAGTTAGTAGATGATTTTTTATTAAAATGCAAAGATTTGAAGTCTTTTTTCATTAGTTTTCCCTTATTTCTATTGCAATTTCTTTCATAGTCGGCGCTACTTGTATTCAAAGAGTATTCTCTTATGACTTTTGGTGATGATTTTGTTCACAAAATCTTCCCTATGGCAAGTTATGAAGAGATTAAATTTCTAGTTAATGGGCTTGATGTTCTTTTGGCTTTGTTTTGTGCGTTACTTTGTTACTTCTTGTGCTTCTCACCAAGACTAAATTGGCCAAGTTAACCTTACGTTTTTGCTTTTGAATCTTTTTGGTTTGAGGATCTCTCTTATTTAATCTAGGATGTTATCTTTCCAGTTCGTTCTATTTTTTTTATAAGAAACGATATTATCTATAGTATAAGGGTGGAAGAGTGGGTTAAGCCTCACAATAAGCTAACTATAATGTGGTAAAAAAAGAAAAGAAAAGCTAGCAATGATGTGGTTTAAATTCGCCTTTAATAAGAATTGAACCTAAGATTTCTCAAGTGAAGAGGAATACTATTAGACCGTAGTACTAAGTAGCAATTTGTTCTATTCTTAACATTTTAATAAAACCATTATCCCTTGTTCACAAAAAAAAGAATATTTTCTACATTATTTAGAATATAATATCGCCATCACTAATAAATGTAATTTCTTAGTAAAAATTAATTTTGAATTTATGGTGCATTTCAAAATTTTATTTTATTTTTATCACAAACAATAGCATTTGAACTCAAAATTTAATAAATTGAAGAAAAAAATGTCATATTTATTAGGACAATCTTCCCTATCATCTAATTGATTCCTTTTGTTGCGCAGATGAAGCTGGTTCGATCCCATTGTCGAATAACATATACTTAGAAAATGCTGGTCACTTTCCGAAGTGTTGTAGCTTTACACGTAAACTTCACGTGGCACTGTCTGTTAAGAGGACAATTGGCTGCTGCAAATTACAATCATGATGATTTGTAATTTTGTACTATAAAGATCAGTATGCGTATTGCGTCACATGCCACTTTCCCATTTGAAAGCTAAAGCAGCCGCGAGAATATCTTTTACTCAAAGTTGGATATTTATGTAAGACTTTGCAATAGTATGTATGCTAGGTTTTGCTAGATTGCATGCCATCATTAACTACGGGTTTGTGCCAACAGTCTAATTCCGATCGATTTCACCCAAAGATTACACAACTGATTTTGATGACGAGTATACCGTGTTCATGACGGTTTATATCAATGATTAAATTTCACGTTGAAGAAAATTTATGAAATACTATATTATTAACATATGACGTTAAATTGAGAGTGTATTCACGTTATATAAATTTCTCTCTCGGCTTATAGAATCTCACACTATGAGTGCATATATAGGTTTAGTTTGAATTATAACTCGTAAAAAAATTAAACCTAATAAAACCTAACAATCAAATAAACTATTTAGAGACTTTCCAAAACTAACAATCATGTGAAATGAAACACACAAATTTTATATTTGAAACCAACAACAAGCCAGTCAAATAATTTCTTATTAGAGAAATACTAGGTACCTTCTCAACTCGTCTTTTTCACTCAATGATGCCATGGGGATCATCATTACTCCTAAATCTATATAATTGTGTTTAACATGACAAACTATATTTATAGATCATATCTCATACTAATTAAATTACAAGCTATATTTGTAGAGACCTAAATCTTAAAATTGTTATACATCAAATACCAAATTTACCCAAAAAATAAATAAACCTAAAATACTAATATTTTCAAAAAGTATTACCGCCGTCGGCATCCTTTTATTTTCTTAATCTCAAATATATCATACCAACATTCAACATCAATCAAAGTGTAACAAACAAACAATCATAGCAGATGCCGCTTTATTGTAGTGGCAAAAGCAATTATGCTTATAAATTCTGGTGTAGGTTCGATTCCCAATGATTTTTCTCTCCCGTAACAATTAACAATTTAACCCACTAACAGTATAATTTATAAAATAAAAAACAAACAAACAATCAGATAATCTTAGCATAAAAAGAACACAGAAATGATATTTTATGTTGATATCAATGCATTTCGATGTGATATAAATATAAATGGTGATCACTAACAAGAAAATTTTAAGTGGATAAAATATTGACATACTTGGCTTGGCTTTCACAAAATTGTGACAGACCTTCTCGTCAAAAAAGTTTATGGCCAATTCATACAACTTGTGTTTATGACTATAACTGTTTATATTATTAAACATTTTGTAAAGATTATCTTTATAAAAAAATTCAATTAAAATTAAGGTTGTTTAGTCAATCAAATATAATAAATAGATAGACATTTCATAATACTTGACGAACTCTGACAAACTATTTTTATACAGTTCAATGACTACAAAATCTAATATTTCATTGGTTTTGCCAAAATGATCTTTATATATTGATTTACAGTTCGACCATAAACTGTTTTTGTCTAAGAATCTCCCCACAATTTTTTAGAGCCAATACTGTGGATGCAAATTTTAGCCATCTTCTCATTTGATGAAAATGCACCTGCAAAATAATAACACCTAAGATTAAAGACAAAAGCCTCATGCACCCACAATGAATTTGGGGGGGGGGGGCGCTTTGGTTGAGGAATCTCCGTTGCCAAAGTTAGAATTCTGAAAAAGAATGTGTTTATGAGTTTGTGGGTAGCAAATGACTTAGCTTTTTAGTAGGATTATAGGGCTATTTATAGAGGAGTGGTCAACCCTATTTGGAGAGGAGTGACTGGCCCTATTTGGAGAGGAGTGGCCAGCCCTATTTGGAGAGTAGTGACTAGCCATATATGGTGTGATTGGGTGAATAGTTGCAAGATATTATGTGAAATAACTTGCAATTAACATAGCAATTAATCCTAAATTAAATAGGAAATTTGGGAGTTACCTTTTGAATAAGGATTTGATGAGGAAAGGGATTTTTACTACTACAATACAAGCTATCACCGGCGGAGCTAAATCCGACAAGAAACCCAATTTCTGTTGGAATTTAAGCACAAATCCGACATTAAACAATGTAATGTCGGATTGGCATAGCGACACTAATGCTAGCGTCACTAAAGGCTATCAGTGTCACTTTGTGCGCTTAATCCGACACTACACAACGTCGGTTTAAAGCGACACTGACTCTAACGTCGGTTTAAAGCGACGTAAACTAATAAAATAAACTATATAATATAGAAACTAGTGTCGGTTTATAGCGACGTAAGCTAATAAAATAAACTATATAATATAGAACCGTGTGTCGGTTCAGATAACATTTAAATAAATAAAATATTCAAATACAACTTCGATAGAAACAAAATAGAAAAATCCAAATATCAAAGTAAAAATCCTCCTAATGTAAAAATATCAAAGTAATCAAAAAACAAAAAAATCCAAATACAACTTCGATGGAAACAAAACAGATCAAAATTGGATTGAAAATAGATTCATGTTCCATTAAAATCCAAACTAAAAACGTTAAATTCCTGCACTTCGTCACCTAAATCTATCCAACCACCACCACACCAACCAACCAATTTACATAAATCCTCAATCTGAAACCCTAACAAACTAACCCCCGAACCCGTATAGAGTCCTGCCCTGCCTATTGAGCGCATAGACGACGTTCATCGCCGTCACTGTCTTCCTCCTGGCATGCTCGGTGTAAGTCACGGCGTCATTGATCACATTCTCCAAGAAGATTGATCCGCTTAACGCCGCCACGGTGAGCCAGACGGCGGATGGTGGGCTTTGTGATGCCCTGGATGTTGTCCCTCAGCACCTTTCTGTGCCTCTTGGCTCCTCCCTTGCCCAACCCATTGCCTCCCTTGCCGCGTCCAGTCATTGCTGCGGAAATGAAATTAGGGTTTGATTTGGGATCAGATATTTGAATTGAGAGAGCAAGTTACAGTGTCGGAGAGGTCAGGTGGAGGGGGTTTATATAGAGAGGTTTGGGAGCTTTGATACGTGGGTTGTGTTTCTTTACGTGAGATTTGGGGGGAACACGAGGACCGTGGATTGGGCGCAATCGACGGTTAAGGGTTGCAATCCGTGCCGTGGGTTTGGGTGATGGGTTTCTTTAAAATATTTTAAAAAATAATTTGTGTCGCTTTATAAAACCGACGCAAGTTTTAAAATATGTAAAAACCATAATTTGTGTCGCTTTAAAGCGACACCCATACTTTATGTCGCTTAAAAGCGACACTGTTTTTCTTAAAATATTTAAAAAAATAATTTGTGTCTCTTTATAGAACCGACGCAAGCTTTAAAATATTTAAAAACAATAATTTGTGTCGCTTTAAAGCGACACCCATACTTTATGTCGCTTAAAAGCGACACTGTTTTTCTTAAAGCGACGCCTGTATTTAAAAATTATTAAAATATATGTGCTTAAACTGACGTAGGAATTTTATGACGCTTAAAAGCGACAGTAAATCCGACGTTATGTTCAGTTAGTGTCGCAACTGTCTTATGCACCACTATATTATATTAAACCGACACCACGTACTGACACTATAAGGCCCTTTTGTAGTAGTAATTAATATCATTTTGATCACCTTTGACTCTTCCTTGATTGAACCGTTATTGTCTGTTGCACGTGTGTGGGAATCCTGATGTGTCTTGAGGGTAATTTTATCATTTTTACCCAAAAGTTCACGTGTGACCTCCATAATTTTCTTGATTATTTTTAGCTCTACAAATACATTTCCGAAAAGTAAAGCTAATATAGGCATCTTGGTTAAGCTAGTTCCCAAATAGGCCATAACAATCCGAGCGAAACTAATTGTGGTTAATAAGTTTGGTTAGGTTCAAGTTTACAATTTCTTAGTTGCACATATGAGTAATGTTAAGGAGATCACATTCAGTGAGTCATATTTGTACCTCATTTTAATAGAGGTAGGGGTCACCAATACAAATAGGCCACA
Organism: Malus domestica; assembly: GCF_042453785.1. NCBI lineage: Eukaryota > Viridiplantae > Streptophyta > Magnoliopsida > Rosales > Rosaceae > Malus > Malus domestica. The sequence goes on along the minus strand of NC_091671.1, from coordinate 7,858,616 downwards.
CTTGTATTAGAGAAGTGTTACTAATGTGGTCTTCCTACCATTTTCCTAAACGATTATAGCAACTCCACCAGCGAAGAATTGCCCTTTCAATTGGGTTTAATTGCCCCCCAACCCATTAAAAATTGCTCCAGCGGTTGCAAAACCAGTGGCAATTGATGCAAGGGCAGGCAGCATGGCAGATGCCCTGCCAATTGTTGCAAGGGGTAGGCACCATTTCTTTGCACCAGCAGACAACCGTGAGTCCAACCCACATGATGACCAAATGAGGCCAAACAACTATTTCAAGATGAAATGGAACCGTTGGAAGAAGTGATGAATAGCACATGAGAATAAGGTTTTGCTTGGAAGATGAGGAAGTTCCATACACTTCAAGGGAAGACGGACCAAGCCACACTGATTGTATCCCCTAGTTTAAAATTAATTATGTTTGCTGTAATGTGATAACTTTCAGTTGTATTTGAAATAATTTATTGGAATTAGACTTTAATTATGTTTGTTATAAACCCCACATTCATTACAAATTAAAAAAAAAATATATATATATATATATATATATATTTTTTTTTGTGAATAGTAATCGCCCTTGCGATTGTCCTTCTTCCACCCAAACTGGTGGAATTGCACAAAACCACTTACTGTTTAGAGTTAAAAGCAAGGGCAACTTTATTGCCCTCGCGCTCCAATTGTCATTGCCCTCCACCAACTGGTAGAGATGCTCTTATGCAAGACTTTAATTTCCCCATTTTGAATTTACTCATGCAACACACTTAACATACTCCTTAAGAGCAACTCCACCGTTGCTTATTGCCCTGGGGATAGGCAACTCAATCCACTCTCCACATTTCCCAAAACACTCCAGCCCACTCGGGCAATTGGGTTCAAGGTGAGCCCGGTGGAGAAGTTAGGCAATAATTGCCTGGCTTAGCAGCCTGCTTATGTAACATCTTACATCGCTCAGGAGAGTGGATCATGTAGGCCTTATATGTATATTCCCATCTCTACCTAGCACGAGGCCTTTTGGGAGCTAACTAGCTTCGAGTTCCGTTGGAACTCCAAAGTTCAGCGAGTTCGCGCGAGAGCAATCTCTCATGATGGGTGACCCACTGGGAAGTTCTTGTATGAGTTCCTAGAAACAAAACCGTGAGGCCGTGGTTGGGGCCCAAAGCGGACAATATTGTGCTATGGTAGAGTCGAGCCCGGGATGTGGTGGGGGCCCGGGCTAGGATGCTACAGCTTATGTGACGCAAGGCTGACGCCAGCCACAATTTAAATTATTAAAAAATTATAAAAAAACTAATTAAAAATATAAAAGGGAATTGTTATTAGCACTCCAAAAATCTTATTCTACACTCCAAACTTTCTATATTTAGAAAGAAAAATACACTTGTGAGGAGTGTAGAATGAGATTTTTGAAGTGCCAATAACACTTCCCATATAAAAATTATAAATTTTTTTCTATAAATGCCTAACAATGTTCTTCCACTTTACACTACATTTCAATATTTTTAAATAGTTTCAACCAATCTTTATTATTATTATCTGAAATTAAAAATAAAGTTATCTTTTATTATTTTATAAAATAAAAAAATACTAATATTTTAATACAAATTGCTTGAGCTATTCAGTTTAGGGTGGATATGCAATTTGGCAATTACTGTTCATTTAAGGAGATTGAGTTGCCTATTGCCAATAGGGGCTTTACTATATTGAAAGTGCTTTAAAGATTTTATTTTTGCGGTTCTTAAAATGATGGCATCACTAATATACCGGATTGTGATCACTTAACTTCTTGAGCCAGAAGGTCTTCCTAGTTATGTAAGGTCTTCCTAGTTATGTCCTAAATTATATAGGTGGCGCTTGTGGTATAACATGAAAGGTTGGAAAGTTTATGCGAGCTGGGGTCATGCATGTCCACCTCGTCCCACATGAAGGGTAAAAAGAGGCTAGCTACGTTTCACAGCATTTTTGTTTGGGGTGACTTTCAAATCGACCACGAAGCTTAAAAGTTCTCACATTGTCCCTAAAGATTTTAAGATTGTATCAATATACACATTTATTTGAATAAGACTCTTTAATTTTGGAGACATGTAAGTCACAATTGCACCACATCAACTAAAAAACTCATTAGCTTAATGAATATTTAAATGTTCAAATATCCAAAAAGTGTAAATTAATACAATTTCAAAACCTTAGGGTCAATGTGAAAAAATTAAGACCTTACAGCCTATTTTAAAAATCACCCCAGTAAAAGCCTAAGGACCTGGCTTTGTATAAATAGTATTGCTAGTCACCAGCCTAACTCCAGCCTTGGAACAAAAAAAGTTCAAAAGTATGAGTGAGCTAGATTAGGTCTAGCTTTTGTGTTCTTCTATCAGGATTTTCCAAACTGTTTTTTAAATTAGGATTCATCTCTTTTTTAACCATAGACATATTAGCTCTCCCATTAGTCGTTCTTATTGTCCTTGTCTCTCTTAAATCAGGTGGATGGATCTTAAATAGCTTGTGTACTCCCATACTGATCCATACGACAGGATATATGGATTCTTTTTCGCTTGTTCTCCAACTTTATGGGTCCAGTCCTCCATGGGTTAATTGTCTTCTTTTTAGGGTTAGGGTTTCTGCTTCTACAATCTGCATAATTTGCATGAGGAATCTCAAGACCATCAGTCAGAGTAAGTCAGTATTCGCGGGTGCAGCATCATCAAGATTCACATACAGGCAAGGGGGCTACCTTTATCGATCGAGTAAATTGTTACCGCACCAATAAGAATATTTCCTTCAACTTCCTTTTGTACTTGAAAGGTAGTTCCTTCGAAGTGGGAATCTTGATGATGCTGCATCAGCTGGTACATGACTATTTGGAATCTGCGTCGATGATCCCTGTGAAGAAGGTGAGAGAGCAATTTTTGAGGTGCCAGACAATTGATTTTTGGGGTTATTTTAGTTTTAAATCCTTTGAAGATTATTAGGTACTAGTATTAATCATGTCTTTATCTTCTACCATATGTTGTTTGCTTATCAGAATTAAGTTGACTAATGGATGAAACGTCACCGTAGGTGTATCCGGCAATTAATTTTTTCAATTTTGACCATCGATCGTAGATTAGCGGTGGTTAGATGTGTGAATCCATTCACAACGTGGAAATATAAACTTGATTCTGACGATAAGTCTGGCAAATGAAAATTAATTCAAATTCGGATTTTATATTATTTAATTAGCTCTTTACTAAGTTCTGCACTTCTGCTAGTGCTGCCTTTGATTCAAACGGACAGGTGTAAATATGAGATGATATGATCCAAAGCACCATCTTAATTTGCTCAATATTTTTGTTGTGTTATTGGTTTTCTAGGCATTTTTACACCACGAGAACATCAGAGCACCTGATGGATCTTCTGATTGGCCACCAGCAATGCACGAGGGCAGGGTAATACTTTAATCATGATTAGTAATGCTTCATATAATTTGTTGAATCTTTTCTGTTGCAGTCAGTAAAATTAATCTGTTGATCAACGTTTTACCTCAATACACCTCAACGGGTTTTAATTGTGTAAAAATCTTACTTAACCAACCCAGGTTATTACTTTTTAATCCTTATTTTTGTTGGAGGTGTATCACTTTGTTGTTATCACAATATTCTTCTGAAGTTTAGGAATTGGAGCTCTGATGTTTGTTTGATTCTCTTTGCTGAAAGACTAATGATGGGTTAGGTACGCAAGAATATTAATGTCAGGAATCTGATGTTTTATGGTTTACATCTGAAATCAGCTTTTAGTTTATACATGTCCTATGCCAATTCATGACATATGAAATACCTTTTGGCTTTGCTTGGTAAAGAGGATTAGCTTATGTAGTCCCATTCACTATATTGAAGACATTAAAAAAAAAAAGATGATAAATTTCTTATTTTGTCTAAGTTGAAGTTTACTTTTTTAAGTGAAAATATCCCTACTAATCACCACAAAAATGCTAGGATTAAAAAAGACAATTATTATTCATTAGTAACCTTCAACTTGGACAAAATAAGAAATTTGTCATTCATTTCTTCTTTTAAAATACCTTTAGTATAGTAAATAGTCATATACAAACCAATCCTCTATGTCAGACAAGACCTTTGTGCAATAAATAAACAAAAATATATATGAAGTATATTGATTCTGTGAGACTGTGATTATCATAAAGTAATGTGGTGGATGGTGAGTGAATAACCAAATTTATTAATTTCTCATCAGTTGAATGGAAAGTAGATTAACTTTTGTCTCTTATTTGAAGGCATGACTTGTGCAGTTTGATCAAGTTTTCGCAATTCAGGGTACCGTTTAGTGTGGAAAGTCTTTGCAATTGATCAAGTATATATAATCACGATCCTGATAAATCCCCTCTCAACAAAGTCAAGCTTTCACCCAGTAAAGGCTCAAGACCAGTGTCTGACAAAAGTTGGTAACCCTAATTTATCGAAGATCTAGATCCATTAATTCTGCATGAAAACTTGACTCTGCCTTTATTAGGTGATGTTTGTTTCCCACAAATCAGATGAGAGAGGACTAATTATTATTATCTTACATTATCAGTGCAGAGTAGATAAACCAAAATTTAGATTGGTATTGAAGGTTGATGGGAGAGAGTACAAGAAATAAACAAGAGTGAATGAAAGCAAAATGTTCAGAGAGAAAATAACTTATAGTAATTCTTTATATTTGGTTTTTAGTTTTTATTTTGTGTACTTTTCTTATTAAATTTCTTCTACATCTCTCCCACCAACCTTCCTCCATTAGAGCAAGTCCAGCCTTGCATGTAGGCCGGGGGACAGGGGAGAAGAAAGGGCCCGAGGGCCTGTCAATCAGCTCCAGCCATGAAGAGCCCGAGCTCGTGGAGAAGGCCCAAGCAAGAGGCCTGTCAATTTGTGACAGCCCGGTAGCCCGAGCTCCCAGCCCTTTTTTTATTTTTTTCTATCAGGCGCGTGCACCCCACTCGCGATTGGGGGCGCGTCGCCCGACACCTTTTCAGAAAAATCAGGCGCCTTTTGCAGTGTCTCAGTTACTGTTGGGAAGCCACGTGGCTTCCCACGGTTCGTTCGATCTCAACAGCTCCTTCATTTGGTCCGTTGGATTTCAACGGTAAAAATAAAAAATCTTATTTAATATCAACCGTTCGATCTGAGATCAACGGTCGATATTAATATGCTTTATAAATATAGAAAAAATAGTTTTAAAATTAAGAAAAGTTACCGTTGTGACACGTGGCACAATCTGGAGTGTTGGAATTCAAATTTTTTTAAATCCAACGGCAGAAATTAATTATTTGAAAAAAAAAAATTTTAAATGGAAAAAATTGTAAAAAATCTGAAAAAAAATTTGTAAATTTTTTTTTTTACTTTTCTATAAATACCACTTCTCCTCCATCTACCTTACACCACAATTTCATATTTTCTCAACCACTTTCAATCAAATTCCTATCTTTCTCTCAAAGTTTCAATTCAATTTTTTTCCACAAAATGACTACTGATGCAGGTACGAATTGGTCGCTTCTTGAAGATGTTGCGTTGTGCACTAGCTGGGTTGAAGTTACTCATAATTCCCTTACGGGTAATGAGATGCAGTTGCGATAAATGTGGAGTTTAATTCATAGCAAAGTTCTTGAGCAAATGAGTGGGAAAAGAACCAAAGAATCGATGTCCAATCGTTGGAAAATACTTAGCCATTCCTTTAGTACGTGGAGACATGCCTTGACACAAGCTAGTAGTAATGTTCGAAGTGGGGCAAATTATACGGATAAGGTAAGATTATTTGTTTGTATTATTTATTTGTTACCTAATTTCATTATTATTATTATTTGTTTGCATTATTTATTTGTGACCTAATTTCATTATTATTATTTGTTTGTATTATTTATTTGTTACCTAATAATTTCATTATTATTTTTATTTGTATTATTTTATTTGTTACCTAATTTCATTATTATTATTATTTGTTTGCATTATTTATTTGTGACCTAATTTCATTATTATTATTTGTTTGCATTATTTATTTGTGACCTAATTTCATTATTATTATTTGTTTGTATTATTTATTTGTGACCTAATTTCATTATTATTATTTGTTTGTATTATTTATTTGTTACCTAATAATTTCATTATTATTATTTGTTTGTATTATTTATTTGTTACCTAATAATTTCAATATTATTATTTGTAGCAACTTCAAGCACAAGCATGGTATGGTGCCAAAATCAAATCAAGAAACAAATCATTCACCCGGTGGGAATGTTGGAATATTGTTAAAGATTGTCCTAAATTCAAAGTTGTACTTGTTGGTCCAGAAGTATGCATGAACAACATCCCTCTACACAACACCTTTGTACACAACACCCTTCCACACTCTACACACAATCATGGCTCCCATGTTGATGAAGAAGATGGAGAAGAAGTGCCTGAAACGCCCATTCCTGAACAAGCGTCGGGGTCGACCCGTTATCCAATTAGGCCTCTAGGTAAGAAGGCTTCAAAGAGGAAAGGGAGTGCTTCCAAAAATGATTATGGAAAGTACATGCAAGAACTTGCTCATCAAGGTGAATTGACGTTGGCGCGGGAATTGGCGAAATATGAGGCTGACAAGGCTAGAGATGAGGTAAAAGCTGCAGCTATTCAACAAGCATTTCAAGCTGAACAGAGAGAAAAAGAGCTACTTAGGCAAGAAATGGAGTTTCTTAGAGAAGAAAGAATTGCACAACGAGATCGTGACATTATGAACACGCGTTTAGAAGGGATGTCTCCAAATTCTAAATATTTTTGGTAGTCGGAGAAAGCGGATGTGGTGCAAAGGAGGCGTGCAAGAGAAGCGAGATCAAGACAAGATGGTCCTAGCACAACAAGACAAGATGATCCTAACACCACAGATTGGTTAAGTGGTGAGGAATAGGGTACTTTTGTAATCGGAGCCCATAGTTTTCCAATCACTGTGGGTTGTAATTTATTATTTATGTTGTTTCCATTTTATTGAAGTTAGTACTTTATTTAAAGTGAGAGTACATGTATTTAATTTTGTAATATATTTATCCTAATAATAGAATCTTTGTTCATCAAATTGTTCACGTATAATGAAATTATAAAACACACCAAATAAAACTAAAAAACTCACCAATTGGAATTACATAAACACACCAAATAAAATTACATAAACATACCAAATAAAATTACATAAACATACGAAATAATAAAAAACTCACTACAAAAAACACACCAAATAAAAATACATAAACATACCAAATAATTCACACCAAATAAAATTACATAAACATACGAAATAATAAAAAACTCACTACAAAAAACACACCAAATAAAATTACATAAACATACCAAATAAAATTACATAAACGTACGAAATAATAAAAAACTCACTACAAAAAACACACCAAATAAAAATACATAAACATACCAAATAATTCACACCAAATAAAATTACATAAACATACGAAATAATAAAAAACTCACTACAAAAAACACACCAAATAAAAATACATAAACATACCAAATAATTCACACCAAATAAAATTACATAAACATACGAAATAATAAAAAACTCACTACAAAAAACACACCAAATAAAATTACATAAACACACCAAATACAAACAAACATACTAAATAAACTTAAGTATCTTCAGCTTGTTTCAATGCCCACTGGTGCTCTATCAAGTCAATTTGCCGATCATTGTGCATAGACGACCTTTGAAGTGCAGTATATCGTTGAATGACCCTTTCATTGTAACGTCCATCCCTTTCTAATGGCTCATGTTGCACGGGTTCTTCGGTGGCATCATGTGCACAATATATCCGTGTTCTTGAATTGTTCATCGTGTCTGGCTCTGGCTCATATTCATCAACAGCATCATAATCGAACTCATCTTCCACAATCATGTTGTGAAGAATGACGCACGTCATCATGATGGATCGAAGTGACTCTACATCGAACATTCTGGCAGCACCCCTGACGATCGCCCAACGAGCTTGAAAAATACCAAAACAACGCTCCACATCCTTCCTGCACCCCTCTTGACAGCTTGCAAAGTGTTTTTCCTTTGCACTTCGCGGACGTGACACTGTTTTGACAAATGTTTCCCACCATGGGTAAATGCCGTCAGCTAGGTAGTATGCCCCATCGTACCTACGTCTGTTGACGACGTACGTGACTTTTGTTGCCTTTCCTTGCAGGACGTCGTTGAACACTGGGGATTAGGCAAGGACGTTGAGATCATTTTGAGCCCCCGGAACCCCGAAAAAGGCGTGCCATATCCATGTATCAAAAGATGCCACTGCCTCCAAAATGATAAATTTTGATCCTTTTATGTCCCCATATGCGCCTTGCCATGCACTTGGACAGTTTTTCCACGTCCAGTGCATACAATCGATGCTTCCTATCATCCCAGGAAAACCTCGCATCTCGCCCTTCTTCAGAAGCCTTTGCAAGTCCCTGTGAGTAGGTTTTCGGAGGTACTTTGCGGTGTACAAAGATTCGACTGCTCCGCAAAACCTCATCAGGGCCTCAAGAATGGTTGATTTCCCCATCCTCGTTATCTCATCCACTTGGTCTGTAGATGCTCCATACGCAAGCATCCGCAATGCAGCAGTGATTTTTTGCTCAGGCAGGAGACCCATAACACCACAAGCATCCTTCTTTTGCACAAAGTAAGAATCATGGTTGCAAACATCAGTCATGATTCTGTTGAACAAATGTCGTTCCATTCTAAAACGACGTCTGAAGTACGTATAAGGAAATGCACTGTTATGGACAAAGTAATCATCCAACAACTCTTCACCCCGTCGTTGCCTGCTTCTATCAAGGTTTCTTGAACGGTTGGGCCTGCATATCTAAGCAACAGTCTGGATGAGTCGACGGGAATGTAAGGCTCTGGCCATTCTTGTTTCGTCATCTCTCCTTCTACGCTCCTCATCCTCTTTCATCTCATTTTCGGCTATCTGAAGGTTGAACAATCCTGCAGATTGGTTAAACAATTCTTCCTCTTGCTGATCGATTTCCCACATCATCCTTGATGAAGAAGAAAACATTGTAATGATGGATGGTGAAGAAGAAGCAGAAACTATGAATAATGAGATAGAGATGTTGAGAAAATTGGTGTGAGATTTGTGAGGATGGATGGTGGATTATATGGACGATTCAGAAAGGATTGGATTGTAGATAAGGCCACGTGGCATGCCGTCATTCGTTAAAAATCTGATCGAAATCTATCCTCAAAGATTCTGAAAAGATAATGACACGTGGCACGATCGTATTGGATAAAAATCTTATCGAAATCGATCTCCAATAATTATCTTTTCGAATAATGACACGTGGCGCAATTTTGAACGAGTTAAAATCTGATCGAAATCTATTGTCAAAGATTCTCAAAAGATAACGACACGTGGCACGATGACATTGGATAAAAATCTTATCGAAATCCATCACTAAATAATTGTTTTTTTTTAAAATGACACGTGGCGCAACGAGAACGATTTAAAAAATCTTATCCGAAATTACGAATAATTTTATTTTGTATTATTTAAACAAACAAAAAAAAACTAATATTTTATTGCTTATTGCCAGTGGGGAGGGCTCCAAGGATGGAGATGCAAATGACAATTACTGTTCATTAATAGCAGTTACTATTCATTAAAGGCAGTTACTGTTCAAAAGGGTGGATTCAATAGTGGATTGCCAGGGGGCAGGGCTCCATGGGTGGAGTTACTCTTATTTTATATCCTTCATTTCTCCCATCCCATGCACTATTTCTATAAAACAAAAATGAAAGCTAACAACTAAATAAAAACAAAATGATTATCAAACAGGTTCTCAAGTGATCCAATGCCAAATGTTTCCTAAGCACTAATGTTGTTATTTGGTTTTGGTAGGATAATAACTTTTTTGCTGAAGAAATCAAAGTTTGCGATATGCTCAAACAAGACTGCAGGAAGCTATTTGAGCATTCAATATCAAAGCCTGAATGCTTTTCTATAGATAAAGGATGCACAATGGATGATCCCAGATTGGAAAGATACTGTTGGAACTCATTGTTGTCCCACATCAACCAAAGGGTCAAAGGGTCAAAGAGAAAGTAGTTTAAATAAAAATAGCCCTCTCTAACTAACACCGAGACATTTTGTGATAAAACCTCACACATGAGGATTGTATATGTGGTTAAGTGGGAATAGTATCAGTGTTGTTGGAGTGGGCCATCGGACCGTCTACCTTAAAAATTCTACATGGTATCAGAGCCAAGAGGCGGGATCGTACTGTCACGTGATTGGGTGGATCCCCGTTTGGCCTCGTGCGATAGGTGAGTCCCAACATGGCTCCACGTAGGCCAAAGATGCCACGTGATTGGGTGGGTCCCCATTGGCCCCGCGTGATGGGTGAATCCCGACATGGCTCCACGTGGTTGCCGATGTGGATATCCACGTGTGACCCACAAAATGGGATCTCACGTGCGGGGGAGTGTTGGAACTCATTGTTGTCCCACATCAGCCATAGGGTCAAAGAGAAAGTAGTTTAAATAGAAATACCCCCTCTCTAATTAACACCGAGATCTTTTGTGATAAAACCTCATACCTGAAGATTATACAAATAGTTAAATGGGGATAATATTAGTATTACTGGAGTAGGCCCTTGGCCCGTCGACCTGAAAATTTCTACAGATACAATCTTGTCTCCAATTTTACTTGACAAGTTTTTAGTGGACAGTTATAGGTTTATTTTGAACACGAGGTATATATTAATTAGCCGAATAAGGCTGTTAAAATTATGAATAAGTTATAAGAGAGAATTCACGGCCCAATCACTTTCTTTGCAGTAGTCAGAACACGTCTGCAGCTAGCTTCTCAAGTGGTCAATGCTACAAGTATCCTGTTTTATGCTTCTTTTATCTTTTTGCCGCAAAACATTTCTTATTTACACAGTAGTTCAAGTTCAAGTAAGTTGCATATGATTTCAAAAGTTGAGTCTTGAGACGACTTTAAGAAAATCTAGGACTCTGCATTGGGAATAACTTTACAGCAATGCCGATCGATGTTCCAAATTGCTATGAATTGCTTGGTCTGCGTTCTAGAAATAAATAAAATCTTAATTGATAGGACGGCTATTAACAATATCTTCAATTCTTATGTTTTCTTTGTTCATGCATGAATCAATATAGGCTATAACATAATAGATATTTAATAGTTTTTCCGCTCGAATCTTGTTGTTGCCTACCTAAATACTACTTAATATTGAAGCAATGCCGATCGATGTTCCAAATTGCTATGAATTTCTTGTCCATGCATGAATCAATATAGGCTATAAGCATAATAGATATTTAATAGTTTTTCCACTCGAATCTTGTTATTACCTACCTAAATACTACTAAATATTGGAGCTTTAGTTAAGCTTGGATTATATGCTCATACTCATTGGCCTTTCAGAATGAGATAGATGCTCCTAGGTAAACATATCATTAATCTCAAAGTGTAAGCAGGATTCGGAGTCAGACATTTCTATCGAACTGTTTACTAATTATCAGGAATCAGAATTAAAATAAAGTTTATCCCCACTAAAATTGTTTACAATTGCCCATAATCAGAATCAAAATTAGTTTGATTAACAAAATAAACTTGTATAGAATAATTCTATTTTATTTTTATTACCTATTGCCAATAAATATGTAATTATTGTAGATAGAGCTAAATGGTCAAACTAAAACTATTTTACAGAAGAAAAAAAAATTGTGCTATTTTGATCAATGTATTGAATTAATATATTTTTTTTTAATTTTCTCTTTGAAAATTAAACTCCTTAGATCATCTCCAAAGAAGATGTCAAATTTTAATTTAAAAGCCTATGTGGCACATTGATTTTTTTTTTTAAATTTTGTTCACCAACCGATATGTTAAATTTAAACTTGTTTTGGCCTATATTTAATTGACAGGGAAAGGGGGCCGACGACACAGAGAAAATATGGGGAGAGAGATGTGTTTGTAGGGTTGTGTTGATGATGTGTTATTACCCATAAGCAGTGCCTTTATTTATAGTAATAAGAGAGGGAATAAATCCTTCTCCTCCAAGGAATACAAGTCCTAATAGGGAAGAATAACTAGAATCAAATCTAATCTAGGATTTACACAATCATACTTAAATAAGAAGTTTATAACACTCCTCATTGAGTGTGTAAATACTTAAGTAGATTCGGCATCATGTAGAGGTTAAGGAAGTTGACTCATCAGCACTGATTCTGGGAACACGCTATTTTCAAATAAGGTAGGAACTTGCATAAGGAAGTAAGTCTCACAAAAAACCCTATGGCTATGGTAAAAACCCAAGTCGGGACAAAATCCATAGTCTAAGGAAACATGCATGAGTAATGCAAGTCAAATGAAACGTCTACGGGACATCATCAGGGATGTGATCAACCTAAGGTGGGTGCCTCATCAAAACCTCGTTAGGTAGCAAAAACCCAGTGGGAAAAATGCTCATAATCATAAGGAAAAAGAGTACATTAAGATCAAGTAAGTATACTTCAGGATACTCCCCTTGAGTTTGACATAATTCCAGATAGAACTAGCAATGTTACAACTCAAAAAGTTTAAACATTCAATTCCTTGAACAAGCTTCTGAAACGTCATCTTCAGTAGTGATTTGGTGAAGAGGTAGGCCAGATTGTCTTGTGAACAGATTTGCATGACTTCAATCTTCTAATGCTCTTGTTGTTGATGTGAGAAGAAGAAATTTGACGCAATATGCTTGGTGTAGTCTCCTTTGAAGTAACATTTTTGAACTGTTCGATGCATGCTACGTTGTTTTCATAGATCGTCGTTAGGACATCAATAACAAGGTAAAGATTGCAGGAGCTTCGAATATGGCCCACAACTACTCTTAACCAAAAACATTCCCGAGTTGCTTCGTGTAAGGCGAAAATTTCAGTATGGTTAGACGAAGTGGCAACTAAGGTCGGTTTAGTTGACCTCCAAGAGATTGTTATGCCTCTAACGGTATAGACATAACCTGTTTAAGAGCGCACCTTGTGCGGATTAGATAAGTATCATGCGTCGGCATAACCAACAAGGTGAGGATCAACTCGAGATAAAGGGGTGACATCACTCGAGGATCTGTAGGGATAGAAGAAGCCCAGATCTATGGTACTCTTAAGGTAGTGGAAGATATCTTTAACACCAATCCATGTTAGTGCATTACTATATCTTGCCAAAAGATTAACAACGAATGAGATGTCGGGTCTAATGCATTGAGCTAAGTACAATAAAGCGTCTATCGCACTTAGATAAGGAACTTCAGGCTCTAAAATCTCTTCAGCATCCTTATTCAGACGAAATGGATCTCGTTTTGCAACTAGTGATCAAACAACCATAGGAGTACTCGAAGGCTTCACTTTATCCTTGTTAAAGTGGCGCAACATCTTCTAGGTATAGTTCGATTGATGTACTAAGATTTCATCCGAACAGTGCTCTATCTTAAGGCCGAGGCAGTATCGAGTCTTTCCTAGATCTTTCATCTCAAATTCCGACTTCAGATGCGCGGCAGTTCTCGTGAGCTCTTTAGGAATTTCGATAAAATTCATGTCGTCGACATAAACTGCAACTATCACAAAATTGGAATGTGACTTCTTAATGAACACATAAGGGCATGGTTCATTATTCACATATCCCTAACTAGTCAAATACTCACTCAGACGGTTATACCACATTCTTCCGGATTGCTTCAAACCGTAAATTGAACGCCTTAGCCGAATTAAGAGCGTGTTTCGGGGTTTGGAAATATTTAATCCAGTCAATGTAAGTCTTTCGGGAACTTTCATATAAATTTCCGTAGCAAGATCCCTATATAGGTACACAATTACTTCGTCCATTAGCTGCATACTCAGTTTTTCGGAAACTACCAAACTGATAAGGTAGCAAAAATTAATCACATCCATAACGGGTGAATAAGTTTCGTCATAGTCAATCTTGGGGCATTGTGAGAAGTCTTGCGCGACAAACAACAAGACGAGCTTTGTAACGCACAATTTCGTTCTTCTCATTACGCTTCCGAACGAAAATCCATTTGTAGCCAACGGGCTTCACATGTGGAGGAGTAGGAGCTATAGGTCCAAACATCTTACGTTTCACAAGCGAATCAAGTTCGACTTGGATTACTTGTTTCCAGTTTGACCAATTGATTTTACATTGACATTCATCAACGGAACGGAGTTCAATGTCATCACTCAACATGATCTCAGTAGTTACTGCATATGTTAATGTATCGTCGACAATCATCTCATTTCTACACCAAACATCATCCAAGCTAGCATAATGGACCAAAATCTCACGATTCTCGGAAGATGGATTCGTCTCTTCAAGGACACTTCCGTAATCTAGAATTTACTCATGAGTTGGATCGAATGAATAGGCGACAGTCGGATTCATGGTAGGCTCTTCAGGGGCCTATGCCGTGGGTTTCCTTTTCCGAGGATGTAAATCTTTTGAACCAAAAACTCTGCCATGCTTTTGTGTAAGGGCAGATAATTGGCTAGCCACTAATGTACGTGGATCGGCCAAAGTGGCATCCCGGGCCTCCAGGAGGGAAGTTTGTCGTACATTTGGTACATCCATCTTTGCAGGCACATTTGTAGCTAGAATATATGATCTTGTCTAGATCGGTTAAAGCATCTGGCATGCTCTGAGCTATGCTCTGAAGATCTAATATGCGTTGTACTTCAATTTCAGACTGAGCGATACGGGGATCTAAATGAGACAAAGTGGGAGTTGTGCACAATAATTCACGTCGTTTTTTAGGAATATTGACGTTCTTATTTCCCCCTAACGACTGGAAGACTGTCTCATAGAAGTGACAATCTGCGAAACGAGCGTTAAACAGATTGCCTGTCAAAGGTTCTAATTAACGAATAATCAAAGGGGAATCATATCCGACATAGATTCTCATCTTTCATTGAGGCCCTATTTTTATACGTATGGGCGGCAAAAACAGCACATAGACTGCATAACAAAACATGCACAGATGCGATATGTCGAGTTTGTATCCGGTAACCAATTGAATGACGCTATATGGTTGGGTCGCAACAGGCTTTAAGCGGACCAACATGGTTGCGTGCAATATTGCATGGCCCTAAGCAGCGATCGGGAGCTTGGTACGTATGACCAACGATTGAGCAATCATTTGTAAGCGCTTAATGAATGTCTCTGCCAAGCCGTTCTGGGTGTGAACATGGGATACTGGATGTTCAACTTTAACCTCAACCGACATATAATAGTCATCAAAAGTTTTAGATGTGAATTCTCCAGCATTATCCAATCGAATAGATTTGATCGGATAATTAGGGTGGTAAGCCCTGAGTCTAATAATTTGAGTCAACAGTTTAAAGAATGCAGCGTTCCTTGTGGACAACAAGAACACATGTGACCAACGTGTGAAAGCATCAACAAAAACCATAAAATATCTAAATGGTCTGTAGGGAAGGTGAATCGGTCCACAAATATTCCCCTGAATCCTTTGTAGAAAAATAGGCGGATTCGAGCGAATCTTGTCATAAGAAGGCTTAATAATAAGCTTTCCTATTGAGCAGGCTTGACATGTGATTCCTTGAATCAAACTTAAACTTCAGGTTAGTGGATGCCCGTGTGACGGTTTGAGGATACGGCGCATCGCTATTCGTCCAGGGTGTCCTAAACGATCATGCCAAAGTGTAATTTCGTGCACGGTCCGAGAGGTAGGGCCGGCCATATAGTGGCTTTCTATAGGGTGTATGGTCGTAGTATACAGACCACTCGGGATACGCTACATCTTCTCTAGAATACGCTTCTGGCCATATTCATAGGAAGTTATGCACATAAATTTAACTCCATTTTCTACATAGGTTTTAGCATGGTAATTATTATCTTTAATGTCCTTGAAACTCAACAACGTTCTTTCAAAACACAGAGAATAGAATGCCACATCAATAGTCAAAATTGTACCATTAGACAACATTATCATAGTCTTCGATCAGGTTGGATGGGCCTGAGAGGGTTGTCAGACGTGCATTCTTATGTATGAAGTTAGTGAAATAGATGTGTTCACGTAAAACAGTGTGTGTGGTTGCACTATCTGCCAGACAACGAACTTTCCTACTAGTCATACCTAGAAATAAAAATTAATTTGAATTGGTCACATGCATAAAAGTTCTTAAAAACAAATACCCATTCAAAATAATTTAAGTATTCAAGGGTAGTAATTAATTAAAACTTAATATCCAAAAATAAATCACCAACAAATAATCCAAACATAAAGGAAATTGTTCAAAATTAAACCAAAAAGAACAAGGGGGGTTCGGCCACTAGGTGGAATTCGGCCCCATTGTCTAAATTTCAACTAGAAAATAGTTTATGTCTAAGATTCTAATCTTCCATAGGGGTGGTATCCTCCTGAAAGTCAGAAACCTTCATCTTGGTACTCTTCGATTCATCCACTTGCACAAAGTTTGATTCAAACTTCTTACGACGAGAATGATATTCAGCTACAACCTTCTGGGGAGCTCGGCAAACATGGGACCAATGGTCATTTAAACCACAGTGATATCACAAGTCGCATCCATGGTTTCAGGTGCTTTACCCTTTTTCTTGAAGTTTGGGGCCTTGGAAGCGAGGTTAGGTGATAAGAGCATATTTATGCGACTGAGTTAGCTTGTTCTCATGCATTTATGTTGTTATTTCTTAGTTAATTATGTATTTTAAGCTATTTTCGTGTGTTTGTAGGTCCATAGGCCTTATGAAGCAATAAGATGCATTTTGGAGCAGTTTTGGGCTTGGAATGAATAACACATGCATGGAGCAAGGTGGATGGACGAAATTGAAGACTAAAGAGGCTAGGAATGTGTTAAAGAGAAAGAAGAATTAATGTAAAAAGGACAAAGAGCTCAGCCACAAAAGGGTGTCACTCCACCATTCACCTTTCCATCATTGTCGTGCACCACCATTGCACTCCCTTTGGATTCCTATGACGTGCATCATCATCCATGTTCCCTCCATTAACTCATTTGTTGCATCATTCCACCTCCATTTCCTTTCTCTACCATGTGCACAAGCATTCATGTTCCCTAGCTGCAACACCACTCCATTTTACCCTTATGCTTTGCATCATCACTTCACTTTCACCTTTGAATCATTTCAAACACCACTCATTGCACTCAATTGCTACACCATTCCTTGTTCCCTCCATCATTTCAGATTTCATGCATCATTACATTGAATCATTGCACTCAATTGCTACATCATTCCTTGTTCCCTCCATCATTTCAGATTCATGCATCATTACATTGAATCATTGCACTCAATTGCTACACCATTCCTTGTTCCTTCCATCATTTTAGATTTCATGCATCATTGCACTCAATTGCTACACCACTCCATGTTCCCCTCCATTGCCATGCACTTCCTTTATAAGAGGAAGTGTGTGTAACATAAATTTAGTTCATACTTGGTGAGATCATTCACTCCCATTTCAACACAACCTTCATCCAAACACTTCCATTCATCTTCACATCTATTCCTCCATACAAACAAACCTTCAAACACTCACCAACACCTTGTGCCGTAGCAAAGGAATGGAAGGAAAGTGCTTGGACGTGCTTGTTGTCCAACTTGGATCGTTGGAGCGTTTAGGTGTTTTCTTTCTTTTGTTTCTAATGTTTAAATTCATTTCTTTTCGTTTTGTTGTAAATATGAGTGGCTAAACCCCTCTTGGCTAGGGGTGATTTCAAAGCCATGATTATGTGTGCAATATAATTTGATAAATTCCAGTTATGAACTCTTGAATCGTGAATGCAATTGGCTTAACTATTTGATTGATAACTTATTTGTATTTGTTAATTAAGGGTCGACACTTAATTGGCATGCATAAATCCGTTGCTAGAATATAAGGAAGTTTCATATAACCGTTACAAACTTATATTCACATGTAATGGAGGTCGCTTATAAACGATCGCGTTAAGTTTAATTCCTAGCATGAGTGACATGATGTCATAGTTGCAAGTGCTTTGTCAATGCTTAAGATTTTCATTAAACGTAATGATCTTTGATTCTATCTCTATTATGATGTCATGTAGGGAACTTTTAAATAATGTTTTGGGTTGTCGAATGATGTCATCCAATCCAATAAAACAAGGAAAATATGAGAATTAACTAGTGATGTCACAGTTAATTTGGGGCATTGTCGTTCATAATTCAATGAAGTAGTAACTGGAAATCAAGTTATTTGCATACATGTCATGTGTGGAGAAAAAGCCTCTAGCTATCCCATCCATCATCTTATTTCTCAAATTTGTTTTACAATCTGTCTAGTTTTTCATACTTGTTTGTTTGTTTCAACTTCTTCCAAAACTCAATCCCCCTTTACTTTAGTGTGTCTAATTAGTTAGAATCTGTTTTAATTTGTGTTTTTAAATGTTTTGATTCAAGTAAAAGTCAATTTTCGTCCAAAGTCATTTCTAGTGTCTAGTTTAAGTTTATTTAGTTGTTTTAAGCTGTTTTGAGTATTTTAAGTTTGCTTTGAGTCTTGTGAGTCTTGTTAAGTATTTTTAAGTTTAGTTTTATGTTTTTGAGTCAGTTTAGAGGTTATTAGCAAGTCATCATAATCCCCGGTCTAGAACAATCCATACTTATACTTATACTACAGTTGTTAAAAGAGGGTTAAATTTGTGTGTTAAGTTAATTTTTGCATCATTAGGGCGCTTCTAGGCTCGGTTTCCTCCCTTAGATGGGTCTTGGCTCTGTTGACCTTGACAATGTGGCTTCTGGCCACCCCTACCACACCTGTTTTGGCATTTTGGGCGTTTGTTTATGCTATAATGTGCTTCAGGCAGAGCAGTTGCCCCAGTCGGTTGAGCTTGATGATTTCTCATCAACAGCTAATTCTGCTTTTCAGCGAAAAGTAAAACAAAGATCAAATCCAAAAACTTAGTGAACTTCTAAGCCCTGTATTATTGCTACAGGACAATATTAGTAGCAGAGAAGGTTGAATATGTATTCTTTAAGATATCCTCTTCGGTCAAGGTCTTGTTACAGAACTTGAAAAGTGATCGAATTCGACAAACTTCAGAATTATATTCATTCACAACTTAAAGTTTTAGAAATGCAAATGCTACCAATCATGTCTTGCTTCAGGCAAGAAGATGTTCTTTTGGTAATCAAGGCGATCAGCCGAAACGATCCAGAGTGCTCATGGATCTTCCTCAGCAAGGTACTCGGTTTGCAGTGCATCATGAATATGTTTTTGGATGAAGATCATAGGAGTGGCTTTCTCAGCTTCGCCAACCGGGTTGTCCATCTCATCTTCAATGGCGGGATGCAAATTCTTTGCTGTAAGGTGGAGCTTCACATCTTTGACCCACTTAAGGTAGTTTCTTCTAGAGACCTTCAAAGTGGTAAAGTCGGGTTTGTTCAAATTCAACATGTTCCTATCACAAAATAAATGGATAAGATGTGGTTAGTGTAATGGAGAAAAATCAATCCATTCACATAGGAGTAGAACATTCAGGTTCTAATAGACATGTATTGGTTTAAATTTACATGAAAAAGCTTCAAGCTTTCATAGGCGAGTGATGTTTTTAAGGAAAACTTCAGGTTTTCAAACAAGGCATGTTTCTAGAAACTTCGGGTTTCGAAATAATTATGAACTTCAGGTTCATATTTTCCTACAGATAAACGCAAATATATACACAAAAATATGCAACAAGAAAATATGCAAATAGAACTTCAGGTCTAGAATTATAATTAAATTAATTACTTGGACTTCGGGACAAATTTAAAATGTGGGTGAAAAAAAATTATAACACCCAAATTGTCTAAAAAAATAAACAATTAAACTCGGGGTCCAAAAACACGAACCAAAGCCCACGAGTGGGCTGGGAAAAATTAATTCATAAGATCCAAGCCCAAATTTGGGCTGGAATGGGCTGACCAGGCTAAAGGGTTTCAGGCCCAAGGCAGCAAACGGGCTACCAAGGAAAACCGAGCCCAAAATAGGCATAAGCAAAGGCGCTAATCGTGTGCGGTAAAGAGCACGGAAGCACCAGCAAGGCCAGGATCCGGTGTGTCGCAGCGCAAGAAAATCACAATAGCCGCGTGGGCTGGGTTCCACTGTCTCGAGTGGGCTGAGAAAAGAGGGGTTTGCAATGGGTTGCAGCCAATAAACCCTAAAAAAACCAAGTCTAGGTTTTAGATTAGGTCGAGAAGAACCAAAGCCCAAGAGGGTTGGGTATTTGGACCAGAAAAACATCCCAATTGTGTGCTGGGTGTTGTGCTCGCAAGGGAAGAACACCGGACCTGTCACTTCTGGCAGCAGTCTGGGGTTATGGTTCACCGTAAAACCTCTTCCCAGGTGACAGAGAGTGAAAACTCGACGTCGATGAACCAAGAAACCCTCGAGTTCGAGTTAGGGTTTTCAAACTCCAACAAGATTACAAAAATCTCGGCCACGATTTTGATAGGGACAACTTCAAGTCGTCAGAAAAAGCAGTCGTGGTGGTTGGGCATGGTTACAAGCCATGTTTTTGTCAGAAAATTAGTGGTGACACTGGTGATGGCGTCGGGTTCTAGGTTTGGAGACTAAGGGTCTATGGTTTCGGCTTGCTTGTGGGTTTGGGTTCGAAGAACCCAATTTTTTATTTTTTTAGTTAAATTCAATTCAATTGCATGCATATTCATATAATTCAATGCATGAGCAGATATATGATGCAATTCATGGCAATATCAATTCACATAATTCAACAATTAAGGATATAATGCAACGCAATTTATGTAGAATCTAAAATTCGAAAAAACGTAAAGTTGGGTCATGCATTATAGTGAATGTTCATGTTATCAGGGCTGCAAAAATATCTAGATAAAAATCGTTGTTTTGAAAGAACCTGATTGCGTGATGATATTGATGAATTGGTTTGATGCATAAAACTTTCACGTCAGATTCCTAAGCGTAACGGTAGAAGCGTGCTGATAACGTGTTATGGTCTATATTTAACTGATAGGGAGAGGGGGGCACAGAGAAAATATAGAGAGATGTGTTTGTAGGGTTGTGTAGAGGATATGTTATTCCCCCTACGCAGTGCCTTTACTTACAGTAATAAGATAGGGAAGAAATCCTTCTCCTCCAAGGAATACAAGTCCTAATAGGGAAGAATAACTAGAATCAAATCTAATCTAGGATTTACACAAAATCACACATAAATAAGAAGTTCATAACAATACTATTATTTATTACATTATTTACTTTTTATAGTTGTGTTTAGTATTTTTAAACAAAAAATAAGTATAAAAATTATGAAAAGCATTTACTAATTATTAAAAATAGATTTGAAGTTGCTGTCAAATTTAACAGCAATTTCCTCTTTCCATATCATGCCACATAGGAATTGACATTTGGTTGGAAAACACTAGTGATATCTTTTTTTTACCGTTATTACTGATGTGAACTTTTTTACATATTCTTTGGAGATACTCTTACCAAAACAAATAAAATAAAGAAAAATTACCAAAAATGACCCATTTTCTTAATCTTTGGACTAAAATAGGACAAACTGGTTATGCACAAGCCACGCACACCATGCACAAAAGCGAAATGACAAAGATACCCACATATAAATTGTAAAAACTCATAGGTGATGACGTCATTTTTCTGATTTCGAAGAGAAAGCTGTGAGCTCTGGGTTTTTGAGTTGGTTAAGATCTGTGAGCATATCATGTGCATGTCGTGTGCACATCACGAAAAACCCAATTTGTCAAAACCGTGGCTGGTGATGTTTGAGGAGTCGAGTTCCGGGGACCTACGATTGCAGCATCCAATCATTAATAAGCCACTCAGGTTCCCTCCTGCATTTTCTTCGAAGGAATTCAATTTATTGGACTTTAGAAGATTGTCAAATTGCGAAAATCCTATAGTCTGCAGTTTAGGGATAGTATCAATGTTGTTACGGCTTGTGTGAACAAAGTGGTAGTCATGGGTGCAAAAAACTTGAATAATTGTGGTATTTTAATGATTTGTTCTTGAGATTCGGGGATGAGAAGTTGACCCATGTGGATAAACAAAGCTCTTCACCTCTTCTCATCCTCATTCTCCACCAAACCATCCAATCAAAAGATTCAAAACTAAATTAATTAAAAAAAAAAACTCCATTTCACATCTTCAGTAACCAACCACCACACGATCATCAGCAAGCTGCCACAAAAATCCAACACCAAATCGATGACTGCTGCCGCCAAAACTAATCCGAGAGGTGGGATTCGGTTTGGCATCGAATTAGGCTCCATTTGGGATCGAGGAATTAGTTTTAGGCTTAAGAAGAAAAAGAAGAACTAGGCTTTTCCAGTTTAGGACCGAGGAAGCCTTATGAAGAGCCTTCTTCTTCAACGAGAGATGCCTCGGGTTTGTGCAAAAGTGTGGGTTTTGGGCGAGAAAGATTTTCGGAGAAATGTGCAAATGCTGACTGGATTGGAGGAATTAACCTATTTATTTATGAGGGCAATTAGGTTATTTTTAGTTTCAAGGAAATCTTAATTCTGTCATATTGTT
This sequence comes from Malus domestica, assembly GCF_042453785.1. Lineage (NCBI taxonomy): Eukaryota > Viridiplantae > Streptophyta > Magnoliopsida > Rosales > Rosaceae > Malus > Malus domestica. The sequence goes on along the minus strand of NC_091671.1, from coordinate 7,836,045 downwards.
GTGCATATGTTAAAAATCCTATTTTGATCCAAATATTAAGAAAATTGGTCATTTCTAGCAATTTTCCTAAAAAATGGTGAAAAATTAGAAGAAAAAAAAAAGGAAAACAACCCAGCAAACCCATCATCGTTCCCACAACGTGACCTGTCATCGTTATCATCGTTCCTAAATTCAAAATCTGATCTGTGAGCTCAATTTGAAGGAACTCGACGGAATTTTGCAGCAGAGGAAGAAAATATTTATGGGTAATATGGATACAAAAAGTTTGATTCCGATCTAGCCTTCCCTAATCCGATCTCCCCCTCAGGATTTCGATTCCCCCAATATTAGGTATCAAACTTTTGATTTAATGTGGGACCCCGTGTTACTGTTAACTCTACACGGTTTGGTAAACAACGGAGTAATCCGAAAATGGGAATGACTTTCATTTTACTCATTCTGTTTCCATGTATGTAAACATGCCCATGTTTACTATAATTTTTTTTGTTTATACAAGCTAATATTCTACATGGGGAAGGCACACAACTATAGTCCAACTTGACTACGTTTAGATATGTAAAAATTAGGGAAATATATTTAATACAAGCGAAAATTAACAGGAAAACAAAGTATTTCAAAATTTCACACACCACGAATACTTTGTTCTTCACCATAAAGAGGTATTTTAAAAGTACAAATAAGTATGATAGGAAATCAATCAAAAGAAACCTTTGTTAACACTCAAAACTATGAGGTTAACAAAAACTAGTATGGTCAAGCCTTGGTGGGCTCAAGATATAAAGCTAGATTGAGAACAAAAGGATTTATGTGGTTCGCCCCTAGAAATAGGTTGTGTCCACTATAGTAATCTAATATGGGACACTTTGGATGCGGTCCCTAACTATTAATATTTTTTTATTGAAACCTTGTTAGTTTTTAGTTTTTGATTGAGGTCCCTGACATTAATGTAATAATGTAAGTTACTATATTTTTTTTAATTAAAAATTAAAAATTGAAATTTGTAATTGTTTATATTAATGAGATTTTAAATAAAACCCATAATTTATGGGATTAAAAATAATAAAATATAAATTATACTCTCTATTATATTGTGTGTGTTTATATATATATACATATATGTATGGGTACATTAACCAAAATTAACAAAAAAAGTTATTGTACCAAAACATGGATACATTCTCAAATCAACGAAAAAGAATGTACCCATATAAGTTTAAACATGGATTAAAAAATTTGAATGGATTTTATATTAAAAAAAGGGTACATTTTACATATAACAAATTGATATATTTGAGAATGGGTACATTTAAGATTAAAAAAATTGAAAAATTATATGAATGGGTACATTTAAGATTAAAAAATTGAGAATCTTTTTATATATAAAAAAAAACTAATAGGTACAAACTTAATTTAATTTAATTTTTTATTATTTTGGAAATGTTTGAATTGAAAATTAATTAGAAGTTTAATAGAGGTGTGAGTATTAAACCCTAAATTAATTACTAATTTTTATATTAAAAAATTATATAATAAACAAGTAAATTCATTATCACATTAATGCTAGGGACTTGAATCAAAATTTGAGAACTAATAAGGTCTTAGTCAATGAACAATAAAAACTAGGGACCGGATACTAATTTTTCCAATCTAATATATATATATATATATATATATATATATATATATATATGATGTGGATGACAATAGCTCTCAAGACAATGTAATGTGATTTTGCTCTTGTGGATCCCACCGCTTATAAGGGGTATTCAACTCCTTTACATAGGTCCTAAGTGAGCCCCAAAAGTCTTGAGCTCTTAATTCTTTCACTGCCCTATCATTTAATCGAACACGTAGATATGACCTATATGCTATTCCTCAATTATCCACATGACAAGTGGAGAGACAGTGCCATTTACATAGAGCTACTTGCATGATTTTTTTGGTCATTGCATCTTGAGTGCATCGTTCGTTAAAGGATGGTTTAAAAGCATTTTGCCTTAGCGATAGGTTTAACAGCATTTATGTCTCTTCATAGACTTCATTTTCCTTCAATGGCCAATGCATGACTTAGAATTGACATCTAGACATACCTATCCTTGTCGGGTCTGTCAACTGACTTGAGCTGTCAGAAAGTATTTTAAGTTCTATGCTCGTCTCTTCTTATCGGTAAACAATTCAAGTTACGAACGATCGTTGATGGCAATTGTCTTTCGTTCTCGTGGTGGTGTTCTGTCATTTGGATTCTTTGGGCAAGTTTGCAAGTCCAATGTCTTGATCTTCTCATCCTTTGTCGGGCTCTCTCTCCAGGCCATCTGTTAAGCCAAAAAACAACTATATATTTTTTAATAGGTCTAAAAAGACTCTGTGTTAAACAACCTTAGTCCACCAGGTCAAGGAAACCTAGACCTTAAAATAATAACATAAAATAAAATCTCTAAGTAAATAAAAAAAATTCCTTTTTTCAATATTTCCTACAACTCCCTCAAACTCATGATGGTATAATCATGAGTTTGCCGAGAAGAAAACCAAAGTCATTAGCAATATGTAGATAATGATCGTCATCAACTTCACGTAAACATGAAGATTATTGCAGTCATCTTAAGTGGTCACTAATCTAAACAAATGAACAGTCAACTTCAAACAAACCAAAAAGAACAAAGTCATGACAAGACAATAACGTCATGGTAACCAATATTTTCTAACTAATCAATTCAAGTCACTCAACTATAACTCGACACTGACAAGAATATATGAGGTTGACTATAATTTCAGTCCCTCCTATTTGAATTTAGTAACGGTGTTTTTAGACTTAGGCTTTTGATGCAATGTTAGAATTACATCTCACAATTTGTTAATTATGCCATCAACTGATTACATGTAAAAATAATACCCTACATCCCTGCTGATTTAGATGCTAAATTTGCCCACATATGTACTTTTTTTTTAATGAGACCAGCTGATAACTTCATCACTGCAATCCACTTTTATGGAGCCGGGAAGACTCACAGAAACATTTAACCTTCCTCTGACTGCCAGCGTGAGATTGTCCACAAATATACTAAAAAATAAAGGCAACATGGACACCAAACCTAACAACAACAAAAAAAAAGGTCAGAATGGAGGAGAAGTTGGGGTATGGTCCATTCCGACCAGCATCTTTTAGTGGGTTTTATTGGGTCCGTTTCTGGAGTGACATCAAAGAAATGGACCAAGCCCTAGTGCTATTGTAGACAACTATGAATATATTTTTTTTTTAGTACATCGATATTTTTACACTAAGAGGATGAAGAATTCGGCAAAATCACACAATAAGCAGACTAATTATGTAGAAAACTATGCATATTAATCTCAGTATATGCTCAGGAAACAAAAATAACTCAATGTGCATGAGTTTATATTTCTTTGATTACAACAATATTATTATTTTAAAAATTTTCAGATATCCACACATATAATGATATGTTGGAAGTTACTCTGTAGATACTATTTACCTATGCACTTGAAATCTTAGGTTTAATTCTCTTTTCTCTACATAATCGTTTGTATGAATAAGAGAAATGAATTTCACGCTACCTTCTTTACTCTTTATCTTTTTGCACTCTCCCTCTTATTTAAAGCCATAAGATTGAATAAATCAATGATAAAGTAAAGAACAAAAATTCACAGGAATGCATGAAGAAAGATGTAAGAGTGTAATAGTCATTTCCGTGTAGGTAATTATCATATTGCTCTTTTAACTTCTATATCTGTACTTTTTGGTGGACAAAGAGATTAAGAAAATACAGTGTAGAAGTATGAAAGTTAATTGAAGGTCCAGTACTTTAAAATTATGATCTGTGTAACATAGTATACCATTTGGCCCAAAAAACATTATCTTATATCAACGCATATCTCTGATCAAGATGCATGCTTAAGCAACAAGGCATTTTAATTGTCGGTCATGTTATGTGTGCTCGGCTCAGGCCAGTGTGTACTCATCGAAACTGTAGACAAAAGCCATTTATGACTGATGCTTTGCTTGTGGAATGTTAATGTACATATAATCTAATCAACCCTCCTCCAAGGATATTACACACAAAATAAACAGGCCGATTTCAAACGTCATTCTGACATTTTTGTCTCTTAGAAAACCTTTTTTTATGGGGCACATATGAAGCTTAGCTGCAACAGTGTAAAACGTGAAGACCCTTTTGTTTTCTTTCAGTAGTTCTCTCCGGTTATATTTTGGCTTAAATTAGAGGAGCGTAGACAAAATCATAGAGGGGAGATTGAGTCGTTTGACCAGTTTTCTTTTTATTTTAATTGTAGTACGAAAGGGTCCACGCCTTCCATGGTTCTACGGTTCTACCTCCTCCTGGCCACCCCTTGTGTTTCTCACATGTATGCATGTGGGGACTCCCAACTACCAAATGCTCATATTCTTAATCCCACATGATGATCAATCACATTAATTTCATATTTTAAAATGAAGAATTACACAATATTAGCTCTTTAGAGTAAGATGATATAGAAAGCGGGACATTAACTTTTACTTGAGGTAAAGAGTCCTATGTGCTATGTTTTTTGAAATTTTATTTTTTAATTTGTAATCGTGAAAATTGTATTTCTGATTGATGATGTTCATCGTTTTATTTTATTACTAATATGATCCTAACTTCAAAGGGAAAAAATTATTTTCCTTTTATAAAACACAGAAATAGATGAAGGAAAGAAAAAAACCCTAGAAGAGTTAAAATGTGCATAATGTATACCAACCACAACATACCATGACTTTATTTTGACCATCACCAAAATTTGTTTTACCAATCAAATTGTCACCAATTCTTCGTTAAACATTTTAATTATAATCATGACCATGAAACTTAATGGTCTTGATTCATTGATCTAAATTAGAAAATAATTCGGATCTTCTGCTAATATTTTCTGCATCGATATCATGCTTTGTATTAAAATTTTGACTTCACTATTTGGATTAACATAAACTCATCAAAATACTAAATACTAAAGTGTAAAATCCTACCTCTAAATAGGAGATGGTTAAACTTGGTTAACTAAAAGTTAAATCATCAAAGACTCATACATACCTCGATTATTTTCTATAAAACATTTACCTTGATTCTTTAAAGAAAAATCTTTAGAATATTGTAAAGACCCACAAGGCACCGCCTGTGTCTAAAGCACATGCACCTGTTTATTTACCTCTGTCTTGAAGGACTTGCTTAAGTTCATTTGTACGTCTACTAATTTTATTAAGTTTGAAATTGATTCATGGCTTGTGGTCAAATATTCCTTTAACAATGTCTCAAATGTTCTGTTAAGGTCACATGGAAATAGTTTTTTTCTTCAGAAAAAAGCTTTAATTGTAATATTTTTATTTAAATCTACTTTCTTCCAGCAAATTAAATTGAAACTGCAGTACAGAAAATAAGGAAGAACCAAACAAGTTTAGAATAATAGACCTTGACTGGTCAAATCTCTTCTAGTAGAACACGATTAATATATCTAATTACATTCCCAGTCCTAAGGTTCTCCCATCTCCTACTTTCTTTGTTGTAATTAGGTCATATGTTGTAGTAATTGAGTGAAAGATTAAGGTTTTCTTGTTATACAATTGTGAAGTTATGTTTATCGACATTTATGTCAACAGTTTTAACTTTTAACCATCTAACTTGTCTGCTAAGAGAACATTTTTCTTCACCAGAAAAAAAGAATAAGAAACGCTAGTAAAAGTTATGAAATGGTCAAATCTTGAGCTAGGGTTCCAAATTTATTTTCCTTTCTAGCGTCCTTCTTGCAGGTTAAATCAATATATTAGGAGAGAGTGTAAAAATTAATCTTAAGAAGCGTATAACATATATCATTTTCATGATACACATGCAGGGATCAGCACCAAAGTCACAATACTGAATTTTTTAACTAATTTTTACTTGAAATTAGTTAAAATATTGCTTAGAGATTTCAAACTCTCTGACTACTGATCCAAATGGGTGCACCGTGCACGTGCATGAGAATCCTAACCTCTTTCATGCACATTATATAAACTCCTATATATGCTACACCTATTATATTAAATTCCCCATGTATATATATAGTAGCACCTTTACTGGTATAGTTAGACCGTCAAGATTATCTTAGTACAAGGGTTTGAAATTACATAGAAGGTATCTTAAAATTAATTAGATAATTAGTGCCCTAGCTTGATGCTCTTCCTTTCCACAGCCGTAAAAAAAGAAACGAAAGAGAAAGCTGATCGGAGAAAAGAAGAATAGGAAGGATAAAAGATTGTGTTTAATTTGCAATCAGTTGTTGGCAGCCATGAACATGCATGCATGGGTAAAACAGTATGAGGTTAAAGTGCATGCATGGCAAAAGATTATTTGCACCCCTTAAACAGTAAAAGAATCCAAGAACATTTCTCCAAACTTTTATCTGAATTATTTTTAACCAATGTTACTTGGTATTTTAGTAACAAGGTGCAATTTTACTTCTGAGGTCCCAGTGGGGATGTAAGCCAGATGTGCACTGTAATAATACTGGAAAGAGTAAAAAGAAAACATTTGAGTTTTCAAAATCGATTTGCAGATACGAACAGAAGTAAGAATTGTCCAATGACCAGGGTCCCTGCTCTCTCTTTTTGTTTTTTTATCTCTTGCTCAGAGCTTTGGAGTGGTGTGCGTGATCCCAATATACTTTAAGTTGGAGCCCCGTACAATAATAGTATCTCAAGAAAAATAAAAATAAAAATAAAAGAAAGGAGAGAGGATCTCCTCCTCAAGAATTTGGAGGTGATGCAATGGGAAAAAGACCACGAGTCTACAGGGAAAACAACCAATAGGTCAATGACATAGAGCCATCTGACACTAATCAAGAAAAATGATCATCCACACGATGCACCAATAAAATTAATTGTACGAACACTTACGAAATAAAACAAGTTAAAGTTTTACCATAATAGTAATTATGGGATTTTTTTTTTACATTCTTACACGTCACATCATATTGTTCAAGCAAATATTTGATTTTGAATCTCAATTCACACGAAACTAGCTAATTGATTCACATTTGAGCTCTTAAATACTTCAAAATCATGATATGTGGGAGCATTCAATAAATAAAAATGTTATGAATTTGTTAATGTTGTGAGAATTTTTGTGAGTCGTATTTCCGTTTTTAGAAAAGTAAATCCTCCATGAAGTTCTACTTGTATAACATATGTGGTTAGTAATGTGATCGCTATACGTAAGCACCCTCAAAACAACACTACCATGATACCATCTGCCAACACACTCCTACAACGCTGTATATAATAACACCAATACCCCACTGTTCCCACCGACCCACAGGACCATGTACTCACATCTCTTTCTCTCTTTCTCTCTCTCTCTCTCTCTCTCTCTCTCTCTCTCTCTAAAGACATACATTGACATAAAGCAAACAAGTTGAGTACCAGCGGCCAGAAGCCAGAAGAGATCAAAGAGATCAACCTCACAAAATTTGAGCATTAAACTTACACATTATGGATGAGAAGTGGAAGCTACCAAAGAACAAGCACGAAGGCACTTCATCATCAAGTTCTTCTTCCAAGTTTGCCTTCACAAGAAGTTCATCAACCAGAAGCACATCTTCCTTGCTGAGAAGCAATTCACAAAAAAGCAATGCCTCTAGCTCCAAGTGTCCTCTTCCAAGAAGCTTCTCACAAAAGAGCTCTTCCATTAGCCGCAAGTGCAGTAGCCTTGCCAAGGAACAGAAGGCTAGATTCTACATCATGAGAAGATGTGTTGCTATGCTTGTTTGTTGGCGTGGTGATTAATAATTTTTAATTAAGTTAATGCTAGAAATTAAGCTCCATAATTACTCATCATTTCTTCATATATCACCTTCCTGTGAGATGGGTCGGGTTTGTAACTTCAAACTCATATATATATCAAATTTTCTCCCATCCGATCAAGAGGAGATCGGCAACACACAAACTTCTGTAGGAGTTTTTATTTATAATTTTTCTATTTTCGTTTATGTTAGAGAATTGTCCTTGGTAATTACAATTGAGATGAGTTACAAGTGCTTCCGTATGTACATTGTCGGAAGAGATTATCATATTATCAAATACATGCCCAGTGTTCAAGTTCTACAATTGCCATGACGATATTGTAATCAAATCTCATGAAGGCCAACATCCATAATTTTAGTGTTGTTTTTAATTTGAATTTTATAAAATTTCTGCTTTTCATCATTTTATTTTATTTTATTTTATTTATGAGAGAAAGATTCCCTTTGGCTGTTGGGGAGCTGCCAATATAATAAGACATAGAAGTAACTGCTATCGTCCTTGGAAATGCAAGCCACACGTTTTCCTGCTTTGATGAAAAGAATTGAGTAAAAATTATTTTTAGAAGTACTTTGTTTGAAATCAAGAAGCTTGTGTGGCTTCTATCCCATGTATTTCCATACACTAATCACAAATGTTTTGTAATTGTGTCGTATCACGTACGTGTTAATAGAGTTGAGTCAAACTAAATATCACCTCGTTCAAATTTGGATAGTTTTTTAAGCTTTTGGATAGTTTTTTTTAAGCTTGGTTTAGCTTGTTTGATATATGAGTCGAGATTAAGTAGTGAGCTTAAAAATTTCAAGCTCGATACAGAATTAAAGTTATTTCTAGCTTTTTACTCTAAGAAGTTAGGCCAGTCTTGTAATGAAAATTCATAGCTTGGCAGTACATTTTTTTTTGATAAATTTTAATAATAGAAGATATAAAAAAAATAAACAATATCACATGAAATTTTCAGTCGTGATACTTTAAGATTGTTGCATAAATGATTTTTTTTTTCTTTTCTAATTATTGGAACCCAATGGGAGGCTAGGTGATCACGCCCGTAGTAATTTCTTTAGAGACAAAATAAGGGTAGGGACATAATATCAATTTCCGTCTCAAAAAAAAAAATTCAAATTGAAGATAGTCTCTAAACTAGGAAAAAAAAAAGTAAACATAATTTTTCAAAAGAAAAATCTTAAACATGATCTTTCGTTCCAAACAAACTTCTTGTATAGAATCTAACCCGAGTTGTCATGTGAAAAAAAAAATGAACGAGTTGCTCATGAGCTTTACAAGCCAAAGAAACATTACCAATTTTCAGGTTTGGTTTGTTTCTTAACGAGCCAAACATTGAGCCGATTTACAGTCCTAGATAATAAAGAAATCTACATGAGATTTGATAATATATAAGACAACTTCTTCAATTATTAAAACTTTTTTCTAACAATTTATTCAAATTTGTATATGGTACGTCCTCTTATATTTCAGTACTTAGTGATATAGATAATAAATGTGGTGCAAACTAGTAGAAATGGATACAGTTTTTCACTTATTTATGTCGACATGAAATACCAGTGTTTCCCATTAAAATAAGGATTAATTACACTTATACTCTCAAATTTATCGTGTTTTCACAAAACCTCCTCAAGTTTGAAAAATTACACCAACTCTTCTTGAAATTTTGATTCACATTCACATGAAATGAAAATTCAACCAGTTATATGAGAAAGTAAAGAGTAGATATATAGGCTATCATACCAAATTATAGTACCTTGAACAGAGAACAGTCTCTCCCAATTTCTTGGGTTTCTACATATTTGGAACGCATTTGCCAAACCGTGAAAAACAAGCTCACTCATGGATTAAGGCTTGGAGGGCAAGATCTCACAATAAATGTATTTATCAAACGAACACATATGACATTATGAACAATTTTTTCTAAATTGTTCGACACCACAATTGTTGAATTTTGACGGTTAAATTGCATTATTGGACATCATATTATTTATTTCTCAACAATAGCATGGAGAATCCGGCTATAACATAAAACCTTTACAATTTCCTTTCCACTTTCAATAGAGGGTGCGAATGTTGCAAGCCTTTGGCTACTCTTAAGGGAGGGAATCAAAACAAAAATTTGTAAGTTACAAAAAAGAAAAAGAAAAAGGAAATGTAAAGGTGCCTCAGGCACTCAAAAAAAGAGTCAACGCTCAACACTTGGGAAGATCGGACGGTGGAGGAGGCAGCTTCTGATTAGGGAGCTTCCCATCCTGGACTACCCAAGCCATCCTCAGACCCCAGCTCAAATGGACATCAAAGTGGCAGTGCATGAGCCAAACGCCTGCAATTTCAGTTATACAAAGCAATGTTTTAGTTAATGGACATCAAAATAAAAGGAAAAAAAATTGTTTTGGTACAGCATACGTATACGAATCTATAACATTTGATGCATTGCCAATACGTTTTGTATCGGATACCATCTTAAGACACATGATGCATTGTCGATTTTTTGTCGAGACATGTTGATATTTTGTAACATCGACAAAACGTCAACTAAATATCAATAACATACTTGTTGACTTAGTAAATTGTGTCAGCCGATCACTAGCCCCAACGTTAATTCTTTTTTTCTTTTTCTTTTTTTCTTTTCACAAAGGACACTTTACTAATTATATCTTATTAAGATATTAAGTTTGTTGTCATGCCTAAATTCAAGATGAATGTGAATTCGCACCCCGGCCTAAGTTGGGGTGTGACACCTATGTTCAAAACAAACAAACAATTACCTGGGTTGTCTGCAAGAAATCGGATAGCCACCCAACCCCCGGAGGGTACTCCGACGGTGTTCCTTTCAACAGGATCAACAAGGTTGAAGTTGGACGGGTCATTGTTAGGGTCAAAGTTTCCAAAACCTTGTCCAACAACAAAGAAGTTGAAGCCATGAAGGTGAAGAGGGTGGCTTTCAGCACCCAAAATGCTAGTGCCCTGCATCACCAATTCCACACTAGTATTGAACTTCAAGACCACCACCTTTGTCCCATTACTAACATTGGTGTTGTTAGGTGGAGTGCCTGTATAATTGAACGGTTTGGGAGGAATAATAGGGAAATCGGTGGAGTAAACACTGTTGGATTGAGCAAAGAAATGAGATTGAAGCATTGCTACTGAAGGAAGAGCAAATGAGATGTTGTTCATAGAAGCTGCAAATTTGGTGGTGTTAGTAGGCCCTTGGCATGTTTGGTTTTTAGGGCATGGGTTGGTTCCAAGCCCTACTGTGAAAAAGAAGCGTCTTTCAACAGTTTTGGGCACATTGGCTGGAAATCTAGAATTGGCCAAACTCCTGAGTTTACTAGTAAAATTTGCAACAAATGAAGTAGCATTGATTTGGGGAAGGATTGGCCTAAAAAGTGGATGGCTTTTCAGTGATGTGGAGGAAGAAGAATTTGAGGGTTTTTTGTACTCAAGAATTCCAGCAACAGTTGAATTGTCAAAAGTACCCCTGCCTGTAAAGTAGGGTCTAGCTAACATTAGGAAAGTGGCATTAGGGTAGTGAGGTTTTGCCTTAAGAAGCACGTTTGTGGTTTGCCCTGGTGTGATGAGTAAGATATTGGTCTTGAAGGGTTTGACATACACAGCATCTGCTTCAACTACTGTTATGCTGTGGTTTGCTATGCTAAAAAACAGTTCATCATTTAGTGCGGCGCTGATCAAACGCAAGAGGTATGTCTTTCCTGGCTTAACCTTTAGCCTGAAAGTATCTGAAACACACAACAATAAAGAGAAATTAGAACTAATTTTTTTGTGACAAGATTGTATATGTTTCATGGCAAAAAAAAATATGTTCACATGATCAATGTGTACATACCCTTTTTGGAACAATTGTACAATGGCCCTGGAAGTCCGTTAATCGTATAGGCATCGGAGACATTAGGACCATTTCCGGTCTGTAGAGCCTGACTAATTACAACCTCCGGATCAACATTCCACCACTCACCTGTAGTTATTTACACATACATGAAAAGTTTAGCATGTTAGCTTTGGTATATGCATAAAAGTTACATGTTATGTCATAGTTTCAGTTTAATATGTTATGTTGTCAGACAATCAAGTCTGAACTACTGAGAAATTGATTTTTAATTTAATATGTGATGACAACTTTACAATTTGACCACGAAATATGTTATCCTAAAATCTACAATATCTGAGAAATGCTTGTTTAATTAATGGTTCTCTATAATTTGGTGAGTTTAGTTACCGAAAATGATGGGAACTTCTTTGTGGGGTTTGGGAAAAGGGTAGGGAGCATGGCGCTTAGGGAGGATGATGAGGGGTCCATAGACAGTAGCTCTTAGCCATGAGATGTGAGCATGCCAGAAGAGAGTTCCCCTTTGGCCAATGATGGTGAAGTTGTACACATAATTCTGGTTTGTTTGAATAGGGCACTGAGTGACATATGATGGCCCATCTGCCCATCCACTCTGCAATTGTCGGATGCCATGCCTGTGTTCACATTTTCATTAATCCACCAAAAAAAAGTTAAAAAAGGAAGAAAAAAATGTTGGATTTTAATTAAGTAGAACTTGATTAACTATAAGTTGTTTCGTACCAATGGAGGGTAATGTTGTTTGGAACATGATTGACCACTTTAACCAAAACCCTGTCTCCTTCTCTGGCAATAATTCGAGGTCCAGGAAACTTGCCATTCACTGTCACAATGCTCTTTGTGGTGCACAGCCTAGTCACATTTTTCAACTCTATCTGCACAAAAATTAGAATGTTATAGAGCATGGTATGTAATTTACTTATAAGCTGCAACAATTATGATGTCAGACTATGAACCACATATTTTGCCCAAAAAAACTAAACAATCAATAATTCAAATTCACAGTCAATGTATTTATCATACGTACATCAAATTTGTATTGCCTTGTAACACCGCCAGCTGCAGCAATGGCAAACTCAGGAGAGGCACACAGAGAGATAAGAGCAAGAAGAAAAGCAACTAGAAATGTTGCTGACAAAGGAATCGCAGACCCCATTTGAGTTAGCTCTGCAGTGGTCTAAGAAGCTTGGCCTGTGACTCTGTGAGAGTGTGTTTATATACAAATGAAAAGGCGTGTTTGGTCAATTAGGTAATGGGATATTACAAGTTTTGGCAATGAAGAGAGACTTTACCAACTGAACTTATCGAAATTCTGGACCCATCTAATTACTAATTACCACTGTACAGTATCATCCAAGTAATTTATTTACTATTATTTGTGCCAAAAGAATCACTTATTATCTGTCTGGCCTCTCAGCCAAAATTATTACTACTCATCACCAGATTTTGTCCATCATTATCCTCAATAGAAGCTAATTACCGATTCTTCTTTTTGTTGCTTTTCACAAAAGCCGTTTGGTGCATGCTTAACTTCTCCAAAAGCCATTAGTTATGTGGTTACAAGTGTGGTATGTGCGGGTTTGTATACTTTGTATACAAAAATATAACCACACACATTCCTAATTTTAATTTCTTGGGACATATATTCTCAATCTCTACATATATCACTTATCTATGTTTTTATGAAATGATTGAACAAGGAAAGATATTTACGGACAGATATTGCAGAAAGTAAACAGTAAAATGCCCCACTTACTGTTTTTGTTGATTTTTTTGTTGTGTGGGTTTCGGTCTAGTCTCTCTGTTTGTATCTCGTCTTATTTCCTTTTATTCTTCTTATTGATAAAATTTGGTAGACCCACTGGCAGGAGGTTTTAGGGTGGAATCGTTTTTTTTTCTTTCATGGAAAAGTTTGTTTCTCACACATGACCGTTGACGAATAGCTGATCTTGCTTAATCCGCTTTTATTTCCATCAAAACAAAAAAGTTAATACGTTGATTTTTACACGTTTATTGACTATACACACTAATCACAAGAAGTGAAAGTGTGTCTCATTCTCAAATAAATTTGTAAAAGTATATGAGTATACAAATCAAACTTATTAGTTGGTGACCAAGAAAAGCCAGAGCCGGTTACATCATCCAACAATATTAATCTTATTTGTCTTAGAAATATTACAATTTAAGTCATGATTTTTACGACCACTCATATTGATCAATTCATGAAGACTCACCTGGGGTTGGCCCTCCTGCCAGCCAAACAGAAATTAATATCAAAGACTCCAAAAGAAGACGACATTTGATCCAACACCAATCTTTCAAGCAAGAAGAAAAATGATAACAATTTCGTTGGAATTAGGTTAGTCTTGATTGGTTTAATTGTGATTACCCCAGATAACCATACTCATAACACAGGCTTAAACTTTAAAACTTCCAAGGAACGTAATTTGAAAAACCTTTTTCTTCTTGGACAAAAGTTTTTGGTTTTCACCCTACCCCTTATTTGTTGATACACCAACTACACTCCTTGTAGGCTACTCTAAAATTACAATACATCAAGCAAAATTTTTTCACCTACAAAAAAAGTGGGGAAAACAAACAGGGTTTAGCCAGGTTGGCTAGAGCAATATGTTTCCGGCCGCCCTCTCTAAACTCAAGTTTGAATTCCACTTGTCATAGTTTAGATGAATTTACTATAAGATGTTGCTTGTATAATAAAATGAATTAACAACTCAGCTATGGAGACCAAATTGTTGCAGCATTGGAAGTGAACACATACATGTACCCCCAAGAGATCAGACTGCTGTGAAATGATGATATTGTAGGCAAGGAGATGGGTGTTGAGGAAGACTAAAACATGCAAGTGAGATAGTTTCCACAAAAAATAAATAAATTAAATTAAAAAAAAAACATGCAAGTGAGAGGGCATGTGAAGGGGGACACAAGTTCTTATGGTGTGGTTAAAGAAGGGAGCAAGAGAAATCCTGAAAGAAAAAAAAGCATCTCTTAATTAAAGTCATTCGATGGAAGAAGCAGTAAATCCAATAATCCATATTTGCTTTGCATATCCTCTCACATAGAACTCCAGCTGTTTAACTCTAAAAGAGGCATATGGTAATTACAAAATAATAGTTTCATTTTTCACTCCATGTCCTAAATTTGTTTATTTTCAGTAGCAATTTATGATTTTTTTTTTTTGTCAAAAATAGCAATTTATGAATTAGGAAATCTAAATTATCATTCAAAATATGAATTAGAGTGTGGATCCAAACTTGCAAATTTATATCTTTCAAATTTCCCTAAGCCGAAAGTCAACTTGAATTTTGGAACATCATTAGTCGAACTCTTTTTTAAGTGCGGAATAGGTGGAGATCAGGATGTGCATTATTCGTTTCTTGTTCATTTTTGTTTATCCGTTTATGCGTTTGAGCTCAGTACTGTCTCAAACAAAATGGAGCTTGGATACTCCTAGATTAAATAAACATTTTGATGATTAATCTTATTTTTAGGGTTTTGTAGGTTAATTTTATTGTTAGGGTAGTAACTAATAAACACAAAAGAAAATAAACTAAGTTCATTAATTGTGCAATAAAAGGGGAGGAATAAAAATCTGGGTACCATAAATACTTATTTAATATAATGAAGGTTTTTTATATTAACACCTCACAAAATGTTGAATGCACCGCATATTAAAATTTAATATTAAATAATTTATTTACCCTACTATACAATGGCAATTTTGACCTTATTAAGTTTTAAAAAAAATTTCTAAATACACCCCAAATCACTTTTAACGTATTATTTATCTTCTTCAACTATCAAAATCTCTCTGACCCTCCATTGTTGAACAAAACCCTAACCAATTAAACTACATACATGTTCTACTTGTTGTAAGCTTCATTTTGGTACAAATTTCGTGAATTTTGGTTCAGAAATGAAGAAGATATGAAGGTTTTAATATTTTTCTAGAAACCGACAACCGCAGCAGCGCCGGCGATGGTCTCCGGCGATCCAAGGAAGACGAAGGGGAATATTTCGTCAAGTCTAACGAAATATTCTAACGGCGTCAGGTAACGCCATTAATTTTTGTTAAGGTTTTAACAGAATATTCCTAACGGCCGTTAAACTCAGTTAGGGTTTGGCCGCGCATGGGGACGCGTTTGGCCGTGGCTTGGCTAGCGCGTGAGGGCGCGTGGGTGCTCGGAAAATTCTTCTAAAAATATGGGGATGTTCGTGGTGTTGAGTAAATCACGTTGGTATATTCAAACACCCCATTTGAGTATTGTATGCGAAGTTATTTCCTAGTTTTGTGTATATGCTTTAAATAATGTTTATTTAGTTATTTCGCATATAGGTGAGACCTATCCGGAGGACGAGCGCCATCAATTGAGGCTCGAGGGCTACGACCTTTCGACATACCAGTGAGTGGGCTTTTGGTTTTCCGTATATACCTATATACTTGAGATTTTTTTTCCTAGAAAATGAATTTGAATGATTATACGTTTTGAAATGCCATGAAAAGTATCTGCCTATTTTATTTATGCATTAATAGTTGCATATATTTATGATTGTGTTTGGGCTCAAAAATATTGGTTTAGGCCGAGTTTAGAATTGTTCTCGACCCAGAGATCGTGCGTAGGAGTCGTTGGGGATTATCCAACTCATGGGCCTCGTAGTCAAGGCTGGCCGTATCCTATTGGGAATATGTGGGATGTAGGTGAGTCCTATTACGAGAAGGAGTTTCGACAGGATAAGGATGTTGGAGTTTGAGATTGAATGCGGCCTGATAACGAGTTGAGTTCAAAATCCTAATAAAAGTAAGACTGACCGAGATAAGGTTGGATCGGGGAAATGAGTTCTAATTTGGATAAACAACACTGTTATCGTAGAATCAACCGATCGCGAAGCACCTTCAGTTTGGATAAACAGCACTGCGTCGAGGCAGACTGGTTATCTATCCAAGTCTCGGTTGAGAAGGATTTTCGGATCCTTGTTGGTGGAGGTCATCTCAGCAGCCTTTCTCGACGAAGTAGGGTGTTACTAAGGCTCGGCACATTGAACGCCGAGTTGTCTTATGATTGGATACTCACAAGTAGGTTTTAGAGTTCAGCTTTTTGACGGTCGAACCACATTTACCATCAAGACATATATCTATTTTGAGTATTTGTGCCCCTATACTTTGGTGTCGATTCGGTGTGCTTATACTCTTACGAATATAATCACTATGACCGAATCTGGCGCCAACGATTTGTGAACTTCGCAGAACTAGTAGCCTTGTCTTCAGGCTCTAGAACCTGAATGTCGAGACGTGTTCCTTGCTCGGTCGCAGTCGCAAGATCAAGAAGTCAGCAGCACGCTTAACGCGACATCAACTCATTTTATTCACCTGCCGAGCTCGACCGTCGAGTTGGCACGCCCCGTACACAACTGAATGACGTAATTAGCTTATTAATTACTTAGCCTGCGTGCCACATAGGCTTGGTAGTTTTTTAGGGTCAACAAATTGGTGATGTAGACGCACATGTAAATGCCAGGTAAGTTCATAAATTAAAGATATGAGATTGCTTCAGTTATGCGGGATATGATGTGATGTATTGAGAGCTCATAAACCTACACCCCAGTGTTAGTGCTCCCGCCCAGAGTTAGGGCACAGTCTTTCACGTGATGTTCACCTCCTGCACCGTATGCTCACCTTGGATCCAAGTTAAGTGCACAGGTTTGTCGTACATACCACTTTAGGTGGTTCCGACTCGTTGGTGACCCACGATCATTTGCACAGTCTTCACATGATCGTAGCGCTATAGTATATTTATTTTACACCTAGTCTTGTCGTACAGACCACTTTAGGTGGTTCCGACTCGTGTGCAGGATTTGATATGATTGAGATTAGTTATGAGCTATAAACTCAGCCGTGCAGGTCACGTTAGGTGGATCCGGCTGATATGATATATGGCATTTATACATTTAACTGGATTACTTATAGCATTTCGTTGAGATACTTTGGCATGGTATATTTCTATGGATTTTCATCTTAAGCATGATTTCTGATATAGCATATATTATCATTTTTCTGGGAAATTATACAGGTTTTACGGCGAGGGGTTAGAACTTTTGAGAAATGAAATGATTTTGAAAAACTTTGTTTTTGCCCACTCACACATTATGTTTTGCGTCCCTCCAGGTTTTAGGTAGAAGTGTTTTGGTGGCACATGGGGATTTCGACGGTGGTTCTAACAGAACATCACAATTGTTGGATCACCCTTGGTGTTGTATGTCCAGTCGGACTGCACTTAGGCTATTTATGCTCTGATTGTGTATTTCACACTTAATCTCGCACTAGCACTTTCTCCTAGCTAGTATTGCTGGTAACTTGGTCTTTATTTATTCGTATTTCTTTATATCTCTATTGCTTCCGCACTGTGCACATGGTTACGTTACCCTCACGTGACGGCCAGTATGCCCCGATCTAGGTCGGGGTGTGTCACTTTAAATCCCAAGTGGCATCTTTTATCAAAATTCCAGTCGGCATTTTTTGTCCAAATTAAAAGTTTTATAAGATTTGAGAAATGTGGGGTGTATAGAAAATGTGGGGTGCATGTTAAAATGTAAGGTGTATATTGAAAATGTGAGGTGTGAGGGTATTATGGGGAAGTAAGTGGAGTGTATTAAGATACTTTTTCATTGAAAAAGCAAATATGATGTGTATTAAGTATGTATGGTTTATTCAACAATTTGTGGGGTGTTAATATAATAAGCCTATAATAAATAAGGATAACCAACAAACATGAACTTTTAGGACATTTATTAAAGATGACTGGATTTGGTATTGATTACATGATCATAAACCTTTCACAGAAAATGGAAAGAAAAAAAAAAAAGAATAACCAATGTCCAAGTTCTACATTACATTCTAACGCATTCTTATTTTTAACTAGATACAAGAATCACTGACCCCCAAAAAAAAATTACAGATACAAGATAATCAAAATTTTTTAATTTTTTAATTTATTAATCATGCGGTTTAGTGGTATTTCTTTCCCCTGGTGAGTGAGAGACCCTTAAGTTCAAGTCTCATGAATGACAAATTCAATACCAATTTATTGTTGACCCACTGTAAAGCTTAGTCGCCATGCCTCAGCATCGTTCTATCAAAAAGAAAATTAGTTCATTAATCCCAGATCATAACAATTGCTATGACTCCCACTCCAAGAAGCACAGCAACGAACTTGAAAGCTGGAGTATCGAAGTAGCATTTAGCTTGTGGTTTAAACCCTTTGGCAATGAGATGGTTGATTGCAACATAGATGAAAACTCCACAAGCAAGTCCCATTGAAATGGCATATATCCAATCAGCTACATGTCCTTGAGTTGTGGCGTTGATGGCAATGCCGATGCCTACTCCAATGGGACTAGAAACAGCAAAAGCAAAAGAATAAGCTGCAGTTACTAAGAATGCTCTTTTGGGTAGCATCCTCAGTAGTGCAATCCCCATAGCAATGGCTGCAAAAATCTTGTGTAGTGATATTGTCCATAGGTTCCTCCATGCATCTGACTTTGTATCTGCGATAGACAAAGTAAACGAGCGTTCAGATTCCGAATCCTCATAGGATCTTTAGCGGATGTCAGTTACAACAACGGTTTTTACTTTAAGGTATAGCTAGAGTCGGATTTGGGAACTTAGAGATTAGGGTTTAGCTCTCGCTAAAAAAAAAGTTGAACCGTAAACATTGACCGCGAGCTTTTTAGCTGATTTAGTGCGTCCTTCAAACGATCAGAAGTGCCATTTAAATGTTTCCTGATCAATTTACAGCTACAAATATACCTTTAAGAACAAAGCTCCATGCATACATGCATAGATATGCATACTGCAATTCATTTTCAATGTTTAGAGACGTATTAAGTTACTAATTAGTTAGCACTTGAGCATTCTATGTATGTTTGGATTTGTTGTTTCGCTTAGGTTCATATGAATCCTGCAGTTTCAATTTTTCAGTGAGGTCCTTGCTTGTTACAATCAGTGACAAATTTTATCGTTAATTTATGAGATGAAATTGTTAGTTCTTTATCCTACAAATCAATTCTTTAAAAGTGATTTTAACTAGATAAGAACTGGTTTATTCTTATTTTCCTCTTTGAGAAACATAAAGATCACTGATTTAAAGTATAAAGACTTGTTAATACTTGAAAAACAAAATTAAGAATATAAGGAACAATTAACTGAAATTAATCATTTTCTCATATTTATATGGATAAAAATTACCATGAAAGATGATGAGTGGTAGATATATACGAATAATAGACATATATATGAGTTAATAAAACTCAACAATATTTCAATTAAGTACCTGCAACTCCAACAGCAATGCCCTCAAAAACTGAATGAAAACACAGCGCAAGGATGAGAAGTATGGTGTCTCCGAAAGACGATGTCTTCAAGAAAACTGGGTTGTCGTCCTCTCCATCTTCCTTATGATCATGCAGTGCAGCATTCCTTCCCTCCTCCACTTCCACTCTAGCTTCTCTTTCACCCGACCTCGTCACAAACAGCACAACGCAATCTCCAAGCATGGTTAGCAGATAACCAGCCGACGCTAGCATGAATGCGAAAGGGTATGTTTTCGTGGTAAGCTCACGAAATGTCGCATCTGCGTCACTCAAGAAGTGCATCAAAGAGGTACCAAGAAAAACCCCACCAGCGAATTGCGTCCCCATGAGAAGAAAGCTTTCGTTCCATCGATAAAAGTAGGGGGAGATGCCACCGGCGAAAGTGCTCACCAGTAGAATAATCAAGCACCATACTTTCACCAAAACCAAGCCTTTCGTATGCAGATCAACTTTATGTCCGCCGCTATCATCATGGTTGCTGCCGCCATGACCGTTGACTAGGAATGGTTGCAGGGATAAGAGGAGCACAGATGCTAAAAGAAAGGTTGACTTAACGAAAGGAATGGAAGCCATTGATGAGTATGAAGTTCCTCTCTCACACACCAATGATTTGCGTGGTAAGTTACACGAAGACTTGTAGTTGTTTATATGGTCTAAAAATAATAAATTAAACACAACCTGTCCGGCTAAATCTTGGTCCCATTTTATTCTCAATTTGTAGTACAATTTGACTTTCGAAGATCGTATAGCCTTGATGTACTACACAATTAGCTTATATGGTTCGACATAGAAGCTATATTCCAATATTGTATCCAAAAATCCTGTTGTGATACGGAATATAGTATACTCCAGAATATTTAATTATTAGATCTTGATTATTGTTTTTTTTTTTATCAAAGATCTAACAGTTAAAACTTCGAAATAACGAATAGCCTAAAGTTTATTAAAAAATCCCTATTCTACCTAGTTGAATGAAAAGTACTACGTACATGACTTATCAAATCATGAGATAATGAGATAATGAGCGATGCTAGATGCAAAAGAACAAACATAGTATTGATACTCTCGAGTTTTTAACCGTTAGACCTTAGTCATTGTATCTTTAATTAGAGATTTAACTCAATGTCTTGAAAACCCTGGAGTATACTTGAAAATCCCTGTTCTATTCTATTAAAAGGAAAGTACCACATATATGATTCATCAAAGTGATGCTAGATGAAGACAAAAAAAAAAGAAAAAAAAAAGCAATATCCAGCAGTATGATGAACTTTAAAATAATAGTGGTAGACTTGATTTTTATACTAATATGGCACGTCACATCTCCCACCGTCGATATCACATTCCGCACGATATATACACATCATTGAGTCAAATAATTCAAAATTAAAGGAGGTTTTACATTCCTGAACTCAAACATACTGGTTATATCCAAGTGATGCAGATAATGTCATTATTTTGCAAATTACGAAATTATGTTGGTAGGTTTACTATACAGATTTGTATATGGCTCATCAGATGGTTATGCCATGTCCGAACCGTCCGATCCACTCTCCCGGCTCTCCTGCCATGTTGACCCAGCTCTAAATTTACACACAGGGCATGTGCCTTGCTGCCGGAGCCAAGGATCTATGCAGTTAGCATGGAACTGCGAAAGGAAATGATAGGTTGAAATTAGAACATATAAACCAAATAACAAAGGGGTCGAACGGGCCCTAAGAACTGCGTCAGGAAAACCAGTATTGTAGTAGAGGGAGGATGGAAGAAAATGTGTATGAGAAAATAAGTCGAATTTAATGGATCTTACGAATTACATTATGTACTGCTAATGATAATGATTATAAACACAAATTGATACGGGTAAATTCCGAGATTGTGTACTGTGAGACATCAAATAATTCAGCATCATCCAACAAATTGTGGTAATTATACAAAAATTAAGACTCAGAGAATGTTTGTGACATATCGTTAATACCAGTAAGCAGAGGGTGTACCTGATGCAAACATGGCAAGCTACGAACTAGGTCCCCTCTGTTAACTTGCTCTAAGCAAATGCTGCATGTCAGCTCATTTTCTAAATCCTTCATGCTCCCGTCCATCCTTTTGGAGACTTGCTCCTTCATGCTCCCATCTTGCTTTGTCAGCTGGAAAAAATGGAATTAAGAAATTGAAAGCTATCCACATAATGTACGCATAAAAATGACAAGGTGCACAAAGCATTTGGGAAGAAAGAAAGGCCACAGCAAAAGATGCAACCGCTATAAAATTAAACAAAAGTAAACAGTCTAAGCTATCCAAGCCAGCCATCACAGATTACACAATGTTTAGCCATCACAGTCTGTACACTGAGGCCTCGTTTGATATCTAGGATTGGATCGGACTGGATTTGATAACAACATTGAAGGAAGAAATGGATGCCAACTTTCATGACTAATCTGTGTTCTACCCTCAACTTGGAGAAAATGGAGTCAGCATCCATTTCCTTGGCACCAAAAGAGGCCTGAGTGTTGAAAAAATGGAACCAAACATAGCTGTTTAAATCAAAGAAAAAGTAACAACCAACGGGCAATGTTTATTAAATAGGGAACCACCCACACATAGGAAGGATTCTAAGAGAATACCTCAACTGGAGCTGAAGATGATGATGCATGTTGCAGTGACGAGCCATCACTAAAATAAAAAATAAAAACATCTTATCAAAAATGCCACATTCAGTAAAGTTAGAGAGAACATTCTATTTGGTATATACTAATATGGATGAAAGAGTTGCAAATATATAACTTTTGTTTTCTCGTAAGTGATGCAAATAAGTGATATCATGCAATAGTGATGCAAGTGTTTTTTTTCTATCTTACACGTTCTCTGGGCCAGTGACTTTGTGCTTGTGGACGGGTAAAGCATTAATCTCCTCCTCACTCATTGAAGTTGCTGTTGAGGCATTATCAGAGTCCAGAGCCCTCAAAGTATCATAATCTGCAATAGAATGTATAGAACAATATATCAACTTAACTTCAAAGAGTGAGCCACACTGATGACAAAACTTATCCTAAAAGTACATTCTGACAGAATGACAGTACCTAGATCATCAAACTCACGGTCAAGCAGTGCCAGCTGGAGTCTTAGTCCTTGTAATCGTCCTCTGGTTGCAAAAGCTATTGAAGGTGGCATGTGCAGTCGCAGTTCCGTATGACTGAGCATGCCACTTGCAGCTGCAGCATGTGATCGGGCTTGGGCTTGAAGTTGCTGACAAGTTGCAAACATCCTCAGGGTTGTGGCCATCAAAAAGACACCCACAACTAGCCACAGCTGCATCCATAGATACAGAGGATGACCTAATTATCATATAAGTCTTATGTTCCCAAATTGCTAAAGTGAATCACCAGTATGCTTACATTGGATGGTGAAAACATACCAGAAAGTTCGGAGACATCTGGTGAGAGTTTAATATCATGAATAGGAGTATAACTGTTGAGAAAACAGGCAACTAATGGATTACAATTATGCTTTAGTACGCAGCATGCAATGAACAAAAATCCAGAAACAAATGCAATACCCGTGACAAGAAATGCCAGTGAATTCATACTAACTGGTCGAGCTGCATGTATACGCTGAAAAAAAAAAAAAAAAGGAATAAGTGTTAAGTCAGCATAATGACATTTATGTTTCCATTTCATAATCAACAGACATCTATGAGTTATAAATGACCAGGATGCAAAATAGATATGTATACTAAATCGCAACAAATTTTTATGTACATGTTTGTTAATGCTCATACCATTGCTGGTCGTTCGGGAATATGTCCTGGAAAGCCACTTTCAATATCTGCTCTAGTCCCTCGGAAAACAAAACTCATGGTTGCAAAAGTTCACGAATTCCCCTACTCAAGAAATTAGTATAAAGATAAGTATACGGAAGCACTCAAGTATCCAACTATTACAGTTCGTATATCTTTCAAATTTGCAACTCCTGCAAAAGTTCCATATAAAATCGGTTACTACACAAACAAAATTTAATGGTGAAGTAGAGGAAATGTTGACATGCCTTGGCAAATTTTGTCCAAAACAAATCATATTTTCATTTAAACAAGTACCTAAAAAATGCTTCCCACATGGAAAAGTTTACCACAAATTATTTTGCATTTGAAAAGAAATCAAGATGAGTACAAAATCTCAATATCTTGTATCACATGGATGATGCAGGTTCGTCAGTAAATACAACCTCACAGTCACAGCTCACACTCCGTCCCTACAATTAGTCTATCAAACTTATAAAATCCACCACAAATTCACAGAGGTCCAGTTACTCTGACTGCAAGACTAAAATCCGTATAATTAAGCTTTCAATTCCACTCTTTTTTTATTCGGCTCATAATGTGATTCACATTATGTAAGGTGAAAACAATTGGGTAAACTGCATAGAACATTTTACAGATCCTCTATAAAATATAGAACTATTTTACTAAATGGGCACTTAACAGGCAATAAAACACGTTTTAGTGTTGCTTTATTGTCTGTTTAGCGTCCCTAAACTGAAAAAGTTCTATCTTTTATTGAAGATTTTGTAAGAATTCCCTCTGCAATATATTCCCCCAAAAAAATTGCCCATTAATGCATTTGAAAATCAAAGAAATGGAAAAAAACTGTTAAAGCAACGCAGCCGAGTTCACAAATTTCTTCGAAACACACCACTAAATTACTCGCTAACTCAGTTACCAAAAATTAAGAGGAATGAAAGAACTTTCTAAAGCCTCCCAAATGACACTAGCCTGTGATCATCACTAATATTTTCTCAACAAATCATCAATATTGTTCCTTTTTATTCATTTTGGTAACTAAATCAACAATTAATTAAGCCCTCCATTGTTGCAAATCATCCATGAGCTTACTAATTTCACATTGCTGTACCTAGTTCTCCCCTGCACCCTACATTATAAGTACATGTGGCAAATATAAACACAGATCTAACAAATTATACAAATTGTAACCGATCATGCAATTTAAAACTGAAGATGTTAAGATTAACCTCCGATTTTTCTGGAAGATTAGAGCTACAGAGGGAGAGAGTGTGGAACTGTGCGGAAAATGCATAAGCTAGTACAATTTTCATCAAATTTTCTCGAGAAACAAACAGAAAATTCAAGGGAAGGGGACTTACAGGTGTGAAGCGGAATGCAGAGAGGTGGAGTGCAGCGGAGATTGATATGGAGAAGTGGAGGGAACGAAAGAGATAGAGAAACGAACACCCTTCTTGTCCCAACAGTTCCTTTATTTCCAATTTTTTTTTTTCTTGGGGGCGAAAATTATATTAGTGAAAATAATAGTAATTTATATAAGTTTTGGGGAAGGGTCTAGAGGCTGACACGTCAGCTTGCTTTTGATCCAACCGCTGTCACTACTTCGTGAGCATGCGAGGGTTGCTCCGACGCCGTAGGATCTTGAGCTGCCACGTGGGACCAGTGAACTGGCAAAATAAAAAGAAATGTGCAAATCCTTTTTCCGATAAAAATATGGGAAAAGAAAGTAAATATTTGTTTAGTTTGGTACAAGTCAATAGTGACATCAAAAAAATTATTTTGGATAAACTTATGGTTTTTTTAATAGGGAACTTTAACGAAAAGCACATGGTACTGTTCACTTTAACGAAAAACCACATTTTACACTAAAAAGTCAATCCTGGTACTATTTACTTTACCCTTTATTTTGTATTTATCATTAAAACTCAAAGTTTTCAAGCCCTTTTCATTAGTTTTCTTTTTTTTTAATTATTTTTTTATTTTTTAAAAAACTAAAAACAAAACAATTATTAAATTGCGCTTTAGAATTCAAAATTAGTCTTTGTTCTACGAAAGAGATTTCGAACTCAAATTTCATAAACAAAAGTTGACAAAAAAAAAATGTAATATTTGATACTCTATGATATTTTCTTGTTATGTATCATTAGTAATGTTCTAAAAAACGGCCTAAGCGCTGGGCGGTGGTGACCCAAGGTATTTTCTGGCAAATTGGTTGGAACAATCGGATGGACTCTAGGCAGCGGCCTAGATAGGCTGGGCGCTAGGCGGGCTTGGCGGTCCTAGGCGCTTTTTTTTTAAATTAAAAATATATATAATCCTAACTACATTACTATATTTCCTTATTTCCCTCCTATTTTGCATTTTATGTGGTTTTAAATTGTGAATTTATTATACATGTGTTATCTTACAATACTTCTCACTATGGTTATATGACATATATGCTTAATGTGTTTTTAAATTTTGGACTTGTTGGATACTCTTTTTGCATTTTATCATTCTTTTATCATCTTATCCATGGATTTCATACAAGTATAATTTTTTGTAAGTGCCAATATGCACTTATTTATAAGATATACAATAAATTTACCAAAATCCGCCTAGATCCCGCCTAGGTGCCTAAGCGCTAGGTGCCAAGCCACCGCCTGACTAGCGCCTAGCGTTTTTTAGAACCTTAATCATTAGTGCCAGATTGACTAAAATACTCATCAACTTAATGAATATTTAGACATTCAAACATCTCAATTGTGTAAATTGATTCAATTTCAAGACTTTAAAAGTCAATGTGAGAAATTTGAAACCTCACAAGCCATTTTAAAAACCACTACAAATCTTGAGGGTGTAAATGTAGTTAGCGCTACTTTCTATGTGCATATATCCTTTTTTTCATAATTAGTTTTTATTGAGAGGAGGAAAACTTTATTCATCATGGTAAACTTGTGTTTTCTTTCATTTTTTATAAAAAAATTATAAATTAAAAAAAAAAAAAACTCTCACCTCTAAGGGCTGGTTTGGTATTATTGTACTTTAAAAAAAAACTGCTTCTGCTGTATTGTAAGAATAAGCTCATTTTTTTTTTCACCCAAAACTGTGAAAATAAGTTGTTTTTAAGTGTTTACCAAACACCTTTTTGAGCTCAACTTTTTTTATACCCACTTTTTATAAAAGTACCGCAGTACCAAACCAGTACTAATACTCTTTTAATTATTTTTTTTGTCAGCACTCTTTTAATTAATCTACAAGGGTTTGAAGCGTGCGTTTGATTTGTAGAAGAAAAATATTTATTAGAAAAAGAATAAGTCTACCAAAAATAAATAAAAGAAAGTAGACATGTGTCAAATTCTGATTTAGAATGATGATGACCTTGCTACCAATACTCTTCCTCATACTTGGTCTAAAAAGAAACCAGATCCTCTTTGGGATCATTTTGGAAATCCATAAATTGTATCACTTATAAATTATACGGTCAGAAATCATTTTAAATTCTTTTATTTAACATTGAACACAAATAATACCTGACGAAAAATAACCACACGATATACGATGAATGAACATGATTCAAAAATTCCTATAATCATCACAAAGAAGATCTGAAGCAGATCTGTTGGGTCTAGAAATTCCATTTAAATATTTAGTCCACTCTCTCCTTACGCTCCGTGCACATACCATATCACTCTCTCTTTGGCCTTGTGCTTAAGCTTTCTACAATGGCTGCCAAAGGGCAAGTCTCCGGTGATAGAAGTCCCTTTGGAACCCCCTACCACGGCACTGACATAATAGCCAATGACCAAAGCAACAAGGCATCGACATTTCATGTGACTTTAACGAACACTGAGCATTTGTTTGCTTCATTGACATTGTTGATCAAATTAAAATTTTATTTATTTGAAATAATTGATAACACTTAATTTGAGTTTGCAATGAGATAAGACAAGCACAGAATCCCCACATATTTCTTTCTTGTCAAACAAGCAAAGTCACGTGGATTACTTTATTGACAATCAAGCAATCATCCTCCAAATGAGACATTTTTAATTGTAACATGAATACGAGTGGTACACCACGTGTTTTTATGTAGGTGGTGGGAAATTTTATTTTTTAAGTTATTAACTTTTTAACACACATATTCCACTATTTATATAATGACACGTGGTGTACTACCTCGTGTGCCGATCACACTACAATATTGAATAATACACATAAATACCAAAAATATAATATATATATATATATTATTATAATGTCCATAACAGAAAAAGATAGGGGTGTGATATCCACACACCCGATTTTACTTCTCACACACCTTTTTAGTTTTCGTTCGTCGGATCGGATAAATTGAAAAAGATCAACGAACAAAAATTATCAGTGGTGTGTGAGAAGTGAAATAAGTTGTATGGATAGCACACCCTAAAAGATCATTAGGAATACTAATTACGTACCAGGTGGTCAAAGTGGAGGGAGCTTTGAGATTTAGGAAGTTGAGTAATAAAACACCAGTTAGCATCGTTGATTAGTATTAGTTTTGGATTAGATTAGTCTCGATTGTTGATTAGTGCTTCCTTGTTCGATTTGAAAGTGCTTCTATTAGTTTATTAAACTCATTTTTAATCGGGTTATTTGATATTAAGCATTTGAACGATCAGAAAATATGTGTTTTGGTGAAACTATGAGCTGGTTCTTGATCAGCTGAAACCATTGTTGCCAACTACCCATTAGCTAAGCCATACTCACCACCATAGTATAAAATATCGATGATATCGGAAATATCGGTAGTTCAAAAACATAGAAATATC
This sequence comes from Malus domestica, assembly GCF_042453785.1. NCBI lineage: Eukaryota > Viridiplantae > Streptophyta > Magnoliopsida > Rosales > Rosaceae > Malus > Malus domestica. The sequence continues at coordinate 7,807,384 of NC_091671.1, read as the reverse complement.
GGGATATTATCGATATCGATAAAAATTGAATAAAAACCACGGAAATTGTAAGAAAAACTTGGAAATTTTTATTGAAACTTTGAAGAATGTTTATTTAGTTAATTATCTATTAGTTTTTAAAAAAAATTAGAAGGAAATGCATTACATGATGGATTTAACTGATTTAAGTTGATTATACAGTGAGCTGGCAAACACTGTGAGTGTAGAAAATATGTAGTAATTAATGAAAAAAAGATTAAACACACCATAATCATTTATATATAATTATTTACTACAATATTTTACACTTTATATATTGCATGGTAAGATACATGAGTAATTTAGTACCACATAAAGTTCCTATGAGGTTCAAAATTTTCACTATCTTCATCATCTCTATGTGTAGAGTAAGTTTATTGTGAAGAGTATTCATCAAATGATAAATCCCCAAAATAGTTTTGTATGTAATTGTTAACATACCACTCATATAAATATAAATATTTTAGCATATTATCATTAAAACATAAGTGATATATGGTGGTTACGGTGTTGGAGGAGTAAAATGGGAGGGGTTCAAATCCCCTTTGTGTTTTTTTTTCCTCCCTTTTTTTTCTTTTTTTTTTCCTTCCTTTACATCGATATTTTCGATATTTTAGCAATATTACACCGATATTTTGACAAAATATTGCTGAAGTGTGAGTTTTTTTTTTTTTTCTTTTTTTTTCCTTCCTTTACATCGATATTTTCGATATTTTAGCAATATTACACCAATATTTTGACAAAATATTGCTGAAGTGTGAGTGAAATTATCGACATCGATATTTTCCGATATTATCGTCAATATTGTCGATATTTGTACTATATGTACATGGATATGTTCTGAAATATCCGTGATTCGAAAAAACCGAAATATCCTCGATATTTCAGACTATGCTCACCACCTACCACCTGGTCACTTTAGTAAATCCGCACAATTAATTGAAAAGATAAAATACATGACATTTTGTTAGTGATTTGGAATACCGCCACCACTTTGGCATAAGTAAGTCATGGTTCAAACTCGATATTTCAGACTATGCTCACCACCTACCACCTGGTCACTTTAGTAAATCCGCACAATTAATTGAAAAGATAAAATACATGACATTTTGTTAGTGATTTGGAATACCGCCACCACTTTGGCATAAGTAAGTCATGGTTCAAACTTTTTAAATTGTTTTAGTCTTTTTAGCTAAATAGGTCTATAAGATTGGTAAAACTTTTATTTTTATCTCTGGAATTTAAAATTGACAAGCAACTATCTTTTAAATAAGGATAAAATGACAAAGAATACCCTCAATTTTTGTCAAACTATTTTTAATCATTGTTTATTATATTTTGATCCTTATTTAACAGAGATTTTTCATAGAATGACTAAAATGATTGGCGGTGTACAAACTTAGAGACCAGTTATATTGATTTCAAATTTCAATAATCAAAGTGAGAAATTATGTCAAACTCGTAGATCATTTTGGCTCAAATGCCACTTTTTTACTTTACTTGATACAAAGCAATATTGGAAGAGGGGGATTTAAACTCAAAATCTCGAATGCAAGAGACGATACTTTTAAGCAACCGAGCTACAAATCCCTCTTTTCAAACAACTGTTTATTTATTTGTTATGAAATTTATATCTTCATGCCCTAGAACTTAAACTGAACAAGATATCGAATGAGTAATAAGGTCTGACCAAGTAACTTAGCAGGAAAGAAAAGACTAGCACTTTTGACCAACCAAATGAAAGGTGCTCAACATTACTTTTACTTATAATATTTTACTTAGTTTAATTAGATGTGATGAAGGAAGATATGATCACGTATCTTTTGTTTGCAGAACAAATCAAATCCAAAGTCTACAAGGGCATATGTAGTAAACTTCGTTGAATTAGACATATAGTTTGACTTGGATTCAGTAATCACTTCAACGAACGCTTCCTTGTTCTAATATTCTATTGCATTGCCAGACAATACATTACATACATGCATATATATATATATATATATATATATATATGAATATATGAATACTGTTATCCAAAGAGATTTCTTTTTTTTTCTTTTTTCTGTGATGGAGATTAGTTGTGGAATCCATTATACATCGTTATTCAACGATACAAATTGTCTATTTTTTTAATCTTCATGCATAGATCATTCTTTCAAAAATCTAATTCAATTCGAAACTATTTATCCACTTGATTGTCATGATAAAATTTCAATGTTCTTATAACATAATGTTCGTCAATTTCTTTATATTCAATTAGATATCTCAAACCTTTCCAATTTGGCTATTTTGCAAGGATTATCTATAAAATGCATCTTGAAAAATAGATGGTTCAAATCGTAAAAGTTCGATATAAAGTGGACCCCACAACTAATTCTCATTTTCACAAAAAAAAAATGGAAATCTCTTTGAATAAAGGACATGTATATGTATACATATATATAAACGTTCCTCGTTTGGTAGGCTGTTTGGATAGTACCAAACTAGACTTTAAGTATTGAATGAGGCTAGCTAAGGTGTGGGACGGAGCTCTGAGCTTTGATCGACCCATATATGAGCTTCGATCAAAAGATCTCTTATTTTTAAGATTTATGTCCAAAATTTGAGTTCTAGTCGAAAATTCAGCCAAGGACCCCAAACATCGTCCAGAACTCTCGTTCAATATACTAATCACATAATTAACATGTGATACGCATGTGAAACGATACAATGAAAGAGCAACCATATACAATATAACAAGAATTTTATCTAATTATGAGGTGACGAGTCACGAAAGTTTGAATAGAAGAAGAAATTATCCCATTTGATAATGCAAGAGCTCTCCTACAAGTGAGTGGGGCACGTTGTTAGTGGTACCAATCAGCCAGCTAAGGTAGGCCACAGGAAATGGTGAAGAAAAATGAATGAATGTTTCACTCAAAAAATGAGGGCACAACTCACGAGATATGGCGCTGTAGATAGCTCAATTATTTGAGCCAGCACAGCTTTATTACAAGTGGCATATTTCACACAAAAAAATATATATATTTGCAGACTGCACACTACCACCACCAACAGTTCCATAGTTTGGTGCTTTCCAGCCACAAAGGCCAAATTTTGGAGAAATTTTAAATTTTGACGGGAATACGGATGGTACATCAAATGTTTTTATACAAGTGGTGGAAAACTTTAATTTTTAAGTTATTAACATTTTAACACATATGACCCACTATTTCTATATAAACACATGATGTACCATCTCATGTGACGATCACACTGAAAAATCTCTCAAATTTTTGGATCATCCCATTCAATTGGTACTAGGAGTCTACTAAAACGGGGATTGGTTATCGAGTTCATCATGCATCAAATTTTAATAATTTGAACGGTTTATTTTGTAAATTTTGATTCGTAGATCATTCCTACAAAATTCAATTCAATCTGAAACTATTTGCTCATTTAATTGTCATGATGAAATTTCAATGTTTCTTGGAACAGAGTTTTCATCAGTTTCTTTGAACTCAATTAGATATCTCAAATATTTTCGATTTGACCATTATTTTGCAAAGATTATCTATGAGGTGCAACTTAAAAAATAAATTGTTCAGATTTGAAGTTTAATGCGGCGTTGACCCCGCAACTAATCCACATTCACTAGGTACTAGGAGTCTACTAACATATAGTATAACCAATTATTTTATTGACAACTAATAAGTTGGTAGTACTAAAAATATCAACAATTTGACAACTTGTTGATCACATATCAAACTACATGTCTACACTTAGAGAAATACAATCAACCGCAGCATAGAAACGATTAATGTTACGGCATAAGAACACTATACGAACATTACACCAGACAAACACTACGACAAATGAGAACCGTATGAATCGTTAAAAGAGCAAAGTTCTGCTCGAGTAGAATACGTATGTCATATGTGTTCAGACGACATAATTACACATGCTTACAATACCTAAGATTTCAAATTTCAAATTCTATAAACGCTTTGTAGCTAATTCTTCATGACATGCAAAATCAAGATGTTTTGTTACAAATTGAGCCGATTTTGGCCAAACCGGCAAACTTGAAAATTCTTCGAAACTCAATGCTATAATAATAAAAGTATTTACAGTGATGAATATTTCAATAAATTAATAAACAAAAAGAAAGAAAAGAAAAGAAAAGGCCAAAACTGTGGTCTTCCTACTCATCCAACGCCCACGCCCTGCCACGCCGGTTTACGAACCGCCCAAACACCGAACTTGACTGACTTCTAGTCAAACCCGACCCGGGTTCAGAATCCGAACCGGACCTCGAAGACGATGAATTGGTACGTAATCGCCCCCAGAACGAAGCTATATTACGAAAAGCCCTCCGAATCCCAACCCTTTCGCTCCCTCTACTCCTCGATGCCCATAGTACCCTTCTCGGAGCCCCGTTTCCATTGAACCCGCCGTCCATTTCCGTGTACACAACCGGTAATTCCCTCTCGCCGGGTCTTCTGCCGCCGGAGAACCTCCCCACGGCGAAACCGCCGCCGGGTAATCTCCAGATTGTCAACCCCATGGCCTCTTCCTCGAGACCCGGATCCGAATTACGGTTGTTTTGGTCAGCGGGTAGCTCGTGTCGGCAAACCGGGCAGGAGTTTCGCATCGAGAGCCAGGGAAGGATGCAATCCGGGTGGTATATGTGCTTGCACGGCATTTCCCGGGCCTCCGACCCGAGTTCGAATGCTTCTTTGCAGACGGCGCAGTGTGAATCCGAAACGACGTGAGTTTCGGCGATTAGAATAACGGGCATAGATTCCACGGCGGACTTAGATGCGGGCGGGTTTTCGGGTCGGCCCAAACCGGTGATTTCGATCTGGGAAAGCTGGTCGAGTAAACGGTCGAATCCCGAGCCCATTAAAAACTCGGACATGGTGGGCGGGAGGGGACGGAGCCCCGACCCGGTAGCGTCGTCGTAGTAGAGTTCGAATGAGTTGGAATCGGTATTGGCTTCAGTGCCACGTAGAACGATGACCGGGTTAAAAGGTGACGACCGGTCGCCGGATGCTCGTCGGACCCGGCGAGATGCAGGAGTCGGGGTTTGACCCGGTTCATCATCGTGGCGGTGAGATGACGGGAATCTACGGCGGAGATAGTTCGGCTGCGGCAGCGGCTGGGGCATCGTCTCGATCTCCTCGAGGAAGCCGGTTTCGCAGTGGGGGCACGAGAGGGCGGAGTCCAGGGCAAACACTCGGACGAAGCGAGTGCATCTGTAGCACCAATACGACGCCGTCGGCGGCGGCGATGGCATGGCCATGGAGGTTTAGAGATCTGAAAGGGAATAGAGAGAAGGAGTTCTAGAGAGAGGGCGAATGTGAAATGAGGAGTGGAGGGGGAAGAAGAAGAGCATTTTATTGAGGCACGCGTGGAAGGGGGAAAAGGACGAAATAGGGTTCGTAGCGTGGCGCGTGGTGTCACGTCAATGATTAAGTCAATAAAACACATAATTTGGGATTAAGTCAATAATTAAGAGTAAATGTCCGTAAACTTTTTGGGGGATTTTTTTTTTTTAATTTAAGACAAGAATGATTTTTCCATATTGGTAAGAAAAGCATATGAGTTACCTAAATTTTTAAAAATGTTGTGGCATAAATTCTAGCAAATTATTAGTAAATGGTATTTTGATGTGCTTGTGTAAATTATTAGTAAATTATATTAGGATACTGGAAGATCTTATTTCTTTACGATTATATTCCTTGCACAAGTGTTGGGAAATACACATCACACAAATTCCTCAACTCTCTCTTCTCTTTTCGCCGCACCTCTCATCTATCAATAAAATAGGCTGCAACAAGAAGGGTTTTATTAGCATTCCTAAATAGTTATTTCGACGTATTTGTTGTACTTTTATTCTACATTTTTTCAAAGTTATTATTGGAAATAAATGGCAAAAATATTGTCCACAATGATTATTTTTTAGTGGAAATAACAGATAACAAGCGATAAATATTGGAGAACTGAACTTGAGACCCCGTGCAAGTAACAACCCCTAGAGAAAAGAACAAAGCCCTCCATAGGGAGAGGGAAGGAGGAACGTCCTCCCTCCTCCCTTTCATCGTTTCTAGGTTTCGTAATAGTAAATAATAAGTAACTTATGGTGACGTAGTCTTTAGCTATGCTCAATTTTCAATACCCAATCACTTATGTTTGGCTCATCCCTCAAATCCTTCCTCAAGTCCACCTTTTCTAAATGTTTTCGTTTTCTCTAACTTTTTTTCTATATCTAATTTGAAGGACTTCAGTGCAATTTGTCCATTTGCCAACTTTATCTAATGACGACTCGTAATAATCACTATTACGTCTACGTTTTTCCTCTATTATGCGCATTTGGATCATTGGAGATTGATTCATCTCCAGATCCTCCATTTAGTCTATAAGTTCTTCATGGCTAGATGAGGTGGGTTGAATTGTGGCGCGCCTTCCATTCATAGTGTTAGTTACAATTTAGGGTTCATTTTTTGGTTATTTTGGGCTATATATGTGGACTCGGGTGTGGGTTATGCTAGATTTTGGTGTTATAGATTTTTTTAGTTGTTAGTTTAATCAGTTGGGGCTAGTGCTTTTACAGTAATGTTAGACTTCCTGTCAAGAACGAATATCTTTAGTTGATGTATTGTTTAAGTTGTTTTAATGAATGTTGTATTTCTTTTAAAAAAAAAGTGTTCTATTTTTTTTCCTTTAGATATTTAGACATTGTTTTTTGACAAAAAAAAAAAGAAGAGATATTAAGATTTTGTTTCAACACTTACTTTTCCCTATATCCTTCCATTAGAAAAGTCGATCATGAATGAGTTGAGATAAGAAAACACTATGGACACTTACAATAGGTTAAAATTGACAAATAAAAATGGTTAGAGCTTCGAAAAATAAAAATCATGAAGAATTAAAAGTATATACTCTCATTTTTTTTATTTGTCGGTTAGAGTTTCCGCTGCTTTGCTCTCAGCTGTAAACTTCACAGCAGATCAGCAACCTCGCAAAATGCCATTGCACAAGAGCTTCCAAGAAGATGAGGCAGAATAGGCTCATCCCTTCTGGATCCATACAAGGACCGATGATACCTCAAGCCCGAATTCTGAGGCGTTTTTACCTCCAACTAGCAATGGAATTTTAGCATATTTTGTTTTTTGATTCAGGAGTTTTAGTTTTTTATTCAAAGCTTAATGTTTTTGTACTAAATTCTTAAGAATCCATCCAATGGTAAGAACTCATAAGAGTCGATTTTCAAATGTGTTTTTTCACGATTACTTTAGTCGAATTCCCTTCTATAAAAAATATATACTCCCAATTTTTTTGGTTGGAAATAAATATATTCTCTTTAGTTAAAACTAAAATAAGAGTACCTTAAACAAAATATTAAAAATATGAAAATAAAAATTTTAGTTGTTTGATTTGGATTAGGGAGTTTCTTGGAAGCTACCAAAAACGCCCCAAAGTCAGGTCGGTAAATTTAAAAGAGAAATTAACAGGCATGTGATTAAATTTGGTAATTGAGATCTGAACAATAATAACTAGAAATTAATGAGGGATGGCGCGTAGGTGGGAGACGTTAACTCGAAACCGGGGGACGCCGAGTTTGAAATTTAAATTGGTCGCCGGTTTTCGGCAAGAAGATTCCGAAACCAAGGAAAAGGCGCGTCGCCTGGATTGCCTTCACTCGTCTACGGAGACCACAGCGCTGTATGTGGACTCCATGACATTGGGTCCCACTCCCCCCGTCCAGACCTGTTTTTATTTTTATTTTTTATTAGGTGTTGAGTTCCTTCCAGTTCCATCTGCATAAGTGGACTACTCTACTCACGGTTGGATTTATTCACAACAAAATGGAAAATGCTAGAGATATCGTGTTTTTAGATCATATTTTGTAGGTCGCATGATTTATTCGAAACTCTCGTGCAACAAAAAAAAGTACTTTGATGTTAATTCAATTTTATTGTATTAAGTTCAGTTATTGCTACTTAGTAATGTATTTTAGTGATATTCTTCTTTATTTGTAAAATTGAGGTTCTACGGTCAGCTCCCACAAATTATAAGTTCGATACCAGATTATTATGATCGGTCCATTATGTGATTACTCCAAATCTCTAGTGTTTAGTGTATATATATCATTGCATACAAAAAACAAAAAGAAAAGAAAAAGTTTATTAGTGAGCGTTCCTTAGAAATTTAGAATATAAACCCTTTTAAAACACGTATTTTTTTATCAATATATTTCTGTATTGAAATTTGAAAGACATCCTAAATTGAAATTTCCCTCTCGGTATGAACAAAAAGAAGGACATAGTCATAAAGTTGGGATCAATACCAATTTTATAACTTTGGGGAGTTATTACTTAATAAGATTCATTTGCCGCCAAACATTTTATTTCTTACACATATGTCATTTGTTTACTTGTACTCTAAGGTGTTGTTTCTTGATGCCCAATGTCCCATTGCGTATATAACGGGTGTTGAATACCTTTTCTTTTTCTTTATTAAATCAGCCATGCCATCCAAGGTCAATATGAAAAATCAGTTAACTGAAAATTTGTGTTGAGTTGTTAAAAAAGAAAGCATCAAACCCAAACTGGAAGCAAAAATTGTAATTATGTAGACGTGTGTTTCTTTAAGACGAGAATCTTCTTATATTCGTTTTAGGGTATGTATGTGATACCCAAGTTTGTGCGTGTCGCGATAGAGTGTTACGTTCCATAACGTGACCTTAGCGGCATTACAATGCAAGTTTAGATACTAACAATGATGATAGCGATCTAATTGTTAGTTTAGACATGACTGAGAGATTTAAGTAGGGGAGATAGTGATACATGAACTGGTGTCCAACTTAGTATAAACGATAAAATAGTCTTATTAGTTGGAGAAGGATTTACATGGCATAGAAACACTGTTATTGTAATATTTTTGCGCCAAACACATGTACTTGTTAGATTGGAACATAACACTACATGAGGTGGTGATACACTACAAAAAAATAATATAAGTGGACAATATGGTTGATATGTCTTAATTTTAGGCTATATGTCTTAATGAAGCTTCACTTATACACAAGATTCTACAATACGTTAGACGCTAGCTAGGCGGCGGGCATGAGTCTAGCGCCTAGGTGTCCAAGAGGGAGCCTAGGTGGTTTTTTTTAATTTAATTAAAATTTCTTATATAACATATGAATAAATGTCTACTTATACACAAATAGATAATTGTATTGATATACATAAATTGTAAAATATAATAACGTATAGATTATAACGTATTAAAACATATTGAGACCATGGGGAACAAGCATGTAATGAGCGTTCATCCAAGTATTAAATGAGTCTTTTACAATTTATTGAAAAATTAATATAAAAATGAAAGTTCTCTACTTTCTATTTAAGTGAGAGTCGTGACCTAAGTGGATGCTTAGACAGGTTTAGGCAGGTTAGGTGGTCGCCTAAACGGGTTTAGGTAGGCTAGTCGCTCTCTCTTAATTTTCAAACACCCAAGGATTACTAGGGGTGTTGGCCGCCGCTTAACGCCTAGGCAGGGCCTAAGCAGCGCTAGGCATGAATTTTTAGAACAATACTTATACGACAATATGTTTGAGTACACTAAAAAATTTCTGGTTTGTGATATATCGCATTGATAAAACAAGTATATATAACATGTTCTTAGGTGTAAGTCCAATATATGAGTTAAAGTATAAGCTTATTGTGGGCAAGAAAACTAGGAAAAGTACAATAATATTGTTGGTTGGATTAGGGTAATAATATGGTAATTTAATCATGGATATATTTGATATACTTGTGGAGGACTGTGCTTGGCTCTATGCTTAGAGATGGATAAAACTTTTGATGAAATGAAAACAACTACCGTATCTTTTAAAAAAAAAATTCATGGATATTGTACATTAATCTTGTGGGGTAACGATATTGACCCCTTGAAAAGTGATTATGAATGCATGTTCTCCAGTACGCTCCCCTTCTTTAAGGGGTAAAGATTTAGAAATCTTTATATTAATACTAACACCATTTTGTCCTCTAATCATCATAAAAACTTAGTTGGAGCAAGTGCTGGATTGGAATTCACTATATTCCGGTATCAAATTCTCCCGTCCTTTTAGTATAATGAGAATAGTAATATTGATTATAATAAAAAAAATTAATCAGAGAGAAATATATCCCAAAAAATGTGAGAGTTGATAAAGGTACAATAATGTTATTTACTATAGGTTGGTAAGACATCAGCCAAGAAAACATTATTAGGTACCACCTTTTTCCAAAAGAGGATCAGTTGGTTGTTTCACTACTGCAGTCTACCAGGGCCGGTAAGACTCACAGAGGCATTTCAGTCTCTCTCTAATCACCATTGTATGATTCACGAGTTCCAAAAATTGAATTCAAGACGTATCTTGTAGAATATAGGACTGGAATTCGTCCCCAAAGATTGAACTTCCCCCTAGTGCTTCATTATTAGGTGCCACTGACTCGTGTGAATATTATTGGTCTCCATCCATAAAAATAATGGTGAATAATTTTCAATTTGTTTAGTTGCATGCGTGAAAAGTGTTAAACTACAAATTGTACGTGACAATGGCTTGCATTTAAATTACTTTCACTCAAATTCCTAGTCAAGCACCATGATGCTTTACAAGGTAAAGATAAAAAGAACGATGGATGCATTACTATTTTGTAGATCACCGTCCAAAACATTGATTATTCAACTTAAATTTACGGATCGTTTAAATCACCGTTATAGCAGAAAATACATGAGAAAAAATATAGATGACATATAGTAAAAGATGAGAGGAATGTAGAAGAGATGCATATGAATGGATTTGGATTCTCTTCTGAGCCTCCTGACCAAATCTGAGGTCATTCTAAAAGTTATAATAATTGTAGCCGTTGGATCAAAATCCAACGACTCGTGTGATTTGGTCAGGAGGCTTATATTTCTGAGCTTAGGAGACGATCCAAATCTGCATATGAACAAGTACGTATTAAAAGTTGAGCCTGTTCAAGCTCAGAAAGTTTGCGGTTGTGAGAGTTGAGGGTTCAAAATTGATGGAACTTGAAGTAGCGAGGTTGAAAGTGCCATGACTCTCTATTTTAGTAAATTCTGCAAAATGAAGAGGATGGTCACCTGAAAGTGGTACCGGCCAGTCACTCCCTAATGCCCGTATTAGGTGTTTACTCAATTGATGAAAGAGTACAAAGTTGGTACAAAGTTAAATTACCTTGATATGAAGGGTCAACGGAACTCTTTACTCGTGTTGACATCACACCTTTTGAATGGTTGAGGCTGATCATTTAGAACATGATACTTGACATTTTGGGTTTGTTTGGGAAGTTGGTGTTAGGGCTAGCTTCAAGTACTTGTCGCCTAGATAGTTTTACGATTTTTATCTCAAATGTGATTCGTATTTGATACCAGAGAGCATCTTGTTGGATGACTACTCAAATTGAAAGCAGAAAATGCCTAAAAAAGCACAAAAGAGCCTAAAAAGCAATGTTTATATGATTTCTCAAACCTTTGCGAGTGCCATTTCTTCTTTGAGTCATCGATAATGGAATTATGCTACTTTCCTTTTGTTGTGGTCAACAATAATGCTACTTTGAGTTGAGGCTTTCCCCAACTCTCATCACTTTTCCAAGAAAACAAAGAAAAAAAAAATAGGCAAAGTTGTTTGTTGGAAGAAAATATAATGCTTTCTCATCCTGGTCTTGGGCAAAAGCCAAAAAGCAAATATTCTTGTCACAAAAAGAAACACATTTTGCATTTAAAGTCAATCCTTTTTCAGCCAAGTACCATCAAAATATATGGTTTCCTTCATTTTTTTTTTAAGGCGATTAGTTGGTGGCTTATGACATGATGGTCCACCCTTCGGGAAGACTCATAAAGACATTTCAGCCTCCTTCTAGTCACAATCGTGTGATTCACCAACACCAAGAATCAAACCCATGACGTACCATGCAAAATACAGGTTTGGAATTTGTCCCTAACTACTAGGTCACCCGTGGTGGTTTCCAAATATATGGTTTGGGGTCTAAGTTGTTTGGAAACTTCATAAGGGTAGTCATATAGGGCCCATTATTATAAATAGCCCAAATTAATTTCAAACCCCCAATATAACTTTGGGTCTTATCCGAACTTGGTATTGGGTAGGGCTGAGTTGTTTTGCATTATCACATTAAACCACAAAGCCCAAGCAACAGTCCAAGGCCCAACTAAACCCTAGAGCCAATTCTTGTCTCTCTCACACATTTTCCTCCAAAAATGTCGGTTCGTTCTAGAATTATCGGGCGAAAAGAAACGGAGGTGCGTTGTTGAAGAATCGTAATTTATTGTAGTGTTTACAGAATGGTGAAAATATAAAGTGGATGTCCGGAGAAATAAGAGCGCTCGAAAACAAGGATTTTCTCAAAATAATTGAACTTTCTAATTTATTAACAAAACAAAAAATTCGACTCGAATGTAGGAAAATAAATTAACGTGTCCTAATTAAACGACCTAACTCACGTCCGCAAAACAAGAATGAAGGCCGATGCAAAGCATCCAAGGCCCAACTTTGCATTTGCTTTCATATTCTCCTAAGTCTATATGCAATCACAATTCTAGACTTGGCCACCTATCAATGCACACAGCTTAACCGAGGGAACCCTTTCATTCTAAATTAAAGAGTTCGGAATGAATCCCTCATTACTGCTCAGAAGATAGGTAATAGGTAGGGATGACATGATTTGAACCTGTAACATTTTGTACCCAAAACAAACGAGCTACCAAACTGCGCTTATAGAGGGACCCAAAGCAGAGCCACGTGCCTTTGGCCATTCACTTGAAACTCTCCAAGACTTGAGAAATGAGAAAGCATTCGCACATGACCTTCCCTTAAATAAGAGTAAAAATACCCAACCCAATTGCTATAACTTGCTCACTTTGAATGAATGATATAGAAAGAAAATTGTTATTTAAACTATTTAATAACAAAAATATTATTCTTACCATCTATTTGTACTATTTTTCTAATAAAGATGGGACCCACATGCGTTGACGGACTCTATCCCTATTAGAGAGATTGTACAACATGATAGTAAGTGTAGCACTACTCACATAATAATACAATTATGTATGTCAATCAAAACTCCATGAAATTATTATTCTAACTCTCTAATTAAAACTGAACAAAACAAAAATTTATGGGCAATTTAGTAATTATAAGAACATAAATTTTTCTATTTTTATTACAACATCATCCACATGTTATTTTAAGATCTCTAATATTAAAAAATAGAAAATAAAAAATAAACTTCGTTCCCTCTCTTCCCACTCTCATGTCTCCCTCACCCTCTTCCTCTCTCATTCCATTTTAAAAACAAAAACAAAAACAAAAACAAAAAATGTTCATGTGTGGGCTTATGCTAGTTAAGGCTAACGGCTAACTATTTCTTTGCTTTCAAAAACAAAAACAAAAATAAAAAATGTCCTATGTGTGGGGTTATGCTAGTTAAGGCTAACTATTTCTTTGCCTTCACTTTCAACCAATAAACTATAAAGATAAGATGCTCATTAAAGATTGAGGAAGAATTTTTCTTCAAGATACCTCGTTATTAATTTACGAAATTTTAGGCTTATGATCACAACTATTCATGTTATAATTATTATGCAAAGACCATCCTTGTAAAAGATAAAAAAAAAGTATGTGACCATTTAGTCATCGAATAATATAAAAAATAAATGGTCGGTATCGATAAAAGTATTATGAAGCGCCTATCTACATTTATATAGTTGACTGACAAAACGACATTAGTTTCAATTAAATTTTTAAAGAGATGATCTTTGTAAAATAATTTATAATATGAATGGTTTTGATCATAAGCACGAAATTCCGTAAAATAATCAAAAAGTATCTTGAGGAGGAGGAAGGAGGAACTCCTTCATCTTAAGAAGTCAAGCCTTTCTCTAAACCATACGAGACTGGTATTGACTACTTACCTTTCTTTTTAACCCAGATTCTACATTATATTGGTAAGAAGTCACAAATAGTCAATGTACAATTTACGGTATACCACGATTTTAATTTTGATAACTTACCCATGTTCAATTTTTTCAGCTTGGTGATGCCCGCGTGCATGAATAATCATACTTTATGTTGGAACAATGTTCAATTTGGAGTAAGATTTTGGAGACAAACGGTGATCTGCAACTAATATTTTTGGTAGGCTTTGGGTGGATTAGCGTTACTCCCACTACTGAAACCAACTTCTAAATGTAGACTGAGGGGTTTGGCTACGGTATATTGATGTATTTAATACAATCGCTTATTAATGGTTAGATACGACTAATAAGTACTATATTAAGGGCTGGTTTGATATTGCTATGCTTTGAAAAAAAACTGTTGTGAGAATAAGCAGCTATGAAATAAATCATCAAAATAATTGGTAAACTTTTTTGTAGAAGTGTTTTTGGAAAAAAAAAAACAGTCTGATAGTGGGTCTTTTCATTAAAGGAGCACTGTAGCTCCGTGTGCTTTGAAAAAAAAGCCAGTTTTCCAAAGCTACAAATAGCAACTTCAGCTTTTTCCTTTGATTTCAGCTTATTCTCACAGCAGCTTCTAAAATAAACTTTTTTTTTTTTCAGTTTACCAAACACCTAAAACCCTCATAGCTTTTTTTTATGGCTATTTTTATAAGCACCTCATTCTCAAACCACTAAGTAGATGAATATATTGTAGCCAACTTCAAAATATGAGATAAGTTTGGTTAAGCCCTGATTTGATACTGAGTTGATTTAAAAAAAAGTTGATATAAAAAAATTGTAAGAGTTTTTAGTGTTTGGTAAACACTCCAAACCAACTTTATTTCGAAGTTTTAGATAAAAAAAAAAACTAAAAACCGGAAGTTGCAAAAAGCAGATAGTGAAAAACACGGAGCTACGATAATTTTAGTAATGAACTTTTCAATTTGCCAACATTGCCCTCCCGTCTCCAACGCCTTGTCGTCTCCAAGCATGCGCCTCCACAACTCAAACTGGGTTTGTGAGATTAGATCCAAGCATGCGCCTCCAACTGGGATTTCATCAGAATGCGAACTGGGTTTGTGAGATTCAAATTCGTGGTGCAGCACCAAGCAATTCAGGCTTTATCGATTCGAGCTTTGTTCAGGTTCGATGGCAGAGATTGCAGGTATGGCTTCGAACTAGAGGTTGCAGATTTGATGATATGGGTTTGACTGTGTCTAATTCAATGTTGCAGTAGCAGCAGAGTGTGGGCTTTGTAGTTGGTTCGTGCCTTCAGATTTGGATGTAGATTGATGGACAAAAAAAATCATATTTTTTGGGTGAAGTCGGTGAGGTTTTTAGGGAGGGTGGAGAGATGCAGGTTCATGAGGAACTCTCTGGGAGTTGGACTTTTTTAATGAGTTTGGTGGAAAGGGTTTTAATGGGGGAAAATATCTGAATTAATAATAATAAAATACTAATAAAAGGATTAAAAAATAACAAAACTTCGTTAGGTAGCAAAAACTTAGTTGGAAAAATATTCCTAATCGTAGGGAAAAAGAGTACATTAAGATCAAACAAGTATATTTAGTAATTTATCTTTATTTGTTAAGAAAATTAAATTAACGGCACATCTAGTAGTATACCTTTTTTTGTCATTTTACATTGTCACAGCTGTTTTACATAAAAGTGTACCAAACAATATAATACTGCTTTTTTTTCTAAAAGCACTTTTACAAAAAAATTTACAAAACACTATGCTACTTTATTTCACAGCTGCTTATTCTCACAGCATAACAGAAGTAGTTTTTTTTTTTTCAAAGCACATCAATACCAAACTAGCCTTAAGAGGCTATAAAGATAGGTTGGTGCATAAAAAAAATTTGGGTTTTAGGCTAAATTAGTAGGGGAAAGTGACTGAAACAAAATTGGTCAACTACATAGTTTTTGGTGTATTTACTTACAAGGGATTAATTTGTAACGATTTAGGGTTGGTTTAGTATTGATGTACTTTGAAAAAAAAAATTGTTTCTGCTATGCTGTGAGAATAAGCAGCTATGAAATAAAGCAGCAGAGTGTTTGGTAAATTTTTTTGTAAAAGTGTTTATGGAAAGAAAAAAAAATATTATAGTGTTTGGTAAACTTTTATACAAAATATATGTGACTGTGTGAAATGACCAAAAAATGTATAATACTAGATGTACCATTAATTTAATTTTCTCCTTCTGCATCGAGTAGTCTCTCCCACTACCCCACTACTGAACCAAACTTTCCAAAAACCAAAAACATCTTTCTAGAAGTCTCCCCTACAACCCCAATTTTCTCAGTTTTTTTTTTTTTTTTTGCTCTGTCTTCTTCTTTTTTATTTTATGCTCCGTTCCTCAATCTCCCTCACCTGTTATCTGATTTGCAATACATACATGGTCTAGCTGCTCGAGGAGTTCATTATATACATCGGGCAGGGCCAACGTTCTAAGATGCTGGTTTCTTTCTTCTTCCGGGACTCATCATTTTTTCTTTTTGAAACTATATAGTGTGAATTTGATCATATGAAGTAGTTTCTTGTATTTAATTTTGGGTATTTGGAATAATTGAGTTTTGGTGTCCGTTTGGGCATTATGGGCTTTCTTAATTTGCAAAAATACGAAGATCAGTTGCCTGTAAGCGGTGCAATCAGGGAAATATGGGCAAATATGTGATGCCAAAACCGAATCTGGTCCTCTCCGGAAGAGATGGTGGTATTTCTCGATGTGATTTTGTCGATATGGGAGTGATAGAGGATGGACAAAAGATTGGAGGAAGGACAGAGGCAGAAACAACGTCCTAGGGTATAGAATTCAAGGTCAATAACGGTGATTGTTGAAGCTCGCAGTAAACGGCGTCATGGTGGGATCGACGAGGACGACCTTCCAATTGAAATCGGCGACGTTTTCCAGTTGGTATTATGTATAATTATTTAATTTTTTAAGGTCATTTTGGGTGTTTGAAAGTTTCATTAAAGGCTTAGCGGATCTTACAAATTAGGTTTGTGCAGAAGCTATGGAAGCAAAAAAAGCCAATTTTTTAAAGCTAGTTTTTGCTGCTTTGAACTTTTAGCTTTTTTCATCCAAAATTATGAAGAAAAAGCTGAAGTTGAATGTTTACCAAACACAAAAAAAGAGCTTTTTTTTATACCCGCTTTTTTTAAAATCACCTCAGTACCAAACCAGTACTTAGTATGACTCATATTCATATGTATGCTAACAACCAAAGAAATTATAAAATAAAATAAAATAAAAGTGAGTCTAATTGGTTTTGGATATGACATACCCAATAAATAAAAGTATGAAGCAACTAAAGAGGGTTGTTGTAAAGTCTAGTTTTAAGTGTTTGGCTTTCCTTGTCAAATATTGTAATTGAACCTCACACATGCTCAATCTAGCTTTAGGATATACTCAGATTATGGTTGTTGCTGCTACCGTAAAATGTTCAAGATGTGGCACTTTTCACCTCAAAATGTTTGTTGATGCATGTGCACTTTATACCTATATTTGATTTGCATTTTGTCTAGTTTGATTGTCTAATCAGTTTTGGGCGCTGACTTCTAGTTCTCTAGGCACACAAATTAAGACAGCCCGCATGGGTTGACTGACACATTTATGCTGGTAGTCAGTTTCTAGCCATTAATCTGCCTAGATTTCTTTTGGAGCTGACAAGTGTCATTGGGACAAATTGGCTAATCAAAAATCTAATTTCCTTGGGTATATTTGTTCTATAGGGTTTCAGTTGAATTTGGGGGTTTAGAATTTGGTTTTAGAGATATAGAGTTGCTTCAAGGTTTAGCTTGCATCTTCTCCATTGATGAAACCATAATTGCCAAACATTTCTCATGCATTAAACACCAAATCATTGTGTATAAGGGTTGCATTGTTTTAAGGTTTGCATTTATGTCTTGGTCTAGTTTTAAGCTTTAAATCCGGTTTTAGATTAAGCTTTTGGATTCAAGTTAGATTCTTCCTTCAACTGTTTGACTGGAAAATCTGATTGGTCATTTGAATCCAAATTTCATATGCATATCATAAAATCATATCATATCATTGATTGTTTTGATCTCGGTGCCACAAGGTGATGAGCTCAAGAGCAGCTGCCATTTCGTGAAGACCGATGAGTCCATCTCGTGTAAGGCAATGTTGCACAAAGGTAAAAATGCTCCATATATATAGATCTAAGAATTGAGCTTGTGTGATCTTTGTATGAACATTTGTTTACACTAGTGGATTAGACATAGTGGAGAGTCTTTGGTTTTTTAACCCATAGGTGGGTTTTTCCGATAAAAAATATCTTGTGTTCAAGTTATTTTTATTGTGTCACACATCTCACATACACATACAAGATACATATATCTAATGATAATTTAAATGGTATGTGCTCACAATCTTGCTCACTTAACACATTAATAACTTGTAACAAACTACAACCTTGATAACTAGGATAGTTTTTGGGAATTGAAATTAGTAATTGAATCTTCGATTTATTGACTAACAAATCTATCTTAGTTGATAGCGGGCTTGTCTAGTCAATCCAGCCGATTATAATTTTTATATACAAGATATTCCACCTGGTACCAATTTTAGTTGTTTATCACATGCACATTCATTTTCATTCATATTTCTTCTTATCCCCCACACTAACTAAGGAGATGTACTAGGGTATGGTGATATTCATCTTCACTTGTAAGTGAGAGGTCTTAGGTTCTAATCTCGTGGATGAAAAATTCGATACCAAATTAGGTTGCTCATTGTGTGGCTTAGCCGAACTCCCTCCTCCCTTTAGTGTAAAATATATCGTTGTACTAAAAAATAAAATAAAAACTAAGGAAGTGTACTCATTTGAGGTTTTGAAGGTTTTTAAAAGAGTTACAAATCCGTGAAGTATGATGGAGTTTCATAGACTCCATATGAATTCATTCAAAAATCTTAGGGATAAGCCTGATTTCCTAAATACACTATAAATTCATTCTAAATCTATCAAAGTCTTTAACTTTTAAAAATACTTTAAAATCAATTCCTAATTGAATACCCACGAAGTTTTATGAGCTATTTTAAGATCCTAATTGATTACATTCTGATTCCTATGGAATTTTATGAACATCTTTATAATTTTGATTGAATAAAATCTTGATTGGATACCCTTAAATTGTATACTCTTTAAAATCTTCTAGAATCTTTTATACTTCTAATTGAATACAACCCCTAAATAAAACAATATAAACACATCGTAAGAGTGTGGCGCACGATTGGATGCTAAGTTATAGAATTGCTAGAAATTGAATTTCTTGACAAAAATGGCAATAGGAGTGAATCAATGGGTAAATTTAAAAGAAGACTAATGAAAAGAACTTAAAAACTTTGAGTTTTAAAGATAAATACAAAATAAAAGGTAAAGTGAATAGTACCATGATTGACTTTTTAGTGTAATAATGTGGTTTTTCGTTAAAATAAACAGTACCGAAAGTTTTCGTTAAAGTTCCCTAAATTTAATAATGTTGAAACCACGGTACCTAAATTAACAATTATAGTAAACCATGCACAATTACTACTTTTGATCTTATTTATCATATTGACTACTGAATAAGGATATATAAACATGTAATTAGTAGTACTATATATCCAAGAATAGATGGTGGATCACTCATAACACTTGACAGATTTTATAGTTTGACTTTCTATTGTGGCCAAGACCCCTCCACTTCACATGCTACTAAATAATTATCACAAATACAATTAGAGTAAACTGCATTTTGTCCCCTTAATTTTGCGTCCGAATTCAATTCCATGCACTCCTGATTTCGTACCAATGTCATACAACCGTTAGAAAATCTACCCCTTCAATCATCCACTCAGCCTTTCTACCCTCACCAAAATTTGCACCATCTCCGTTAGCAACGACCATCAATCTGTAGATCAGAGCGGCGGTGGGTCATAGTGCAGTGGTGGTTTCGTCAGATCGCGAGAGTTGTGAGGTGATGAAGATAGATAGAGGTGAGATGCCCATTGCCCACCGACTCTTTATAGTTCACTAGCAACATTTGAAGAATTCTTGTTTTGGTCAACAATGCCATGCAGCAGCAAAGGAAAGAGCCAAGGAAAAGGCCAAAGCTGCTGCTTCGGCCCCAGCCGAGCAAAACCCCTGCAAAGCTACAAGCAAAATTAGCAAAAACTTCTGTTTTGTTGTAACTTAGAGACAAATTGGTTCAATTCGGTGACGTTTTGGATGAGCTAATTTATTATTTTTTTGGTCAAGGATGAGCTAATTAAATATTAAAAACAAAAACTATAACCTTCTGACAAAAAAAAAAACAATTAAAAACCCAAATAACAAAACTTAACTGTGTAATGGTACCGTTGCACACTAAATGCAAATAAGTACACACATTTATTAATAGGAGTTTTAGTTAGAAAAGTCATTTTTTCAGTACATCAATGTATGACATACATTATCATTTTAGAGAAACATAATAATTGGTTTTGACGAAGTAGATTCATCATTTGACGGTGTATGCAACGAGATCAAATCTTCTGCACCTAAAATAGGTGTGGCCTCTCTATGGTCCAATCATTGTTTAAGGCCATCTCTAATCGAAGGGTCCAGAGGGCCGAAAATAGTTCGAAAATCGTCTCCAACAGAGAGCTAGCTGAAATTTTTTGCTTGCTGTTGGTTACATAAAAGAAATAGTGTCGGTTATAACCAACACAAATAGCATGGAAAATTTTGAATCTAACAGCTATTTGATATAAATAGTGTCGGTTATAACCAACACAAATATGGAAAATTTTGAATATAACGGCTAGCAAACGTCAGCTAGCCGTTATTTTGTTTTTTTTGGTTTTTTGGGCCAATTTTTTTTTTAATTCTTAAAAATTCTATTTTTTTTAAATTCTTAAAAATTCTATTTTTTCCCTATAAATAGCTAAACCATTCATTAAATTTAATTTCTAATTTTTTTTTGGTTTTTGGGGCCAGTTACCGTTGTTGTTTTTAAATATAAGTTGTAGTTTTTTAATTTAAGTTGTTGTTGAATTTGAATTTAAGTTGTTGTAGTTTTTAAATTTAAGTAATAAATTATGTTTGGCCCTATGACCCTTTGGCCCTCGGTTGGAGACGGAGGAAAATATTGCCCTGTATTGTTCATTAAAATATTAATATTTTGGAAGGCCAGAGGGCTAAAACGAGCCATCTGGCTAGCCTTCGGTTGGAGATGGCCTAACATAGATTAAGTTTACGACAACAAAGTTAAGAAATGTTAGGTTTATAAATACGTCCCCAGTTAATAATTGAGGCCAAAAAGATGCCATACTCATTTTAGGTGCAAAAGATTTGATCTCGTATGGAACACATCAATGTAGTTATTGTTGTAGATGGGTGTTTGGTTTAGAGTTAAAGTTGGTTAATTACAAATAAAACACTCTGACAAAAAATTAATTGCACGAGGAGACCAATTTAAACAGTTTAATTAGAGTATTTATAAGACCATCTCCAACCCTTGGGCTAAAAGTCAAATTTTTTAGCCCATAAAATTTGGCTTTTAACCCAGAAACATATTTTCTGCTCCAACCCTTCTGGCCTAAAATTTTAGCCTGGAATTATTAAAGAATGAACTTAGGCTAATTTTTTTCTTAAATCAATTTTTTTAAATAAATAAATATGTAGACTATTGTAAATTAATTTTATGAACATTTTAATCTAAAAAAATTTAAATTCCGATAATTATTGAAAAATCATTAAATTTTTCACAAAGTTTGGAATAATAAGTACAATAATTATTGAAGAAAAAAACTTACGATTTCTATGACGCTCATTCCACTAGGCATGTCAACCATGGCTCTCTCCAATCTTCCCTTCCATAAAGTGCATGCTTTGTTGATAGTCTTCCACCGATCATAAACATCACCACCGTCCCGCCCTCCGCCATTGCAGTTTTCTTGAAACTTTGCAATGATTTTATCCCACAAAACCTTTTTATTTTGATTTGTGCCAACTGCACCATCTTCGCTAACAGAAACCCATGCCAAGCATAAAGCAACATCTTCCTCACAGGTCCAATTACGACCTTTAGCATGCTCTCTTGCCATGTTGAACAATTTGGAAATGGAAAGAAATAGTAGAAAGATAAATTGGAAGAATTATAGGAGAAAATTGAGTTTTGTGTGGATGTTTGAACAAATACATAGATATTTATAGAGTTTTTGGGTGAATTTTGAGTTAAATAATATTTTTTAATTATTTTAGCCGTTGGATTTAAATTTGGACCGTTAGATCTTTTTTTTTACCGTTAGATTTGATTATATTCAATCTCAACCGTTGGGTTCAATATATTTTAAAATAACATATTTTTTAAAAATGAAATTGAATCTCGACCGTTGGATCAACCAACGGTCCTTAACTGCTGGCCGTCCGATTTTGAAAAGAGCCGTTGGGCTCGGGTGAGTGGCCAACAAGGCCCTGACGCTGGGCCCCCTTCCTGTTGGGCTCCGGTTGCAACTTACCCGCATGGGGCGCGTGTGCGAGTCGACGGGCCAAGAGTGGCCCAAAACGGGGTGAGTCCACGCGTTTTGGGAGGGAATTTGGCCCAACTTTAGCATTCCCCTTTAAGCCCAATATTTTAGCTTGGGTTGGGGAGTGTTTGGGGGGAATTTTGGGCTAAAAATTTGGCCTTTAGCCCAGGTTTGGAGTTGACCTAATGGACGTATGTGTAAATTTGAGATGTAAAAAAGATATTTCCATAAAATAATTCTAGTAGTTTAATTTGAGATCTCATTAGCTTTCTCTCTTTAACTTGGGGCCAAAATAAATATTTTAATCATCTTTAAATTATCTGTTGGCGACTAACAAAAAATATAAAATACTCGTTTCACAGCATTTCGCATGGATGCTCATAGAATCTAATTGGAAAAAAATAAAAATAAAAAAATAAAAAATAAAAAAAAACCTCAAAGAAAAGAACACCAGCCCTAGAAAATTAATGGAAGCTACAAATTTAAATGACCATTTTGCATCCGAAGTTTGGGTGAAATTGCAACCACATACATCAATTTTTTTTTTTTTAGTATATCAATATTTTTTACACTAAGAGGAAGTGGAGTTTGGCTAAGCCACATAATGGATAGTCTAATTTGTTATTGAATGCGTCATCTACAAGATTTGAACCTAAGATCTCTCTATTGTGAAAAGGAATACCACCATATCATAGTATTTTAGTTGTAATTTCACACAAATTTGTATTTTGGTTGTAATTTCATACATCTATTTGTGGGGCCCACCTTACACTTACCACTTCCCATTCTGTTGGTATCATTTGGTATGCAGACGGGACGGGACGGGACATGATGGGATAGGATGGGACGGAACGGAGAGGGAGCAAAGATGCCCTCGGATGGAAACAAGGAGGAAGAAGAAGGAGACAGACATGTTATAATTTTGTGTTCTATGGATGTGGAACGAGTCGTTCTAGGGGGTGAGGCGGAACGAAAATTCCCCCAAAATTCATCTCGTGGAACAACGCGTTCCACCCATTTTAGGCACACTAAACGTGGGACAGAACGCCTCGTCCCACTATGTTCTGTCCCGTCCCACGTACCAAACGGTACCTTGTTACCCCCTATTTCCCTTCCATCATCACCCATTGACCGTCCTACAATCCAACCCCCCACCGCCAACCTTACCCAATCACCATCATACCCGACCTTAAACACACACTAACTCGCCTGCATATCTTAACCACGATGCCAGAGTGATCAACATCTTGTCAAGCCATCTGCCCCACTCCTACTCCTCACCGGCGACAACTACAGCATCGAACAAAAGTACCTACCAGATCATTGACCCTCATATCTCTCTATCCCTTTATATATATTGTGTATTGTGTATAGAGTAAATCGCCAAAATGGTCCCTGAGATTTGCATAACTCATCACTTTGGTCCCTGCGATTCCAAATTGATAAAAAGTGGTCCCTGAGATTGTCCACCATCCATCATTTTGGTCATTTTGTTAAAAACTCCGTTAAGTGTCCCGGAGCTCTTGGCCAGAAGTTTGGGTAATTTTCAAAACTTCGTAACTTAATTGTTTATTAACCAAATTCGACCCATAATATATCAAAATGAAGATATGAAAGTGTAGAATAAGATTATACTTATTTTGAAGCCCAATAGTTGCCGGAGATGGCCGGAAAATAGCCTCAAAGTTGACTGGTCCGATCGAAAACTGGAAAACTCGCCGGAAACTAGGTAAACTTTAAACGTTCATAACTTCTTCAATACTCAACGAAATCAAGTGATTCAAAAACAAAAACCATACTTCTTGATGAGAAAAAGAGAATGGTACATTTTTTGACAGCTAGATCACCGTGGCTTGGCTGAAAAATAGCTCGAAAGTGGCTAACTCGAGGCCAAGATAGCCACTTTCAAGCCGTTTTCTGGCTAAACCACTGTGAGTTAGCTGTCAAAAAAAGGTACCATTCTATTCTTCTCGTCGAAAAGTATGATTTTCATTTTTGAATCACTTGATTTTGTTGAGTATTGAAGAAGTTATGAACGTTTAAAGTTTACCCAGTTTCCGATGAATTTTCAAGTTTTCACTAAGACCAGTCAACTTTGAGGCTATTTTCTGGCCATCTCCGGCAACTATTGGGCTTCGAAATAGGTACAATCTTATTCTACACTTTCCTATCTTCATTTTGATATATTATAGGTCGAATTTGGTTAAGAAACGATTGAGTTACGAAGCTTTGAAAATTGCCCAAACTTATGGCCATGAGCTATGGGACACTTAACAGAGTTTTTAAATGAATGATCAAAATGATGGATGGTGGACAATCTCAGGGATCACTTTTATCGATTTGGAATCTCAGGGACTATTTTTGCGATATAGCCTTGTGTATATATATCTTCCTCCTCCACCTCTCTCTTTTCCTATTCCTTACTTCAAGGCTCGCCTTTTTACTTCGTCTTGACCAGACACCGATGAACCCAGATTTGAACCCGCATGAGAATAACCGTGCGTATGTGTAGAATCCAGATTTGATGGTGATATAAAGAAGAAAGGAAAAAAAAGAGACGAGAAAGAAGATAAGAGATAGATGAGGAGGATGAGGGACGAAGAAGGAGATGAGGGACGATAATCTTGTGCTGGAGTTATCGCACGACGATGGGCGGTGGAGGGGTGCATATGGGTCTCTCATGGTGCGGGACGCTCTTTTTCCCTCCCTCTGTGTTGAAATCTTTAGCAAGGTTTTTATAGAGGCTCACTGTATGCACCCTATCCTGTTTGTAAGTATTCAATTTCCTATCAATGAATATCGTACCTTCACTAAAAAAAAAAAAAAACTAATAGATCTATGATTTGCAACAAAATATAAATTTATGTATAACATGGCAATATTTTAAAGATGATCAATGAGATTACAATTGCACCCAAATTTGAGACTAAAACATGTAGTTTAACAAAAATCTACCTTATTTAATAGAGGATGATTCTCTCCCTTTTCATTTTTTCCCCTCCTACTTAAACGATTATGATTAAGTAACACCAACATCTTTTTTTTTTTTTTTTTTTTTTTTTTTTTTTTACCCTCCACCACCCACACAAACACAAACACAAACACAAACACACACACCAGGTTTCGAACCTGGGACCTAGAACTACCCCACCCCTTACCCACACCCTCACCACTACCAACATCTTATATTGATTTTTTTTATAGAGATAATAAGTCACGTCAACATCTTATATTGATTTCATACATAGGATTCGTTTGAGCCATAATAATTGTTCAACACTTTGACCTTTGAAGTAAACATTTCTAATCGAATTTAATAAATTCCTTCTTTACAAAAAAAAAAAAAAAATCCAACTTATTTTCCCAAATACAAGTAAGATAGATTTTTACTATTTACGTCGAAATTTTAGCTGTGCAATGGACCGCACTTTGCCCTACATATGGAAAAGGCAGCGAATCTAATAAGCTGACGTGGCAGTCAGAGATTCTTCTATTGGACACGAGAAAAACTAAACCAACATGATTATCATTTATCATTATTTAATATTATTAATTGTTTTTCGCAATTAAAACATCAGTCAGTTATCACTTGGTCAATTAACCCTATTTTAAGGCGCATAAATGAAAAAAACCCTAAACAAAGTAAGTAAAAAATAACAATTTTTAATGACAAATTTATTTTGCTTTTCATTTTTTTATTGGTTTGTTTCCTGCTTTTCTTGCTTTCTTTCTCTAACTAACACTGTATTTAATCCGCTCCTTGAACTGCAACAAAACCCTAACAAGGGTTCTTCTTGTAAGAACCAATCGCCGCCGTATTGATCTTTCCCGTCAGTTTCCGTCCATCTTTCTCAGTGACTCTCTTCTGATCTCAGACCCCATTTCCTCTGTTTTCTCACTGTTTTTTTTTGTTTCTTTTCATGTTCTTGTTGCTGTTTCTTGGAAAACTTGCTGGAAAATAAGCGGGTTCAATAAGTTTTGGGATTGAATTCCAGGGAAAGACAAGAACTTTATGAGCTCCGATTGCTGTTTTAGGTCGATCGTTTCTGGGTTTGTGGATTTTAGGTGAGTTATGAAGTCGGTTGTTGGAAATTTTGGGTTTTGATTAGTTTATGTTTAGCAGCTTTAGAGGTTGTAAATATGGAGGTTCTAGGTTGAAGGTTTGATTTTGGGATTGTTTTTAGGGTTTAGGGTTAGGTTTGTGGTAGTGGGTAGTGATCAATTTGAGGTTTTGGGAAGGGGGTTAATAATTATAGGTTAGATTTTTTTTTGCTTTTGAGAATGTTGTCGGAATTAGGAAGGAGGCCAGCGCTCGGAGGAAACGAGGTTTCCTTTGGGGATGAATTTGAGAACGAGATAGGGATGCTGCTAAGGGAACAGCGTAGGCAAGACGCCGATGATCGCGAAAGTGAGCTGAATATATATAGAAGCGGATCAGCACCTCCCACTGTGGAGGGTTCTTTGAATGCGGTTGGTGGGTTGTTTGCTGGTGGCGATGGTGGCAGTGCTGGTGCCGCCTTTTCGGAGTTTCCTGGAGCTAAAAATGGAATGGGGTTTGCGTCCGAAGAGGAGCTTAGGTCTGATCCTTCTTATATTCAATACTATTACTCGAATGTGAACCTGAATCCGCGACTTCCTCCTCCTTTGCTGTCGAAGGAGGATTGGAGGTCTGCACAAAGGATGAAAGGAGGAGGGAGTTCGGTGTTGGGTGGGATAGGAGACAGGAGGAAAGTGAATAGGGTTGATGAGGCTAGCGGTAGATCGTTGTTTTCGATGCCGCCAGGTTTCAACTCAAGGAAACAAGAGAGAGACGCCGAGTCGGACAAAGTGCGTGGCTCAGCAGAGTGGGGTGTTGATGGACTGATTGGTTTGCCAGGTTTGGGACTTGGTAACAAACAAAAGAGCCTTGCCGAAATCTTTCAGGTGATGTGCTTCTATAGTTGTGTTCAATCTACGATTTTGTACTCGTATAACTGAAGTTTGTGCTTTCTTAATGATCGCTTGTATTGGTTAACACATTTGGGTATCTCTTTATATTTGTTCCTTGAATTGTCTGTTCTGACATTTATTGCTTCCATTGATATTTGAGATTGACATAATGTAATGTTGGAGAATTTTGAGTCATGGAACTGAAAATATCATCACCTGCAATGACAATGGATATTTGTGTTTTACCCCTTCTAGCCAAGATCGAAATGTTCTTATACTAAATGCTAACTTTTGCATTTATGTTAGTATCTTGATTGTGTACCTACAGTTGTCCGCTCATTTGAGATATTGGATATCGAAGAGGCGTACTGATAGTTGAATATTCTCCAACTTAGAAATTGAGTTCATTTATGTAATTTTGACAATTAGTCAGTCAAATCACACATTCTTTACGAACTCAGCTTTGTGAACTTTATGTTGATTGTTCAATCTCAATTAAAAGAACAAGGGTACTTTCTTACCACATCTGATGTTGCTTTGATTTTTCTTTCTTCTGATGGCTACTTAATGGTCCTCTACATGATTTCATGGTGTGCTTGCCTTTTCTTTTGTCAGAGACCATTGTAGAATGCTACTGCTTGTAATTTCTAATTAAATCTGATGCTTTTGCAACTATCCCTTATTGCCTTTCATCTTTCCTCGTCTACAGTTTCCAGGTTTTTGTGCTATGCCTTTAACTGACAAAATTAGCACTCTGCAGAGAATAGTAGTATTACTACTATCAATTGTCTTGTTTGGGAACCTCAAAAGCAGAGTTTTACACAGCGCTGCCCAGACAAAAGTTCCTATTTGGCTACTTTGTTCTTAAATTAAAAAGCAATCAAGATAACTTCTTCATGCATAGCAATTTTGATTCCTGGTTTTGTCAATCCATCCTTCATTTTCCCATATTTTTCCTATCCTTCTGATCAATATTACTGTTGAGGTTTCACTGTATGGTTTGTCTGGAACCTTGTGATAGTGATCTTATTTGCAGGTTCTAATTTTTTGTTTTCAACTGTTGTGCTGGTGCAGTCTTTTTCTATTTTGAAAATTGTGTGCTATATTTCTTTTTCTGACAAGTTAATGTTTGGTTGTTCAGGATGACTTGGGTCGTGCAGCTCCTGTTTCTGGGCATCCTTCTCGTCCAGCAAGCCGTAATGCATTTGATGAAAATGCAGAGTCAGTTGCTTCTGCTGAATCTGATCTAGCTCATTTGCGACGCGACTTGATGACTTCTGATACTCTACGATCTAGTGCAAATGGTCTTGGATCATCTGCAGCCCAAAGTATGGGCCCGTCTTCTTCATACTCATATGCTGCAGCTCTGGGTGCTTCCTTATCTAGAAGCACCACTCCTGATCCCCAAGTTGTCGCTAGGGCTCCTAGTCCTTGCCTTACACCTATTGGAGGAGGAAGGGTTGGTGCTTCAGAAAAGAGAGGATTTAGTAGTCCAAGCTCCTTCAATGCTATCTCGTCTGGTATGAATGAGTCTGGGGATCTGGTGGGCGCGTTTTCCAGCATGAACTTGTCTGCCAATGGTGTAAAAGATAACGAGAGCAATTTGCCATCACAGATTAAGCAAGATGTAGATGATCACCAGAATTATCTCTTCGGTCTTCAAGGTGGTGAGAATCATGCCAGGCAACTTGCCTACTTGAAGAAGTCTGAATCTGGGCATATGCACATGCCCTCTGCCCCACACTCAGCAAAAGGTTCATACGCAGATTTGGGTAAGAGCAATGGTGGTGGGCCAGATTCCTCTGATAGGCATGTTGAACTGCAAAAGTCTGCTGTTTCTTCTGGTAATTTATACTCAAAAGGATCTCCCACTTCCAATCTTAGTGGTGGAGGTGGCTTGCATCATCAGTATCAGCGAGTGGATCATGCAAACTCATCATTTGCTAACTATGGTTTAAGTGGGTACTCTATGAATCCAGCATTGGCGTCCATGGTGGCTAGCCAACTTGGCACTGGTAATCTTCCACCCCTGTTTGAATCAGCTATGGGATCCCCTGGAATGGATTCAAGAGTGCTTGGAGGACGTATGGCTTCCGGACCAAACCTAGCAGCCGCTGCAAATGAATCACATAATCTCGCTGGATTAGGGAGTCCGATTGCAGGGAGTGGTCTTCAGGCTCCTTTTGTTGATCCTATGTATCTTCAGTACTTGAGGACATCGGAGTATGCTGCTGCACAGCTTGCTGCTCTTAATGATCCCTCTGTGGATAGGAACTACTTGGGTAATTCATACATGAATTTAATTGAACTTCAAAAGGCATATCTTGGAGCCTTGCTGTCACCGCAGAAGTCACAGTATGGTGTTCCAATGGGGGGAAAGTCTGGTGGTTCTAATCATCATGGGTATTACGGAAATCCTGCATTTGGTGTAGGCATGTCTTATCCTGGAAGTCCTCCTGTTATTCCCAACTCTCCAGTTGGACCAGGTAGTCCTATGAGGCACAACGAACTCAATATATGTTATCCCTCTGGGATGAGGAATTTAGCTCCCTGGCACCTGGATGGTGGATGTAACATAGATGAAAGTTTTGCTTCTTCACTCTTAGAAGAGTTCAAGAGCAACAAAGCCAAGTCTTTTGAACTTTCAGAAATCGTCGGACATGTTGTGGAGTTCAGGTATCAACTGCTAATAACTTTTCTTGTCATCTCTCTCTTTATGATTTCATCATAAAGTTGGTTATGATAATTTTGTATTTTTATGAGCAGTGCGGATCAGTATGGAAGCCGTTTTATTCAACAAAAACTTGAAACTGCCACTATAGAAGAGAAACACATGGTTTATCAAGAAATCATGCCTCAAGCTCTTGCTCTAATGACTGATGTGTTTGGTAATTACGTGATTCAAAAGGTAAATGATCATGATCCTTGCACGCATGCTTTAACTTTTGTGCACTTGTTAGTGTATAATTCGTGGTAATAATTGGTGTTTTTATTCAGTTTTTTGAGCACGGATTTCCATCTCAGAGAAGGGAATTGGCCAACAAACTGTTTAGTCATGTACTGACACTTAGCCTTCAAATGTATGGTTGTCGGGTGATCCAGAAGGTACCACTACTTTATGACTGGAATACTTATTTCTGCTACTAGATTGTGCCTGATTTTCTCCGAAGTATGGATCTATGTCCTTCAGCTTTTGACATATTGACGATTGATTGTTCAACCATTTGTTTTGGTAGTACCGCTAGAAACAACTACTGTTTCTGTTATGTTTAACCATTAATTCCATTATTATGCTTTTGTTCAGCAAGGGAGGCTTGATAATAACTACATGCCAACGCTCATGATCTGATTGATGTTAATGCTTGTAACTAAGATTCATGTGTTTATCCAAGGCTTGCTACAGTACATGCTAGAAGTAATGTACTATTATCGTGTTCAGGCAATAGAAGTTGTTGATCTGGACCAAAAGATCAAAATGGTTGAAGAACTTGACGGTCATGTAATGCGCTGCGTACGTGATCAAAATGGGAACCATGTCATCCAGAAGTGTATTGAATGTGTCCCTGAAGAGGCCATTCATTTTATTATCTCAACATTTTTTGATCAAGTTGTGACCCTTTCAACCCATCCATATGGGTGTCGTGTGATACAGGTTGAGATTCTTCATACATCCCTTTGTTTTTGTTTTTTGACCTGATAATTTCTTTTCAACAAAGAACTAATGTGTAATATGCGATACTACTGTCATTTGGCAGAGAGTTCTTGAGCACTGCGAGGATGAGAATACACAGAGTAAAGTTATGGATGAGATTCTAGGAGCTGTTAGCATGTTGGCACAAGATCAGTATGGCAATTATGTTGTTCAGGTCCATACTCTTTCTTGTTGATGTACTCTTATTTGTGACTTCATATTGCTAACGTTTGTTTTTTTCCCTTGGGATATGAGCTTGTGTTGTTTTGTGGGATACTGATGTTCTTCACTTATTGCTTTCAAGTTAATGTTTAACCATTGGTCTAAACATTAGTGCCACCCATGGAGCTAAATCCTGACATATTGATGTCTACTCCCTCTCAGCCTTTTGTTCTATTACCGTGTCATTGTTAGCTTAGTAACAAGATTTATTTTCTTCTGGTACACATCTGTCATCACCCGTTCTGTTTATTGTTTTTATGTGTCCGGTCACACTCCTCTATTTCTTGGAGTATAGTTTCATAGAACAAATAGCTGCAAAGCCATCAACAAATTTTCATTTTGTTTTCTTTGTCAACATGTTTTGATTTGTTTCATAATTTTTTGAGTTTGAATGACAACCAAAGTGGCTTGTTTTATCATGTACGTATGATTGGTGCTAAGTCATATCTGTCATGCAATCCACAGCATTAGAAACCTTTTTGGCTTTAGCAGTTTTTCTTTTAGATGTTCATTTATCCAGCTATGCCATGAGCATGAAGAGTAACTATTTTATTGCGGTTAAATTGAGATGTTGGAGATTGAACCGAGACAATCTTTGCCTAGCTTGAACTTCTTTTAAGAAGCTCAAGTTTTCAGTTGAGTTCAAAGAGAGAATCTTTTCTTGAATATGAGCTGAGCTTGAGTTTTACTCATGCTCAAAAGATAATTGTTCATGCTTATTATGGACGAGTATTTAACTTGTTTTAATGGGAAAACTTGAGCAAGGCGAACTAAGTCAAGTTTTGAACTGCTTGCAGACCACTTGAACTTTTTTAACTGTTAGTTTTTGATATTTTATTGTTATACACAAGATTTGTTTGGGTGCTGAGTTAATACTTCTGAACAGTGTTCTGCTTGATTTCTTTTGTAAACAGCATGTCCTGGAGCATGGAAAACCGCATGAGCGCTCTGCTATCATAAAAGAATTAGCTGGGAAGATAGTCCAAATGAGTCAGCAGAAGTTCGCCTCCAATGTAGTAGAGAAGTGTTTAACTTTTGGCGGTCCTGCTGAACGTGAATTGCTAGTGAATGAGATGCTTGGCACTACTGATGAAAATGAGCCTCTTCAGGTTTGTCATATCTCTATGTGCTTATTACGTACTTTAATCTGTTGAAAATAAGGTCATGGACTCATTGTTTCTCCGTTAAGTGTAATCCTAAGAAGTGTATACATTATCATCACAGCCCTCGGTTCAATCTCTTGAATTTTGGGAAGCAAGGTTAAAATATGTTACTGCCATTTGAGATTTAGTTCTTAAACCTTTTTGGGTTTCTTACCATTCTACTGCAAGTACATTGTCATTAGTTGTGTGCATATGTGTGTATGTTAGTAATTGTCGGCAATATTGCATAACCTGTTTGCAACTGATATATGCAGGCAATGATGAAGGATCAATTTGCAAATTATGTTGTACAAAAAGTGTTGGAGACTTGTGACGACCAGCAACGTGAACTGATTCTTTCCCGAATTAAAGTTCATTTGAATGCATTAAAGAAATACACTTACGGAAAGCATATTGTTGCTCGTGTAGAAAAACTTGTTGCTGCTGGGGGTAATCATTATTCTCTTTGCATTTTTATTTTATGTCTGCAGACTGCATATATTTGTATGACATACACATACATTCACCTAGTATATACCTCGTAAGAGATCATGTGAGTACAGTTTACTGTGCCATCAAGATGCATACTGATGTTTGTCTCCTACCAGGGATTGTGGTGTTGTTCTTGGCTATCTTATTTCTTGTTTCTTTTGTCTATGTTGTTGCCATATGCGAAAGTACAAGTTTTAGCCGTGTAACACATTTTGTAAAATGAATGTGCAACCAGACTTGATTTTTCCCGACGGCTCATATACCTTAGTAAAGACACATCTCCTGTCCTAAAATACATGATATGGTTGCGCTCGTGCATTCATTTATTCAACGCCGACAAGAACATGGTACAATCTGTACTGTTGTCTTGACTATGCCATAATTCCACTCTTCATACCCTTTGCCGATGACATGGAACAATATCTTAACTATTGTCTTAACTATGGTACGATTAATTCTTTGTAACCTTCTTATGGTAGCCTTAATGGTTGCAGAAAGGAGAGCCGCTCAGTCTGCTCAGCACCCTGCTTAGGCGGTGTAGGAAAAGAAAGTTGTATGTACAGCTAACTGAGGCTAGCGTGTGTTTTCCCTCCCTTGGTTGTCATCTCTCTCCATCGCATCTAGAGCTACGACCGACTCTGCCTATCCTTCCAATGACAGGTACGAGGCGGTTTGAAAAATAAAGTTGTTGCTTGTACTGGAAAACTGTACATTGTGTAGTTTTAAAGTTCATACGTAGAGTCGAAGCTAGCTGTGGTTCAGATGTTGCACACACCTGATCCCCCCGCGCAGAGGAGATAAATGACAATACAAGTTTTTTAAGGGTGTAAAAATGATAAATGGTGAGGTAGTTAAAGTTTATGTCGACGTGACTGTACAAATGTTGCCTTGTGGAGAGCTGTTCATGATTAGGCGAGGCGAGGCGAGGCCGCTGTTTTTTTAAGTGTATGGTAATGACTGTTTTTTCCTTGATCACATAAAGTTCAGTTTTTCTATGGAAGTATAATGTTCATTGCTATACATCTCGTGTACTTGCTGTTTAATCGTATTTTCGCACCACAGCAAGCTCCTCCTCACGATGTTGTTGTGAATTTTGGGTGTTTCTGCCCGGTCTGGATTCGCTTCGATGTTTTTTTCTGGATGTTCACTGGAAACTTGTAGTTTTTGAAAAATTGCTTTCAAGTTGATGAAGGATTTCAGGTTGGGGAGAGACCATTGCAACATACTAAATTTTGATTTGATGGAAATCCTTGATTATTTTTCAAAGTTTTGTCTTTTGTTTACAAAACTTTTATCTATATGATAATGAAACTACTATTGGCATTCTGAAATATTATATTCAATCGCCGTCTTTAACGAAAATAAAAAAAAGAAGACGTGTTGGATGATTGTTTTAGAGCGCTAATAGCAATTTTGTATTATAATATCGACGCGTTTATTCTGTTTTTTGTTTTGTATATTTTTGTTGGGCATATCCAAAAGTATATTCTTGGTTTTCTATGCACGCACGTGTACTAATTATCCAAACTCGAAGGCTCACTTAAACTATAATTTTCGTGTTTCCCGTGTCATTAAATTAGAACAACATCAATGAATAAGCAAGTCAACTCTCCATATGTAGGGATTCTCTTTTGACTTTGTTCTTGCAACGTTCATTTGTCTTACTCCAAGTGTTGAAAAATCGAAACCGAGATGATGCGGAAAAATTTAGTTACGATTTTGGTACGGAGCTGTTATTATCACTCTAAAAAAATTATGCACCGCAAATTACAAGATGGAATCTTACAGGTTGATACAATTTTGGTAATGTGAGTGATCGTGAGCCGTAAATGCATACAGAGTCCACCAAAGGATCCATGCGCCTCTGCGGCTAGCAGTCACTCACGTTTACAGACTTGCGGCATATGTCTTTAGTATTACGGATGTGTCAGTTTAGGAAGAGGACGGTCTCACTAGATTTTAAATTACTCGAAAAATGACTTCAATCCACACCAAGCGGTTTGACAAATTTGTACCACAACTACGGTTTTGCCAACAAATGTGAAACCTACATTCATGGGAATATAAATGCCTCTTTTCTCATTACTCAAACTATTTCTAACTGCAAGAAAGTCGGCAACAAAACAACTGAAAATTTCATAAACTTACAAATTTGGAGGGCAAGCCTTAATGCAACCAAAGGTTGCTCCTTTATGACTGACGTTGAAACCGCCTCTTTACAAAATAAGGATAAGGCTGCATACGAGAGACGTTTCCCCCTCCCTCCCTCTCCCTCCCCCGACCCTCGCAAAGTGGGAAGCCCTATTGGCTTGGGGTCGCCCTTACAAATTTGAGACTTACTATAGGAAAAAAAAAATGAAAATCATACATATCAGAGCACTTGCAGTTCAGTCATCATCTTCTTCATCAATAGTAATCTTTTGGCCAAATCCTTTAGGCCCAGCTCTTGCTCTCACCCTCTTCTTCTTCCCACCCTTCTTCTTGTTATCTGCCTCATCCTTCTCTAGTTTCTCTCTCTCCCTCTTCTGCAGATAATCTGTCACACCTAGGTAGATCACCTGCATATAAAACCCACCCAAATTTAGCAAAATCCAAGTTTCCAAAACCATGATTTTTTTTTTTTTTTTGACAAACGATAGATAATCTAAACTAAATTCATCTAAACTACTGGGAAAAAACCATGAATTTAGTAACTTAAAACAACGGTGATCCTAATTTAGTAAAAGCCTGTTTCCAAAACTATACGTTTAGTCACTTGAGCAAATTGGAATCACAAAAGGAACATGGTTTTTTGAAATTACCTCAATGGTGATCCAAAGCAACCAACATTTTCCAAAACCATAAATTCAGTAACTTCAAATGAGAAAATTGGAGCAATCATTCAGAACTTCGGTCCAATTGGAATTTTAGTCTTGAACTGAAAATCTTTGGATCCCTAACTTGTTATGATGTGGAGTAATGATCATTTTCATTAACTCCGTTAGAACTTCTATTCAAAATGAAGGGTTTAAATGAGAAAAACTAGATAAAGAGTTCTAATAGAGTTGGTCAAAATGACAAATACTCATGAGTTTTTAGTTTAAGGATCAAAGTTACAATTGAGCGAGGGATGATTGCTCTAAGAATAATGTTAGAGAGACTAAATTAGTTGTCAAAACTATAAATTTAGTCACTTCATCAAACTGGAATTGAAAAAAAAAGAACTTGGTTTCTTGAGTTTATATATTACCCCAATGGTGAGAATGGACAGGCCAACAAAGGCAACGAAGAGAAGGGCAGAAATGGCGACAGACACTCCTTCGTCACTAGAGGCCACTATCTCCTGGGCAGTCTCAAGTGGGACGGCGGCTTCTGCAGGCACAGATTCAGCAGAGGTGGCACTGATTTGCCGAGTTGGGGTGCTTCTTTGGGTGAGATTATCATCTGGGGTGTTGAAAATTAGGGTCCGTTTGGTTGTGGTGGTTGGGGAGGATAAGGGGAAGGATGGTTTCTGGGTTGTTCTGAGGAATTGAGAATGGTTTGGCCTGAGAAAATGGGAGAAAGTTGATGGTGGTCGGGATAGAGTTATGGATGTGGTACCCATGGATATTTGCCACCACCTCTCTCTCTCTGGTTCAGGGGCACAAACAGCCCTCTCATCAAATGTGGGAGAGGGGCACAATTGTAAGGCCCCGTTTGGGATTGAGGTGATTTTAAAAAAAGCCACTGTGAAAAAAAACTGAGGGTCATTTTTGTGTTTGGTAAACTGAAAAAAAGGGCTTATTTTGGAAGCTGCTGTGAGAATAAGCTGAAAATCAA
Organism: Malus domestica; assembly: GCF_042453785.1. NCBI lineage: Eukaryota > Viridiplantae > Streptophyta > Magnoliopsida > Rosales > Rosaceae > Malus > Malus domestica. The sequence goes on along the minus strand of NC_091671.1, from coordinate 7,770,563 downwards.
AGGAAAAGCTGAAGCTGCTATTTGCTGCTTTGAAAAAAAGCCAGTTTTTTCAAAGCACACGGAGCTACAGTGCTCCTTTAATGAAAAGACACACTATCATCCTGCTTTTTTTTCCAAAAGCACTTTCACAAAAAAGTTTACCAAACACTCTACTGGCTTTATTTCACAGCCGCTTATTCTCACAGCAGCTTTTTTTCAAAGCACAGCAATACCAAACTAGCCCTAAATGTGCTGCTGAAAAATTTCTATTGGAAATTCTGTCATAGACTCGTATCTTGCTTAAAACTTTAAAATTTTCAACGTGTTGAAAATACGGTTTGGTACACCTATTATCATAATTCAAGTGATTGATTTTTTTTTTTTAAATTCGATTACTTGTATTATAACACTTAGTGTACCGGATCATGTTCTCATCACATTGAAAAATCTCTCCATCCCTGGACAATGGACTAGCACAATGTTTTCAAATAAAAATTTGAGTTTTACATAACTTGCTTACTGAAATAGTTGTTTTGTACTATTAACTAGCTAATTCAAATCTATAAAAATTTGAAGAGCTTTTGGAGATTCTCTTGGGAGTGTAATATAAGTGTTCAAGTGCTTAATCACGCGCTTATAAATGACTCTGAATTATGATGTATATGAGTTGCTATGCATAAACAGCTCACAATCATCTAAGTTGAAGAGCAACTTAACACATTCTGAACAGTAATTAGTCTTAACTTTGCCAAAATTCAACCCAAACTTGGATTACGAATGAATGAGTTTTGTTTAAGTTGACAAATTATCAATATAACCTAATTTAGGAGTTCAACCAGTCACATTTTGCTCGAATCCCGACTTAAATTTAATCAAAACTCCGGATGCATGAGTAAAAATTCTTAATCGTATTTTGGGAATAATTTCCTTATTAGTAGTTTTATTCCGGCCGTACGATTAAGCATTGAAATCGTGTGCGTGTAAAGTTATGCCGTCATCACCATCAACCTCGACACTTACCGAACGGTACAGCTGTTCACCAACATCTCTGCTTTCCCATTGGTCCACCGGATTTTAAAAAGATACAAAAAGGACCCAATTGCAAAGTTGGTTCTTTTCAAATTGTTCATACTCAATTACCAAAAGGCCCCAATAAAAGCATTGCTTGCCTGGCCTTATCACACGACACGGCTCTCATTTCCTCAAACGCCAAGGCCATTCCAGTCATTTCAGTTTAGGATAAACCACACCGTTCGATTGCCAATCATGACACGTGTCAATAGATCAAGTGAGTAGGGATTGATGAATGTGTGTTTTAGTGGTATCATCAGGACATTTTGTGATAAAATATCTAATGAAACGGAAAATATCAATAAAGGTATTCCACTTAGCAAAAGGTTGTTATGGTAGGATAATATCAGTAATGTTGGTGAACCATGTTGGGTTATATTTCTAGAAGTTGGACTTTCGAAAAGATGCGCTAACTTCAACTTAAAGCTATTGAATGACTAGGGGCTTCGAAAAGATTGGTGTTGGCTCTAGATATTGAATGCTAACTGACGACCAAGCTCTCGAAAAAATTGGTGTTAGCTCCGATATAATAACTTGATCAGTTTCAAATGTGAGAAATGTTTTCCCTTGCAACCCTTGTTTATGGTCATTTGTGAGGGACGTGTTGGAGTATAGATTTCACACTGAACGTATGACAAAAATATAATATAACTCATATAAAAGATATTCTAACCCTAATATTATCGAGATCTTTTTTGATAAAACACAATATATAATAGTAATTGATTAAATTGAAATTATTTATGATGTTGGCGGTAGACCATATTGAACCTATAAAGTTATCAACAAGTAAAGAAGTAAAAGAAGGAAAAGGATCCCAGCCGGATCTTAGGATCATTTTCTTGGGGATCTTAAGAATCTCATGATCATGACCGTTCATTGTATATCATATGGTCAGTTTTCGTTTAGTACTATTTATATTAAATTTTAAATTTTAAAATAATTTTTGACCGTACGATGAACTATCTCGATCACAGGATCTTTAGGATCCCTAATAAAAGGATCCTTTTCCGTAAAAGAAAAGGAAGAGATATTTAGAAGATCAAAAATATCTGGCTAAGTCGTCCACGTCGGCGCGAGATGGAATCAGATATTGCACTTTTTCTACCCCAAAGCGCAGAAAAAAATAAAAAGAAAAAGAAAAGGATAGGAAAAAGGAGAAGAAAACTTTCTATAATTTTCCCCCGTTTTCGGACTTGCCAAACAGTCCTCCGGATCTCCCGAATTCTCCAATCTACTTCTTCTTCTTCTCAATTGGTCTTCGTTTTTCTCCCAATCCGATCCGATCCCGACCCGAACAATTCGATGACAAAAAGCCAAAAAAAGCAACCAAAAAAATGAAAAATTAAAAAAAAGAAAAAGAGAGAGAGAGCTTGAGCTGTTTGCAATGGGTGAGGAGGTGAGGATGAGTGAGTACGAAGGCGGTGGCAGCGGTGGCGACGATGGAGACGACGAGGAGCGAGTTTCCGAGTGGGAGACGGGGCTGCCGAGCGCCGACGACCTGACTCCCTTATCTCAGCCGTTGATTCCGATCGAATTAGCCTCGGCCTTCAGCATCTCGCCGGAGCCCTCCCGCACGGCGGTCGACGTCAACCGCGCGTCGCAGAAGACGGTCTCGACGCTCCGCGGCGGCGCCCACTCCCAGGGCTTCTCGTCGAACTACAAGTCGTTCGACGAGAACCGCAGCGACGACGTGGAGCCGATGATCGTGGAGGTGGACGAGAGCGGCGAGCGGTACGGATCCGATTCGAGAAAGTCGCGGAAGGTCGATTGCAGTACAGAGGAGGCGGATTCGACGCTGAGGACCGAGAATTTATCGCCGGAAGACACGTCAGCGCGGACTCTGAAGCGGCCGCGGCTGGTGTGGACCCCGCAGCTGCACAAGCGGTTCGTGGACGTGGTGGCCCACCTGGGGATCAAGAACGCGGTGCCCAAGACGATTATGCAGATGATGAACGTCGAGGGATTGACCCGCGAAAATGTCGCGAGCCACTTGCAGAAGTACCGCCTCTACTTGAAGAGGATGCAAGGGTTATCCGGCGACGTGGGGCCCTCCTTGTCGGACCAGCTTTTCGCTACCACGCCTGTCCCGCAGAGCTTGCACCACGAGTCTGGCGGCGACTGCGGCGGGGGGTCCGGTCCGGCGGGTTCGGGGCAGAGCCACGGTCACGGAAATGGGCAGTTTTCGTTTCCGATGCCGTACCCGCCTCCCGGGATGATGCAGATGCCGGTTCTTGGGTTGAGCCAGGGGCATGGGCACATGAGCATGCCCGGCGGTGCGGGGGGTCACGGCGGTGGGTACCATGGGTTCGAGTCGCACCGTTACAACATGGGTTCGATGGTTTCGTACCAACATACTGCTTCGAATGACAAATGAGAAATCTTTACACATTAAAGTTGAGGTGAGTGACTCTCTTGAGCTTATGCACTGAATTTTGTTCACTTTGCGGATTTGGTTGTATCATTTGCTTATCTTATTTGACTGGTTGTTGTTTGCCTTATTATATTAGGCCTCATTAATTGAAACCTACGGGTTTTGATTAAAAGAAAAATGATTTTCGCACTCCCCTTTTCTCCCTCTAGCTGGATTGAATAAATCAAGGGGAATCAGGGGACAAAAACATAGGGAGGACTGTAAAAGTAGAAATGGTAGTGCGGAAATCATTTCCCTTCTTGAAAATGCGTAGTGAATTTGCTGCTATAAACCCAAAATAGCTGGTCATATTGGGAACTAGGCACTTCCTGACTAGCTTTTTGCCCCGAAGTTATAATCTTCAGGTGCAGAATGGAGTCAGTACCTTGTTTTGGTTGTCATCGTAAGTTTTGAATGGCGATAGAGTTTCCTTAATGAAGTTTAAATCCATTTCCACACCCTTCTGGACTTAGAATGTCGACTCACGGCAATTAAGTTTATGCCTTTCGGAAGAGAAGGATTGAAGTAATACCTTGCACTTCATTGTGCTTGAAATGGTGTTTTTCATTTGATATCATTCGGCGTGTTTTGGTCTCATCCATTTCATTTGTCAATTGTTTGAGAAATAAGCGTTTATCCTATACGTATTATGGTTGTTTATGTAATGGAGTTACAGCTTCAAGGCTTGTATATCTTTAGCGAGGCATTATAGCAGCTTTGGGGTTTGTTGTCAATACCATTACTTATGATGCAGTTTACTATTGATAACTGCTGCGGAATTTCCAATTATTTAATGTATGTTTTTGTGTAGATTCAGAAGTTTCAGCAAGTTGGTTAAAGCTAACTCTTCGAACTCAACCTGTAAGCTTGCTTGATTGGTAATCCCGAACCTGACAGGCACGGGAAGGGTTCTTAGGAATAATGTGGAGACACTTTAGAGGCATATGGGTTTTGAATCAATAGCCAATGTAGCAAGGCTTCCCTCATTACATGTATACTCCGTTCCTAGTCTACATTGTTGACACCCAGGCATCGAGCACACATACCTGATCTGTTCTTAGTTTGTATATTCATTTTGTATCAAAAAGGTGTTAAGCCTTTTCTTTCCAGATTCAATGGAAAGAAGTCAATAAAGATATAGCAATTATCTGTTACCTGTCCTTCAATCCTGGGTTGAATGCTTTTATCACCCTTTCACCTCCTTTGTCATGTATGGATATTCCCTCGTGTTTACGACTTTACGTAACTACAAATTTCATTTGGTATAGCATTAATTTTATAACAACGATTTCCCTGTACAGATTGTTGTGGGAACAAGCCCCTTTGTAAGGTTCGTTTCTAATCAGCAAGAGCTATTTGTGCGTTCTTTAGTATTGCTAGAGCAAATTGCCATTTTTTTGTAGCTAGAGGATGAACAGGGATGGATGTAGGTGATCTAAAGAACATGGGCAAACACTTGGTGAAAATGTCTTATACCTCAGTGGATCAGATACATTCTACCTTCCTCTCTTTTGCTATAGTAGTATCGTAATTGTCGTTTTGTAATACCTTTTGTTTCTCTCAGTTAAAGCTCGGGTATCTATCGCATACCAGTACTTGTAGTTCATTCGGGGTACATGGATTCTTTGTATTGTACGTGTAGGTTATGATCTTTTTCCTTCTTGGACTTGAAATTGATGTTATTGTACGATTATACTCATCATTTGCAGATTGTTCAAAGATAACTACACAGAGACTTCACCAGATAAAGCGGGCGGCCTTTACACCGGCAGCAAAATAGCAGATACCTACCAACGGTGGCGTAGAGCGATTATAACATGGGTGAGAACATGTATTTGTTTTCAAGACCGTCAGCAGCGTACTTCGATTCACTGAAGAAAAATGGCGTTGAGTGAGAACGAAAAGCGGACGAAGATTTGTTGGCACAATAACTTCTCTTATGCCAAGATTAGAAGTGAAGCCTGCAATCCAATTCCCGGATGAATCCTTAAAACGACCTCCGGCGGTTTTAATTTCGATGACTTGCCTTGGAATTTCTTCAAAATCTTCCTTCAAAGGCCTCCTCATGTATCAGGCGGTTTCCATCCAACTGCACCCCGGAAGTTTCCCCAACTTGTTTCTCTTCATCATTTTCTTCAACCTTGCAACGTTCCCCCAATTGCCAGAACCAGCATATAGACTTGACAGTAGCAAACTGTTTCCTGCACTCTCCGGCTCTACCTCCGACAAATGCTTTGCAGCTACTTCAGCAAGATCTATATTCCCATGATTCCGACATGCTCCTAATAACGCTCCCCATACGAACAAATCGGGCTCCATCGGCATTGCCTTAATCATATCATACGCCTCGGTGAGTTTCCCTGCTCGACCTAGAAGATCAACCATGCATGCATAATGTTCCAGTCTTGGCACAATCCCATACTCTTCCTGCATCAGATTGAACAAGCTTTCTCCAAGTTCAATCATTCCAGCATGACAGCAAGCTGTGAGAACTGCTATGAAAGTCAGGTAATCGAGTTTCTTATCGTCTTCCAGCTTCATCTGGTTGAAAAGCTCAATTGCTTCGTTGCAATATCCATGATTCGCGTATCCAAAAATCATCGAATTCCATGTTACCGTGTTCCTTTCAGACATCTTACAAAACAATGCCCTTGCTTCAAATATGAATCCGCATTTTGCATACATGTCAACAAGAGCACTCCGAACATACACATCTTGTTCGACTCCTATCACCAAAGCGTATGCATGAATCTCCTTTCCGGACTTCACATTTGTCACACCCGCACATGCAGGCAAGAGGCTACTAATTGTATTCGAAGTTGGATACAATCCATGACCCAACATTTGCTTAAATGTTCGAAAAGCCTTATCGTTCTGAAAATTCTGCACACCCCCGGATATAATTGAAGTCCAAGATACCACATCAGGATCGATTCCATTATCGCGCATCATCTTAAAAAGCTTAGACGCCATCGCTTCGTCACCCTTCTGCGAAAACCCAGCAACCAAACTGTTCCAAGTTATCAAATTAGGCTTTATCCCCTCCAGCTGCATTTTCTCCACCAAACACAATGCTTCTCTAGCCAACCCGTGTTGAGCAAACCCCGAAACCATAGCATTCAAGGCCACCAAATCTTTCTCCACCATCATATCAAACACCCAATGCGCCTTCTCTACACACCCGTTCTTCGAGTACATATCAACGAGAGCACTACTAACGAAAACATCAAATTCAAATGAGAACCGGAGCACCACAGCGTGAAGTTTCTCACCGGTTTTAACATCCGGGAGGTGCCCACAGGCTTTCAAAACACTGGGAATAACAATCTTGTTCGGCCTTAAACCCTCTCTCTGCATCTCACAGAACACACCCATTGCCTGCTGATAAAACCCACAACGAGCACAGGCTCCGATGAGAGCAAACCAGCGGCGGATATTCGTCTGGGGAATTTTGTCGAACAGTTTGCGGGCATGGACTGTTTGGCCACAAGAAACATACAAAGCTATGAGCTTGGAGGCAAAACGGGTCAAACTGGCCAACCCATTGGTGATCAAATGGGCGTGGAGTGCTCTTGCAGAGTGCAACTGTCGGTCACGAGCGTAGATTTCGAACAGATTTGTGTAGAAATCGGGAGAGGATTGAAATGGACGGTGGAAGATGCGGTTGCTCAGCTGAGCCGATGGGAGTGCTTGGACTTTGAACCTGAGCATTAACATTGGAGCAGCAACCGTAAAGCGCGGGAAAGAACCAAACCACCGTTATATCAAAAGATTGAAGTGAACGCTACATCCGTACATGTACATGTTAAGTAATTTTTGGCCAAAGTTTAAGATTGAAGTGAACACTACATCAGCTTAATTTCTAGATTTTCGGAGCTTGTCTCAGACCTAGACTTTTATGCCCCCTTCTTCCTCCGTTGCTTTTCCTTGTCGTCATTCCTCCACCGTTAACCCTTGCCACTCAGCCAATCGTGTCTCTTCTTGGCAGCACATTTTGGTGTTAGGTGGTTGTTAAAGTGTTTTTTTTACACTTTTTGGTGGGTTAGTAGGATTATGGGAGCGCTTTTTACGTGGGTGGCTCGCTCACTCTCATTTTTTGTTCATCTAGCTTGTTCATGGTTCTTTCTCTTGGTGGTAGTGGTGGATTGGCGATGATAGCATAGCTACTATGGTGGAGGTAGCACATTTAGGATTTTTGTTGTTGTGGGCATGCTCTTTCTAGGCTTTTCTGTTGTATTTTCTTATAAACTATGCTTGTATTTGAATTGCCTTGAACTTTATATTTTGTGTAAGTGTTTTTTAAATTAATGAAAATTTCTATTTGACAAAAAAAAGAACTAATTGTCACCCAAAAAGATAAAAAGACAAGTACTAACCTACACTGAGTAAAGTCGAAAAATAAAACAAATGTTAGGATTTGGATCCTCTCTGGGATTCTGGGATCAATGCACAATGATCGTTCATCAAAGATCATGTAGTCACAATTAAATACTTTTCACGTAAAACGAGATTATTTTACTATTAAAAATATAAAAAATTATTTAATCGTGACTGCACGATCTTTGATAAACGATTCTTGTGCATTGATCCCCGGGATCCCAGGGAGGGGATCCGGAGAGGATCCAAATCCCAAATGTTACTCATTTCAACTTTTTAGAGGACAAGGCGTTTATCTAGTTTGTAATAATCCATCCCCAAAATAGAAAGAGTCGGTCCACATGAAATCAAACTTTCCAAACAAATGATCCAAAATCTTGGCCGTCGATTTACTTTCCATCCATTTGTCTCCAGAACTTTGGCAGCTCAAAACAGAGCCACCAACGAAAGCACAACCCAACTTCCAGAGCTCCGCATTTTCTCAACCGCAATCTTCTCAGGGACATGAAAGTGATTACCAAATTTGTCACAAATTAAACCCCCACGAACAATGCATGGATTTGCTTTTCTGCCTCTAACTCCTCCATGCACCCTCTGTTTCTTCAACCTCCCTCCTTCCGCTTTTTCTTCTTCTTCAAGATCTCTGCTTTTCTTGCAAACCCGACCCAAATCTTCGAAACCCATTTTCAGACACGCATCGAAACCCGTAACCAGTTTCTTGAATTTGAAACCGGAGCGGCGACGTTTTGCCACCGTCTTGAGAGCGAGTCGCAGAGAGTCTCCTTACCAGGTTCTGGGCGTGTCTCCTTCCGCAACGGATGTCGAGATCAAAAGGGCTTACCGGAAACTTGCTCTTAAGTATCACCCCGATGTTAATAAAGAGGTAATTAACAGGTTATGCATTCAAACCCATAATTTACCTTTTTTGTCTAGTTGTGGAATTGCTACTGCTTTAGCTGCAAATTAAAGGTTTTCAATTTCTGGGTAGTTTTGTTTTTCCCTAATTGATTTGCCTGATGATATAATTTTTCGGTGTTTAATTTGATTTTTTTTTTAATCTTTGCTTACCAAGTTTAAAGGATGCAAATTCTTTGGAGGAGGCAGTTCCAATTTTTTTTTTTGGAGTTTGGTTATAAACTATGTTATTTTTTGGTTACCTAATTGCAGAAAACAGTTAAGTATGTTATTTTTTAGTTACCGAATTGGAGAAATTAAGGATCTTTCATAACTGAGTATTATGATGTTTCTAGATTAGAGAAAATTTATGCAGAATGACACATTCTGTGTGTATCACCCTTGTTGCCTTGTCGGGGCGAAAACCGCAGGCTTATTGTGAGAGGAACGTTCTCTCATTGGGAGGGATTGTGTTGAATTATGACTCCTTGAACCCTTGGACCGATTTTTAGCTGATACCATGTAGAACAATAACTACGGAGAAGATTCTGGTGTTAAGGATTCTATTCTAACAGACTGTGTAGACAACAATCTCGAAATGATTCCACCTAACTTCAAACAGATGATCCTAGGATATGCTGCTACCTGAATCGTATTTTGTGATTTGTGGCACCAAGCCAACTGTGTAGGCACATTATGTTGTGTGCTAAACTGTGAAGTGCGATTTACGCTCTTCCAAATCTCCAATTGCTTCCCTTTGTAGTTTGCATTGCCTGGTGGTGTAGTGGATATGTTTTGAATCTGTTTTTTAGCTCATCCCTTCTATCTAGAGTGCTTAGCAATGGTTTCACTAGTGCTAACTTCTGTGTTTGTACAGGCAAATGCGCAGGAGAAATTTATGCGGATTAAGCATGCCTACAATACATTGCTGAGTTCTAAATCTCGGGGAAAATACGACTCTAATTTTGGATCTGACTATTCCTATTCCTCTTCTCAAAGAAACCAGAGCAAGAAGTCTCAAGATGAAGAAGAGTTTTACGGATTTGGTAAGAACCTAGTAAACTTGCACATGGACTCTCTACCGTTTTACAGAACTTCTTTCACTATGAATCAATATAGTCCAATGCTAAATATGTTTTTCTCGAAGCATGTCTGATAATCCATAGGACGATGTCATGCTGCCTGTGACACGGCAGTATCAGCCATCAAAATTTTGTTTTACTTTTTTGACAAGTAAGAATGCAACATGCAGTTAATCGGGCCTTCACTAGAAGGATATTTTGGTCCTGTTCACCGTTCAAATTTCAACTGATTATCCGTATAACTGTTGTCTTCGGACACTGCTGAGTGTGTCTAAGATAGACCAAAAGACAAGATTGGACCAATCTATATTTAGGTATATTTTAGCATGTTCTTATTCTTAAGCCCTTCATTGTGCAGGTCATTTTTTGAGGGATGTTCAAATAACAATAGGTAGATTTGTCCTCTCTGTGAGACATCATACAGGCCATAATGTTTGCGTTGCATTGTCCTCAAATCTCAGCGAGCATCCGTTTTTGTATCCGTTTTATTGCAGTTGTTATTATAGCAGTGTCATAAGTCTTTTTCGGTATTGCAGAGGACTTCTTTAAAGATATCCAAGAAGAATTCAAGAACTGGGAAGCAAGTGCTTCGTCACAGGGAAAGCCAAAGAGTCTATGGGAGGAATTGGGGGTGAGATTACCTTAAGTTCCCACTACCTGCCTGAAAAAGCAATTCAGTTAAACCATCTTCATCGCCATGTAGAATTATGGCTCACAGATACTAGTGATTCAATGAGAATGTTTACCAAGGAAACCTCACTTATCGTCTGTATTTACACTTTGCAGGAGATTGGAGAAGAATTTGTGGAATTTCTCGAGAAAGAACTAAACATAACGGATCCAGAAGATGGAGCAAATAACAATGATGAAGGCAGCTCTGGGAAACAGAGAACAGAAAATGTTGGTCAAGACAAAGCTGTTAAGGAGAGCAGCATCGAGGATAATATCGATGAGATAGAAGCTACTCTTGCTCAGTTAAAAAAGGAATTGGGATTGTAGCACAGAAACACGGCTTCACCACGTCAATGGTTTGTTGGAAGCATCGAAGGTGAAGCCTTATTCATATTACTGCACTTTAGTGGAAAGCAAAAGTTGAGAGAAGGAAAAAGGAGAGATCGATCGATGGGGTGTTTGTTGTATGGTAGAGGGAGACTGGAAGTGTAAAGGTGGAAATGAAGATGCGCACGCTGAACCACACCGATGGAAGGATTGCGATTCCCAACTAAAACTTTGGGAAATTACTTCGTTTTTGTTTTTCGAAGTCAAGTTACTTCATCAAAGGGTATAGTTGATATAGAGCACGATTCGAGTCCGTAGTGTTTAGAGACTTTAGGGCTTCTGTTTGGAGCTTGTGATGAGATTATATCATGTAAAACAATCAACAAAGATGGATGAGAATCAAATGGAGTTGTTTTCGTTTGCAACACCATTTGAACAATAAGTGTTTCTTGTGCGACAAGCATACTCAACGCGTATGTATTAAATGCAGCTTATTGTGCGTGCCGGTACAGGGAACTGGTAGGGAAAACAAAACCGATAGGGGGAGCGGCATTGAAACACGACTTCACTTCAATGCGTTGTTGGAAGCATCAAAGATGAAGCCTTGTTCATATTTCCGCGGAAATCAAGCGTCGAGAGAGGGTAAAAGGGAGAGATTGGAGTGTATCATTCCGGAGAGGGAGACCGGAAGTGTAAAGGCGAAAAATGGAGAGAGAGAGAGAGAGAGAGAGAGAGAGAGAGAGAGAGAGAGAGTGATGAAAATCAAGTGGTTGTATGGCAATCAGATTTAGATTACTGAAAATAGTAATCTTGAATCTCCTGTGCCTCTTATTAGTTGCAACTGCGTCAGATACAAGCATAACTAACAATTCTCACTCAACTTGAATTTACGCTTCTCAAACCATGCGAAATGAATCCCGACATATAGATAAAACATTATTGTTTCGAAAAACTAAAGGCCAAATCAACAAAACTGATAAAAACTACTCGCATCTCAAAACCTCTCGCCAAAACGGAAGAATAATGCACCTGTGCCGGAGTTATGGTCGACTGCATACTCAGCTCTTACTAAACCTAACTTTACGCCAACACCATAAGCTGACCCGTGACCCAATCGCCTGTATACCTCTGTTGGGTTACCCTTGACTTCCTTGGACGTTCCTAGGTCATTTCCGTGTTCTGCAAATGCATATACATGTGTACCTTTCACAGGTATCCGTAGCTCAGCAGCAAGCTGGAGATAATAATGGGAAAAGAAATCAGCTAATCGTAAACCGTAACTTACATATGTATATGGAGCAACATCATATCAAGGACTGAGTTACAAGTTTCAAAAGCAGTTCCTACCTCAAGGATGTTTCTAGCTGCGCCTATCTCGCCCATGTTGTAACCCCTCACAGAATATGGACCGCCAAGGGTAAATGTATCATAACTTGGAAGGTCTCCGATACAGCCACCATAGTGTCCGTGAAGTACAAGGACAGGCGGTGGTGGTTTACCAGCACCTTCCTCGACTTCCTTCAGCTGGAAAAATCTGGTTAATGTTAGCTGGTGACGGTTGAAGAATGGAAAGTTGCTGCCCACGCCAACACCTTGGTCAACCTGCAATTCATACAAAGAGTATGCAAGTTTGCAAAGTCTCTCAAACATGTTGCGTAAAAAGGTAAAAAAAGAAAAACACCCGTATATTTCAAACACTGAACAAAATCCACATACCCTTGTACTATAGTGGTTTCAAAAGGATGACTAAATGTTTAAACTTCACATTGTATGCGACAGTCATCCGACATATCATCAAGGTGAAAATACATACAAGGCACCCACATATACAAACATGATTCAACCCCGATGCACGTATGAAAACCCTCCTGCCCAGGTTCAGTGTGGCTTTCTTCAATTTATCACCAATTATATCCAGGCCAGGACCAAAAGATCCTGAAACTAATAATTCTAGAAAGATCTAATAAAGCTGACGAGGATGGCTTCCCCTTACAAATATTTTTCTTTCTAACCCCCGCTTATTCTAAAAACTATACAAGTGTTAGAAGTAAGTGTATAATGCAAGGTATATGGTACAAGAAAATTACGTTACCTGAAACATATTCCTCTGACCAACTATAGCTCCATTCACAAATTTAGTGTTATCCCGAGTGATATTTGATTGTAAAAATGCCACGCGGTCAATGCCTGTACCACTGAGAGTTGTTGGAGGTCCATCTTCACTTACTCCTCCATTTGGCAACACTCTTTGGCCATTAGAACAGACATGACTGCGTTCATCACGCGTGGTTATCTCTTCCACTACAAGTCCATAGGTGAATTTGCTCTGACGGGTGAAATTCTGGTAGGCACAGACAATCAAGTTAGGTAAAGCAATGAAAACGTAAAGACAACAAGTACCTCTGTTGAATAAATTATAAAGGACTACATGAATTAAACATTAAGAAAAATGATAAGAAGCACCTCTGTTATATTAGCCTTAACTCCAGCTCGATCAACCCAAATAGGTGGTACTTCATCGGCCCCTGGCCCACCAGTAAAGACTGGACTTAGTTTTCGGCTGTTGAAGCAGCTTACACGGAGAGCACGATTGCGGGGATTGTACACACCATCCAGATATGGATGCACATACTCAAGCTTGAAAGCAAGATCATCCTGAGAAAAGATAACCACAGAAAATACATGGTAGCAGAATTTATGCAAAGGTATTAAAACCATCAGTTAACTTACATACAAGGATGGGTTTACTCTTGGCAAGGCAAGATTACCTGAGGATTCAAGAAGTTGCTGGTGGTTATTGACCCGAGAATAGATCTATTCAGGCCACCGAGATTCCGATGTTCAAATGTAACAGTGCCACCAGGCTCTAGCGAAGCCTATACACACAACATACAATACCATACAATAAGAATTACATGATTCAAACCTCCAAAATTTTCATGGTAGATGAGCAGAGCAAAGAGATAACTTTACACATACCAGAGTCGGATAACCTCCGCGTCCAGGAACAATGTTCCATTCCGTGTTAAGTTCAGCTGTCTTCTGTTCTAGTTCTTTAAGCTTTATTTCAACAATTATACCTCCTTCATTCTTCTCATCAGGCCGTGGGTTCACTTCAATGTTTGAAAACAAAGCTAGGGAATTTATGTTCCTCAGAGCTTGTTTCCCTGCTTCTATGTTGAAAACATAACCCGGGCGAAGCTAACATTCAGCAAGGAGTTCAACGAGTCAATAAAATCATACCATTGCAAGTTGGTAAACATGCATAGAACTTAAGAAACAAACAATATATATCTTTAGTCACTAATCCAATAACTAAATTATGTAACCCAAAATGCAATTCAACAAACAACCAAAAACCCATTAAAGATATAAGCAAGTCATTTCGTTTAACGGATGATGTAAGTACCTGCCTAGGCAATTCCCTCTTCACCACGGGGATCTGTGTGTTCCCTTCGACGAAATTCCCCAGCTTGTCCTGGAACTGAATATGCAGCTGAGTGATATCCCCTTCCACAACCTCACAAACCACCTCCTTGGTATTCAAATTCCCAAAATTCACAACCTGTGCACAAGCATACCCTTCATCCTGGTACCACTTCTGAACCCGGTCTCGAATCTTCTGCAACAGCCTTGCGCTCACCTTCCCTTGTTCTCTCAACATCAGCAACACCTCCCTCTGCACAGGCGCCGGCAGCAAACACGGCCTCGCCCTATCAATCCTTCTCTTGTAATCCTTCTCCTGGTTCCGAAAATACTCGAGCTTTTCCTTCTCGGTCATATCCGGGTCCATTTCGATTGGCTTCGACTGCGCCATCAGACCCACATTGATGCATCGGAACTTGTCGGCCGACTGCCATGTGCTCTCTGTAAACGAAATCGTCACGCCCAGAGTCCCATCTGGGTTGGTCTTCCCTTCCAAATCGACCTTCTCGAACATCCCGCAATTGGCTAAGTTCTCGAGCTCCTTCTGCAACTGGGCTTTGGTGTAAATGCCGCCAGGTCTCAGGGATACCATTTCGAAGAACGAGTCTTCGGTGCCGACGGTGCTCCACCGCCGCCGATCGAAGAACAAGATCTCGGAGACCTTGTATTTCTTGAACCCACTGAGCTTGTTGAGCTGGACAACAATGTTGGCCGGTAACCCATGCGAATCCCACTCTTGGGACTGTGGCTCGTCCGCCATGGCCGTCTGCGACCCAAACAACAGCCTCTTCAAAAACCTACCAAACCCATCTTCCCCGCCGCCGAACCCATCTCCCCCTCCACCTCCGCCTCCGCCGCCGAATCCACCTCCGCCACCGCCGGAATTACCATTCCCAGCAAAAGATCGCCAATTGAAGATGATGGTGACGGTGGAGGCGGCGGCAAGGGCTTTGGAGAGGGTTTTGAGGGGAGTGGAGGAGGGTTTAGGGTTTTGGGAAAGGGGAGAGGGAGAATTCGAAGACAGGTGGCATTTGACGACTGGTCGGCGGCTGTTAGAGGCAGTGGCGGCTGTGAGCGGCGGGGCTAGGGTGCGGGAGGAAGAGGGGAGGATGGTGGGCTTGGGGTTGAGGTAGGCGGAGGAGGGCGCCGCTGCGAACATTGTGTTGTGGGATGCAGCAGCGGAAGAAAGACCAGAAGAGATAAGGCCACTCTCTCTCGTAAGGAAATAGGGGTTTATTGGGTTTGGAATTTTGGACTTCTGCGTGGTTGAGGACGAGTTGACTCGGTCACTAGTTTCCGAGTTAGTGACTGAATCGGTTGATAAAAATTGAAAATAAAATAATTATCAAACTGCTCAAAGTAAGCAAAAAAATTTGGGAGCTTTGCACTTTTTTTTTCATGTCTGAACGGTTAAGATTTACCTGAATTTCAATTAGAGAAATTTAGTTAAATATCAACCATTCACTTATGAAAATACATGTGCTATAGAATTTTCAATAATTTTGATTTTGGTTGGTATTTCTTTGCCCTTTTGGTCAAATTAGAGTTGGGACGAGATCTCCAATGCTTGGTTTGGCTTACTTGTTTGTTTGTTTGTTTTTACTTGTTTGTTTATCTATGTTATTCTTCCACATTTTCCTCTTAATTTGGTCTAAAATCATGAGTGATATTGAGAGGGAAAATCCCTATTTGTACTACTGATACAGCGACACATGAAAAATACGTACATGTATTATCGCAACTTTGCTAAATCAATATTTTGAAAATTGGCCATTTTTTAAAATTTTATTTTAAATTTATTTCATTTTTATTTTCTCAATAATATGTTAAAAATACATATAAAAACATAATTTTAAATATTTTATTGAAAAGGTGTCAAAATAACGTGTATTAAATGTATATAAGTACTTTGAAGTTATAGAAAATGCGCAATTTAACAAAATATTAAAAGATATGAAAATAGAAATATATTTTTAATAAGAGATATGTGTAAAATATGTATATTATATGCGAATTTACTAACTAATCAAGGGCAAATTGATACTTTTGTATAGTTAATGGGGCATTTTGACAAATTATAATTAATTTGTTCTCAAATTACACAATTGCAGGAACTGCTTCAAGGCTAAACAAAAAAACGATGGGAAAATCCATCGGCCACTTCCCTTACCGCGGTTCACCCCAAAGAGAGCAACAAACGCAGCCATTGGAGTAGTTTCCCGCGCGTATGACAACCCAACATCTCCGCCATGGCAGTGACCCAGAAGCTTGCAAAGCCGTTTGGTTTGGGGCTGCTGGCTCAGTTGCAACAGGGTGGGTCTTCACTTTCCCCTCAAACCCTCAACAAAATCGTATCTTCTTGCGCAAAGTCGGCTTCTTTGGATCTGGGCATTAAGATTCACGCATTTTCTATCAAGTTGGGTTTTCGTTCTAACGTCTATATATCCAGTGCTCTCGTTGATATGTATGGCAAATGCGGTTCGTTGCTGAATGCTCAGATACTGTTTGATGAAATGCCCGAGAGAAATGTTGTGACTTGGAATTCTCTGATTTCTGGTTATTTGCAAGCTGAGTTGCCAAAAAGGGCAGTTGGGTTGTTTCTGGAGATGTTGAAAGTGGGGATAGTGCCAACGCCGTTCAGTCTTTCGGGGGTCTTGGTGGGTTGCTCACAGCTAGAAGCTGAAGAGCTTGGGGCTCAGGTGCATAGTTTGAGCATGAAAATGGGGATTTGCTGCAATGTTGTTGTGGGAACTGGATTGATAGATATGTATTCGAAGTGTTGTAGTGTTAACGAATCAAGGCGTGTGTTTAATGAAATGCCAGAAAAGAATGTTATAACTTGGACTTCCATGGTTACTGGTTATGCACAGAATGGACAATCCAACGAGGCGATGATTTTAGCGAGGGAAATGTTGCATTCGGGTCACAAACCAAATTATGTAACTTATAATAGCTTGTTGAGTTCATTTTCGAGCCCAGACTTTTGGAATCATTGCAGGCAAATCCATTGCCGGATAATGAAAGAAGGTTTTGAGTTTAATGTGTATATAGTGGTTACACTTATGACCGTATATTCAGAATGTTGCAATAGCTTGGAAGACTTTCAAAAGCTTTGCTCGTGCGTTGCAGTATGGGATCAAATCTCATGGAATGGAGTAATCGCTGGTTTTTCTAATATTGGAAACAGTGAGGAAGCTCTGCAGTGTTTCTCTGAAATGAGGCAGGCCGGAGTTTCTATGAACTTCTTCACATTTGCAAGCATTTTAAGCGCGGTAGGAACTCTTTCAGCCCTTGAAGAGGGACAGAAAATCCATGCTCTCATTTTCAAGAGTGGGCATGCTTCAAATTTATGTGTTCAGAATGGGCTTGTTTCAATGTACGCAAGATGCGGTGCCATCCATGATTCGAAGCGAGTGTTTAATTTGATGAACGAACATGATGTCATCTCCTGGAATTCATTATTATCAGGTTATGCTCATCATGGATTTGGGTTGGAGGCTGTTGAACTGTTTGAGGAAATGAGACGAACAGATGTCAAACCAGATAGTACCGCCTTCCTTATTGTACTAACTGCTTGTAGCCATGTTGGTTTAGTGGACAAAGGATTCGAGTATTTCAATCTGATGAGAAATGATGATTTTTGTGCACCCCCGAAAATGGAGCATTATGCAACAGTTGTTGACCTTTTCGGTCGAGCTGGAAATCTTCATGAAGCACAAGCCTTTGTCGATAACATGCCAATCGAGGCGGGACCATCAGTGTACAAAGCTCTACTTAGTGCTTGCCAAGTTCATGGAAATAAGGAAATCGCTCTTCGTTCGGCACAAAAGCTTCAGGAACTGTCCCCAAATGATCCCGCAACTTACATACTCCTGTCGAACATGTTGCTGACAAGAGGCTACTGGGATGATGCAGCAGGAGTAAGGAAGCTCATGTATGATAGAGGAATAAGAAAAACTCCCGGTTACAGTTGGATTTGAGTCAACGTAGTAAGGTCTTTTTTTTTTTGGTTGACAAGGCGTGCTAAGGAATCACAATCCACATCAATGCACTGGCATCAAACTCCCATGCCATTTTCAACCCCTTAATGTTAGAAAATACAGAGTATTTGGAGCTAACGAAAGACTTAACACAAAACCGATCGCAGTGGCATTCTAGGATTCATACAGCCGACCCCACTTAGTGGGAAAAGACTTTGTTGTTGTTGTTGTTGGTCTTCTCAATTCATTTAATCTGACGGCCAAAGATCAAGAAGGGTGTGAGAAGTAAAATTGGGTGTGTAGATAGCACTACCGTTATTACACTTAGTTTGACAAAAGGAGACCGATAAATTTTTATTTTTTTATTTTTTAAACATCCTAAAAGAAGAAAATCCATGTATTGTGGAAAGCAGTTGCAGGTTTCTCTTGCAAGACCAATACAGTCGCAAGACACAAGGCAGAGGAAGAGGAAGATGGTTGCTGCTGGTGGCCTAGTCAACTGCTATTTCAGGAAATAACCATTCCTGAGCTGCAAGTAGGAAGCTAAACTTAGAAGCTTCTCATGCCACGAGTCGAAACGGAGCCCACAAACAAATTAACCAAATTGACCTGTGGATCGCGTTCGTTGTGAAGTCAAGAACCCCGGAAGAAAATGCAATAAATCCATACAAATATCGGAGTTGTCTCAACAACGGAGGTAAGTCTAAGGACCCTGAATTGTGAACCGGAAAGCAGCAATGGCTCAACTTGAACGCCCCCAACGACACGGTGACTCGGAATCTACTATCATCCACGAGCCGAGAAAACTTACGGCCACTCAAAGCCCGACTATGGAACAATATCTTCGAGGTATCTGATGCCGTCTTACTGTAACTTTCTCCACCACCATTGAATCTCGTAACCGGTTTTATACACTTATATTTCTATCTCTCACACTGCATGGCTATTCATGTGATGTGAGAGATAAAACACCGTTCAGCCGGTGATAGGGAAGTTAGGTAGAGAGAGTCCCAAAGGCATGGAAGTTGTATGCCTTGATTATACATTTACTTCTAACTGATTTTTTTTTTTAAATTTTATTTTTATGTCCAGGGGGTGAAGTTTTGAGGTCGACATCCTCACCCTCGTCAACATCATCATCATCTCCGGTCGGGCACCATGATGGAGAAGAAGATCATGGACACCATCACAAGAAATCTGTTCTCACCAAGGTGAAAGAGAAGGCCAAGAAGCTGAAGCACTCACTCAGCAACAAGAAAAAGCACAGTGAAGGCGATAACTCCACCCCCACTTGGGGTGCAAGCCCAGTTGAGCACGAAGATGAAGAGCAAGATGCTGAATATCTAGGAGCCCCAAGTAATAATAAGTTTCTTCAAGATTTCATTATGTATAGCATCTTTGTACCAAAAATTTATGTGCTTGTTTTTGAAGAGTTAGTGCAAACCTCTTTGTGCCTTCCAAATGTTCAATTTGTTTTCGTTAATAAGTTTCATTTTATTTACAGTGTACGAATCAGAGATGGCACCTGAAGGATACAAGGAAACTGCAAAGCTGCAACCCCGAGCAGTTCCTGTGATTTCTGAGAAGCATGTTTTGCCAAGTAGTGTCACTCCGGGATTTGAACACGATAAGGAGAAGCCTCCTAGTCCTAACAAGACAGTGACCAAAATTGCATGCACGAAGCCTCTTAGTCCTAGAGAGGTAATCACCGGAACTGTGGCCACAAAACCTTGTAGCCCTAAAGAGGCAGTCACTGGAACTGTGGCCACGAAACCTGCAGATAGTCCTAGCAAGTCAACTGAAATTGCAAAGACTTCAAGTCCTAACAAAACAATAGCTGAAACTGTGACTGAGAAGTTGGGACCGGCCTATGCCACGGTATCAGATACAACATACGCAATTGCCTCAAAGATAGAAGGGCTCACTGTTTCAGCCCCCGCTGCTGTATCCAATGCAACCCATGCCATTGCCTCAAAGGTAGGCCTCGCTGTTGCGGCCCCAACTCCTTCAGATAAATCCCCGGAAGCTCCACACACTGTTTCAGCATCATCAGCTCTGCAGAACTCTTCATCCCGGGCAACTCCACAAATCTTGGCAGCCTCAGAGGGTCCACAACCTTTGTCAGCCCCTGCAGCTCCACAATCTGGTAAGCACAGTGATCAAATATGGGATAAGGGTGTTTCTGTAAAGGAGTATTTGATTCAAAAATTTGAGCCAGGGGAAGATGAAAGAGCACTTTCGCAAGTGATATCCGACGCAATGAGTCCAAAGAAAGCTTCTGGTGGTGGTGATGTTGGCATGGTGGGGAAGGTGAAAGGGGCTATAAATTCCATGCTTTGGAACGAGGAGCCATCCGAAACCACTACCGCACAATCAGCCGTGGCCACATCACCAAACTCACAGTCAGCCATGATGACTTCATCCCCGCGCATTCCAGTCTCAACAAATGCTTATGAAGGTGCATTCCATGACCTTTCTTCTTTATTATCTCTACAAAGTGCTAAGTTATAGATTAGTTATATGTTAACGTTCTCTTTGACATGTTATGTTGTTGAATCAAACTGTTATTCTAGCCTCGCATATTAAAATAAATAAAAATCGATCGACTTGTTCAATGGTCCAAATTGACAGTCTGCAGCAAAATACACTGCAGTATCTGGTAAGAACATTTCCCTAACTTATAACAATTAGATTGATGAATAAACGGTGATTCAGTTCAAATTCTTACGTGACAAGGGTATAGATTTCATCTTGTATTTTCGGTTAAATGATACGTCCTCACGGAGATCTTGTATGTATTGCAGCTATTGAGGAAGAAAAGAAGGGAAGAATACTGCAGACTAATTGAAAAGCGGAGTTCAACTGTTGATATAAAGAAATAATCCTCTAAATATTTTTGTACAAGTTTCTATGCATCAATAAGTGTTTCCCAAAATTCATTTTACAATGTTCGTGTAAGCTTTGTATTTTTGCCAATAAAACCAATTTTGCAGCTCCAGAAATTGAATTTTTTTTTCATGAAATAATTGCACAGAATACCTGTGAACAATCTTAAATAGTAATATGTATTCATAAATTCCCCGAATAATCTCGTCAAAATATTCTCACAAAAGAGCAAAGTGAAGTGTAAACAAGGGAAATGAATTCCGCATTCTTTTTTTTTTTTCTCCTCGCGCACTCTTCTATTTGGTTTTTGTACGTTGATGAACCGTTGATTGCACAAAACAATTCCCTAGGACTGCCCTGGATTCCATCGGATTGGCCTAAGTTGGATTAAGTACTGCCCTTCATTTGGTACTCTATCGAACGAAAAAGTTAAGACTGTAAAAATAGTGATGATGTGTATTTAGTGCTAGATCAACGGAGGGGGCAAAAAAATTAGGGCACCTTTACTAAACATAGGTTACAAGTTCTAAGTTCAGTGAGGCCAACCAAACAAGTTCTAAGTTCTCTGTGCAGGAATGAACGTCCATCGATATTATCTCAATCCTGTCATGAATGTATTGATAACATGTTGTGAAGTTTTGTTTGCGACAATGACAACATATTCTCAACAACATAACATTATGTTCTTATCGACTGTTCAATAGCCGGAGTATCAATAGCTTGTTTAATAATTAAAACGAAATAATTGCAAGAATTTCCATAGAAATACAAGCGCAAATTACAAAGAAAATATCAATAACCCAGCAAACAGAATATTTATTTTCTTCAGCTCCAATTACTCGTACTGACAGCTACCGTCGTCACTCCTTGCTGCTGGGTTGAAGTTTGCAGCTGTTCTATCAGTGCAGCCTTCTGGGACTGGTACATTAACTTGTTGGGCTGCCTTTCCTGCATGCAGTGGTTAAGCAACACTTCAACAAAACTATTCCAATCGAGATAGCTTAAGACGAGTAGTACTAGCTAGGAACACCAACTATTATCCCAACTGATGTGGGCACAAAACGGGTACGTAGTTATTTACTGGTTGTAAATAAATGGGGTTCAAAGTGACTCCAAATATTAACGAACAAAATGTTGTGACATCAGTTGAGATTTTAAAGAAGTTCGGATATGAGTTGGTGCTTCTAGGGTTATTTTCTTATCAAGACAAGGAGTGCTTACCATAGAATTCTCCTCGGTTAATGGAGTCCTGGTTTGCATCTCCAAGGGCTGCATCGGCCAAGTACTTGTCAGCCAGTTGGACTCTCTTCACATTGTCCTGCTCCTGAACAAGCATTTGTCCGTAGTGAAGGAGCTTCTCCAGAGTCATCTTAGGTTGATCGAAAGTCGGGGGACCTTCTTTTGAGTTCACAAGCTTCTTCCCAATCCCGTCAATTCCAACACCGGAAATCCACTTCCTCACTTCATCGTCATAAACTCGAGCCCTTAGGGCACCGAAGAAATCTGCAGTGTGCAATATAACAAGTGAGCATGATCCTATTTTTGACTAGTCTTTAACGGAGTAACGTTATATGTATCCTATTTACTGATCACATCACACTATTCAAGAAATATAAATTATATGCCAAATTACTACAACAAAAGTGTACTTACCAATGGATTGACCGGGGAATGTGTCAACAATCTTGACAACATCTTCCTGGGACACATTATCAGGCTTGAAGATTCCGGTGCAAACACCGATCCGGTCGTCCCTAGTGGGAGCCCAGTAGAACTTCTCCATACGACCATCACGAATGAGAGGGGCATACAATGTGGAGAAATCGTTACCAGTGACAATGATGGGGACTCTAGGATTCTCCTCCTTGTTGTACATACCGGGAAGCTGCACGTTTGTCGGGTTATCAGCAATGTTCATAAGGGTAGCATTCACCATCTGGTTGTTCACAGTGTACTGTGTGGTTCCACCCATCCTACCGGCACCTGCATCGAGATCATTGATGAAGAGGGCACACATTTTTCCTTTCCTGATGATATCTGCAGCCTCACGGTACCTTTGCCTGATCAGTTTCGCGGGCTCTCCTGCATTCCCGCTTTCTAATTCTCCAGCACTCATCATGATGGGGCTGGAATTTGATCACAAGGGTAACTAAAATAAAATGATGGAAGCAATATGGATGCAGATATTGCTTTATTTCTATGTGATTATTCATTAAAAAAAAACTTTGGTAAAGTTTACGAACTCACGTAATTCCCATCTTGGCAAACACAAGCTCACACTGGAAGGATTTTCCCTGACCTTTTCCTCCCCATATACCAAGAATGAGAGGAATCTGATACAAATTCAAATGAAACCATCTGAGCTATCAAAACCAACAATCAAAGAACAACGTTTAACTGCGAAAGTTAACCTAATTATACTACTAGAAATCAACAAAAAATTTCTCTAATTTTTGTCACGGCATGGTGGATGACATATGATAATATCTTATTTCTTACTCGTTAGGAAAACATGAGAAAGTTAAGTTAATAATAATACTACTAGAAGCAACAAAAAATTTATCAAATTTTAGTCACTTCTGTGAATTGCATGGCAGATAACATGACAATATCTTACTTCATACTCAATAGAAAATAAATAAGCTTCAAAATGTCTCAAATACGAACAAATAAGACAGTCATATCAATTAAAATCCAAAGTTTCAAAATTTGTTTTTCGTGTTTGTAGCGTTACACGTACCTTAATGTTAGGCAGGCTCATGAAGTTTTTGGTTATGTGAACCACAAGCTTGTCCATGAAAGCTGGAGCGATGTAAAACCCATCCATGTTGTTGTCAAAGTTGTACCTGAAACACAAATCAAAACTCTTTTACAAAACAAATTCAACCTCCAAGCATAGGAATTAGTTTCAACATTTTCTTGCTTACTCTCGAAGTCCGGTACTGATGTATTCGTATGAGCTCATGATAGCATAGTGAGTTCCACTCCCCTGGGGAGCTTGGAACACAGAATCAACCAAACCCTTTCCTCTTGTTATGTCTTGTTGGTCATCGGAAATATCGTAGGCAAGGCCTTTCCATCTGTCCTTGTTGGTTTGCTTATTCTCGTCGACTTCCGCATTGATTTTTAACTTGCCTGCAGATGCAATCTTCTGGTAGGGGACTCTTGAGGTCGCTTTCTTCAAAGTGGTGCCCAAGAAGGCTGAGCTTCCGGAACCGGAGCCGTTCAGGCTCACCTGGATCAAATATAACATAACTTTAGGACCAAGAAACTAGGAAGTTCATCAAAATAGAATCACAAACTTCACTGATTTACATTTAGATTAACCTTTGAGCAAAACCCGTGTAAAAAATATATAAAATTAGTAAAAAAGAGATGATTTCGTGCACTTCTTTTCTCTTTCTATACACCTAAGTTTATTTATGTCACTATTCTTGAGTTAACATACTAAAAATAAACATGGATGTGCGAGAAGAAAAGGGTTGCACAAAAATCACCTCCAATGAAGGATGCTTGAGTTTTAGGCATCACATGGACAAACAAAAATAACCATTTTGGTGTTCTGGTCCTTCTGGAATAGGTTAAAGAAAAACAATATGGATATGGCAACTTTTGTACAATCATTTTATACTTATCCCTCGATTTTAGCCAGAGTCAATAAATTAAAGAAGAATCAATGGAAAAAAAACAAGCGGAGAAGTACAAAAGTAGAAACTGTGAGTGTAAAATCACTACCCGAAAAACTGTTTTTATGTAAAAAAATTTGACACAGAAACTTAAACAAATGAGAATAGAAATTGGCAGGATAACAACGTACCGGAGTCCGGTTAACAGTTCCGACGCTCGAGACTGTGTGCATGGTGGTCATGGATCAAAGTGGTGTCCTGAGAGTGAGCTGCAACTACAAGTTAATGCAATAAGCAGCAGATAGTGTAGTGATTGGTGTATATAAGATATTAAAGATTAAATGTGGGAGCAGTGTGTAATAAAACGTGTGGTGTGGTTGTGAAAATCCTGAAGGCCACACAATCGGGATTGGCTGAGCGACAGGTGGCTCTCTGTGGACAATAGAGGATAATCCTACTTGTCCGCATCCTACTTTTCGAAGATGGCAGAATATACACAAACGTTGAGAGGATCAGGTTTAAGCTTTTGCTTCTTCACCTCTTAAAATGGATTGGGTTATGAGACCCTTGTCTTGGAAAATAATGCACTTAATAAAGTTAAAACCTTGAGGGTGTACCACTTGGGAGAATTAAGCAAACTTCATGGTCATGAAAACTAATGCACTTGATAAAGTTAAAACCTTGACGGTGCACTCACTTGGAAGAATTAAGCAAACTTCACGTCAGTGATGTTCAGCCATACAAAATGATAGGTTTTAGAGTTTAGAAAGGGGAAATGATTCTTTGACACTCATTTTCTTCTCCTATATCTCTGTTTATTTTTATCCTTTTATTTTCTTTCAATTTATTTAATTGAAAGGCCATGTATAAGCAAATTGTATGCATGAGCCAAAAAGGTTGTGCGAAAATTACTTCCATTTCGAACATGTGACAGTTCGTCCACCTTGCACGAAGGTAATACTTTACAATCCTTCATTGCCATTGACCATACAAAGTTTACTATATTTCTAAGATCTACGACGTTCAAATTTAGTGCATATTTTTTTACTGCTTTTGTAAGAAACATGTATGTCCATAGGTTCTTTTGCTAGATATATTTTTGAGAATAATTACAAGATAGAATGGATCTCCTTGAATTCATCAATTACGTTTTTAATGTGGATAACGAGGCACTACTGCAGGCGGCAGATCCACAACATACTGCAACTCACAAGGTGCCGCCGCAGACGCAAGCACCGGCTGAAGTTGTCCACCCCGCTCCTGATCAAAACGAGCATGCCACGCTTCTAAGGGACATTCACACTTTGATTCGGGATATAAAAAATCCAAATACTTTCTAGAAAAACAGTTGGAATGCTTTCCTAAAAAAACTCCTTGGTTCTTCAAAATACTCCCTTAGAACCCAGCAGCATATTTAAATTTTCCTGCCAAACATAGTCAAAACGCTTTTGATTGGCAGAAAACACTTTCAAACTCTTCTAGAAACAGTCTCAAACATGCCCCGAGTCTAACGTTGCCCCCATGTAAGGATGGCGATTACATGCGTGCACCACTCTTTCTATCCGACAGTTGCTAGCACGAAGCTTACTTCACAAGGTTACCTTCAGTTAAACATGAAGTTTGAATTTGGAGTTTTGAACGTCAAACTTGGAATCTAACCAAATGCATCAAGCTTAAAACATGCGTCCAAGTTTCAATCATCTTAATAACACACTGGAACGCTCAACATTTCAGTTCCAGGCGTTCTGGACCAAAGGGTCCAAGTAGCAACCACCCTTCATCGAGGCATTGGCTCTTCCGCCGCGAAAGTTTTCAAGCCATATCATACGCCACTTGCTCTTCAAATGAAATGTCATTTGCGAGCTATCACTCAATAGTTGCAACTCACCTTATGCTTGAGTTTCATCAAAATGGGAGCATGTAGTAATGTACATGGTTTTAGAGCAGATTTACATGACTTTGTGAACATCCAGGCGACGCTAACAACCGAGGTCAGACTCGCCAATACATGTTTAGTTGGGAACTTACAACGGTAGTTTTGGCCATCGGTTGAGCATCTATTTCGAGAGTTTGGATTCTATTTCTTCCAAAGTCAAGCCTTTGGTTTCCGGGACAATTAGTACGACGAAGATAAGAGACAACAAGGCGATAGCACCAAAGAGGATGAAAAGGTTATCTGCTCCTAGCGCCTCCTGCAGAATTAGCAAATGTTAACGAACCACTTCTACACCAGCCAGTTCAAAGACTTTGCGAGATATCAGAAAACCTGCCTGAACTATGAAAGAAATAGATTGGCATCATAATGAGGAAATAATGTGGGGAGGAGGCACATGTATACCTTCAGCGGCGAGAATGCAAATGTCACAATCGCGTTTGAAGCAAAGTTGGTAAGAACTGCTAGACTAATCCCCTTTCCTCTCGTGCGAAGGGGGAAGATTTCTGACACCATGAGCCAACTTATAGGACCAAACGATATCTGAAATGACATTTGAGCACAATCTTCCATGTCAGACAAGAAAAATACGTCATTAGGGATAGGATAGCAAACGCCGTCCTGTTTCTATAAGTGAAGTTCACAGATCGTATTTGAAAGCTTGTATTTTCTACATGATGAAAACAACATTATTGTGCTATTTGAGAGATTCATTTATATTTTTAAAAAGAAGATTGAGCAGTGAATACCAATAACCCAAAAAAGATATTGTTACCTGGTAGCAACCGACATAGAGAAGAAGAGAAGCTACAGCAATAAGCGGGAATCCTCCGAGAAATTTGTAGTAAGCAGAAAGGAGAAATAAGGAAAGAGCCTGTGGTAAACCGAAGAAAGAAAGATAAAGCCATCCATCCTCTTCTTTATCAACCAACATTTCACAAAGTACAAAATACGAATCAAATTGAATGAGTAAATTTTTGAATAGTTAGGATGCATACAAGTCCACTGACTCCTACAATCAGCAAAGGTCTTCTTCCGAGATCATCAACTTTCAGGACAGCTACTCCCGTCATCAGAAACTGCAGGAACATTCAGAAGCAAAGGACAGTCACACCAGAAAGAGGATTACCTCCAATCAAAATTAAAGATGAAAAACACCATGCGACATACGCACCTTAAACAATCCGATTACAACTGATACTCTGGTAGCATCAGAGGCTGCAGAGAATCCTGCAGTCTTTAGTAACAAAGTTACAAAGAATGTCACGTCATTGGGAAAATTAACATGAAAAATGAAATAAAGAAAAAGAAGTTGATTATCAATTACCTGAAGAATCGGACCAGCATAATACAGTACACTTGGTTGTCCGGTTATCTGCAATGTAAGGTAGTAAATTGGCTTACTTATTCTTAGTATTCTCTCAAGTACATGTTTTGAAAATATAAAAGCAAAAGAAACAAAAGACAGGTTCAATTCATAGCAGCAAGGAGGAAAACACCTGTTGAAAAAGGACCAAACCACCACCGATTATGAAGGCTTTCAAACTTGTGCCTTGAAAGACCTCCAACAAACTCCCCTCAGCTTCCTGATCTGCATAGGACGACTTCAAAGAAACATATGTCTCTTCTATTTGCCTTTCAGACACTTTGTCACCAGGAGGCCGGCCTCTCAACTTGCTCAAGGCAACAATGGCTTTTTCTTTATATTCTTGTACAGGCCCTTTACCTTGAGCCGCCCTGAGAAGCAACCAGCGGGGAGAAGGTGGGAGAACCCACATGCCTATTCCCATAAGTAAAGCAACGGAAGCACTTATTCCATACATGTAACGCCAGCCCCCAACTGCATTAATCTCAAAGCTTCCCACAAAATAACCCAACTGCCGAAGAGTGCATATGTCAGAACATCTCACTTCACTGAGATAGTGAATGACAAAAAGATTAACATAAAGATGTTATTTGAACAATACCAGAATCCCCAGAACTATGAAGAGCTCCTTCAAAGATATTAGAGTTCCACGAATTTGAGACGGACACGTTTCAGCAATATAGAGAGGAGCCCCATGCATGGCCTGCCAAAAGAAATGTTTTAAAAAGTGGCTAGAGCATCATCACTCAATCATGATATTATCTAGCTCGACCAAAACGAATGCTGGGAAGATTCTCCTTTGGTTTTGCAGCTAGCTTCTTTTTTTTTCGGTTGGAGCAACTACAGAGCAACTTCACAGAACCTTACCATTCCAATACCAAGCCCATATAAAACACGCCCGACTAATAGAACACTAAGGCCCGGAGCAGTTGCAGTGATCAGGGCCCCAAGGAGATAAAGTACAGCTGCTGTGATAAGTTCCCTCCTCCTCCCTTCATAAGCCAATTAAAATTTAAGACTAACAAAAATAATGATCAAGCTCAAAACCTCATGATGAAGTGCAAAAGCAAAGCAAAGTACACACCAAGGAAATCAGCAATTGGGTAGACAAGGAGGGAACCAAAAAGAGCTCCATATAGGGAACCGCTAACCTGCATCGAAACAACGCAATTTAGGATTGTTGATGTATTGTTGGTGATTTTTGGCAGACAGATCACAAGTTTGGAAATGACTCAAAACCAAATTGACTAAGATTCGATAAATCATACCACAAGACCAAGCTGGATGGCTGAAAGATTAAACCAAGCAGTGCCACTAAGCTCGGGTGACTGTGACAAATCAAAACATAAAAGTTGATCATATTAAATTACTAATCATCAAAACAAAAAACGAAAAACATAAAGCTGAAGGTATACCTGTAAAGAGAGGGTAGCACCAGAAGTAGCACCAATGTCATATCCGAACAACAAACCTCCCAAAGCTGGAAACACAAAGCTAAAATTCCAAGAGCTTAGTTATAAAAAATAAAATTACCAACAAAAGAGAGGTTTTCAAAAGTCAACTTCGAAACTTGCAATTTAACCACTACTCATTGCTTGATCTGCACTTTGAAAAGCACTCAACTTTTCATATGCTTGATTAAAGCCCAATTCAGGTCCTCAAAACATGTACTAGAAAAACCCAACTTCTGCCATACAATGTGGCTTTACAAAATCGAAATGCAAACCCCATTGCATAATTATCAACTATGAAGAATTAAAGCTAAAAAAAGATCGCATATGTGGGTTAAGCCAGTTGGCGAAGGCAAGTGTACTCAACCCCTTGCACCCAAGTTCGACCCGTAACTGGAATAGTTTACAATATCGTTTCATCAGAAAAACAAAGAAGCTAAAACAAGATTACCTATTTACATTACTCAAAGCATAAGAAAAACACACAGAGGCATAGAAAATTTGATCGAGAGACGTACGGAAGAATCACAGACTTCCAAGAAAATTCCTCCTGTTGGGTTGCTTCAGGAATAAACGACTGAGCATCATCATCCCCTGAAGAATAATCTGGCTGTGATCCAACCTACAAACAAAAAAACCCAACAAAAAATTGCACAAATCAATTCCACTACTCAAAAACGCAAAGAGAAGCAAAAATCTGAAAAGGGTTTGTTCAGTTTGTATGCCTTGACACTGAATCCATGCCTGGGGGTAGAAGGGTTTGAGAAAGTGACAGAGTTGGCCCTGAAGCAATGGTTACAAGATGAGAGAAGGGGCGGGGCAAAACGGGGATTGAGGAGAAGGGTCACTGGTTTCTTCTTTGGCTGATGAAGTGGTGGTGCAGTTTTGCTGGAGAGTTTGAAGTTGAAGAAAGAGTGAGTTGAGGTGCTGAAAGCCATTGGAGGAGAACGAAATGCCACAAAAAAAAAAAAAAGAGGGAGAAATCGGACGGTTGGTAGTTGGAGTTCCTGTTTCAATATCTCTGTGTTTATGTGTGACTGTCGGTAAGTTTCTGTGTTCTGTTTTTATTTTTTGTTTCGACTCTGATTTTTTTGGTGTTCAATAATTCAGAAAAAATCTCTGATCCAACCAGCACAATTGGAAGTGTGTATAACAAAATTCCGTAATGAGTTTCCCTTCCTTGTTTCTTCTCTCGCACATTCTTCTTTATTTTTTACATTTCTTTACCATAATATGTGTAGTTTAACCAAACTCTCTTCTTTAATGTAAAATATATTATTTCGTTGTACTAAAAAAAACTCATGTGGCTTTGTTTTTACTATTTGGATTGAATAAATAAAATAAAATCAATGAACAAAATATATAGTGGTTTTGCATAAGCAGAAGAAAAAAAGTGTGCATAAATTATTTCGGTTAGCGTGGTTGTACTCGTATGGTTCTAATTTATATATATATATATATATATATATATATATATATATATATAGATCAAATAGGAATGATGGAACTAAACTCAGTACTTCTTCCATCATTGAGAATAAAACTACCATTAGAAATTTAGACTAGTCATTTTAAAATTTTCTTTAATTGCAGTCGATGTGCTCGGACAAGTGAATCCGTGCGATGCCGGTGCACATTAACCCGTAACGGGACGAAAAAGACTAGAATTTCTAGTAGCAAAATTGAAACTTCAAATGAAACTTGTTTACCTTTTTGTAATCATTGATGTCTACACAACGAGATGGCAGTTCAACGACCGAACTCATTGAAAACTCTCTTTTCACCTGCCCACTAGTTTTTGAAAATAAAAACTTCTTCGTTTTCAAAGTTTTTCAAGATGGATTGGAAATACCCTTTTGTTTTTAGGATAGCAGAATCCCATACCTGACACCATTATCCGCCACGCCCCAAAATGATCTTCAATCCTCTAAGTAATCTCCAAATAGTCACATTTTACCAAACGAGAACTAGAAACCGTGAATTCAAAGGTTAATTAGATTATAAACTCAAAATTAGGGATGTTTAAAAAAAATAAAAAAAACTCAAAATTAAAGACATCTCGAAACCAGCTCAATATCTAGAATAATTTACCTCATTTCGTAAAGCTCGATCTCACGAACACGTAGTAAAAAACGGTGTATCATAGCAACCTCTGAACTAAGATGAATTTTACAAGAGTAAGAGGAGGATGCCTCCTTCTTGGCTTCCGGCCTCCACCGAGGAGAAGATGTGATTCAGGTTTGTTTTTGCCCGTTACAACTCACAACACAATAGGATTGCACCATGTCACAAGGGGAAGCAGAAGTAGTGTGATACGTGTCCGGGAGCTGGCAAGTCTTATTGCTGCCACGTGGTAGTGGGGTCCACAAAATGTGCCACTCTCACTCTAGATAATTTTAGTACAATCTCTTCTTAATTCACCATATGAAATATGAAAAAATTTCCAGTAAAATACTACGAAATGGTAATTACATATTTTAGAAGATTAAACTCATTTATCCAAATCACAAATGGGTCCAACATTTCAAAATAAATCTACAAAATTCAAACAATTATTCTCCAAATACTGTGAAACTATGTGGGTTATATGGGGCTTTTGCTCGTGGTGTCTCTTAATCTTCTTGTTTCTTGACAATGTTAATGTAATGTTAACCTTTTATCTATTAACCTTTTTTTAAAACCATTTCTTTCTTTTATCTTTGTTTCTCTTCAATAAACCTGTGTATGAAACAATATGGTAATGATGTCATTTAGTACTAAGATTTAATGATATTTCTTTTTATTTTAATTGTAATTTGAGACGTCTTAAGTTTGACTTTAGTTGATAGCAAATTTGAACCAATTGATAATGATACATAGAAAATTGCTACATGCAAGTTTTTTTTTTTCGACAAACAATAGTATTAGTATGTTAGTGTTGACCCTAAAAACTACCAAGCTTACGTAGCGCGCAGGCCAAGTAATTAATAAGCTAACTACGTCCTTCGGTTGTATGCGGTGCGTGCCAACTCGTCGACCGAGGAGTAAATATGTTGATGTTACGTTGGGTGCGCTGCTGACTTCTGCGTCTCGCGATTGCGACCGAGGAAGGAACACGTCTCGCCCTCTTGGGTTCTAGAGCCTGAAGACAAGGCTGCTAGTTCTGCGAAGTTCAATATCAAATTCGGCTTTCAATGTGCCGAATGTAGTAACTCGTAACACCTCACTTCGCCGAGAAGGCTGATAAGATGACCTCGACCAATAAGGATTTGGCAATCCTTCTCGACCGAGACTTGGATAGGTAACCAGCTGTCCTCGCCGCAGTGCTGTTGATGCCAACGAAAGATGCTGTGAGATCGGCTGACTCTACGGTGATAGAGCTATCTATGCCGACTTAAGATATCACTGGTTGCTTTCACAGTGCTGTTGATGCCAACGGAAGATGTGTCAGCGAAAAGAGAAAATAAAAATCTCAAAGTTGTTGAGAGAGTTTGCGCAGGACAGTTGTGTGTTGAATTGGAGGTCCTTCTTCCGTTGCTATTGCATCTGTATTTATAGGACTGATGTAATTGCTTAGCACGACCTGATTCTCGAGTAGAGTCCTATTTCAAATTCTCATGTATCTGACGTGACTTGGATAACCTTCTGTAAACAACCACCAATTATATATATATCTATTAGTCATTCCCACGGCATGCAGTTTGGTCTATTTCAAATTCCTATGTATCTGACGTGACTTGGATAACCTTCTGTAAACAACCACCAATTATATATATATATCTATTAGTCATTCCCACGGCATGCAGATTGCCAAAAAGTACGGCCACCATATATATATATAAATATATATTAGTCATTCCCACGGCATGTCTGCCACATCCATCACCAAGTAAAAAGCCTGGTCTACCTAGGTTTCCTATGATTTAAACTCATCCATGCATGCATCTTGATGGTTGTCACTTCAATCCAATCCTATCCACACATTTCACACGTCAGTTGTGCCGTCATACTTCCAGATATATATCTCATCTTTCATAATAAATCATTATTAAAAGATAATTATGATAAAATCATAACTTTAAAAATCATTATCTTTTAATAATGACCTTTATTTCTTGATCCAATAATCGAGAGCTATGTTCACTTCAACAGCCTTGATTGTACGGGCCGATGGTGTAATTTTAGGTCTAAACAGTTAGATAGTTAAATGTGAGAGGAGGAAAGAGATCGGTGAGGATCGAACTCACACCAAGATAAATTGACAATATTATTTTCAATCATTGCAATAAAGCGTCATCTGCCCTACTGCGGAAAGTTTTTAAAAGTAAATGTTCTAAGTATTTCACAAATTATGTGGATACTATGCACTTCAAGAAAGCATCAAGGACTAAAAAGCTTAAAAGTAAAAAAAAACAGAGAACGAATCCACGTTCTCCTTTTTCTTCACACTTTACATGCCATTATCATGATTCTCATTCCGTCTCACTTTTTACTTCTATATTACTTTTCAATAAAAATGCCAATGGTGTACTATGATTATTAACTTTGTAGAGGAATGTACCATTCTTTTCACACACATACATATATAGCCATTTTTTTACGTGGTGATAAAGCATTTTAATATGACCTTTGTGGTCAAAAAGTAGTTAATTAAGCATTTGTAGTGAACTCCATCGACAATTACAGTCCATATCAAAATTTTCCATTAGTCCTAAAGAGGTTAAAATCGTCATTTAAACAATTGATTTAACGCGAAGCCTAGAACATGAGGATATATGGTGTTTGTCGGCCTGATATAATCAATCACAACTAAGGAGCTTTTGAATTGAATAGATTTATTTAATTGGGAGTTTTAACGAAAAGCCCACGATACTGTTCATTTTAACGAAAAACCACATTTTTATACTAAAAAGTCAAACATGCTACTATTCACTTTACCCTTTATTTTGTCCTTATCGTTAAAACTCAAAATTTTCAAACCTTTTTAATTAGTTTTCCTTTATTTATATGCTCCAGAGCGAGCCAGTGTTTGCATGATTAATCCCCTTAAACATAATTCTAATGGGTTCTGCAAGACGGGTAAATATTGAAGAAGTTTTGAAGGTAGGCTTTGGGATGTGGTTATATAGCCCTCCTCAATGATCCATGGTAATTTTGTATGTGCATGCTGCTGTTATCAAGAGATCTAATCTAGGCAATGGTTCCAGAAAAAGGAATTCAAAGTAGCTAGCTAGGGACGTCGTCAATTTGAGCTTCAAGCTTCTTAGTTTCCATCGAATCCCAATTTCTCTCCAACCCTATAAGTCATACCGACAGTTAAGTTTGACATAACGAAAATTTTCAATTTTGATCATAATTGCGGACATTGTTCACCGCAATGTTTAATTAATAACTCGTTTACCACACAAGTCACATTAAAAATGTTCTATCATAAAAAAATAGATATATATAAATGACAAAATAACTAACTTCCAGGTGTTGTTGAAGTAAAGGGTCATCATAAAGTAGCCTTGCACAGTGCGTGACATCTTCACTTTATGCAATGGATCTGACTTAGCTTCACATGGATGAATAACAAAAGGAAATGCTCTTGTTTAATGCATCAAACCAATGCACATGGCTACAGGAAAGTAGCCAATTATTCAAAAATAGAATAATTCTTTACTTATCTTGATATTAGACATCACTAGTAACTGTTACAATTTTTAGAAAGGTTGCATCCACACCAAGCTTTCTTACAATGGTACTTTAGGGGAACTATGAGAAAATCAGCAATCTCACAGTCCAACCCCTCAAAAAACGTAGAGACTTCAAAATTTTCATTCATAGCTAGGGTCGCCTAGCAAGGTAACTTTCATATTGACACCAGCGTGACGTCTGATGTAACCAAAATATAGGATTCCATGTATTTGTTCTTTTCTCGACTCAAGAATATTATCGACCAGTCTACCTTCAATTTTTTAACTTCTGGAGTCAAGGTGCTTTAATGGTCTTGGTCCCTGGTGTACCAAAAGTGCCAGACAATAGGTCCCAGTAGTGGAAGTAAGCTAGTGAAGTCGTCTAAAAAAACAAGCCAAAGTTGTTATCATTTACTTGGACTTATTCTTTTTCATATTTGAATTTCAAGAACCAGAAACTGTGGTGAAAGTTCCTCCTATGATCCTATCCTTCTATAAATTTCCTTGTCAAGCAACAAATGGAACTCACCAATATCACAACTCGACACCCATCCCTCTATTTCTTTCTGCATCTCTCTCTAGTTATATAGTTAACCAGATCAGGAATGGGGGTTTTGGTTTTGAAAATGATCTTAATATATTTGCTTTTCAGTGCAGTGTTCGTTTGCTGTTGGAGCTCCCTGCAATCGGGACTCGGAGGGAATGCGACGGATAGGCTGGCCCTGCTTGCCATCAAAGCTCAAATAAAGCAAGATCTCCATAATTACAACGTGATGAGCTCCTGGAACGAATCCACGCACTTTTGCATGTGGCATGGCGTGACATGCAGTCGACGACATCGCCAAAGGGTCACTAACCTGGACCTGCAATCTCAAAATCTGGTAGGGAAACTATCCCCAAACATTGGAAATCTAAGTTTTCTAAGGGAGCTGTCGCTGCAAAACAACAACTTCAGTCATGAAATTCCTCCACAAATTGGGAATTTGCGTAGGTTGCAGGTATTGCGATTAGACGTTAACTCGTTTAGTGGCAGTATTCCACACAATATGTCATATTGCTTCAACCTTATCCATGTGAATTTCTCTCTCAACAAATTGGTGGGTAAAATTCCTTCAGAAATTGGATTGCTATCGAAACTGCAAAAATTTTCATTACAATATAATAATGTAATGGGACAGGTCCCTCCTTCCTTAGGGAACATTTCGTCTCTCCGGTCACTAAGTCTTGTTAGTAATAACTTGATGGGAAACATCCCCAGTTCTCTTGGCCAATTGAAAAAATTAACTTTCTTGGGATTGGGCGAAAATCATATGTCTGGTAGCATCCCTTCCTCCATCTATAACCTCTCTTCTCTTGTTGCAATTTCCATGGCAACTAACCAAATTCAAGGGAGTCTTCCTTCAGATATTGGCAAAAGTCTTCCTAATCTCGAAATCTTGAGCATCTACTCAAACCAACTCACTGGGTCCATACCTCCCTCAATATTCAACGTCACAAGTGTTTGGGTATTTGACGTTGGGAGTAACAACCTAATCGGACGGGTACCGAATCTCCAAAAGCTTCACAACCTCCTGTATTTTGACGTTGGCGATAATAATATTGGAAGCGGTAAAGAAGGTGACTTAAGTTTTCTCTCGGACTTGACCAATGCCACCCAGTTACGAAGGCTGATGATTAGCGACAACAATTTTGGAGGGACATTGCCCATGTCAATATCCAATCTCTCAACCAAACTTGAAATGTTTTGGGTTGAATATAACCAAATATATGGAAGCATCCCATCTGGGATAGGGAACCTGGTGAGCTTGGAATTGTTGCATTGGGGGTATAATAGCTTCACAGGTAACATCCCCTCTGACATGGGTAAGCTTTCAAACCTTGGAGCTTTAGAAATTTTCATGAACAAATTATCAGGAAATATTCCGTCTTGAATCCTGAATAATCTGAACTTATCATTCAATCAATTTTGAGGAGAGGTACCAACTGGAGGTGTTTTAAAAAATGCGAGTGCTATTTCAGTTGTTGGCAACACTAATCTGTGCAGCCTTGTTGCTAATTTAAAGCTTCCCAAGTGCAAGTCTAAAGAGACCAAGAAACGAAGATTGTCTCGTAGCTTGAAACTAATACTCCCTTTAGTATTTGGACTTGCTCTTCTAGTAATGGCCATGGTTTTCTCTTACGTCTTTCTTTGTTCATCAAGGAAGAAAAGGAAAGAAATTTCATTGTGCACTTTGGGGAACACTATTTTGGAAGTGTCATATGCTACTCTACTCAAAGCTACTGACGGGTTCTTAGAGGCTAATTTAATTGGTGCTGGAAGTTTTGGTTATGTGTACAAGGGAGTTCTTGATGAGGATGATAAAGTTCAACTTGTTGCCGTGAAGGTGTTTAACTTGTTACGCCATGGAGCGTCGAGGAGTTTCATAGCCGAATGTGAAGCTTTGAGAAATATTAGGCACCGAAATCTCGTCAAGATTATAACCGTGTGTTCAAGTGTTGATTTTAATGGTAATGATTTCAAGGCTCTAGTTTATGAGTTCATGGACAACGGGAGCTTAGAGGAGTGGCTGCATCCACCTACTGGAACTGAAGAGTTAAGAGATCATGTACCCAAGCAGTTAAGTCTTCTTCAGAGGCTAGAAATTGCCATTGATGTTGCTTGTGCACTGGATTATCTTCATAATCATTGTGAAACGCCAATAGTTCATTGTGATCTCAAGCCAAGCAACGTTCTTTTGGACAAGGAATTGACTGGCCATGTTTCTGACTTTGGCTTAGCAAGGTTTCTCTTACAAGTAACGAGTAATGTTTCAGCAATTCAAAATCAAACAAGTTCCATTGGAATAAGAGGAACGGTTGGTTATGCAGCTCCAGGTATATATATGCTATATATGCTAGATATATACTTCATTATATTTCCTTTTTTATTTTACAATATTTAAATTACAAAATTCAAACTGCATTATTTATACACAAATGTGATGTTTGAATTGTAGAGTATGGCATGGGGAGTGAGTTGTCAACAAATGGTGATGTCTATAGCTTTGGCATTCTTTTGTTGGAGATGTTTACAGGGAAGAGACCCATTGACAACATATTTGTTGATAGCTTGAACCTTCATAATTTTGTCAAAATGGCTCTCCCCGGACGAGTTACTGAGATTGCAGACGCACCACTTCTTCAAGGAGGCACGAACGAGAATCCCAATCAATGCAGTGCGAGAATTCATAAAGTTGAGGTGTGCTTGAGTTCGATATTTAGAATTGGAATTGCTTGTTCTGCTGAATCAGCAACAGATCGACTAAAGAATATCAATGATGCTGCATCTGAACTTCTTTCCATTAGGAATACTTTTCTTGGATAGAAACTCTTCTTTATGTGCTTTTGTGATAGAGAAATTTCGTGTATTGCCTATGAAGTCTAGCTTTTTTGTTACCACAGTAGATGTGGAAGTTTGCAAAGTAAATAATCACCAATGAGGTTCATTGTGTGAAGAGTGTATTACTACTTCTTGTACTTGGTATTTTTGTGTAACATTCACATCGATTAAAGTCTAGTTCGTGCCACGAAATTGTTGAATATTCATATTACAGATTCCAAATTTTTGAAAGATTCATAACCTCAAGACCCTCAACCTTCAATAAAATCATCTTGGAAGCTATAAAGATAGTTGAGTTTCCTATCAGACTTGACCACCATCAGTGTAAGGTGTTTTCGAAAATCAAAGTGCCATTTCAATTGTTGACAACACTAGATTCTGAAAAGGAATTCCTTATCTCAAGCTACCCAATTGCAAGTCTAAAGAGCTCCGAGAAAAGAATATTAGCTTATAGCTTGAAATTAATAATCCCCTTAATATTCGGACTTGCTCTACTTGCAAGTGTCATATGCTAATTTCTCAAAAGCCACTTATCCGTTTTCTTCAGCTAATTTGACTAGTGTTGGCAATTTCGAGTTTGTATACAAGGGGGTTCTTTATACTGACAATAGAGTTTCATAGCCGAATACGAGGCTTTGAGAAATATAAAGCATCAAAATCACGTCAAGGTCATATCTGCATGTTTTCTCAATGATGATTTCAAGGCTCTAGTTTATGAGTTGATGCACCCAAGGAGCTTAGAGGAGTGGTTGCATCCCCCTCCTGTAATGAAGAGGCAAGCAATCAATACATCCAAGAATTTAAAATCTTCTTCAAGGGCTATATATTGTTATTGGTGTTGCTATTATGCACTGGATTATTTTCATAACCATAGCAAAACACTGATAGTTCATTGTGATCTAAAGCTAAGCAATGTTCTTCTAAACACCAAGTTGACTGAACATGTTTATTGAAAGTGGACTAATCTCAGATTGTTACTTATATGAACTCCTCCATACAAGTAAAGAGAATTGTGTTCAAATTGGTTGTTCATAATTTTCATGTCTTCCAAGTGAACATGGGGCTATAAGTGAAGTTCCAAAGGATACGGTGTTGTAATTTGGTCCATGAATTGTCTCCTCCAATTTGCATGCATGTTGTAGGTGACTGACTCCTAAATAATTCTCGTTACCAAGCAAATTAAATACCATTAATTAAGAGCTTAAAAACTCTTTAATTATTACCTCTCTATTTTGCTTTTGCAATTAGGAAATTTTTTCCCTTTTGCATACAATATTATAGGAATATTCTTGTTCTCTACACTCAAATAATGCTCATTACTTTATTTATCACCGTTATATGAGTTTAATACCTTGGATAGACACAAATCTCAAAATTTAAACTCATCCAACGGTAATAAATAAGGTGGTAAGCATTACCACCACTTGAGGGAGGTGACTAAAAATCACCCTAATAATATAAGAGGTAGTTAAGTTAGTTGGTGTGGTATTTGGTCTTTAGCAAGCTTCTTATAAAAAAGAAGAATCTGGGTACTTTGGCCGTTTTGCAGAAGAAAAAGAAAGAAAGGGGCATTTGATGTTTGGACAGACATAGTGATGGTCCTAGCTACCTGCTTCTTGGTGTTTTTTAAAAGAAAATAAAAAAAAATGAGAAAAGGCTAATTTGCACCCTTTGGATATCATGATGCCAATTTCCTTGGTTGAGAAACTTGTGGCTTTTCTAATGGAGATCGCGTAATGGTGCAAACAATTTGTTAATGGTTGTGCAAAATAGGTTTCATACTAGAAAAAATGCCCGTGCTCCGCCGCGGGTTTTGAAATCATAACCCACAATTTAACATACCCATTTCTAAATTATTCAGAAATCAATCAGATAAAACTTCAAGTAGAAGAAAATTGAGTTCTCAATAAGAGAACTTCAATTTCATGCAAGTTTTTTTGTTCTAATTTCAGGGCTTAACAATGCAAGATTGGAATTTGCATTTGGTTCAAAGAAGTAAGATAAACTGATAAGCAAAATGAACTAAAAATTCAAACCCATAAATCCGAAATTAGCAATGTTATTTCTTACTCCCCAAAAACAATCCAAATCTTAGTGGTTACATTCATTAGTTAAGCGCTCAACCACTCAGGCACATTGACTACAACTTGGGAATGTTATGCAAATCTTAGGCAGCTCGAATCATTAAATTTGAGTTGGAAGAAGCTTTGTTACCTGCTCTGCTAGTTGAGGAGTGTCACCAAATTCGGCACTATCATCAGCATCAGCATCAACAAATTTCACACACTCCGCTTCCAAAACATTTCACAAAATCGAAAACCAAATGAGATTATGTAGCAGAAAAGATTGGCGGAAAAATAGATTAAGAAAAGCAATTAATATTAAATATAGAGGATGAATGATGTTGTCCAATAAATAAGACAGCTGTAAATATTTCTCAACCATGAGAAAACATCAAATTAATAGAGGCATCCTAAGTTTGCCATTCATTGTTGTCGGTCTAAACTTGATGACATATTGTAAAGTCCTCTTACATACAGATTAATGAAATATTAATTTATTTCCACGGGTTATTTGATTTTGCAAATTCAAAATAATTGAAGAATACTGAAAATTACTAAACCCCATCACAACATCCCATTAGTGAAAAATCAAAGACAAAAAGTAAATTACTATCTTTCTAAGCATCCAAAGATAGCATACCCAAAATACCAAATTCAACTCCAATATAATAAAAAATTTAAAAAAAATTAGCCAAATTGGAATAGGTAGATCAAATAAAGATTTAAGTCAACCAATTACACAAAATAATTCATGCAAAGTAGGCTCCTAAGAAAATATACCACTATGGTGGTGGAGGAGGCCCATGCTCAAACAGTGGA
Organism: Malus domestica; assembly: GCF_042453785.1. Taxonomy (NCBI): domain Eukaryota; kingdom Viridiplantae; phylum Streptophyta; class Magnoliopsida; order Rosales; family Rosaceae; genus Malus; species Malus domestica. Next base: position 7,729,162 of record NC_091671.1, on the reverse strand, counting down.
GGACAGCAGCATTTAAATATACCGCAGCAGCACGGAATCCACAAACTGCATAATCAAAACCAAAATTTTAAAATTTATATTTAAATTTGAAAAAAAAATGCAGTAGAATTGTATAATAAGAAATTCTCCAATGTGGATAAATTAATCTTGCGGGATGCGATCAGTTGTATTGGGCTGGCAACCGGCTTATGCTCAAATCCCACTAAATTTATCATACTTCCAACTACAATTCAAAGGAAGAAGTTCCGAGTCCATGCATAATGTTTGCTCAACAAAAATAAATTGCTTTTCATGATTAAGATAGCCAACCAACCAACACTCATTTGATAAAATTGAACATTCGGATCTACATATCCACATATTCCACATATTTAAGATCGAACAAACCTTCTCATGAAGACCACCCAAAGGTACCAGAGGATTTACTGCACTTGAGTTTCCTCGTGCAGCTGCAAGAGCTATGAGCTTATGTTGACCGTCAGCCACTTCTCTGCTTAAGTTTTGAGTCACCGGTGATGCAGAATTAATAACTTCCTGCAAAGAAGTGAAATAAGAAACCTTAATTTGTTAAAATGTGAGTAATTACAGTTTTCTCAATTGATTAAAACATCATCCGATAATGTTTTCTAGGCTTTTTTTTTCCTTCCTTTCACAGACCATTATTTCATTAGCCATCTGCAGAATTGCAATTGATAGAATCGGTGTTCTTTGAAATAATCATAAAACTTCACAACACAATGGCAGCAATTTATACAAATTCTAACAACAAATTGTCAAAAACAATGAGAACAATTACCAGAAATTTCAAATCTTTTGGGGGTTCAGAGTAATTACCAGATAGACGAAAGCTAAAAGAAACATTAGTCCAATTTTTTCAAAATAAGAACAGCTCCAATCTGAGAAATATAGTGCAATTTCTAAAGGAAAAAAAAGCGTGAAATCCCTAAGAACCCTAATTTATAAACCCTAAACAAACGCAAAAGGAGAGAGGAGACTCAAATAAAGGGTAAATCTAGAAATTCAACATACCATAATCGGAGCGAGGATGCTTTCGGACGGCCTAATTCATCGACACTGGAGGCGGTTGTCGACCGTCACTATACCTCCGTTTCGCCTCGGCCATGTTTGAGGCTTTCGACCGTCACTACTTGGTTTGTGTGCTTCATGTGGAGAGATATGGGGAGCGCAGAGAGAGGAAAAGCAGAGGAAGATGAAAGATTGTGGGTTTTCCAGAAACAGGAAGAGTGAGAGATGAGAGGAGAGCGCACGCACCTAACCCATTGCAATCCGTTCTAAACCATACAAACAAAATTACCCTCTAAACTTTTGAGAATTACCCTCCCAACCCAGCCCCATTTGGCTGGCATTGTTGTAAATAGCGTGAAATTGAGTGGCAAAGATTTGACTATAGCTAAGCTACAGTGTTCCGTTCTTGTTCGAGTAGCTAAGTTGTCAAGCACATATGTTCAAACCTAAAAAGGCGGTAAGAACGGAATCACACCCTCAAATGCACCAATGCATATAACTTGCACTAATGCCCCTTCATACAAACTGCAGGCCAAGATGCGCATAAAACATTTGCATATTCCTTGAAGGAAAATTTCAAGGCCTTTGTTATATTATGTATTAAGGAGAACCAAACTGTATCCCCCAACACTAAATTTGTTGGACTCACAATCCCCTTGCAAGGGTTGTAAAACTCAAAAGCTTATTGTCTAAAACCAAAACAATTTGTACCATTTACATGCATGTGCAACATATGCCTTACCCTGGAAAAACGTCTAACAGATTTTGTTTTACATTTTTATAATCAAGTAGCAAGTAAAATGACAAACTTTCAGCAACCTGAGAGCAGAAATTAAGATGTTGAGATATCCCGAAACATACAACATACTGTATGGACCGTCTTTTCTTGACTTTCTCAATTTCTCTCACTACAACCTCATTCATCATTCAATGAATTCAGATTTCAGATATAGATAAATAGAGGACGCCTTATTGACTCTAATCCTCACTAATCAAATAAGCTTAAATGCTACTATTTTGCTCAAATTAAATAAATTGTACCCCTCTCCCCCATTTTCCCTCCTCCTCCCTTCATAAGCCAATTAAAATTTAAGACTAACAAAAATAATGATCAAGCTCAAAACCTCATGATGAAGTGCAAAAGCAAAGCAGAGTACACACCAAGGAAATCAGCAATTGGGTACACAAGGAGGGAACCAAAAAGAGCTCCATATAGGGAACCGCTAACCCGCATCGAAACAATGCAATTTAGGATTGTTGATGTATTGTTGGTGATTTTTGGCAGATAGATCACAAGTTTGGAAATGACTCAAAACCAAATTGACTAAGATTCGATAAATCATACCACAAGACCAAGCTGGATGGCTGAAAGTTTAAACCAAGCTGTGCCACTAAGCTCTGGCGACTGTGACAAATCAAAACATAAAAGTTGATCATATTAAATTACTAATCATCAAAACAAAAAACGAAAAACATAAAGCTGAAGGTATACCTGTAAAGAGAGGGTAGCACTAGAAGTAGCACCAATGTCGTATCCGAACAACAAACCTCCCAAAGCCGGAAACACAAAGCTAAAATTCCAAGAGCTTAGTTATAAAAAATAAAATTACCAACAAAAGAGAGATTTTCAAAAGTAAACTTCGAAACTTGCAATTTAACCACTATTCATTGATTGATCTACACTTTGAAAAGCACTCAACTTTTCATATGCTTGATTAAGGCCCAATTCAGGTCCTCAAAACATGTACTAAAAAAACCCAACTTCTGCCATACAATGTGGCTTTACAAAATCGAAATGCAAACCCCATTGCATAATTATCAACTATGAAGAATTAAAGCTAAAAAAGATCGCATATGTGGTCAGTTGGCGAGGGCAAGTGTCCTCAACCCCTTGCACCCAAGTTCGACCCGTAACTGGAATAGTTTACAATATCGTTTCATCAGAAAAACAAAGAAGCTAAAACAAGATTACCCATTTACATTACTCAAAGCATAAGAAAAACACACAGAGCTATAGAAAATTTGATCGAGAGACGTACGGAAGAATCACAGACTTCCAAGAAAATTCCTCCTGTTGGGTTGCTTCAGGAATAAACGATTGAGCACCATCATCCCCTGAAGAATAATCTGGCTGTGATCCAACCTACAAACAAAAAAACCCAACGAAAAATTGCATAAAAAAATTAAAATCAATTCCACTACTCAAAAAACGCAAAGAGAAGCAAAAATCTGAAAAGGGTTTGTTCAGTTTGTATGCCTTGACACTGAATCCATGCCTGGGGGTAGAAGGGTTTGAGAAAGTGACAGAGTTGGCCCTGAAGCATTGGTTACAAGATGAGAGAAGGGGCGGGACAAAACGGGGATTGAGGAGAAGGGTCACTGGTTTCTTCTTTGGCTGATGAAGTGGTGGTGCAGTTTTGCTGGAGAGTTTGAAGTTGAAGAAAGAGTGAGTTGAGGTGCTGAAAGCCATTGGAGGAGAACGAAATGCCACAAAAAAAAAAAAGAGGGAGAAATCGGACGGTTGGTAGTTGGAGTTCCTGTTTCAATATCTCTGTGTTTATGTGTGACTGTCGGTAAGTTTCTGTGTTCTGTTTTTATTTTTTGTTTCGACTCTGATTTTTTTGGTGTTCAATAATTCAGAAAAAATCTCTGATCCAACCAGCACAATTGGAAGTGTGTATAAAAAGGATGTGCATGTAATTTACTTGCTTCAACAAGGATAACAAAATTCCGTAATGAGTTTCCCTTCCTTGTTTCTTCTCTCGCACATTCGTCTTTATTTTTTACATTTTTTTTTCCTAGCATGTGTAGTTTAACCAAAATCTCTCTTTAATGTAAAATATATTGTTTCGTTGTACTAAAAAAAAACCATGTGGCTTTGTTTTTACTATTTGGATTGAATAAATAAAATAAAATCAATGAACAAAATATATAGTGGTTTTGCATAAGCAGAAGAAAAAAAGTGTGCATAAATTATTTCGGTTAGCGTGGTTGTACTCGTATGGTTCTAATTTATGTGTATATATATATATATATATATATAGATCAAATAGGAATGATGGAACTAAACTCGGTACTTCTTCCAACATTGAGAATAAAACTACCATTAGAAATTTAGACTGGTCAGTTTTAAAATTTTCTTTAATTGGAGTCGATGTGCTCGGACAAGTGAATCCGTGCGATGCCGGTGCACATTAACCCGTAACCGGACGAAAAAGACTAGAATTTCAAGTAGCAAAATTGAAACTTCAAATTAAACTTGTTTACCTTTTTGTAATCATTGACGTCTACACAACGTGATGGCTGTTCAACGACCAAACTCATTGAAAACTCTCGTTTCACTTGTCCACTAGTTTTCGAAAATTAAAACTTCTTCGTTTTCAAAGTCTCTGAAGATCAATTGGAAAAACCCTTTTGTTTTTAGGATAGCAGGATCGCACGCCTGACACCATTATACGCCACGCCCCAAAATGATCTTCAATCCTCTAAGTAATTCTCCAAATAGTCACATTTTACCAAACGAGAACTAGAAACCGTGAATTCAAAGGTTAATTATATTATAAACTCAAAATTAGGGATGTTAAAAAATAAAAATAAAAATAAAAAACTCAAAATTAGGGACATCTCGAAACCAGCTCAATATCTAGAATAACTTACCTCATTTCGTAAAACTCGATCTCACGAACGTGTAGTAAAAAACGGTGTATCGTAGCAACCTCTGAACTGAGATGAATTTTACAAGAGTAAGAGAAGGATGCCTCCTTGGCTTCCGACCTCCACCGAGGAGAAGATGTGATTCAGGTTTGTTTTTGCCCGTTACAACTCACAACACAATAGGATTGCACCATGTCACAAAGGGAAGGGGAAGCAGAAGTAGTGTGATACGTGTCCGGGAGCTGGCAAGTCTTATTGCTGCCACGTGGTAGTGGGGTCCGCAAAATGTGCCACTCTCACTATAGATAATTTTATTACAAATTACAATCTCTTCTTAATTCATCATATGAATTATGAAAAAATTTCCAGTAAAATACTACGAACTGGTAATTACATTTTTTTTTTCTTTTGATTAACAAAGAATTTGAAACCATTTCTTTCTTTTATCTTTGTTTTTCTTCAATAAACATGTGTATGAAACAATATGGTACAAAATGATGTCATTTCTTACTTTTTTTTATTTTAATTGTAAGTAAAATGTCTTAAGTTTAACTTTAGTTGATTGTGAATTTGAACCAATTGATCATTATACACAATAAATTGCTACATGCAAGGTTTTTTTTTTCTTTTTTTGTTTTTCGACAAACAATAGTGTTAGTATGTTAGATAGTTAAATGTGAGAGGAGGAAGGAGATCGGTAAGGTTCGAACTCTCACCAAGATAAATTGACAATATTATTTTCAATCATTGTGATAAAGCACCATCTGACATACCGGCAAGTCTTTAAGGATCAGGATCCTCTCCTGAGCAGATGGAGAGGATCCTCCTGACCAGGCCCATCGGGCCGTTCATTTTTTATCCAACGGCTACAAACAGGGGGCTCTCTAAAAATTATAATAATTATAACCGTTGGATAAAAAATGAACTGCCCGATGGCCTTGGTCAGGAGGATCCTCTCCATCTGCTCAGGAGAGGATCCTGATCCAGTTTTTAAAAGTAATTGTTCTGAGTATTTCACAAATTATGTAGATACTAAGCACTTCAAGAAAGCATCAAGGACTAAAAAGCTTAAAGTAAAAAAACAGAGAACAAATCCACCTTCTCCTTTTTCTGCACACTTCACATGCCAGTATCATGATTCTCATTCCGTCCCACTTTTTAATTCTATATTACTTTTCAATAAAAATGCCAATGGTGTACTATGATTATTAACTTTGTAGAGGAATGTATCATTCTTTTCATACACGCACACACACATATATATAGCATTTTTTTAATGTGGTGATAGAGCATTTTTAATGCAATTCTTGTGGTAAAAAAGTTGTTATTTAAACACTTGTAGTGAACTCGATCGGCAATTACATTCCATATCAAAATTTCAGTTAGTTCTATATTAAAAAGAGGTTAAAATCGTTATTTAAACAATTGATTTAACGCGAAGCCTAGAACATGAGGGTATATGGTGTTCGTCGACCTGATATAATCAATCACAACTAAGGAGGTTTTGAATTGAATAGACTCGTTTATATGCTCCAGATCGTCGATCGAGCCAGTGTTTGCATGATTAATCACCTTAAACATAATTCTAATGGGTTCTGCAAGATGGGTGGATATTGAAGAAGTTTTGAAGGTAGGTTTTGGAATGTTAATCCATGGTAATTTTGCATGTGTATGCTGCTGTTATAAAGAGATGTAAACCAGGAATGCAGCGTGCCATTTCTTTTATAAACCAGTAGATGCTGAGATTTTATAACAGTATGCCTAATGGTTCCAGTAAAAGGAATTCAAAGTAGCTAGGGACGTCGTCAATTTGAGCTTCAAGCTTCTTAGTTTCCATCGAATCCCAATTTCTCTCCAACCCTAAGTCATCCCCACAGTTAAGTTTGACATACGATTTTTACCCTTTATTTAACGGAGGACTAATGAAAATTTTCAGTTTGGATCATAATTGCAGACATTGTTCACCGTAAATGTTTTAACTAACAACTCATTCACCACACGGGTCACATTAAAAATGTTCTATCACAAAAAAATAGATATATATAAACGACAAAATAAGTAACTTCCAAGTGTTGTTGAAGTAAATGGTCACCATAAAGAAACCTTGCACAGTGCGTGATATCTTTACTTTATGCAGTGAATCTGACTCAGCTTCACATGGATGAACAACAAAAAAAAAGGCTCTTGTTTAATGTATCAAACCCATGCACATGGCAACAGAAAAGTAGCAAATTATTCAAAAATAGAATAATTCTTCACTTATCTTGATATCAGACATCATTTCATTCTTTTAACAAATATTATTATCTTCTTTCTTTTCATAAGAAAAGCATTATATATAGATATACTATTACTATCTTCAGCAATTTTAGATGTGTTCGACAAAATAAAAATATTTCAAAAATTGAACACAAAAATTAAATATGTGTACGCAAATGCATACACATACACATCTCTTGATAACAGCAGTTTATAGTAAAAAATAATTTTGTATGTGTATATACAAATACACAAAAGCTTTCAGCCTATTTTTATTTATGAGGAAGAAAATTCAAATTTGAGTGCAAACAACAGGTATGCATTGTCATAGCCGTTTATTGTAACTCACAAATACATGTCATCATCTGGATGTAATCTCGTGTTGCTTCGTTCATAATCTATAAATGGAGGATGAGTTTTCGGGTTACAGTATCATGGAATAATTTCTTGTATACGTGTGAGTAGATCTTACTCTTCAACAGATAAAGTTAATTCAACACAAATTTGACACTGTACAATAGGTCAATTATCGTCCCTATTCTTTGGTCAATTGCTCCACCAAGCTTGGGGCACAAGCCAACGCCTCAGTGCACATGACCGTTAAACGAAAATTCCGTTTTTCCAACCTTGCGTCCACCTCCATAACCGAACCCTTAATTTTTGCGAAGAGAGAATTAGTCATGATTAAGCACCATTACTATCTATATCTTTTGGGTTAAATTTCATACCCTTTTATAAACCTCTACATGCAGTAACCCTAATTGTCAAGTCATCAGAGAGACAGACCTGATTTTGTACGTAAATTTCGAACAAGAACTTTGAAAAAGTTTCGTAGAATCACCCGAAACAATGGAGATTTACAATGCTTGCAACCTCAAAGCCGATACAGGGAAGGCTCCAACTAGGTTACAACGGCGTGCCCCGGTGTCTCTTCAGCTTGATCAAATCGCAAGCACTGCCTCCACCAACCCTTTATCCAACGAGGATGCTTCAATGACGATCCCATTACTGTCTCCGGTAGTCATTCCATCTCCAAATCCAGTGGCAGTGGTGATAGAAAAAGGCGGTGATCAGAACGTGAGAAGTAGTATTGCACCGCCCTTTCCGACTGCAGGTGGGTGGCAACACCCGGCTGCAGGCGGCTGGCACCACCCAGCTCTGGCTCCATTTGTGGATCCCTCAACGTTGTTTACCGTGTTTCAAACCCAGTGCATGATCGTGAACCAGTGCAGTACTGACATCTAAAGATTTCGACTTGGTTAGGGCTTGTTTTTTGAGAGGGGCTTCGCCTGCTGCCTGTGTAGAACAGAGTACAGATCATTCTCAAATATTAACCTGCATTTCTCCACGGTTTCTGATTTTATTTGACTTCATGATTTTGTATGGTTTTTTGTTTTATTTTTGTGATTTTGTTCATTTTTTTTTCTTCTAAAATTTGGGAGTTGGCTACAATACTTACATGTATTTAATACAATTACTATCTGACAGTCGAGATGATGATTGTATTAAATAAATGTAATCCTAAGGTCGTGGTAGAATTGTTGGTTATTACAATGGCAATGTGTTCAACAATTAGAGGTCTTTTTCTCCACTTCACAGTTTATCTTCCATTTTTGTGTAGCAAGGGCGCGTCCCCTTTGCTTCTATAATAGAGGCGCTGTAATAGGCGCGCTTGGCTAACGAATAAAAACCTTTGTCCACTTTCATTGGTCTAGTCCGGTCATTGCTTATCTCTTTCTGCTCTATCGGTGAATTGGGGGAGGTGAAAAGGCGAAAAATAGGGACGAGTTTTCTATTCGGCCAAGCCAATCCCTTTCTGCTTGCTTTTTGTCTGTCTACAAGCTTTATGATTCGATAACTGGTACACCAGATGCGCGTCCTTTCCAGTCCGGTCCTCTCGTACTAGGGAAAGGTCCTCCCAATGCTTCAACGCCTATACCAGATATGGACCTAACTGTCTCATGATGTTTTGAACCTATCTAACATTCCGCTTTAATTGGCGAACAACCCAACCCTTGAAACATACCGAAGAGCCATGTTTCTTAAAATTTAAAAAAAAAAATTTAAAAAAAAAAATATTTCAAGTTACTCTATCAAAACCACCCGAAAAATGGAGAACTGCTTCAGAACCGCAGTTGTTTGATGGAACCAAACAAATCATTACTAAAGCCAAGTAGAACAAAAAAAAGGAAGAAAAAACAGGGCCCATGTATGCAGTTGACTCAGAATCAGTCCCAATTTTTTAATTAACTCAGAACTAGAGATGCAGGATTGAGCACATACAAATGCAGGATCAAACGCTTTTAAACACTTGAGCTACAAACTTACAAGCCCCCTTGCTTGGTTATTGTTAACTTGTCTGAAAAAAAAAATTGTAAGAAATCTACATTTCTAGGCTCAAAGATCCCAAAACATAAATCAACTGTCGCATTTCAGACCAAAAAAACAGCATCTGCCGTGTTAGAACCCCGATACTACATTTTTATTCCGTAATATAATTATCTAAATTGCCAAATCTCCCCTGTACACAACTTAACGGCAAATCTACCTTAATTCGACAGACAGTGTTTACCAACCCTAAGTCTAAACATAAAAATTACCGTAACTAGGAAGAGTTTTCCCTAAGGATAATAATCGAATCGCATCGTTGACCAATAAATCCAAGTATACAGAGTTAATGGAGTTGCATTCCATCTACAAAATACTAAACGTAGGAAACGCCTTGGTAGCCAATCCCATTTTTAAAAGGCCAAAAAAGCTCCTCCTGTATGTACAAAAGGCCAACATCCATCCCAATCTTTAAAAACAAGTATCTAGCATTGTCTTTCTCTTCCCCTCAAGCTCTCTCTTAATAACAATTCAGAAAGAAAATTAGGAAACACCTGATGACATCATCTCGGACTTTGCTCCGCTAGGGCAACCCGCCGCTAATTGGCAAAATAGGCTTTCTCCAAGAAAATCAGAAGTCAAATTCTCCGGTTGCCTGTAAAAGGCAGCATTCCAAAAGAAAGGTCACGAGGATAACAAGAAGAAAAGGAATGGAGAATATCAACCCTTTAAAGTACACTTTACCTTATTGAAGAGAATATCCTTGTTGTTTATGTGCATAATGCCGTCCTTCAATGTGCACTTCCACTTGCTCTTGGTGCGCGTTACCTTCCCAACCAAGTACACAAGAAGACAGTTGTTAGTCATATTTGAGAAAGAAAATTGAAAACCCATATCGAGCCTAAATATTATAGCCATAATGCTGCAGTGAGAGAGACACCTTGTCAAACTGGGCCAAAACCAAATGTGCTGTGTTAAGCTCATCTCCTTGGTCCACATCATCCAACTCATCGTCATCATTTTCATTCAATGGGGGCTCATCGTCGTCATCATCTCCCAAATCATTTTGAACAACCGGAGCTGGAGTGCTCACAGGTATATCTGGAGGTTAAAAAATGATGAGAGAAGGAGGCCTCAACATCACAGAGATTGATTTACAACACTAAACTTATCCACTCCTACGGTAACCACAATGTTCATAAGTTTATCACTAGATTACCATGGGGAGCAGGTGTGCTGGCAACATTGTAGTCTTCATTGAAAGTTCCTTGATAATTGTATATCTGTAGGGAAAGGGGAGGAAGAGGCAACAGTTAGTAAGTAAAAGAAAATGATCAAATATTAAGAACAGATGCAGAGCAGAGTAGAGCAGAAAGAGGGACAGTGAAAATAACGAAACACAACTTATCGGATAAAGAAATGACATACATCTAAAATTTATACTTCAGAGACTTTAGACATTAAGTCAAGGGTTAAAGAGATACTGGCTACTAATACCCGGCAAGAGACTGGCTAGAGTCCAGAACCAAAATATGAACCACCAAGTAAAACCCTCGACGTAATCCAAACAAGAGAAAACAAAATCCAAGATCCTAGTACTCTATCCAAAGACATGCACCATTTGTCCTTGACCATTGATATCACAGTTGACTCATTTAGGGGTGTAAACTACAAGTTGAATACTTATATATATAAGTCCCAGACTTCTTCCCACTCAATAATTCAAGTTAGGGTCCTCCAGGCAATAGTGCACTGCATGGGCGACACTTAAAATCCCCAATGGAAGTCACCCTGGTGGGCCCTAGAATAAATGAATTTAATACCATGTGGACCACTTATCAAATATTAAATTGATAAGGACATATACTACACTTGATCTTTAGCCAAAAAGGTAGAGAAAAATAAAAGGAATACAAATTTGATGCCAATTCCCACATTAACACACTCTTGTTTGCCAAAGGGAGGGAAAATCAACCTCCGTAAACCAACAAAACAGCGGAATGCAGATCAATGGCAGCCACTTGTATGTGTAACTCTAAGATTATATATTATAGAAGGCAATACACTATATAAGCAAATAATTTGTGATATGTATAAAAATTTCAGAACAGTCCTTACATTGGGAGTAGAAAGCTCATCATAAGGATCAGGAATTGGACCATCAAGTTGAGGAATCTTGGGAGTTGAACTTCGTACACGAGTTAACATCTCACTCCATGCACGACTGGCAATAGAAGTGCTCCCTCCACTGACCTGAAAGTTTATCATAAACGATTAAAGAACACATAACAAAAAGACTAAACGCAAAACTTGCTGGTTTATAAGTGTTTTTCCATGCTCTGGATAACTTGAATTCATAAAGATAAAGAAAGAACTACTAATAGTAGCAACAGTGTATTACTCCAACAAATACATAATATATGTAAAAAAAGTATTAAGTTACTTAAATGCCTAAAGATATGACTAGTCACATACCACTGTGAAGTGCAGAAGATAGTTTTATCTAAATAAAGTGCCAAGATTGAAAACTTGCGGGCCTGCCTGGAATATTTGCAGCCTTATTGCTAGCTAAGTTGCAAATGTAATTTCTCATTTTATTTAATTGGTCGGAAAGAGAAAGATAAACAACAGTGATCCCACCCATATTTTACAGCTACAAATATAAACTATATTCCCATGACACGGAAAACTATTAGACCATAAAGGAGAAATCACTTGCAAAAGAAAATTGCAATAACAGTGATCATCATATAAGAGACCATTTGAGTCCAAGTCCTAAGTTGAACAACAGGTACTGTGACAAAACCTACAAAACTAGCCCAAAGAGAAACAAATATCTAACATAAATGAGAAGATGGCTTTCCAAAGCAACGAAAATACACCTTTGTCCTTCTTTGAGCACATTTCCATTAGAATCATTCATGATTTTTCTACCTTTCAAATTCCACTTTTAGCACATCCTACTTGTGCTAACATTCACCGGAAATTGAGCAATTCCACAAACCCAATCGAATCTTTTCCACTTTTAACACATCCTATACTTGCAAGGCCATCAACCCCAATCAAATCATTTCATAAAATAAACAGATAATTTTCCTTCAAATTTTATACTGCTCCAGTGAGTGCACAAATGAATGGGACAAAAAATTTCATATAGCCAAGCCAACCATTTTATGCTTTTATGAGAAAACAGTTTTTTTTTTCCTCAAGAAACAAAATTTATTGACCAAATTAATTTATAAAACAATACAAAACCGGAGGGACCATTGGCATGAAAGAACAAATCAAGAATAGAAAATGACAAAAACAGTCTCAAGCAATCAATTTTCCCTCCTTTTCTTATAAATCCTGTACGGGCAGACTTGCTCCAGGTAACCTTTTATTCCTAACAACTGAATACACTTATAACTCACCAAAGGAGAAAGAAAGAAAGAAGAATAACCTCAGCTTCACGAAATGAAATCAGAGAGAGAGAGAGAGAGAGAGAGAGAGAGAGAGAGAGAGAGAGAGAGAGAGAGAGAGAGAGAGAGAGGGAGTTTTGAGTGATCACATATGACTGAACAATGCCAGTTATTACATAATAGTTTATGCCAGTTATTGCATAACAGTTTATGCCAGTTATTCCATACCGCCTAATCCAGCCTCTATAGCTCATTAAATCGTCCAAAACCATGTCCCACCAAAATATACAAGTCACCTAAAGATTTGAGTTCAGTTAAAGCCTGAGATAATTTGTATTTCATTGGATAAAGAATTCTCAGGTCACATTTTCTTCATATTTTCAAATGCCAGTAATCTAGTCTTAGATTTTACAAAGCATAGATACCCATCCGGAGATTCAAATAAATAAAAAATTTCACTGATACAATGGATGAATGCTAAAGAAAAATGTATGACATCATGATCATCAGACCATCCACACCAATCTTGTTAGGAAGTTAAGGGAAAAAAGCAGGAAAATGAAACCTCAATCTCAAACTTCTCAGGTGCAGCATCTCCAGCTCCATCTTGCTGGGGTATAAAGCCACCAGCTTGATACTGTGCAGGAAAATCTTCACGCTTTCGCTTTGCAGAATTCATCTGGAGAAAGTCCTGAAATTTTCTTCAACATTACGATAATGACCAACTATAATGGTAATTCAACAACACCATCTTAATTTAGATTGTATCTCCTTGACAAAGACCAAGTGAAAAACATAAGAAGAAACTGAAAGGAGCAATACACACCAAAGAAATTCAGAACTCTTTAATCATGATTTTTCTTCATACCCAGAAACCAGTCCATTTTCTGCAATTTGAAATTGTAAATAATAGCAGGCATTACCTGTGTTGGGGGTTGATGAGAGGCCCCTCTATCTACCTCATCCCGCCCTTCCACGTAAGCTACACCAATAAAATGTGAATTAATACAGAACTCTCGAGAGTAAAGCTCTATCCAACAATACCATCCAACTTACCAATATTAACATCAAGAGGGGGGCGGTGGTTCATCCAAGTAGAAGGGGGTTGCTGCAAACAGAACAAAGATAATTTAGGTACTCTTATACCAATACAGTATTACTGGAAGTTTATCACAAGAAACGTGTGTGTAAAGAGAGAGTATGAACATAAAATTACATAAAGTGATGTAATATAATCACCGCACTATCCTTAGCTTTGCAATTTATAATAAATAATTACTAACCATTCAAGGTACTTTGATATTTCATATTTGTTGATTAGCAAAGAGAGTTGGTAGTATTTAGTAACCAGTGAGAGAATTTCATTGCGTGTTTACCATGTAGGCGCTAGGTCTTCCACCTTTCGTCTCTGCATTGACACCACCATTACTGCTACCGGACTCGTTTGCAGAATAGTCACTACCTCCAGTAGGGATGTTATACAAGTTGTCCCCAGTTCCAGGTAGAGGCGTTTGAATTGGGGTTGCAGGAATTGGGGTTTGCAACGGCGTCTAACATTCCAATGAACCCACATCAACAATGTAATGTAACTTATTTAAGAGAAGATTTTGATTACAAACATAGAATAAGAAAACACAGCAAAATCTCACTGGAGGGAAGAGTATCTCAGCAGTGGGAGTTTCGTACTCCTCGGTCCCTTCATACGGTACATTGAGATCGTGAACTGGAGTAACACCACTGCCAGGTGTTCCCTTTGCTGCCGACCTCTCTATAGGATTATTTACTACACCAGCCTGCATGGTTTTCGCTTCCCATATCTGAAATTTACCCCAAATTCAAAAATTAGCTATACCGTAGCTCTTTAATGGCGTCCCAACAAAACAATTAATCCTCGCATAATTCAAAACCCTAGAAATGGATCAGATCGAACTCTAGAACCACTCCGCCAGAAAACCCTAAATCTATCAACACAATAAAAAAAAACCTAATCTTCAATTAACATGCAGAATTCAAACAATCGAAAACGAAAACAAAAACATGAAGATTGAAATCGGAAATTGAATTTACTCCTTGAAGCTCCTTCAGAACGTCTTCCCCGGGGCCGTTGTTCATGAATTCCTCGCGGACCTTGTTGATGACATCCTCAATAACACTAACGTAGACACTGCTCGTGGAGGCCGCCATCTCTGAAATCTCAGCTCCGCCTACCTCCGATTCTCGTCAAGCAAAAGGCAAAATCGAATCGAAGCTTTCCCGGGAGAATCGGGGCACAGAAACTTTCAGCGCAGATAATCGATACGAGTTTGAAGACCTAACATGTAATTAGGGTTTGGATTTGGGGAGTGTGAGTGTGAGAGAGAAGAGAGAGAGAAAGAGACAACGGCGGAGGATAGAGGTCGACAGCGAGGAGAAAGGAAGAGAGAGGGGCGGACGGGAAATGAAGATTAAAGAGTGGAATATAAATAGGTTTGCATCCGATTACATGAGTCGGTCCACGTGGCGAAATCTGCACGTGAGAGACTAAGCTTAAATCTTATTCTCCATAGGCTATATGCAGATTTTTCTTCTTCAAGTTTTGATTTTTATTATGTATGGTTATTCGATACAACGATATCATTTACACCGGTTATAAGATGAGCTAAGTCACGTAATGAATCAACTATTATAATTTCTATTTAGGGGAATTGAATTTAACCCAAAGGAAAATTTTGTGCTACCAGTCCATGCTTTTAGTTTAGACGTCAGCGACAATCTTCTTAAAATTATTATTGGTTTCTTCACTCTCACTTTCTCTTTACTTTATTTGGTCTTGAATTGTTGCCCTGAAACGTCGTAGTTACCGTGATAGTTCACCTTTTGGCTCATGCACACAGATAACACAAAGTTTTTTATCCAGTTATCACCTTTGATGTTGGGAAGCTAAAGCCATGAAACATCTCGAATTGCCTCGGGATCAGGTTTAGCCATAATGACAATTTGAGATTAGTCGATGCTCTGATATGGCTTTTGGATGTCGTGAGGAAGTGGAGCGGTGACATGATTTTATCTTTTTTAATTTTTTTGTTTCTTATTAATAATTTTCAAGAGTTGTATTGGAATTTGGTTTGTTTTCTCTTTTTAGGAAAGTGTGCTAGTTTGATTGCTCCCTATAGAAGAGTTGCTTGATTTTTATATTCTTTTTGGTGTGCTACCTCTTTTGGATCTATATGTTAAGGGTGGAGTTGTTTGATTTGTTGGATCTACTTCACTCAATGTTCTGGAATTGTGGCGTTGAGTAGGTGATGCGGTCGACTCATTGACATCGTATTCCTTGTCCCAATTTATGATTTAAGATTTTGTTCTCACATGATCTTCATGTAACATGAAATTTAATGGTTTTGTAAGTTTGTTCTCACATGTCCTTATATCAATTTGTATAATCTTGTGGTTCTCGATGAGTTTGAACAAGTTCATAAATTCTACTCATTGTTTTGCGAGTTTAGACTTGAGTTGCAAGGACCTTTTTGGGGCCGACTTATTCATAATATGTTTTTATAATGTCATTTTATCAATGAATGAAATTTCGTACCTTTTTTTTTATTTTTTAAAAACCACTTATTTATGAGAACAAAAAAATCACAATATTGTAGTACTAAGGTTTGTTCATTTGCCCTCCAAAATATATCACAAGAAAGTAGTATAAAATTTGTTTCAAAGGCACCCAATGCTTGGTCATAAACATCTTTAAGATTCCAAAAATGAAGTAGGATTCTCTCCCCTCCTATTACCATCATTTTTCATCCCCTCCTCCCACACTTTCCCTTTTGCCTTATTCTCTATATAAAAAATTCAAAACAAGATATAGACGTGAAGTAATCGCAACAATTTAAATAAGAGGGGATGAAGAGGAAGATGAATTAGAAGGGGGAGAGAATCTTACTCCTCTAAAAGTGTGATACAAGATCCGATCAAGATAAACGAGTTGCCAAACATTACAAGGCGCCCGATGGGTTGGGTAAGCAATTGGCCATGTATCGTTTCCCATGTTGCACCTCATTACAATTCCTATATCACAACCTTTAAGCCCAAGGACGACAAAATGGAACATTCACTGCGACGAGCAAAGAACGCCGCTAAAGTTGTCAGAGAATTCGCTGCTCAACTCTAAGGAGGGCTAGCTAGCTACTTGTTGACAACAGAAAATTAGTAAACACAAGGCTACAAGGCTTACAATCAAACACATGCTTAAACAATTCTCTTTGATATGTGATGTATACTTATTAAACGCAATCGACAACTGCAACATTGTAAGTAAAACATTTTTGGCTGAAGTTATATTTTCTTATCACATTTATTAGAGATGAGGGAAGAACGTTGGCTGTTCTTTTTACAGGGAATTTATATAGTAAATCAAAGTAAACGAGAAGCAGCCACTTAGTACTATGATTTATTGGTATTTCTCTTCACCTGTAAACATTTCAGGTTCGATTATCACACAGTGAGAGGTTTCAAGTTCGATTATTGTCAAAGACGAATTTAAACCACATTATTGCTAACCCATTGTAAGGCTAGCCCTCTCCCCCACTCTTTTAGCGTAGATAATATCGTTTATTCAGAAGAAAAAAATGTAAATGAGAAGCAATTCCCTTGGACTCAAGGTATTGTGTGATTTATGAGATGCTTGAAGGCAAGATTGAAGAGTGGGACAATGTTGAGGCATTTGTTAAAAATATGATGTTACTTATGTTTATCTCTCACTTATTTTAATATTCGATCGTTATATTGAATAAACTGAAGAAGACAAAGATTAATAAAAATGTGCTTGAAGAACACGCCCTTTTTCACTTTTTTACACACTTTTATTAATTTTTTTTGATTGATTTGATGACTAAAAATTAAGAGATTTATGAAAAGTTAAAATGAGCGTGGATAAGAATAGATATTGTAATTGTAAGGATATATACTTTATGAATTAGGGCATTTGGCGGCTAATCTCTCCTACCGACCTTGAGAGAGAGTTCTCCCACTGCCGCCCACACACACACACCTCGCGTAAAGCTCAAACCACACACCCCTCGCTCTGCTACCATCTCCCCCTCTCTCCCTCCTCATTCCATACAGAAAGTCTTCTTCTTCAACCGCCGAAATCTTTGAGCTTTCATCGCAAACCCTAAAAAATGTCTGGTGGGTTTTTCAGGGTAAGTTGTATCTGATTTCGTCTCAATTACCTAACCCCAGATCTTCTCATTCAGAAACCCCAAATTTACTGATCGATTAATTTGGATTGTGTTTGTTCAGGGTACGTCCGCTGATCAGGACACTAGGTTTTCCAATAAGCAAGCGAAGCTGATGAAATCTCAGAAATTTGCACCTGAATTGGAACATTTGGTTTGTCTCTTTCCCCTAATTTTTTGTTCCAGTTTAATCGAAATTTCAATTCGCATATAAAATTTGTTAATTTTTAAGAATGGGGTATTGCTTAAGTGTTGATGAAATCGGGTGTGACCTATTGTTGTGGTTAATTGTGCATGAATGGTGTGTTGTAGGTCGATATAACGAAGGTGAGTATGGATGTTATGCGCCCGTGGATTGCTAATCGAGTAACGGAGCTTCTCGGATTCGAAGATGAAGTTCTCATCAACTTTATCTATGGTCTTTTGGAAGGAAAGGTAATTTAATGCTTTACATGTTTAGTGCTTTGTCCATGGGGTGAGACTAGCTGATAGGTACTGTTTATCACTTTTCGTTCGAATGCACAAGTATGTCTAGTTAATAATGAAGGTGAACTATATAAATTCCTGTCATTTCCCTTCACCCAGGTTTCAGCTTGTGGTAATTTTGATAATTTATTGTTAAGATTTGTTGGTATGAGAGCCCCGGTTTTGTGCGTTTGTGGTTAAGAGTAATGTTGTTTGAACTGCATCTGTTTGCTACAACTCGCAGGTGGTGAATGGGAAGGAGATTCAAATCTCGCTTACTGGATTTATGGAGAAAAACACTGTGAAGTTTATGAAAGAGCTTTGGACGCTGCTTATCAGTGCGCAGAACAATGCTAGTGGCGTTCCTCAACAGTTTTTAGATGCCAAACAAGAAGAAGCACGGAAAAAGAAGGTTATTATATTTTCAGTTTCACATTGTGTTCCAAGTCTGTTGAGATGATTCAGCTTTATTTAATGATATCGTGTTATGGATTCTTGCAGGAGGAGGCAGACAGGTTTGCAAGTGAAATTCAGAGAAAGAAAGAGAAGGAGAGGATAGATCAACAAGAGATATTGAAGAAGATGGTAATAATATTTCATGCTGGAGATCCATTCTCTAGAGCTCGGTTGTTTTGTTTTAACTTCCGTTTGTGTTTTCATGAATTCAGCTAGCTTCTGCAATTATTTGGGTTCATTCCTTTTCCTCAAACTACTGTAGGAAGAAGGGGCTGACAAGAAAGCAAACAGTGCTGCATTGGAGCCAAGCACAAAGCATATGTCGCCAAGGGATTCAAATGATTGTTATGAGGATGAAAGAGGAGCTGAAAAGAGGATTGGTGTGAAGGCAAGGAACAAGTAAGAAATTCAGAATTGTTTTACCCATTCATTAGTTCTGTTGTTTCGTCTGCTGTCTAACTATGCTTTGCACTCATGCATAAAAACTTTTCTCTATATGGGAATTGTTTCTTTTCAGTATTAGTAATCATTTGTCCACTTATGCTTTACTTTCTTGTTCTTTAAATATATGGAATAGTGTAGGCACATATGGTTTGATTGTCTACATGATCTGATGTGAAAGTTCTATCACTTTTTTTCTTTCTTTAATTTTCCAGTGTAAAATCCACAAAGTTGTTCTAAAGATTATGTGTAATCTCCTGCAGGGTTTCCAGATCTCCAAATTCTGAAAATTCATCTTTGTCTCCTCGGTAATTATCTTGACTATCATTTTCTGTCATTAATCTTCAATACACTGATTGGTTGCTGTAGAGCGAATAAAATTTAGATTTCAGTTCTTTTAAACAAAGGTCCACCTTGTAGGTCCATTAGTAGGTCACATTCTAAGCCAAAAGTTATGCCGAGTATGTTTTGTTATTGAAAAGAATAAACTTGTAATTTATTCTCTTGCTTGAAGGTTTTACTGTTTTGAGTTTCATTTGTTAACTGGAGTTAACATTTTTTTTGAGATATTGCCTTTATCAAGTGTTTCTCATGTATCATTGATAATTCGATTTTAGATTTCCTGATTTTTTTGAATCTCACTATATTTATAATTGTTTAGTGAAAGACACCGATCAAGAAGTATTTCCAAGTCACCAAAAGCATTGAGACGATCCATTTCTTCTGATAGGAGTGATCGCTCTCCACCTAGACGGCCTATTACAACTGTTCAGAGGCATTCGCCAGAGGGATCAACCTCCCCAAGAGGAAGATCACGTAATTCCAGGCAAAGATCTAGATCAAATTCCCAACAAAGATCACCCTCTCCGTATCGGCGTAGAGTACGTTCTCCATATTGGCGTAGACCTTCACCTGTCCGGCGCCGCAGATCACCATCACCTGTCCGGCGCCGCAGATCACCATCGCCAGTCCGGCGCCGCAGATCACCATCGCCAGTCCGGCGCCGCAGATCACCTTCGCCAGTCCGGCGCCGTAGATCACCTTCGCCAGTCCGGCGCCGCAGATCACCCTCGCCAGTCCGGCGCCGCAGATCACCCTCGCCTGTTCGACGTCCCAGATCACCCTCGCCTGTGCGACGTCCCAGATCACCCTCACCTGTCCGACGTCCCAGATCACCCTCACCTGTGCGGCGTCGCAGGTCGCCCTCTCCTTTGCGACGTCGCAGATCTCGCTCACCTGTGCGTCGCAGATCACCCTCACCTGTACGACGGGCGTATCGAAGATCCCCATTGAATACACGGAACAGGTATGTGTCTCCCTTGCAACATAGGTCACCAGTTCGCAGCAGGAGGTCACCAACTCCTCCGCATAGGTCTCCGTCTCTGCATGATCGAAGTTCATCTCCTATTCAACATGGTTCCCCCTCGCTAATCAGGAGAACATCAAAGCTTCAGAGATCTCCCTCACAATCTCCTCAAGAAAGAACCAGGTTTATATAACTAAGTTTTTTTGAGAATTCTGTTTGTTTTATTCCTGTCCCATAGGCTTTCATTTGGTGCATTGAATGTTAGATTTAAGCACATTATTGAAGTTCTGTAGTTGTAGTCATTTTGTGAGATTTAAGTTATGGAGAAGCTTTCCTTGTAAGGGCTTCTGTTGCATATTGTCAATAGTTCTTTGCTTCCTATTTAGATAATTCTTTATAAGGCATGATGAGAAAAACGCCAATCTTATGAATAGCAATGTTACAGGTCCCGTGAAAAAATTTCTCCTGTGCCACGCCAGTCTAGCTCGTATGGGTCATTGCAGAGGGAATTAAAGAATGGGAATGATTCGCGTAAAAGAGCACCAGATTTGTCGCCATCACCAGTGAGGTCTCGTTTACTCTCAGAATCTCCACCAGGCGTAAGAAGTGATAGTGAAGAAAAGAGGTATTCATCTTGGCTGCATGATTGATTCATATGATCTTACGACCTTATGTTAAGACCCAAGCTTCACGTCTTACTCAATGTAATAGCAGTAGCAATGTATTATCTGTAGTAACCAACTTTTAGAACAACAACCCTTCATCTTCCTTACAGTTTTCCTTATATAGCCCTCAGCTATCTTAGCTGCTAAACTACCTACTAACCACCAAGCTAACTAATCCATTTTTCCTGCCCACTATCAGTTATACAGCTAACTAATTATGCTGAGTCATCATCCTAGTCAGCATCCTAACACGTTAGTCTTTGATTAATTTATTAGCTTTGTACTTACTATTTCATGTTGCATTAGAAGAAGATTATCTAGCCCAGATGAGAGTCCAGTTAGACGACCAAGGGAGCAAATGACTCATGATGTTAGCTCAGGTCCTCCAAGGAAACCAAGAGAACAACAACTTCGTCGTGGAAGTCCAGACATAAGTGAAGAGTAAGAATTGAACTATACTAGGTTACATTTGAATTTGAAAATTTATCAAAATTGATATTCTTTTTTTTTTTTTATCATTTATCATAGTACTATTTGTCCAAAATAAATAAATTGTCATAGCGTTAGAAGATTTTCATTCTTTCAATTTATCTTTACTAATTTTGGATTTTTGGTCCGGTATCAGTAAGCTGATAGCCTCTCCTGCTAAGGTTCGTAACAAGGAAGAGTACTCTCGAAACCGTCTGGATAACAAGGACTTAAGAAACAAGGAGCAGGAGATGAAGAGGTAAATATGCCTGGGACACATTTTATCATGCATTCATGATTACTTGGATGCACTTAGTTTGTTGGTCTGACATTGTTACACTCCTGACAGTGGCAAATCTTCTGGGAGGGTGGTTCCTGAAAGTCCTGATCAACAACAGGCTCCAACCATATATAAGGACTCTCTACGTGGTGAGATGCAAAATCCCGATGAGGGTAGAAAGTCTGATGAAAAGAACCGTTCTCATTCAAAAAATTCCAAGGACAGTGATCGGCATCGCAAAACTGGATCTGTGCACTCATCCATTGAAAAGGTTGATCATAGTAATCGAAGTGGTATTGTTGATTCTGGTTCCGAGGAAAGTGAAAAATGCAGAGGTGGGGAAAAGGGAAAAAGAAAGAATAAGAGATCAGAGAGGCAAGAAGTTACTTCAGATGATGATTACAGCAATGATTCTGAAATAGATGAGAGGAAGGATGCTAAAAGGAGAAAGAAAGAGGAAAAGAGATCAAGGAAGGAGAAGAAGCGCCGAAGACGTGAGGAGCGACGTCGCAGAAAAGAAGAACGTCGTGCAGGGAAGATGAAGGGGAAGAATTACAGTGATGCTTCTGCTTCAGATGGTGAACATGTAGGCAGGAGGGAGCTTCATTCAAATGACAATGAAGAGAAGGAGGATGGTCAGAAGAAACTTGAGATTGAGTTACGCAAGAAGGCTCTTGAATCACTTAAAGCAAAAAAGGGCATTAGTCACTAAATTTTTTGCTGTGTTTGGACATTATGGTGTTTTATCTTTTCAATCCGATTAAGTAACAACATTTCAGATTTGTTAGGATTATAATTTGTATGAATGCAAGTATTTCTATGTTTTGGTTACTGTTTAATGTAATCTGTGTTTACTGCTGGCAGCTTAAGTGGATAAATGAGGATTTCCTGAGCTATTCTCTTGAGTTCAACTTTATGCAGACCTTGCTGCTAGATTTTCTGGTAATGGTTGTCCTTTGTGAATTGTGAATATGATTTGTTGTTCTATAGGATGTCCTCATAATATGGATGTGGAGCTCTTACATTGCCCTTACATAGGTTTTTGTCTGATTTTGATTTTGAATTGAGTTTTAGATCTAGTTTTTCTAGTTGTCGAACACTTCATTCATTATATTTTTGTATTCGGGTATTGTTAGCTTATTTTATGTGCAAGGTTGGTTACAATTTTGGGTAGAGTTTGTTTTGGTTTGCATGATTGGTTGGCATTATTTGTTTCTTACGGCGTAAAGAACCTGAAGGTCTTGTCTGTTTCAAAGATGAGAATTTACTAAAATTAGATTTCTGGTTAATTGGTAGATGAAATTTATGTCAACTAGGTGTGAACTACTTGAGCAGATCATGTGCAGATTCACATTTTGACCATTGATTCAGGTACTTTTCTATGCCTTTACGGGCTCTTTTAGAGGAACAACTCAGTGTCTTTAGGAGAATCCTTTTTCTCCTCTTTCAACTCTCTCTCTCTCTCTTCCCCATCTAGTTAGTATATTGTTGCTACTTTCTTACTCCATTTGTGTTTACATTTTAAGGTTGGCAGCTTGAGAGTGGACTTAATTTTTCTAAAATTCTCCATGGTGCTATGGTCTTGGATTTGTCCGGTCCTGATGTTGATACCGGCCATAAGGTTGATTTGGATGGTAATGGTTAATACTGTATGAGGAGGTGTTAATGTCACTTCTGAAATTCTCTTATGTGAAGCATTTAATTCTGATAGGATAATTTGTTGCTTGGATTAATACTTTTCTGTCATCTGGCAGTTCTGTATTGTGATTTTACTCGTTCATTTAGACATATGGCATGTGAATCTTTGGCTGCAGTTTTGACTCTTTTTTCTTTTCAATAGTCGGTTATAAGTATTTTCTGCATCTTGGCATGGATTTCTATTCATTTTCAGAATTACAATGACAATTATTTTTGATGTATTACTGCCATTTGCAAAAGGATTCTATTGCGGTATTATGCTTAACTTCGACATTGATAGATGGTTTCCGTTGCTGATGCAAGTAGTTTGTTACTGTGAATGCTAGCATTTAAATAGCAAATGATTGTGTGAGTTTTGTTGGAGATGTGTAGCATGGAGTTGTATTCGTAACGTGTTGTCTGACTTTGCACAAGCAGATGAAGCTTATGGTTACGGACTTGGATGCTGATACCAACGGTCATCGAAGGGGAAGGATGAGAGCTGATCTGTTTTGTAATGACGATCTCGATGAGCATACTAGTATGCTAGTATATTTTGCTTGCCAGGTTGTGTTTAGGTTTTCGGTGGGCTTAGACTGAAAATTTGTTTTCGAGTTCCTCGGAGTTGATATTTTTATTCTGGCAAGTCCCTTTTTCGTTTCCCACCCTCACCCCATCTGTCCACCTTTCGCAGATAGTCCCCAGCGAAACTCCCATCCAATAGGTTGTAACATCCCTAGTAAATTTGCAGTTCCGATCTTTTTTTTTTTTCTGTTGATTTTATAGCGAGCGATGGTCGACTGAAATCATCTGTTTGAATACGAATGTTGTCGATTTGAATCTGTTTGTAGTTGTTATGGCATGGCTTGGTTATTGTTGTGCAGGTTTGAAAGCCTAGTATAGGTTGTGCATTGTGCAATGCCAATCTGTCTTATTAGCTTGAATTCCATGTTACATCCAATGACTTCAAAAGAATTGAACGAGGAGCCGTATGAGGTAAAAATCTCATGTACGGTTGGTTCTATAGAGTGGCAGTAAGGTGACTTATCTGTCAATTTTTCCACTATCACCAAAAAAATCAAACTTTGCCTTACGGAAAGTTGCTAGAGTTTACTTTGGCTGCGTGCCCTTTTAAGGCTTGCCGTTGAATGTCGCTTCTCGGTTGTTTTGCCATTTAGTCCTGGGTTTAGCAGAAGTCCTGGATGAGATTCTGCTAAGTAACCGGAAAAATATATCCGTGTGTCTGCATCTCTCCACATCTCCACTCATGTGATCCACACCCGGTGAATAAGATTTTCGCCTTCTCACCGGGGTCTTGTTCTTAAAGTTACCAAGATGTCTTGCTCGCTCTTTTTGGTGCTTCGACGAAACTGAAAATAATTGACATTGGGTAATTGTGATCATATTACGCATACGCGGGCCACGCCTATCTTATTATGTCTATGGTGTGTAGAAATATCGTTGCTCTATGTCACTTTCTGGTGGTTCAATCCGCCATTAGAATTCTTAGTGTCCAATTTTTCTCTAGTAGATAGGGCATGCCATGTGGCGCCCTTTCATTCGCCTGCTCCCACACCCTCCCATCCAAAATCCAGATAATATTCGTGCCAGGGGGGCAATTCAATTGCCACATGCTCGTGGTGAGCTGGGGGTCTCTAGTCATGGATATGCAAAAAATCTGAATTGTGAGGGAAAAAAAGCCACACTTTGCATCAATGGCTGCAACTCTCACTTCCAATTCCTTTCTTCTAACCTCCACGCCCAACTCGAGAGCAACAACCCGTAAGAACGCGAGGCTCTCGGTCTTCGCCAAGAGGGGAGGACCCTTGTCTGCATTTCGGTTTGGCAAGTCCGGGGACAATGGTTCAGTGTCGGACGAAGGCCAAGCTGATGACTCCACCAATTCCAGCTCTTTCCGGTTAGATTTCGGAAAAATTCCCGATGTAAAGGCTTTGATCCCTGTTGTGAGTCGGCCTTCTTTAGGCCTGTCGTTTGGGAACCAAAGAGCCAAGGACCCTGGAACTGTGTTCGTTGCTGGCGCAACCGGGCAGGCAGGGGTTCGGATAGCGCAGGCCCTTCTGCGCGAAGGTTTTAGCGTACGGGCTGGTGTGCCTGAGCTTGGTGCTGCTCAGGAGTTGGCTCGAGTTGCTTCTAAATACAAGGTTAGCTTCTCAAACCAATTTTATGCAATGTGAAGTAGAACAATTTCCGCTTCGACTATGGAACTGATGTAACTTTGTCTAAAAACAACTACGATGTCTTTTTTCGACGGGTATTATAATTTATAATGCTGTCCTAAACAATGAAACCAACATCTAGTGTCGATAGCTTTAGTGGTAGAACACTTATCCTTCGTTATGCAAGCATTTTGTATACTAGGCCTAGGATTTTAGCTCCTACTTCTATCGAACACTGTAGATCATATCAAATGAAGAATCAAAACGCCTCAACGCGGTTGAATCCGTCTTCCAAGATGCTGAATCCATTGCCAAGGCCATTGGAAACGCCAGCAAAGCCGTTGTCACCATTGGCCCTGCCGAGAATGGTCCAACGACGGAAGTCACCCCATTCGACGCCTTGCAAGTGGTCCAAGCTGCCCAACTGGCCGGCGTTGGCCATGTGGCGATAGTCTATGATGGGAACTCAGTGGGAACGTCAACGTACAATGTACTAGATGGCATATCCTTATTCTTCAACAACCTCTTCTCACGATCTCAGCCGTTGTCAGTCTCTGAGTTTTTGCAAAAAGTCATCGAAATGGACGTTAGCTACACGTTTATAAAGACAAGTTTGACGGAAGATTTTTCGCCGGAGAGCTCTTATAACATTGTTGTGTCAGCTGAAGGAAGCAGAGCTGCAAACGACTACAAAGTAATGTAATGTATGCAATACAAGTGTAATGCTTTCTTTTTATTTTATTTTCGTTTTTATTTTTTGACATTAAAATTTCGTAGTTTGTCCTGATAATATTGAACATTACTCAAGTAGGTAGCCAAGTCTCAGATTGCAGCTCTGGTGGCAGATGTTTTCTCGAACACTTCTGTGGCGGAAAATAAGGTACACAAAACTGATCACATTGCAGATCACATTTTTTGTCAAGATGAAACCCAATTGGGCTCTATCTATCTTAGCGGGTTTGACCGTTGTAATAAACGTGATCGATCAAACATTACTCTCTTTTTATTTTCTTCCCTTATGTATATATTATACATTGATATGTTACTGATGCATTCCATTTTTCTGTTGATTTAAATTGTTTATTTTTTATGCTTGGCAAGGTTGTGGAAGTATATACCGATCCATCCGCACCTTTGAGGCCTGTAGATCAGCTTTTCAGGTAGAACCCTAATCATATTTCCTTATTAAAAAAACGCATTATTTTTTATGGAAACTTTTTCCAACCATTGTGCATGTTTTATTGGCTTTAGTACCATCCCTGAGGATGAAAGAAGGAAAGCTTATGCAATAATGGTTGCGAAGGCCAAGGCGGAAGAAGAGGCAATAATAGCTGCTGAGAGAGCCCGCGAAGCAGCTGAGGCGACGAAGAAACTTGAAGAAGAGGTAAAAAAGCTGACCGAGCAAGAAGCTCGCTCCACGAATTTAGCTGAAGACGCTCAAGTGAAGGCTGAGGCTGCAGGGGCCTCAATAGATAGCCTTTTGAACAAGGCAAAAAACATTGGCATGGGGATGTCGTGGAAAAAGTTTAGCACACAAGTTGCGGACACAGTTCAAAACTCAGAGACGCCAAAAGTGCAGATTGCGACCGTCAGAGGACAGGCAAAGGCTAGGACTTTATCTCCGCAGAAAGCGGTTTCCAAGCCAGTTACAACTCCCAAACCAGCTTCTTTGAAGCGTAAGGAGCAGCCAAAGCCTAAAGCTAAACAAACAGATGAGAAGAAAGAAGTGAGGAAGGTGTTCGGGGGCTTGTTTACGCAGGAAACTGTGTATGTTGACGAAGAGTGAGACGATTAATTACTTGCCAAGTACCATGTATAGTCTTTTCAGACTACTTTGGTGAAGAATGTGCAGTAGTTTGTTTTGTTATTGAAATTTGAAAGATGGTTAAGTTTACATATCAGTTCTAGCAAATAATGTGTACTCGTTAAAGTTTTTTCTCAATGAATAATGAATTAATCTCTTTTGAGTTCTTAAAACTTCAAACCTTAATTAAGTGAACTTTGCAAAAACACCATATGAAGAACTAATTGCAGAAACTGTTGACCTAAGTTATACTAAACTTAAAACAAATGCGGTCCGCTTAAAACACAAAATCGAATTGAAACACTAATAAAATGATTCAAAACACCTATCATATGATTCCGGATCAAGTTCAAAACTTGGAATACACGTGGTGACGTATATTAACAACACATTTTGTGTAATATCCTAGTGGATATGGTGTTGGGTTTGTAGAATTATCAGAGAGACGGACCAAAGACCCACTTCCAACAACACTGATATTATCCTCAACTTGATAATTACCACTTGTACAATTCATCAGGTGTGGGGTTTTATCACGAAAGGTCTCAATATTAGTTGTAGTGAGATGAAGATATTTAAACTCTTATTTTCTCATAAATACGGTCGATGTGAGATATTTCAACACGCCCTCTCACGTGGGACCCAATTAGTGGGTCACACGTGGGAGATCCATGCATCGACGACCAAGTGGAGCCAAGGGAACTCACCATACACGTGGAGCCAAGGGGACCTACCCATCACGTGGCAATATGGGCTCGCTTCCTGGCTCTGGTACAATGTAGAATTAGTAGATAGACAAGCAGAAGGCTTACTTCCAGCAACACTGATATTCTCTCCAACTTGATATTACCATCTACACAATCCGTTAAGTGTAGAGTATTAGTTGGAGTGAGGTTTAGGATATTTAAACTCTTTTGTTCTCAGAGATACGATCGATGTAGGATATTTCAATAGGGTTTCCACTCATGCATTTTAGGTTCGAGACTCACCCCTCCCCTATTAATCTTGATTTACTCATAAACAGTAAGTAGAGTCCAACTATTTATCCCAACTTTTGAATATCAACTTATCTCCGACACTATATTTTCCATGAACTCAGTCAAAAACAAATTAAATAAACTGAAAAAGTTCATACTCCGTTGAAACCCTAACCCCAAAAATTAGGTTCAGAGCACTCAGTCACATTTGTTGTGAATAAAAAGTTATACGTCGGTGCCTCTTGTACTACTCGTTAAGAAATTAAACCAAACTCATTGCTCCTAAAACTTGAAAAAATATTCAAGTCAGGAAGTTGAAGTTAATAGGTTAGCTCGAGCCTCCATGGTTCCATATAGTTTGTGTTTTTACTTTAAATTCGTAGAGATATCAACAAAAAAGTGACCTCACAACAAATTACTATAGTTTGCTTGTCAAGGGGGTTAATTATGACATTCAGCTAACATCATCTCTCTAAAATTTGGTTCCTTCTTCCAAGAGCTATTAGGAGACAAACGGAGACTGTTAAATGGCTTACACATATTTTTATTGTTGTTGTTTTTTGTACTTCTTACTCTTCCATATTTTATATTTGTCTATTTATCAGCCATATATTATTTCATCATCTGATTCTAACTCTAACATATAATAGGATGCCCTTTGCTTTGATAACTTAAAGTCAAATATGACGCTGATGAACTTTTGTTTTTTTCTCTTGTTCTATTTGTTCTTGAATTATATACACTATATATGTGCTATATGTATATGTGTGATATAAACTGTGTACTATTTTCTATTAGCGTCGAGCACAACAAGATTAAGTTTAGGAGAAAGATTTACAAGAAACGGTTTTACTATCACAACATCTTGATTTAATAATACACTACTACATATAAGTTTCTCTCATGACATTGCATTATTAAATTGTAACAATAATATATAGCATAGTTTAATAGTGCTTGCAACAATAAAAATATATATATAGCATATATACACACTATACGACTGTAGATATGGGGGAAAATAAAGTATGGACTATCAAAATAGATGCAGGATAAGTGCTCGACTATTGACTAATATCATGGCAAAGTGAGGGCGTGGAGTGTTGAGAAAGTTAAGGGCCATTATATGCGTAAGTGAGGGCGTGGAGTGTTGAGAAAGTTAAGGGCCATTATATGCGTTAATTTTAGTGTGAAACATCAACTTTCTTTATAAGATTAGAGAGCATATGTTTATGCACATTTGAAGGCCATGGTTTGCATGTACTCATTTAGTTAAAATTGCTCACTTATTAGGATCAATAATTTTGTTATAAGTGAAGAGGCATGTAAAGATGTTAAGTGTTGTCCACCACTGAAAAGTTATTAAAGAACTTTGCATATGTCTTTGTAAGGAGTTTGACTACTTTCCTGTTGTGGATTAGCTATAAAAATATGTTAAAACTAACATTATTCTTGATTTAGGGTGGAATCTCAACCTATTTCTCATGTCACTTTTGCCTTGATTCGTTCTTGATACTTTCCTAAGTATCTCTCCATGTCAACATAGGATATAAAATTTTACAAATTCTTCAATACAAAATAGAACTTTTTTATTTCCACCAAAGACACTAATAAAACGTGTTTACAGCATGCTTAGTACTTTTCTAGATTTGTAAAAAGCTTATGTGAGCATATTTCCTAATACTATGATGACCAATATCAAGAATTCATTTATCAGACAACCAGATACTGGCTTTTCATGCTCTTCTTATCCCAATTCTTACATGCTCTTCTTATCCCAATTCTTACCTGCTCTTCTTACATATTACATGGAGTTATTAGATCCTTTGAATTGTGAGATTTGTGCAGAAGTATACACTCCATTTAGTGAGTGAGCAAAAGAAATTGTACAATAATTATTGATATTGATTGAAATTTTCCTTTTAACAAGTGCTAACCAAAATAGAGGAAGAAAAATTAAAGAAAAACAATGTATGACAAGCCAGTTCAATGTACTACGTAAAGGCATTGAAATTAAACTCCTTTTACAATGCAGATTATCTAACCTGATAATAAACGCCTACGAATATTCGTAGTAGTAAGTTAATTGAGTACTATGGGTTGAGATACTTTAATAATGATTAAACATAATTAATAACGAAAAAACGTTTGTGGAAACTTATATATATATAGCTATGTATGCTTAGTAATGAATAATTATATCGATTCCTATCAATAATAGAGATTTTTTTTTTGGTATGATACATCAATAAATGAGTTAAATCAGATATACTAACCCGTGGAGATGTTTTCAAAACAACGTTAAAAAAAAAAAAAACAAGGAAGAAGAAAACAGAGTTGGGAGTCCCTTGTAAAAGTTAAAATCAAAATAACAATACCAATTCAAAGAGCAATGGTAATCAATTGCAGATAGTAAGTCCTTTGTAATCGTACTATAAGAACATATTCATGCTAATTTGTTGAAATATTGGGGTTCAACTACCCTTGTAATTATTTTTGTGATCTTTCTTATTCTAGATACAATGTAGATGTACATTAGGCGTGAACAGATTGAATGGATCCCAAATATGGCTTGATCATAAGATCTATATACTGAAGCCAAAGTGTACATGTACCTATACTGCTCTTCCAGTAAAATATAACGAAGTCTTATTCAAACACTATTTTTCAAGTTAATGGACACACACACGTACAAATTGCTAATATGCTTGCCAATTAAAATGATTAATCGTAAAAAAATTAACATCTCAAAATGTATATAAGTACACACACATGTATAGAGAGAGAGAGAGTGAGAGAGAAAGAAGGGTGTTCAGACATAAGATGCTGAGTATTTTAATTACACCATATATATTGACAACATTATTTGCACAATGTAGTATTTGATATGTATGGGCCAAGAAAAAGAAAATCGGAAAAACTTACGACAGACATAATCAAATTAATTAGTCCATGCATTAGATACTAATATCGGCTACATTACTAAGCATATGACTAATTTTTTCACATCCAAAGCACCAACTCGGTCTTTCTCTTAATATGCATCCTTTTGCTTAATTTGAAGATCATGGAATTAACTCTTCCTATATCTCCTCCCCTCCTGTACAAAAAACGAGAATTAATGGGACAGCGAGTAGCTTGTGGAAGTACGAATTGGCAAGTCATGAGATGTGCGCAATCATAAAGCGCGCATAAGCCTTGGCTACATGTATCTGGCTAGGGTTATGTCAAATGTCTTCAGCAACATCGGACATTTGTAAACCCTAAGTTCTACACAACAAAGGCATATAGCTTTTTCATTTTTCCTTGCATACTGATTCAAGGTATTTATAAACACGGTCTATCAATCACTAAAAGGGAGTTTTATAATTCTCTTCACCGAATCACTAGTTTCAGTTGCTTGATCGATCCTTAAGGCTAAATAATGTATATAATTCAGTCAAGGTGCATGCGCTTTGAAACTCAGAAATATATAAAATCTGGAAAATTTTCAGATTTTCTTTATATTGAAGATTTGAACTGTCAAATTGAACCCTTCCCAACAAAAGGTTAATTATGTACGAATTCAAATGTGAAATTCTATACACAACGCCCATAAATTATGAATCAACAATATAAATTAATAAATGAGTTAAAATGTATAAACATGAAAGAGATTAACGATACCGGGATTGAAATAGAGTAAATTCAGACTCATCAAAAGAACTTTCTTGTAGTATTTTCCGTTGATGACGATGAATTTTGAGGCTCAGGTCCTAGTCTAAGCTCAAGGTCTAACTGCGAACCTGATAACTGCAAACTCTTTTCACTTTGATCCCCATGAACTTGTGGTATACCTGGATTTTGATGATGTATGTTATGTGATGGTGTTTGAGAAAATAGTGGGAGTTGTTGGATGGTTGTGTCGCTTTCTTCATCGAGAAACCAAGGCCATGGTGCCCTTGTTGTGCTTCTATCAATATCATGACCAATAGGCTTATCGTGTTGCAAAGAATTGATGGTAGGGAGTATTGGAGAGTACGAGGATGGCATCTTTGGGATGTCCAAAAGTTTTTGTTGTTGTTGGTGTTGGTGTTGGTGTTTAGTTTCAACAGTATTAGATGAGGAGACTTGCTTGAGCTTGGCTTTGTCTTTTCGGTGAATGTTCATGTGCCCTCCTAAAGCTTGTGCATTAGAAAACCCTCTTTTACAAAAATTGCATTCATACGACTTTGCTGCTTGTTTGCTTGCACCTTCTTGTTGTTGATCATCCGATGTCATCACCTGGTCTGAATTTTCTTGATTTGCCTGATTAGACTCCATTGCCAAAACCAAACAATTAACTGAAAAAGAGAGAAGAGAGAGATACAGAAAGGGAGAGAGAGAGGTTGAGAGATGGGTCAACTTGTTGGTAGTGAAGAATTATATATTAATTTTGGGAGAGAAGGAAGGCCTGCATTCTAGATATTAATAACCTGGAAATTACGTACCATGCTCTAAACAATTTAATTTGGGTAGTGCTATCTACACATCTGTTTTTATTTCTTACACACTCTTCTCAAATTTTAACTGTTAGATCGAATGATTTGAAGACGATCAATGACAAAAAAATAACAAATGTGTGTGGGTGATAAAATTAGGTGTGTGAATAGCACTTTCCGTTAATTTCTTTATATAGTCATAGCATGCTATGAATTTTAATTGTACCAAGGACAAAAAAAAAAAAAAATTCAAAACTTAGTCAATTAAACTAGACTGGTTACTCTCTAATTTAGTATATTTTGGTCTTAATTTATAAATATCACTTCTCTATTGGTTTTTGGTATATTATGGTGTATTTATTATATGTTTGGATACGTTTAAAGAAACCAACAAAATTAGTTTGTATCTTTTCTTTTATATTTATTTCCAACTTGTTTTGCCTTCTGGTGTTTCATGGTGGAACTAATTAATCACATATGCTTTAAATTACAACATATATTAATATATAGAGAATCTAGAACACATATAAAATCAAAACGCTAGTATATACTAATATATAATCCATGTATATGTAATGTATTTTTTTCTTTCTTCACTTTCCCTTTTTCTATTTGGGATGAAGTGATAACAACTGTTAGACAATCGACACATATTGATAAATAATTCACGTACAGATGATTTTGAATCAACTTGATATGATGACTTCAGTCTGGTTCTTTGTTTTCTTGTTATATCGATCATGGCAAAAAGTTATTGCTAAAAATAAGTTCCATTTTTTGGGGGAGGGGGGGGGGGGGTGTGGTGTGGTGTTGTTGTTTAGCAGTTGATACTTGATAGTTCAAATTATATAAGATCTTGCTCTTCGAGATTATAAAGAGAACAAAAGGGGTTATTTTTATAGCAATTGTGACATGAGATATTAATGACCTCTTTCTGTACGCCTAAATTATTTGCAAAAATTACACATCTATACATATTATTGACAACATCATAAATGATCATGCATGCATGTGTACAAACATATTAACTAATTTTTGATCTAGTGATAGGTCTCTTCTTAATATTAAAATTTGAATTTTAATGATACGTCTCTTTTTAATATTAGACTTAGGGCTGATTTCGGTTCAGTAACCCAATAGAAAACCGAAACCAAACAATTCAGGAAGAAGAAAAACTAACCAAAATCAAACAAAAAAAATTCAGTTTTCCAAAAATCGGTGATCATGTCCCGATTTCCGTACTGAGTTTTGGGAATGTTCGGGTTTGAGATTTTTCGGGTCAAGTTCGGGTATTTTGATAATTTTTTCCAGCCTTAATTGGAATGGTGCCAAATTTGAATTCTTGAATAAAATTAAAACATGCATGCATGTGTTATCAATGAATAATGATTAATTGTATGCCATAATTGTATTAAGAGAATTCTCATTGACAATGACAAACTTGTCTAAACATCACCACTTTAACGTTTGATTGATTCCAACTTTTCCATTTCAACATTTGTTTATCACTTGTGGCGTCTTTGCTAGGGTTTCGGCCGAACAGGCTGCAGCCAAATGGTATCTGTAGTGTTATAAATATATTGCCATTCGACAGCCAAAGTCTTGGTAAGACTTTGAATGTAGAGATATAATTTGATCAATCTTATGAGCAAGTCCGCCGAAGCCCGACAACAGAGTCCACCCTGGTAATATGGTTTCATCTGTTATAATGTAATTAGTACTCACATAAATGAGAAAAACGAAGCTGACAATTAGATTAAGTCATCCTAATAAGAACCAACTGGCATCGTCTCAGCCCTAGGTATTTGCCACGTGGAAGCATAAGACAAATAGCTGCTTGGTTGATCCTTTCTTTTAAAATCAATAGTAGTTTTCTCTTCATTTGTAATTGAGATGTTTTAGATTTTATTTTCGGCAAAGGAAATTTTTTAACTAAAACTATTAACTGAGTTTAGCCCAGTCCTCCACCCCCTTAGTGTAGTTAATATCGAATGTATTAAAAAAATAATTCCTAATTGAATACATCTAAAATTTTATAACTCTTCTAATGGCATGTTCTTGTATGATACGAGTATAATAAGGAATATGAATATGAAGGATTAGGGATGAGAAGGATTGGGTATCAGATAAACACTTTCTTCCATGTTAATGTTAATGGGATACCTTGAATTTTGAGGTATTTCATGCCAAAATTCATGTGAAATCACCTTATTTATTCATTCTTTTAGTGTTGGTAAACAAAAGATATGAAACCAATAGAAATTTTGTACCCTTATATCTTAATTGAATACACTATCGGACAATCGTTTAAAATTCTCTCCTTGTTGTAAATAGTGGGTTGCCCACATGTGTATAGTAAAGTATAAAATGTGAATAGTAAGTTTTCATTGAGGTGGCTCTATAAATAGAGCACTTCGGTTGTTCAATGAATTAGAACATTAAGAAGAGAAAATGAAGAAATATAATACTCTCAGTATCCCTCATTTTCTAATATCTGCAATACTTTTGTCAGTGTGATATTTTGCACCACTTCGTACTCGTTCTTACCAAAGGTTATTTCTCTACTTTTGCCTATTCATAACACGTTTACTTCTATCTTTGATTTTTTGTTCGGTGTAACTCTTGACTACTAACCCAATGTTTATTTATGCAATTCAAAATGGTGCGATATCATCACCTATCGTGAACTGCAGATCTAATTTTACTGCAAATTTTAAGTGGAGCGGTATAATCGCCCACCCTATCCTGCATATTTAAATTTACCTGCTATTTAATTTTATCGCAATTTTAGGTGGTGTGGAATAATCACCCACTCTGCTTTGCATATTTAAATTTTATCGCAATTTCAGGTGGTGCGGTATAATCGTCCACCCTGCTTTGCATATTTAAATTTTATCGCAATTTCAGGTGGTGCGGTATAAGCGTCCACCTTACTCTACATATTTAAATTTTCTTGCTGTTTAAGGTAGTACGGGATAATCGCCCATCCTATACTTGTTTCGATGAGAATGGTGCAGTACAATTGCCCTTCTCATTAATCATGTAAATCTCGAGCTTGAAGTTTCAAGTACTTATCATTTTGGCCTGAAGATAAAAAATTTGTAAGAACCAGAAGTTCTAACAATATATTCCTCCAGAACACATATTATTGCAAGTTCTTACA
Source organism: Malus domestica (assembly GCF_042453785.1). Taxonomy (NCBI): domain Eukaryota; kingdom Viridiplantae; phylum Streptophyta; class Magnoliopsida; order Rosales; family Rosaceae; genus Malus; species Malus domestica. Next base: position 7,692,942 of record NC_091671.1, on the reverse strand, counting down.
CAACTCATTTTTATTTTAGAAAAGAAAATGGCAAACTTGGCAAAGCTTGATTTTGCTGCCCTGGACATTATTGGGAATAATTACCTTACCTGGGTACTGGATACCAAGATCCATTTGGAAGTAGCAAATCTTGGAAATACCATCAGGGAAGAGAGCAGCTCAGCCTCTCAAAATCGGGTGAAGGCCATGATTTTTATTCATCGCCATCTTGATGAGGCACTAAAGAGCGAGTACTTAATGGTTGAAGATCCGTTAGCCCTTTGGAAGACATTGAGAAACAGATACAATCATCAGACAACGGTGATTTTTCCAAGAGCTCGCTATGACTGGACTCACCTAAGGATCCAGGATTTCAAGTCAGTGGCTGAGTAAAATTCGGCGTTGTTCAGAATTACCTCTCAGATGAAACTCTGTGGGGATACTATTACTGATGATATGTTATTGGAAAAGACTTTCAGCACATTCCACGCCTCTAACATGCTCCTACAGCAGCATTATAGAGCATGAGGCTTTACTAAATACAACCAGTTGATATCTGTGCTCCTGGTAGCTGAACAGAACAATGAGCTCCTGATGGAAAAACCATAATTCCCAAACTATTGGATCAGCATCGTTCCCAGAAGTGAATGTTGCTTCCCTTGAAAGGAATACCATATTCTCCTATGGTAATAATTACAAACGAGGACGTGACCACAAGCAAGGCCGGTGGAAAGGGAAAGGCAAGAACCATGGTGTCCAGTTTCACAACCAAGTTCCAAGGTATAATCTAGGCCCGAGCTTTAAAAATGCAAATCGCCAGAAAGGAAAAACTCATATGAACACTCCTAGAAATCCTGAAGGAGTTTGCCATAGGTGTGGTGGCAACGGACATTGGGCGCGTACTTGTCGCACCCCAAAGCATCTGGTGGAGCTGTATCAAGCCTATTGTAAGGAGAAGGGTGTCGAGATCAATTTCTTCGACCAGGCTCAACCAATGAAAACTCCTGATTCAGTGACCAATTTATCAGGACAGTTAAACACAACCCACTTGGATGCTACAAACTTTATTAATGAAAGAGGGAATGAAGTTTATGGGTTCGATTGAATTATTTATGTTTAATGTACTCTTGTTATTTGTAGTTGTGGTTTAATGCTCGCATTTTCAATTCAATAAAAGTAGTATTCCAGTATGAATAAACTGCTTTTTCTTTACTCAGAGAACATGGATAAAAATTATGGTTATTCTCAAAACAAGAGCAATGACGGAGACTTTTGTCTTGCAGACAGCGCAACCACGCATTCAATACTTCGAGATCGAAAGTATTTCTCGAATTTGGTACTTGCAAAAGTAAAGGTAACAACAATATCAGGGCAATCAGATATAATTGAAGGCTCAGGAAAAGCCCAGATTATGTTACCAAATGGAACAATATTGTCCATAAAGAATGCATTATATGCTACTTGATCCATTCGAAATTTGTTGAATTTTAAAGACATACGTTTAAATGGATACCACATTGAAACGAAAAGTGTAGAAAATGTGGAATATTTATGCATTACCTCCAATGATATCCAGAAGCGTATATTGGAGAATTTGTATGGTTTATCGAGTGTATTGTATTATACATACATAAAGACAGTTGAGGCATATACTGTCATGAACCAGAAGTTCATTGATTCAAAGGTTAACATGCTTTGGCATGACCGTCTAGGTCATCCAGGATCTACCATGATACGTAGAATCATTACCAATTCTAATGGACATCCATTATTGAGCAGACACATTGATGTCTCAAATGATAACCCTTGCAAGGCTTGTTCCCAAGAGAAGTTGGTAATTAGACCATCACAACTAAAGATTGATGAAGAATCCCCATCATTTTTGCAAAGAATTCAAGGGGATATTTGTGGACCTATTCAACCACCTTGTGGACCATTTCAATATTTTATGGTTTTGGTTGATGCATCTACCCGATGGTCACATGTTTGCCTATTGTCTACTCAAAATGTAGCTTTTGCGAGACTTTTTGCTCAGATAATTAAGTTGCGAGCACAGTTCCCAGATCATCCCATTATAACGCTGGCGAATTTACATCTCAAACCTTTGATGATTACTGTATGGCATTGGGCATTGATGTTGAACACCATGTTCCTCATGTCCATACTTAAAATGGTTTAGCAGAGGCATTTATCAAGCGGCTTCAATTAATTGCCCGCACTCTGCTCCTGAAAACGAAATTGTCAGTCTCTGCATGGGGACATGCCATATTACATGATGCATCATTGGTTAGATTGAGACCCATAGCCAACCACCAATGTTCATCAATACAACTTGTGTTTGGACATCAGCCAAACATTTCACACTTACGAGTTTTTGGTTGTGTTGTTTATGTGCCTATTGCACCGCCATAACGAACTAAAATGGGACCTCAGCGCAAACTGGGAATTCATGTGGGTTTTGATTCACCATCTATCATTAGATATTTGGAACCTTTGACTGGTGAATGTTTACAGCTCGTTTTGCTGATTGTCATTTTGATGAGACAATTTTCCCGTCGTTAGGGGGAGAAAAGACCGTTCCAGAAGAACGGCAAGAGCTAACATGGGTTGTTCCCACCTTATCTCATTTTGATCCACGAAGCACTCAATGTGAAAATGAAGTGAAAAGGATCGTTCATCTTCATGGTATTGCTAATCAAATGCCAGATGCATTTAATGATGCTTCAAAAGTGACACAGTCACATATACCAGCTGCAAACGCACCAGCAAGAATTGATGTCCCTGTTGGATAAAATAAAGTGGCAGTGAATGATTCATCTAGTGCACGCCTGAAGCGTGGTAGACCTCCAGGTTCAAAAGATTCAGCCTATCGAAAGAAAAATATGAGGGTACAGTTGAACCCAAATGAAATCATTCATGAAAAGAAAATGAATGATAAATCCACAATTTATGATTCTGTACTTCCAGAAAAAGAAAATGTCCTTGATGAGACACTTGTCCCTGAAGAGACAGAAGTACATGAAAGCAAAGAAATATCCATAAATTATGCATGTACTAATGAATTGTGGGATCAAAATAAAATAATCATTAACGACATATTTGCATTTGCAATAGCCACTGAAATTATATTAAGTGATGTTATTGAGCCTCGCTATGTTGATGAATGAAGACAGAGACAAGATTGGCCTAAGTGGAAAAATGCAATCCAGGCAGAATTAAATTCCTTGGAAAGACGAAGTGTTTTTGGACCAGTAGTCCAAACCCCGCCTAGTGTGAACCCCGTAGGTTACAAATGGGTATTCACAAGGAAACGCAACGAGAAAAACGAGATTACAAGATATAAAACATGACTCGTTGCACAAGGTTTTTCATAAAGACCTGTAATTGATTATGAAGAGACATACTCTTCTGTAATGGACGCAATTACGTTCCGTTACTTAATAAGTTTGGTGATTTCAGAAAAACTTGACATGCGACTTATGGATGTCATCACCGCGTATCTATATGGAGAATTAGATACTGATATATATATGAAAGTCCCAGAAGGACTTAAGTTGCCTAAAGCAACTAACAAACCACGAGGTATGTTCTCAATCAAATTAAGGCGATCACTGTATGGGCTGAAACAATCTGGGCGAATGTGGTATAATCGTCTCAGTGAGTATTTGATTAAAGAAGGATATGCCAACAATGTCATCCGCCCTTGTGTGTTCATTAAGAAATCAAATACTGGATTTGCTATAGTGGCAGTATACGTCGATGATATGAACCTAATTGGAACCCCTGAAGAGCTCAATAAAACTGCTGAATATCTGAAAAGCGAATTTGAAATGAAAGACCTTGGGAAAACAAAATATTGTCTCAGCCTGCAGATCGAGCATTGTGCTAATGGAATTTTGGTCCATCAATCAGCTTACATTGAAAAGATACTGAAGCGATTTGGCATGGACTGGACTTATCCACTTAACACCTCAATGGTCATTCGTTCTTTAAACATTAAGAAAGATCAATTCCGTCTAAAAGAAGATGATGAACTGGTCATTGGTCCAGAAGTACCATACTTGAGCGTAATAGGTGCTTTATTATATTTAGCACAATGTACTAGACCAGATATAGCTTTTTCAGTTAACTTGTTAGCCAGGTACAACTTTGCTCCAACAATTTGTCATTAGAAGAGAGTCAAAGATGTTCTACGATACCTTCGTGGGACAACAGATATGGGTCTCTTCTACTCAGACAAGCCCACAAATGAATAGATCCTTGTTGGATACACAGATGCTGGTTTTCTCTCCGATCAGCATAAAGCCCGCTCACAAAATGGATATGTGTTCACTAATGGAGATACTGCAATTTCATGGCGATCAATGATCTATCTTCCAATCACTCGGAAATAATTGTTTTACATGAAGCAAGTTGTGAATGTTCTTGGTTAAGATCAATGATCCATCACATCCGGAATTCATGTGGTCTACCTTCAAAGACAGACACTCTAACTGTCATCCATGAAGATAATGCAGCTTGTGTCGCCCAGATGAAGGAAAGATTCATCAAAGGTGATAAGACTAAACACATATCTCCAAGATTTTCCAGTGCACATGAACTTCAGAAGAGTAAAGTTATTGAAGTCAGATAAATCCGTTCCAATGAAAATTTAGCAGATTTGTTCACCAAATCTCTACCAAAGTGCACATTTTAGAAGTTAGTGCAGGGAATCGGATTATGTGGGCTTACAAATTTGAAGAATGCGGAATCAGGGGGAAATACAGTTCAGGAGAGCATCCATGATACATGCATGTTGTACTCTTTTTCCTTCGATTAGGATTTTTTCCCATTGGGTTTTTCCTATCAAGGTTTTAACGAGGCAACATAAGCATGCTCAACACCATCCAGGTAAAGTTGTACTCTTTTTCCTTTGCTATGATTTTTTTTCCCACTAGGTTTTTCCAGGCAAGGTTTTAACGAGGCAACTGATATTGATATGTGGGCATCCAAGGGGGAGTGTTGTAAATAGTGGGTTGCCCACATGTGTATAGTAATGTGTATAGTAAAGTATCACATGTGTATAGTAATGTGTATAGTAAAGTATCACATGTGAATAGTAAGTTTTGTAAGTTTTCGTTGAGGTGACTCTATAAATAAAACACTTCGGTTGTTCAATGAATTAGAACATTAAGAAGAGAAAAGGAAGAAATATAATACTCTCAGTATCCCTCATTTTCTAATATCTGCAATACTTTTGTCAGTGTGATATTTTGTACTACTTCGTCCTCGTTCTTACCAAAGGTTATTTCTTTACTTTTGCCTATTTATAACACTCCTGAATTTGTTAAAAATAATCCCTCAAAAAGCCCAATTCAATCACCCTAATTTGACTTTCACTTTTCTTTGTCTTCCAAAATTTGGACCTCAAAATTTGGTTTGTTTAGGCTTTTATTTAGGCTCTTTCATGACCCATGGGTAACACTAGAGAATTATGGCTTTTAAGTTGGGCATCCTCTTTTATGAGAAGTTCTTTCTGGAGGAAATTCATTGGGCTTGATGTTTCTTTTCAATTGTTCTTTTATCATTTCAACCGTATCCTCTATATCAAGTGTTGATGCCTAAAAATACAAAGTCATGACTAAACTTGGTTGGTTTAAGTCATATCACTCGTGTTAGGCTCTCCGAATATAGCCTTTCATGCGATTAAATCTCTAAAATATATCGTTCAAGGATAGGAAGGATCAGTCGTCATATACTTTTCAGGAAATCAGAAGTACCAGATGTGTTGTTAGACCACACAAAACTACCTCAACTATGGATTAAACTACAATCTCATACCTCATATTTTAAAAATTACAATGTCATATCTCATCTTATGAATTTGTTGCAATGTCACATCTTCGTTAGTTTTTTTCTCTATTTCTCTGTTGATGTGGCTTGAGATGGGGCCCACTTCCTAGCCCAATTGGATTAAAAAACTAATTAAATATTAAAAAAATTAACAACAACAACAAAGCCTTTTCCCACTAAGTGGGGTCGGCTATATGAATCATAAAACGTCATTGTGCTCGGTCCTGTGTCACTTCTTTCGTTAGATCCAAGTACTCTAAGTCTTTTCTTAGAGTCTCTTCCAAAGTCTTCCTAGATCTTCCTCTACCCCTTCGGCCTTGAACCTCTGTCCTGTAATCGCATCATCAAACTGGAGCGTCAGTAGACTTTCGTTTCACATGTCCAAACCACCGTAACCGATTTTCTCTCATATTTCCTTCAATTTTGGCTACTCCTACTTTGCCTTAGATATCCTCATTCCTAATCTTATCATTTCTCGCGTGCCCACACATCCAACGAAGCATTCTTATCTTCGCCACACCCATTTTATGTATGTGTTGATGCTTCACCACCTAACATTCCGTGCCATAAAGTATTGCCGGCGTTATTGTTATCCTATAAAAATTTTCCTTGAGCTTTAGTGGCATATGGCAGTCACGTAACACGCCAGATACACTCTTCCATTTCATCTATCCAGCTTGTATTCTATGGTTGAGGTCTTCATCCAACTCTCATTTCTTTTGCAATATAGATCATAGGTAGCGAAAACAGTCGCTATTTGACACTTCCTGATTTTCAATCCTCACCCCTAACTCATTTGAGCCTCCGTTACTCCATATACTCTGTCTTTGACCGACTTAGGCGAAGACCTTTAGATTCTAACACTTCTCTCCAAAGGTTAAGCTTCACATTTACTCATTCTCGAGTTTCATCTATCAACACTATATCGTCTGCGAAAAGCATACACCAAGGAATATCATCTTGAATATGTGTCATTAACTCATCCATTACTAATGCAAAAAGGTAAGGACTTAAAGATGAGCCTTGATGTAACCCTACAATTATGGGGAAGTTTTCAGTTTGTCATTCGTGAGTTCTTACGACAATCCTTACTCCATCATACATATCTTTTATAGCTTGGATATATGCAACTCGTACTCATTTCTTCTCTAAAATCCTCTAAGAATGTCTCTTGGGACACTATCATACGCCTTTTCCAAATCTATAAAAACCATGTGGAAATCCTTTTTCATATCTCTATATCTTTCCATTGATCTTTGTAAGAGATAGATTACCTCCATGGTTGAGTGCCCTGGCATGAACCCGAATTGGTTGTCTGAGACCCGTGTCTCTTGCCTTAGTCTATGCTCAATTACTCTCTCCCAGAGCTTCATTGTATGACTCATTAACTTAATTCATTGTATGACTCATTAACTTAATACCCTTGTAGTTCATGCAATTTTGTATGTCGCCCTTATTCTTGTAGATAGGCACCAAAGTGCTCTTTTGTCACTCATTTGGCACCTTCTTCATTTTCAAAATCCTATTGAAAAGGTTTGTGAGTCATGATATACTTGTCTCTCCCAAAACTTTCCACACTTCGATCGGTATATCATCTGGGCCTATTGCTTTTCCATGCTTCATCTTTTTCAATGCTACAACCACTTCTTCCTTCCTATTTTGGCGGTAAAATGAGTAGTTTCTACACTCTTCTGAGTTACTCAACTCCCCCAAAGAAGTACTATTTTCATGTCCTTCATTGAAAAGATTATGAATATAACCTCTCCATCTGTCTTTAACTGCGTTCTCTGTAACAAGAACTTTTCCATTCTCATCCTTGATACACCTCACTTGGTTTAGGTCCCTTGTCTTCTTTACCCTTGCTCTAGCTAGTTTATAGATATCCAACTCTCCCTCTTTGGTATCTAGTTGCTTACAGATATCGTCAAAAGTTGCTAGCTTAGCTTTTCTCACAGCTTTCTTTGCCTCATTCTTTGCTATTCTATACTTTTCATTGTTTTCATCAGTCATATCCTTGTATAAGGCTTTACAACATTCCTTCTTAGCCTTAACCTTTGTCGGTACCTCCTCATTCCTCCACCAAGATTCCTTTTGGTATGGAGCAAAACCTTTAGACTCTCATAATACCCCTTTTGCTACTTTTCGGATACAACTAGCCATGAAATCCCACATTTGGCTAGCTTCCCCCTCTCTATCGCAAATGAATTGGGTGATTATTTTCTTTTTAAAAATAGCTTGTTTTCCTCCTTTTAGATTCCACCATTTAGTCCTTGGGCACTTCAAGGTCTTGTTTTTTTTCTCTCTCTTTTGATATGTATATCCATTACCAATAAGCGATGTTGATTAGCCAAGCTCTCTCACGGTATAACGTTACAATTTTTAAAAGTTATACGATCCCTTTTCCTCATTAGAAAAAAATTTATTTGTGTTTTTGACAACCCGCTCTTGTAGGTGATCACATGTTCTTTTCTCTTCTTAAAGAATGTGTTGGCTAAGAAGAGATCGTATGCCATTGCTAAATCCAAGATGGCTTCCCCATCCTCATTTCTTTCCCCAAAACCATGGCCACCATGAAAACCTCCACAGTTGCTTATCTCATTGCCCACATGTCCATTTAAATCTCCTCCTATAAATACCTTCTCTGTCTGAGTGATTCCTTGCACCAAGTCTCCAAGGTCTTCCCAAAATTTCTCTTTCAAACTCGTATCCAACCCTACTTGAGGTGCGTACGCACTAATCACATTGATGAGTTCTTGTCCTATTATAATCTTGATTGCCATAATTCTATCTCCTACCCTATTGACATTTACAACATCTTATGTCAAGATCTTGTCCAAGATGATGCCAACACCATTTCTCGTTCTATTTGTGCCTAAATACCAAAGTTTAAAACCTGAGTTTTCGAGATCCTTTACTTTAAGACCAACCAACTTAGTTTCTTGTAGGCACGTAATGCTTATCCTTCTCCTCACCATAACTTCCACTACTTCCATAGATTTTCCCGTTAGGGTTCCTATATTCCACGTTCTTAAACGCATTCTACTCTCTTGAACTCTACCCTCTTATCCTAGCTTTTTTAGGTCAAAGTACTTCATTTGCGTGTCATGTGTAAAGTTGATAGGAGCAGATGCTTCCAAACAACTTTGAGTTGAGCCGTTCAAAAAAAAGTTTTTATGGCCCCCTTGCTCATTTAACACTGCATTCGGGTACCAATGGAGATACAACGATCCTTATTCACTTATCACTGTGCTCAGGCCACACAGTGCGCCACTTACGGGTGACGACCTAGCTTTAGTGCAATTTCGTTCAGGATTCATTATCATAAAGATTTGATGTAAGATATAAGTGCCGGCTATCGACTACTTGACACCCTTCCCCTCCTCCTCAAACCCATCACCTTCACCCTTCTTTCCCAGTCTATCAGTCTCCCCCAACAATCATTCCTTCACTGTCAAAACCAAAACCAACCGCCGCTCTCACCCACCAATCACCACACTCTCTCCCTAGACCAATCCAACAAACCCATGTGTCTGCTGTGATCTGCATATCTGCACCGACCCTTTTCGTAAGCGAGCTTTCCCAGGTAAGTTTACGGCAAACTTCCACTGCTCTCGGTGTCACGAATAGGATCCACCCAGAGTTCACGCTATTTGGTTGTCGTTCATGGCAGGTCGAACTGTGGAATTCTCAGGATTTTAACGCCGGTGATCTGGCATTTGGAGAAAACGATGAGGTGCAGCAGTAGAGATTGTGCGGAATGTGGTGAAGGAGGAGAGAAAACACCTTGTCTTGTTGGTTCTTCGTCTTCTCTCACTCGGCCATGAAACCCAGTCAATTCTTTTTCTTTCCATTCAAGATTCAGATCTGCATCATCAATTTGCCTTTTTAAATTTCTGAAAAAGATCATTAATGCACATTCGAACTCCAATTAATCATGGATGAGATTTGTGGTTTTCAATTTGACTGATTTGAGTGTAATGGGCGATGATGTGTGAATCCCAGAACATATATTATTACATCTAATTGGGCTTTGATAAACACTCAACAAAAAGGTTGTGTTGGTTACTTTGAAAGGTGCGAGAGGATTTGCAAGTAACGAGTGGGATCAGAGGTCGACACCGACAACGGTGGGGTGATGAGATTATTCAGGTGAGATAATGAAATGAAGGAGACGAATTCGAGGATAGGCCCGTGGTCGAGACGAGTCGACTCGGGAATAAGGGCTGATGGGTTTGTAGGGGGTGATCCAACAATTTTTATAAAAATATTGGGTAAAGTACAAAAAACTACCTCAACTATTGGTGTCACGACACTTTCATACCTCATCTTTTAAAATTGACAATATTATACCTCATCTTTAGAATTTGTGCCAATGTCATATATCCGTCAGTTTTTTTGTTAATTTTTCTGTTAAGTACTGACGTGGCTTGATCCGGGGCCTATTTTCTATTAAAAATTTATTAAAAACTAAAAAAAATCATTTAATATTTTTTAAATATTAAAATAATAAAGAAAAGTTAAAAAAAAAACCCACAATCAGTTCGTCCCCTCCCCCCTTCTCTCTCTTCTCCCCATCTTCTTCTTTTTCCCCCTTCCTGCAACTTCAACCCAGAAAAAAGAAGAGAAAAAAAAATATTTGTCTTCCTCGCTCCCCACCCCCTCTTCTCCCTGCACTCACTCTCCACACCCAACCTCCCCACCTTCCCACCCACCCTCTGCACCCAACCTCACACCCACTACCTGCAACCCCAAAAAAAAAAAAAAAAAAACCCAGATCTCGTTAAGGTGGAATCGGGAAACCTTCGAAGGTTGAGAACTTGGGTGCGGAGAAAATGGGGGAAATGGATGTGGAGGGAAGAGGGTGGGGGGGGGGGATGGACGAACTGGGTGTCCTTTTTTTCCTTCTCTCTTCTTCTTCTTCTTCTTCTGCAGGTTGGGTGGGGGGGGGGGGACGGACGTTTCCATTTTTTTTTTCTTCTTCTTCCTCCTTCTTTTTTCTGGGTTGGGGGGCAGGTTGGGTTTTTTTTTTCTTTTCTTCTTCTTCTTCTTCTTCCTTCTTCTTTTTGGGTTGCAGGGGGTTGGGTTTGTGGTGGGGGGGAGGGGGGACGAATTGGGTTTGGTTTGGGTTTTTTTTTTTTTTTTTTTTTCTTTTTCTTCTTCTTCTTTCTGGGTTGCAGAAAAATAGGGAAGAGAGAGAGGGGGAGGGACGACTTTCTATTAAAAATGGGAAGAGAGAGGGAGAGAGAGGGAGAGAGAGAGAGAGAGAGAGAGAGTTTAAAAAAAAATTATTTTTTAAAATTTTAATTATTAAAAATATATTTAATTATTAGTGAGTGGATCCTGCATGTAGCCACGTCAACACTTAATAGAAAAATTAACAAAAAAACTGACGGAGCTATGACATTTGCACAAATTCTAAAGATGAGGTATGAAAGTGTCGTGACATTAATAGTTGAAGTATTTTTTTGTACTTTACCCAAAAATATTTAAATGATTTTTTTTTTTAATTTATAATATTTTATTATTTTTATAATCCAATTGAGCTAGGGAGTGGGTCCGGCCTCAAGTCACGTCGATTTTTAAGAGAAAAATAGATAAAAAAAACTAACAAAGGTGTGACATTGCAACAAATTTGTAAGATGAGACATGACATTGTAATTTTTAAAACATGAGGCATGAGATTGTGGTTCAACACATAGTTGATGTAGTTTTGTGTAATTACCCTTTATTCTTTGATAATTTTTGCTTGGGCGATATATACTCTTGACTGCATGCATCATCATGATCAGTTCAATTGAGGTTAATTTTCCAACCAACGAGTAATTGTGTACACAAGGTTCTAAAAGATGTTAGACGCTAGTCAGGAGGCGGGATGAGGCCTAGCGCCTAGGTGCCTAGGTGGACTAGGCGGATTTAAGTAAATATATTGTATTTCGAGTAAATAAGTGTATGTTTACACTTAAAATATATATAGTTTATGAATAGAAAATAGAATGACATATATATTACGAAGCATTGGAAAATAATGAAAACATGGGAAGCAAACATATAATGTGTGTTTATTTAAGTATTCAATAAGTCTATTACAATTTATTGAAAACAATAAAATGCAAAACGAAAGTTATCTATTTTCTATCTAAGCGAGTTGCAACCTAGATAGGTGTCTAGAAGGGTTTAGGCAGGTGCCTAGGCGGTCTGGGAGCCCTTTCTTAATTTTCAAACTCCTAGGCATTATTAATCAGGGTGGTGGCCAGTCGTCTAGTGCCTAAGCGGGGATTTTTAGAATAGTGTGTACACATAGATGGTTCATCCATTAAAATTGGAATTCAAGTCAATTATTTTAATTTGAACTCATATATATTTACCGAAGTTTTGCATATTGTAACTTTGGCTAGACAATTTTCACACCGTTAGGGGGAGAAATGACAGTTCAAGAATGTCGTGAATTAGTGTTTATACATCCTTGTCTCATAAGTGACGTAAACTAATCTACTGCATGCCTAGAGCATCACACACACACACACACACACACACACATATATATATACACAGATCATTGTCTCATAAGTGATGTAAACTAATCTGTTGCATCCCTAGAGAATGACACACGCGCGCGCGCCCACACACACACATCATTGTCTCATAAGTGACGTAAACTAATCTGATGCATCCCTAGAGCATGACACATGCGCACACGCACACACACACACACATTGAAAATAACACTCTATAGGAGATTATGGTCGAATTCTTAAGATGTGTGTCCTAGAAGTGACAATGCAAGCACTGGAGAGGCATTGTACCAAAGCATGACATTTATATGCGCATGCATATGAGAATTATTGGATCACGAATTGAAGATAATTGATAATTTTGATTATAATAGCTACTCATATGACACTACAAAAGAATTGGTCTTTTGCGGCGCATAAAGAGCGCCGTAAACGGTTATTCATGGTATAAGCCCCCAAGTAGTAAAAGCCCATGTCGTAAAAGATGTTTTGTCAAATACGACGTTCTCTAGTAGCCGTGAATAATTTAAGCAAAACAAGTCGTAAATGCTCTTTAAGGCATGCCGTGCATGCCTTAATTGGTATTAGATACGGTGTTAATGAAGTGTCGTAATACTGCGAAAAACAATTACGGCATACCTGTATGCCGTAATTTATATTTGATATGACATTTGATAAGTGTCGTAATACTGCAAAAACAATTATGGCATACATGTGTGCCGTAATTTATATTTGATACATCATTTGTTGAGTGTCGTAATACTGTGAAAGCAATTACGGCATACGCTGTACATCGTAATTGAAGACTAGCATCAACAATTACTGCTGATTTTGCATACAATAATTTACATTTATTTTAATTTTAATAAAAGAATCGACAAAATTACACATTTACTATAATACAAATTTTTATAAATAATCATATTGTCAAAATGTATTACAAGTTGAACAAAGCTAAGTTCAATATCAAACTACACATGAAATACCAAATAGGCATCTAATAACAAAGAAATTCTAATAACAAAGAAATTTGTCACTTGGAAGACTTCACTTTTCCTTGAACACCTCCAAACGAAGTCCTTTGAGAGTAAAATACTGCTCCTAATGCTTGAACCACACTAATTGCTATCTCTATCTACATAGACATAAGCACATGGAGCAAAAGAAAATCTATTGTACTGCTATATGTTGAAATACACATATAATCTCAAGTAAGAAAAGTGATAATAAAAGAAAACCTAATCATTGTCATACAAACCTAAATCCGAGTAGGGTGCCAATGACGTGTACGTGTGGAAAGGGGAGCCTGATTCCCATATTGAAACTTTCGGGATTGGTTTGGTTTGGGCTACTGAACGGTTCGGGAATTTCAGATATGAGCTTTCGGTTCTTCATTGGTAATAAGGGAACTAATAAAAAAAACTTGAAAATTTTAAATGTAAACCAAAAGCCATGTAATAATGTATCAGGACAAAACCCAACACTAAACCAATCCAATCAAAATGAATTTTCAATTTTGCCGCTAACGGAAGCCTTTCCCCATTTAATCTCTCTCAGTTTTCGATCTCTCCGGCTATTCTCTGCTATCATTTTCAATTTTGCCGCTGAACGACTGTAGACATCGAAATTTCGGTAAATAAATGTTGACCGATAAATCAAAGTGTCAACGCTCATGTATTACATAAATTTTACACGTAGCGTGTGACTCAACGAAAATTGAAATGAGTTGGAAAAGTCATCAAATAGGACACGTGTCAACACCTGGCAGAAACGACTTATTTCATCCGGGATATTATATTCAAAATTAGGCCTTGGAAAATTCTATAAATATAAGCCCATTTCATTCATTTAAGAGGGAATTGATATTACACCTTGAAGCTCTGAAGCTCTGAAACTCCGAAGTTCTCAAGCATCCACGTTCCCGAAGAATCAAGAAAGCCTTCTTCGTTCTTCGTTCATCGTTCTTCCAAGATCAAGCCCCGACGGCCCTTGAAGAAAGTGTTCTTCGTTCATCGTTCTTCCAAGATCAAGCCCAACGGCCCTTTGGATCAACAATCATCCACCAATTCAAGATCAAGCCCCGACGGCCCTTGAAGAAAGTGTTCTTCGTTCTTCGTTCATCGTTCTTCCAAGATCAAGCCCCGACGGCCCTTAGATCAACCATCCACCAATTCAAGATCAAGCCTCGACGGCCCTTGAATAAAGCACCATCGTTCATCATCTGTTCATCCAAGATCAAGCCCCAACGGCCCTTTGGATCAACAACGTCGACAAATCCACACATCCAACTGTTCTTCAAGATCAAGCCCAAAAGCCCTTGAAGATCCGTTCATCACTGTTCTTCAAGATCAAGCCCAAACGCCCCTTGAAGATCCGTTCATCACTGTTCTTCAAGATCAAGCCCAAACGCCCTTGAAGATCCGCTCATCACCGTTATTCAAGATCAAGCCTCAAACGGCCCTTGAAGAAACATTCATCCTCAAGATCAAGCCCCAACGGCTCCTTGAAGATCCGCTCAAATCCACCTCCAAAGATCAAGCCCACGGCCCTTTGAAGAAACTTCCAACAGTTCATCCAAGATCAAACCTTGACGGCCATTGGATCAACGAAATATCAATCAACACCTTACGGAGATCGAATCAGAGGATCAAATTAGAGAGAGATTGTAACCCAAAACCATCAAAAAATACAAATATTTGTTTGTGCACGTTGTTCTTGTCTCTTTCGTTTCAGGAATTTTCCGTGTTCACAAATTGGCACGCCCAGTGGGACAATCTCTACCTCTCATCTCTTTCTCCGTTCAAGGAATCCAAGCACACCTCAAAGTCAATGGCATCAAGCAAGGGACAAGCCGTTCTTGCAACCACTGAGGGAAGGATCCTAAGCACTTCTGCTGCAAACGAACAATCCATTGGCGCCACAACCGCTCTTCAACATGCCACTTCAAAATTGGTGCCGCTAAAAGAGCAAGGGGAGCATCCAAGGTGTGAGTATGTCATCAACCTGACCTCACTGGGGGCACCGAAGCACGATGTTGGGGCGCACAAGATGACATCCCAAAGCAGCCAACGCATTCTTCATCAGCATCCTGGATGTCTAAAGGAAAGTCACGTCTATTGGTCGCACAAGTCATGACTATCGGCGTTACCTCCGTTGAAGAACAACTGGCTCAAATGAATGAAGCAATCGCAAGGCTAACCCGAACTGTGGAAGAAAAAGACTTGCAAATTGCAGCACTCGTCAATCGACTAGAGGCGCAGGACGGCGATAAACCCGACCCAGAGAATGATCCACTAAAAAGAAGAGATGACGAAGAAGATGAGTCTCAGGTGGAGAAAAACGATGCGAAGCCGGAGCCAGACCAAGCAGCGGCACTCATGGGATCTCTTTCTATCCAGCAGCTGCAAGAGATGATCACCAACACCATCAAGGCACAGTACGAAGGGAGCTCAAATACCTCCGGGTTGTACTCAAAGCCGTATTCAAAGAAGATCGACGCCTTAAGGATGCCGATGGGTTATCAACCACCAAAGTTCATGCAATTTGATGGAAAGGGAAACCCGAAACAGCACGTTGCCCACTTCGTTGAAACTTGCAACAACGCAGGAACCGAAGGGGATTACCTCGCCAAGCAGTTTGTGCGCTCGCTGAAAGGAAACGCCTTTGAGTGGTACACAGACCTAGAGCCTGAGTCCATCAACAGCTGGGAACAATTAGAGCGGGAATTCCTCAACCGCTTCTATAGCACCCGCCGCACTGTGAGCATGCTAGAGCTAACGAGCACAAAGCAGTGGAAAGACGAGCCAGTCATTGACTACATCAACAGATGGCGCACTCTAAGCCTCGACTGTAAAGACAGGCTCTCGGAAACCTCTTCAATCGAGATGTGCATCCAAGGCATGCAATGGGGTTTGCAATACATCCTTCAAGGCATTAAACCACGGACCTTCGAGGAATTGGCCACTCGCGCCCATGATATGGAGTTGAGCATCGCCCATCATGGGAAGAAGGAACCAATCGCCAACTACAAGAATGATAAAGTTCTTGAGACAAAGGTGGAAAAGGCTGCATGGAAACCCACCAAGGAAGCGATGACGGTCAACACATCTCCTGTCAAAATCTCCACACGAGGCAAGGCGATTCAAGCCGAAGGCTTTCGTGATCAAGAGATGCGTAGACGCACTTTGAAGGAGCTCGAGGAGAAAACTTATCCATTCCCCGACTCTGATGTGGTTGCCATGTTAGAAGACTTGCTGGAAAAGAAGGTGATCGGCTTGCCTGAGTGCAAACGGCCAGAAGAGATGAATCGCACCGACAGTCCAAGGTACTGTAAATTCCACCGCTTCATCAGTCATCCGACAGAAAAGTGCTTCGTGCTGAAAGATCTTATCATGAAGCTGGCTCAAAAAGGAATCATCGAGCTAGATCTTGACGATGTGGTGAAGTCAAACTATACCACCATCACTTCTGACTCTTCCGACTCGAAGTTTTCACCTCAACCGCTGGGGGCATCCTCCAAGATAAGCAAAATTGAAGGATGGACTCAAGTCACTCCTAAGAAATTGCACAAGAAGCATACGTCTCCTCCACAAGTCCGCCAATCGGAAAGGGGGCAAAGCAGCTCTTGTCAACCTTCAAAGCAACGTGAACGTGTTGAATATGATGAAATTGCGACACAAAGATCGTCCGTTGCCATCACGATGCGCGACTTCTTACCCGAAGACTTCTTCAATCACTCGGTCAAGGCTCCTTGCTACGAAGATTGCGAGGAACGACTCTCTCAGATCGCTTGACGAACAAATGCTCCTTGTTCGCATGAGCCTAAACTGGACGAACCAAAGCTCCTTGTCCGCACGAGCCTAAACTGTATGACACAAGGCTCCTTGCCTGCACGAGCCTAAACTGCATGGCACAACGCTCCTGGTCTGCACGAGCATAAAAGGCAACACCAACGCTCCTGGTCTGCACGAGCATAAAAGGCAACACCAACGCTCCTGGTCTGCACGAGCATAAAAGGCAACACCAATGCTCCTGGTCTGCACGAGCATAAAAGGCAACACCAATGCTCCTGGTCTGTACGAGCATAAAAGGCAACACCAATGGCTTCTTGCCTGCACGAGCCTAAACTGCATGGCACAACGCTCCTGGTCTGCACGAGCATAAAAGGCAACACCAACGCTCCTGGTCTGCACAAGCATAAAAGGCAACACCAATGCTCCTGGTCTGTACGAGCATAAAAGGCAACACCAATGGCTTCTTGCCTGCACGAGCCTAAACTGCATGGCACAACGCTCCTGGTCTGCACGAGCATAAAAGGCAACACCAACGCTCCTGGTCTGCACAAGCATAAAAGGCAACACCAATGCTCCTGGTCTGTACGAGCATATAAGGCAACACCAATAGCTCCTTGTCCGCACGAGCCTAAACTGTAGGACACAAGACTCCTTGCCTGCACGAGCCTAAACTGCATGGCACAACGCTCCTGGTCTGCACGAGCATAAAAAGGCAACACCAACGCTCCTGGTCTGCACGAGCATAAAAGGCAACATCAACGCTCCTTGCCTGCACGAGCTGAAACTGCAACACGACACCAAATGCTCCTTGTCTGCACGAGTTGAAACTGCAAACGACACCAACACTCCTTGCCTGCATGAGTTAAAACTGCAAACGGCACAAAAAGAAAATACCAAAAATATGTATGTATTTGAACTACGTTACGACTTGATCTCTTCTTTGGAGGGGTACGTAGGCAGCTCGAATATTCAAAATTTGAGTTCAGTCACACCAAAATAAGGAATAAAGATTTAATTAAAAGTTTTTGATGCTATTACAATTTCTTTGTACAAAAAAAAAAGAGAAAAAAAATACATATGTTATATATATATATATATGTAAATGTGAAGCGGTTGCTATCATTTGCATTGCTGATTGAGCTTCGCGTGAAGAAGGCATAGTCTCTGCTACGCTCTGTGAGGTCCAAAAGAATCAAGTCCTGCTTCTGCTCCGTTCTCATCCTCATTTCAAATCTTCTTCAACGCCTAACCCGACAGTCAGGCCCGGCACGAAGCCCATTTGAACCACAGCAGCAGAGGCGCTGAAATGGGCCATGAAGCACACGTCGAGTCATCAAGACCTTTCATTCCTATCTTGGACCCCACCTCGGGAGCACAGTACCATCTTCATCCCAGCAGCTCGCTTTCTCTGCAGCCCATGAACTCCCTCAAGCCACAGGCCCAGGTCTCCCTTCAATTTCACAGGCCCACCCTTTCCATTTCCATCTCTCTCTTCTGCGTTTGTCAGCTTGAGAACTCCGCAGGGCTTTCTTCATTTTCTTTCTGTAAGAGGATTAAGAGGAAGGAAGAAAGAGATGGAGGGTTCGCAAAAAGAAGGGATTCCTCTGTATGGAGGCAAGTATTTACAGTACAACATTCTGGGTAATCTCTTTGAAGTCTCCGCCAAGTATGCTCCTCCTATTCACCCAGTCGGTCGCGGTGCTTATGGCATCGTTTGCTGTGCAACAAACTCTGAGACAAAGGAAGAAGTTGCAGTCAAGAAGATTGGGAATGCATTTGACTATAGGATTGATGCGAAGAAGACGCTTCGAGAGATAGAACTCCTTTGCCATATGGATCATGACAATGTTATCAAAATTAAGGACATCATAAGGCCGGCAGATAGGGAAAAGTTCAATGATATTTACATTGTGTATGAATTGATGGACACTGACTTGAATCAGATAATAAACTCCAGCCAGGCTTTGATAGATGATCACTGTCAATATTTCCTGTATCAATTACTGCGAGGATTGAAGTACATACACTCTGCAAATGTTTTGCACCGCGATCTGAAACCAAGCAACCTGCTTCTCAGTGCAAATTGTGACCTTAAGATTTGTGACTTTGGGCTTGCAAGAACTACATCAGAGACAGATTTCATGACAGAATATGTTGTAACTCGTTGGTATCGAGCCCCTGAGTTACTACTCAACTGTTCAGAATACACCGGAGCAATTGATATTTGGTCATTAGGGTGCATCGTCATGGAGATTCTTAGGAGGGAACCACTGTTTCCCGGTAAAAACTATGTTCAGCAGTCGAGTCTTATAAATGGGCTCCTAGGTTCACCAGATGAATCAGATCTTGGTCTTTTAAAGAAGTGATAATGCTAGGAAGTATGTTAAGCAGCTCCTCTGAGCCCCGGCGCACCCCGCCAACCAATCACCGAGCTCGTCTCCTACGACACCGCCGACGGCGTATACGACGTCGCATGGTCTGAGTCCCACGACTCCCTCCTAGTCGCCGCCATCGCCGATGGCCCCGTTAAGATCTACGACACCGCTATGGTCCCATACTCGCCGGAGATCCGGCAACCCGTCGTGTACTCACTTCATCACGGCCACAACCGCGTCCTCGCCGTCGATTCCTCCATTACATGTACAGAGTTAGTGGAGAAGCTTAAGGAGTTCTGTGGCTACTCTGTGGAATTGAAGTGTCCATTGCCGAACGGAGATTTAGAGACCTTGATTGCCGTAAAGTCCGACGAGGATTTGACGAATATCATCGAAGAGTACGGTCGAGCTTCTTCTCCGCTTCGTCCTCTGAAGATCAGAGCCATTCTCGCGCCGCCGAAATCCCCAATTTCCCCCAATTTCTGAAACCAGGCAGATCTTCGTGAAAACCCTAACGGGGAAGACAATCACTCTCGAGGTCGAGAGTTCGGATACCATCGATAACATAAAGGTTGGTTCCAGATCTGAGTTCACTTGCCCCGGTCACTTCCTCGCCGTTCTGCCCGGATGTCGTCTGTACCATCCGCCACTTCCACTGCTTGCACTATCCTCAGTGTCCAGCCTTTCTCCTCCGCCGCCCAAATGACATCCGTCAACAATCTCGCCGCCAATTTTGCCACATGCTCTCGCCTCGTCAAAACTGCTGCCGGAGTAAAATTGATCTACTATTCGAAAAGTCTTTCATTTATAGGTGCCAAAGATGGTGACAGTCTGAAAATAACAAAACCTCTAGAGGATCCAATTTTGCAGCAGTACTGCTTCATGGCAAGAGAATTTGGGATTTGGTTGTCACGATGAGGGTCCACATATATTGAGCCCTTCACGGCAGGCCCGCATCAGTAATCCGATAGTCGAAGCCCTGTTCTCGAAGCTCTCCGACGACGTCGTTCTGAATATCCTCGTCAAGCTCAAGGAGGACCCGCGGGACTGGGCTCTACTCACCTGCACCAAGATCTCCTCCATGATCAGCTACACTGCTTTTTGCAGTAGATGAGGCACCAAAGCTAGATGCAGGGCATGCCGCATGTGGCTCCATCCAACCCATACGGCCTGGACCAGGTCCCATGGCACAAGGATCATCGCTGGGACAGGAACAGGAGCTTTCCTCAGTTTTTGGAATTTTCTTCTTGCTTTGGATCTCTGCCGAGGGATGAGTGGGCTGTGCTGTGTGCCTGTGCTCAGTAACGGTGCTCTGTGGCTGTGCTCGGTGGCAGTGCAACGGATGCGCCATGGTTGTGCTCAGTAGCAGTGCAACGGGTGTGCGGCGGCTGTGTTCGGTGGTTGGGCTCAGTGGCTATGCTCTGGGTTCTAGCTGGATCCGACGTCAAGATCACCTTCACCTCCTCCGTCTCTTGCCTCGCAGCTGCCACCAACTTCAAAGACCGCTGTCAAACGACTAGCCGGTCGAGAAGCTCTTCCCCGAAGCTCGGCTCCATCCCTGCAAATTCCTCACCCCATCATCCAATTTTATATGAAAAAATATATAATAAAAAAGGGGATGGTGGATCAAAGATGGGGAACAGCCAGATCAAAAGCCTCTAGTGGTGCATGGGCACCATGTGAAAAAAAAAAAAAAAAAAAAAAAAAAAAGAAAGAATGGCGCGTCTGGCACCATGTGCAGAAAAAGAAAAAAAAAAAAAATATATATATATATATATATATATATATATATATATATATATATATATATAAAGAAGTAAATGGATCCTTGGTGGCTAGCACCATGCAAAAAAAAAGGGAAAAGGTTTTGGAATGGTGGATCAGTCCATGTGAAAAATTAATATGTATGTATGTGTGTGTGTGCATAATATTATGCATGTTTACGGCAAAAAAAAAAAAAAAAAAAAATGCATCGAGAGAAATAAAGTCCGTTTTATTCATTTTTTCTGGAAATTTTACATAAATTTGCATTATACATACTTAAAAAAAAAAAAATCAAGTTTACAAGAGGGGATCTTCAAGGACGATCAGGTGGCGCCTCACAACTCGGCAGAGCTCCAGGAAGAGAAGGCGTCGGAGGTTGGCTGTTTGAAGCCTCAGCAGTCGGTACAGCCCCAGAAGACGAAGGTAAATGCTGCTGGAACAAACCCACAAACCTCCGATGATCAAGTAAAATCTGACCATCAGATTCCTGCATCTGGTCAATTTTCCTCTTCATGTTTGTGGCATAGTTGTGTGCAAGCTTGTGCAACTGTTTATTCTCATGCTTGAGCCCTCTGATCTCCTGTTTGAGACTCATCACTTCAGCCGCCAACGATTCAACTTGACGGGTTCGAGCAAATAGGCGTTGGGCCATGTTGGACACAGAACCCGCACACTGCACACTAAGAGCCAGGGACTCCTTAACAGCCAACTCATCAGACCGCCTGGAAAGTAGTCTGTTATCTTTGGGAGTGACAAGGTTCCGGGCCACCACCGCAGCGGTCATATCATTCTTCATCACCGAATCCCCAACAGTAAGAGGACCAGTAGGGGATATGAAGGATGGGCGCCATATGTTGTCTGGAGAAGGCGGGACTGCCTCTTCACCAAGATTCAAGTCAAAACGACAATCGGAGGGCCCTGACATTTTCAAAGTGTTGAAGAAAGAAGAGGTCGGACAAATCAAGATCTTAGAAGTGCAAGAGGGGAGTTTTCACAAGCGAAAATTCAAGTGTGCTTTGAAACGAACTGCATGCCTCTATAAAAAATCAGCACTCGACGGGATTTCAGAGATCGAAGAGGCGAGCTCAGAATTCGAAGAGGCCATTCAAAAATCGAAGAGGCAAGCTCAGAAATCGGAGAAGCATCTTGCTTTTCCAGACGCGTCAACACCCGTCACACGCAAACTCAGCTTTGCGGAAATCACGGGCAATTTGTTAAAGCGCCAATCCCAGATATCGAAGAGGCGCCAGTCTTTTCAGCCTCGTCATCACCTGTCATATGCACACTCAACTTTGCGCAAATCACGGGCAATTTGTCGAAGATTTTTCGGTGAAGGAGAAAGCACGTGAAATTTTACTGTTCAATCACGCGTTAGTTGTCGACACGAGTGAAAGAATAGTACCTCTACAAGTATTAAAGAACTTCCTATAAACTGTCTACCTTCACCCTACATAGTAAGGCAGACATACATAACATTTCTTCATCTCCAAAAATGCTTTCCCAACGAAACCTCTCGAGTCATTCAGTGTTCCTTATTCCTTGGGGTACCTCTGCAAGCCAATGACTCCAAAGCAAAAGTATCTCATATCACCAGGGTAGAAAGCAAGAGTATCTCATATCATGCGTTCTCTCTGTCCTTTCCTTTGTCCTTGTTCTTACCTACAAAGACAAGGATAAAGAAAACAATATGCCGGAACTTCCACTCAAACTCGGGTAAGGAACCGACTGCTTGGAACCCTTCCCTGATTGCCTACCTAGCACTGCTCTCGAGTACTCGTTTCGCACTGCTGCTGTACTTCCAAAGAAGCTGCCACATCTGCCTGGAGAACAGATAAGGCAAGTGAAAATGATACCTTGCAGCATGTGGAGACAAGGTGCAGAAGGAACAAGCAGAGAAGAATGCGGTTTGCACAGTCAACTCAGCAGAAGGAGTCCGAACTGAGGAACTCGAGAAGCTGCCATATCTGCCTGAAGAAACAAGCAGAGAAGAATGCAGCATGCACAGCCAACTCGGCAGAAAGAGTCTGAGATGAAGAACTCGTTTTGACCCTCAAATTCTTGGGTCGACTTACTAGGCGTTGTGGGCTGCACGTGCCGATTCACCACCCTTGAATCGAATCCTTAAAGATCAAGTCACCAACTGGAAGAAGAGTTCATCAATCTTGAAGATCATACCGTTGACCAAACCGCTCAGGTGTGAATTAGAAAGATTGAACAAAGAAACAGGTTGTCACCTTTACCTCGTGCCTGCTTGTCATGTGTTCGAGTCAACCTTCAAGAATCAAGCCTCAACGGCCCTTGAAGAAGCTTTCAGCCAAATTCGAAATCAAGCATCGACGGCCCTGGAAGAAATCACAAGTCTGATTCAAGATCAAGTGTCTACCACCCTTGAATCAAAACCTAGTTCAAGATCAAAGCTGTGGAAAGTCAACAAGCGCAACAAAATACGTGCCGATTCATCCACTACCAAAGCCAAAAATCATTTACCACATGAAGCTCCTTGTGGCCCAATTTCAACCTTCAAGATCAAGCCTCGACGATCCTTGAAGAAATTTCAAACAAAAGTTCAAGAACAAGCCTCAACGGCCCTTGAAGAAATCTCAAGCCCAATTCAAGATCAAGCCTCAACGGCCCTTGAAGAAATCTCCAGCCCAATTCAAGATCAAGCCTCGATGGCCCTTGGATCGACATCTATAATAAGGGACTTCAAAACGCATCTCCTACACGTGACAAGCACATGTATACGACGTGCCTTGAAGTGGGGGCATTTGTAGACATCGAAATTTCGGTAAATAAATGTTGACCGATAAATCAAAGTGTCAACGCTCATGTATTACATAAATTTTACACGTAGCGTGTGACTCAACGAAAATTGAAATGAGTTGGAAAAGTCATCAAATAGGACACGTGTCAACACCTGGCAGAAACGACTTATTTCATCCGGGATATTATATTCAAAATTAGGCCTTGGAAAATTCTATAAATATAAGCCCATTTCATTCATTTAAGAGGGAATTGATATTACACCTTGAAGCTCTGAAGCTCTGAAACTCCGAAGCTCTCAAGCATCCACGTTCCCGAAGAATCAAGAAAGCCTTCTTCGTTCTTCGTTCATCGTTCTTCCAAGATCAAGCCCCGACGGCCCTTGAAGAAAGTGTTCTTCGTTCATCGTTCTTCCAAGATCAAGCCCAACGGCCCTTTGGATCAACAATCATCCACCAATTCAAGATCAAGCCCCGACGGCCCTTGAAGAAAGTGTTCTTCGTTCTTCGTTCATCGTTCTTCCAAGATCAAGCCCCGACGGCCCTTAGATCAACCATCCACCAATTCAAGATCAAGCCTCGACGGCCCTTGAATAAAGCACCATCGTTCATCATCTGTTCATCCAAGATCAAGCCCCAACGGCCCTTTGGATCAACAACGTCGACAAATCCACACATCCAACTGTTCTTCAAGATCAAGCCCAAAAGCCCTTGAAGATCCGTTCATCACTGTTCTTCAAGATCAAGCCCAAACGCCCTTGAAGATCCGCTCATCACCGTTATTCAAGATCAAGCCTCAAACGGCCCTTGAAGAAACATTCATCCTCAAGATCAAGCCCCAACGGCTCCTTGAAGATCCGCTCAAATCCACCTCCAAAGATCAAGCCCACGGCCCTTTGAAGAAACTTCCAACAGTTCATCCAAGATCAAACCTTGACGGCCATTGGATCAACGAAATATCAATCAACACCTTACGGAGATCGAATCAGAGGATCAAATTAGAGAGAGATTGTAACCCAAAACCATCAAAAAATACAAATATTTGTTTGTGCACGTTGTTCTTGTCTCTTTCGTTTCAGGAATTTTCCGTGTTCACAACGACGGCTCAAGAGATACTCAGACGGACTAGACTGGCGTGGATTGATTACGCAGTGGCAAAAGGTGTTCTGAAAGAGCATCTTATCCTCCTGGCAAATAGCATGACGTGCTGGAAATTTTGTCAGCTTCAATTCTCCTGGATATAAAGCACTATCTCGAGCATTAAATATTAGGAAAACTAATGAAAAGAGTTTGAAAAATTTAAGTTTTCATGATAAAGACAAAATAAAGGGTAAAGTGAATAGTACCAGGATTGACTTTTTAGTGTAAAAATATGGTTTTTCGTTAAAGTGAACAGTACCGGATGCTTTTCGTTAAAGTTCCCAAAAATATTTAAGTACCATTTACAGAAGCAACATTTTTTGTGAGTAATTGAACTCTTTTGTCTAATTATGTGAATGGCATGTACCTTTGGGTCGTGGTTAGATGAACTACAATCACACCTAATTGTAGTAATTTAGGCCCAAAATATAATTCAAGACCAAATAGCCCATTAGTACCCTAGTATGAAATTATACATATACTAAAGCCCAGTTCTCCGGCACTGTTTTGCACTGTTAAGAACAGTGGAATGTCGGAAATGCCCTATCCTTCTCCTTGCTTTACCGTTCTCTGGCCTTTTTTTCACAGTAAAAAGACTCTTATACCCTTCCTCTCCACCTGTTGATCATCCTTACGTCTTCTAGGTTTGCCTCTTCTCGACTCTTCTGCTTCATTCCGCTTCTCTCATCCAAAAAAATTAATCGCTGCTTCTCAAACTCTCTCTGTCTCGCACCGCCACCACGAGGCGCTGCAGCCACTCAAAGGCTGGGTCTCCAAAGGCGTTGTTTTGTAAAACCCTCTCTACTCAAGGCAAGTAATTTCGTGCCCAATTTGGAATTTAAATCTATTTACTTTTTTAAGTTGATTTGGGGTTACTGAAATCAGCTATGGAAAATCTGCCATCGTCTGAGAAATCTCAAGATTCCAGTATTCAAATTTTGGGTTCTCTTCAGATTTCACAATTGTGAACTTGGCAGCCAGTGCAACTGGTTACAGAGCTTCCTGTGAGTTAAAGTTTTAAAATTTTGTTTGAATTTTTTTAGAGTTTTTATCATTTTTGTTATCTCTGCTGCTGCTTTGCATTTTTTTTATTTATGATTTTTATGCGCTGTTTATGTGTAGCCATTCGAATTAGTGTTTCTATTTTGATTAGGCAGCTTGAAGAATTTGGTAAATAGGGTTAAAAGCAATCTGATTTGAATGTTGATAGCATTCGTTTTGTTTTAGAACTCAAAGCCATCAACAACTTATTGGCCCTTGCAGTTGGATTAAAGCAAAAGAAAAGTGTGAACAGGATTGTAAGAGAGAGAGAGAAAGCTTGATTTGGGTTGTAAGAAAAATGATTCTCATTACACTACTCTGATATCTCATTACACAAGGATATATACATCAATAATTATATCCTAGTCAGCAATACATAACCGACTATATCAAACTTAGCTTAATAGCTAAGCTGAGTACTAATCTAGTGCATTGTGTGCATTACAATCTGGTGGTCCTTCATTCTCCTTAATACACCCCCTCAAGCAAAAGGAAGAAGGGCGAACTGAAAGCTTGAACCGAAGCTGTGCAAATCGATCAGCAGGGAGGGATTTGGTAAAGATATCAGCGAGTTGGAGTAAGGAAGCCACATGATGAACACTGATATGTCCCAGAAGAACCTTTTCGCGGATGTAGTGATAATCGATCTCTACATGTTTAGTACGGGCATGAAATACTGGGTTGAAAGCTAGAGCAATGGCACTCTTGTTATCACAGAAAACACTCGGGGTTTTCAGAAGAGGAAAGGAAATGTCAACCAGAATTTTGCAAACCCAACTGAGTTCGGCAGCAGTATGAG
Source organism: Malus domestica (assembly GCF_042453785.1). Taxonomy (NCBI): domain Eukaryota; kingdom Viridiplantae; phylum Streptophyta; class Magnoliopsida; order Rosales; family Rosaceae; genus Malus; species Malus domestica. The sequence goes on along the minus strand of NC_091671.1, from coordinate 7,665,945 downwards.
CAAGAGAGCGATACTCAGCTTCAGTAGAAGAACGAGCTACTGTACATTGTTTCTTGGCACTCCAGGAGATGAGATTGGGTCCAAGAAACACACAGTATCCACTAGTAGAACGTCTGTCCACAGGGCAACCTGCCCAATCAGCATCAGTCCATGCTGTAAGAATTTGCCGACCTTTGGTAAACCACAACCCGGAGTCAAGGGTACCCTTCAAGTACCGGAGAATCCGTTTGACAGCCTGCAAATGAATAGTCCGGGGAGTATGCATGTACTGACAAACCTGGTTGACTGCAAAAGCCAAATCCGGTCGTGTCCAAGTAAGATATTGAAGGGCACCAACGGTGGAGCGATAAGAAGTAGGATCTGTGAGAGGAGAACCAGAGTGATCCAACTTTATGGAACTAACGGGAGTGGTGCAGGGTTTGACCCAAGCATATCTGTCTTCTTAAGTAAGTCCAAGGCATATTTGGACTGATGAAGAAACAATCATTTTGCAGATCGGTGAACCTCAATGCCGAGAAAATAATGAATATCACCTAAGTCTTTGACTGGAAATAAGGATTGAAGCTGGGAAATAATGGACTGACAGAGGGCAGGGGAACTTCCAGTGATAATGATATCATCCACATACACTAAGATGAAGGTGATGAAAGAGTCTTTCTTGATGAAGAGACTAGTGTCCGAGGAAGAAGAAGAGAAACCCAACGAAACCAGTGCGCTGTAGAAGGCTTCATACCAAGCTCGGGGAGCTTGTTTGAGTCCATAGAGAGACCGTTTGAGTTTACAAACATGGTGAGGCTTAGACTGATCCACAAAACCAGGAGGTTGAACCATATACACATCTTCTTTGAGATAGCCATGCAGAAAAGCATTACTGACATCTAACTGATGTACAAACCAATCATAGCTCACAGCAAGAGACAAAAGTATTCTGATGGTGGTCGGCTTTGCTACAGGGCTAAAGGTTTCAGAAAAATCGAGGCCTTCTTGTTGATGAAACCCTTTAGCTACCAACCGAGCCTTGTATCGGTCTATTGAACCATCAGCTTTGTGCTTAATTTTGAATACCCATTTACACCCAACTAAATTGTAACTTGGATGAGAAGATACTAATTCCCAAGTACCAGTGGATTGAAGTGCTTGATATTCATCTGTCATGGCTTTTACCCAAGCAGGATGCTTGGAGGCTTGAAGATAAGTAGTAGGGGTCGGAGGAATGATGGTGAGTGGATCAACGGAAGGGGAGAGATGATGCTTAGTGGCTGTAAAGATCTTAGGCTTAGAAATACCGGCTTTGGCTCGGGTAATCATGGGATGGTGGTTGTTGGGATAGTTGTAGGAGGGGGGACAGGAGAAGAAGAAGAGGGAGGAGGGAGGGGTACTGATGAGGAGGAAGGTGAAGATGAGGGATTTTGTAGAATGGCAGGAGGGGTTGGAGTATGATGAATAGGTATAGTAAGAGAAATAGGGTGAGATAATGAAGGAGAAGAAATAGAAGGAGAGGATACAGTAGGAGAAGGTAAAGGGAGAGAGTGCTTGAAAGGGAAAAGAGTTTCATCAAACACCACATGTCTCAAAATGTATAACCTGTTAGTAACCGGATCAAGACAACGGTAACCGCTGTGATTCAAGCTGTATCCCAAGAACACACAAAGTTTACTCTTTGGATCTAACTTACTGGATGAGTAAGGTTGGAGCCAGGGATAACATGCACACCCAAAAGTCTTCAAGAGATGATATGGAGGTGGAGCTTTGAAGAGTAATTCCCAAGGATTGATAGAAGAAGCCTGAGGAGGAAGGCGATTGATGAGATATACTGCAGTTTGAAAAGCCTCAATCCAGTACTGAGAAGGTAAGCCATTGTGAGATAATAAAGTTCGACCCATTTCAACCACATGTCTATGTTTGTGTTCCGCACATCCATTCTGCTCAGGAGTGTGAGGACAACTCAATTGATGAGTTATGCCTTGAAGATTAAAGAAGCTTTGCAAAGTAGCACTTAAGAACTCACCCCCTGAATCAGATCGCAAACGTTGAACTTTGCTGTCGAAAAGAGTTTGAACTTTGAGAACAAAAGTCTGAAGAACAGAACACACATCGGATTTATAATGCAGTGGATAGAGCCAGCTATATTTAGTGAAATCATCAACTAGTATTAGATAATAGCGATATCCAGTACAAGAAGAGGTGGGGGAAGGACCCCATACATCAGCATGAACAAGATGAAATGGCCGAGTAGATTTACAAGGTAAAACAGAAAATGGCAATCTTGAAGCCTTCCCAAATTGACAATCAGAACAAACAGACTTCTGAGAATGTGAACCAGCAACAGACAAGTGACCTTTATTTACTATTTTATTGAAAACTAGACTTGAAGGATGACCAAGCCGTCTGTGCCATGTAGTGATATCAGCTTTAGCAATCATTAGAGCATGAGGTGAAATAGCAATGCCAGAAACACCAGTAGAAGCATGCCAGTAGAAAGGGTACAATCCTCCTTCACTGGGGCCCTGGAAAAGCATCATCCCAGTTCTTAGATCCTTGATGTAGAATCCAAAGGGATCAAAAGTCAGCGAGCAACAGTTGTCATACACAAATTTATAAACGGACAGGAGATTATGAGAGGCTTGAGGAACTAATAACACATCATGAAGTTTGAACACAGCATTAGGAGTGCGTATTAAAGCATTTCCAGTATGAGAAATACACAAACCTTTGCCATCACCCACGAAAAGTTGTTCAGTGCCTGTGTATGGTGTGGCAGAGTTTAGCGAGGCTGGATCAGGAGTGACATGATGAGTCGCTCCACTGTCAGTAATCCAGTAGCTTGGAGGATGGGATCCAGTCAGAGCATTGAAACCCATGGGAGGGGAACAATGAGAAGCAAATTGGGAGAGAGAGCCACAATAGAGAGCAGAGTGACCATATTGATTACAAAGCTGACAAGGAATGGATTGTCCAGGTTGGGATGGTCCAGGAATAGGACCAGAGTGTGCACCAGAAAATGAGGAACGAGAGGGAGCAGGACCAAGAATACCTCCAGAGAAATTATGTTGGCGATTAGCACCAAAGTTGCGATTCTGAGGAAAGCGATTACGATTGTGGTATTGATTGCGATTCTGATTCTGATATTTGCCTCTGAAGTTGCCTCTGAAAGAAGGAGAACCAGACGAGCCTTGTTGAGCAGTATAAGCATGGAAGGGTGCAGAACTTGAGGATGTAGAGCCTTGTCGAGTCTTGCGTTTTTGAAGGGAAATCTCCTTACTAAGTAGAAGACCATGGAGTTCATCACCATTAACAGACTCAGTTCTTGTCTCGATTGAGTCAACAAATGATTCATACTCATCTGGGAGACCAGCGAGAATATAAGCCACAAGATCTGAATCAGAAATCGATTCACCAGCAGCAGCAAGCTTATCAGAGATGTCCTTAATAGTGTTGAGATACTCAGTCATGGAAGCATCACCTTTCTGAATAGTCTGGATTTTAGATCGGAGACTATGAACATGAGTACGCGAAGCGCCTGCGAAACGACGTTCAAGAGACTGCCACAGAGAACGAGAATCTTCCATTCCAATGGTCAGAGGAAGAAGATCTTCAGCAAGAGTGGAGTTGATCCAAATCGTCAAGATTTGGTCACGTTCACACCACAGTTCGTACGCAGAGTTAGGAATCTGAGATCCAGACGAATCACGAACACACGGAGGAGGACAAGGATCATCTCCAATAAGAAGCCCAAAAAGCTTGAATCGCTTCAGAACAGGAAGAAATAAGCGACGCCAGGTGATGAAATTGTGCCGATTGAGTTTCGTCGGAACCATTCCAGCAATGTTTTGAACAGTAATCGTCGCAATCGATGGAGGCACATTAGTAGAGATCTCACCAAGAGGAGTAGGACCAGAAGAGGTAGCTGGAGGAGAGGAATCAGAGGAGGATGGATGAGGCGCCATAGCGATTGCAGACAGAATGCACGAGAGAGAGAAAAGATCTGTTTGGGAGATCAGAAAATAAAAAAAAAATACGAGAAGGAGGTAAGATCTGTTTGGGAGATAAGAAAAAAAATCCAAGAAATTAAGAAAAGGAGGGAAGCGAAGGATCGACGTCGGTGGACTCCGGCGAAGATACCATGATGAAGTTATGAATCTGTGCAGTTGATGAGAGAGAGAGAGAAAGCTTGATTTGGGTTGTAAGAAAAATGATTCTCATTACACTACTCTGATATCTCATTACACAAGGATATATACATCAATAATTATATCCTAGTCAGCAATACATAACCGACTATATCAAACTTAGCTTAATAGCTAAGCTAAGTACTAATCTAGTGCATTGTGTGCATTACAATCTGGTGGTCCTTCATTCTCCTTAATAGTTTCTTGACCCGTTGTTTAGTTTCTTCTATCTTTGAATTCTTTGGATTTAATTTCTCATTGTTATTCAATTTCGTAGTTCTTATCAAGTGCTTCTCCACCAGTTCACCTAGACGATTGCCACCACCAGTTCACCCAAATCCAATGAATTGCGCCGCACCACCAATAGGTAAGCAATTTATCCTACTCTAGATTTCAAATATTTCTTTTTAGGTCTGTACATGTGTGTATGACAATTCATTTAAATGTTATACCTAATTTTTTGCATTTAGGAACATAAAAGGGAAATTAGGTGAGGGTTTTTTTCTTCAAATGGGTTGATACTTTTGGCCTGAAAGTATTTAATGCCTTCTAGGGAATCTTGAACACGGTTTGGGCGAGTGATAGTTGTCTAATGCTTGGAAGGCAGCTCTAAAAAATTTAAATTATGTTTCTGAGTTTTCTTTTCTTCTAATTACATAAAATTGATATTGTCATGTAGTTATTTGTTTGTGCTTTGTTTGTGCTTTGTTCATCGATTTCTTTCTTCTCAAAATTTTCGCTTCGTTTTATATAATGCACAGAAAGAAGGGGGAATGTCCGAATTGGAGAAAGGTGCAGTTAAGGCTGTTCAAGATCTTTATGACGTTGTGCACCATGACATCCTTTCTATGGACCTGAGGTCAGTTAAACATGTGTTATGTGTATGGGTAGAGTTTCCATTGCTTGATTCTCCTCTACTTATATCACTTTATTGGCTGCCAATTTTAGGAAAAACTACGAGACATGGGAATTGTTGTCAAATGCAAGGACAGAAGGTCGTGTATTTGCAAAGTTGAAGTGGCCCAAGGACCGAGTTGGTATGTTTGAGTAGATTACCTGATCTCCTTAGTTGGATTTAGGTTTAATGCTCAGTAGTATGTTGTGCTTCTGCTGCTTTTTAGTTATCAAGGATATGCAGGGAGCGCAAGTGAAAAATTGTATTCACTGTGTTGATGCATTATTGAACGAGAGACCCAAAAGGAAGGACAGATTCAATCTCAAAGTCTGTCAGCTTTCACTTCTTCATTTTGATTGCTCTTCGAAATTTGAATGCATGAGTTTTTTTATTTTATTGGGATTAGTTTACCTGAGATGGGTTTTGGTAATCATCTGTTATTTTATGATTTGGTTATAGCATGCGAATCATTGGTTCTTTAGAAAAGATTACGGAAGTTGAGCAATTTCAGAAAAAATGCGATTATCATTTTCTAGAGATCATGGCATGCCCTTCCATTATTTTTTTGGTGGTTGTAAAATTATGACCTGACATGGAAGTGGGTTTGGACAAGATTTATTTTTTATTTTTTATTACATCTGTAGTGTCATGTTGGCATTATTGCTTACGTATAAATGCGAGTGTATTTTACATCTATCTAATGACTTTAATTTTGATCTCCGCATTTTCAATGTTCACTAATGCCTTTAATTGTCCTCTTTTTTACATCTTAGTGATGATACAAAAGCTCCATAGAAAACATATCAGCTTTCGACTCAAATTTCGATGGTGCCCCTATCATCTCTCCAAAAACCAAAGCAACCCAAAGCAATTCCAGAATCATTTTTACGTGTCCCAAAATACAGTGTGTATATATTCATCTCAAATTTATTCATCTCACAAACATTCATATCACAAACATTCATATCAAGTTCGTAGTTTTTCATTGTTCTCAATTCCACACTACTCAATGTTTAATAACACTTTTATTTTCCTCTATTTACTTTTTTTATTAGTGATGTTGCAGCAAAGGAAATATCAGACACAACTCTTACTCCAAAGGCTCCAACCAGAAATGTATAAGATTCCCCAAGCATTTCTGAAACCATATTTATGGCTGCAAAACAGAGTATGTATACCCTTTCATTGTTCTATATTTTTTGAATTATTAACTACCTATTAAACATGATTTCTTTATCCCATTCGCTAAAAACTCAAATAGTTCACTAGATTTCTTTATCATAGTATCTTTTGACCATCTTTTGTATGTAAATAGGACAATTTCGTAATTCTTTTTGTATGTAAATAGGATTATCCACCAAATCTTTTGCACATAAAATAGTATGTACATATAGATCAAGTATTTTTGTATGTAAATAGTTCTATACACAAAATTCCATACAATTTTCAATCCCGCAGCATCGCACGGGCATCTCTTACTAGTATTATTTATTGGTTTACAATACTTGCTATTAGGAATACATAATGAATAAGACTATCTTATTCCGAATTTGAGAAATCAGAATCTATGAACTCTTTAGATTTAGGTATTTTAAAATCAATTATGATGGTCTGATTTTAATTGCACAATATTCACATAAGCACATGCATGACATGAGACAAATAGAGAGACTTACCATTTGATGGATTCTTGTAACACAACCTTCATATTCCATATCCCGTAGATAATACGGCGTAATCGGGATCCTCAAGGCCATTGGTGGACTACAAATTGTTTGGTCGGTTTCATTAGGCATATTGCTTCCCTTGCCTATCATTGTCACGAGCCCCATGATCAGGTTGATCATGATTGTCAGGAGGCCCATGATTAGAATCGTCATCACCTTTATAATGATTGTCACGAGGCTCATGATCGGAACCATCCATCTCACCTGATGGATGACAAGGGTGTTACAACACAACAATATTTTTTATAAGGAAAAAATTGTATGCATTTCAAAAATTGGGTTCAATAGATAATTACCAGTTTCATCAATATTGGGATCAATATAGGAAATAGCTCCGAAATCAGACTCATGAGTTCCATTGCCTTTAACTCGGTTGAAACCGGATATGCTCTCAGCTACATGGGAAATAAGGATAAAATTGTTTATATAAGAAGTCCTTATACTTTGGTGTAATAGGGAAAAAAATGTTTATAAACAAAAGTCCTTAAACTTACTAATAGGATCTCCGAAATTGGAACCATGAGTTTCAAAGCCTTCACCTCGAAATCGGATCCGCTTTCACCTGGATGACATGGGAAATAAGGAAAAAACTGTTTATATAAAAAGTCCTATACTTTGGTGTAAAAGGGAAAAAAACTGTTTATAAACAAAAGTCCTTATACTTAGTTGGATCTCGGAAATCAGCCCCATGAGTTTCAGAGCCTTCACCTTAATCGAAACCAGATCCGTTCTCACCTGGATGACATGGGAAATAAGGAAAAAACTATTTATATAAAAAGTACTTAATACTTTGGTGTAATAGGAAAAAAACTGTTTATAAACAAAAGTCCTTGTACTTACCAATAGGATATGGAATAGGTTGAGGTGGAGCAAGATCTTTTATAAGCGACTTGGGTGCTCCCACTTCTCAGTGTACTGTTCGTAATGGTGGTATGTTCGCCAGTCGATCCTTTTTGGCCCCGTCCTTGAAATGATCTTTTTCAGGCGAATCTTATTCCTCAAGCCACTCACATCCACTAGTTGAATGCCAAATTGCTTTGGGGACATTCATTGGGGCATAGGCTCTCTCTTCAAAGTAGATGAGGATGGTTTGGGACCTTCCCAACTCTTCTTGGCCAACTAGGTTGATTGGGAGAAAATCTGGAAGCAGCCTTTTATATGGCTGCCATTCAATCTGCAAAAGGAATTAATATTTATACACTTCAATGCGTTAAAAAAAAAAAAACTCAAAAACACTCATTAAATTAAGGGAACTTTAATGAAAAGCACCTGGTACTGTTCACTTTAACGAAAAACCACATTTTTACATTAAAAAGTCAATCCTGGTACTATTCACTTTACCCTTTATTTTGTCCTTATCATTAAAACTCAAAGTTTTCAAGCCCTTTTCATTAGTTTTCCTTTAAATTAATACTTACCATCAAAGAATATATGTGTCCCATCACGGAGAATGCCGACGCCTTTGCCTTCGATTGACCGCTTCTATACTTATCTAATTCTTTTTTGACAATTTCTAATGAGTAATGTAGGTGTGCTAATAAAGCAGCACCCCACACATATGTATCAATCTCTTGGAGATTCTCTAAGAGAGGAAGAACAATACTCTGGGCCGAGTATGTTTAGCTCGGTAGTATGATCGAAAATAATTTATACATAAGGTAAGCTCTAACATACGGAAGCAACTCTGGACCATCTATTCCTATTTCAGGTGGCACTACTTGAAACTTGTCCCTAAGCCACGTGAACTTTAAAGCCTCCTTGACTACAAAATCCTCCTCTAAATAAGTGCGGGTCAGATACTCTCCCCCATTATCGACTCTAGAGACGGCTCTTCTATCAATTGGCAACCCGGTGATGTACAAAACGTCTTGTAGGGTAAATACTAATTTACACCCACTAGGAAGGACAAAACACTGCATTTTAACATCATAATATTCAATTATTACTGATAGTAAAGTCATGTTGTGTTTGACCCTTTGGGTGAGGCTAAGAAACCTATAGAATGAAGTATGCTTAATCTTTTCCCTAACCCTATCATCTAGTTTCCAGGAATCTAAATTAGATAAGCTTTCATTTGACTTTTCCTACAAGAAAAAACAATAGGATGAAAAACAAAAGGTTGTAAAGAAAACATGGAGAATTCAACCTAACAATAAACTATCAAGGATTTAACTCTAAACTTACAATGAAAGTGGCCATTGCAATTTTTCTATCAAGGACCTGTTCATAGAATCAAAGCATAACATATCACAACCACATTTCAGCATATAATATATCACAATCACAGTTCAGCATATAATATATCACAACCACAATTAAACCAGAACCAATTTTAGAATTTCATCTACTTTTGGAAATATTTTGACACAAAACACAACATACATACACCCAAAAACACTATTTTCATAACACAAACGAAAAGGGAATTCAGAATCAAAACTAACCCATTTTCTTCCTCATAGAACTGCAGCAAACTTAACTGAAAGAAATAAAATCCATTGCCAGAAACTTAGCATTCAAATTGAAAGTTAGCATTCAAACTTAACTGAAAGAAACAAAATCCATTGCCAGAAACTTAGCATTCAAATTGAAAGTTAGCATTCAAAATATGCAATTCGTGAAGATGATTGTGTCATCTATGTCAAACTCAACAATAGTGACAATTGAATCAAGACTTACTATCTTCAGGGGGGAATTCATCAGGAGTATTCAACAACAAGCTAAACTAGACATAAGCACATTGTGCTCTTTTTCCTTTGACCAGGCCTTTATTCACTTAATTTTTCCATAGCAATATTTTAGCGAGACAACATTATGTGTATCTAACACCATATCAATATATCACAAACGTAGTGCCCGATTTTTCTTCTAGCCTTCCCTTAGGTTTTGTCCAATTGAGTTTTCCAAGCATAGTTTTATCGAGGCAAGTATCATTGATTGGTAGACATCGAAGAAGTGTTGTGAATATTTTTTATTGAAAATGTGATTTCAGCCCTTCAAATTTATTTATTTTTTACATAAAACTCACAATAATATATTTTTCTAACAAAACCCCAATGACTAGGCTCAACCTAAGTGAATTGCCTAATCGAGATTGTGTGTCATATTTAATATTTTTCGGATTCCCCAAATTACCCTAAGTTATGTCATTATAGCATTTTATGTTGATATCAAAATTAAAATAGAAAGCTTTTTTATTTGCTTGTAACGAGTGTAATGGCTTTGAAATTTTAATTGATGTAGGAATGGAAATTCAAAACGTCTTTTATTCAACAATAAATTTTCAGATTAATGTACCCTATTGATTTAATAAAAACCATGCTTTTGTTTTCTTTAAATCAAAAAGGGTGAAAAAAATGATGTGTCTAGTATGTTTTGTTTTATTTTTTGAATATCAATGTACCTTTTTTTTTTTTTTTTTGAAAAGATTAGTGTACCTTGTCACATCCCGAGCTCGACTCCACTGTAGCACGATATTGTCCGCTTTGGACCCCGACCACGCTCTCATAGTTTTACCACGCTCTCATAGTTTTATTTCTGGGAACTCACATGAGAACTTCCCAGTGGATCACCATCATGGGATTGCTCTCGCGCGAACTCGTTTAACTTCGGAGTTCCGATGGAACTCGAAACCAATGAGTTCCCAAAAGGCCTCGTGTAGAGATGAGAATATACATATAAGGCTTACATGATCTACACCCCTGGGTGATGTGTGATGCTACATACCTACTTAGTACTAATAGTTTTGGTCATTTGGAAAAATAAGGCATCTGTCACCAAATTTTTGGATCTGGAAAATAATAGGTAAATTAGTAGGCATATTATTAATATAGGTAAATTTATTTATATAGGTAAGTAGTATATATTGGTATTCTGGTTGTAAAAAACTCGATTCTTTTTTGCTGGTGTTTAAATTTTGGTGTTCTACGGTTCTCGCTTATAAATTACCACTTGACTTATTCTGGAAAATGCATACAACAACAAAACGGATACTTCACCACTTCTATCCGGGTAATGCTAGGAAAATTACTTAAGCGTTAATAAACATATTCATTCTTATTGGTGACACATAATTTAATTTATAAATTTAGTCTCCCTAATATTATCGCTTCTTATCCAGTACGGTCCAAACCGTCCAATATCTTTGGTGGTGTTAAACAGAAACAGTTGCCACGTGTACTTCTTATCCTGGCCACCCAATATCTGATAAATATCAAAACTAGTACGAAATAGCAGCACCGCTAGTATTTTGCAGAGAGATTAGGGAGCAGAGATATAGAGAAAGAGATGAACAGCAGAGACAAAAGATGGTCTCTTAACGGAATGACGGCTCTTGTCACTGGTGGAACCAAAGGAATTGGGTTAGCTTCTCTACATCTGGATACTTCAGACCATTAATCTCTTTTTATTTCAGTTTTCCTTTTACTTGCAATGCAATATTCTCTTTATTTCTCTAATTGGAGCTTTGATCTTTAAATTTTGGTTCCTAAACTTATGACAATATGAAGGACAAAAAGTGATAAGGAAGTTACTTAGAAAGACCATTTGTCCGCCTACAAGATCAGAGACCAATACCTATAAATGTCTGATTCAAGAACTAAGCTCCAATTCTAAAAAAATTTAAGCACAAGTGTTCCAATTTTTTTCCTCAGATTTTACGATTCCATGTTTGAAGTTGATAATGTAATTATACAGGTATGCAATAGTGGAAGAATTGGCAGGGCTAGGTGCAATTGTGCATACTTGTTCGCGAAATGAAGTTGACCTTAATGACTGCCTGAGTCAGTGGGAGAAGAAGGGTTTTCAAGTCACTGGCTCAGTCTGCGATGTGGTGTCAAAGACCCAAAGAGAGGAGCTTATAAACAAGGTCTCATCACTCTTTGATGGCAAACTTAACATCCTTGTAAGTACAGGACTCATCAATTGACTGAAAGAATAATTTCAAGGCTTAACTATTGCAGTACCCCGATAGTGTTGTCGGATTCCACTTTACCTTCCCAAAGTTATTTTGACATATTTTGCTCTCTAAATCATATATTTGTGTCCCATTTTGTCTCATTTCATTAGTTCCGTTAAATATCCTGTTAAAGATTTTGAAAGTGTTGGCAACAATTCCACCAAAGATGATGTTAGAAGTTATTACAACGGTTGGCATCTAGAGAGGTCCATACCTGATTAAGCTAGAAGATTAATGTGAGTTCATGAATTTGAAGGTTGAGAGGTGTTTAAAGATGAACTCAGTTGAATCAAGTGTTTGTCAATTATCCATTAAGAAGAGTTTTCAAGTAAGAGAGTGTAGGAGCTGTCTGCAGCCTTTGGACTTCATGTCTTTAAAGTTATTTATTTTTTTTCTGTCGTTTTGCGTTTTATATAACACAAAGCTTCTCCCTATAATACAACAGTGTTTAGAGTGTTTGAACGATTAGATTGTGAGACTATCAAACGTCACAAATGAAAATCTAACCGTTTATTGAACCAAACATTCTGCACACCGCTCCATGGTAAAATTTTGCAGAGTACCACTCACTTTTGGCATTTTATTGTTTTGTTATGGATATTTTGGTCATGAAGAAAAGTAAAATTGTAATCGTTCAGTTTAGCAGAAAAGATGCCTTAGATCTCCCTGGATTCTCTTTGTGAGAATTCCAGGATTCTTCAATCATGTTCGTTCATCGTACATCGTGTGGTTGGAAATTATTTTAAATATTTTTATTTAAAATTAAACACAAACTGTACTTGACAAAAACTGACCGTACGATGTACAATGAACGAACATGATTCACGGATCTCTAGGATCCTCACCCAAAAGACTCGGAGAGGATCCTGACGCCCTTAGATCGTATCTGTGAGGATGTGAAGGTAAAAGAGTCCCGTATTAGTGAAAAGAGAAACCTTGCAATGGGTTATAATAGGTTGGGATACTCCATATATTGCTAATCTGATTTTATGAGGAAACCTCAACTTTTTCAGTATCTAGTCGTTTGAGAAAGCTTTAACTTTTTAGTGAAATTTAAGAATTTGAATCCAGTAGAAGAAGTGCACTTTTTTCCTTAATTTATAAGGAAAACTAATGAAAAGGGATTGAAAACTTTGAGTTTTAATGATAAGGACAAAATAAAAGGTAAAGTGAATAGTACTAGGATGGACTTTTTAGTGTAAAAATATAGATTTTCGTTAAAGTAAACAGTACGAGAAGCTTTTAGTTAAAGTCCCCTAATTTATAATTGTCGTCCATTAGCTTTGAACTCATAGCCCCTTTCAACAAAGTTGAGACTATTGTATTTTTATGCTAAACCTTTCCAAAAATGTGTGGCTGTAGATAAACAATGTGGGGGCTAACAGACCAAAAGCAACACTAGAGTACACCGCTGAAGATTACTCATTCATGATGAGCATCAATCTTGAATCCGCTTACCATTTGTGCCAACTTTCACATCCTCTTCTCAAAGCTTCTGGATCTGCTAACATCGTTTTTTTATCCTCTGTTGCTGGTGTGGTCTCACTAGAGGTTGGATCTATATATTCTGCAACTAAAGGTGCTTAATTATTTTCCTTATATATTTTTTAAAACTTTATGTAAAAATAAAACCCAATAGATAATTTGTGTTTTGCAGGCAGTTGAAGAATTGAGCTTAAATTGTGTGGCTTTTCTGTATTGTATCTCTCAGGTGCAATAAATCAATTAGCAAAAAACTTGGCATGTGAGTGGGCAAAAGATAAAATAAGGACCAACAGTGTTGCACCTTGGTTTATCACCACTCCCCTTGGTGAAATGGTAAGATCATCATCATCACGTGCTCGTGCATGCTTTTTATTTTCATTTGTCTTTAAATACAACCGATCTTGGGGGAGGAAAATCAAAGTAAGACCTAAGGAACATAGGTAAATTCTCTTAGTCACTTACACTATAAGTCCCTTCATGTCATGATGCATGCTTTAACTTCAATGCCAATCAACATTTCATTGATGGGTCTTTCGAAGTCCGTAATCGGAATCAGAATCACAATAAGAAGTTGGATGGTGGTGAAAAGAAATTATTCATGTGTTTAATAAACATTGAGGAATCAGAACAGTAGTGGGACTCATATAAAATAAAGAATTCAACTCTTGATTTTAAATTTATTGGATTTGTTTTTGGGAGTAATATTTTGATTCTTGAAGAAACAAGCCAAATTTTTATCATCTTTTATTCATTATTTATTTAATAGCTTAGTTATGGCAATGAATTACTTGTCAATTCACATTAAGAGAATTATCTTGCTCAAATTAAAATCAAAAGTATTAAAACATGAAAATAGAAAGAAAAAAAAAAAACAATGCAGGATTGCCAATTTAAAAATAATACTTCTACTCTTATTTTTTTTATTGAAGAGCTTGACAAATCATTAAAATCATTACTAATATATTTGTCATTACATCCATTCTCACACTATATGCATGCAGTTTCTCGGAAATAAAAAGAAATCGGCGGTGATAAATTCTCGGTGCCCTTTAGGACGTCCAGGAGAGCCAGAAGAAGTGTCTTCCTTGGTAGCATTTCTATGCCTACCTGCAGCCTCTTACATTACTGGGCAAACTATTACCGTCGACGGCGGGGTGACTGTCAATGGCTTGCTCTTCCAAGAAACATGACATGCAAATAGTTCGATATGTAGTAGTAGACAGTGCTTGAGGTCAGGAAAAACAAAATCTCTTATCTAATTCCAAAGTGGTGAGCTTTAGTTCTCCGAAAAAAGAAAAAACAAAGTGGTGAGCTTTAGTTTTATGTGAAATTAAGTGACATTAATGTTCTAATTAAATAAGTGAATGAAAGACCGCCGACCATTTGGTCTATTGATTTAACTTTCACTGTATTAGAAGAGCTTATAAACCTGGTTTGGTTTAGATGCATTTCTGCTCATCACCCTCAAGTGATAGTAATGTTCACCACCATACTTGTGGAGCAAATAATATTCACTAGGCGACACGTGGACTTTTGAACATAAGAGGACAAAAATACCCTTGAGGCATACCGGGATTCCTACGCGCGAGCAGTGGGCAATCATTTTTCAACCAAGTCAAAAGTGCCCAAAATAGGTATCAACTTAAAACTTAATTTATTCATATATTTCCCATTTCATTATTTAGCTAATCAATTAGCTAAATAATATACTTATTCCTTTCATATTTCCTCAAATCATAATAATTGACTAATTAAGGGATTAATTACCTAATCAATCCCTTAATTATCAATTTGAAACATCCACTCAAACCTAAAAATACTAGAGGGCCGGCTATCCCATTCAAAACCTAAACCATTACCTTTTTTGTTACCTTTTCCCACCATTTCTTCCCTTTTATTAGCCAATCAATACCATAATTACTATAACATTTCTTTTCATATTTAATTAGCCAATTAAAGTGGCTAATTAAACCACAAACTAACCAAAAACCCACTAGGCCGGTCATGCCCTTTATTTCCTGTTGGTGGCTGCCATTTTCTCCCCCTTTTTGTGACATTCAAATAGCTAGTAAATTAGGTTATTACTATTTGCTAATTAACTAGCCAATTATTTCCATAACTCCCTAAAAATAACTAGCCCACTATCTCCATAACCCCCCAAAATAAATCATCCTTTCCTCTCCTATAAATTGGGTACCATTTTCACAAAACACTAATCCACAACCTCTTGCAAAAAATCACAAACACTCTAAACACTATTTCTCTCCAAAATTCTAACTTTGGCATCGGAGGTTCTTCGGCCAAAGCCCCCCCATTCATCGTGGGCGCGTGAGGCTTTTGGCCTTAACCTAAGGTGCTAGTTGTTTTGTAGGTGCAAAATCGTCCAAGATCGAGGAGGAGAAAATTTGCATCCACAATACTTATTACCGTTGGATGAGTTAATATTTTGAAATTTACGTCTATCTACTACACAGATCTCAAAATTTAAAATAATTCAACGGTGATAACTAGAGTAATGATCATCACCATCACTTGAGCTGAGCAAAAATATTCCCAGGTTGGCATTTAGAATTGTATTAGATTGAAATCAATCGCTTTCAAATTTTATCCAAAATTAGACTGCCAAGCGAGCTAACAAGAGGTGAATATCCAGACTTAGCCACAGCAGCAAGAAAGGATGTGCTTACCATTACATCCGAGTTTAAATCAAGTGCTCCAAAGTTTGGATGAACAAATTTTCATCACGATTCTTGAGACAAAAACAATAAAAACTTAACGAGTTAACTTCAAACCTCTCCAGCGTACGTACCGATCATCAAAAAGAGGAAAAAAACAATAAGAGGGGAATACAATTTTTACTCCTAGAAATTGAAAGATTTAAGAAAGATTTAAAAGGTATATGTAGGTAACATCATGTGGCTTTTCGTCTCAATTTGATAACCTCTTACATAAAAATTCAATGGGTAAATTACATGTCCTCTCGTACAACTTCATTTATTTTTTTCAACTTCATACAACAACTCTCGATTTCGTAGCAATGTCATACAACCGTTAATTAATCTGTTAAATTGACTGTTAAGTGATGACATGACAAGAACATAGACCACATTTTGCTGACTTGGAGTCCAAATTTGTGCCAGATGGCTAAAACAAATTAAAAGAATTTTTTTTAATTATTATACAATGTGAAAATTAGAAAATTATTTTCAATATAATTTAATAGGGCTGGATTCGGTTTGAAACGGTTTGGTTTTTTGTTAAAACAGAAACCGAACCAAAATTTCGGTTCGGTTCAGTTCGGTCCGATTTTTTTTCGGTTTTTTTCGGTTTTGATTTTTTTCGGTTTGATTTCGGTTTCGGTTTTTTTTTTGGTTTTTTCATGATTTTTTTTAATATCTGGAGCTTGAAGCAGATTTTTTTCCGCATTCGGCTACAAATTTACCCTTTCTCTCCACACTCCGCAGATCCGGAGCCCTCTCAAGCATAGATGAAGGTGGTCGCTGCATAGTTGTTGGCTGTGTTGGGCGGCAAGACCACCACAGCTGGTGGAGGTGGTGCTGTTGCAGTTGCTGCAACTGGTTGTGGTGGTGGTGTTGCCGCTGAGGCAAAGAAAGAGGATAAGCAAATAATGATATCAGGGGAGAAAAAAAAAGAAAGGGAAAGAAATGGGTGAGACTCTCACAACACAAAAATCAAACAAATCTACAATACAAAACAAAACAACAACCCATAAATTTACACCAAATTTCAGATTCCCTCCATAGAATTTACTCTAAAAAAACCCATAAATCGACAAAATAAATAAGAGAGATTGGAGATCTTACCCTGGAGTGAGAAGATCGAGAAACGGAGAGAGAAGAATGAAGAAGAATGGAGAAATTGGAGGCATGGACAAGGAGGGAGTCTGGAGGCGCAGGGACGAGAGAGAGAAGAGGGGAATGAAAAAAGAAAAGGTCTGGTTGCTACTACTAGTGGCTAGGGTTTTGTTGATTTCTAATTGCACAAAAGACTATAGTTTTATATCTTTATAAATAGTTTAGTTATACAACTATAACAAAACAAAACCAGTTGCCATGTTGGTTTCATTGAAACCTTTCAACTGGAGCACACGGGTTCAAACCCACATGCCTCCAGGACTTTAGAGATTTTTTTAATTTTTATAATTAAAATATTATAAAAAATAATTAAATATATATTCGGTTCGGTTTCCAAACTTCAAAAACCAAAACCGAACCAGCCATATTCGGTTTGACAGTTTTCGGTTCGGTTTTTTTCGGTCTCGGTTCGGTTTGGTTCTCGGTTTTTTTCGGTTTTCGATTTTTTGAACCCACCGCTATAATTCAATATTTAGATTGGTGGCTCACGGCACGTCGTGGTGGGTCACTGAGAGAGAGATTGAGAGGGAGGGCTGACACTGACAGAGATTGTAGAGAGGATTTGAGAGTTGCACGGTATGAGGAGGAAGAAAGAAGAAGGTTACGGTTGTTAAAACATTTTAAACCTTTACCCGACAGAAGGTTTATGGGGCAAAAGCTTTTAAAATTTTGATGTGTTCAAAACCCTAGATTTTCGTCGAGCAAACGCAATTTAGTTAAAAATTGGTGGGTTACCCGACAAACTTATGGAATATTTTGTTGGGTTACCTCTATTTTGCGGGGCAAATTTAAATTTTTGGGAAATTCTTGGGGTGTTCTTTTAAACCTTGCCCGACGAATACATAACTTTAGCCAACAAAATTTAGGAATTTGGCCCGACAAATTCAAGTATTTCGTTGGGCAACTTTGAAAAAGAATTTTCTTGAGTTTTGAACATTATGTTCAAACGGTTAAAAAAAAATCATCGAATTTCATAATCATGTAAATTTAGTGTGTGTTTTTACTTTCAATTTGGGTCCTTGTACAAAATTGGAGCTAAAACGATCATTAAATCTTGATTTTTTCGTTTCTAACTGTCTAATGATTTCGTTTCGTTATCTAATCTCCGAACATTTTTTTGGATGATTGTTGGTGTAGAAGAACTTGAAGTATATGCAAACATGTTCGATGATTGGATCATGAAAACTAGTTTCGTAGAATGCGTGTCCCTTTGTAAAGAATGGATTCCAAATCACTTAGTGTTTATTCTGTACTTCCATTAAGTAGAATGTAAGTTTTTGGTGTATCCACTATTTTAAATATTTTAGATTGATGATCGTGTTCGTACATCTTATTCTTCTAGGGTTGAGGATTTGTAAAAAATCAACAAAATCGGAGCTAAAACGACCGTTAAATCGTGATTTTTTGTTACTAACCATCGAACGATTTTGTTCTGTTACCAAATCTCCGAACATTTTTTTAGATGATTTTTGGTGTAGGAGATCTCAAAGTATATGTGTTTACATTTGACGGTTGGATTGTGGATTGAGATTTTTTCATAATGGTGGAGTTGAGTGAGTTGAAAAATGGAGAAAGAATGAGTGTTTATAAAGTAGAAGCACATATGAGTCCAACAGTAGGGATTGAAGCAGAGATTAGGGTTTTGTTTTCACATATCTAGATATAGGATCCCTGAAATGATGAAAATGGGACTACACTTATACTCATCATCACTCTTGGATTAAATGATATCAAACAATGCTGTGATAGAAGACAAATTCGATTTTGCACTGCCTCATGCATTTGTTAGGGATTCCAAACAATTAGAGTTTATTCTATACTTTTATTAAGTACAATGCATTCTTTCATGAACAAAGGCTCATGCATAGGGTTTAGAGCTTTGGAACCATTACAAAAAGAATTGAGAAAAGAAGAAAATTTTAAATGATATCAGTCAATGCTGTGATACAAGACAAATCTGATTTTGCATTGCCTCATGTATTTGGTTGGGATATTTTTTATCATCACGGTGGCATCCTCTCCATGTTTTTCCACATGCATGTAAGAAATCTGAGTAACTTTTGGTCATCACCTTCTTCGACACAAAGAAATTACTTAAGTACTCCACAGGGCGATCCTTATATCCCTTCCAACTACTAGTTCTAATATTTCCGTTAGAAATGTTATAGTTGCTGCGAACCCCTACAATTGACTTCCAATCCTTACCCTTCTCGTACTTACAAATCTTATTTTTACCACCAATACTACCCCCTAAACCTCCATAACTGAAGTTGCTAAGAGGAGAAGTGTGACTTGCAAAATTCTGCCCGATGAATTGTGACTTGCCCTACGATCACTTTTCGTCACGTAAAGGTTTTGAATAAACTCTAAATGTTGACCATCTTTGGCCTACCAACTAAAAAAATCGACGAAATTTGGTTCATCGGGCAAAATTTTGTTGGGCAAGCCTTACTTTCATATGTTTCTGAAGATCTGATGCGTCTACTGCTTGAGTATTTACACATTTAAGGATGAGTGTTATAATTAATATTTCACGTAGTGCGATTATGTAAATCCTAGTAAAGATAAGTTAGAAATCCTTTAGGATCTAGAAGATCTTTCCTCTCTGACTTTGTATTACTTGGAGGGCAAGTTATTATCTCCTCCTTATTACTAGAAATAAAGGAATTAGGCATGAGTATGACACCATGATTTTCTAGGTTGGAGTCAGGAAAATCAGAATACAAGTACCTTAGATGTCCGATCATGGATTCAACAGCTCTGAGCAAAGCTGGATTAACAAAGTAGTGATGCCACCATCATCTTGTTTTGCAGCAGTGGCGAAACTCGAATGACTTCGTTGAGATTCACCATGCTTGTTCCGCAAGATATGAGAACCTGATCCAACATGGAATCAACTTGGTTTCTCATATTCTTGAAGTTCCAACAATCTAGGAATTGGCGTGCTCCGCAAGTAATGACACTCCCAAGATGATGCAATATCTACTTCTAGATATCCTCTGGATTCTCATGGTGTAATACAAAGTTATATCCTAAAAAGGTCTTTCTCCCCATTGCTATAAGTACACTCTTTTAGGATTCGTCTCTGGTAACGCAATTATTGCACTCTAACTTTCTTGCCCACTGCTTAAGTTTTATTATTGCTCACTAACTTGACCATCAAAGGACCTTTGACCAACACCCTATTGGGTCTCTGGCTTGCTCACAATTGCTAAGGTGCGTGAACTTGATTCCAACAATAAGAAATCACATCACATAATTCCTCAAACCTTTTTCTTCTCTCTACGCCACACACTCCCTCTCTAAATTTTAGGTCACAACAATTAGGCATATTAGGGATAAGTCAATTATTGGATATATTAGGGATGTTAGGCAATGAATAATGTGCTAAAACATGCACATGAGTCAATTATTAGGCTTATTGGCCTATTATAGGCATGTTTTATTTTTATATATATTAGACAATGAATTTATAACATTAATGTTTATTTTTCTTTTGTAAAATTATTAATCCTTTTACAATTGGCATGGAATTAATTGTGTATATCAAATATTTAAATAGCGGTATTTTCGGCATTGAAAAGATGTATGATGTCTAATTAGTTAAATATAATTAATGAATTTGCTTATGTAGAGTCTAGTCACTAAATTTTATTCGAACAAAAAAAAATTATGTTAGATTGTATTAAAAAAAAGTTAAATTTCAAAAGCTAAAGTTACATTTTCAGTAAAAAAAAAAAAAAAAAAAAAAAATCTTTCTAGCATTTCTCGACGTGTACGGTGTACTTAATTAAAAAAATCATCATAACTATAATTATGCATACCGCAAATACTAGGAGCAAACAGTAGCGGCAATGGCCGATGTGTTTGTAATCGGATTTTCAGGATCCGAGCAGCTACTAAGTAGGTGCATGCATGAAACAGTTCGTGTACTTTTTATGCTGGCCACCCAATATCTGGTAGTAATCAAAACCAGTATTAAATGGCAGCACCACTAGTATTGTGCATGAGGGTTAGAAAGCAGAGAGAGAGAGAGATGAGCAGCAGAGGCAGAAGATGGTCTCTTGAGGGAATGACTGCTCGTCACTGGTGGAACCAAAGGAATTGGGTTAGCTTCTCTAAATTTGGATAGTTAAAACCATTAATCTTTTAGGGCCTGTTTGGTATCTAACTTGAGAACGAAACTCAAAATTTTAATTTTTTCTAAAAATAACATGTTTTGATTTAAAATTTTTAAATTCAAAACCTTGTTTGGTATGCATTTTCTCAAAACTAATCCAAATAGAAAAAGTCAAACGCCCAGCCCAAACAATTACCCGACCACCGCATCCCTCCCATCCCCAACAGCGAAAGACCAATTTCCTTACCACCGCATCCCTCACTTCCCTAGCGGCGACTCCTTTGGCTATTTACCAAGTCCTTCCTCCAAACTCATGCTGACAGAGGCTAATCATGTTGGCGGTCTCAAACCCGAGATCCAACGACCATAGGGAAGATGTGGTGGCTATGGTGCTATGATGGATGCAAGTGAGAAGAGATAAGATTGAAGAGGCAACAAAGAAGAGAGGATTGAAGAGGCAGGAGAGATCGATTTGTCTTGGCCGGAGGGAGAAGGATAGAGGTGGTGGCTATGATGGATAAAAGCGGGAAGGGACTGGAAAGGCAACAAAGAAAAGAGGATTGAAGAGGGAATAGGGAAGGGAGTACATCGAATGGGAGAGAGGAGAGAGACGGGATATTTTCAGTTTTTCTTTTACATGCAATGCAATGTTCACTTTATTTTTTCTAATTGGAGCTTTGATCTTGAATTGGTTCAACTGGAGACTTTAGTTCATAAACTTGTCACAATATAAAACAATAGTCCTATTGGTTAAAATTGTTAGAACTTCCTTTCAAAATAAGAAACAAATAGGGGAAAAATAATGGACATAAGTGATAAGAAAGTTATCCAAAAATACTATTGCTCCGGCTACTAGTTCAAAGACCAATATCCACAAATGTTTAATTCAATGACTAAAGCTCAATGAGATACCAAAATTTAAGGACAAGTGTTCCAATTTTTTATCTTAATTTTACTACTCTATGTTGAAGTTGATAATGTAATTATATAGGTATGCAATAGTGGAAGAATTCGCGAAATGAAATTGAACTTAATGACTGCCTGAGTCAGTGGGAGAAGAAGGGTTTTCAAGTCACTGAATGGGAGAAGAAGGGTTTTCAAGTCACTGGCTCGGTCTGTGATGTGGTGTCAAAAACCCAAAGAGAGGAGCTTATAAACAAGGTCTCATCACTCTTTGATGGCGAACTTAACATCTTTGTAAGTAGAAGACTGATTAGTTGAATTAACATATATGCATAAATCATGAATGATCATCACTCTTTGATGGCAAACTTAATATCCTTGTAAATATATATTTTTTAAAATATTTCTGTTTGTTGTAAACATTTCCATAATTTGCAAAATTGTACTTTTTTAAAAACTCAAACGTTCCACACATGTATGTACATACTTTTTATGTTTAATACACATAACTTTAATGCATTTTTCAGCAATACATATAAACTAAAATCGTTATGTTATGCTACACCTTTCCAATAATGTCTTGTTATAGATAAATATGTTTGGATTAATATTTAACTTTGGACTTAAAGGAATGAAAGTCCAAAAGAGCCCAATAAAGGAGATCTTGCCCGGAGGCCCAGAGTCGAGCCTAGATACCCATCTTGAGACAAAATGATGGCTCCTCATTTAATGTAAAGGTTAGGTGCTTACAAGAGAAGTGACAACTGATGGAAATCCACCTACTCCATACCCAAAAACACTTTTTGAATGGCAGAACATGTAAAAATGCTGATAACTCACTACCCATCAGTTGCTTTCGGGCAATAGCAGAAACAGTACAGTCGGGTTAATTCAACTATAAAAGGAGAAAGAGGGCCCAGAGATATAGACACTCAACCAATCAAACAAACAAACATACAACTTGCCTCTCAGTCAAGTAAATATCCAGAAAGTCGTGCTTTATCCAGATTCTGCAACCCTTTTAGCCTTAGACTTCCTTTAGAAAGACATCTTTTGTCTATGTAAAAGCTTTGCTACCTTCTCTAAATGATGTAGTATCGATTCTCTTGTGTAAACTCATTTACCACTCATCTCTCTTTTAGTACCTAACCCTTTGCAACTACAACAAAGAAGAGACCGCATGACATTTAACATTGCCCGCCTCTCCTCGTTTTGTCTTTCAATTAATAGATCTGGTGTTATAATGTATTCCCCAGTATCTATTCAAGTCATTTCCAGTCTTTCGATGATCCATAGTTCCATCAGTTCTCAGATTTGATTCACTTAGTGGTTTTATTGTCATAAAAAGATTAAAAGTAAATTAAAGTTGATGACTTAAGCAGATCTGGACCTCCACCCTTTAAGCATGCAAGATAACGAACTAAAAGTCCTTGATCTCAAGGCATAGAAAAGACCTTAATGTAAACTTAACCCATCTACAACAATCCTTTGATAACAAGAAGTCAGAATAACTTGGGGCGCAAGTAATCGGCTTAAATACACTTGTTCTACATCTGTCATACAGAGATGGCAGTGGCACGCCTTAGCACTTAGTTTTGATTACGAGCCTCAAGGCTTACACCTAAGGCCCCCACAAAGGTACCTTTTAGAACTATAACTTTATCCTCCCTTTGCAGCATCTCAGCAAGTCGGAGTCCGACAATAGTTGAATATCAGAGTGCGCAACGGACAAGACTAACAAAATAATAAAAATATTATTAAACAAACTAGAATGCCGAAACGGCTACAAAACCCTAAGAGGCTACACTGTAAATGACTTTTTTTTCTTTCTAATGAATAACAAACCACCCTATTTATAATAAACTAATCCTAATCTCTAACAAAACCTAATTTTAATGGGTTAAGCTTAGAAAACCAAACATTAAAGTAAACCTAAATACTAATATTTTCCAACACCCCCCGTCAAACTCATGGTGGCATACGACATGGGTTTGCAAACAAGCAGATATAGATTGGCTCCGTTAGGTGGACAGACAGACAGGCAGGTTCCACAACGTTGACAGACAGACAGGCAGGCTCTGCAACGCGGACAGACAGACGAACTAGCAAACTGATTCTTGCTGGCAAACTGGCCAGTATTGAGACTATGGAAAGAACTCGTCACTAAACGGACGAGATTTCCATATCTCAATTGTGCGAACAATGCCAACAACTTGTGTGGCCAAAAAACAAACTTAACTATGTTTTTTTTTTCTTGCTCATGTGGGCCTAAAACTAACAGCAAACAATTTTTTCCTTTTATTTTCTCTCATTTTCCTTATTTTTGTTTCTAGACTGGCGGAGACAAACTCTCAGGTTGCAGCTAGAGCGTGTTCCAACAGTAGCGTTCAAGGGTGCAGCAGTAGGTGGCAACCTGGGTGCAAAAAATTTGCAGACCAACATTCTAAACTCAGACTCCGAGGTGTGGTTGCAGGCTTGGCGGCGGGGTGGATTCGAACGGCAGATGTGCTGGGTTTCTAGTTGCAACGACAGCGTGCAGATTGGGTTCATGGGTCTAGTTCATGGTGTATGGGCCTGCAGATTTGAAATAGCGGCAGTGATCCAAGGGTTGACAGATTCGACTTATGGAAGTTGATTGCGTGTACAAGTGCAGGCAGAGTGCAGGGCAAAGATGAACTCGATCCGAGTTTGGGTTCTCGGATCTGGGCTTCGTCAAAACCAATGGTGGACAGTGAGGAAGACAATGATGGATCGAGGTTGAAGGTGGGTTCAAGCGGCAGCAAATGGTGGTGTGACGGTGTGCTTGCAGGTGCCAGGTGATCTGATGCGGATGGAAAACCGCGAAGCACGACAAAGCTTCATCAATTTTTTTTTTTTTTAGTATCAAACTAAACCTAAACAACAACAGAACAGAAGCAACATACTAGACAAAACTGATAACAACCAAAGCAGATCAAATCCTTAAGGATTGAGCCTGCTCTGATACCAAGTTGAATATCAGAGTGTGCAACGGATAAGACTAACAAAATAATAAAAATATTATTAAACAAACTAGAATGCCGAAACGGCTACAAAACTCTAAGAGACTACATTGTGAATGATTTTTTTTTTTTTTTTCTAATGAATAACAAATCACCCTATTTATAATAAAATAATCATAATCTCTAACAAAACCTAATTCTAAACATTAAGGTAAACCTAAATACTAATATTTTCCAACACAACCAAAGTTCCAACTCCTCAGGGAGCTGTGTGCTCGAGCCAAGGACCCCTCCCCGTGAGATTTCCTGCATGAACAAAACAATGTGGGGATTGTCAAACCGAAAGCAACGCTAGAGTACACAGCTAAAGATTACTCATTCATAATGAGTACCAATCTTGAATCTGCTTACCACTTGTGCCAACTTTCACATCCTTTTCTCAAAGCTGCAGGAGCTGCTAACATCGTTTTTTGTCCTCTACTGCAGGTGTGGTCTCAATAGATATTGGATCTATATATGTTGCCACTAAAGGTCTTAAGAAATTGAATGGTATATATATTTATTATGTAGCTTTAAATTTATTATTGTAGTACAGATCGGGTTTTTGTTAGAAAAATATATTATTGTGGGTTTTATATAAAAAAAAATTGAATTTCAAGGGAGTAAAGTCACATTTTCAGTAAATTTTTTATTATTTATAAAAATATTTTTATAAATTTTGCGCGACGAACCAATAATTCGCCACGCAAAATCCTTAAATTTGGACAGGAGCAAAAAATGGGACACGAGAATTAAATTTTTTTTTAAGACTTTGAGCAACCAATTTTTCGTCACGCAAAACTTTGCGCGACCAAACTCTAAAAATTACCAAAAATGGGACGCGGGACATTTTTTTCAAGTGGTTGAACGAAACTTTATGCGACCAACACTTCGTTGCGCAAAACTCTAAAAATTTGGGCGGGCACCAAAAATGGGCCGTGGGAATTTTTTTTAGTGGTCTCGCAAAACTTTGCACGACCAATACTTAGTCGCGCAAAACTCGAAAAATTTGGGCGGGCAAAAAAAAGGACGCGGGATTTTTTTTAAAATTTTTTTTAAGACTTTGCACAACCAATATTTCGTTGCGCAAACTCATATCCTTTGTCACGCAAAGTGATACGATTTTAAAACCAAAATAACTCATCCACAATTTTCTCAATGTCTTTCTCTACTCTTACCTCTCCTGTCTCTTTCCCTCTCCCCAAATCTGACCCTCTCTCTCACACTCACTCCTCTCACGTAATCTCTCTTAACCATCTCTCACTCTCACTCACTCTCTCATCTCTCTCTCACTATCTCCTCTAATTCTCTCACACTTACTCCTCCCTCTTATTCTCACTCACTCTCAATCTTGCCAAAAGGTATATTCTTCCCAAATTTTAATTTTTTTCATTAATATGTGTTTTTGGAGTTAGTTTTGAGTTTGGTGCGGGGTTTGGGCTCGAGTATAGGATGAGGAGTGGAGTTTGGGGTCGGATTTGGGGTATACCAATTTTAGGGGAGATTATGCCAATTTTTTGTTATTTGACCATATATATTTTTTTTGTAGGGAATCGTCAAAACTTTGACAGCTAAAGTTAAGGATTATGACGCTATCGAAACATATTCCCCACCACTACCACCACAAAAGAGTTGTATTAAGATTTTATTATTGTACTTTGTTAATTTTTGTGTATATTTTGAATATATTATATATATTGGATAATTTGATCACTATTTTTCATATGTAATTTTATTTTGAATATGTCAATTTAAATTAAAATATTAAAAAAAATAAAATCATACAATTAAATTAAATTAGAAAAGTAAAAATTCGAAAAATCTTGCGCTACCAAATATTTCGTGGTGTAAACAATTAATATAAGAGAAATAATAAAACAAAAAGTCAAAAACCTTGCACAACAAAATATTTCGTCACGCAAAATATTAAATTAATTAATTTTAATTAAAAAAAATTAAAAACAAAAATTTAAAATTAAAAATATTTCGTCAAGTAAAGCTACTTTGCACGACAAACTACTTCGTCACACAAAGCTACTTTGCGCGACAAACTACTTCGTCACGCAAAGATACTTTGCGAGATAAACTAATTCGTCGCGCAAAGACAAAGATTAATTTTCGTCGCGCAAACCTTATCGTCACAAGCTTTGCAAGAGGAACCATGCGCGATCAAAATTTCGTCGCACAAGGTTTTGCGCAACGAACTTATTTCGCCGAGCAAAGTGTTTTGTTGTAGTGGTGATAGCGGTTTTATTATAATATTAAGAATTGATACAAATTTGAAAGAGGACATTCAAGATAACATTCAAAAAGTTTTCAATCAAAAGAAACTTTAACAAAACATAAAAGGCTAACTTGGCTAACTAATTGTCACCATACTCGTGAATTAGGCGAGACAAGCCCAAGGATAAGTAAAGTAATGCATCAAAGTTTTGAACTCATCCACACCCAAATTCAGAGGACTCAAATAAAACTCAAAGTAAAAGAAACTCCATTCCTGGTGAAAAGATCAAGCACTTCGCCAATTAGCATTTGAGAACTTCTGCGCACAAAGCCTCGAATATAATGAACATGAGGACACTCTTTGACAACAACAACAACTCCTACTTCAAAGAGGAACTGACAACGAACCAACTAGTATCCACACCAACATAAATTTTGAGCACAACACAATCTGTGAACCAATTCCAACAAAATATACACATAAGGAGCCGACAACACACCAATACAAAACTAAAATACTCATGAAGAAAGACTCACACAAAACATCACCAAGGAGACACTTATTGACGAAAATACTAAAACGAAAAATAAACAAGCAACCATCTATGAGAAGATAAAGGAGGGAGGCTAGAAAAATGGGGAGAGAGATTGCCACCAGCCTCCAATCGGAGCAAAGGGCAGCAACTACGGAGTTTGTAGATTTAAGGTTTGGTAAAAGGAGAAAGATGAGTGGCTAGATTTTTTTTTTCTTCTTCTTCAGGACGAGAAGACCCTAAAGTATGGCTTTTCTCTATTGTATCTGAAGTGCCATGAATCAATTAGCAAAAAACTTGGCATGTGAGTGGGCGAATGATAATACAAGGACCAATAGCGTTGCACCTTGGTTCATCATGACTCCCTTCGTTGATCCGGTAAAATTATCATGATCATGTTCTTGTGCATGCCTTTTATTTTAATTTTTTTAATACAATTGGTGTTGGGCAGGAAAAGGAAACCGGATTTAAGATATATGAGGGAATTTTTTTAACCTCTTAATAATGATGGTGATTACATATATCATCATCGTTGACTTTGCCGCACAAGCGGAAATGTGGAATCATCTTTTTCTCTCAAACTCCGCAAATGTGGGATTTGCTTGTAACAATATTTCCCAATCGAGTGATATTTTAATATAATATTGTTACATAAAAAAGAGTTTGAATATGAATGTTTACATTGTCTAGTTAACTTGTCTACGCCTAGGACTACATTATTTTGTAATTAGCAAAGTATAAACTTAAAACTATTGTGAGTTGAGAAATGTGATCCGGCGAAGAAACAAATAGACTGGAAATGTCGGACCTTGAACTACTACAAATAGTTTCCACCTATTGGTTTAGTTTTAGAAATAGAGCCTCATTCTTGATTGGGTTTTATAAACGATGTCTACTTATTAGTCTAATTTCATAAATAGTGTCTCCTTATTAGTCCAATTTCATAAATGGTGGCCTAGTTCTTGATTCAATTTCATAAATAGTGCCTAGTTCTTAGTCCACTTTCATAAATAGTGGCCTTGTTCTTGGTCCAATTTCATAAATAGTGCCTAATTTTTTGTCTAGTTCCATAAATAGTGTCTATTTCTTGGTCTAGTTTCATAAATAATGTTTCTTTCTTGGTCTAGTTTCCTAAATAGTTTTCACTTATTGGTTTAGTTTTTGAAATAATGTCCCATTCTTGATTTGATTTCATAAATATTGTCTAATTTTGGGTCCAGTTTCATAAATAGTGTCTTCTTATTTTAAGAAGGAGAGCTGTTATACCCACCACACACTCCTATTTCCTGACCCACATTTTGATGAAAAATTTAATGACACATTTAACCTTTTGTAAAATGACTTCTAAAGCCCTATTAAAAATTAATCCTAAATATTTTATAGCCAAAAGAAAAAAGTTAAAGAACACGAAGAGAACGCACTAGCTTTCTTTGGCAGCTTGTAAGTCTTAAACCCTTCACGAGGGAGTGGATTAAAGTGTAAATTACCCAATTGGTTTTATTTTTAATGTTGATTACAAACCTTCTTCTTTGTTAATTACCACCAGATCTTCAAATGTACTAGTTGTTCCATTGGAGAATACGGACATCATGGATTAAAGGCCTTGTGAGGTTGGGCATTACAGATGTGCAGGACTACCAATTCCCATCTTGAACTGGAGAAGACATGCAGTGGAACCTAAAACTGGCACTGAGTTTCCTATGATTTTGGACGATATTTTGAAAGGAGAGAGTAATTCCAATTTAAGTTCAGAGGTTGGTGTTTTTACTTTTGTTCTTCTTCAGTGCAAGGCAGCCATGTTTAATATCGACACTCTTTTGAAGAATCATTAGAAACATACTAGTTTTTAATTTTTGAAAAATAGTTAAATTAATGGACATTTTGGGAATATGGTGGGTGAGAAAAGAGTGTTTTAATTTTTTTAACTTTTCATGAGGGGTGAGATTATAAGATGGGGTGAGTAAATAAGGTTGTGGGGTGGGTCTAGCAGTTCTCTTTAAGAAGGATTAGAATGACATACTCTAATAAAAAAAATACACAATCAATAATGGTACCGTTTGACAAATTGACAACATAAGCATCTAGACATCCTATTAGTATACATATATCCCGAATTTTACTAAATTTGTCCTTTTAAATATGGTTAAAATAATAAAGACTTATAACTTAGTTGGTTAAAAAGTAAAAAATGTAGAAGTAAAATTATACCACGTCAAAGAGTGTGCAATGTCAAGAGTAGGATTCACAGTTTTCATTGAGAATGTTAGTAGTGTTAATGAAAAGGACACAATTGTAAAGTATAAAGAAAAAAAAGACCTGACGCGTGGAACCCGTACGTCCATCACATACACTGTTTATGAAACTAAACACTATTTATGAAACTGAACGGTACTATACTATTTGTTGGTTCGGTTTCATAAATAGTGCCTAGTTCTTGGTCCAATTTCATATATAGTGCCTAGTTCTTGGTCATGTTTCATAAATAGTGCCTAGTTATTGGATCCAGTTTCATAAATAGTGTATAGTAATTGGTAAAGTTTCATAAATAATGTCTTTTTCTTAGTCCGGTTTCATAAATAGTGCCTAGTTATTGGTCCACTTTCATCAATAATGCCTAGTTCTTGGTCATGTTTCTTAAATAGTATATAGTTCTTGGTCTGGTCCAATTTCATAAGTAGTTTCCACTTATTGGTTTAGTTTTAGGAAAAATGCCTAATTCTTAGTTTCGTTTCATAAATAATGTCTACTTATTGGTCCAGTTTCATAAATAGCATCTACTTATTGGTCAAGTTTTCTAAATAATGCCTAATTCTTGGTTCAGTTTCATAAGGTTTGAAACTTAGACCTTGCTTGGTCTTATAAAAGCACCCATTGCACTGAAAATGATGACTAACACTATTTTTAAAAATGAACCAAAATAACCCACACTATTTCTAGAACTAGAGCAAAATAACTAATACTATTTCTAAAATTGAACCAAAATAACCACAATCCAAAATAACCACACTATCTTTGGAATGGAACAAAATAAATACTATTTCTAGAAATATAGCAAAATAACTCACACTATTTCTGAAATTAAACTAAAATAACACATTATATTTCTAGAACTACTACAAAATTACTCACTATTTATGAAATAATTGCAAAAAAGATATAATTTGATATAAAATCTCAGCTCAATCCCTGTAGGTCTTTGAATCTTATGAAGCAAGGTCCAAAAGACACAACACTATGTAATAAATTCAAAATTAACTGAACGAGTACGAGGATGGTGCTATAAAGATGACCGTAAATTTACTTGTAACTTATATATAGATGCCTCCCTAGTTTGTAATTGCAAATTTATGGTGGTCAAAATCATAATTGATATATTAGGGTCAAAATCATAGCAATAACTATAATTTGTTAGAAATTCAAAATTTTCATCCAATACACATCAATTGTTAATTTGGGCTGAGATTAAAAACCTTAGTCAAATTTAAAAATTAGGAAATTTGCAAAAATAAAGAACATAAATTAAGAAATTAGGTGGTGGTGAAGGGTTGGTCGGTTGGGATGGAAGGAGAAATGGAATTGGGATAGGAACAAAAGGGGATTTGGACTTAAAAACCTTAGCCGCCGCAGATACTTCTTGTCACAACCCGTCCCGAATTACTTTTATCGATGGCGTGAAATGTCGATTTAGCCCTTGAGCGTTGGGTCGTGAGTGTGTGAAATGGGCCAATCATTTTAAGTCCTAATTGTTTGGACCCAATTAGAACTTAGATTTTGGACCCAATTAGGACTTAGATTTTCCTTGTTTTTAGTTGGTGACCTAAAATCTAGACCACACACACCCACATCACTGCCATTGACCTCTCTATCTTTTATTCTCTCGGAATTCATCCATTTTCCGTACACCTTGTACGGACAACCCTCAAACCCTTCAACCAGTCACAGATCGAAGACTTGAAGGTTGGTTTTGTGTTCCTTGTAAGCCCAAGAACACATTGATACCCTTAGTTGGTCGAGAGGACGTCGGGATCATGAGAACCAAGAACGTCCGATTTGATGCATTGTTCATGCACATGTAAATGTGAAGCTTTCAGTGGATTTTAAGCTCACAATGAGATTTAGAAGGTCTTCACGAAGCTCGGGGTAGCTCGCTTGGTAGTTTTGGACGTCAGGATTGTGAGTTTCAAGTTTGGCCGGTTTCTCTCGAATTTCTCAAGCGAGATCCCGTGATCTTTGAGGATTTAAACAGGTAAGGAAATTTTCTACAAGTTAAGAGCTTCAATTTGGTACTGGTTTCATGAAATTTGGATGAAGAATGACTGAGATATCAAGGTTTAAACATTTTCTAGTTTTTCGGCGATGGCGACATCGACGGCCGGCGAGGTCCACCGGAGAAGACAGAAGAATATTCCGTCAAAGTTGACGAAATATTCTTAACGGAAAGTAACGACGTCAGGTAAAGTTGATGGAATATTCCTTTATTTTGATGAAATATTCCTAACGGCAATTAAGGTTTCCATTAGGGTTCCATACTTATGGCCGCATGTATTGCCGTGCACTTGCCGGCGCGTGGGTGATCAGAAAATTATTTTAAAAATATGGGGATGTTCGTGAGGTTGTGTAGATCACGTTGGTATATTCAAACACCCCATTTGAGCAATGTATGAGAAGTTATTAGTTAGTTTTGGTTATGTGGTTTAAATTAACGTTTTTATAGTTATTTCACATATAGGGGAGACTTATCCCGAGGACGAGCATGGTCAAGGGTGACTCGGGGGCTACGACCCTTCGACATACCAGTGAGTGGGCTTTTGGTTTTTAGTAAATATTTATATACTTGATATTTTCCTAGAAAAATGCATTTAAATGAAGTATGCCTTGAATTACCATGCATATAACTTTATGTCCAGCATGTGAGTTAGTATATGTTGCATAATATATAACTGTGGTGCTGTGGACGCTCAGGTAAGCACAGGTGAGTTATTTAATGTGAATATGAATAACGGTTGTGATTAATTGAGAAACATAGAGCTCATAAACCTGCACCTAGGGTGATTGTGATTTAGCCAGAGATATGACACATGCCTATATATATAATGTCACCTCCTGCACCATATGCTCACATTGGATCCAATTTAGGTGCACAGTCTTGTTGTACAAACCATCATAGATGGTTCCGACTCGTAGGTGACTAGCGATTTATCGCCCAGCTATTATGAGAGCGTAGTATTGAGCATAACTATATTACACCCAGTTTTGTCGTATAGACCCTTTTAGTGGTTCCAACTTGTGTGCAGTGCAGTGTCGTATAGGTCATTGTAGTGACTCTGGCTAGATTGACTAATGAGCTATGAATTTAGCCGTACAGACTTCTACAGGGATTTTTGCTAATATGTTATTTTCTATGAAATTATTCTCACACGAGTTACTTATTCTGCTTATATCTTGGCATGACATACTTATGAATATGATTATGTGAACTATGATTTGAGATATTTATATATACATTTATGCATATGCTTATATTCTATTTCTGGGAAAATTATACATGTTTTACGGCGAGGGGTTATAACTTTTGAGAAATGATATGAATTTGAAAACATTTTTTTTTGCCCACTCACGTTTTTTGTTTTGCACCCCTCCAGGTTTTAGGTTAGCTTGCTGTTGGTGGCGTACGAGGATTTCTGCGGTTCTGACATAATAAAATAATTGTAGGACATCTTCTGGTACTGTATAATTTGTACTTGTCCTACTGGGCTACACCTATACTTTCTAAGCTTTGATTAGGAGTATTTACACTTGTATCTCACTCTTATCACTTCCTGTTTATTAGTGCACTTTAGTAGCTTTTGGTTTTTATTTATTTGTATAATTCTTATTTTTATTGCTTTCGCACTGTGCACATGGCTACTTCACCTTCACATAACGGCCAACATGCCTTAATCTCAGTCGGGGTGTGTCAGTTTGGTATCAGAGCCTAGGTTTAGCAGTCCTATATAGTTCATGAATATTCTATCCTTGTGATGTCTTCAGTCAGAACTATTCCACCTCGTAGAGAGCCCCGTCACTCAGCTGAGCTTAGTTTCCCTGATATTGCTCAATTTGGGGAAGCTATAGCTAATACCATTCAGTCTTCGCTCCGTCCTCCTCAAAGGACACCTTTTGAGACTGTGTATAATCTGAAACTGAATCATTTCATGGGAAATGAAGGACATGAGGGAGCAGAGAAGTGGCTTAATCATATCGAGAAGACTTTCTTGATGATGCAGAGTCAAGGGAACCTTCATCTTGATAGGTGGGTCGAGACAACTACCTGGTTTTTAGGGGAGTAGCTTGCATCCTGGTGGAGACAGAAGTCTTACCAGTTGACCCCAGCGGAGATTGCGGACTGGGAAGTATTTAAGCAGTTTTTTCAGAAAAGGTTTATTCCCCCAGAGTATATTGATCGCAAAAAGCAAGAGTTTACGCATCTGAGACAAGGGAAAATGTTGGTGAATGAGTATTACAAGAGGTTCATTGATTTGTTGTGATATGATCCCGAGGTTGCTGCTAATCCGGTTGAGATGCTCCGTTGCTTCAGGTTGGGTACTAAGAAGAACATGCCCAGTGAAAGTGAGGTTTATGAGGTTTTATGAGGAGTTTTATGAGGTTATACTGCGGATTGAGGACTCAGAGAACATGCCTAGTGAAAGTGAGGATGAAGAAGAAAAGAATGGGAACCAGAGACGAGATGATAAAGGTAAAGGTCAATTATCTCAGGGACCTCGTAAGACCCAGAGTTTTAAGAGAAGCGATGGCAGTTCCAACTCTTCTAGTGGAGGTTTGAGTTCTAATATGCAGATGAGAGGTGGTAGATTTTCTGGAGGCCCGAGATTTCAAAGATAGAAGGACTTTGGTGGTTTAAGTGCTCCTTTATGTTGCAGGTGTAATAATAGGCATTTTGGGGAGTGTAGGAGAGGCAGCAATGCATGCTATACTTGTGGACAGATAGGGCATAAAGCTGCTCATTGCCCTCAGAATCAGCAGAGGCCCCCCCAACAACATTTCTTCCCACCACATGCGCCGACCCAGCAAGCTTCAGGACCTAGTGGTTATGCCCAAATTGAATGAGGAGGTGCTTATCATTATCAGGGCGACGCCATTCCTTATACTTCAGGACAATATCAGTACTCTCAGGATCCTCATTATCAGGGTGGTTACCCTCAGTATCAGGAGATTCTATGCCATATCAGCCACATTCAGCCGGTGGATCCCAGTGGTACCAAGGGGGACAACCCCAGCAGGTAGAGATTGCTGCTAACAGTGCAAGATCTTTGAGGCAGTCCGGTTAGCCAAGACATGGACGAGATGTTCATGCTAACAGAGGTTGTGGGGGACGACAGCAGAATCAGGGACGTATCCATAACATGACACTGCAAGATGCTCAGAACAATCCTGATTTAATCATGGGTACGTTAAATATTCTTGGTCATTTTGCTAGAGTATTGATTGATTGTGGTGCTACGCATTCTGTTGTTTCTCATACATTTACTCAAATGACGCAACCTCATCTTACACCTTTAGGATATGATTTAGAGTTTTATATGCCTAGAGGGGATAGATGTTTTGTGGATCGGGTATATCCAGGATGTCCAGTGATGGTGGAGGATGTTATTATGCCAGCTAATCTTATGTCGTTGGATATTGTGGATTTTGATGTAATTTTGGGCACTAATTGGTTGCACTATAACCGTGCCAAGATAGATTGTTATGGAAAGACAGTCACATTTCATCGTCCTAGATTACTTGAAGTTACCTTTGTAGGAGAGCCTAGCGGGGTGAGACATGGTGTTATTTCAGCCATGAAAGCCAAAAGATTGTTGTCGAAAGGTTGTCAGGCATATTTGACTCATGTGGTGTTGAATGATGATGCTCCTAGCAGTGTGGAGGATGTGCGTGTGGTTAGGCAGTTTTCGAATGTGTTCCCTGATGATTTGCCTGGATTGCCGTTAGATAGAGATGTGGAGTTCGTTATTGATCTACTTCCAGGTACGAATCCTATATCTTTGACTCCCTATAAAATGGCTCCTGCTGAGTTGAGGGAATTGAAAGTTTAGTTACAGGAATTGGTTGATAAAGGATTTATTCAACCTAGTACTTCATCCTGGGGAGCTCCAGTCTTATTTATGAGGAAGAAAGACGGAACCTTGAGGCTGTGCATTGATTACAGGCAATTGAATCGGGTAACAATTAAGAACCGTTATCCATTGCCTCGTATAGATGATTTATTTGATTAACTCCGAGGTGCCTGTGTATTCTCTAAGATTGACTTGAGGTCTGGTTATTACCAGTTGAAGATTAAGAATAAAGATGTCCCTAAAACAGCTTTCAGGACTCGTTATGGTCATTATGAGTTTCTGGTGATGCCATTCGGAATACTCTAAGACTAAAGCAGAACATGTTTGACATCTTACCTTGGTGTTGAAAAGTTTGAGGGAACACCAGTTATATGCTAAGTTTAGCAAATGCCAATTCTGGCTAGCAAGTAGCATTTTTGGGACATGTTATATCAGCTCAAGGTATTCGAGTGGATTCTTAAAAGGTGGCAGCAGTGGAGAATACGGAACAACCTCGAACCATCACCAAGGTACATAGTTTTCTTGGTCTAGCAGGCTATTATAAACGGTTCATTAAGGATTTTTTTAGTGATTGCTTTACCATTAACGAGGTTGACTCAGAAAGATGTTAAGTTTGAGTGGGATAATAATTGTGAACAAAGTTTTCAACAGTTGAAGTATTATCTCACTCATGCACCTGTTTTAACACTCCCAGATAATGGTGGTAATTTTGAGGTCTACAGTGATGCTTTTTTGAATGGTATGGGTTGTGTATTGATGCAACATGGTAGGGTGATTACTTATGCTTCAAGACAGTTGAAACCTTATGAGAAGAATTACCCTACTCATCATTTGGAGTTAGCAGCTATCATTTTTGCTTTGAAGATTTGGAGACATTATCTTTATGGTGAGAAATGTAAGATCTTCACAGATCATAAGAGTCTTTAGTATCTTTTCACTCAGAGGGATCTAAATCTTCGGCAGCGGAGGTGGATTGAGCTACTTAGTGATTATGATTGCACGATTGAGTATCACCTTGGTCGTGCAAATGTAGTGGCGGATGCACTTAGGAAGAAGGCTTCAGCTAGACTTAATGCCATCTATGATTGTCACGTTCCTCTTTTTACAGATTTGAGGTCCACTGGAGTGGAGTTAGGAGTGGAAGATCGAGATGAAGCCTTACTTGCTAATTTTCAAGTTAGGCCAATTTTAATTGATCGTGTGCTCGAGGCCCAAATGAATGATGAAGAGACACATGAAATAATTCAACCAAGGAATCAAGGGAAAAAGAAAGATTTCAGGATTCGAGAAACTGATGGTATGCTTATACAGGAAAGCAGGATGTATGTGCTGAATAATGTAGAGTTAAAGAAAGAAATCCTTGATGAAGCACACATTTTGGCATATGCGATGCATCCAGGAGGCACCAAGATGTATCATACCATTTGACCATTTTATTATTGGCCGGGTATGAAAAGGGAAATTGCTGAATATGTGAGTAGGTGTGCCATTTGCCAATAGGTTAAAGCTAAAAGGAAGAAGCTGTTTGGATTGATGCAGCCGCTTCCCATTCCACAATGAAAATGGGAAAATATTATTATGGATTTCGTGTACAAGCTCCCTCGTACACAAAATGGTTATGACGGCATTTGGGTGATAGTTGATTGGCTTACTAAGTCAGCACATTTTATTCCAGTGAGGGAAAAATATTCATTAAGCCGATTAGCTAATTATTCATATCACAAATTGTGAAGTACCATGGCCTTTTGGTTAATATTATCTCAGATCGGGATTCTAGATTCACTTCTAAGTTTTGGATAGCATTCCAGGAAGCATTTGGTACGAGATTACTTTATAGTACGACATATCATCCTCAGACAGATAGGCAATTTGAGAGGACCATTCAGACATTAGAAGATATGCTGAGATCTTCAGTGTTTCAGTTTGGCGATGGTTGGCATGATTGTTTGGATTTGATAGAATTCGCCTACAACAACAGTTACCATTCGAGCATTGGTATGGCACCATTTAAGGCATTTTACGGGAAATCTTGTCGTACACCTTTATGTTGGTCAGAGGTTGGCGAAAGAGTTTTAGTGGGCCCTGAGATTGTGGACGAGACTACTCAAAATGTTCAGGTAATTAAGTCTAACCTGAAAGCGGCCCAGGATCGACAAAAGAGCTTAGCAGATAGGCATGCCACTGACCGGAGGTATAATGTAAGTGATTGGGTATTTATGAAACTATCACTTTGGAAAGGTGTTGTGCGATTTGGAAAGAAAGGCAAGCTAAGTCCTAGGTACATTGGACCGTATATGATCACCGAGTGAGTCGGTGAGGTTGCTTACAGGCTTGAGTTGCCTCCAGAGTTGTCCAAGGTACATGATGTGTTTCACGTTTTGATGCTTCGTCATTATGTTACAGACCCTTCACATGTGATTCCTCCTCAACCATTGAAAATTAATCCGGATTTGTCTTACGATGAGGAACCAATGACTCTTTTGGATTGGAAGGATAAGGAACTAAGGAATAAGACCGTGCATTTAGTGAAAGTATTATGGAGAAATCATTCAGTGGAAGAAGCTACTTAGGAGACAGAGGATCGGATGAAAGAGATGTATCCATGCTTGTTTTATGACTATTAGTGGATGTAATTGTTGTATATAATTTCAAGGATGAAATTTTATAAGGTGGGTAGATTGTCACAGCCTGTCCCGAATTACTTTTATCGATGGCGTGAAATGTCGATTTTTCCTTTAAACGTTGGGTCGTGAGTGTGTGAAACGGGCCAATCATTTTAAGTCCTAATTGTTTGGACCCAATTAGAACTCAGATTTTCCTTGTTTTTGGTTGGTGACCCAAAATCTAGACCACACACCATTGCCGTTGACCTCTCTCTCTCTCTTCTTCTCTCAGAATTCATCCATTTTCTGTACACCTTGTACGGACACCCCTCAAACCCTTCAACCAGTTATAGATCAAAGACTTGAAGGTTGGTTTTGTGTTCCTTGTAAGCCCAGAAACACATTGATACCCTTAGTTGGTTGAGAGGACGTCGGGATCGTGAGAACCAAGAACCTCCGATTTGATGCATTGTTCATGCACACATAAATGTGAAGGTTTCAATGGATTTTAAGCTCACATGGAGCTTTAGAAGGTCTTCACGAAGCTCGGGGTAGCTCGCTAGGTAGTTTTGGACGTCGGGATTGTGAGTTTCAAGTTTGGCCGGTTTCTTTCGAATTTCTCAGGCGAGATCCCGTGATCTTTGGGGATTTAAATAGGTAAGGAAATGTTCTACAAGTTAAGAGCTTCAATTTGGTACTAGTTTCATGAAATTTGGATGAAAAATGACTGAGATATCAAGGTTTAAACATTTTCCAGTTTTCCGTCGACGGCCGGCGAGGTCCACCGGAGAAGACAGAAGAATATTCCATCAAAGTTGACGGAATATTCTTAACGGAGAGTAACGGCGTCAGGTAAAGTTGACGGAATATTCCTTTATTTTGACGGAATATTCCTAATTGCAATTAGGGTTCCCTGTGCGTGGCCGCGCGTATTGCCGTGCACTTGCCGACGCGTGGATGGTTGGAAAATTATTTTAAAAATATGGGTATGTTTGTGAGGTTGTGTAGATCACGTTGGTATATTCAAACACCCCATTTGAGCAATGTATGAGAACTTATTAGTTAGTTTTGGTTATGTGCTTTAAATTAACTTTTTTATAGTTATTTCACATATAAGGGAGACTTATCCCGAGGATGAGCGCAGTCAAGGGCGACTCGGAGGCTACAACCCTTCGACATACCAGTGAGTGGGCTTTTGGTTTTCAGTATATATTTATATACTTGATATTTTCCCAGAATAATGCATTTAAATGAAGTATGCCTTGAATTGCCATGCATATAACTTTATGTCCAGCATGTGAGTTAGTATATGTTGCATAATATATAATTGTGGTGATGTGGACGCTTAGGTAAGCACAGGTGAGTTATGTATTGTGAATATGAATAACGGTTGTGATTAATTGAGAAGCATAGAGCTCATAAACCTGCACCTAGGGTGATTGTGATTTAGCCAGAGATATGGCACATGCCTATATATATATAATGTCACCTCCCGCACCATATGCTCACATTGGATCCAATTTAGGTGCACAGTCTTATCGTACAAACCATCATAGATGGTTCCGACTCGTAGATGACTAGCGATTTATCGCCCAGCTATTATGAGAGCGTAGTATTGAGCATAACTATTTTACACCCAGTCTTGTCGTATAGACCCTTTTAATGGTTCCGACTTGTGTGCAGTGTAGTGCCGTATAGGTCATTGTAATGACTCCGACTAGATTGACTAATGAGCTATGAATTCAGCAGGGGTTCCGGCTAATATGTTAGTTTCTATGAAATTATTCTCACCTGAGTTACTTATTCTGCTTATATCTTGGCATGGCATACTTATGAATATGATTATGTGAACTATGATTTGAATTGAGATATTTATATATACATTTATGCATATGCTTATATTCTATTTCTGGGAAAATTATACATGTTTTACGGCGAGGGGTTAGAACTTTTAAGAAATGAAATGAATTTGAAAACATTTGTTTTTACCCACTCACGTTTTCTGTTTTGCGCCCCTCCAAGTTTTAGGTTAGCTTGCTGTTGGTGGCGTACGAGGATTTCGGCGATTCTAACATAATAAAATAATTGTAGGACATCTTCTAGTACTGTATTATTAGTACTTGTCCTACTAGGCTGCACCTAGACTTTCTAAGCTTTGATTAGGAGTATTTACACTTGTATCTCACTCTTAGCACTTCCTGTTTATTAGTGCACTTTAGTAGCTTTCGGTTTTTATTTATTCGTATAATTCTTATCTTTATTGCTTCCGCACTGTGCACATGGCTACGTCACCCTCCCGTGACGGCCAGCATGCCTCGATCTCAGTCGGGGTGTGTCACTTCTCCTCCACCACATGCCAGACCGTCGGGTGGTCCTTGAAGGTCCTCACAACCAATTTCTAGACTTTCGGAGGGTGTATAATTTCTCTAAGAGCAGAGAGTAGAAGAGCCACCAAAAGTTATATGATCTTAGTTAACGTGAGGGGCAGGGTTGTAATTATATTGAAGTTTTTAACGGGCTGCATTTTCTTTCTGTTAGGGGTAATTTTGGAACCTTATTTTTGAACATTTTGGGCTTTGTAATTCAGCCCGTATAGAAATTGGGGGCCTGTCCTTATGATATTTTTTTTTTTGTCGAAAGATAAAACTTTATTGAATTAAATACGAATCGTTACATGCTCATCTTCTGCTAGAATATTAAACAAAAATTCAGGTCCTAACTCATCTCAGCCAAATCTCCCGCCATGCTTAACAACATACGCTGCTATCGAATGGGCTGCGCGATTACATTTAAGGTGCTTTTGGTTAAATAAAACTATAGACTGGTTTTTGATTAAAATAGTCTTAGTCCATACCATTTTCATTAAATCTCCCAAGAAATTAATATATGGGTACAAACTAAAACTGAATAGAAAATTGACACAATTTAAAAAAAAAAGGTTGCAAATTAAAATGGGTACAAACTAAAAATAAAAATATATGATACAAAATCTAGCCATAATTATAAATATATCAAATGTAACGTTTCTAACCCTAAATAAATAATTTATAAATAAAATTTAATTATCTTGATATGTAAAATATTTTATTATTGAAATAATTAATGATGTTTATTAAAACTAAGAGGCCTTGATTAAAAATTGAAAAGGAATAAGATTTCAATCAATGTTGTTGAAAAATGAGAGATGAAAACTTAATTCCTCCCCTTAATTGAACTTCTAGCCTCACATCTAATTCAATCTCATTCCATCTACCCTCTTAATTGTCTATTTGTAAACCTGCAAAGCAAAAGAGGAGTGAGCTAGAACAGCTAGGGATGGGCAAAATACTTATGGGTTTGAATAATCGCGGTTACCCGCCCATTTAAAGTTCACTGTTATGGTTATGGGTAACCATTTAGACGAACAAACGGTTATGGGTATAACTGTTTATCCGTGAAATTTAAATTGGCGGTTATGGGTATTACCCGCAGTTATAACGGGTATCTATTGGTTATGGGTATTACCCACGGTTATACGAGTATTTATTTACCCATTTAATTTAATATATGTAAAAATTAAAAAAAAAATTATCGCAAGGATTTTGAGGGGTTTTAGAGAAATTTAAATAGGTGGTTATAACGGGTATTTATCGGTTATGGGTATTACCCACGCTTATATGGGTATCTATTTACCAATTTAATTTAATATATGTAAAAATTAAAAAAAAAATTATCCCAGGGATTTTGAGGGGTTTTAGAAGTAGGCTCTCTCTCTCTCTCCCCCCTCCCTCCTCTAGTCCGGACCCTCTCCTTCCCAGCTCCACTGCAAGGATTTTAATTATCCAAGGGATTTTGGGTATGCTAAAATTCTAAGTACTGGTTCATGGTGTAGGCTCTAGCCATGAACTCTTTCCTGCAAA
This sequence comes from Malus domestica, assembly GCF_042453785.1. Taxonomy (NCBI): domain Eukaryota; kingdom Viridiplantae; phylum Streptophyta; class Magnoliopsida; order Rosales; family Rosaceae; genus Malus; species Malus domestica. Next base: position 7,623,422 of record NC_091671.1, on the reverse strand, counting down.
GTGCAAATGCAATAACAACACACACACACATATATCTATATATATATATATATATTAATACAAATTACACAATATAATTAATCAATTAAAATACACACAATCATCCAGTTGATCTGGTCACCATGTCTGTATGTGCTATCAATAGAACATCTGCGACTTGCAATCTTGATAGTTGATATGATGATATATCACTTTGTGAATATGATCTCGTAAACTATTATTTCAATATTGAAATTGTATGAGGACTTAAATAATTAAAATATAGAAATGCATGATAAAATGTACCTATAATGGTGCTTAATTGTCAGAAAACGAAAATTATGACAAATTTTTTTTTTGTAATTTTCAAGTTGTTAAAAAAAAAAACATGCAAACGGGTGAAAAAAAGGTAAATGGGTAAAAAAAGGATAAACGGGTCCAAAAAAACGGGTAAATGATTATGGTTATGGTTAAATGAGTAAATGTTTATGGTTAAATAGGTACACGGTTATGAGTATGGATAACCGTTTATAAACGGTTATAGTTATGGGAATAACCGTTTATACAATTATCCAACGGGTAAACTATTATGCGGGTATGAACATAAACGGTTATAGGTAAATAACCGCGGTTACCTGCTCGCCATAACTGTTGCCCATCTCTAAGAACAGCTCAGTAAATACATAATCTTTTAACAGTAAATTGACCAATTAGAGTATAAGAGATTAATATATTTTTAAAAGATTAAACGGGTAATAATACAAAGTAAATGAAATTAAAAGCGCTCCTTAACAAATAATTATCATTCAAGTATTTTTTGAAAATTCAGGTGGTCACATGGGAATCTGACGGTGGTGGTGGTTTGATGATTGTGGTTGTTTGATTTTGGTGGAGCTGGGCAGAGTGTGGTGGTGGTCGTCTGTGTCGTATGCGAGAAAGGGAGAGGTGAGGCCGTGGTCCACGATCGTTGAGGAGGAGCTCAGGGGGATGGTCCCGGAGTACATTGTCGAGACGATGTTGCAGGTAGGGGGATCGTCACCTGCATTGGGTGGAGAGGAAGATGAAGATCTGAGCTTCAAATTAAAAATAAAATAAAATATTTAATGATATTGCAAATGATTTCTAATTTTTACATTAATAATAATTAATTTTTTTTTCTTTTAATTTGTTTTAACCATGGGGCACAAATTTGGACTCAAAGTTAATAGAATGTAAGCTCTGCACTTATCACATTATCACTTAACGACTTATTAGACAAATTGATTAACGGTTGTATGGTATTAGTATGAAATTAGAAGTATTTTATTTAATCTTTTAAAAGGAGAGCAGCGAGTGGAATTTCAACATCATCCTGTCACTATTGTATTATTCATCAACGTTGATGAATTGAATTTAAAACATGTTGTGTGGACCTAGAATTCATCTTCATGTGCTGGACTACCCCGTGACAATTGAATCGGAAGTTGTATGAAATTAAAAGACTGTGTACGAATTGCTTAGTTTGCCACATCAAACAAGCAAACAAAAAGTTGCAAGTTGCTGAGGATAAATTATTAGTGGACAGCAGGAAATCTTACTTTTCCCTGGCCACCATAATATCAACTAATAATTGTCGACCTATCTATCTTTTATATAGAAAGCGAGGGCTCCAATATGGAGTCACGTCACGCATACTGATAAAATTTTGGGGTCATGCGGCTTCAACAAAAAATGAATAGGACCAAAATGCCCATCAGCCAAAAACATTCAAAATCAATCCAAAATAATATATCAAATCATGTAAGGGTAATTTGGTAATTCAAAAAAGCCTTATGCACGCGCGTGAGCACGTGCATGGAGGCTAGTTATATATAAAATTGAGATGAACAATGTATGAATAGTGCATGTCACGCATCGGGACAAAATTTTGGGGTCACCCCATTCAACAAAAATATTAGGACAAAATTGCCCCTCATCCAAAAAATCTAAAAGCAACCCAACATAATATATCAAATAATGAAGGGGTAATTTGGTAATTTGGTCATCATAAAATATAATATAAATATAAGTGGGAAGAGAGAAAAGAATAAAAAAAAATGAAAGAATAAGTAAAAGTTGATGGTGCCCATGTGAAGGGGAAAAAAATATAATAAAAAAATAAGAAAAATCATGAATATTGTATTTAAAACATTTTAAGATACGCGTAGTGCTGATGATAAATTAGTAAAGTTTTTTTTTATTTTAAAAATTAATATCTTACAATAGGCTAGCAATAATGTGATTCAATCAGATGTTGTGAATGGTGATTTTGGTGTCACCAAGCCGTTCAAAACATCTTAAGAGGCATGTAATGCCGGTTATAAAAAAAATCTTTCACATGCTGATAATAATAAGATTAAATTACATTAAATTAGTTGCCAAATAATTTTTTTTAAACAAACGATATTATATACACTAAGAGAGAGGGGGTTGGCATAACAAAGGTCTCTCACACGCGAATAATAATGTGATTAACATAGTTGTCAAATGGTTGTTTTTTTTTTAACAAATGACGTTATCTACACTAAAGGGGAGGGGGTGTGCTTAGCCTCACAATTAGCTAGCAATAATGTGATTCAATCAATTGTTTATTAAATATTATTTTCTCTATTCTTAATGTAAATTTTATAGAAACCGATTTTATTATGTGAATTCAGCTGCTTTAATTGGTTCATGAGGGGTTTCTTCTAGCATAATCTAAAATTATTCATTTACTTCAAATATTTAACTTTCCTTTTGAATTAATTTTTTTATGTTTTTTTTAATTAGTACCTCACAATTAGCTAGCAATAATGTAATTCAATCAGTTGTTTATTAAATATTATTTTATCTATTTTTAAACACGTTCAAAACATCTTAAGAGGCATATAATTCTTAAAAGGCATGTAATGCAAGTTATAAAAAAAGTGTTTCGCACGCAGATAATAATGTCATTAAATTAGTTGTCAAATGATTGTTTTTTTTTAACAAACGATATTATCTACACTAAGAGAGAGAGAGGGTGAGTTTAGCCTCACAATGGGCTAGCAATAATGTGATTCAATCAATTTTTTATTAAATATTATTTTCTCTATTCTTAATGTAAATTCTATAGAGACCGATTTTATTATGTGAATTCAGTTGCTTTAATTGGTTTATAAGGGGTTTCTTCTAGCATGATCTAAGATTATTCATTTACTTCAACTATTTGACTTTCGTTTTGTTAATTTACGCATATAAATACATTTAAAATGTCTAAATCACGCGTAGCACATTGTGATTCAAAAAATGCATTCCGCACGCACTCACACGCGTGCATGAAGGCTAGGTTGTATATATATAGGCAGACAGGGAGATTAGACAGCAGATAGAGATGAGCAGCAGAGAAAGGAGATGGTCTCTTCGTGGAATGACAGCTCTTGTCACTGGTGGAACCAAAGGAATTGGGTTAGCTTCTCTAAATTTGGATACTCAAGAACATTAATCTTCTTTTAGTTTCAATTTTCCTATACATGCAATGCAATATTCATTTTATTTCTCCACTTATCCCATGTTTTCTTCTCTTTTAGAATTATGGGTTTGAATTATTTTTTTACTGCTGTTTGTTAAATTAGTTTAGTATTTATTTAGGTATGCGATAGTGGAGGAATTGGCAGGGCTGGGTGCGATTGTGCATACTTGTTCCCGAAATGAAGTTGACCTTAATGACTGCCTGAGTCAGTGGGAGAAGAAGGGTTTTCAAGTCACTGGCTCAGTCTGTGATGTGGTGTCTAAAACCCAAAGAGAGGAGCTTATAAACAAGGTCTCATCACTCTTTGATGGCAAACTTAACATTTTTGTAAGTAAATGACTGATCAATTGAAATAACACATATGCATGAATCATTAATCATCATTACTCTTTCATGGCAAACTTAAGATCCTCGTAAATATTTCTTTTTGTTGTAGACGTTTCAATAATTCGTAAAATTGTAGGTTTGTTAAAACTCAAAGATGTACACGTTTCGTGCATTTTTTAATAATACATATAAGCTAAAATTGTTATATTATGCTAAACCTTTCCAATAATGTCTTGTTATAGATAAACAATGTGGGGACTGTCGTACCGAAAGCAACGCTGGAGTACACAGCTGAAGATTACTCATTCATAATGAGTACCAATCTTGAATCTGCTTACAACTTGTGCCAACTTACACATCCACTTCTCAAAGCTTCAGGAGTTGCTAACATCGTTTTTTTGTCCTCTATTGCTGGTGTGGTCTCAGCAGGTGTTGGATCTATATATTCTGCCACTAAAGGTGCTTAGTTAATTTCCCTATGTAATTTTGACCTTTATAAAATAAAATAAAATAAAATAAAACATATTTTGTTTATTATTTGTAAAAAAAAACTTCATTCAAATCCTTATCACTTTTAGACTAATACCTTATATAAGATTAAAAGCTAATTTTGTGCACAACATGAATTTCGTGTTAACAAAGTAGACACAAAAGGAGCCGATAACACACCAATACAAAATTAATACACTCACGAAGAAATACTCACAAAAAACCTCACCAAGGAGACACTTATCGACAAAAATGCTAAGATGAAAAATAAATAAGCAACAATCGATAAGAAGATGAAGGAGACAGGCTAGAAAAATGAGCAGAGGGCTTGCCACTGCCTCCAGTCGGAGCAAGAGGCTGGCGACTATGAAGTTTGAAGATTTAGGGTTTGGTAAGAGGAGAAAGAGGAGCAGCTAGTTTTTTTTTTATTTTTTTTTATTTTTTTTAAACCATAAGAGGTTGAGACGAGAAACCCCTAAAATTTGATTACATTGTTTGGTGTGTGATTTTTAATGTTTGACAAAAGTGTGGCTTTTCCTTATTGTATCTCATCAGGTGCAATGAATCAGTTAGCAAAAAACTTGGCATGTGAGTGGGCGAAAGATAACATAAGGACCAACAGTGTGGCACCTTGGTTCATCACGACTCCCCTCGTTGAACCTGTAAGATTATCCTGGTCACGTTCTTGTGCATGCTGTTTATTTTCATTTTTTCTAATACAATCGATGTTCTGGAAGGAAAATCGAAATTGAATTTAAGATATATGAGTGAATTCTTTTAACTACTTGTATTACAATCATCTCATAACTTTAAGCCAATCAGTATTTCATTGATGAGACTGCCAAAAGTCCATAGGCAAAATTAGAATAAAAAGTTGGGGTTTGCCAAAAGTCCATGTCTTTTGTTTATTCAAGTATAGGTTCAATTTTAGACCTGACTTGTTTACAGCAAGATTTTTGGTGAAAAGTTGACAGCAAGTTTACATCATACTTCTAGTCTTAATTAATTTGTTTACGAAGAGCTTGACCAATTATTAAGATCATCGGTAATATATGTGTCCTACACATTCATTCTCGTTTCATCCATTATCTCTTCTATGCACGCAGTTTCTCCGAGATGAAAAGAAATTGGAGATGATAAACTCTCGGTGCCCCTTAGGACGTCCTGGAGAGCCAGAGGAGGTGTCTTCCGTGGTAGCATTTCTATGCCTACCTGCAGCCTCTTACATTACTGGGCAAACTATTATCGTCGACGGCGGGGTGACTGTCAATGGCTTGCTCTTCCAAGGAGCATAACTTGGAAACAGTTCTAAAAAAAAAAAATCTCGTATCTAGTAATTCCAAAGTGGTGTGCTTTTATTGTATGTGAAAACTGGTGACATCATTAATGTTCTAATTAAATCAGAAAATAAAAGATTGTCAAACATTTGGTCTATTGACGTTTAGTTTCGCTATATTGGAAGAGCTTTCAAGCCTAGATTTTTTTTAGGGTAAAATTTTTGCCAAGACAACAAAATTACAAAGAAAGAGATCCAATTACATTAAGCACACAGCGTGGATGTAGACCTTCAGAGTAACGCAAAAATGGCCCAAAACAAAGGTTTGAGCTCACCACAAAAGAAAAAACCGCAACAAATCCTAGCAACTTGCTACTCCACCACTGCCAAAACGCCACCAACCCACCATCTCAAACCATCGCCCTCAATAGATGCCTGAGATCGGCCGAAGACAACCCCAAAACGGGATGAAGAGAAGACTCCAACATCCTTCAAACAACACACCAAGATTGCCAGTTCATTGGAAATGATCTACATGTACGATTAGAACAATAAAAAATGCTTCTATAATATGTTCAAACTTCAAGCAGTAGGTAGTACTAGAAGCAGGAAATTCAAATAAATAGATTTTATTGACAAACAACAAAACTCCTCAAGAAGCATCGCACATCCTCGCTTTCCTTACAAAGCCGATCATAAAATTAAGGGAGTTTTAATGAAAAGCCAGTGGTACTATTCACTTTAACGAAAAATCATATTTTTACATTAAAAAGTCAATCCTTGTACTATTCACTTTTTTCTTTATTTTGTCCTTATCTTTAAAACTCAAAGTTTTCAAGCTATTTTCATTAGTTTTCCATAAAATTAATTTTCTGGATTACTGGACGGCATGTCTCTATCAATGGTCAACGATACAAGGTTTTTTTTTTGTTCTTAGAAAAAAAATTAAGATAGGAATCTTATTATGTTTCATGTAATAATATGTCCCTTTTTTTTTCTTTTCATGCAATTAAAAATTAAAAAATAATTATTTTAAGTTGTGAGGTGAACTTAGATGAGAGATGTCAGAAAAACGCTTTAAGCACCATCAACTGAACCCTCCAAAGATTACATAAATGTGGTTTGGACAACTTGCTCATCAAGTATTCTCAAAACTTCATATGTCTAGCTTGTTGTAGGGCCCGTTTCCAATTCAAAATGCTTTTTAAATAACTAAAGCGCTTGCAAACATGACAATGTTAATTAAAAATAGTTTAAAATGTGTTTGGTTTAAAAAGTACTTGAACTGTTTGTGGAAGAATAACATGCTATGCAATTTTTGAGATCTTGTGAGCATTAAACTCATTATGTTACCATTAACAAGATTGCATTAAGAAAATGTAGTATTTGCTAAAAAATTAACCAAAATGACATCGATCTCATTCTGGACGTGGTACTGTAAACACAAAGTTCTCTCCCACTCTCTAATACTTTCCATTTGTTTTCTAGCTCCAAAATTATAGTGTATGATTCACCAGTGTTATGAATCAAATTCAGAACGAGTTTTATCGAATACGAGTTTAGAATTCGTCCTAAACTACTGGACCATCGTGTAATGATTGAATAAGAAGTTGTACGAAATAGAAAGACATTGTACGATGTTGAAAATGGATGAAATATAATTTAGTCAAATTCAAATTGGACAATCAATTTGCATAGTGTGTTTTTTTTTTTTTTTTGAATAATCGGAAAATATCATTCACTAGGGCCAAAGCCAAATAGGAGTACAGAAAGCCACCTTGGGCAAACAACATCAGAAATAAACGGGACTAAGGGAAAAACTACGACACGTATGCACCCCCCCCCCCCCCCCAATGTCACCTTAATCACATCTAACAAAAGCTAAGTTGGAGGGCAGGGTAGACCATCCTTGTTCAGATTCCGAATAAACGAAGATGGGGGTCGTTGAACCCAGACTAAGTCGCATATCTCCGCTCCAACATGCGACACCACAAAATCCGCCGCTCTATTGGCTGATCTCGGTACCCAAGACCATTCACACAAACTGAAATCCGCACCTTCTCAACAAATCTCCCACTTGGTCTGGAAAACCTCCCAGTTGCCTTGGTCAATACTTCCATTCAGCCAAGAGATGAGCTTATAAACAAGGTCCATCGCAACTCCCGAGGCCGGATCTGTCTTCAAGTCAAAAACCCAAAGAGAGGAGCTTATAAACAAGGTCTCATCACTTTCTGATGGCAAACTCAACATCCTTGTAGGTAGAAGACTAATTAGTTAAAATAACATATGTGCATGAATCACGAATCATCATCACACTTCCATAACAAACTTAACATCCCCTCGTAAATAAATTTGTTTGTTGTACACGTTTCAAATTTCATTAATTCGTAAAATTGTATGTTTTTTAAAACTCAAAGATCTACACGTATGTATGTACTTTTTATGTTTAATACACATAATTTTCTTGCATTTTTCAATAATACATATAAGGTAAAATCGTTATGTTATGCTAAACCTTTTCAATAATGTCTTGTTATATATAAACAACGTGGGGATTGTCATACCGAAAGCAACTCTAGAGTACACTGCTGAGGATTACTCATTCATAACCAATCTTGAATCTGCTTACCTCTTGTGCCAACTTTCATCCTCTTCTCAAAGCTGCACGAGCTGCTAACATTGTTTTTTTTTTGTCCCCTACTGCTGGTGTGGTCTCAATAGATGTTGCATCTATATATTCTGCCACTAAGGCCCTGTTTGGCAGATCGGATAAAGGATCGAATAGGACTAGTTATACAGACGTGGGTGTTTGGCGTTCACTCGTACTAAATAAGCGCCAGATTAATTTAACTGGTCTGTTTATTTAACACAGTATACGTCGGATTAATAAAACCAACCAAAATGCTCGGATTATTAGTTGGCCTTCTCTCTCTCTCTCCTTCTCTCGGCGTCATCGTCCTCCCCGTCACCTTCTTTCACCATCGCCGTCCTCCCCGTCGCTTTCTCTCACCGTTGTTTTCTGTCGCCGTCACTTTCTCTCGCCATCTTTGCTCTCCTAGTCCTCGTCTCCTTGTGGCCTTCCTCATTGCCTACTCGTTGTTCTCCCCTGCAACTGGGTCTTGCAAAGAAACATGGTGCGGCGGAGAGATGATTTCAATTTGGGATTCTTCCGCAACTGGCTGTTTGAATTTATTTGGGATTCTTCTGCAATCGGGGAAGAAGAAAGGAGAGAGAGGGAGGGAGTTTGGGGGGGGTGCGACAAAGAGATTTGGGGAACAATTATTTGGGATTCTTCTGTAGTCGGGGAAGAAGAAGAAGGGAGAGAGATTGAGGGAGTTTGAGGGGTGCGGCGGAGAGATCTGGGAACAAAAGTGATGGTTTCTGTTTTGTTTTTTAAGTTTAATTTTTTTTTTTTTAAGTTTGATTCCTCCTATCCGGTATAAAATCAAACACAGTATAAATAATACGGTTATTAGTCTGATACTACACCAAACACTCGACTAATTTACTCAGTACTATCTGGTGGCTATTTATCATATCTAATAGAAATAGTCAGTACAGTCCGAGCTGCCAAATAAGACGGTGCTTATAGTTAATTTCCTTATATAGATTTCGACTTCTATTAAAATTTTGAAAAGTATCATATATTGTTTATAATTAGTTAAAAATTCATTCAAATCTTTAAAAAAAAAAAATATCACTTTTAGACGAACACCTTATAGCAGATTAAAAGCTAATTTTGTGTGCAACACAATCAATGAACCAATTTCAACAAAGTTGCACAGAAGAAGCCAATAACATACGAACACAAAATTAAAATAATCATGAAGAAGGACTGAAAAAATCTCAACAAGGAGATATTTATTGACAAAAATACTTAGACAAAAAATAGATAAGTCACAATCTATGAGAAGATAAAAGAGGGAGGCTAGCAAAATGGGGAGAGGGATTGCCACCGGCCTCCAGTAGGAGGAAGGGCAGCGACTATGGAGTTTGTATGTTTAAAGTATGGTAAAAGGAGAAAGATGAGCGTAGGCAAAACAGTGACCACTAGATACGCACAAAAACATTGAATATAGTCTTTCCCCAAATATAAGTACATATATCTCAAAATCATCTTCATAGCATATAGTCATCCATCATATATACTATAAAGAAGTGTGTAAAAGCATGTTCGTAAGCAGTATACAGTCATCCATCATATATACTACAAAGAACATCAGTTCGATAAAATATGATAATTCAAAATATTCTTAGTAAGCATAATATCTCATAAAACGTTTCATAAAATGAATCATTAAATCATGCTTGTCATGTGTGCATTTCTACTATTAAAACATTCATTTTAAAAAGGGGTCCACTCACAGATACTTCACCGTCGAAAAGCCACGCAAACTAAAGAAGACAAAAACACCACAAATAATTACCCCTAAGCACATAAAGGGTCCAATTAATAAAACTCTATTCAAACGATTGAATTTGGGAAAACAAATGTCAAAAATGGATCCAGGATGTCGAAATTAACCTAGGAGGGTTCCTAAACAAAACCCGAAAAAGTCAACAAAAAGTCCACTTTGACCGGTCAAAGTCAAAGTCAACAGTCAACGGGTCCGGGTCTGTCAACGATTTCGGGTCGAACCGGGTTGGGCTTCAGGCTACCGGGTCGGAGGCCCAAGGGCCTGCCTCTCTTTGGGTTGGGTTTGATTTACACGTGCCCTAAAGGCCCAACTTCCACACGACCCAAAAGCCTGCTTTAAAGGGTTTGGGGCTACAAGGGTTTGGGCTCTGATGCAAAGGCTCAAAGTCCAAATCCCACACGACCCTAAGGCCTAGGTTCGAAAGGATTAAAGGGTTTTCAATTGGGCTGGGCTTGAAGCATGACCCGATTGTTTTTGGATTTTTAAAAGAAAACAAAATAAATAAAAATAAAAAGGGTTTAGGTTTAAAGCTCACGAGCCGAAACCCTTTGGTCATGGGCTAAGGGTTTAGCAAGCCAAAGGCCTTAGATTCCTCGGCCCAAGGGCCTTGGCTACCTGTTCTTGCTAGGGAAGGAGGCCGGAGCTTCCCAAGCTTCGGTCGACATTGTTGCTTACACCTAAGACTCGATCTAGGTACCAAAATGAAATAGAGACGAAAGGGAAAAAATTGTTACCTCTTAATCATCGTGGAATAGTCGGAGGTGGCCAATTCCTTGCTCAAAACAATTGGGTTCGCTGGAGTCTGGGTTTGGGTGCCCTCTAGGTGTCCCGTTTCTTCACAGAGACGAGGGAGAGGGATAATGCTACCATGGTAGATGTGGTGGTGTCGCCGTCGTCGTTGCTTTCCTTGATTTGGGTGTGTTGATGTGTGAGTGAATTAGGGTGAGGGAAATAGTCTGAGGGATAGAGGGTGAGTGTGTGAGAGAGAGTGATAGAGAGCTGAGAGAGTGAGTGCTCGAGGAGAAGATAAAGGAAATGGGTAGGGATCTGCCAAGTGGCAAGTGGGGAAGAAGGGAACCGGGGACAGAAAATTAAGGGTGGTCCCCATTGGTCACACCATTTAAGGTCCAAAACAAACCTCTTTCAAACACATTTTTAAAACCAAAGTGAAATTACGAGACTAACCTTCCGTTCCGTAAAACTCACAAAATAAATTGAGACGGGTTGTCATAATCTACCCCCATTAAATAAAATTTTGTCACGAAATTTAAAATAACTTGCTACACTAAAAAACTTGAAAATAGGGAGAAGAAAATATATATGTATAGAAGAAATCAAGTCAGAGCAGTTGTAGAAAAGGGAAAATGCCACACCATCGTGATCAGGTTGCAATGATTCCATCTTTCGTGCCTCCAGGCTCATACTTTCTTTCCCCATCAGTGTAAAAGTAGAAAACATACTTTATAAAGATATAAAGTCGAAAACATCAAAAATAAGTATGCAAAATATGATAACGTCAAAATAGATAAGTAATAACATAGAGGTCGAATAATTCGTATTGAACTCAACAGTGAAAGTGGAAATAACTCGACCAATTTTTGTTTAACTTCAGAAAACACGTACAACTATAATATGTAAGTTAAAATACTTGTACTAAAAACCAAAACCGAAAATGAAAGTGGGTTTCACCCACGTATATGTAACGTCATGTACCACGAGAAAAATTGTCTTTGGGTCGAGCCCCAACGATGACTACTCAGTAATATCTACCGTAGATGGGTCTACCTGCCCACATGCTTAACGGATCCAACGAATAAGCTATCGATATCACAGTCAGCTCCCCACGATATCAACCACCCATTATTGTCTCAGTAAGCAAGCAGTGATTTCTTAAGGGTGCATAATTTCTCACATCATAAATTCGATCCTCCAGATACAAGTTCGCAAAAATCCCTTTGTCAACAGGTGTTGCCTGTAAAAGTTCTCGTACCATGTCGCCAAAAGTGCCAAAATACCATTTTGCTCAGCAACATGAGAGTGTGAAAAGATCATTTGATTCTCGCCTTGACCGTGATGTGGTACCATTCCAGAGCGCACCAATCAAATCTACTAAAAGTGTTTTGACATCCACGTACTCAAGAACAATAAGGTCTTGGAGTGAAACATTGGAAAGATGCGTTGAAGCGCACACATCTCCTTATCTTGCTACAATTCATAGGCATCATATCATTGGGAAAGAACTACTAAAGTACGATATGATGTTCATGAATTGCAGCAAAATAATGAGTGGTGACTATTCATTTATGCGTGAAGATAATGATTGATGATGCAATTCGCTGACCACCTGCGCTATAATCTTCATCATTCTCTTACTAAAAGACGACTCAAAGCTCACATCTACATGGAAGTCTTTCCGGTAATTCTGGTAAGCTTGTGAAAAGGTTACACTCCTAACATTCCTGTCTGAATCGATATGAAACTGGGCGTACGCATCCACAAAAACACACCTATTAATATAACTTGTCAATCAACTTCGTCCAGCAACTCGTGAAATAATTTGATGTTTTGAACCTCCTGACAAATTTATATGATTTTAGTAGATTTGGCTTTTCAGGTTTTCTAATCCAATACGGTCTTACTAGATAATTGTTCGATTAGGTTTACATGATCAGAATGGGCTTGGCGGGAAGGGTAGTAAAAAACATCAGTACGACAGTATGATCTAGTTTTACATTGAGGAACAAATAACCAAGGAAAGTGAAGATGCAAAAATAGAAGTCACTGTTTATGATTATTTGGTTAATCATCGCAATATGCAATTGCATTACTCTGCTGATCTACCATGCCTCATTATTAGGAAGCCAAAACATTCAACCTATATCCCCTTTGAGCTTTGTGTGTTTTTTCTACCGAGGTATTCAGCAACTACGCTTGCACAATCGAGGTGGTACACAATAGTGCAGTTGACATTTCTATACTCTAGTAAAAAACAACGTTCGAATAATTTGATGTGAAGTTGACAGTCAAAGGTTAGGGGACTTGACTTCGCTATTGGAGTAAGCAAGAAAGTTATTGATAGAACAATCACCGAGAATTGTTCTAAAGATCCACAAGAATTTTCTCAGTGGAAACGAGTCCAAGAACATTGATTCAATCCCACCAAACTACCATTTACTAAACTTCGTAACAACTAGCGTTTACTCATTTTCTCTAACACGAACTTTCAAGTAATTTCCATAAGGATATGACTCTGCCCGCCATTCCTAGGGTACACATGTCGCAGAGTCCAACACCGCTTAGATTTCCAGTTGGTCTTAACCAACTCGTACCACTAAGATTTTTTCATTTCCCAACATTCCGATGAAGATCCGACTCTGCTCCCAATTCCTAGGGAAACACATGTTACAAAGTGGCATCGTCATTTCGGATCTTCAGCTGGTCTTAACCAGACTTCCTCTTAATGAGATTTCTAATTCACGTCACTTTAATGTAAAAACCAACGAAATAATATAAAATTAAATGAATGAAGGAATGGGTCCTACACCAAGAAGACTTGAAGATGCCGATGCGGAAGTGCCTTGATGCCGGGATTTTACACCTCAAATCTAAGTCCTGAGGGGGTGCAAAACAAACAAGAGCGGACCAAGTTGATATACATATAAGAATGAAATAATTATCAACATACTAACCCCTAAAGGTTTATGGAAATTCAATAATATAATATGTAATAGGTTTCTGAAACCCTAGCATGCCATAAAACCTTAAATATCACGTATATAATGTGCTAACTAGTGGTATCAATATCGCCCGAAGGCATAGAGAACTCCTCATTTAGAACATTTCCTTCAGAACACTACATTTGCCAAACAGGCACCAACTTACGCCCAGCCGAAGCCAATATAAGTATCATTGCCCGTAGGTAGAACAGTGACCACTAGATACACACAAAAACATTGAGTATAGTATTTCCCAAAATATAAATACATATATCTCAAAATCATCTTCATAGCATATAGTCATCCATCATATATACTATAAAAAAGTGTGTAAAAGCATGTTCGTAAGCAGTATATAGTCATCCATCATATATACTACAAAGAACATTAGTTCGATAAAATATGATAATTCAATATATTCTCAGTAAGATAATATCTCATAAAACATTTCATAAAACTTAATCATTAAATCATATTTTTCATGTATGCATTTCTACTATTAAAACATGCATTTTAGAAAGGGTCCAATCACAGATACCTCGCTGCCGAAGAGCCACGCAAACTAGTTAAGATGGAAACACCACAAATAATTGCCCCTAAGCACATAAATGGTCCAATTAATAAAACTATATTCAAACAATTGAATTTGGGAAAACGGACATAAAAAACGGTTCTAGGACGTCGAAATTAGCCTAGAAGGTTTCTGAACAAAACCAGAAAAAGTCAACAAACCAAAGTCAAAGTCAACGATCAATGTTGACTAAGTTAACGGTCGAACCAGTCAACGGTTAACGGGTCCGAGTCGATCAATGGTTCATGGGTTCGAGTTGGGATTAAGACTACCGAGCTGGAGGCCCAAGTTGGATGGCCCAAAGGCCTGTCTCTCTCTGGGTTGGGTTCGATTTACACAGGCCCCAAAGGCCCAACTTCTACATGGCCTGAAAGCTTGCTTCAAAGGGTTTGGGCTCGGATGCAAAGGCCCAAAGACCTAATCTCAAACGGCCCTAAGGCAAGGGTCTAAAAAGGTTAAGGGGTTTTTAAATGGGCTGGGTTGGGCTTGAAACCTAGCCCGATTGTTTTTGGGTTTTTAAAAGAAAACAAAATAAATATAAATAAAAAGGGTTTGGGTCTAAAGCTCACAGGCTGAAACCCTTTGGTCTTGGGCTAAAGCTTTAGCGGGCCAAAGGCCTTAGTTTCCTCGACCCAAGGGCCTTGGCTACCTATTCTCGCTGGGGAAGGAAGCCGGAGCCTCTTGAGTTTCGGTCGACGTCGCTGCTCACACCTAAGACTCGATCTAGGTACCAAAATGAAATAGAGACAAAAAGGAAAGATTGGTTACCTCCTAATCATCGTGGAATGGCCGAAGGTGGCCGATTCATTGCTCGAAACCCACTGGGCTCGCCGAAGTCTTGGTTTGGGTGCCCTCTAGGTGTCCGGTTTCTTCACAGATATGAGGGAGAGTGCTACCACGGTGGATGTGATGGTGTCGCCGTCGCCGTTGCTTTCCTTGATTTGGGTGTGTGGATGTGTGAGTGAATCGGGATGAGGGAGAGAGGTTGAGTGTGTGAAAGAGAGTGATATAGAGCTGAGAGAGTGAGTGCTCGGGGAGAAGAGAATGAGAAATGAAGTGGGTAGGGGTTTGCCACGTGGCAGGCGGGGGAAAGGGGAATCAGGGACAGAAAATTAGGGGTGGGCCCCCTTGGGCACACCATTTAAGGTCCAAAAGAAACCCTTTTCAAACACATTTTTAAAACCAAAGTGAAATTATGAGACTAACCTTCCGTTCCGTAAAACCCGTAAAATAAATCGAGACGGGTTGTGCAATGGCAATCTTTGAAAACTCCTCCACAAGGAGTAGGACTGGAATTTCCTTTGGACAAACCATCTGTATTAAGTTTAATCCAAGGAAAGACCAAAGCACAGGATGACTAGTTGAAGCCTTGCCAAGGATAGACTAGTGCCTTGAGAATAAGTAGGAATAAACTTCCAACCATGAACGATCCCAAAATTGATAGACATGCAAAGCCGATGAAAATAGATTGGGTGACCCTAAAAAATAAACCTATTTTGAGATTTCCAAATAGTCAAAATAGTATAAAGATTCGAAAAAATCCATAGATTGTGCAGTTGTTAGGAAAAGGGCTTACGTAGGCATCCCAAAAAGCAACCAGAGAATCTGAAAAAGACATAGAGATACATAATTGACATGCTAACCACCTCCAAAGCTGCCTAGATAGCCGGCTACCGTTATTCTAAACATCTTAAATCGCGTTCAATATATCTTTTGTTTATTCATGTATAGGTTCAATTTTAGACCTGACTTGTTTACAACAAGTTTTTTGATGAAAAGTTTACAGCGAGTTTAGATCATACTTCTAGCCTTATTTATTATGTTAATGAAGCGCTTGTAATATATGTGTCCTACACATCAATTCTCTCTTCTATAAACGCAGTTTCTCGGAAATGAAAAGAAATTGGAGATGATAAACTCTCGGTGACCTTTAGGACGTCCTGGAAAGCCAGAGGTTGTCCTCCTTGGTAGCATTTCTATGCCTACCTGCATCCTCTTACATTACTGGGCAGACTATTATCGTCGACGGCGAGGTGACCATCAATGGCTTGCTCTTCCAAGGAGCATGACTTGGAAATAGTTCTATATGTATGCATATGTAGTAGAAGAGACAATGCTTGAGATCAGGGAAAAAATATATATCTTATCTAATTCCAAAAAATCTCTTAACGCTAGTTTGGACGGAACAGTGACAGAAAGACATTGATTTGCGGGACTAATATTCAGTGATTACATTGATCGATTTTCAATTTTAGAGACCATCATGATTGAGGGATCAATTTCATGGACCATTTGTGATAAAAATCCTTCGTTTGTTTTTTTTTAAATTTTAAATAAAATATTAAATGATCTTGCAGATGATTTTCTAATTTATACATTATTAATAATAAAACTTTTTTTTTAATTTGTTCTAACTTGTGGCATAAATTTGGACTCCAAATCAGTAAAATATAAGTTCCAAACTTTTCATTTTATCACTTAATCAAATTTGACGGCTGGTATATAAAAATTGAGAGAGGTATAATATTGAAATTGGACGAAAATTTAAGGTTACCCAAATTCAAATTCAAGGACAATCATTTTGCGTCGTTTGTGACATGATAACAAGCAAACAAAAAGTTGCAAACGTCCGTGGATGAATTATGGATTTGAATTATTTTTCTACTGGCTAAATAGCTAAAATGGTCTCTGTGATTTGTATAACTTATCACTTTGGTTCATAACATTCCAAATCAATAAAAGTGATCCCTGAGATTGTCCACCATCCATCATTTTGATCATTCCGTTAAAAACTCAATTAAGTGTCCCAGAGCTTTTAGCCGGAAGTTTGGGCAATTTTGAAAACTTCGTAACTCAATCGTTTCTTAGCCAAATTCAACCTATAATATATCAAAATGAAGATAAGAAAGTGTAGAATAAAATTATACCTATTTGGAAGCCCAATGATTTCTAGAGATGGCCGGAAAATAGTCTCAAAGTTGACTGGTCCGAGGGAAAACTGAAAAACTCGCTGGAAACTGGGTAAACTTTAAACGTTCATACCTTCTTTAATACTCAACGAAATCAAGTGATTCAAAAACGAAAATCATACTTCTCGACGAGTCCAAAATAAAAATTAATTGAACTTCTAGCCTCAAAACTAATTCAATCTCATTCCATCTACCATTTTGATTGTCTATTTGTAAACCTGCAAAACAAAAGAGGAGTGAGCTAAAATCAGTGTTCTAAAAAACGGTTGAGGCGGCCGCCTAGGCGGTGCCTGGGCGCTAGGCGGCGGTGCTTCGCCGCGATTAACTCAAAATCGTTTCATAAATTGGCAAGGTTTGTCCGGTTCGTGCAAGTGGATGAGAAGCATGGGACGGGGGAGTAGGAGGTGGATTGGGTCGGATCGAATGTCTTGTTATAGTCCCGGGTTTTGTTGCTGTGAAGCCAGGAAAGCTCGCTTCTGGGGTCGATGACCATCGAAACATTCTGCGGCGGTGTTCCGACTGCGACGGTGACTGTGAGGGTGACATTGTGGTGGAAAGGAAGCTTGTTTGAGGACTTTGGGAGGGACCCATATGTAATTTGTTGGGTTCTGAGGGGTAGAATGAGTGGTGGAGCTGAGAAGATTAAGAGAAAAGATTGGAACTTTAGAGATGGATTTTGGATGGAGTTGCAGAATGTGCAAAGTTTCATGGTGGAATTAATAGAGTTGATGGGGGCAGAACTGGAAGTTACTTGGCAGCTAGAAGAGAGAGAGACAGAGTGAGCGCCTTGGAAGCAGAAAGAAGCTCGGAGAAGAAGCGAGAAAGGCTACTGTGGAAATTTACAGAGCAACAGAAGAAGAGGAAATGGAAAAATAGAGTAATCAGAGAAGGAGAAGAAGAGAAGAAGTAAAAAATTTCAAAACATTAATGGGGCTTTCCTCTTTCCAAGGCAGAAGAGGAAAAGAAAACCCAAAAAAAATAATGTGAGATCGCTTTCCAAGGCATAACTAGCTCCACCTTTTGAATCCTACCTGATGTGAGAAAGTGGAGGTGGAAGGGAGGTGTCAAACCTCTCACACGTGGATTTTATGAACGACCATTTGATTTTTAAATGTTTATGAACTACCAAACCCACTTGGTGGGGTTTTTAAATATTTATTATTTAAAAATTAAATACTAATTATTTAAAAACTAAATATTCTTTTTATATTTTATCATTCTTTTATTATCTTATCCATGAATTTCATACAAATATAATTTTTTATGTGTCAATATGCACTTATCTACAAGATATATAAGAAATTTACCTAAATCCACCTAAGCCGCCTAGGCACTGGCTCGTCGCCCGACTAGCGCCTAGCGTTTTTTAGAACCTTGGCTAAAACAGCCAGTAAGGACATAACTTTTTAACAGTAAATTGCCCAATTAGAGGATAAGAAATTAATATGTTTGTAAAAGATTAAACAGGTAATAATGTAAAGCTAAATGAAATAATCGCACTGCTTAATTATCATGGTCACATGGGAATCTGACGGTGGTGGTGGTTTGATGATTGTGATTGTTTGATTTCGGCGGAGCTTTTTGGTTTGATGATTGCAGGGAGGGGGATCGTCACCTGCATTGGGTGGACAGGAAGATGAAGATCTGCGTTTCAAATTTTCTTTCTTTTTTTTCTTTAATTTTTAGATAAAATATTAAATGATATTGCAAAACACAAGATTTTTTCATCAAAAGGCTTCTAGGCGGTTGCGAAGTAATGGTTTGTATGGTTTGTTTGATGACGATGGGCAGTGGCAGGAAAGCAAGGATGGCATGGCTGCGGTAATAGTTAATTATTTTCAGAAGTTGTTTGATTCCACGGGTCAGGTTGATGCGTCTGCTGTTCTTCGCACGGTTTCTCCAAAGGTGATGGCTGAGATGAATCAAGGGTTCTTGGTACCGTTTTCTGATGACGAGAACAAGAATGCTCTTTTTCAAATGCACCCCATTAAGGCGCCTGGACCAGATGGGATGACTCTGGGATTCTACCAAAAACATTGGCCTATCGTTGGTCATGACATCTATGAGGGGGTTCGTTCTCTCCTTTCTTCAGGAAGTATGATGAGCAAAATTAATTTTACGCACGTTACTCTTATTCCTAAGAAAATGGACCCTACTTTCATGTCTCAACTTCGCTCAATCAGTTTATGTAATGTTATATATAGATATGCTCCAAAGTTCTCATGAACAGGTTGAAGTTGGTGTTACCTGACATTATTTCGCCTTCCCAAAGTGGGTTCATCTCGGGTCAGTTAATTTCCAATAATTGTTTGGTGGCTTCGGAAATTGTTCATGCTATGAAAACAAAGAATAGCGGTTGGAAGGGTGTGATGGCTTTGAAGCTAGATATCAATAAAGCATATGATCGTATTGAATGGTCTTCCCTTGAGCAAATGATGAGACATTTGGGGTTTGCTGAGGAATGGATTAATTGGATTATGATGTGTGTTACTACTGTGACTTATTCTTTCAAGTTTAATGGGGATCCTGTGGGATTCGTACACCCAAAACGAGGGATTCGGCAAGGGGATCCATTGTCTCCGTTCTTGTTTGTAATATGTGCAGAAGGCCTCTCGGCTTTGTTGGATGATTGGGAAGCTCAAGGCCAGATTCATGCTATTAAGGTTTGTAATGAAGCTCAAGGCCAGATTCGATGCAGGCGGAAGTTGCTGCAGCACGGGAAGCTGCTGTTTTTGCACTTTAGTGGCGTGCTGACCAGGTTATATTGGAAGGTGATGCGCTGCTAGTAGTTGCTGCAATCCAAAACAATGCAATGGCTAACCATGTACCGTTTGCGTTATTATTGGAAGACACCAGGAGGATTATGCAGTCCTTTAAATCGTGGAAAGCAGGCTTTGTACGATGAAATGCAAACTCGGTGGCTCACCGACTAGCTAGATTCAATTTAACTTTGGATCATCCGGTTTCGTGGTTTGAGGGACCTCCTGATTTAATTTTTGATCTCTTGTTGGAGGATGGTGTTCACAGTTAACATTTGGTTGTTTGGAATTTAGTCCTTATTATTTTATGCGAGACATACTCTTTTTACATTATTTGGGTTACTTACCGGTAAGGTTTTTATATAGGCCCTCTGTTAGCACATTTTCCCTATTTGTACGTTGTTCTAGTTATTAATGAATAGTGTACTCCTTTAAAAAAAAAATGATTTCTAATTTTTACATTATTAATAATTATTATTTTTTCTTTTAATTTGCTTTAACCATGGGGCACAAATTTGGACTCAAAAGTTAACAAAATGTGAGCTGCACTTGTCACATCATCACCTAATGACTTATTTGACAGATTGACTAACGATTGTATGACATTAGTACCAAATCAGAGGTTGTATTTTATTAATCTTTTAAAAGATAAGCACTTGGTGACATTTCAACTTCTCTTTGGCCACCATTGTGTGATTCATCAACGCATGCAATCGAATTCCAAACGTGTTGTGTGAAATATGAATCTGAAATTTATCCTCAATTATTGTACTTGTAACGATTGGATTGGAGGTTGTAACGATTGGATTGGAGGTTGTGTGTAATTGAATGACATTGTACGATTGGATGAAATATAATTTAGTCAAATTCAAATTGAAGAACAATCAATTTGCATACTTTGCCATATCAAAACAAGCAAACAAAAAGTTGAAAGTTGCAAGTTGCTAGTTTCCAAAAAAACAAGAAAAAGTTGCAAGTTGCTGAGGAGAAACTATTTGTAGGCGGCTGGCACGCTTACTTTTCCCTGGCCACCAAAATAAGACTTATAATCATTATCGATTAGAAATATAAAATATAAACCACTAAGTATTTGCAGAGAGCAGACAGGGAGAATAGAGAGCAGATAGAGATGAATAGCAGAGCGAGGAGATGGTCTCTTCGTGGAATGACAGCTCTTGTCACTGGTGGAACCAAAGGAATTGGGTTAGCTTCTCTAAAGTTGGATAATTAAGAACGTTAATCTTTTTTTTAGTTTCAATTTTTCTTAAACACGCAATACAATATTCTCTTTATCCGTCCAATTGTCCCTTGTTTTTTTCTGTTTCAGAATTATGGGTTTGAATTATTTTTTACAATTCTATGCTAAATTAGTGAAGTGTTTATTTAGGTATGCTATAGTGGAGGAATTGGCAGGGCTGGGTGCAATTGTGCATACTTGTTCCCGAAATGAAGCTGACCTTAATGACTGCCTGAGTCAGTGGGAGAAGAAGGGTTTCCAAGTAACTGGCTCAGTCTGTGATGTGGTGTCTAAAACCCAAAGAGAGGAGCTTATAAATAAGGTCTCATCACTTTTTGAAGGCAAACTTAACATCCTTGTAAGTAGTAGACTGATCAATTGAAATAACATATATGCATGAATCATTAATCATCATCACGTTTTCATAACAAACTAAACATCCTCGTAAATATTTCTGTTTGCTATAAACGTTTTAATAATTCGTAAAATTGTACTTTTTTTTAACTCAAAGATGTACACTTACGTATGTATTTTTTACAATTGATACACGTAATTTTCATGCTTTTTTCAATAATACATACAAGCTAAAACGTTATGTTATGCTAAACCTTTCCAGTAATATCTTGTTATAGATAAACAATGTGGGGACTAGCATACTGAAAGCAACGCTAGAGTACACAGCTGAAGACTACTCATTCGTAATGAGTACCAATCTTGAATCTGTTTACCACTTGTGCCAACTTTCACATCCTCTTCTCAAAGCTTCAGGAGCTGCTAACATCATTTTTTTGTCCTCTACTGCTGGTGTGGTCTCAATTGATGTTGGATCTATATATTCTGCCACTAAAGGTGCTTATAGTTAATTTCCTTTTATAATTTTGACCTTTATAAAAATAAAAAAAATAAACATATATTGTTTATAATTTGTAAATTAAAAAATTTAAAAAAAAAAAACTTCATTCAAATCCTTAAAAAATTCACTTTTAGACTAATACTTTATATAAGATTAAAAACTAATTTTGTGCGCAACATGAACTTTGTGCGCAAGACATGCAGCAAACCAACTCCAAAAAAGTAGACACAAAATGAGCCGATACCCACCTATATAGAAAGCCTTTAAGGGAAGGGATCCCTATTTTCCAAAAAAAAAAATAGGGACACCCTCTTAACCGTTAGATTTAACTTTAATGAAATTCTGTGGCCTGTGATTTAATCTCAACCACAGAATTTCATTAAAGTCAGATATAATGGTCAAGAGGGAGCCCCATTTTTTTTTTAAATAGGGATCTCTTCCCTTAAAGGGTCTGCACCCATATCAACTTAAAACACTCATTAAGAAATACCCACAAAAAATCTCACCAAAAAGACACTTATTAATAAAAATACTAAGACGTAAATAAATAAGCAACAATCTATGAAAAGATAAAGAAGAGAGGCTAGAAAAATGGGGAGAGGGATTGCCATCGGCCTCCAGTCGAATCAAGAGGCCGGCAACTATGGAGTTTGAAAATTCAGGGTTTGGTAAGAGGAGAAAAGAGGAGTGGCTAGTTTCAAAAGAGGTTGAGATGAGAAGCACCTAAAATTTGATTACAATATTTTTGGTGTGTGATTTTAAATGTTAGACCAAAGTGTGGCTTTTCTTATTGTATCTCAGGTGCACTAAATCAGTTAGCAAAAAACTTAGCATGTGAGTGGGCGAGAGATAACATAAGGACCAACAGTGTGGCACCTTGGTTCATCAAGACTCCCCTCACTGATCCTGTAAGATTATTCTAATCACGTTCTTGTGCATGCCTTTTATTTTCCTTTTTTTAAATACAACAGATGTTGCTGCAGGAAAATCAAAACCGCATTTAAGATACATGAGTGAATTCTTTGAACTTCTTATATTACAAGGGGTGTGCTATCAACACACCTCTTATGGATTTATGTTCTTTAATCTTTTTTTAATTTATCCGATTCGACGGTCGCAAATTAAAATGATGTGTAAGAAGTAAAAAAAAGTATGTGAATATCACACATCATATTACAATCATCTCATAACTTCAGGCCAATCCGTATTTCATTTATTAGTCTGCTAAAAGTCCATAGTCGAAATTGGAATAAAAAGTTGGGTTTTGCCAAAAGTCCATATGTCTTTTGTTTTTATTCATGTATAGGTTCTTAGACCTGACATGTTTACAGCAAGTTTCTGGGTGAAAAGTTTACAGCAAGTTTAGATGATACTTCTAGTCTTAATTAATTTGTTTACGAAGGGCTTGACCAATTACTAAGATGGTCGCTAATATATGTGTCCTACACATCCATTCTCTTTTCATCCATTATCTCTTCTATGCATGCAGATTCTCCGAAATGAAAAGAAATTGGAGATGATAAACTCTCGGTGCCCTTTAGGACGTCCTGGAGAGCCAGAGGAGGTGTCTTCCTTGGTAGCATTTCTATGCCTACCTGCAGCCTCTTACATTACTGGGCAGACTATTATCGTCGACGGCGGGGTGACCGTCAATGGCTTGCTCTTCCAAGGAGCATAACTTGGAAACAGTTCTAAAAAAAAATCTCGTATTTAATAATTCCAAAGTGGTGTGCTTTTATTGTATGTGCAAATAGGTGACATCATTAATGTTCTAATTAAATAAGAAAATAAAAGATTGCCAAACATTTGGTCTATTGACATTTAGTAGCGCTCTATTGGAAGAGCTTTCAAGCCTCGATTTTTTTTAGAGTAAAATTTTTACCAAGACAACAAAATTACAAAGAAAGAAATTCAATTACAATAAGCACACAACGCAAATATGAACCGGTTGGAAAATATTATTATTTAGATTTATTTTAATATTTGATATTTTGAGCTTAACCCGTTAGTATTAGGGTTTCGTTTCCTTGCCTATTAGGGTTAGATTACTTTTCTATATATATGGTATTTTGTAACACTATAGAAATAACAAATTATTCACAATGTAGTCTCTTAGGTTTTGTAGCCGTTCCTGCATTCTCAGTTAATTTAATAATATTCCTATTATTCTTGTTAGTCTTGTTGCACTCTGATATTCAACTTGGTTTTAGAGCATGTTTGATTCTTCGGGATCTAATCTACTTCTGTTTGTTCGTATCAGTTTTATTTCTTTCCAGTTTCCATTCGTAGATTTTTTACGTTTTCTGGTTTGGTTTTCAGTTTGTCCTTGGTAGTCTTCAAGAAAGGAAAAAAAATTCTGTTTTTGAAAAAAAAAAAGAATTTGGTGAATTTGTCTCACACCCAAATTTGAAAATGCTTCATCGCACTAGGATTTCTGCATTCCCCAGCCCCACCTTGCATCTGGATCCGTCCACAACCGTACACCTGTGAAAAAAAAAAAAAAGAAAGGCTGATGTTGCTGGTTGGTTCGCACATAAGAAAAAAAAGGAAGGACGAAGGAAGGAAAACAAAAAGGGGGGGGGGGAGAAGGAAGGAAAAAAAAATTTGGTTGTTTTGAGGTTTTGTTGCCCGTGTATTCTTGCATTGGGTATGGTATTGGAACTTGGCATTGGGCATGGTATTGGAATTTGGCATTGGAAATCGGCATCGACATCGACATTAGCATTGCCATCGACATCGGCATTAGCACTGGAATTTGAAGTCTTGCATCCACATCTATTTTAGCAAACTCATGTCGTGTACCGCCATGAGTTTGACGGGGGTCTTGGAAAATATTATTATTTAGATTTATTTTAATGTTTGGTATTTTGGGCTTAGCCCGTTAGAATTAGGGTTTCGTTTTCTTGTCTATTAGGGTTAGATTACTTTTCTATATATATGGTACTTTGTAACTCTATAGAAATAACAAGTTATTAGTCTCTTAGGGTTTTGTAGCCGTTCCGGCATTATCAGTTAGTTTAATAATATTCTTATTATTCTTGTTAGTCTTGTTCGTTGCGCACTCTGATATTCAACTCAACCTTCAAAGTAAAAGCAAAAATGGCCCAAAACAAAGGTTTGAGCACAAAAAAACCGCAACAAATCCTAGCAACTTGCTACTCCACTGCCAAAACGCCACCAACCCACCATCTCAAACCATCGTTCCCAACAGACGCCTGAGATCGGCTAAACACAACCCCCAAACTGGATGGAGAGAAGATTGCGACATCCTCCAAACAACACCACCAAGATCGCCAGTTAATTGGAAATGATCGACATGTATGATTAGAACAATAAAAAATGCTTCTATAATCTATGCAAACTTCAAGCAATAGGTAGTAGTAGAAGCAGGAAATTCAAATAAATAGATTTTATTGAGAAGCAACAAAACTCCTCAAGAAGCATTGCACATCATCGTTTTCCTTACATGGCTGATCATAAAATTAATTTTCTGGATTACTGGACGGCATATCTCTATCAATGCTCAACGATACAAGTAATTTTTTTTTTGGTTCTTGGAAAAAAAATTAGATAGGAATCTTATTACGTTTCATGTAATATGCCCCTTTTTTACTTTTCGTTCAATTAAAAATTAAAAAATAATTAATTTAAGTGGTGAGGTGAACTTAGATGATAGATGTCAGAAAAATGCTTTAAACTGAACCCTCCAAAGATTACATAAATATGGTTTGGACAACTTGCTTATCAACTATTCTCAGAACTTCATATGTCTAGCTTGTTGTAGAGCCTGTTTCCAATTCGAAATGCTGTTTAAATAACTAAAGCAATTGCAGAGACATGATAATGTTAAGTAAAAATAGTTTAAAATGTTTTTGGTTTAAAAGATACTTGGAAGTGTTTTGCGGAAGACAAACATGCTACGCAATGTAAAAAAAAAAAAAAAATACTTTCAAAGGGAGCCATATTTTCATCCCATCAGACCGAGATTCTTACGTATAGTCGTGGGAATATTTAACTCATTCTGTGACCCTTAACAAGATTGCATTAAAAAAAAAAATTACATTTTATCTCTTTAAGTTTGAGATCGATTGTAACTTCTTACAATATTTTTAAAATATTTTAATTTCATACATTTACTTATCATTTTATTTCAATTTCATATATATTGTTATCTTACAAACATTTTAATTTCATGCATCTACTTATCATTTTATATCAATTTCATATATACAATTAAATGATGACGTGACAAATATGAGATCTACATTTATGCTGACATGATTGCTAAATTTATGCCATGACAAACAAATTAATTTTTTATGCATTTAAAATATAATAATTTACACTTAAAAAATAAAAAAAAAACTGAAACCCATCTTCCCCACCTACCTTCTTCCTCTCCTCGACTCTCTTCACCTACCCTCCCATCCAAAAAAACCACCCGCAACCGCCCCCCTTCCCCTTCCCCGCAACCCAAACCCACCCCTTCCCGCCCCACCCCCACCTCCCCCGCAACCTCCCCCCCCCACCCCACCCTACATCTTCTCGAGCAACCTCGCCGCCTTTCTTTCTCCAAACTCGTTTTCCTCCTCCTCTTCAACCCTTAACAACTTCAAAAGCTCCAAATTGATGAAATTGTGTTCATTTTATGAATTCCTTTGATTTGCAAATTTAAAAAATTGTAAAGATTTTGAAAATTTCATTTCAACTCCATTTAAAATTGACGAAATAGGATCTGGGCTTGAAGCCCCCTTTCACCACGAAAATAGAAAATAAATGAGGATTTGGCTTGATACAGGCGCTAGACGGTGCTAGTGGATGCAGGTGCAGTACAAATATGGTAAGGGTACCGGCTTTTTTGGTTACATCTGCTCGAGGCAAGCAGGTCGGGCTTGTGGATGCAGGGGTCTGGGCGCGGTGCGGTGGTTCAAACAGATTGCGGCAGAGGTCATCGCGACAATCAAATGGCAGCTCTTTGTGGTTCATCGGGTCTAATATCGTAGCGGTGGTTCAGAACAGATTCGTGGTTCAGAATCGATCAGGTGCGGCAGTGGTTTGGGCTTCAATCAGATTTATGGTCTGGGTTTCAGTAGCGGGTCGATATCTGGTTGCAGGTCCTTGCGTGAATGGATAAGGGCATGTGCGAACGATCCGTGAAATTTGCCCATGGCTGATCGTACATGGGGCTATGCCGATAGAGAGATGGAAGCTGTGCGCGTTTCTCTTTACGGCTAGGGTTTCGTAGGTGCGTTGGTGGTGGTGCTGGAGGAGGAAGAGGGTGATTGCCCAGATGCCCTTTTCAATTTTTGTTTGTTTTTAATTATAATATAAATTGATTTTTTATTAAATAATCCTTTTTTATTATTTTCTTATTCACATGGTGCAAAGTTGAGAATCATGTCATCATTTACCACATTATCATGTAACGGTTGACTTAACAGATATTTTAACGGATGTATAAAACTGAAAATAAAATATAATTAAATGTATGAAATTGAAATGTTTTAAAGATGTTGTATAAGGTTGTAATTTATACCATACTTGATGGGGTAAAATGTAATTTAACCTTAAAAAATGTGGAGCAAGAAGAATTGTATGCCTATAAACAATACTCTCAATGATATGTCTATTTGCTGAAAAATTAACCAAAAAGACATCGATCTCGTTCAGGACGAACCGTAATACCTTCCTTTTGTTTTCTAGCTCCAAAAGTATCTTTGCTTTCTAGTTCCAAAAGTTTGTTGAAATAGTGTTCTTTAAACTTTGATTCTTTATAGTGTATAATTCATTAGTGTCACGAATCAAGTTTTCAAAACGAGCTTTATAGAATACGAGTTTAGAATTCGTACTGAACTATTGAACGATTGAATCGAAAGTTGTATGAAATAGAAAGTCATTGAACGATGTTGAAATTGGATGAAATATAATTTAGTCAAATTCAAATTGGACAATCAATTTGCATAGTTTGCCACGCCAAAACAAGCAAACAAAATGTTGCAAGTTGCTGAATGAATAGATGGCACGCGTACTTTTCCCTGGCCGCCAAAATATACAATAGTTATCCTATCGAAAAGAAATATAATAAAAACCACAAAGTATTTGCATAAAGATAGATTAGAGAGCAGATAGAGATGAATAGCAGAGAGAGGAGATGGTCTCTTCGTGGAATGACAGCTCTTGTCACCGGTGGAACCAAAGGAATTGGGTTAGCTTCTATATTTGGATACTTAAGAACATTAATCTTCTTTTAGTTTCAATTTTCCTATACATCCAATGCAATATTCTCTTTATTTCTCCACTTGTCCCATGTTTTCTTCTGTTTTAGAATTATGGGTTTGAATTATTTTGTATTGCTCTATGTTAAATTAGTAAAGTTTTATTTAGGTATGCGATAGTGGAGGAATTGGCAGGGCTGGGTGCAATTGTGCATACTTGTTCCCGAAATGAAGTTGACCTTAATGACTGCCAGAGTCAGTGGGAGAAGAAGGGTTTTCAAGTCACAGGCTCAGTCTGTGATGTGGTGTCAAAAACCCAAAGAGAGGAGCTTATAAACAAGGTCTCATCACTTTTTGATGGCAAACTCAACATCCTTGTAAGTAAAGATTGATCAGTTGAAGGGCTGGTTTGGTATTGTTGTGTTTTGAAAAAAATTGTTTCTGCTATGCTGTGAGAATAAGCAACTGTAAAATAAAGCAGTAGAGTGTTTGGTAAACTTTTTTGTAAAAGTACTTTTAAAAAAAAAAACAATATTATAGTGTTTGATAAACTTTTATGTAAAACAGATGTGAAAAAAAAACTGGTTTTTCAAAGCTAGGTTTTGCAGCTTTGTGTTTTTGGTTTTTTTTCACCCAAAACTGTGAAAAAAAGTTGAAGCTGAATGTTTACCAAACATAAAAAAGCTGGGAACTTTTTTTGATATCTACTTTTTTCAGAATCACCTCAGTACCAAACCAGGACGAAATAAGATATGTGGATGAATCATGAATCATCATCACACTTTCAAGACAAACTAAACATCCTCTCGTAAATAACTCTGTTGTACACATTTCAAAATTCAATAATTTGTAAGATTGTAAGTTTTTTAAAACTCAAAAATGTGTACACGTATATATGTACTTTTTACGTTTAATACACATAATTTTCATGCATTTTTCAATAATACATATAAGCTAAAATCGTTATGTTATGCTAAACCTTTACAATAATGTCTTGTTATAGATAAACAATGTGGGGACTAGCTTGACGAAAGCAACGCTAGAGTACACAGCTGAAGATTACTCATTCATAATGAGTACCAATCTTGAATCTGCTTACAACTTTTGCCAGCTTTCACATCCTCTTCTCAAAGCTGCAGGAGCTGCTAGCATTGTTTTTTTGTCCTCTACTGCTGGTGTGGTCTCAATAGATGGTGAATCTATATAT
The DNA here is from genome assembly GCF_042453785.1 of Malus domestica. Taxonomy (NCBI): domain Eukaryota; kingdom Viridiplantae; phylum Streptophyta; class Magnoliopsida; order Rosales; family Rosaceae; genus Malus; species Malus domestica. The sequence goes on along the minus strand of NC_091671.1, from coordinate 7,593,898 downwards.
TCTGCCACTAAAGGTGCTTATAGTTAATCCTTATATAGATTTCCGACTTTTATTAAAAATTGAAAAGTATCATATATTGTTTATAATTAGTTAAAAATTCATTCAATTCTTTGAAAAAAATATATCACTTTTAGACTAACACCTTACATCAGATTAAAAAATTTAAAAGTATCATATATTGTTTATATCACTTTTAGACTAACCTAAAATTTGATTACGCTGTTTTTGGTGTGTGATTTTTAATGTTAGACCAAAGTGTGGCTTTTCTTTACTGTATCTCAGGTGCAATGAATCAGTTAGCAAAAAACTTAGCATGTGAGTGGGCGAAGGATAACATAAGGACCAACAGTGTGGCACCTTGGTTCATCACGACTCCCCTCGCTGAACCTGTAAGATTATTCGGATCACGTTCTTGTGCATGCATTTTATTTTTATTTATTTTTAAATACAATCGATGTTGCGGCAGGAAAATCAAAACTACATATAAGATACATGAGTGAATTCTTTTAACATCTTATATTTACAATCATCTCATAATTTCAAGCCAATTCGTATTTCGTTGATGATTCTGCCAAAAGCCCATAATTGAAATTAGAATAAAAAGTTGGGTTTTGCCAAAAGTCCATATGTCTTGTTTATTCATGTATAGGTTCTTAGACCTGACTTGTTTACAGCAAGTTTAGATCATACTTCTAATCTTAATTAATTTGTTTACGAATAACTTGACCAATTATTAAGATCGTCGCTAATACATGTGTCCTACACATCCATTCTCTTTTCATCTATTATCTCTTCTTTGCATGCAGTTTCTCCGAAATGAAAAGAAATTGGAGATGATAAACTCTCGGTGCCCTTTAGGACGTCCTGGAGAGCCAGAGGAGGTGTCTTCCTTGGTAGCATTTCTATGTCTACCTGCAGCCTCTTACATTACTGGGCAGACTATTATCGTCGACGGCGGGGTGACCGTCAATGGCTTGCTCTTCCAAGGAGCATGACTTGGAAACAGTTCTGCATGGATACATAATTGCATATGCAGTCGTAGAGACAGTGCTGCAGGTCTGGAAAAATAAAATCTCGTATCTAATTCTAAAGTGGTGTGCTTTAATTGTATGTGAAAATAGGTGACATTAATTTATAATTTAATATGTAAATAAAAGATTGCCAACCATTCGGTCTATTGACATTTCGTTTCACTCTAGTAGAAGAGCTTCCAAGTTTGGAAAATTTTTTTTTGTTGTTTATTTAAAGGATAAAATTATTATCAAGACAACATAATTACAAAGAAAGAAGCTCAATCACAATAAGCACACAACATAGATGTAGGCCTCCAGAGTAAAGCAAAAATGGCCCAAAACAAAAGTTTGAGACCACCACAAAAGAAAAAAACCGCAACAAACCCTAGCAACTTGCTACCCTTCGCCGCCGCTAGAACGCCACCAACAAACGCCTGAGATCACGCCAAACCTGATGAAGAGAAGACTCCAACATCTCAAAGAGCACCACCGAAATCGCCAGTTCATTGAAAATGATCGACATGTATGTATGATCAAAACAATAAAAAATGCTTCTATAACATGTTCAAACTTCAAGCATTAGGTAGTACTAGAAGCAAGAAATTCAAATGACTAGATTTTATTGAGAAACAACAAAACTCCTCAAGAAGCATTGCACATCATCTTTTTCCTTGGCCCCTCAAAGATACAACAAGGCTGATGACATGTTCCTATCAATACTCAACGATACAAGATTTTTTATGTTCTTAGCAAAAAATTAAGACAGGGATCTTATTATCAGTGACAAAGTCAGCATAAGATCATTGGTTGCTCTTGACCCAACAAGTTAAAAACCTTCATGTATATTTGTTTGCGTATTATATTTGACCCCTATAAACAACTAAGGCAAACGAAATTTACAACCTCCTCCTCCTACTTCTTCTACTTTATTCTATCACATTTGTCTTCTTTCTCTCCTCTTGTGTGTGATTCTATTGTGACCACCATGTGCTCAATGAAATACCTTAGTTGACAAGTCTTAACAATCTTCAACATTACTCCACGGCATCTTGCATCCACCATTGACAAGCCTCTACAATAATAATAGTTGTCGACATACGTTAGCATAAGCTTTCGGTATATGTTGGCAGGAATTGGTAGGTGCCTACTAGGTGCTCGACGAAATACTCCAATGAAGCTTTTTTAGTTGATATGATGACCCTACATTCATGTTATATGTCCCTTTTTTTTCTTTTCGTACAATTAAAGATTAAAAAATAATTAAACTTAAGTACTGAGGTGAACTTAGACGAGAAATGTTACAAAAACTCTTTAAGCAACATCAACTGACCCCTCCAAAGATTACCTAAAGATGATTTGGACGACTTGCTCTTTAAGTATTCTCATAACTTCATATGTCTAGCTTGTTACAGGGGGCGGTTTCCAATTGAAAGTGCTAGTGAAATAACTAAAGCCCTTTTAAATATGATGATGTTAAGTAAAAATAGTTCAAAATGTTTATGGGTTTAAACAATACTCTCAATGACATGTCTATTTGCTGAAAAATTAACCGAAAAGACATCGATCTCGTTCAGGACGAACCGTAATACCTTCCATTTGTTTCTAGCTCCAAAAGTATCTTTGCTTTCTAGTTCCAAAAGTTTGTTGAAATAGTGTTCTTTAAACTTCAATTCTTTATAGTGTATAATTCATCGGTGTCACGAATCAAATTCAAAACGAGCTTTATAGAATATGAGATTAGAATTCGTCCTGAATTATTGAATCACTGTGTAACGATTGAATCGAAAGTTGTATGAAATAGACAGTCATTGTAAGATGTTGAAATTGGATGAAATATAATTTAGTCAAATTCAAATTGGACAATCAATTTGCATTAGTTTGCCACGTCAAAACAAGCAACCAAAATGTTGCAAGTTGCTGAATGAACAGATGGCACGCGTACCTTTCCCTGGCCGCCAAAATATACAATAGTTATCCTATCGAAAAGAAATATAACCGAAACCACAAAGTATTTGCATAAAGATAGATTAGAGAGCAGACAGGAAGATTAGAGAGCAGATAGAGATGAATAGCAGAGAGAGGACATGGTCTCTACGTGGAATGACAGCTCTTGTCACCGGTGGAACCAAAGGAATTGGGTTAGCTTCTCTAAATTTGGATACTTAAGAACATTAATCTTCTGTTAGTTTTAATTTTCCTATACATCCAATGCAATATTCTCTTTATTTCTCCACTTGTCCCGTGTTTTCTTCTGTTTTAGAATTATGGGTTTGAATTATTTTGTATTGCTCTATGTTAAATTAGTAAAGTTTTATTTAGGTATGCGATAGTGGAGGAATTGGCAGGGCTGGGTGCAATTGTGCATACTTGTTCCCGAAATGAAGTTGACCTTAATGACTGCCTGAGTCAGTGGGAGAAGAAGGGTTTTCAAGTCACTGGCTCAGTCTGTGATGTGGTGTCAAAAACCCAAAGAGAGGAGCTTATAAACAAGGTCTCATCACTTTTTGATGGCAAACTCAACATCCTTGTAAGTAGAAGACTGATCAGTTGAAACAACATATGTGCATGAATCATGAATAACCATCATCACACTTTCAAGACAAACTAAACATCCTCTCATAAATAATTATGTTTGTTGTACACATTTCAAATTTCAATAATTTGTAAAATTGTACGTTTTTTAAAACTCAAAGATGTACTTTTTTACGTTTAATACACATAATTTTCATGTATTTTTCAATAATACATATAAACTAAAATCGTTATGCTATGCTAAACCTTTTCAATAATGTCTTGTTATAGATAAACAATGTGGGGATTGTCGAAGCGAAAGCAACGGTAGAGTACACAGCCGAAGATTACTCATTCATAATGAGTACCAATCTTGAATCCGCTTACAACTTTTGCCAACTTTCACATCCTCTTCTCAAAGCTGCAGGAGCTGCTAACATTGTTTTTCTGTCCTCTACTGCTGGTGTGGTCTCAATAAATGGTGCATCTATATATTCTGCTGCTAAAGGTGCTTATAGTTAATTTTCTTATATAGATTTCGACTTTTATTAAAAATTGAAAAGTATCATATACTGTTTATACTTAGTTAAAAATTCATTCAAATCTAAATATCACTTTTAGACTAACACCTTAAATCAGATTAAAAAATTGAAAAGTATCATACATTGTTTATATCACTTTTAGACTAACCTAAAATTTGATTACGCTGTTTTTGGTGTGTATTTTTAATGTTAGACCAAAGTGTGGCTTTTCTTTATTGCATCTCAGGCGCAATGAATCAGTTAGCAAAAAACTTAGCATGTGAGTGGGCGAAGGATAATATAAGGACCAACAGTGTGGCGCCTTGGTTCATCACGACTCCCCTCTCTGAACCTGTAAGATTATTTGGATCACGTTCTTGTGCATGCCTTTTATTTTTATTTTTTTTAAATACAATCGATGTAGCGGCAAGAAAATCAAAACCACATTTAAGATACATGAGTGAATTGTTTTAACTTCTTATATTACAATCATCTCATAACTTCAAGCTAATCCGTATTTCGTTAATGAGTCTGCCAAAAACCTATGGTCAAAATTAGAATAAAAAGTTGGGTTTTGCCGAAAGTCCATATGTCTGTATAGGTTCTTAGACCTGACTTGTTTACAGCAAGTTTTTCGGTGAAAAGTTTACAGCAAGTTTAGATCATACATCTAGTCTTAATTAATTTGTTTACGAATAGCTTGACCAATTTTTAAGATCGTCGCTAATATATGTGTCCTACACATCCATTCTCTTTTCATCCATTATCTCTTCTATGCATGCAGGTTCTCCGAAATGAAAAGAAATTGGAGATGATAAACTCTCGATGCCCTTTAAGACGTCCTGGAGAGCCAGAGGAGGTGTCTTCCTTGGTAGCATTTCTATGCCTACCTGCAGCCTCTTACATTACTGGGCAGACTATTATCGTAGACGGCGGGGTGACCGTCAATGGCTTGCTCTTCCAAGGAGCATGACTTGGAAACAGTTATGCATGTATACATAATTGCATATGCAGTCATAGAGACAGTGTTGCAGGTCTGGAAAAATAAAATCTCGTATCTAATTCCAAAGTGGTGTGCTTTAATTGTATTTGAAAATAGGTGACATTAATTTCTAATTAAATAAGTAAAAGATTGCCAACCATATGGTATATTGACATTTCGTTTCACTCTAGTAGAAGAGCTTCCAAGCCTGGATTTTTTATTTTTTTTATTTTTTGGTTTGTTTAAAGGATAAAATCATTACCAAGACAATATAATTACAAAGAGGCTTTTTATTCAAAATGGTCTTTGAGATTTGCATCATCCATAAGTTTGGTCCCTAAGATTGTCCACCATCCATGATTTTGGTCCTTCCGTTGAAGCTTTTGGCCAGACGTTGGGGCAATTTTCAAAGCTTAGTAACTCAATTATTTCTTAACCAAATTCGACCTGTAATATATCAAAATGAAAATAAGAAAGTATAGAATAAGATTATATCTATTTGGAATCCCAATGGTTGCCAGAGATGGTCGGAAAATAGCCTCAAAGTTGACTGGTCTGAGGGAAAACTGGAAAACTCGCCGGAAACTGGGTAAACTTTAAATGTTCATAACTTCTTCAATACTCAACAAAATTAAGTGATTCAAAAACAAAAATCATACTTCTCGACGAGAGGAAGAGAATGGTACCCTTTTCAACAGACACTTTCGAGCCATTTTACGGCCAAACCACGACAAGTTAGCCGTTGAAAAAGGTAACATTCTCTTCTTCTCGTTGAAAAGTATGATTTTTGTTTTTGAATCACTTGATTTCGTTGAGTATTGAAGAAGTTATGAACGTTTAAAGTTTACCTAATTTTCGGCAAGTTACCGGCAAGTTTTTCAGTTTTTCTTCGGACCAGTCAACTTTGAGGCTATTTTCTGACCATCTCTGGCAATCATTGAGCTTCCAAATAGATATAATCTTATTTTACACTTTCCTATTTTCATTTTGATATATTATGGGTCGAATTTGGTTAAGAAACGATTGAGTTACGAAGCTTTAAAAATTGCCCAAACTTCCGGCCAAAAGCTTCAGCGGAAGGACCAAAATCATGGATGGTGGACAATCTCAGGGCTACTTCTATTGATTTTAAATCTTAAGGACCAAACTTATGGATGATGCAAATCTCATGAACCATTTTGAATAAAAAGCCTTACAAAGAAAGAGACTCAATCACAATAAGCACACAACATAGACGTGGACCTCCAGAGTAAAGCAAAAATGGCCCAAAACAAAAGTGTGAGGCCACCATAAAAGAAAAAACCGCAACAAACTCCAGCAACTTGCTACCCTCCGCAACCGCCAGAACGCCACCAACCAACCATCTCGAACCATCGTCCCAACAGATGCCTGAGATCACGCCAAACACGGCCTCCAAACCTGATGAAGAGAAGACTCCAACATCCTCCAAAGAGCACCATCGAGATCGCCAGTTCATTGAAAATGATCGACATGTATGATCAGAACAATAAAAAATGCTTCTATAACATGTTCGAACTTCAAGCATTAGGTCGTACTAGACAAAGTCAACATAGGATCATTGGTTGCTCTTGATATCAACAACTTAAAAACCTTCATGTATATTTGTTTGTGTATTGTATTTGACCCCTATAAACAACTAAGGCAAACAAAATTTACAACCTCCTCCTCCCACTTTTTTTTTTTCTACTTTATTCTATCACATTTGTCTTCCTTCTCTCTTCTTGTGTGCGACTCTATTGTGACCATCATGTGCTCGATGAAATATCTTAGTTGACAAGCCTTAACAATCTTCAACATTACTCCGCGGTATCTTGCATTCACCATTGACAAGCCTATAAAATAATAGTAGTTGTCGACATACGTTAGCCTAAGCTTTTAGTATGTGTTGGTAGGCATTGGTAGATGCCTACTAGGTGCTTGATGAAATAGTCCAATGAAGCTTTTTTAGTTGATATAATGATCCTATTATTTGAAAATTCTAACTTCACCATTGCTTATTACGTTAATGTAATATGTCCTTTTTTTTCTTTTCGTGCAATTAAAGATTAAAAAATAACTAAACTTAAGTGCTGAGGTGAACTTAGACGAGAGATGTTACAAAAACCCTTTAAGCAACATCAACTGACCCCTCCAAAGATTACCTAAAGATGATTTGGACAACTTGCTCTTCAAGTATTCTCATAACTTCATATGTCTAGCTTGTTATAGGGGGCGGTTTCCAATTGAAAGTGTATTTGAAAGAACTAAAGCTCTTTTAAATATGATGATGTTAAGTAAAAATAGTTCAAAATGTCTCTGGGTTTAAAGAGAACTTGAACAGTTTTCTGGATTAAGCACGTGCTATGCAATTTTTGAAATCTTAAAAAAAAACAAAAAAAAAACACTTGTATTTATATTAAAAAATTCGATATGGTTAAAATAAAAAGAAAACTAATGAAAAGGGCTTGAAAATTTTAAGTTTTAATGATAAGGACAAAATAAAGGGTAAAGTGAATAGTACCATGATTGACTTTTTAGTGTAAAAATGTGGTTGTTCGTTAAAGTGAATAGTACCGGGTGCTTTTCGTTAAAGTTCCCTAAAATAAAACCGCTTCTAAGAAAAAATACTTTTAATAAAAAAATATTTTCAAACGGAGCATAGTTTCATCCCACCTGTTGCCGAGATTCTTACGCATCATCGTGTGAGTATTAAACTTATCGTTTGACCATTAACAACAGATTGCATTAAAAAAAATACAAGGTAGAATTGTATGCCTTCAGACAATAGTCTCAATGACATATCTATTTGCCAAAAGTTAAACCAAAAAGTCATCGATCTCACTCTTGATGTGGGACTGTAAACACACAAGTTCTCTCCCACTCTAATATTTTCCATTTGTATTCCTGTTCCAAAAGTATCTTTGAAATAACGGTTCTTTATGTACCGTTTGGTACGTGGAACAGGAACGGAATGGGATGGGACGAGGCGTTCCGTTTCACGTTTGGTGGGCCTAAAACGGATGGAACGCGCTGTTCCACGAGACGAATTTTGGGTGAATTTTCGTTCCACCTCACCCCTAGAACGACTCGTTCTACATCCGTGGAACACAAAATTATAAAATCTCCGTCTCCTTTTTCTTCCTCTTTGTTTCCATCCGAGGGCATCTTTGCTCCCTCTCCGTTTCGTCCCGTCCTGTCCCGTCCCGTCCCGTCCCATTCCGTTCAGTCTCATCCGGTTCCGTCTCGTCCCATCTGCGTACCAAACGATACCTTAATTTCCAATTCTTCATGTGTTGCATTCTTTCATATTTTAAGCTAATCGCCATTAGTACTATCCACCTAAGAAATGAGATTTTGAGTTTAACTCTTGGAAATAATGAGTTTAATATCAATTTATTATGCTGACTTGGAGTTCCCCACTAATAAGCATCTGACACCTATCCTTCTACTTCTTAAGTGACACTAAAATACCCATTTTACCCTTATATTCATTTCACAAAATAGTTAAATAATTAAAAAAAAATCGAAGTTGTGGGGTGAGCTCCAACGCTTTCCTGCAAATCGAAAATACCCATTTCTCCATCTCCCATCCGCATCCCCATCCCCCATACCCATTCTCCATCCCTCCACGGTTCCACCAGTCCACCCATCCTGCCCTTCCGCATCATCTCTCTCCCTATCTCTGTCTTTCTCTCTCTCTCTTCCCTTTTTTATTTCTTCTCTTTCCTGCTCCAGAGTAAGAACAAAAACGATGTCGGCGAACTCCGGCTGATAGATCGAGATTGACGACAGCATATCTGAGTTGGGTTGCCGCCGTCAATCTCTGGGTTCCATGTAGAGGTAAGAGCAGAAGAGAGAGGGGAAAGGAAAGAAAGAGAAAGTCGAACAGGGAGAAGGATGATGATGCCAGAAAAATCACCGACCGGTGATGAAGGTGGGTGCGGGTGGTTCGGCGTCGTCGTCATGCTCGGGAGACCTTGATGTCATTTTTGAGTTTATTTTAAAATATTTGTCAATTTTTAAATTTACAAGAATAAAATATACAGATATCAAATGTTCATGGAATTCCCAGTCAGCGTATGTGACAGGTACCTGGAAAAACTTCTCAAGAAAGAGAAGAAATATATCATGGTATACTATGAGAATTTTGTAGTATTTCTAGAACATGAACTACTACATTATATACGACATAACACAAGTGGTAAGAGAAATAATTTTAAACATTTCACCTTTATACCATGACATATAGTATATTCAATTATATTCCAAAAACACTGAAAAAGCTCTTATATGATACATTATATACTATTGTTTTTGCAATTCCAAGGGAGCCAATGTTTTTTTCTAAACTAAATTAGAAATGGCAAAGAAAAGTTACGATCCGTTACTCTTAAAAAAAGAAGATTGGATTTTGCGACCTTTGTCGGTAGAATAAAAAGCTAGCCGGGTCTCTTTCTTTTGTTTCTTTAAACAGCCAGGTCATAATCAGATTTTTATAAACAAAGCGAATCAATGCGATTTAGTTTGTCCCTATAAAACCAGAATAAAAAATTGGATATTGAGTAGAATTTCGATTTCGATTTGTCACGCTTAGCAAGGTGCTGTTCAGATTTGAGGGATGCTAGTCACGTTTTATTCAACAGGAAGGTGTTGTTTAGATTTGAGGGATGCGAGCTATATCACTTTAATCTTCTCATTTTACTTTTTATGTCTCATTTTTATTATACAATGTTGCTTCATGATGGGAATTATTTCTGAAAAAGTGGTCTACATGATAGATATTTCGATCATCAAGTAATATTGCAACATGAGAAGAAAAGCCAAAAATATAAAAAAAAGATCTAAGTGATAAGCTTGCTAATATTCCCCTTCAAATTATTTAGTTTCACAGTGCTATTAAGGTAAGAAAGTGAAAAAATAATAATTATTTGGCACATTGTATATTCAATTAATTAACTCGTAAATAAAAAAATTATGAATTAGTACGCATAAGCTAGTGTGAGGTTCAAAGAAAATGAAACATACATAGTTGTCACACTTGGCTCTGAGTTCAAGAAACACTTCTATCAGATGACTTTTAAAAACACTTCTGTTAGACAATTTAGGCTGATCATATAATCACATAATACTGTCGCCATGAGGAAGGTTTAGATTTAAATTTTTTCTCTCTAAGTTGAGCAAGATTATAGAGTAAATGAAGTTGTGATGATTTAAATTTTCAAAATCTAGTTGTAATTTTACATGCAGTGATGCAGAGAATAGTCCCCCACAAAAAAATCTAGTTGTAATTTTACATGCAGTGATGCAGAGAATAGAATCCCCCACAAAAAAGGTAAGAGAGAGAGAGAGAGAGAGAGAGAGAGAGAGAGAGAGAGAGAGAGAGAGAGAGAGAGTATATCTCAAATTTAGGCGCATGCACTTTTCATGTGTTTTGCATGTGTTAGCACGTGTTTTACGGTACATTATAACAAGTAACTAGTTCATTTCTAATATAAAAAGTGCACGGATGGAAGTGGGATGAATTGAGAGAGAGAGAGAGAGATGGCGAATGCAGAGATCAATGGCAGAGGTCGCAGATGGTCTCTTGAGGGAAAGACTGCTCTTGTCACTGGTGGAACCAAAGGGATGGGGTTAGTCTTCTCTTTACTTTTTGTCACTCACGTTTGTGTTTTCCCAGCTGATAAGTGCATCTACATTGCTATTTCATTCCAGTTTTTGGTTGATACAGAGCAAGAAAATCAATTGATACCATAGATACCAATGACACAAATTTTGAACTCTACAACCCTAACAAATAAGGCAGTTTTTTTTTACCCAGAGGCCATACCCGTTGTTCCACATTTCCATTTAAACATGTTTATGCGTTTTTACTGACCAAATCTAGCGACTAGCAACACAACCATTTTCTAACCTAGATATTCTACAGTACTCTGGATTGTCTCTTTTAAGTGCTGGATCTTTGGTAAAAACAAAAGAAAATAAGATTTGGCGGTTAAAAATTTCAGAGCACCAGTGTATCTTTGTCTAACCTAACGTTGCTAGAAAGTTTGAGAGAAGAGATTTGATGAGTGTGTAATGGATCTATTTTTTTTTTTTTTTGGAAAAGCGTGTAATGGATCTTTACACTGCGATAAATGTACGTAATGTGTTTATTATTAGGTGTGCTATTGTGGAGGAACTGGCGGGGCTAGGTGCAGCTGTTCATACTTGCTCTCGGAGTCAAGGGCAGCTGGATGACTGCTTGAGTCAATGGAAGGCCAAGGGTTTTCATCAAGTCACTGGTTCAATCTGTGATGTGTCTTCAAGAGCACAAAGGGAGGAGTTAATAAACAAGATCTCATCACAATTTAACGGAAAACTTAACATCCTTGTAAGTACTCTATATTTATTAATTAATTTCTCAGTTTAATTTGTTGTACTAATAGTTTATAGAAAATAAAGTCATGATGAAACTCAAATACCTACTAATTAGTTTTAGGTTTAACATTTTTCGTTTGATTAGAGATTTTTTTTTTTAATTGTTGTAAATAGCTGTTTTATTAGTTGAAACTCAGCAATGCATGCACAAACCTTGAGCTAGAGAAAGGAAACCAAAGTCATTCATTATTACGTTAAAGTTTAGTTGGGTTTCTTGTGAATATATATGTATTTAATACAGGCGTTATCTGAGTAATTATATTAAATATATATAAGTATTTAATTTAAATATTTATTTTTTTAAATTCTAAAGATAAAATGTGCATTTTTCCTTTTTTGGTAAGAGTAATACTAGGAAGATCAATTATTTTTGTTCAAATCTTATGCACTCATTTTGTTTATAACATTTCTATGGCCTCTATTATTCATTGACACGTATAAATAAACTTATACCTCATTAACTTTGTTGTCGTCAAACAAAATGGTACATAATATTTTTTTTAGCCAAATTTGCAAACCATGTGATGTGTCACCAATAAGAAATAAACACGTTAATTAATAGTTAAGTATAATCTAATCATCACTAACCATGTCATATAGATTACAAATTTGATTTAAATTAAGGGAACTATTATTAGCACTCCACAAATCTTATTATACACTCCTCCCAAGTGTATTTATCTTTCTAATTATAGAAAATTTGAAGTGAAAAATGAGATTTTTAGAATGCCAATAATAATTCCTTAAATTAATACTCCCACTAGCATTATCTTCTTTTCGCTTGATAATGGAAAGGGGAAACGAAAGAGATTATTTTTAAGGGTGAATTGCCAATTTAATCTCTGAATTATCACATCAGTGAAAATTAGGTTCCTAAATTATTTTTTCAGAAAAATTAGTTCTTGTATTATAAAAATCTGCCAATTACATTCATAATATTATATTCAAAGCTACTATATTCAATTTTCCATCAATTTAAGTCACGTTACTTACATGTGATACACATTAGAGGGTAGATTGGTAGTTTTCCATAAAGAAATAGTGTATGGAGTTAACTTTGGAAGGTAAATTGGTAGTTTTTCATAAGAAATAATGTAAGTTAACTTTAAAGGGTAAATTAGATGTTATATTTACAACCTATATGAAATGTGAAGGGCTTATAGGCAAGAAAATGACGGTATTACACTCTAAAGTGTGTCAAGTGACTTAAGTTGAAGAAAAATTGGACAAAATAGCTTTGAATATAATAGTAGGGATGAAATTAGCAATTTTTAATGAATTTAGAGACTTTATTTACTGAAAAAATAATTCAGAAATCTAATTTTCACTTAAGTAATAGTTCAGAGACTAAATCGGCATTTCATCCTATTTTTAATATTATCAGTCTGCTTTTTCAACAGATATGATAATATATTAATATTTCTGTTTTTATCTTTTATGAAAGATAAGATAATACTAATATATTAATATTTCTGTTTTCAAAAGATAAGATAATGCTGTTATCAAAGACAGGTGAGAATCCCGTTCGGTTCCCCTCCAGACCTCCATGCTTAATACTCAATAAAGGAATTCTTTTATTGGAAAAAATTTGTTGAATTATTAAAAAAAAAGAAAGATATATATTCATTAAAATAACTTTATCTTCCATATATCAGCAAAAACAAAAAAAAATTATTTCTTTATATAAAGTGATCATCTAGGGCTGCAAATTAGAATGTTGTTTCTAATTCCAACACTAAGATTTCCAAATTCGAACCTGAAATTTCTAAATCCGAATATTTTGTGAAAAATTGGAAAATCGGAAAGCATTTAAAGATTTCGAGAATTCTGAATTTCCGATTCAAATTTTTCCAAAGTATTTCAAACTTGTTCCAATATGTGGGATTCTTCAATTTAAAAATTAAGGTTGAATTACTAGTGTACCCCTGTAATTAATTTGTCATTCATTTGTAGTCCTAACTAATTAATGAAGGGATTTTAATGTTTCATCATCTTGGTGCTCGTAGGGTGTTTTTTGCAAGGATCGAAAATAATGTTTTCAATTTCCGTTTCGAAATTTCGGAATTGGACCGGATTACAATTTTTAAATTCAGAATTTTAGGCATATTTGGAAATATCAGAATTCGGTAATTATGAAAATTTTAGAACATAATTTGAAAATTCATATTTTATATAAGTTTTCGAATATTTTTTTAACTTTTGCGTACCTTCAGTTTATTGTTCATTCTTAATGCTTATGTATAAATTTAATTAATTTTGTAGTATACTATTATACTTATCCTTATTAATATATAAGTGTATGTTTTATATGAAAACAATGAACAATGTATCCAAAATTAACAATAAGATACAAAAGTTGATTACAAGATATATAATTTGACTAAATAATTTTTTTTCTTCAAAGTGCTGGGTATTCAAGCGGCATGCCAAATATCATAATACAATGGGGTAAATGATATATGTTTTCATGCTTCTCCACTTATTTTATGATATGTGGAGTACCCACTTGAATATGGTGCACACTAGAGAGATTTCTCCATTCTATGAGTCATTATTGTGCCTTTCCTAACTCAATTGCAATAACTCCATTATAAGCAACGCATAGTGGACTACATGGTTTTATTTTGAAAACGGACAAGAAAAACTTCATGAATTTAATCTAGAATAATATAAAAAGTCGTAGCATGTCTGCAATATATATCCTTTTTTTTAATTTATGAATTTAGCTTCTACGTACGTGAACCTAAAAATCCACTTCTAGCATTTCATGAACACTTGGGCTATCAGCTAGCTAATCATCGTGCTCCCCAATGTTTGCCTGTAGATAAACAATGTGGGAACTTCCGAATCAAAACCAACAGTTGATTGCACAGCTGAAGATTACGCATTTGTTACAACTACAAATCTTGAATCTGCTTACAATCTGTCCCAATTTGCGCATCCTCTTCTGAAAGCTTCAGGAGCTGGTAACATTGTTTTTGTATCATCTATTGCTGGGGTGGTATCAGTTGCAGGGATTGGAAGTGTATATGCTGCGACTAAAGGTACTGTTTTTTCAGCTAATTACAATATATTGCTTCAAACTTTCTTATAGAAATTTTTTCTTACGAACAAATGATTATAAAAAAGAGATCGTGTGATGATCTTTAGAGCTAGTTTGGTATTGTTGTGGTTTTTTTTTTTAAAATAACTTATTAAAAAAAATCTAGAACATCAAAAGTGTTTGGAAAAACAAAACAAAACAAAAAAATTGTTTTTTCAAATAACTTTTGTCAATGACAGTAGAAAAGCAAAAGCATGGTAGACCATGACATGTTTTTATTTTTTCAAACCACAGTAATCAATGCCCATTTAATGAAATTTTCAAATGACAAGTATACCCTCCACATATTTTACAAAATCACAATCTTTGCACCTACATTATTGTCTTTGACAGTAATTATATCACATTAAATACCATATCTTTTTTAATCATTTAACATATTCACAACAATTTATATAAAAGTTTACCAAACATTCAGACACTGTTGTTTGTTAAAAGCATTTTTACAAAAAAAAAAAAAAAAAAAAACCAAACACACAACAGCTTTATTTTATTGCTGTTTATTCTCACAGCACAGTAGAAACATATTTTTTTAAAAGTACAGTAATACCAAACTAGGCCTTAGACCATACATATAAACTGTAATATAGGTAGTGAAAATTGAGGAAAATTACTTGTTGGAAATTAGTTATTTATTTTATTACTATTTATGGTTTTCTTGTGAGTCAAGATAAGATTTCTTGTCCGTTAAAGATTATGGTTTTGCCTTAGTTTTCACTTTATATAGTAATGCTTGTATTTGTTATTATTAATGAGTCAGTCACATTGTAGTTTTTTAGTCGTCATGCCAATCTTTTTCTTCAATTAATAATATTATATTTGTTTATATATAGTCAATGTATTCTTCCGTTTGTTAGCCCCTTCGTTATTCGTATTATTTTCAACTTTACTAAACCAAACACAAGCATGGCATGATCATACTGATAGACCTAAATAAGCATATCGATGTGTTTGCTAATATACGTATGTTGTTGTATGTCGATCAATTAAAATCTTGCAGTCACCTTGAACACCAGTAACCTGCTTTAATTATGACCGTTGTGTTAGAGTGTATGAGTTAGTGAATGTAGGATTGTTACACTTGTCATAAGATTAGAAGGTATGTTTGTTATGTAGTTAAGATTGTTGTGTATAAATAGTATTGTACCTTGTATTACTTGGTCATTAAGAAATAAGATACACATTTCTCTTCTCTCTCTCTCTCTCTAGAAACTGTTCATCCTTACATACATCAAAGATCTTCAATCAATATTGGTTAACATGGTATCAATCGCGATGAGGAGGTTTCTAACAATAATATGATGGATAAATTTTTGTTTTTCATTTATGTAATTTCATTTTTAACGTCATTGTGTTATGAAAGCTTGTGACTCTTCTCTCTTAATTTATATTCAGGAGCAATAATTTCGTTGGCAAGATCCTTGGCTTGTGAGTGGGGAAAAGAAAACATAAGGGTCAACAGTGTAGCACCTTGGTTCATTCGAACACCCCTCTCTGCACCTGTGAGATCTCTAAACTCATAGTCTTCATATGCTTGCAATTTTAACAACTTTTAAGTTTTTTTCCTTTTTTATAAGTTTTGCTACTTCGGTAGGTATGTACATTATTTAGAAAGGTTAGTTCTTCCAGATAAGTATACTATATAAGAGTGGTGCTCACGCATTTTAATATAGATAAGTCCTACATACAATGTTACAATGCACAGCAAAGTCTTCAATTTTATGTGACTGAATAGCACATAGAGCATTGATGTGATCATATATGTAGCGTGTGTATAATCATAGTAATGCACCTAATTATCAAACTACCAAAATCAAAATCAAATCTAAAGAAGTCATCTCCTAAAAAAAAAGATGCTCATCTTATTCGTTCAAAATTGAGGCAAGTGAGATGCTGACATGTATGCATCCCTAGAGTAGAAAATTTGATGAGCAACTTTGGTTGACCTAATGCATTTACACATATAAGCTTATCTTTGTTTTCTCCACAGTTTCTCAGTGTGGAGAAATTTTCGAATGCGATCAACGCCCGAACCCCTTTAGGACGTCCTGGAGAGCCAGAAGAGGTTGCAGCTGTGGTGTCCTTTCTATGCCTCCCAGCAGCTTCTTACGTAACTGGGCAGACTATTGGCATTGATGGGGGAATGAGCGTCAATGGCTTCCCTTTCCCAGAACCATGAATTCGAAATAGCACATACAAATGTGTCATAATCCAAATATAGCACTTGTAGGTGGCGCTAGTGCTAAATACCACAGATGGTGAATAAAATCTAGGTCGAGTGATTTCAATAAGAGTACTTTGGCTACTTTGGTCATTTTGTGTGTTTTTTTTATTTAAAAAAGATAATTATGTTGTGGCGTAAGAATGAACAACTGTTATATGTATTAACACGTGAGTGAGTCTTTCGTAAACAATATTTTCATAAGTTTAATTTACATTTTCTTTTTCGATTATCCTGATAGAACTTAATAACCGCGACATCAGTGAATGAGTGCATGTCTTCCCACAATTTTAGCGTACAGAGATTTGTGAGCCAATGAATTAGAAAGCAAATTCCAAAAGAACTTCTCAAAACATCTGCGCTCCATTACACGTCTCCATACTAAACTCATCCATGCATTATAAAGTTGCATATCACATTAGCATCCTTTTTTTTTCATTTTTTTTTAAAAAAACCCAAGATTATGAGAATTGTCAATAACCCTCTTGATTTCCCCTTCATTAATCAGCCTAAATTACACGGCTTGATAGTGTGAAAATGGGTCCAAACAAGCATATGGGCTGAGCGTGTGAAAATAGGTCCAACAAATATTTAGAAGAAAATCAATTCAAGGAAAGGCAATGACTTTCACACTCAAAAATTGTTAAAAGAAAGTTCTAATGTTACCCTAAAGATTTGACGTCCAAACGAATAAAAGGTTGTTTTCAGCCTTGATTAAGTGCATAATAATATGTTGGTTGAAAATGATGGATCACCTATTTACATGTGGAACAATGCTTCGCTAGTCAAGCATGAGTAAGAATTCCTCCTCAAAATTCTGTGTTCAAATTACAAACTTTTGTGCTTAAGATCAAAAGCATTTATATTATTAATCACATTATAAAGATCATATCTACAAAAATTAAATTAAAATCAAAGTTGTTTAGTCAATCAATTGTAGCAAATACATAGACGGTTTGTAATACTTTTATCAATTTTGTTCATCTGTTTTTATACAGTTTAATGACTTAAACAACCTTAATTTAAATTAATTTTTTGCACAGACGATCTTTTAGAGTTATTTTTGATATAAAAATTTTCATCATAAAGACGAAGTTTGTTGAATTGACAACGAGTAATTTAGAGTAGAAACTCCTACTCGAGCCAAAAATTATTCTTACATGAGGTTACTTTCATGGTGAAGAGGACGCAGTGGATACAAAGAGAATGATGTGTCTTAGTTCAAGAGAGTGACCCATCGAGTGAGCAACAATAAAAAACACATACATGGCCTAACAATAAAAAAGTCAAATAATTTTTAACCCCACGATACACGATGAATGGCTAAGATGTAGGGATCCCTATGATCCCCACAAAGTAGATCCATATAGGATCCAATTCCATTAAGGGCGCGTTTACTAATCTGTAATCAGATTGAGAGGAATTGGATTAAGGAGGAATTGAAATGAGGTGGAATTAGAATCAGATTCCTGATGGAGTTTTTTACTAAAACTGTCTGGAATCGGAGTAGGAATGATGTTAAGTCCATATAAGTTGTTTACTAATTCACTTCAATCGGAATTAAAACTAGTTTAATTACTAAATTGTCCTTACACAAATAAATTATTTTAATTAAATTTATATAATAAAATTCATCTATATCTTAATTAAATTAAATTTCTTAATCATATTCCCTTCTCCACCCAAACATGCCAATTACCAAATCCACCCCCTTACGCCTCCATAGCCCACCCTGCCTTTCCTTGCACTGCTCTTCACCCCCCACCTTTCCTTGTCCAATTGCACTGCGGTCTCGTTGCCGTCTCATACCCCAACTATCTTCAGCTTCCCCCTCTTATTTTTCCATCTACTTCTCATCTCCTTCCATCTCTCCCCAACCACACAGCCACTAGAATATACCCAATAACCACCATTGCAACTTCAATTCCAGGTGTTAGAGTGTATTTACCACCACTGGAGCTTCAATTCCAGGTGTTAGAGTGTCGTTCAATTGGCAAATGCGACATCGAACGAGTTTCAAATCCGTTCTTCACCAAAGACAACCCATTCCACCAACTCAGTCTTCGAAGCCCATCCATCTAGGGGTAGTTTGGGTATAAAAGTTGGATTCCTGGAATAGCCTTCTCACTGGAATCCAAATACCACCTCCATATAAGAGATCTGATTCCAGGAGATTTAAGGATCCAAATCCTGATTTTAAGTGGACCTCATCTTGTTTTTCATTCCGGAAATGTTAGTAAACGGCTTTAATGCCTAGAAAAGAATGCAATTCCATTTCTTGCCATTCCGTTCCGGTTTGGTAAACACGCCATAAATGTATAACATATATGTATACAGGTCTTTTAGGCAAAGGGATCCCCATTTCTTGAAAAAAAAAAAAGATTAGGTGTTGAGCCCACTTTATATTGAATTTCAACGATCCGAACCGTCTATTTTGTAAACCTCGATTCATAGATCATCCTTACAAAAATTCAATTCAATCCGAAATTATTTGCTTATTTAATTATCAAGATCAAATTTCATTGTTTTCTTGTATAATAAAGTATTCGTTCATTTTTTTGAACCCAATTAGATGTTTTAAATATTTCCGATTTGGTATATATTTTGCAAGAATGATCTATAAGGTATAACTTAAAAAATGAACAGTTTAGATCGTTAAAGTTCGATGTGATATTAACCCAACACCTAATCCCTATTTTTATAAAGAAATGAGGATATTAATACTGTTCGTCGCAGGAATCTCCTGGCGGACGAGCACACAGCTCCCCTGGGAGAATGGCGTCGGTTGAGGGTATCTGTCGTACTTCTGCTTTCTTCTCGGGCTCGCTCGGGCAAGCCTTTGTCGGGCAGATCTTGGTCGGGCAAGACACACTTCGGGCAAGGCTCGTCGGGCAGTTCTGAAAGAGAAGGACAGAGTTAATTTGAAAGGGTGCCTTTGTGGGGCCTTAGGTGTAGGCCTTAAGGCTCACAATCAAGATTAACTTTGTCGTGCTCAGGCGTGCCACTGCCATCTTCAGTATGGCAGATGTTGAATGGGTGTTAAGCTTTGATTGAATATGTATACGCCCGAGAAACCAAGTTAGATATAACAGGTGCCTTTGTGGGGCCTTAGGTATAGGCCTTGAGGCTTCCTGTCAAACTAAACCAGCGCTTGGATGTATCATATTTGGTCTTTTATGGTTGCCAGAGTTTTATCACTATTATACCTTTGATTATCTGAATCTAAGAGGTAGGACGAACCCAAATGAGTGCCTTTGTAGGGCCTTAGGTATAGGCCTTGAGGCTTCCCATCAGAGTTAATCCTTATACTCGGACCAACTAGACCGCAACATGAAATGAAGCTAAATAGATGCCTTCGTGGGGCCTTAGGTGTAGGCCTTGAGGCTTTCTATCAGAATTCACTTCATACTTAAGCCTTTTCTACGAATCAAGATATAATAGCAACAAAACGGAGAAATAGATTGATTACTTGCGCCCCAAGTAACTTCGGACTTCTCGCTTATCAAGGATTGTCATGGATGGGTTGAGTCCACATAGAGTTCTTTTTTATGCCTTGAGGCCAAGGACTTTTAAACTGATCTTTAAATTACATGCCCGCCGGGCTTAAGACTTAGATCTGATTTGAACTCTGACGCGATTCAGATCGGATTCAAGTGCTGAAGACTCATTTTCATTATGACTTTGCTAGAAATAACTTGTATATAACTGGGAATATATAACATGTTATTGTGCTTTTAAAAGAAAGAAAAGACAAAGACAGAGCAAAGATAGTCGGGTAAGTTTGAACCTTATCGGCCAAGGCTGAACTTCTTACAAAATCTATCTTTGTGGCTCTGTCAGAGGTCTGAAAGCTTTTAGAGGGGTTGACGGGGGAGAAGAGGATACAAAATGAATCGATACCACCATGAACAAGGTAGCAGAGCTATTACAGGGGTTTGGGAAGGTTTATCCCGAATGGGATGAAGGCTTGTGCTGACTACAGCTTCGTTGAAGGCAAATCTGGCTTGAGCAGAGTTTTGGCTTTTGTTTGTTTGTTTGAGTGTCTCTAATTCTGTCTTCTCTTCCTCCTTTTATAGACGACTTCAGCTTGGGTTCCTGTAGCAATAGCGGTGCCCGAATGCGGTTTGGTGATGACTCACTAGCTTTTTTACATGAATGCCACCAATAAAGTACTTTATTGGGCTGTGTAGTGACTGAATAGCCTACCCCCTGTGGTCTTTGAGCAGGTAAGCAGGTGGCCTTTGTAACTTGTGCCCAGCCGAAAGCCTCTTTCCTGCCTCCTAAGTTTTCCTCTGGGCCTTGGGTTTGGGCCGACTTTCTCTCTGGCCCAAAGTTCAGATTTTATCCCAAACAGTGCCCCCTTCAATTGATGTTAAGGTTGGGATCCCAGGCGCCAATATTAATTGAAAGAGACCCCTGTTTTAAACCCTTAGAACTCTTAGAACCCTTGTGAGTGAACTTCTCCGTTCTCTGTGTTTCGTAAAAAGAAAACCTTCTCTGATACAACAAAACTTCCCCAATTCTTTCATCATTTCTTTCTCGTTGTCCGACGAGGTTGCATCTTTACCGTTCTTCTTGTTTTTCTTCCCCACGGCCTTCATTAAATGGCCTCAGGATCCGGCCAAACCTTACCATCCTACGAGTCTGGTGAAGGAATTGCCACTCTACGCCGTCTGCTCAACGGGCTGCATCGTCCGCGGGCAGGTCTACATTCTGAACTCTTCTTTGAGATACATAGGGTTCAATCTTTGGGTCCTGCCTGGATTTCTCGGGTTCCCTCAGTAGAAGAAAGTAATATGCCTAGGGGAAACTGGTTTACCCCAAATCCTTATTTGGCCGACTCGGGCATTTCTTCTTCTAAGTGGTCTTTTCATCGTCGAGGCTTTCCCTTGGTGAATGATCTTGCCTGGGCCCAGTGGATTGACGAATTGGAACCTTCCTTCAAGCAGAAATGGATGAGTAACGGCATCTACGAACTGATTATGCTTTCGAAGATTTCAATTACCCCTAAGCCCGAATTGCTTGCTTCTGCCCTCCTCTTTTGGAATACGGGCACAAACACCTTCGATTTCCGTATGGGTCCCATGTCTCCCACCATTCTTGATATGGCCCAAGTCTTCGGGTTGAGGCCATCGGGCAGGGTGATAGATGTTACTCAAGATTGGATTCCATCCTCTACCACCGGGGGCTCAAGTTCTTCCACCTACTTCCTTCCTCTCAGCTATAACTCAGTTACTTTCAAAAGTTATGGGACCTCCTTTAAAGGATTCATCCCTTTTGTCAAGAAGAACTTCGGGGCAGGCTCTCCTCAAGCCGACAAAGATCAAGAGCATATGTACTTTCTTCTTTACTGGCTTAACAAACACGTCTTCCCCAACAAATCCAAGGGGGTACGGGTAGAATGGATCCCCTTGGTAGAGGTTCTTCACAATTTTGATGACGTTGCCACAGGTCCATTCCTTCTCTCCCATCTCTATCACCTTCTTTTTGACATGACCCGGGATGAGCCCTTTGAGACCAATTTGAACGGCCCCATCTGGATGATACAGATTTGGCTACAATGGTATTTTCCAGAATTTCGGGCTATCAATCTAGAGTTTCCAGAGGGTGTGGCTCCTGCCCGAATCCTGGCTGAAGCTCCTCCTGTAGATCATTCCACCTTTGCATGCTTCTACTTTTTCCGAGTCTGCAGGACTCGGTCAGACTTGGAATGGGGTGCATCGGTCTTGAGGAGATATCCTTGGTTTTCTGACCAAGCCTTCCAAGATGCCCCTGGTGAGGATGCTGCTCCCTTCTGCAGGGAAAAGTTTATCAGCTGTATTCAGCCAAGAGACTTGGCCTGGGGGGTCCGGGGAAATCGGTATGATCGAGGCTTGGAGGTGTATCATCCTAACTTCTGCAGCAGGCAGTTAGGATTTAGGCAATCCATACCTGTCCCATTCTTCGACTCCATCCATTGTGGCACTTCATTTCGGTTACAGACTCCTTCTGAAGCAATATTTCGAGCTGCCCGCCGTAGTTTGGACGTGATGAGCCAAGCAGCCCGACATTCCGTTGTTCTTAATTTCGAATGTACCTCGCTGTTTTCCTCTTGGTGGGAGGAAATGTGGACTAGAAAATACGGAGGAGATTTGAAAGTGAACCACGATCGTATTTTCAGCCAGCTTTCTCTTAAATCATATCCTAGCTCGAGCGAGCTTGCAAATTGGAAAGATATGATCCAAGAGAAAAACCGATTACTCCTAATAGGTGACTTTCTTCCCATCCGATTTTTCTTTCCTTGTTGTTTACTTTCCTCACTCTTACCTGTTTCTGCAACTTCAGTTGATACTGAATCCGAAGCCATCGAATCAGAGAATGATTCTGCTGATGCCGCAGTTCTTCATGGTGCTGCAGCAGAAGCTGAAAGGCGGGAAGCCGGGGAAGGGACAGACGTCTCAGAATCTCTTGGGGATTCAGGAGCCGAAGAAACAATTAAAGAAATAGCCAAAGATACGACCAAAGCATCTAAACGAAAGAGGGTGGCCATAACTAAAACCACAATCTCTGATCCGGCACTTCCTTCAGCAACCACACGACCAATTCTTACCCGAAAGAGTAAGCGGGCAAGAGTCACCGTGCCTCCTAAACCAGCAGCCCCATCTGCTCCTGTTTCTGAAGCGGGTAAAGAGACAGAACAATCTTCCAGTGAGTCTCTCCTCTTCTGGATCAAATGGCTACCTTTCTCCCTTATCTGATTATCCCTTTATCACTCAACAGGACCTCAAGCTTCTAAAAGGTCAACCCTTGCTTCTAAGAAGGAATCACGAAGGGCTGCTACGCTTAAAGAGGTATGACTTCTATCTTTATACTTTCTTATTTTCAAACCTTTCTGAATTTTGAATAATTTGGCTTAGGCTACAAGGAAAGAAAGTCTTTCTCCGCAACCTGCCCTAGATGCAACCCCTTCTTCTCAATTTGATCCTTCCACAGGAATCATGTTGCATTTTGTGGATGAGGATGATACTTTGGTGAGTTACTCTTTCTTTTCATTTCAACTTTGCACATTGCTACCCAAGTAACTCCTATCCATGTTCTTTGCAGCCATCTTCGGGATATGAACCCCTTTCCCCGTCAGTGGCCTTGGATAAAGAACCCATAGTTCCTGAGATCCCTGTAGCTTTAGACACAACTATTTCGCAAGCGCTTACTCGCCAGACGGTCGATGAACCTCCTTCTTCTCCTCAAGATCAACCTCAGGTGCTGGAATATTTTCTTCTTGTTTCTTCCTCTGGTGACCTTTTGCTGATCATCACTACTTTCTTCGGATACAACCAGGATGTAGGCACAGGTTCAGGCACAACTTTCCCATCTTTCGCTGGTGGTGAAAAATCTTCACCTCGACAAGGAGTTAGTGCATTCTCTAGTGAAACCCCGGGGTTAAGTCAGGTAACTTCCTTCTCTCCAAAGCCTCTTTTGTTTTGACTTGTGTATAGTTCATCTTGTCCTGATCCTGAAGTTTTGTAGCGAGCTTCCCCAAAAGAAACTTCCCCTCCTCCAATGGCCCGTAACCCAAGGTGCTTTCAACCTCCTTCTTCCTCTGGAGATGTTGACACCTCCCTGTCTAGAAATGAACCGATTGAACAAACAGAAATTGCCCCTTCCATAGGCATTATCTCACCAGAAGAAACTGTTATGCCGGACCCTTCTCCTTCCTCCTCTGATCCTGCCAAGTTGCCCAAATTCTTCGAAGCACTCGGGCGACTTGAGACGCGGTTGAAGTTTTCAAAGCAGGCTTCAACAAAATCTATGTCTTCGGAGCAGCAACAAATCTTTCAAACATGGGCAAAGAAAGAATTCACTGCATCATTTAGCCTCAAGGCTCTCTGTGACCTCGAGAGAGTCATTACTGAGTTCTTTAAAAACGATCGCTTATCCAAGCCTCAGTATGATTCTTTCCTTTCTTTCTTTGAAAACTTGAGGGCCCTCAGGGAGCAACATCAGAGAGCAGACCGGCTGGCTAACCGGGCAAAATGCTTCATAGAGAGAGAATCGAGCTCCTCTACCCAAGTTAGTCGGCTGATGGAAGAAAGTATGCAGACCAAAGAACGGATTGAAGTTGTTTCTTCTGAAATTCAGAAGTTGGAGAGACAACTGATGATCCTTAAAGCGGAGCAAACAACTCTTCTGGATAACCTTGAGCAACAGATCGAAGGGGTGGAAAAAGCGACTTCAGAGTTAGAGCAAACCAAGTCTGAACTTGTAAACAGCCATACTGTCTTGGCTGAACCAAATAGGATTTTTACCATCATGCGAACATACCATTCTAGAATAATCACCTTATGTGAAGATGTAAAGTTTTTGGAATAGAATTACTTTGTAATCTCTTTTTGTTTTAGAATGGATATGTAACATTCCTCCTGTTCTGCTCCATTTGGATAGGCCTCAGGCAACTCTATGCCCCCTTGCCTACCTGCTTTTCTCCTCCATCTTTATTGTTGGCAATCTTAGCCCCTGCCCCCGGGTCCTTTCAATGGCATTTTACTCTGTTGATAACCCCGACTCCTTGAAAACGAGGTCGATCATGCTAATAGGAGCTTCGGGGAAATGGTTAGTATCCACCATCATACTAGCCTGAGGTGAATCGAGTAGTAACTTCCCCTTCACTATAAGATCCTGTACCCAGTCCCTAAACTGGACACAATTGACTATAGAGTGGTTGAAGGTATAATGCAACTTACAATACTTCTTCCCCCTGAGTTCCTCGGGCTTGGGCATCTTTTTGGTGCTGTCGGGCAAAATGACTCTTGCCCGCACAAGTTCTTCATAGATTTCTGGCGCCTTGGTTAGATCGAAAGAATAACTTTGATACTTTGGGGGTTTCATGGGTACGAACCCACCATCATTCATCACGATCTTCTGGTCCTTGACTGGTTGGACTAACCCTTTGATCGTCAATGGCTTGAAGGGTGTGGTCATCTCAGCAGCACACACATCTATACTCTTCTCCTCATGATCATCTTTGCATTCGGGTCCGGCTTCCCCTACCTCTACATGGTGAATAGTAGCTTTATTTTTGTAGAACGGAGGAGTTTTGGAAGTATGTTTTACCTGTTGTTCCTCCTGTAACAGCCTCTCATACTTAGTAGCAGCAATCACCAACTCTTGTAGCTCATTAAACTGTGCATCATAGAACCTTTTTCTCAAAGGTAATTTTAAAGCCCTTTGAGCAATGGATATGAGCTGTGCCTGGTTGACAGGGAACTGACATCTCATCCTTGTCCTCCTGAACCTTATCATAAAATCTTCGGTGGACTCATGATCATATTGTTTCACTTCTACCAGATCATTAATGGTGAGCTCTGGCTCTATCCTGTAGAACTGTTCATGGAAAGCCATCTCCATTTGCCCCCAGTTAGCAATGAAATTGGGGGGTAATAGAGAATACCATTGAGATGCCAATCCTGCTAGTGAATTTCCAAACAACCTCAATTTGTAGTTTGGATTGTCCTCATACGCCACACAGTGATTAGAAAATTTGAAAATATGATCTCTGGAGGACACACTGCTATCTTCCCCTGTGAAAGTCGGGAATGCGGGCATCTTGAAATTAAGAGGGAATGGATTTAACTCATCGATATATTCAGGATATGGCTTCTGGTAGGTAACCCTGAATACTGGACGAACTCGAGGCTGGGCGTTTTGAATCACCGTTCTTCTTAACTCAGCCAATTCTTCTCTTAGTTGCTGAGTAGCTAAATTATCATTCTGGCCATGGATAGCTGACTCAATCTTCGGACTCCGGTCATTGCCCGCGTTTGCTTCCCTCCTGGTTTCAGATTTTCTCCAGTTAGATCCTCCACCTTTGTTGACCATCGGGGGTGGCCTATAAGGTAGAGGTTTATCTGACGTAGTAGTGGTTGTTTCTTTCCAGCTAGTTTCTCCAGCCGTGGCTGGCAGTCCAAACTTCATTCTTTCTTGTTCGCTCTGCCTCCTATTATTAAATGATAATAATGGGAAGCTGGGAAACTCCTTTTCTGAAGCTGACTCCATCACTGCTTGACTTCCTTCAGGTATCACCTTCTTCTTTCCCTTATCCTTTTCTTCTTCTAGTAGTGGAAACAAAGGAATGATTGGCTCACTTCTTATAACAACTGGACTCATTCCACTTCCTTGAGCACCCTTTGGAGTAGAGAACTCCAAGTCCAGCCTCCTTTGTAGATTTCCTGTAAGCATGCAGAGTCTGCTTACTTCTCCCTTAGTCTTCAAGGAAATTCTTTCCATGCTTTTCAACACTTGGATCATTGTAGCTTGCAGTTCTTCATTAATCCATTTCCCCTGTGATTTCTCAGATGCAGTCGAACTACCTGAGACCACCTGTCCGGATGGGGATAAAGGATTTTCTGATTGTTCTGTCATCTGGAAAAGATCCTTCTTGGCTTCTTTTTTGGCAAGTTTATAGCTTCTCTTTTTGGAAATGTAAGATCTTAGAAGTGTAGCTGTTTCTTGTCCCACTGGGCGTGCCAAAACTATGTTCGTCGCAGGAATCTCCTGGCGGACGAGCACACAGCTCCCCTGGGAGAATGGCGTCGGTTGAGGGTATCTGTCGTACTTCTGCTTTCTTCTCGGGCTCGCTCGGGCAAGCCTTTGTCGGGCAGATCTTGGTCGGGCAAGACACACTTCGGGCAAGGCTCGTCGGGCAGTTCTGAAAGAGAAGGACAGAGTTAATTTGAAAGGGTGCCTTTGTGGGGCCTTAGGTGTAGGCCTTAAGGCTCACAATCAAGATTAACTTTGTCGTGCTCAGGCGTGCCACTACCATCTTCAGTATGGTAGATGTTGAATGGGTGTTAAGCTTTGATTGAATATGTATACGCCCGAGAAACCAAGTTAGATATAACAGGTGCCTTTGTGGGGCCTTAGGTATAGGCCTTGAGGCTTCCTGTCAAACTAAACCAGCGCTTGGATGTATCATATTTGGTCTTTTATGGTTGCCAGAGTTTTATCACTATTATACCTTTGATTATCTGAATCCAAGAGGTAGGACGAACCCAAATGAGTGTCTTTGTAGGGCCTTAGGTATAGGCCTTGAGGCTTCCCATCAGAGTTAATCCTTATACTCGGACCAACTAGACCGCAACATGAAATGAAGCTAAATAGATGCCTTCGTGGGGCCTTAGGTGTAGGCCTTGAGGCTTTCTATCAGAATTCACTTCATGCTTAAGCCTTTTCTACGAATCAAGATATAATAGCAACAAAACGGAGAAATAGATTGATTACTTGCGCCCCAAGTAACTTCGGACTTCTCGCTTATCAAGGATTGTCATGGATGGGTTGAGTCCACATAGAGTTCTTTTTTATGCCTTGAGGCCAAGGACTTTTAAACTGATCTTTAAATTACATGCCCCCCGGGCTTAAGACTTAGATCTGATTTGAACTCTGACGCGATTCAGATCGGATTCAAGTGCTGAAGACTCATTTTCATTATGACATTGCTAGAAATAACTTGTATATAACTGGGAATATATAACATGTTATTGTGCTTTTAAAAGAAAGAAAAGACAAAGACAGAGCAAAGATAGTCGGGTAAGTTTGAACCTTATCGGCCAAGGCTGAACTTCTTACAAAATCTATCTTTGTGGCTCTGTCAGAGGTCTGAAAGCTTTTAGAGGGGTTGACGGGGGAGAAGAGGATACAAAATGAATCGATACCACCATGAACAAGGTAGCAGAGCTATTACAGGGGTTTGGGAAGGTTTATCCCGAATGGGATGAAGGCTTGTGCTGACTACAGCTTCGTTGAAGGCAAATCTGGCTTGAGCAGAGTTTTGGCTTTTGTTTGTTTGTTTGAGTGTCTCTAATTCTGTCTTCTCTTCCTCCTTTTATAGACGACTTCAGCTTGGGTTCCTGTAGCAATAGCGGTGCCCGAATGCGGTTTGGTGATGACTCACTAGCTTTTTTACATGAATGCCACCAATAAAGTACTTTATTGGGCTGTGTAGTGACTGAATAGCCTACCCCCTGTGGTCTTTGAGCAGGTAAGCAGGTGGCCTTTGTAACTTGTGCCCAGCCGAAAGCCTCTTTCCTGCCTCCTAAGTTTTCCTCTGGGCCTTGGGTTTGGGCCGACTTTCTCTCTGGCCCAAAGTTCAGATTTTATCCCAAACAAATACCATACCAAATGATTCGATTTGATACAATTATCGTCTCATTAATATTCGGCACAAAATTGATATGATGAGTTATTGCAATTAAGGTTAGGCTCGATTTGATACAGTTCGATTTTTTACCAAAATCGAAATCAAACCAAAATTTCGATTCAGTTCGGTTTGTTTTTTTCGGATCGGTTTTTTGAAATCTGAAATTTTTGAATGAAAAAAATTGAAATCTTATACTAAAGTAACTTTAACATGAAATCAAAATCAACATGTATGACCAACAAGGAAAGAACATAAAAGAACAGTCATGTCCCTATCTCCGATTTTCCATTCATTTTGATGCAGTTAATGACTTAATTACTTGATCAATTTTGCAAAAATAATACCAAAAAAGCTAAGAACACACCTCTAAACTGCAATTCCCTCACTCCCATCCATCAATAAATGAAGAATTGGACCCATCAAATTCCACAAACAGGTTCTCAAAATCCCAGAAAACCATCAAAATCTTCAATCAAGACAAAGAATAATCAATCAAATATTACAATTTCTGAAACATAAGTTTTCTCCGATTATGCATGCATTAATCAAATATTACGTTCATTCATCTGAAATTCAAATAACTAACAAACTCACAACACAAAAATCGAACAGATATGCAATACGAACCAAAACAACAACCCATAAATTTACACTAAAATTTCAATCTCCTTCTTTGGAATTTACCCTAAAAAAACCCATAAATCGACAAAATAAATAAGAAAGACTGGGGATCTTAGCCTGGAGTGAAAAGATCAAGAAATGGAGCGACCAATCGTGAAGGGAGGGCTGGCTGCGGGTTATGGAGAAGAAGGGAGAAATTGGAGGCAGGGACATGGAAGGAGTCTGGAGGGGACGAGAGAGAGAAGAGGGGAATGAAAAAGAAAAAGGTGCGGCTGCTGCCCTAATTCCAGTGGCTAGGACCTTGTTAATTTCTAATTCCACAAAAGAGTATAGATTTCAATCCCTATAAATAGTATAGTCGTACAATCTTTACAAAACAGAACCGCTTGTCGAGTTGGGTTGAGCGAAGCATTTCAAGCTAAACCGCAGGGGTTCGAACACTGCTGCCAGTAGGGGTGGGTTCGGTTTAATTCGGTTCGGTTTTTTGCCAAAACCGAAACCAAACCGAAATTTCGGTTCGGTTTGGTTCGGTTCATTTTTTTTTCGGTTTTTTTCGGTTCGGTTTCGGTTTTTTGTTTTTTTTTTCTTTCAAAAAATGAAAAACATTGAAATTTTAAATTTTAACGTATCCAACACAATCATAACACAAGCATTCTAACTATAATCAAAGACAATGAAAATAAACATTTAAAGTTGAACTAAAATCATCAATCAAGTCTTCCAAAGTCCAAACTAACAACATCACAACACAAAAATCGTACAAATGACTTAGAAAAGTTAAATTGTATGATGTTGTTCAAAGATCAGGGTTGTTTGCTTGTAACTGCATGTTGACAACTTGATTAGTAAAAGAAATGCGTGGGTGGATTTATTTAGTGTGTGTTGGATTCTTTTCCATCACAAATTCCCTAAGTAATCTACCCGAAATAAATGTTTATAGATTCTGTTACATGTTATATGAGAGTAGATTTGGAAAAGAAAGCTGAGACAAAAGTAGACAGTGCTATGGAGATGGATGTAGGTACTTCAGGATGAGGTTTGGCTCCGGAACCTTATATGGGGGATAAATAATAGGTTAGGGTTTAAAGTTTTTATAGGACTTTTTTTTAATATTTTGAGCTTAAAGTTTGGCAACACATTGGGTTTAGCATATTTTAACTTACAAATTGGGTTTAGAAAATAATATCCAAAACAAATAATTAAATAAAAAAATTAATTTAATTAATTCGGTTCGGTTCGGTTTGGTTCGGTTTCTAGATCACTAAAACCGAACCGAACCAAAAGAATTCGGTTCGGTTTGGTTTTTTCAATTCGGTTCGGTTTTTTTGTTCGGTTCGGTTTTTTCGGTTTCGGTTCGGTTTGGTTTTCGGTTTTTTGAACCCACCCCTAGCTGCCAGCTGATTGTTGGGGGAATTTTCAAAATTTTTATGATTTTTATAATTAAAATAGGGTAAAAGACTGTTGGGGGGGGGGAATTTTCAAATTTTTTATGATTTTTATAATTAAAATAGGGTAAAAGACTGTTTACTCATGTTTCGTGGTTTTCAACATTTAGTACATCAAGTTTTTTTCGTCTCAGATTCATACCTAAAGTGTAAATTTTGAGACAGCCTCATACATCCGTTAGTCAAACTGTTAAGTTTTCTGTTAACTGTGATGTGGCGCACTGACTGGGCGCCACGTGTCATCCGAGTTTTTTTTTTTTTTTTCTTTTCTTTTCTTCTTCCTTCTTCTTCTTCTTCTTCTTCCTCCGACTGCAACTTTCTTTTCTTTTCTTTTTTTCTTCCTCCTTCTCCTTCTTCCTTCCTCCTTCTTCCTTCCGCTTCTTCCCTCTTCTTCCTTCTCCTTCTTCTTCTTTTTCCTCCGAAATCTGGGGAAGTTTGTTTTTTTTTTCTTTTTTTTTCTTTTTCTTTCTTCTTCTTCCTCCTTCTTCTTCCTCCTTCTTCTTCCTTCTTCTTCTTCTTCTTCTTCGGAGGAAGAAGAAAGAAAAAAAAAAACTCGGTTGACACGTGGCGCCTAGTCAGTGCGCCACGCCACAGTTAACAGAAAACTTAACAGTTTGACTAACGGATGTATGAGATTGTCCCAAAATTTACACTTTAGGTATGAATCTGAGACGAAAAAAACTTGATGTACTAAATGTTGAAAACCACGAAACATGAAGGTAGCAAACAGTCTTTTACCCATTAAAATATTATAAAAAATAATTAAATATATAAATCAGTTCGGTTAGGTTTCCGGACCTCAAAAACCGAAACCAAACTAACCAAATTTGGTTCGGTTGGGTTTGACAGCTTTAGTTCGGTTTTTTTGGTCTCGGTCCAGTTTTTTTCGGTTTTTCAAACCAACCCCTAATTGCAATGATATAATACAATATAACGACAAAAATTTCACCCCTGACTAATAATTCTCTTTTCATTTCTTTTTATCAAATATCAATAAATTGACACCATGCATCTTTATCCCTAAAATGTACTGATTTTTTTTTTTTTTTGTGTATACGATTAATGTGTTTCTAGGAAATGGTTTAGACGGAGGGTGGAAATTTCGACAAGTGTTGAGTTGAATTAGTTGCAAAAAAAAAAACCTAATTCGTAGCCAAATACACAATAATCTTGATTATGATAAATGATGGTTGAGGTATCATGTCATTATCCGTCACTGGACAGTTCTATTTGACATTTGTCCCAGATTGTCCTTCGCAAATCATTTTCGTCACTTAGACATGGAAGGAAAATTTTGTGAGGATTTATATTGAACGTCAATTTTTCTTGCTAAAAGGGTATAATCAAGGTATTAAATATCGATGATATCGGAAATATCGGTAATCTAAAAACACGGAAATATCGATGGAAATATCAGAATATTATCGATATCGATAAAAATAATATGGAAACCACGGAAATTGTAAGAAAAACTTGGAAATTTTTATTGAAACTTTGCAGGATGTTTATTTAGTCAATTATCTATTAGTTTATCACAAAAAATTGGAAGGAAATGCATTGCATGATGAATTTAATTGATTTAAGTTGATTATATAGCGAACTGGCAAACATTGTGAGTGTAGAAAATATGTAATTATTAATGAAAGAAGTTTAAACACACCATAATCATTTATATATAATGAATTAGTACAATATTTTACACTTTATACATTGCATGGTAAGATACATGAGTGACTTTACCACATAGAGTTCCTATGAGGTTCAAATTTTTCACTATCTTCATTATCTTTATGTATAGAGTGAGTGTATTGTGAAGAGTAGTCATCAAATGATAAATCCCCAAAATAGTTTTGCATGTAATTGTTAACATGCCACCCATATGGATCCAGGTTTGGTTGATGTTGTCCATAAGCAAAATCATTTGAAAATTGAGTCTCGGATTGTTTCCATGAGTCGCTCGATTCCATCCCAACAGGAATGGGATATGAAAGGTAGGGAAATGGTTGGTTATGAGTATAACCATAGTTACTACTTCCCACTCCAACAAAGTCCGAAGTTATAGATAACGAGTCATCTTCTTGACTTGACAAAATCCCCTTGCCTCTTTCTCTACGAGTATAGTCCTTCCCTATGGCACCAATTCCTGGTCCTGCCCGCCTACTGCCATGGTCCCCATCCTGTGTTACATGCGTGAAGTTTGCCTCACCAGTGAAGGGGCTCATAAATCCGGGAGGTGGTCCAACATAGTTTCCATATCCACCACCACTACCTTCAGCTCCACTATATCCTTCATCATTCCCACCTCCGGTGGTAGGTGAGTTTCCTAATCTTGTACTAGAGCTATCATTAGTATCAGCACGATGTTGTGGTTGTGAAGGATTGGAAGAAGGTGGAATTCGAGTGTTTCTTAGTCTTGGGCGCAAAAGTTCTTCCAAAGAGTCAGCGCTGCTAGATCTCACCTTCTCCTCTAATACTCTTTCTACATTTATCCATTCATTACGTGCTTCTTCAGCAATTCTATAAGATGGGTTGCCTTCATCATCATCTAAATGAAGAGGTCTAATCCATTGATAAAGTTGGTTACCCTCTGTATCATCATCTTCAGCAACAATATCAAACACATCTAGTGAGTCACCACGGTCAACATGATCTATTTCTGCTTCCTTATCTCGAATTTGAAGCTTCATGATGTAGTAACAATAAACTAATTTTTCCAACCTATTTCTTTGCTTGGTGTGTATGAGTGCAAATGTGCTCCAATTTCTTTCACAAGCAGATGAGGAAGTTGTTTGTGATAATACTTTGATTGTTAACTTTCTCACAGTTGGTGCATCAGTCCCATACATGATCCACCATTCATCTACTATGAAAAACAATGTTGATAAGCCTAATAACTCCAAAAAATTCTATTATAAACTGATAGTGAAATATGTTTAACTCACTATGAGACATTTTTGTTCGAGCAGCAACTGATGTTGGTTCTCCAAAAGTTCTTCTTGCATCTTTAAACCATGTTAGCTGAATTCAATAAATCGTGTTAGTTTAATCCAACAAAGTAATTATTATAATTTAAGTAATTGTGTACCTTATTTCCAAATTGGCCAACTGCTAGTGATGCGTGGTCTAATTTAGAGTATACATTATGTACAACACGTATAAGGGTACCATCATCTCCAACACCGAGTCTGTGTTGGTATCGATGATTCAAATAATATACTGTTCAAAGAAACACATACTCTAATAAGAGAAATAATACTTTTGCAACTAAGGAAATGAATTGCAAATTATGACATAATGTATACCTGCTGCATGCAAATCGTGGTATAATGTTTTATACCATCGGTCTTCAATTATCTTTATGACCCACCTTGCACCATGTTTTCGTTCCAATTCATCCTTCACTACACACATCAACTCATATATTGCCTCCATAGTAGGACACACTTTTGTGTCAACGATCCGTAAAACTTTGTAAAAATGTTCAAACACTTGGCACACATGTTCTGATTGAGTCCAAAAAGCATGATCAAACACTATACTTTCCACCATACGACCTGCATTTGAACGGCTCAAATTTTGGTTGGCCCAATCATCACTAGTGAATAGTT
The DNA here is from genome assembly GCF_042453785.1 of Malus domestica. Classification (NCBI taxonomy): domain Eukaryota; kingdom Viridiplantae; phylum Streptophyta; class Magnoliopsida; order Rosales; family Rosaceae; genus Malus; species Malus domestica. The sequence goes on along the minus strand of NC_091671.1, from coordinate 7,559,284 downwards.
TCTTCAACCCTACTTTCTTCTTAAGTAGGCTGTCTAATGCAATATAGTTGGTGGCGAATCGAGTGGTAGCTGGACGAATAATTTCTCATTTGCAAAATTCACGCATCTTTGCCAACAACCAACCGTGATTGTAAATATAATTTGTGATTGTTCTAGCTCTTTTTACCACAGTAGCAACATTCTCTCTCTTCCCCATTTCCTCATACATGAGATCAATACAATGTGCTGCACATGATGTCCAAAACACATTAGGGCTGGGTTCAGTTCAAAACGGTTCGGTTTTTTGCCAAAACCGAAACCGAACCGAAATTTCGGTTCGGTTCGGTTCGGTCCATTTTTTCGGTTTCGGTTTTTTCCGGTTCGGTTTCGGTTTTTTTCAGTTTTTTTTTTTTAATGATGTAAATGGAAGGAATAAATCTCCCAGTTCTCATATATCAATGGAGCCTGCTCCGCCAAGCATCGTCTTCCATTACCTCTTCTACATCACAAATCTCTAATCCTTTAGTTAAGACTTTTCTAGCCTCTTCCCAATTTTTTCTTCTCCAAAAGTACAAATCATATAACTATTCCATCATAAACAAAATAAGAGACGCAAAAGAATTTAATTCGCTTTTTTAAGACTACACAGAGGAAGAACCATATGAAAATCCCAATGGGTCTTTGCTAAAACTTTACAACAAACCGAAAAACTTGAACTCAGCAATTTTAGGTACTAACCTTTCACCTTCATGCATTTTCTCACTAACCAAACATATACATTTTCTCACCTCAAAATCCCGAATATATTCAAGTAATTCAACTACTTATGATCAAGCAGATCGAGTTCAAATTTTCAAAACTTAAGCAAATACAGAAACATATATTCTTCAAGTACATCGCCAGGATTCAAAATTCTAAAAATTTAAAATTTACAAAATCATGAAATAATTCAACAAATTAAGATGCAGATCGAAACAAAAAAAAAGAGCAAATAGGTTCGTCTAAATGTCATAATCGGACTCCAATATCGCATGCCCAATGCCCACATTCAAATTCCTAGTCAAGTCCACAATAGATCTAGAAAATTCCGAAACATATTAAAAGAAAAATACAAACTTTTTCACCTTAAATTACATAAATTTCAAATGGGTAACCATAAAATCGCCATGATCATAAAATTAAAAACCCATGAACTGACAAATAAATAAAACCCACAACCTTTGCTGCAGCGAAATCGCCATGATCATTGCAAGCTCTAACAGTTCATCTTTTCGTCAGGTCTCGAAAGAGGCGAGGGAAAATCATGATTTGGAAGAAGGAATCCGTGAAGAGGACATGAGAAGACTAGAGAGAAAGTGATTTGGAGGAAGAGAGGAAGGAGAGGGAAAGGGAGAGAGAGAGACTGAGGAAGCAGCGGACGGAAGAAGTGTTTGAGATCTGAAATGAAATGGGAGTGAGACGGCTAGGGTTTGTAAAGTTAAGAAATTTTATAAAGCATTAAATATAAGAAACCTATAAATATATTACTGGTACAATTATAACAACACAAAGCCTACAGTTAAGTTGGCTAGCAGCACCTTACCCCAACCCGCAGGTCAGGGGTTCAAACCTTGACGCGGCCAACATGTTTTTTAGTATTTATATATGATTTTTTTTTTCGGTTCGGTTCGGTTTCCGGACCTTTAAAACCGAAACCGAACCAACCAGATTCGGTTCGGTTCGGTTTGGCAGTTTCGGTTCGGTTTTTTTCGGCCTCAGTTTTTTTCGGTTTGGTTTTCGATTTTTTGAACCCACCCCTAAAACACATTATGATGCTTCATTAACTTTTTCCAGCTTTGACAAATGCAAAACCGTTGTCAGTCATGACTTGGACAACATTATGATCTTCCACCTCCATGATTACATCCCTCAATAATTTGTAAATATACTTGTAGTTCTTTATATGGTATGAAGCATCAACATACTTTAAAAAAATTATCTTTCCTTTGGAGTATACCATGAAGTTTATGATAAACAATATGGTCGGGCCAGTCCATTCGTCACACATGATTGTGCAACCATTAGTTTCCCACTTTGACCTCAACTTGTTAACGTACTCGCAAATGTCTTTACACTCTATATCCAAATATTTGTTTCTTACCTTATAGGGAGTGGGAGGTTGTACTCCAACACCGGCCTGTTGACATCCCACTACCATATTTTTGAAATGATGTGATGATGTCTTCTCAGCAGGGACATTTTCATAGATAAAGAACTTGCTAATTAGACGCCCCATTCCCTCCTTCACATTACCTCCAGTGAAATAACTCCAAACAATCTTTTAACGTGCTTTGGATGACTTATATAAACTTGGGGCTATTGGTGGTGTTGGTTGTGATTCTCTAACACTGCCTCCCCGTCTCATTTGTGCACCACCACTTGTCCCGGAACCTTGTGCTCTATTAGGAATTTTATGAAGGTGTTCTCTTTCCCATGTTGACTGTTTGGAGGCACGTAATGCTTGTTTCAAACTGCGTCATTCTTCAGGTCCCATGTCATCATCACATTCGTCCTCATCGTCATCATCATCACTGTCAACTGCTTGGCCAATGACTTCTCCTCGTAGCCCAGCTCGAATATTTTCCATTCCATGTGTTATCTTTTCCTTCTGCTGTTTTTTATTTTTTAATAATGTGGTGATGAATGCCTTCACTTCTGGGGGGACATTATCACATCGTTGGACATTTTTTGCTGGATCTAATCCACTAAGATGGTATTTAAGTCGTGTCACTCCGCCACTCTTCATTACCCGACCACAATATTTGCAAATTGTGTCATGTTTGTTTCCGTCTATTGGGTCTCCATGTTCCCAAGTTGGATCACGTTTAGTAACTCCACTAGACATGTTAAACATACCTATATTTATTTTTCATGAAAATTAGACAAATTTTTTTTGGCCAAAAAATATAGTAGTGATGATGGTTATATAAGAGAACCTAAATAATAAAGTTATTATACAAAATAATTAAATACGAAGTAAAGAAAATGATTGTAAAAATTTAAGTAATTATAAAAATAATATGGAATAATAAAACCTAATATTAATGAATAATAATCCAATTTGATAATAATCCAATTTAATAATAATACAATTTAATGAATAATCCAATTTGATAATAATCCAATTTGATAATAAAAAAACCTAATATTAATGAATAATAATCCAATTTGATAATAAAACCTAATATTAATAAAATAATAAATAACATTAAACGTATTAAAATTATCCTAGGGAATAATTATATAACATTACTTAATTACTTAAAAAAATTAACATACAAGTCAACACAAATTTTTTTGTTGTTGTATAAATTACAATAATATAAATATAAGTTTGTAAACTTACCTTAAATATGGAACCTTTTGTGTTGAAGCTCTAGAATGAATCTGGAATTGCTCTGAAAGGGGTAAGGGAAGAAGAAGAAACGAAAATGTGTAATAGAGGTTTTAATTTTCGAAAGGTCAAAAAATGTGTGATGATCTGATACTCCACCTCTGAGAATGTGAAAGAATATCACAGTGGCATACGGTTTTGAATGAAACCACCATCCATGGTCTGAAATTGTACAAGTTATAATTGTAAAAGTTGTCTGGGTTTTGAATTATTTAGATTCTTTTCAATGAAATCGCCATTATTTTTGTCCATGGTCTGAAATTGTCAAAAGTAATTGTAAAAGTTGTCAGCAACTTCCTGAGTGAGTCCTGACAGGAACCACACACACACACACACACACACACACACAGGCACGCCACCACACACGCACACAAACATCACACACACAGACATACAGAGACCTCAGTCTTTCTCTCTCGATCCTTTTCTCTTCTCTCCCTTCTCCATTCTCCCACACATACACACACAGAGATCTCTCGATCTCTCTTCTCCTTTCTCCCACACACACGCACAGAGACCTCAGTCTCTCGATCTTTCTCCCACATGGCCTTTTGCTCCTCCCTCGTCTTTCTCCTCGTCTGCGTCTTTCGCCTCGTCGGCGCCGTCTCTCTCTCTCAAAACTCTCATCTCTCTCCTTTCTCTCTGCCCCGAGACCCACATATACACACGCACACCATCGCACCTGCTTCAGGAAGACACCCACCTCGTCTTTCTCCCTCTCCTTCTCGTCTCTGCAACTCGGCGAACGCAGGAACCCTCCGGCAAGTTTCTTGAATTTCTTCGGTTAGGTAAGCTTCGGGTTTACCTCTTTCTGTTCTAGATCAAAGCTTAGATGTGAAATTGAAGTTCTATCTTGTGTTTTTGCAAGGTTTTTGGGATGAAATCGGCTCGGGAATAGGCACACCCATCTCCGGCGAGGTCGTGGGTGTCGACGAACTTTCCGAACACTTTTGACCGTTTCACGGCAAACGGAAGTTATAAAAGCATTCCTCTCATCTTCTATTTCATTTTGATACCTAGATCGGAGTCTAGGGTGCTCTTTTACAGTCGGCCGAAGCTGTAGAAGCTCCGGCGTTCTTATTCGATTTGCACAGATCCAAAATTTCGCAATATTATCGGTAGAAGCTCCGGCGTTCTTATCTGATTTGCACATATCCAAAATTTCGCAATATTATCGGTAATATCGTGATATTATCGATATTATCGTGATATTATTGATATTATCGATAATATCGTAATATTATGACGAAAACTAATTGGATAACCATTAAAATATCGGTAACGCGAAAAACCGATAATATCGGTGAAATATCGCCGATATTATCGGCATTTAAGACCTTGGGTATTATCATCCTTTTACAAAGACTCCATTGCAATTAAGTTAGTAACTGCACTCGTTAGGAGGGGGAAGAAATACCGAGTCTTGAAAGTCAAGGGGTTTTTCTTCTGTCTTGTAGGTTTGGCGATGGTTCTATTGAAGGTGCGAGCATTTCGTTCTACAGTTGACAATCTATGTACGTAATAGAATGATTGCTGAGAAGGTTCGAAGATGCTATTTCATCTTTGTAAGTGTAATCGCCTTTCATGTCTGCTTAGTAGGAAAAAAAATTCATTATGATCGGAACACGGATGGTACACTACTTGTTTTTATATAAGTGGAGGAAAATTGTATTTTTTTAATTTATTAACTTTTTAACACACATATCCCACTATTTGTATAGTGACATGTGGTGTACCACCTTGCGTTCCGGTCACATTGAAAAATCTCTAGCTTAGTAGAATCATCACAACGCCCTGAGGACATAGTCCAATATTGGGAGTGAGCCACATCATATCGTGTGTCCTTTATGCTTGCTTGTTTCTTAACTTACTTTGGTCATTGTTTTTGTTCATTCGACATATTTGGTGCATGTAGATTCATATATAACATGTAATATTTGAAAGATGCAGTGTACACTCTAGTTAGAATTTGTCTCTAAGTGGTTTTAAAATTACTAAATGCAGCTTTAACAATATGCTTATATGTTACAAAAAGAATTTGAAGTTCTATATATGTTTTTTTTTTCTTCAAAAAGTAGTTCAAGTATTTTTAATAAAGCACTTATACCTTTGATAAAAATGAGGCTTTTGATATGGTAACGACCATATATAGGAGTTCGAACTCATTTGTATGAGTTAGCATTATCTTGGAAAGATGACCATTGCATTATGAGGGCAGATGTCTTCTTGAATGGATTAAGTACTCTAGAGTGAGGTAATCATGGGAACTAGATAAGTCCCAAGGAAAAATCCCTAACAAGTGAAGATAAATGGAACATATCTGTAGAATTTCTGGTTTAAAGTTTTCATATGTATTTCATGTGTATTGGTACAAGAGGGAGACCGGATATATATGAGAAGAGGGAGGGAAAGCTGCTATATGCAGCCGACAAGAAATCAGGAAAATGGGGAGAAAGTAGTAGGAAGAAAGAGGAAAATAAAGCTGCTGCAAGCAGCCAACAAGAAAATAAAAAAATAAGGAATAAAGCTGCCAACCTATTTGCCAACCTATCTAAACTTAACTTATGCAAGTCTACTCCCTTAAATCAAGGGAAAGGTATTACAATGACACTCAACAAAAAGGTATTACAATGACACTCAACAACACTCCCCCTCAAGCTGGATCGAGTAGATTAATCGAGCCAAGCTTGCCCAAAAAACGATGAAATGGAGTAGATGTCAGAGCCTTGGTAAAGAGATCTGCCAGTTGATCATTGCTTCGCGTGAAGATGGTCTGAATGACTTGAGTTTGCACTTGAGATCTAACAAAATGACAGTCCACTTCAATGTGTTTCGTTCTTTCATGGAACACAGGGTTAGCAGCGATGTGCATGGCTGCTTGATTATCGCACATAAGAGACATAAGAGTAGTGCTAGTAAACCCTAAGTCTGAAAGAAGCCCTTTAAGCCATATAAGTTCACATGTTGTTTCTTGCTCTTCCAAGTGACAAGATTTCCACCAACAAACGTGCAATAACCCGTGGTAGATTTCCTATCAAGAGAATTCCCTGCCCAATCTACATCAGTGTAGCCACTGATGGCAGTGGAGTTGTTGTTACGCATGATGATTCCCTGCCCTATCGAACCCTTGAGATAACGCAGAACTCTCTTAACCATGTTAAGATGATCAACTGTAGGAGAATGCATAAATTGGCTTACCAGGCTCACTGCATATGTGATATCCAGACGTGTGATGGTGAGATATATAAGTTTGCCCACCAATCGTTGATAGTAACTCACATTATGCATGGCTTCTCCATCTGTGTTGAGCCTTAGTTTAGAATCCACGGGAGTGATGGCAGGTTTGCAATCAAGCATTTTTGCTTCCTGAAGAAGATCCAATACATATTTCCGTTGATGTAGAAATAGCCCCTTTGAAGAGGTTGCCATTTCTATGCCCAAAAAATACTTTAGTTTCCCCAGATCTTTGATAGCAAATGTTTGGCATATCGAGACTTTTAGTGCCTCAATTTCAGCAACACTATCTCCTGTGATGATGAGATCGTCTACATAGATGAGCACCACCAATTTCCCACTGGTGCCAGTTCTTACAAACAATGAGGAATCAGTATTACTTCGTAGGAATCCAGCCTTCTCTAGAACTGAACTGAGCTTGGCATACCAAGCTCTTGGGGATTGTTTCAATCCATAGATTGCCTTGTGTAGCTTACAAACCATGTTGCCTTTAATACCATCAAAACCTGGAGGAGGCTGCATATACACTTCTTCTTGTAACTCTCATTGAAGGAAAGCATTCTTCACATCCATTTGATAAAGAGTCCACCCATAATTGATTGCAACTGAGAGTAGAACCCTCACTGAATTCATCTTGGCCACATGAGCAAATGTTTCCTTGTAATCTACCCCAAAGGTTTGGGTGAAACCTCGAGCAACAAGCCTGGCCTTGTGTCTCTCGATAGAACCATCAGCCTTGAATTTAATCTTGTAAATCCAACGACTTCCAACAGCCTTTTTTCCTGGTGGTAGTTGAACCAAGCTCCAAGTTTTATTTTCTTCTAGAGCACTAAGCTCATCTGCCATGGCTTGTTTCCATTGTGGGAGGAGAAAAGCCTCTTGAAAGCTTCTAGGTTCATTGTGTTTATCAATTTCACAGAGAAATGTAGCATGAGATGTTGAGAACTTACCAAGACTGATGTTTTCACTGATAGGATACCGTGAGGCATAAGTAACATAGTCCTGCAGCCTAGTTGGAGGTTTTCTAGTTCGATGAGGATTTCTTCTAAGCCCTTGAGGCTCTGTAGGAGATTGTGAATTATCAGAATGAGACTCCTCGTCTCTCTCATTGGCCGGGATACTACTATCAGTGATTGAGTCAGTTTGTATTTCTTCAATATCTGGTATCACAGTAACTGAACTCTCTTCCAATACTGGATTATTAATGTTCTGAGGAAGTGGAAAGATTTCAAACAGTTCATCCCCCTGACTTGCAGTATTTCCCTTGTGAGTAAAATAAGGACAATCTTCTTCAAACTTCACATCCCTTGACACAACACATTTCTTAGTGGTTGGATTGTAGCACTTGTATCCCTTTTGGGTGGAAGAATACCCCACAAACACACACTTGGTTGCCCTGGCATCTAATTTGTCACGGTTCAAGGCTTGAATGTAAACAAAGCAAACACATCCAAATACCTTGAGGTGTATCAAATTAATTTTCCTACCCTTGAGTACTTCATAGGGAGATGTAAACCCTAACACACGACTTGGGAGTCGGTTGATGAGGTAGGTGGCAGTGAGGATAGCAAATGACCAAAATTTAAACCCTAACACACGACTTGGGAATCGGTTGATGAGGTAGGTGGCAGTGAGGATAGCAAATGACCAAAATTTCTTTGGAACATGCATATGAAACATGAGGGCACGAGTCTTCTCCAAGATATCTCTATTTTTTCTCTCGGCTACTCCATTTTGTTGGGGAGTCCCTACACAGCTGGTTTGATGTATTATGCCCTGAGAACTTATGTATTGAAGCATGTTGTTGGATAGAAATTCAGTGCCATTATCAGATCTTAACACCTTAATGTCTGATTGAAATTGTGTCTTAACATGCATATGAAAATCTTTGAAAATAGTTTGAACTTCACTATTTGATTTCATAAGGTACACAAAACTCATTCGAGAGAAGTCATCGATAAATAGAACAAAGTACTTGAACCCTTCTATTGATTCAGTTGTTGGTCCCCATACATCGGTGTGCATCATTTCAAAGAGTTTACTTGTCCTAGACATTGAATTATCAAAAGGTAGTCTAGTAAACTTAGAAAGTTGACAAGTATCACAAGTAACATGATTTTTACAAAAATTTGGAAATAATTTAGACAAGATAACTTCAGAGGGATGAGCTAATCTCTTATGCCAAAGTTGGTTTTCATCTACGGACTTTGATTGAGCTTGAAGGGCCTGAGTAAAACAGGTATTCTTGCACAGGTAGTAAAGTCCATTTATAAAGACCCCTTCACCAATCATCTTCATGGTGAGAACATCCTGAAACATCACATTATCTGGTGAGAAAATGGCACGGCAATTTAGGGTGTTTGTGATCTTTCCAATTGACAGAAGTTGGAAAGGAAAGGTTGGTACATATAAGGCAGTGGAAGGTGTTTTGTGTGAGAGTAAGTTTATTTCTCCTTTTCCCAAAACTAAGACATTTTTTCCATTTGCAATAGACACATGTGAGGGACTTAAAAACGTTTAAAATGATTCAAATTTGTGACTTTGTTTGTCATATGATCTGTGGCTCCTGAATCAATTACCCAACAATCATTTTCAGTACTAGTTAATAGGGCAGTAGTGAAAGCTTTGAGTATACCTGGTGCTTCATCCTTTGGGACTTTCTCATTTCCAGCAAGAAAGCCGGCAAACTATCCCAACATGGCTGTATGACTGCTCTTTTCATTGCCTCGAGCTTGTGAACCTCCTTCGTGTTCCTTACTTTGAAGGTAAGCTGCAAACTCATTGATAAGTGACAATGGGTTGGTAGTGAACTCCATGGATCCTTGTGAGATAGTAGAGGGATGAGCATTGGCAAGTTGAGCCTTGTAGGAGGTTGAAATTGTTGTGAGGACCTTGGTATCATTTTTCCATCTTTGCTGAACTTAGGCTTGAGTTCAGGATGAAGTTCCCAACACTTGTCTTCCACATGACCAACGAAATTGCAATATTTGCATTTCAGGTGTGTATTTTTACCCTTGTACACTTTTGCCTCTGAGGTCTTGTAGTTTGAGGCATATGCACGAGTCTCAGTCAATCTCGAGTTATGCTCAGCATTCATCACTTTCTTTCTTGCTTCTTCTCGTTGGATAGTTGCACAGACATTGTTGAACGTGGGAAGCTCCTGACTCATCAAGATGTGACTCCTTAGATCCTCGTACTCGGAGTTCAAACTCCCCAACAGTTGGTAGATTTTGTCTTCCTCGGCTCGTTTAAGGAGAATGATAGGATATGTGGTATGTGGAAGGTATACATCCAACTCATTCCATATGGCTTTGAGGCTTCCAAGATGTTGAACAAATGCTTTCCCTTCTTGTTGGGCACTGGCTATGTCCTTCTTAAGTTGAAAGACACGTGCATAGTTGTTTTGATTTCCATACATATCTTGCAATGCTTTCCAAAGCTCACATGAAGAATTGTAGTAGCTAAAAATCTCAGCAACATGTTTCTCCATGGTGTTGAGCAGCAAAGACATGACAAGTTGATCCTTGCAAAGCCATGCACCGTATGAAGGGGAGGAGATGTCTGGAGCTTCCACACTTCCATTTACAAATCCTAATTTCCCTTTGCCTCCGAGAGCTAGTGACACAGCTCGAGACCAAGGGAGATAATTAAACTCATTCAAGAGAACTGAACACAAACGTTGATTGGTGTTAACCTCGACGTCTGAGAAATTTGAAAGAGAGGCATGCGAGATGTCACCCTCAATGTTTATTGAATCTTCTTCAGCCATGGCTTACGATTGAAAGAAAGATGCAGCGGGAAGAATGGCCAGAGACAGGTTACAAAACCTGCTCTGATACCATATAGAATTTCTGGTTTAAAGTTTTCATATGTATTTCATGTGTATTGGTACAAGAGGGAGACCGGATATATATGAGAAGAGGGAGGGAAAGCTGCTATATGCAGCCGACAAGAAATCAGGAAAATGGGGAGAAAGTAGTAGGAAGAAAGAGGAAAATAAAGCTGCTGCAAGTAGCCAACAAGAAAATAAAAAAATAAGGAATAAAGCTGCCAACCTATCTAAACTTAACTTATGCAAGTCTACTCCCTTAAATCAAGGGAAAGGTATTACAATGACACTCAACAAAAAGGTATTACAATGACACTCAACAACAATATCTTTATAGTTAACCTACTTGTTAAGTATGAAGAATGATATGTTAATAGCATTGAAAGCAGTTACAATATGAGGGAATTGTGGGGGTGTAGCTTAGTTATGTTTGAGTGTTTATTTATCCTTAATTAAGAAGAACAGAAAACGTAATTTTCTTTTTGAAAGAGAGAATAAAAATATAGTTGATTAGTTCACTAATTATCTCATAGAATTTTTTTGGCCAAAATAGAATGAGTAATGTTAAGGTATTGAAAGAATAGAGAATTTCCTACAAATATCTTAAATGTGGGGGATTTCGCAAGTGTTAGCAAATTACTTAGTAAGTCCCAATTATGTTTGGAAGACTTAACTTTAGAAAACAACTACTCTTGGAAGAAATTAATTTCTATGCATGGATATGAAGTTTGTGATGGTCATATGTTACAGATAGTCAACCTAGTGGATCATCGAGGGAAATAAGTTAAAAACCCGTAATTAGAGTAGTCATATATATATAGTGGAAACCCAATCTAGTTGATTGGAGATTCAAAGATCTAGGATAAAAAAGAGACAACTGAATTATGACAACTTGGAATAACACTGCAAAGATCTGTATACTCTCATCCCCATGTCCCTTGATGATAACAATGTTGTCTGCCATCAAGATTAGATTAAGTTTTATGCTTTTAGTGATTCCTATAGCTTGGAATACTTAGAGGTCCAAGTGGGGAAATACTCTTAATGGGAAGTCACCTCTCTTAAGTCAGGAATGGAGCCGTTTCTATGAGAATTTTCTAAAGGGCTTAATTCTCTAGAGCACTCATCATAAAAGTGCAACCACGAGGTGTTAGGAAATTTATTGTGTGATTAACATTGTCTTGGTTTACACAAATACGCGTCCATTAATTAACCAAGTAAATTCGATAGTAACTCATTACGAAAGGTTCAAGGCCAAAAGCTACCTATCCTGATGCGGTATCTTTCATTAATGAATTATTTCCAATGCCTGCATTGTCATTTGCATAGTGTTGAGTTCATTTCCATTCATGTGAAGGGTTGTTGGAAAATTCAATTCATAGTGAATTTGATTGTTTTATTTGAATGGAAAATATATATGATGTGTTGTGATTTCACGAACAGGTTGTAGGTGCAACCCTTGCCTTTTAATTAAAGATATGCAATTATTAACTCTTCAAGGAAATACATAACTATTATGAAGAGTCACTTCCACATTTATCTAAAGACCTCATCACACTGAGTCATTACAAGTGCATATGAGTTAGATCATGCTTAGAGATTAAGTGAGTCTGAGAGAGTTTAACACAATCGTAATTTAATGGAACCTTGTGATGTGGAGTGGTATTATTACAAAGACGTGATCGTTGTATCTTGGGAAACAAGTGCTAATCAACCATGAGCACTATCGTGGGCTGTAAAAATTGTCTTAAAGACATAATGTCTAACATGCCTCGACAATATTTCAGGTTTAGGTTCAATTCTTGTCTAAGGTGAATTTGAACCACATTATTGCTAAGTCATTGTGAGACTTAGCCTACTCCCCCACCTTCTTAGTGTTGATAATGTTTGTTAAAAAAAAAAAACATATTCATGTGCATTTGACATTGTTTTCCATTATGAGTATGCATTAAATTTGGTATTTGGTTGCATAAATTATTTATTGTTTTTTTTATGTTATTAAAATAGAGCAGTTAGACCTTATTTTTCCAACCAATATCGATTTTCTTCTAACAAAAGCATGTTTACTAAAAACTCTTATGTTCATAAGTGCTTTCTAAAGAAGCATGTTGTGAATAGCCCCTAGTCATTATGTACGTACCAACAATGAGACTATGACAGACTCTCGGTCACCTGTGAATAAAGAGAGCTTAGTTGGAGGTAAAAATGAAAAGAGAATATAAAAAAGGAACATTTGTTATATTTGGAAAGTTGAGACAAATAAAGTACATAAATTTTCCGGGCTACGTCATGTAAGCGACAAAATTTGAGAACATGAATCAATTCTATGGGTGTTTCGGAGGTCAATGATTGAGCTAAAGACATTTAAAACAATATGCGCTCTTAACGCACATGCAACACTAGACAATCACGATGAAGTATCATGTATCCGTAATTAGTGTTATCTTTAGTTCGTCAACGTGCACATGTGCTTTAATCGATGCTTGGACACTCTCGAAGACTCACGTATGACCTTGGGCAACTGGGCTGAGATCAACAGGAAAATGCGATTCAACAGAAAAAAAAAAATTTGTCGCATCTAAAAAACTGGAAGAAAGTTAACTAAATCTTAAATAAGGCACAATCCATTATAAGCGACGGAGATCGAGAATGTTGTTAAATTTGGCGTTATCTAGGGAAAGACTAATGAAAGCTAATTTAACCTTATTGAAAATGATATATGACGTTTTCGAAGAATTTATGAGACTATTTGGACATGTTTCTCTAAAAACCACCTCGGGTCATCAGTGGTTTTATTGAAAGCTCTGATATTAGAATCAGTTCACCTAAAAGAACTTTTATTTTTTACGTCAAAAGTTATTAGAAGCGCTTTTAGTTATCTATAAGTTCTTTTAGAGCAAGTCCATCCGGAACAAAATGTCCCAGCCCTCAGTCCAAAAAACAAATTGGCCCTAAGTCAATTTGCTCCAGCCCATGCCAGGCAACAGACCAGCCCAATTTTGACAGATCCAAGAGTTGGCCTATTTGGCTGGCGCGTGCAAGACAATCGCGCGTGAGCGCGAGTAGCCGACAAGGCTGCAGAGGGCTGTCAACCCACTTGTGCTCCGGAGCCCATCAGCGACGTGGCATGCTCATAGCCATTGGATTTCCAACCGTAAAAAAAAATTAAATTTGACTTTTAAAATGGACCGTCCGATCACAGATCAACGGTCCACGTTTTTTCCCCCAAAAAATTAAGAATTTCACTTTTAAAAAATACATAAATTTTTTAATAAATTTAGATATTATTATTATTTTATTTTATTTTATTTTTTATAAATTCAGAAATTAAAAATAAAATTATTATTTTATAATAAAAAATAATTATATTTTAATAAAATGGACTAGGCTATTTTTTGTTAAGGGTGGAGATGCTTTGGTCTATTACTGTTCACTTGAGTGGATAAATGCGCTGGGTGCTAGCACAAAATCCTTAGGAGTGGACTTGCTCTTAGTTATTTTAAAAGTACTGCAAAAGGGCTTGTTTGAAAATACTTATGCTTATAAACGTTTTTCTTGAAGTTCTTTTTTAGAAGCACTACAAACAAACAAAATTAGTAAAAATCCTCCATCCATGGGTGTATTCAATTGAGTTTTGAAGGGTTTTAAAAGAGTTGAAAATACGAGTTTGATGGAGTTTTAATGGACTTCATATATTCTATGTAGATTATGAATGAATTCCTTTGAAATCTTAAGGGGACATGCCGAATTACACTATGAAACCCCTCCAAATCCTTCAATATCTTTTACATTTGAAAATTCTATAAAATTAGTTTTTGATTGAAGACACCTGAACTTTTATTGGTTCTAAGAAGTTTTATATTTTTTTAAAAATCCTAATTAAATACACTCGAATTTCTATGAACTTTCAAAACTTCTTTCAAATTTTTTGTTAAAACAAAAAACAAACAAAAAGAAAACTTCTTTCAAATTTTGGAAATTTCATAAAATCATTTAAAATATTGGATAAATGCACCTGAATTCATAGACTTATTTAAAAATGATTCCTCAACTTTGGAATTTAAAAAGGAAAAAAAGAGTAAATTGTAACAATGGTTCCTCAACTTTAACTCAATTGGAGCAATGGTCCATCAACTAAAATTCATTACCATTGGTTCCTCAACTCATCAAAACGTGCATCTATGATCCTTTTCGTCAACTCCGTTAGAACTTCCGTCAAAATGAGTTGCGTGTCATGCACATGAGGCTAAATCAAGGGGCAAATATGGAAAATGAAACAAGAAAAATTGTATCAATGGTTCCTCAACTTTAATCCAACTGGAGAAATGGTCCATCAACTTTAACCCAATTGGAGCATTGGTCACTCAATTTTAACCCAATTGGAGCATTGGTCACTCAACTTTAACCCAATTGTAGCAATGGTCATTCCAACATAACTCATTTTGACGAAGTTGACGAAAATGACCATTTAGACGTTTTGATAAGTTGAGGGACCAATGGTAATAGATTTTTAATTAAGGGACCATTACTCCAAAAAATAAAAATAAATTAAAAAACTAATTTGAATTTTACAAAAAATATATGAACGCAGTGGAAGAGTTTGTATAATTTAGAAAGTCATTGGTAGAGCTAAAGATATTTGACAATATGCGCTCTCGATGCACATGAAACACGAGACAATCATGACGAAATCTCATGTAATTAGTGTTTTCATTAGCTCATCAGCGTGCATATGTGGTTTAGGGTTTATGACTGACACACCCCGATCCGGAATGTTTATTTAGACTCTGAATCGAGATGAGTTGGCCGACACCAGAAATGTGACAAAGCCATATAGTGTAATGGTGTGAAAAAATATGAATAAATTTAAGCCTAAAAGTGTCTACAGGTAAGAGTGGCACAGCGGAAGCGTTGTGAGCCCATAACCCACAGGTCCCAGGATCGAAACCTGGCTCTAATACCAAACTTTCATACTATTTGTAGTATGTTATATTTGGAAACTATACTTGTTTACAGTGAGGGGTTGTTATGTTTTCAAAAAGGTTTTAGAAAGCTTTATTTTTAGGCCCACTCATCCTTGTTTTTCGCCCCACCAGGTTTTTGTGGCAAAGCTTTTGTGTCAATGGATTACCTTTGATGATATAATTTTCATTATATTTTTACTGTACTTTACTTATGCTCTGACATCACGTGTGAAATGGGTTTATTCCCGCCCACATGCGCACACTTGCATTTAGTTCTCGACAAATGTTGGTATAGGAGATTACCTTTGATGGTATAATTTTCATTATACTTTTATTGTACTTTACTTATGCTCTAACATCACGTGTGAAATGAGTTTATTCCCGCTCACATGCACACATTTGCATTTAGTCACTTTTAGGTTTAAATTTACTCATATTGCCCTACACTTTATGGCTTCGTCACCTTTATGGTGTTGGCCAACACAGCTTGATTCGGAATCCAGGTGGACATTCTGGGTCGGAGTGTGTCAATGACGAATTTAATCGAGGTTCTAGAAATGTCTCATTGACTCATGTACGACTTTAGGAATCTAGGTTAAGATCAGTATGAATGGCAGTCTAAACCGAAAATATTTGTCGCATTTAGTAATTAAATATTAAACATGGCAAAATCAGTTATCAGCTACAGAGATCAAGAATGTGAACAAGTTTGTGCTTAAATAGGTAGAATGTAGATAATCTAACTTTAGCGAAAATGATTTAAGAAGATTTCGTAGAATTTATGAGACTAATTGCTTTTATTGGAAGCACTTCTTTTAGAAATACTTCAAAAAAATTAACTATAAAAGTAAAATTTTCACTTATATTAGCTTTTAAGTTTGTATGCCGAATGTTACTAGAACCGCTTTTAGTTATCTAAAAGATGTATTAGCCATTCTATAATCACTCCCAATGAGTTTGTTTAAAAATACTTATGTAGGAATGTTATTAAAAGTACTTTTATTATCTAAAAGTTATTTTAAAAGTGATTCGCGCAATAACAAGAAAAACCAATATAAGTCCTCGAACTACGGATAATTCAATTAGGTTTTGAATGGCCTTGCGTAGATTTCCTGTGGATTATGAGTGAATTCCCTCTAAATCTAGAAACGTGAGGTCAAAGATAACCGGAAAAGGGAGAAACAATGGCAGATTTTGAGAGGAGGGGGAAGAGAGAACTTGCGGGAGGTAGTACGAGAGTTTTCCGGAATTTTCTCACCGATGCTAAATTGCTTACAAAACTAAGAAACAAAGTAGAATCCTTTGATTAAGAATGGTTCATATCACACGCACCATCCCCCGCGCATAACTACTTCCAACTTTTACTACTCAAACTTCAACAACACCAAAAGACCATTATTAGCCTGCCCACGAAGGAACTGCAGCAGTATCACAATTTTGTTTTCTTTCAAATCACATTATTTTAAACAATTCAAATTTGTTCTGACCAAACCTGACACGTCCCGATCCCGATATCCGTGAGACATCAGAATGGTCACGTGCTGGCTGACACCCAAGGATGACAAAAACCATTTATTGAAAATATGAGAACTAAAATATGAATAAGATAGAAGAAACTTAAATATAATTAATATACAAATGGGGACATGTTCAGATCATACAACTAACTAGAGCACTAAAAGAAATAATATAAAATTGAATGAAGGAAAGAATGGGTCCTACACCGAGAGGACTTGAAAATGCCGATGTGAAACTTCCTTGATGCAGGGATTGTACACCTCGATCGCAAAACAAACATGAGTGGACCAAGTTGATATATATATAATACTGAAACAGTTATCAACATACTAACCCCCAGAGTTTTATGAAAACTAATAGCATAATATATAGTAGGTTTTTCCAAAAACCCTAGCATGCCATAAAACCTTTCATAAATCATATATCGTATATAGTGTGCTAACTAGTGGTATCATAATCGCCCGAAGGCAGAACATAGAACTCTTCCTTCAGAAACTTCCTTCACAAATATCAATCACCCACAGGCTCTTACAACAACCAACCGGAAGGTCAATATAAGTGACCACTAGATAAGCACAAAACCACTGAAAATAATCTTTCCAAACATAGGTATATATATCTCAAAAGCATCTTCATAGTATAAAGTCATTCATCATCTATAATATAAAGAAGTGTGTGAAAACATCTTCTAAATAGTATATCGTCATCCATTAGATATCCTACAAAGAACATGGATTCGATAGAAAATATGGTATTCCAATGTAAGTTTAGTATAGCATCATAATCAATTTCTCATAGAACGTAATCATTAAATCATGCTATTTATGTATGCATTTCTACTATTAAAACTTACAATTGGTATCAGAGCATACTTAGGAGCATAACCATTCCACAAGTTTACCAGACGTACCAGAAAGAGTTCCATGTAGGTGTGAAGTTAAGCCGTCTTTTAGTAAAGATTGGTGAAGATTTTAGTGTAGGTGATCAACAAATTGCATCACTATCTTCATGCGGAATTGAATTGTCACCACTCATTACCATGCTGCAATTCATAAACATCATATCGTACTCTAGTAGTTCTTTTCCAACGATATGTGTTCATCTCAACACATATTCCAATTGCTTCACTTCAGGACATAGGAAATAGGACTACAATCCGACTTATGAGGCATTCCCATACCAGTGACTTTGTGCCATCTCTTCTGCTTGACTTCATTGTAATAGCACATTCCACTTGTAATCTGATTTAGAATATGCTCTGAGCATGCCATGCATTATCATTGTGAATTCATTGTTGGCAGTTGAATATTATTTTATTATATTAGTATTCGTATGAAATTTTTTTTTGCATGTTGTCACAAGTTCTTAGCATTTGCATTCATAAATGACTTGCATCATCTTCGGGTGTTGGCCAGCACGTGACCATCCCGATATCCTACAAACGTTTGGATCCGGGCGTGTCAAAACCTAATTACATGTAACATGCTTCAAACATAAACACAAGTCCATTTGGTTGTAATCGGTTCTACTATCTTTTTTGGTCAATGTCTTGATAAATTCTATTGGTCATGATGTGTATAAACTATGTAGTGCATCGTATCAAACTCAAGAAAGAAATTTAGCAAACAAAAAAATCTTATTTCATTAAGTGCAGTCGACTGTATGAATTCTAGAACGTCATTGTGCTTGGTTTTATACTAAGTTTTCCAATTAGCTCTAGGTACTTCATGTATTTTCTTAAAGTTTCTTTATAAATCTTCCTAAGTCTTACTCTACTCATTTTCTCTAAGCATCTAGCTCGTAATTGCATTTAAACAGAGTATCTGTAGATCTTCAGCTCACATTTTCAAACCATTTTAACCAATTTTCTCTCATCTTAATTCTCTTCAATTGCAGTCACTCCTATTTGGCTTCGGATATCCTCATTCTTAATACTGTCTTTTTTGTGTGCTTACACATCTAACGAATTATTCTTATATCCGCTATAATCATTTTTGCTATGTATTATTGACCGCCTAACACTATATGCCTAAGTATTACTTGTTGCCGTCCTATATAAACTCAAGAAACAAATAATCTATACTACTATATAAAGCCAACAGCCCCATTTGGGGTCATGGGCTTCACCAAAAATAATGGGACAAAAATGCCCCAAAACAAAAATGTCCAAAAAACAAGTCAAAATAATGCATCAAATAACGCAAAGGTATTTTCGGCATATAAACACTGTTTTTATAATTAATTTTTTGGTGCAGTTTTTTTAATTTTTTTTAATAATTAGTACCTCACAATGGGCTAACAATAATGTGATTCAATCATTTGTTTATTAAATTTTATTTTCTCTATTTTTAAACACGTTCAAAACATCTTAAGAGGCATAGTGCCGATTAAAAAATATATTTTGCACGAGCATAATAATGTATTCAATTAGTTGTCAAATGAGTTTTTTTTTTAACAAACAATATTATCTACACTAAGGGAGAGGGGTTGGGTTTAGCCCCACAATTGGCTAGTAACAAAGCTCTAAAAAATGCTAGGCGCTAGTTGGGCGATGGGTTGGGGCCTAGAGCCTAGGCGGCCGAGTCTAGGCGGGTGTCTAGCCGGACTAGACGGATTTAAGTAAATCTATTATATTTCGTGTAAATAAGTGTTTGTTTATACTTAAAATATGTATAATTTCATCATAAACTATAAAATAAAATAACATATATATTATGAAGTATTGGAACATAATGAAAATATGGAGAACAAGCAGATAATATGTGTTCATTTAAGTATTCAACAAGTCTCTTACAATTTATTAAAAAAACAAAATGCAACCTAGGCCGGCTAGGCGGTCTAGGCGAGCGTCTTAGCAGGTCTAGGTGTCCTTTCTTAATTTTCGAACGCCTAAGCATCGGGGTGATGACTAGCCGCCTAGCGCTAGGCAATGATTTTTAGAACAGTGGCTAGTAATAATGTGATTCAAAAAATGTGTAATAATGCTTAGTACGCCGTGATTCAAAAAATGTTTTTTGCACAAACGTAAGCATGTGCATGAATGTTAGTAAATTAATAAAATGCGGCATGTCTGCACCTGTATAGTCAATGATTTTAGGGAGTTTTAACGAAAAGCCCACTGTACTATTCACTTTAACGAAAAACCACATTTTTACACAAAAAAGTCAAACATTCTACTATTCACTTTACCCTTTATTTTGTCTTTATCATTAATACTCAAAGTTTTCAAACCATTTTAATTAGTTTTCCTATGATTTTATACAAAAATATAAATTGACTCTCTACATAAGCTTGTAACTATTTTTTATTGAGATTTTTTGTCTTTGGCATGTAATATTTTATCAAAATTGAAGCAGAGATAAACATAGAACAACTCTTAAAATTCCAAAAATAAAAAACTAAAGTGGTCGTTCCGCCAAAGCTATGAAAAACTTGAATTTTTAGTGCTAAAAATATTCAATGCCAAATTATTGGACGGCAATGCATGCTTGGCATTTTATTGAGTTTTGGAGGCTTAAAGTTATTTGCCAAGTTATATTACATGCCTGTGGACAGAGATTTACAGTTTTTGAAGAAGCATGTCGACTAAACTACGTTTGAACGAACATGCCAACATATGCTAACCTATGATGAGGGAGCCTATCATATGTCCATAGCCATCATACAAAGGCATAAGGCTAGCAGTTATCCAATCAACTGTCTGGAGAGACAATTCGTCGAGCAATTAGATGACAGCTTTCAAGGACATCTCATGTTTTCAAGGGAGGCACTTTCCATGTAGAATTTATGAGATTGAGAGGGGCAGCTAACCCACATTGCCATAAGGTGAATCCGTCCCTAACTCCAAAATGGGTTGTTGGCTTAACTTGTGCATTAAATTATTGCTTAATGTGCTTATTTTTTATTGACAACACCTTATTTAGTTTACAAATTTAGTCCAACATTGCTCTTTATTAAATATTAAAATTTTAGATGCAGATTTTTACTTAGTACTACAATCTAATGGTATTCTTTTTTACTTGTAAGTGAAATTATTTAAATTTAATTTAAGGAAAACTAATGAAAATTGCTTCAAATCTTTACATTTTAATCAAAAACCACCAACTAACTTTATTTTAATAATAAGGACAAAAGACCAAAAAAAAAAAAAAACATAACAAACCCACTAGCGTTGGGCGCGTACCCCCCCCCCCAACCACCCCCCCAATCCATTTTTTTTCTCCTACCTTTTGTCCCATTATTCAGCTACATTAATAGTTTTTTTTTTGGTATAGAATTAAAAAAAAACTTCGAATTGAATTACATTCTCATGTTTTATTTTTGTGGTGTTGTTTTCTAATAGTAATCATGATGATGAGAAACTTTTCAATGTGCCCATAACACGGGATGGTACACTCCATACAAGTTATGAAAATCTTGTGTTAAAAAATTAATAACATAAAAAATAAAATTTTCCACCACACTTATATAATAACATATGGTATATCATTTGTGTTATGGGTACAAGGAAAAATTTCTCGAATATGACACCTAAGCTCAAGAAATTAGATGGAAAGCTACATTTATTATTGTAAGTATATGAAAAAAGTGAGGAAATTTTAATTTGGTAATTGAAAACAGCTTTTTAAATATAATTACTGAGAATTAAACACTATTTATAAAACTTGACCAATAAAGGTCTAAGTTTCAAACCTTATGAAACTGAATCAAGAATTAAACACTATTTATAAAACTTCACCAATAAGTAGACACTATTAATGAAATTAGACCACTAAGTAGACATCATTTATGAAACTAGATCAATAAGTAGACACTATTTATGAAACGAAAACAAGAATTAAGCATAGTTTGAACACTGGACTATACACTATTTATGAAACTGGAGTAAGAACTAGACAATATTTATGAACTATGACCAAGAAATAGGCATTATTTATGAAAGTTGACCAATAACTAGACACTATTTATGAAACTGGACCAAGAAAGAGACACTATTAATGAAATTGTATCAATTACTATACATTATTTATGAAACTATACCTAATAACTAGGCATTATTTATGCAAAATGATCAAGAACTAGACATCATTTTATAAAAGTATACAAAAAACTAGACCTTATTTAGGAAATTGAACCAATAAATAGTATAGTACCGTTCAGTTTCATAAATAGTGTTCAGTTTTATAAACAGTGTTCAGTTTCATAAACAGTGTACATGTACTGCGCGCGCGTCAAGTTTTTTGTTTTTTTTTTAAATTGTGTCATTTTCGTTAAAAATTAAGTTTTTTTGTCCTTTTTATTAAAATTTAATTCTTTTTTATTAAATAAAGTTTATAGCATGGTTTTTTGTTAAAATAAACTTAGTCCAAGCCCTTTTCATTAAAATTCCCTTTAATTTATTGGATTGAACGATATTATTGTTAGCCTATTGTAAGATTTAGTTCACTCTTCTACCTCCTCAGTGTCATATTGTTTGTCAAAAGAAAAAAAAATATAGATGCAGACAAATTTATATTTCTGATTAGTCACTCGTATTGGGCGGAAACAGATCCTTCGGATTTTCCCCTCCAAAGTCCAGGGATGAAGGTAATCTAGGTTTTTGAAATTTGATTCAATAGCTAAAAAACAAAGAAGTTAGTAAAAACTTTTAAAAGTTATAATAATTTTAGCCGTCAGATCAAATTTCAAAAGCTCGGATCACTTGATCCCTGGGTTTTGAAGGGGAAGATCCAGAGAGGATCTGATTCTGTATTGGGCTATGCCAAATAGAGGTTTTTTTTTTTTTTTAGTAAATCGATATTTTTAGACTAAGGGAATGAGGAGTTATGCTAAGATACACAATGAATAGTCTAATTTGATATCAAATTTTTCATCAACGAGATTCAAATTTAAGATCCCCTGCTTATAAGAGAAGAGGAAGAGTTGCAAATGTGTCGGCACTCTAGTTCCTCTGCAGAAACAGAAATAGATATGCATCTAAAGCTTGCTCTCCTCTCTTTCACTCTCTGCGCGCATGACATAGACAGCGCCAAATGTTACGCAACCCGAGCCCTTAAAACTACGGCTCCCCAGAACCCTCCGCGTGTGACTTGTCTTCCACCTACCACGTAACCCAAAAACCCTTGCGAAACTCCTTCACCATCACCGACATACGTGTCCGAACATAGCAGCAACGTACTGAAACCATGGCATGCATGAAGCCCCCATTTAGACTCTCTTTCCACGTGTCCTCCGTCCAAACCCCCTACGTAGCAAAAAGGAAAGAACCCTCCGAGTAGGTTTTGCTTTATTAGGTTTAATGATTTCAATGTCGGAGAAGGGTTCTGAGATAACCAGACCGGATAGGATCGGACCGGGCCGTTTCCTTTGCGTGAAGGAAACCATCCGATTAAGGGCTGGTTTAGTATTACTATGTTTTGCAAAAAAGTGGTTATGAGAATAAGCAGTTGTGCTATGAGAATAAGCGGCTGTGAAAAAAATCAGCAGAGTGTTTGGTAAACTTTTTTGTAAAAGTGCTTTTGAAAAAAAAAAGCAGTCTGATAGTGAGTTTTTTCATTGAAGGAGCATTGTAGCTCTGTGTGCTTTGAAAAAAAACCAGTTTTCCAAAACTGCGCTTCAGCTTTTTCTTTGATTTCAGCTTATTCTCACAACAGCTTCCAAAATAAGCCTTTTTTTTTAGTTTACCAAACACCTAAAATCCTCACATTTTTTTTCATGGGTTTTTTTTTTTTAAGCATCTAACTCCCAAACCACCTCTAACTAGGGTTAGTACGTTGAGTTTGGCATCTTTATCACGTGGCATATTTAAGTACAACTGGTTGACAGCGAGGTTTTATACGTGGAGATTAACTTGAGGATTTGTAACAAGCTCATGTCCTTCTCCACGTCGTCCTACGGTGCTTCACCATGTGTTAAACAAATCACGTTTGGTGATAACGTTAATAATAAGAATAATGTTATTCATACTATATTTTTATATTATATTTTTATACTACTTTAGATGGTATCTGATGTGGACAACAATATCATTTGAAAAATTTGCAAAACCTAAGAAAATGAAGGAAAAAGACTCCTCGTATACCACAATCATCATTTAATTAACTAGTTTTTCTAAATTATTAGTTTATTAATTAATGAACTAAATTTAAAAATCTGATTAATTCAAATGATGTGGTTGTCCGCATCAAATGCTGCCTAAGATGGTATGAAAATGTGGTACAAAAACATGGTAAGAATAATGTTATTCACATCATGTTTTTGTACCACATTTTCATATCACCTTAGGTAACATTTGATGTGGACATCTACATCATTTGAATTAATCAGATTTTTAAATTTAGTTCATTATTTAATAAACTAATAATTAAGAAAAACTAGTTAATTAAATGATGAGTGTGGTATACGAGGAGTCTTTCTCCTTTCTTTCCTTGGGTTTTGCAAATTTTTCAAATGATGTGGCTGTCCACATCAGATTACACCTAAGGTGGTATAGAAATGTGGTATAAAAACATGATATGAATAACATTACTCTAACGTTAAAGGGTAATACTAAGATATTAAATTGGTAGGTAAAATTTACAAACTAAATAATGTATTATTAAAAAAAATGAGTACTTAATCAATAATTAAGTAATAATTTAATTAATTTTTTTGTTATTTAGTTTATAAAATTTACTCTAGTTATAATTTAATTTCCCTAACATTGCTCTTATTTGATACTAAGAGAGTATGATTCTCTACTCGGAGTCTCCTTCCCCCCGGTCCCCTAGTTTGTCATTTTCTTTTTCTTTTTCCCTCGCTCATGGTTTAATCATAACCTTTCAAATAAAAAAAATTAGAAAATTTGAAGCCGAAAGAATCATATTCCAATATTGAGAGCTCTTAAAGGATTACAAGTGCTTTTACATAATATAGCTTTTCAACTTAGGATATATCAATAATAAATATACACGTGGTGTATATAACAGTTTTCATTCACTCGCAAAGGTGTTGATAATAGCGTTTAAATATTCTGAATTTTTGTAAGTTTTTTATTATTAATTGACACATGTTAAGTATATAATTATAAAATTAATAAAAATTAAATTTATTAGTATGTATGTGACAACCCGTCCTAAATTTTATATTTCTATTAATTTAAAAAGCGTGATTTTATGAAAATGCCCGTAGAGGCGGGGGTATTGACTTTCATTGATCAGCGTATAGTGAGGTCTATGAATTAATCCTTTAGCGTTTTCCTGAAGTACTCTACGTTACGAAACTGTAAACTCGAGAAGTAGTTTTGTTTCAGTCACTAATTATATTTTTATATATTTTATAATGTTGATATTATTTATTAATAGATTATTTTAAAGTGGAAGAAGAGGAAGGGGGACGGAAAAAGAAAAAGAAAGAGAGAAGGGCTACTACCCAATCAGGAAGAAGAGGAAGAGAGGAGGAGCTGACCAACCAGAGAAGGGGGAAGGAGAGAAAGGAGGGAGGAGGAAAATGAGAGGAACGGGCCGGGTTTTCACTTGACCCGTGCGGTGACCCGGTTTCCCTAGGTGTTTTCCGACGGTTTTCCATCCAAATTTCGGCTTCCTCCAACCTCTCATCACCCCTGAACATCACCATAGTGTCCCAGCATCCAATTATAGCCTTAATCGATGAAGTTTCATCACATGTTTCACGAAGAACCACCCACAGGTCCGATGACCCTTCGTCGAGAATCCACTCATTTCTGAAACACTTACCCTCGATCACTACCACCAAAACACTTCCCTAGAACCCATAAACAAAGCCCAAGCATTGGTGGAGGCGTCGGAATAAGTTTGGGGGTCGAATCGAATCATACATAATTCTAGGGTTTCGACGGGTTTGAGCAAAATTGGAGCTTTTCCCAGCCAAATTGACCTTGGCCGCAGGTATTTGCTCTACTCTTTGAGATCTTCATTTCTGTAATTTTTGAGAATTTTTAGAAATAGTTGAATTTTCCGGCAAGCCGGGGTGGCTGACCACCCCCCGCGACGGCTGGTGCGGCGGCGCGTGGTCAGGGTGTTGTCGATGTTATTCTTAGGCTAATTAGATGCCTTGAGTTCAATTTGGTAGTTGTATGACATAGGTTGACTGTTGGAATCTAAATTTTCTACGTTATGTTAATAGGTCACTATATGAATTGACGATCCGACCGTTGGATTGTCACTAAACTTTAATATGTTATAGTACATAATATTTCAGAACCACAAGAATTTACAGATCGGGAATCCGACGTACGGATCTTCCCGAATTGGATTTGTAAGTTCATAAAATAAAATGTTGACTACTACTTGATTATGGCAATTGGCGGAGATCTGACCGTTGGATCATAATGAAACCTTAGGAAGTTATTTTAGAAGTATAATGTGGATTTCTGGAAGCAACGGATCGGAAATCTGTGATGCAGATCTTCCGAATTGAATTGTGTAGAGATGCGTTTTATGTGAATTGTATATTTTATCGGTACGAATTCTGAGATATAATTTGATAATTGGTCATAGGCGACGATGGTTTGTGATGTCTCGATCTGCGTGCTAGAAAATCGTAGCGCGGACCTCAGGTGAGTGGGTTTTTCCATTCTATCGTGTGTTATATATATATACATATATATGATTGACAATTCAATAAATGTTTATAAATTGATTATTGCTTATAATTACTGTAAATGCTTTGAAATACTATCGTGAACTACGAATGGCTTGATTCCTGTTTAGGGTACATAGGCAGTCTAACGAGACGTTAGATGCAGCCATATAAGAAATGAAATTAAATAATCGAGACAATAGCCTTGTTTTAGGAATTGAGCAATGTGAGGGATATTGGTGAAAAATGTGCGTTTTAACTTTATGTTTTGGTGATTAATAGTTAGTACACCGTATTATATAATTGGAAATATTATGAAATGTTTAATTTTAGATTTCATTATGGCATATCCATACGTATATTCCTTGCACATAATTATTGTGAATGCTCTGAAGTGCAAAGGTGAACGCAAGACACACAGGTAAGTTCAGGTAAGTTTAGGTAAGTTTAGGTAGGTTCAAGTAAGTATACGGTATTAGTTGAATTGATGGGGGTATGATATGACTACATTTACGTTTTAAGCAACTCTGACATTGTCGTACATGTTGCAATAGTAGGCAACTCCGGCATAGTCGTACAGGTTGCCTATGAGTCGTACATGTTGTATTAGATGCATTTAAAGCTCATAAACCTGCACCCCGATGTTAGTGCTCCCACCCGTGGCCAGGGCACAGTCTTTTCACGTGATGTTCACCTCCCGCACTATATGCTCACCTTGGATCCAAGTTAGGTGTATAGGCCTGTCGTAAAGATCATTATAGATGGTTCCAACTCGTAGGTGACCCGCGATCACTCGTACAGCTTTCACGTGATTGTAGCACTAGAGCGTATACATTCATACCCAGGCCTGTGGTACAGACCACTACAGATGGTTCCGACTCATGTGCAGATGTAGTGCCGTATAGGTCACTAGAGGTGACTCCGGCTTATGTGCTAGCGATGATTTCAGTTGTACAGGTCACTAAAGGTGACTCAGGCTTATTTGTTAGCAATGATTAATGAGCTATGATTTCAGTCGTACAGGTCACTAGAGGTGGCTTCGGCTTATGTGCTAGCAATGATTGATGAGCTATGATTTCAGTCGCATAGGTCACTAGAGGTGACTCCGACGTATATGCTAGCCCCGATTGATAAGATATGTGATGAAATACATGACAAGCTAGCATATGTAATGAATACGTGGCGAGCTAGCATATGTAATGAATACATGACGAGCTAGCATATGTAATGAATATGTTATGAGCTAACATATGTAATGAATACGTGACGAGCTAGCATATGTGATGAATATGTTATGAGCTAGCATATGTGATGAATATGTGATGAGCTAACATATGTGATGAAATATGTGATGAACTAGTACATGTGATGAGATATGGGTAAGTCGTACAAGTCACCCTAAGTGACTCTTACTTGCGTAGTAGTATGAGTTATTAATTGCATGATTATTTGAAATTATTGATGAGATGTTGTGTTGTGGTATATTATGATTTTTTTTTCTTTTGGAAATTACACAGGTGTTGTAGAGAGGGGTTATAATGTTTTATATAGTTTCTATTAAAATTTTACTTACAGGACCACTCACCCTTGTCTTGTCTTCACCCTTCAGGTTTTATTAGCTGAGCTTTCTTATCATCAAAGATTCGTAGCGATTCTTAATATTGGAGATTATTTCATGGGTACGATTCTTAATTCTCTCTTCTGTACTTGCTTATGCTCTAACGTCATGTGTGAAGAGGGTTTATTCTCGCTCACTCGTGCACTCTAGTATTTAGGCACTCTTAGGTTTAAATTTATTCACAATTTTCCACATCATCACACTTTATGATTTCGTCACCTTCTAGGTGTCGGCCAACACAGCTCGATTCGGAATCTTATTGGACATTCCAGATCGGGGCGTGTCAATGTACATGTCAATTAATAATAAATGACACTGTAGGTTTTTTTTTAAATGATAAATTTTATTAAATTAAATATCAATTGGGTTCGAATTCATGTTGTAAGTCTCAAGTTGCTAATAACGTATATGTAACAATAGCAAAATACTGCTAGAGACTATTGTTTTGTCCCACAATATACGTTCTCTATCAGGTCATTCGTACACCGTATCCAATTAAACAAATCAGAGCGATCGTCTTCGGTCTTGGGGGTTTTTCTCCGATATCTTTTCTTAGCTTTAAGGAAATAAGGAGTTTACTCAACATCGTTTTTGCTCTCCCCCATTCGTTTGTAGAGTTTTGTCTTCCTTTTAACTTTTTTTAATAGGGGCTGTCTCACCCTAAATTGTTCTAAGCTGGCTGGTATGCCCTTCCTCTTGGTGTCGTTCTGTTTGTCTCGAATTTAAGGCGATTTGCAAACTCATGTGTTCTAGATCCGACACTAGTATTACGAGCTTGAGATGTCCATTTCTTCCGGCGCAGAGGTTAGTATTGATTTTTCTTTACTGTTTATGCCTTTGTTTTATCTTTGTTGTTTATTCTGTATTTGGCATGAAACTCCAGCATTTGGAATTGTGGTGCTCATCCAAATTCATCCTATTTTGACCTCTGTTTTAATGAAATTTCCTCCTTGTTCTTCTGAAAAAACGCTTGGATTTGTTTTATTAAATTTTTGTATTTTTCCATTTTATGAAAGCAACATACTTCGGAAGACTTGATGCAAAATTAAGTGTGTTACAGATTCACATAGCTGACTCCATTTAGTGAGATAAAAATTTGTTGTTCAACGAAAACAACATATTTATTAACTGATTTGTAAATAAATTCCCTTTCTCCAACACTCTTAAGAAGGAGATATCATTGTTGCAATTGAATACCAAACAAAGTTCGAAAAGATGCTAAGCGCTAGTCAAACGGCGAGTTGGGGTCTAACGTCTAGACAGTCAGGCAGGGCTTAGATGAGAACCTAGGCAGACTAAGCGGAACATATAGTATAAATAAGTGTTTATTTATACTTAAATAATACATAATTGTATTCAGATACATAAATTGTAAAATAAAATGACAGTAGAATGTATAGTATTAAAACACATTGAAAACATGAGGAACAAGCATATAATAAGTATTCATCTAAGTATTCAACCAATTTATTATAATTTATTAAAAAAATAAAATGAAAAATAAAAGTCATTGATTTTCTGTTTATGTGAGAGTCATGATCTAAATGGGTACCTAAATGGGTCTAGACAGGCTAGATAAGCGTCTAATCGGGCTAGATGATGCATAAGCCGATCTAAATACTATTCTTACTTTTTAAATGCCTAAGGATTAACCGGGTCAATATCTAATCATCTAGCGTCTAGACAAGATTTAGCGGCACAAAGTGGGAATTTTTATAACAGTACCAAGAATCCCACAAAATTAATCTAATATTCAACATGACAAACATTACTCAATAATATAATTCTTTTTGTTTTCTATTACAACAAACTCATGCTCTTCATAGTTAATTTAAGTACACAACTGGTCTAACAAAATTTACAAACCATTAAAAACTCTTACGAGATAAATAGCTTTGTACAAACAAAAATGTTAAGAATACTCTCTTAAAAGTGAAATTTTTAGCAGTTATCTATCACTTCATATTTTAAAACAAAATAAATAACGTTAAACGATGAGATGACGAGAGTTTATAGACCGTCCCACTTTAAGAGTCTTAGCATTTCTCTTTCTACAATGAATTTTTCAATGTTGGATTTAGTTAAGATTTAGCTTGAAAGAGACATTTAGGGTCTGTTTAGTATTCTATTTGAAAATTTTTATCATTTCACAAAACATTTCTTGAAAATAATTTTCTTTAAGACTAAAAAACTTGATTGGTTTGCGATTTAAAAATTTTTAATCTGACAAAGAGATCTAAAAAGATGAGATCACATGAGAGGGAGAAAGAGGAGAGGGAAGGAAAGAAAGTAAGAGATGATTGAAGAAAAGGGAAAAAAAAGAGAGGATCGGAGATGATTGAAGAAAAGGGAAAAAAGAGAGAGGATCGGACGAGATAGAGAGAAAGATGAGTGAGAGAAAGAACCAAGAAAATAAAGATATTGGATGCCGAGTGGTTTATGTGTTAATTGTATTTTTTTTTTTTTGCTGTATTTAATATGTTAAATAGTCATTCAGTACTATGGTCTGGTGATATTTTTCCGCACTTGGAAATGAGATGTCTTCGATTTGAATCTTATAGATGACGAATTCAATACCAAAATTAGGTTGCCCACTGTGTGGCTTAGTCAAACTATTCTTCCTTTTAGTGTAAAAATATTGATGTACTAAAAAAATGTTAAATAAAAATGTTATTTTATAATTTTATTTATGATATTGTTTCAATTATTGCGACAACTAATCAAATTTACAAATTAAATGATATATCATCAACAAAACTAAGCATATTAAACACTTAAGTAATCAAACCCTTTATGCAAAGGGATCCCTATTTTTTTTTTGTGGGGTCCCCTCCACATCGGATTTTAACGATTTGAATCATCTATTTTGTAAGTCTCGATTCATAGATCATCCTTGCAAAAATTCAATTCAATCTAAAATCATTTGCCTATTTAATTATCAAGATCAAATTTCATTGTTTCTTATATAACAAAGTATTCGTTCATTTATTTGAACCCAATTAGATATCTTAAAATATTTTTGATTTGACTAATATTTTGCAAGGATGAGTACAACTTGAAAAATAAACTATTCAAATTGTTAAAGTTCGATGTGGTGTAGATCCCACAACTAATCCCAATTTTTATAAAAAAAAATGAAATCCCTACCCTTAAAAGCTTCCCTTAAATAATAATTCAACCATCCAAATCTACATCAATAGTTGACCTCTTATAAGATTAAGCTCATTATTTTTAATATAAATAATATCGTTTATTTGAAGAAAAAAAAACCACCAACATCAATTGGTTATAAATTTTAATTTAAAATTTTGACTATCCTAGTATTGCCGTTCTTTATTGGCCCTTTTCACTTATTATTTGACACGTATATTCCACTCCCACATTAAGCTAAACAAATAACAATCACCACATGCATTCATTATTAAACGCTGAGTTTAGAAGCATAAAAAAGGAGTAATGAAAATTAAATCTGGAAACTAAATTTATAAACTAAATAATATATCATTAATATAAATAAACATGTTTATAATGTTTAAGTAATAAATTATTCTTAAATGTTATTTAGTTTTCAAAACTTTCTCTTTAAATTTAGTCTCTTAACATTATCCTAAAAAAATCAGTAATGCTATACTTACCACATTAATATACCACATTAGTATATCATATTATGTGGCATCTGATGTGGCTATCCACATCATCTAAATTAATCATAATTTAATTTAAATTAAAAACCATTTAAGGAAGGAAGGAAGGAGAAGACTTCTCGTATGCCACAAACATCATTTAATTCCAGATTTTTTTATTTATTATTGGTTTATTAAATGGTTTTTAATTTAAATTAAATTATGATTAATTTAGATGATGTGGACAGCTATATTAGATGTCACATAATATGGTACACTAATGTGGTATATTAATGTGGTAAGCATAGGATTACTGTAAAAAAATTTGCAGAGAAAATCATTGGCCCATGACAGGGATAAAGGACAGATGGGGGCTAGTCATTGGCCATGGCGGCTCTGAGGAAAGCGTGGAGAAGAAAGTTGGGGAAGAAGACAATGACAGGGAGAAGACGACGTGATCATGGACCGTAGGATATGGTGGGGGATGGTGCCGGCTATGACTCTGCAGCAGGTTGGGTGAGGTTGGACGTAGAGGAGAGGCAGCGCTACTGCTGTCCCTGCCCAGCGCCACCCACCCACCTTCCTTGACAGTTGACACCCCGCATCTCTCTCTCTCTCTCTCTCTCTACCCCACCGTCGCCCGGCTCCGGCAACTCTCTCTCTCTCTCTCTAACCCGCTGTCGCACCGCTCCGGCACCCGACCCAGAAATCGCCGATCCTTTTCTCTCTTATTTGCTTTTACACTTTTTTTAAGGAATTTTTTGCATTCTAAACTACTTTTAAAACTGAAATTTAAAGAATATCAATAATTAAAAAGTAATATTATTCATACCATATTTTTGTACCATATTTTCGTAGATAATATTTGATATGAATAATCACATTATTTGAATTAATCCGATTTTTAAATTTAGTTCATTATTTAATAAATTAATAATTAAGAAAACTTAGTTAATTAAATGATGAGTGTCGTATACGAGGAGTCTTTCTCCGTTATTTTCTTGGATTTTGCAAAATTTTCAAATAATATGACTTTCTACATCAGATGATACCTAAAATGGTATAGAAATGTGGTATAAAAATATGATATGAATAACATTACTCATAATTAAAAATTTTAAAATTAATAAGAATGTTAGAGACGCAAAACTAAGTGATTAGATGTCGATGAGTTTGAAATATAAAACGAAAAACATGAACCACTATTTGGGATAAAAAATGCGTCATCACTAACTTTAATCAAACAAAACCCTATTTCGTGATGGAAGAGGACACATGGCTACACGTACTGAAATGTCGAACGGAAAATGGATTGAAAACTCTAGGGGGACCGCGCAGTGGACCACATACGTGTCAAGCTCACTCCCTTCTTGACTGTCGGATTTTGATTCGCCCACGTATCTCCGCCCTCCCGCATTGTTAGGTACACGTGTTTGGTCTTGACGGACAAGATAAAACCTATATAACAAGATCGACGGTCAAAAATTTACGTATGTATTCAATTGAGAATTTGAAAGATTTTAATCGATTTATAAATTTATAGATTTTTATGGAGTTTAATTGATTTGTAGAGATTCTATATAAAAATTTTATTCAATTCTCTAGAAATCTTATAGGCAGAGGTGAAATTTGTGGATGCTTAAAATACACTACGAAATCTCTTCAAGTCCCCTAATTCTTCAACTTTCTAAAATTCTTTAAAATCAATTTCTAATTAAATACCCCCTAATATTATGAACTTCTTTAAAATTCTAATTGAATACACACGGATTTCTTAAAATTTTAATAAATTATCTTAAAATTGTAATTGAATACATCTTAAATTTCAAAGAATTACTTAAAATCTTAATTAAATACTCTAAAATTTATTAAAATAATTAAAACCGTTCAAAATCGCAATTGAATACTCCTCAGTAAGAAGAGCACTACATCACGCACCATTTTTCCCTGCCCGTCTGCCCCAGACGACTTCGGGCAAGAGAGAAGCTAGAGTTGCATGTCTCTACGTAAATCGAGTAAGATATTAAAAACACGATTTAGTATAACAAAGGTCATAATATAAATAATTTAATATTAAAAATATTAACATTTAATATATTAAATAATGTTTTCGACACAATACAAAAAATTTCAACCCTAAAAAGCTAGGGGTGGGCCCGGGAACCCACCGAACTTCTATCTTTATAAGCTTCACTCATGAGCGCGCGAGCGTACTCTTGCAACATTTTCTCAATATATTTTTCAAAAATAAAATTAAAAAATTCTCCGACTTTCCAGCATTCATGAATTGGCAATTTTGAAATGGCGGAGATCTGGTACGGAGTAGTGAGTGAAAGCGACGCGTCGTCAAATCCCTGCGAGGCGAGTTCACGAGCAGCGAGACGGAGGAGGATGGAGATCCGACGTTGCAAATTCGTCTCCGGAGTGGCCCCACCGGCGCCGGAGTCACCGGACAATTCCGAGAAGCGGAAGAAAGCCGCATCACGTACGACGTCGTCGGCTTCTCGCGAGTTGGAAAACGCCCTGCAGTGCTCCGGTTCTTCCGACGAAGAGAAAATCCCCCCGAGTCAAAAGAAGTCAACGAAGTTCCGAGCGTCCTCGTCATCGAACGTCCCTGAAGCTTTGAGAGAGCTCCCGAAGTACGGACTGGCCTCCGTCTGCGGCCGCCGTAGAGATATGGAGGACGCTGTGTCTGTACACCCCTCGTTTTGCCGGCGCATCAGAGACGCCACCACTCAATTGCATTATTTCGGTGTCTACGACGGCCACGGTTGCTCCCACGTACTTAAAACGACTCCAGAGTCTCTTTTTCCCTGAAACGACTTTTGAATTAATTGCATTTTTAAAAATAATTTCGTCGTTTTGTATTTTTACAGGTGGCGACGAAATGCAGAGAGCGGATGCATGAGCTGGTGAAGGAGGAAGTGGAGAACATGGAGGAATGGAAGACGGCGATGGAGCGGAGCTTCGTGCGGATGGACAAGGAGGTGGTGGCGTGGAGCCGCGAAGGCGGCGTCGGAGTGAGCAATTGCCGTTGCGAGCTTCAAACTCCGGAGTCCGAGGCTGTCGGATCCACCGCCGTCGTAGCAGTCGTCTCTCCCGATAAGATCGTCGTGGCCAATTGCGGCGACTCGAGAGCTGTGCTTTGCCGCGACGGCAAGGCCCTTCCCCTCTCTGTTGATCACAAGGTCAATTGGTCAATTACAATTGGCTTCATCGCATTGTTTATGTTCTGTTTGGTTGCTGTGGAATTCATGCGAGTCCACTTTATTTCGATGGACCTGCGTCAATTATTTTTTTTCTTGTTACTGTAACAGCCGGATCGCCCCGATGAGTTGAATCGGATCCAGGAGGCGGGTGGGCGGGTCATATACTGGGACGGCCCACGGGTTCTCGGAGTTTTGGCAATGTCAAGAGCCCTAGGTACGGAAAACTGTAAAAAAAGCAAAAACCTTGATGGGACGGCCTTCTTACGACAGTATATTAATTGTCGTTTCTTTTGCAGGCGACAACTACTTGAAGCCGTACGTGAGCTGCGATCCAGAGGTGACGATCACGGATCGAACTGTGGAGGACGAGTGTCTGATCTTGGCGAGCGACGGGCTCTGGGACGTGGTGTCGAACGACACGGCGTGCGGGGTGGCGAGAATGTGCCTGAGAAGAGAACGGGCCGCTGCTGCGGCCGAGCGCGCAGGGCCGGAGGCGGCGGTGGCGTCGGACAAGGCATGTTCCGACGCGTCGATGCTGCTGACGAAGTTGGCATTGGCCAGGCAGAGCACTGACAACGTGACCGTCGTCGTGGTGAACCTGAGACTCAACACGTAGACCGTCTGCGCTGCTTGTTGCGTGGAGCATTTTCTTTATTTTTTTATTTAATTATTTTGGAGTCGAAAGTTTAAAGTCTAGCTTTTTTATTTTTTTTTGGAACATTTTTATAGAAAAAAAAAAGGGAAGAAAGAGGTTTGTTCGGCAAATTAAGGAAAATAAGCCGACAGAATGGAAAGTTTCCTTGCCTTGTGTTTGTAGTCGTTTTTAATGGAGTCTGTTTTCCTAAAACCGACAGAAGCTAGAAGTTACGTTCAACGTATTACTCTTAATGCGTGTGAAACCAAATTATGGTTGATGTATATGTGTTTTGACGTGTAAGTAAGTAATTGAACAAAGAGGTGAGGTGTGCTATCCATACTTTTTTTTTTAACTTTTTAAACATTTTTTATTGATTTTTGTTCTTTGATTTTTTTCAATTCATCCGATCCGATGGTTGAAAATTAATTAAATAGATATTAGTTTTGAATTTATAAAAAACAAATTAATTGAGCTTATTTTATGTTAATAGATGGTTATAACCTATTAGGTGTAACTGTTGGGTGGTTATAGTCAATATATGCACTGTCTTTGGTAGTTCTTCTCAGTTAACGTTGTTCAAATGCGCACTTCTTTTTAAAGGGTTGAGGAATAAATTTAGTATTCTTTTACATTGTCACAATTTTCAAATACAATTTTAATTTTATTCTTCTTCCTGAGGAGGTATAAGAGTACAAAATACAAACCAAATTGAATAAGTAAACCAAATGAAAAAGTAAACCTAACTCCTTGAGAATAATGAAACCTACATAATAAAGGATGATGTTAGGAAGATTAAACGTGTAAATTAAATTAAGTAAACTAAATGACATGTAAATTAATGATTATATTGTTACTTAAGTGTTATTAACGTGCTTATTTATTATTGGTGACACATCATTTAGTTTAATCTACGTGGCATTACTCACATAATAAAACAAAATAACTAAGTAAATTAAATTTTTGTACACAAGACAGGGAAAATTAGATCAAATCAAATCAAATCTCTAAAATACTTTCGTTTATATTTTTCCAACACAAAGTTTGAATTCATTCTTGATGAGTCTTCTGCAGGTACGAACTAATATTGATTAGGGTTAACTTATGATAGACGAACTAATATTCATATAGCGTGGGTAATGGCTTTTACTAATTTCGATAGTGCTTAGGGTGTCCATGCAATGCTTTATGTGGTGTCAGAGTCAGTCAATCAAAACTTTAAACTTGTTTAAAGATCAGAATCGTATTGTTTAAATGCTGCTGCATTTATTTTCGATAATTTTGTGTGTTTTGTTTTTTACATTTATTCGGTGATTATTGCTTTTCGTCTAGTCAAAATTATCTTGATAACTGGACAATGAGTTCTGGCTAGTCAACAAGATAATGAATTGGTTGCTTGTTGAAATGAATAAAAATGGAAACCTAATTTTGTTTTGTCTAATCGACTAATGAATGAGTTATTTACCTATAGCTTAAATGACTGATTTTTTATTTATATACATAAATAGGTATATTTATTTCCAAAAAAAAAAAATTTGTCTATTGGGTTCATTATAAACTAATGTATAATGACATGATTGACATGAAATTTCTTTTCTGTGAAAAGTTATTGCCTAAAGATGTTTTTTGCTTATGCGTTGTATACTTGGCTATGCAAGACTTGTAATTCATTCATATATATATTTGCTCAAAGGTGTGATTGGTTATATAACTTTAGAGTAGTGCTATTCACATATCTCATTTTACCTTTCACACACCCTCGTTTAATTTTTGTCTATTGATCTTCTTCAATTCATTCGATCCGACGGCCGGAAATTGAGAAGGGTGTGTGAGAGGTAAAAATTGGTGTGTAGATAGCACCACCCTAACTTTAGTGTGACAATGTAGCTATGATTCTCTTAATTTTCACAAACTTGTGGATTTGCAAATCATGTTGTACATCTGCTCAATCTCATTAATATTGAAAAGTTGGATGAGAACAATTTCAAAACTTGGAAGCAGCAAATCGGGATGCATTTGGGCATGTTGGAGTATCATATTACCTTCAAACAGCCACAACCTTCAGCTCTGAATACTGATAGCAACAGTCAACAGCGAGAGGAATTTGTCAAATGGCATAAAGCAAATCAAACGTCACTTTTGATCATGCAAAATGCTATGGAGGATCACATAAGAGGGGGCATTCCAAGATGCGGTTTGGCAAATGAGTTTATGGTGAAAATTGAAGAAAAGTGCAAGAGGTCAAATAACGTCGAGACTGGTGTCTACCTATCAGAACTCATCCATGCCAAGCATGATGACATTGGAAGTGTTAGATTACATTTCCTCAAGTTGGTTAACCTTGCCAACAACCTCAATGCTATGAGTAGTTACAAGTGAGCTAAAACACTCAAAATAAGACTTGGGGTGTTAATGAACTCATTTCCATTTGTTGCCAAGAGGAGGAGGTGATGAAGAAGTAAAAAAAGTGAGTGAATCTCGTTCAGATAGGGGTGAGAGTGAATCTCGTTTAGATAGGGAAAGGCAAGAAAAAGGTTGCTGATATTCAGAACTCAGAAAAGTGGAAGCCAAAACAAAGAATTTCAAGTCCGGTTGAACTTCTGGAACCAAGAAGAATGCAAACAGTTCTACCAAACCTAATAAGGGTAATGTTGCCACCACTAGTTCTGACCTTAAACCTAACAAGCCTCACTTTAAAAGATGTTTTCATTGCAATTATTCTGAGCACTTGAGGATGGATTGTGAGGGTTTTAAAGCATGGCTCATCAAGAAAGGTATTAAGTTAATAGATAAAAATAGTATGAGAGAATGATTTGGTTACGATTGCATCAACCAATATGATGTGCAAGTTAGAGAACTGTTTGTCGAGTTGAAATGTTTGAATCTCCAAATTCTGCCCACGTGAACTCTAATTTTTTTTTTTTTTTTTTTGCCAGATTGAAAGACATCCAAATTGCAGATTGGAACTATGTTCATTGTGCTAAATGTTATTGTTAGTAAACAAATGTGTAACATTATGTAATTTGTTGTCAAATATATAGAAATTTTTAACAATGCATGTATAAAGTTCAACCTGCCATAAAATTTTGAAGAATATCTTTAAACATTATGCATATATTTATTTAGTATTTCTTTATTATTGTCTAGTAATATTTTGTGGCCTTATTTGTAACTCTTGATAATGCAGAGTGAATATAGGTTAGGAAAGATATAATCCAACTTGTTTCAAATATTGTCTGTGAATTTTATTTAATGTCATGACATAACATGGTCTAATTGAAAATTGACGTCTTTTAAAAATAAAAAGTCATTTGTGTTATGTTGTTGAAAGAACGATTCTAGGTATAAATACTTTATAACCAATGTTGCTACTAATAAGTATTTTAGCTTCAATAACTTTATTAGTCATTTGGGTTAACCAATCTAGTTCCATTATATAAACATGAAGACTGATTTAAATATCTTAATAACATAATAGGCATTCCTATTTTTAAAGTGAAGCTTCGTACATGCAAACCATTGAATTCAAGTGTATTAAGGAGCTCTGTAGGATATAATACACAAAAGTTTTCCAAATTACCAGATGACGAGCACATTGAATCCAAACTGAAATAAGTGCATTCTTTGTATGATAATAAATCTCTTA